>NC_083413.1:73247873-74557426 GCF_020745735.1 Hemiscyllium ocellatum
CTCAATCTGCCTATCACTTACTTTTCCTCTCCTGTTAACACCTTCTCCAGGTCTCTGCGAGGAGTCTGCCCACCAGAACTAAGGAAAAACAAAACCAGTGTTATTTCATTCCTCCAACAACTTATAGACACTTAGAGACACATTTAGATAAAGGCACTGACAGGAGATTGCTTATCAAGGGAAAACAACACAAAATAGCAGCTCCCTTTTCCTCTTTTCTAAATGTGTAGGAATTCAAGCTTTGTTACTTAACTAAACAGTGCACTTAGCCATCTTCTGCAGAAGGACCAGTCAGGAGTAACATACAAGAATGCATTACTTTTCAGGTAAAATTACAAATTCTGGATAAATGATAACTGCCCAAGGAAAAAATGTATGCTTCTATTTTCTGATCTCTGAATTGATGTTTTCTTCACCAAAAAATATTTTGCTTATTCAAAATTAGCGATTCTATTCCAATTGCTTGACCTCCTACACATAGAACTTCCTACTTGATGTATTTGATTACAAACTGCAGCTACCCTATAGAAAGGATACACAAGTTATTTTTCAGCTAACTGGGAGTTGACATTTGTGCGTCACTTAACTAGCATGGAGAGGAAGAGAGAATAAACATGTATCTGTACAGCACATGTGACATCGGCAGGATGTTGCAAAGTGCATTATGGCCAAGTTAATACTTTAGAAGCACAATGCAATAAGTGCACAGCTATGTGCATCATAAATTAGCAGATGACTAGTTAACTTGTTCATGGTGGTATTGGCTGAAGGAGCAACGTTGGCTAAGAAAACAGCTCCTATTGCTCCACGGAATGCTTTGTAACAACCTGAAAAACCTGAAATGGAGTCTATGTCACAGAATAAAGGGTTGGCCAATGAGAACTGAGATGAGAAATGCCTTCATCCCAAGGTTGTGAATTGTTGCAATTCTCTCCTCAAAGAGTTGTGGATGACCAGTTGTTGAATACATCCAGCACAGAAGTTTACAGATTCTTGAAAGATAAAGGATAAGGGGATAGTACAGGAAGACAGAGAGTTGAGGTAGAAGATCAGCCAAGATGAATGTCCAGAAAGCTTGAAGCATCAAGTAGTTTGCACCAACACCTTTTCAAGTTCGTTTTAAGTAAGCACATTGAAAATGCAGAAACTCCTTCTTACTATAGAGTACTGAAGTAGCATTCTAGATGATAAGGCTTGAAAAGATGACTCTACAATTCAGGGTTAAAGAGGGTTACCTACAGACGCGAAACACGAGAAAGTCGCTCAATCTTCATTCATTTAATTTTTATACTTAGATTAGATTCCCTACAATATGGAAACAGGCCCTTCAGCCCAACAAGTCCACACCAACCATCCGAAGAGTAAACCACCCAGACAAATTCCACTACCCTATATTTACTCCTGACTAATGCACCTAACACAATGAGCAATTTAGCATGTCCAATTCACCTTACCTGCATATCTTTGGATTGTAGGAGGAAATTGGAGCACCCGGAGGAAACCCAAGCAGACACGGGGAGAATGTGCAAACTCCACACAGTCACCCGAGGTGGGAATTGAACCCTAGTCCCTGGTGCTGTGAGGCAGCAGTGCTAACCACTGAGCCACGTGCCACCCTATGTTATTGGCAGCCACGTCAGAAAACTGACTACCTATCCACCTGGTAGCCAATGGTACATGATGAATGTGAAGAAATGGGGAGAAATGTCTTCTATATAGCTGGAGTGGAGATTTCAAACAACCAAATGCGCTCTCCACCCACAGCTATGCAGTAATTGATACAGATGTCCCCTGTCCTATTCTTAGATTAATTAGTCTTAATAGAGAATTCATATTGACCTCTTAGATTTTCTAATTAAAAGCCATTAGATGATGTTGAACAGTAAAGAACATAGATGTACTGTTTCACAGTCAAACAAAGTCATTTGTGATTCCTTTTTAAATTACAATCTTGCTCCCCAAATCAACAGCATTTCTTTCCAAAATAGGGTTTTATCAAGTCACAGAGTCATAGAGACATACGGCACAAAAACAAACCCTTTTGTCCAATTAGTCCATGCCGACCAGATATCCTAACCTTGTCTAGTCCCACTTGCCAGCATGTGGCCAAGATCCCTCTTAACTCTTCTTATTCATCCAGCAACCTTTTAAATATTGTAATTGTCTCAGCCTCCATCACTTCCTCTGGTAGCTCATTCCACACGCATTACCCTCTGCATGAAAAAGCTGCCCCTTAAGTCCCTTTTAAACCTTTCCCCTCTCACCCTAAACCTATGCCCTCTAGTTCTGGATTCCCACACTCCAAGGAAAACGTCTTGACTATTTATCCTATCCATGCCCTTCATGATTTTATAAAACTCTATAAGTCACGCCTCAGCCTCCGACACTCCAGGGAAAACTGCCCCAGCCTATTCAGCCTCTCCCTTTAGCTCAGATCCTCTAACCCTGGCAACATCCTTGTAAATCTTTTCGGAACCCTTTCAAGTTTCACAACATCCTGCCAATAGGAAGGAGACCAGAACTGCACGCAATATTCCAAAATTGGTCAACCAATGTCCTGTACAGCTGCAACATGAATCCCCAACTTCTATACTCAATGCTCTGTGCAATGAAGGAAGGCATACTAAACGCCTTCTTCACTATCCTATCTACCTGCAACTCCACTTTCAAGAAACTATAAACCTGCACTCCCAGGTCCCTTTGTTCAGCAACACTCCCCAGGACCTTACCATTAAGTGTTTCGTCCTGCTCTGATTTGCTTTTCCAAAATTTAGCCCCTCACATTTATCGAAATTAAAGCCTTCTACCACTCCTTAGCCGACTGGCCCATATGTTCAAGATCAAATTGTATTCTGAGGTAACCTTCTTCACTGGGAGAAAGTGAGGACTACAGACTGTGGGGCAGTGGACAGGAAAGTGACATCACCATTCACCACGACGGTGGTGGCTGGAGCAGCCGCATAGCTATTGGCATCTGAGCAGTTGCAGAGGCCAAGAGAAGCTTCTGGAATGGGTGAGAAATGCTGAATATTGAACTAAGTATGTGAAAGTTTGTTTAACTTATGTTCTTTTATGTCCAATATGGTGGAGAAAAAGTGTTTGTTGAGTGTATGAATTCTTCTGAGGATGTAAAACAGCAGAGGTCCTTTGCAGGTCTGGGAGACTGGCCCTGAGCTGTGACAGGGCTAATTACAAGGAGAGTAGGTGGTGGCACACGGCTGCAAGTGTGCAGTGCAGGATCCGGAAGGAGAACCATTTCTGCAGGTTTTGGATTTTGGTAGATACTGGTTGTCCTGTTCAGGCCCGAATTGTGATGGTCTGAATGTAGTCCGGAGTCCATGTGTGATCAGTCGGTCCCATATGGCAGTCACTGAGGAAGGAGATGTGACTGAGATAGCAAGTCTGCTTCAGGACGTGGCTGAAGAACTTCAGGGCAGAGGGGATGACCTGAGGGAGTGCAGTGAGAAAGACTTACAGAGATCCTTGTAGTGAGACAAAGAGAACTTCTTCAAGATAGGCATCCTTGGAAGAGGCTTCGTGTTAAGGTTAAAATCAACTAGGAGTAAGTGAGATCTTCTTCGCTGTCCACCACACCTCCAATTTTGATGTCATCTGCAAACTTACTAACTATACCTCTGATATTCACATCCAAATCATTTATATATATGAGAAGTAGTGGACCCAGCATCAATCCTTGTGGAACACCACTGGTCACTGGCCTCCATGTCTGAAAAGCAACCCTCCATCACCACCTTCTGTTTATTACCTTTGAGCCAGGTCTGTATCCAAATAGTTTGTTCTCCCTGTATTCCATGAGATCTAAACTTGCTAACCAGTCTTCCATGGGGAACCTTGTTGAACGCCTTACTGAAGTCCATTTTGATCACCGCTCTGCCCTCAACAATTCTCTGTTACTTTTTCAAAAAACTCAATCAAGTTTGTGAGACATAACTGCCCATGCACAAAGCCATGCTGACTATCCATAATCAGGCCTTGCCTTTCCAAGTACATGTAAATCACGTCCCTCAGGATTTCCTCCAACTACTTGCCTACCACCAATGTCAGGCTCACCAGTCTTTAGTTCCTTGGCTTTTCCTTACCACATTTCTTAAACAGTGGCATCACGTTAGCCAACTTCCAGTCTTCTGACACTTCATCTGTGACTATCAATGATATAAATATCTCAATAAGGGGCCCAGTAATCACTTCCCTACCTACCCAGAGTTTTAGGGTACACTTGATCAGGTTCTGGGGACTTATCCATTTTTATGCTTTTCAAGACCTCCAGCACCCCCTCCTCTGTAATATGGACATTTTTCAAGATGTCACCATCTATTTCCCCACATTCTATATCTTCCATGTCTTTCTCCACAGTGGACACTAATGCAAAATACTTGTTGAGTATCTCTCCCATCTCCTGCAGCTCCCAAATATCGGCTGCCTTGCTGATTTTTGAGGGGACCTATTCCCTTTTGTCCTTAGTGTATTTATAAAATCCCTTTGGATTCACCTTAACCCTATTTGCCGAAGTTATCTCATGTCCTCTTTTTGCCCTCCTTACTTCCCTCTTAAGTATACTCCTACTGCCTTTATACTCTAAGGATTCACTCGATCTATCCTGTCTATACCTTACATATGCTTCCATCTTTTTCTTAACCAAACTCTCAATTTCTCTAGTCATCCAGCATTCCCTATACCTATCAGCTTTTCCTTTCACCCTAACAGGAATATACTGTCTCTGGACTCTTGTTATCTCATTTCTGAAGGCTTGCCATTTTACAGTTGTCCCTTTTACCTGTGAACATCTACCCCCAATCAGCTTTTGAAAGGTCTTGCCTAATACTATCAAAATTGACCTTCTTTAAATTTAGAACTTCAACTTTTAGATCCAGTGTATCATTTTTAACCACTGCTCCCCCACTGACATCTCAGTCACCTGCACGGTGTTATTTCCCAAGAGTAGGTCAAGTTTTGCACCTTCTCTGATAGGTATAGCCACATACTGAATCAGAAAAGTTTCTTGTACACATTTAAATTCCTCTCCATCTAAACCCTTAATACTATGGTAGTCCCAGTCTATATTTGTAATATTTAAATTCCCTACCACAATCACTCCATTATTCTTACAGATAACTGAAATCTCCTTACAAAGTTTCTCAACTTCCCGATTACTATTAAGGGGGTCTATAATACAATCCCAATAAGTTGATCATTCCTTTCTTATTTCTCAATTCCACCCAAATAACTCCCCTGAATGCATTCCCAGGAATATCCTAAGTACAGCAAAAAATGCTTATCAAAAACGCCACTCCACCTCCTCTCTTGCATCCCTTTCTATCCTTCCTATAGCATTTATATCCTGGAGCATTAAGCTGTCAGTATTGCCTATTCCTGAGTCACGTTTCTGTAATTGCTTTGATATCCCAGTCCCATGTTCCTCACCATCCTGGAGTTCATTTGCCTTCCCTGTTGAACGTCTTGCATTGAAATAAATGCAGGTTAATTTATCAGACCTACTTTGTTCTCTGCTTTGCTCCTGCCTGTTTGACCCGCTCCTTTCCCCAAATGTATCAGTCTCAGATTGATCTCTTTCCCCATTATTTCCCTGGGTCCCACTCCCACCCAACCCTCACCTTACCAGTTTAACTCCTCCCAAGCAGCTCTGGCAAATTTCCCTGCCAGTATATTAGTCCCCTTCCAATTCAGGTGCTTGGCTTTAGGGAATTGATAAGATATCCCCAAACAAGCAACTTGCTTTCAATCCACAATCAAGGAAGTATTTTTTCTGGCCAGGCAGAGTTCACCATTTCATCAGTTTCAAAGTAATTTACGCAGCTTGATTTCACAGTGACCTGAAGCAAGACCAAGGTCAATGAAAGAATTTAGACTGAGCATTCACGTAAGACCAGTGAAGCTGGAACCCATGGCTGCCTAGTGAGGCTTCCTCCCCCAATGGTTCAAACATAGTCAGAAGGGAACAGTTGTACAGGAAACTTTGATCAATCTTTACTGCTAAGCACTGAAATAAATGATAAAATTAAATTAAAAAAAGAACAAAATCATTGAATCGAAAACCTGTAGTCGCGTCCTTGATCTGAAGAGACGACATCAGCTGCATTATCATCGCTGTCTTCATCCCTAGGGTCTCTTTATAAATGAATGAAGCAAAGTTTAAGGCAGCTGTTGTGGACAGCCATGTTGCGAATTGACAAATAGATTGTAGGTGTTATGGGAACTCCGCAACATGATCGTTTATACAGAATAATAAAGACAATGTAAAGCCCGGTGGAGAAAATAAATTAATCTAAAACAGAAACTCAAGTGACAGAAACAGAGTGCACAAAGTGACAAACTCAATAAAACTAGGAGAGCCATGGTTGATTAAAAGGAAAAGGGTGGAAATGATGTGTGTATATTTTGAAGTCTGGACTTGTCCCATCGAATACTCCTGTGGGACTAATGGGCTCTTCAGATCTCTTTTAAATGCTTGTGAATGGGAACTTCCAACCCATTTTAACAAACAAATTGGTGGGGTTATGCTCTCAGGAAACAAATTGGCAAAAACTTTTAGACGTTTAAAATGTAATGCTATCAACAAGAGAAAAATGATCACACATTTTCCAATGATATAGATAGATTACTGTGCTCCCCATTCACATGTGCCCAACACCAGTACCCCTGTGCAACATGCTTCCCTTAACTTGTGAAGAAACGTTTAGAGTTAACAGTGTATATTTAATAGAGGCAGGCCTGACAATAAATTCAAAAAAGCTGTTTACGACTAGGCATGTGAATATTTGTAACAAAATAAATATGATAATCAGACTAATCACCGATATCTCAGCATTTCAACTGAAACCATAACCAAGACAGTGGTTTTTACCTACCAAGGTAAAATCTGGCAAAATGCTGCATTGTCCTGCAGTCGAACCTTCTCGATTCTTGGAAAGACATTCAACTTCCATATATTAATAAAATTGCTGACATGGAGGAGGCAGGGAAATACCAGGCAATATGTCTCCACTGGGGAGTGGGAAGGATCATGAAAGGATATGTCCCTTATTGGAGGGATCACTGGCAGCTGACACGCAGCCTTTATGAAATTGCCAGATTAAAAAATTCGGGTGATTTTTTTTTTCCCCAGTATGAAAACTTTATTCCAACTTCTGTCTGCAATTTATAGTGTTATTATTGGAACATCCTAAAGGAAAACTGAATCAATGTGGCAGGTTTCAAGCCAACCCACTCGAACGAGAGGAAGGTCAAGCAAACACCCATCTTCTGATATGAACTGATATTAAGCCAGGTTCTGAATAATCTGATTCATTTAATTGTAACATCATATTAGAACTTACCAGATCTCAATTATAATCTTTCAATATTTGTTCAAGGCAATATACAGAGGGGGACTGAGACAGTGGGATGAGTTTCAGACTGTTCTAGCAATTAGCTAGCACCAAATGACCTGCTTCAGCTTCTATGGCTGCAATACGTTTTAGCATTCATGAAACAGCTGATAAAGCTTTATAGATGGCCATGTTTCTGCCATCTAAACTTTCAATGATTGAAGGCAGGGACTTACAGTGACTAACTCAGATGGCCAATGAAATGTGTCTCCGTTGTGAGAGAAATGCAGCCGATGAGTAGTAAACAACAGTTGTTGCAGAATGGGAAAGGCAATTCAACCAACTGTTGAGGATAATCTTTCCTCAAGGTGGTTGTAGTATTTCCCCATTTATATGTTAATCCTGAACAAGTGAGAAACAGATTATATAATAAGCCAACAATTAAAGGCAATTCACCATAGTGTGAACCCCACTCAGTCTGAGCCATGGCCACCGTGCAAACCCAGCATAAGTCTGAGGTGGCTCTCCATCTGTTATTCAATGATTTGTAAATTTTTTAAGCTTTGAATACTGATAACCATTCAGCAATGTTACAGCAAATGTTTGCAATACAGCTTGAAAAAGTCTCTCTTGTAATATTCGCTACCAGACCACTGAACATTGTACTGGTTTTGTCAATGTAGTCCCCAGCCTGCAGTTAGGTGCATTATAAATTTAATGGGAAAGTTGAGTTTAATTACTATGTGAGGGAAGTAGATGTGAAATATATCAGTATTCAATACAATTCAATAATCAGGCATGAACTGATCTTTGACAATAGCAAAAATATGATCCTTGAAAATTCTCTTATTAGTATGTTTTAAGAACCAAGTTTAGATCCCTTTACACTGATTACATCCAATAAAACATCAGTTTGCATGATGTGCCTTAACAGACCATGCACTCTTGCTGCAATGGAATCAGTGCATCAAAATGTAGATCACACAAGTGAATTGAAGTCACTCACTGATGTGCAATACACACACTATTTTAAAGGTGCGCCACCTGAATACAGTAATACCCGCTAGAATGTGGATGACCTTTAGCTTGAATAACACACACCAACAAGAAAAACTGGAAACTGGAAAACCAACATCATGAACTGTAGGCCATAACACTATCAACTGTCCTATTATCTGTACTTCAAATGATGCTTCATCCCTTTGAATCTGCTGAATTCACCAATCACTTTATGCATTTGTTGAGACTGAAATCAGTTTTGCAAAGTAGTGGAAGACGTTTAATCTCCAGGCAAGACTTCCGAGACTGAACTTTATGACCACAAATTGGGCGTTCCCCAGACTAACTAAGCATGATGATATCGTGTTGACAACCTCACGGCATCACGCGATTCTCCAATATTAAAGACGACCAATGGGCATGGAAATTGCAGGCCTGGTGGTCATTTTGAAATAGCTTGCTCAATCAGTTATTGGGCTTTGCTGGAGAGTCAACTGTATGCAATTTCTTTTCTATATATTCCATTTTCTGGTGTCAGATGAGAAAAAAATTTGGAATGCTTTACAACAGGTACAAGAAAGCAGCACAAGAGCCAAAGTTAATGTGATGATTAACTTGCAATGTGGTCATGGCTGCATATAACAGTAGTCAGCTGGTAAAGCCCACATGTTTTGACTTCATTTATTCACTGTTTTGTGCCTGCCTCAAGAACTAAGGAAAGATTGAGGGGCTATTGAACTGTTACACAATAGCTATAACCTACTTCCTGTTCACAGAACAACTGCTCTTCCACCTGTTGTTCTGGCCAGATGCCCAATTGAAGCCTCCTTAGCCCAGGGCTAAATGATGACACCGTACTAACACGATAATGGTGGGAGTGGGTGCACACTTACTTCAGCCCTGCTTCTCTCAACCTGTCAAAACCGTGAAATCTAATCCTTCCTCCCTCTCTCCCAAGAAACTTCCCCAAAAGTGAATTTGTTAAATTTTCAATTTAACAAGGACAGTCTCAAAAACAATTATTTTGGTTGAATTCAGTATTTTCCAAGATAGGACTGAAGACAGAATGAGGAATTCTCAAATTCATTTGATCTTTAAATTGTCGATAAGAAATTACAAGATTAGAGTTGATAGAGGTATGGTCCACTCTTTGAGCCGATTTCTAGTACTACACCTTTAACACTGTGCTTCTGTTGTCAAGTACCTGCTCAGGCGCCGCCGCATTGGCATCTGGTCAAGGTCTCTTTGCTCTCGTTCCTCCCGGGTCATACCTTTGTAATTTGATGTCAGGCCAAAGATTGGTCTTGACCACTCATCTGAATTAAAAACAAAGTACAATACTATGAGAATCAAAACAGCCTGCAACACTTAATTCCATCTTTCAGTAGGCTTCTACTGTTCCTACTATATTTAGGCAAAACTATCATCCTCACCAATCTCCCCCAATCTACTCAAACAACTTAAGTTGTTTAACTTTGTCACTGCAAGCCCAAGCTGCCATCCTGGATGAAGAAATTAGCCAGGACTTTGCTCTTGATTCTTTTTCTGTGTTGCCTGCTGACCAATATACATGGCCACAATGAGGAGAATTGCAGGCTCTGCTGTGATACTCTACATGATCAGATAGCCTGCTTGCACTCAGCCTCTACTAGGGATAGAAGATTGGAAACCAACCACGGGAGTACATGTCAGCAACCTCTGCAAGCTACTTCAGAATGATCTTTCCTTTATGTGATACATGGGTTCCAATGCTGGTGTCAGCATTCAAAGTAACAGAATTATAGCATCCCTTCAGTTTCAGCAACTAGACAATCCCAATACATCTGTTCCACTCAGAAAATCCAAAATGGCAATTCCATCACTTCAATATATGTGTAGAAAATGTACACATGCACAGTGTTTTCTGAATTATCTCTATATAGTGCATGAATTTCTCATGGGAACAGGATCTGCTGGAATGATTCCCTAATCGCATAATCGTCCAGAGTATTGGGATCAAGGGCACGAGTGGAAACCAGCAAGAGTTAAAATTCAAAGGAAAAGAAACTCAAGAGGAAAGTACAGATTCAGTAAAAGTGAACATACTGATAAGCTTTCCAGCCAGTTCCTTGTTGCTCCGGTTCTCTTTTGGATGTTTATACAAGTACATCACACAACGTCCAATCCCACTATGCTTCAGAGTCTCCTGACTCACACTGGGCAACTGTAAAATTAATCAGTGACATTTTAAGGTTCCAAGGAAAGGCAGCATAGCAACACAGCGAATAACTTGGCAAGAATGAACAGTAAAGCCACCAGGGGGCTTTGGTGTACTGACTGGGAGGTTTGAGAACAAAATGGTATAGAGTAGTGTTGTGGTTAGTAGAGTCACAGGTAGACAGGGCGGTGAAGAAGGCTTTTGGCACACTGGCCTTCATCAGCCAAGGTATTGAGTATAGAAGTTGGGAAGTTATGTTGCAGTGGGGTATTGAGTACAAGAGCTGGCAGGTCACATTAAAATTGTACAGGACTTGGTTCAGCCACATTTAGAATACTGTGTACTGTTCTGGTTGCCACATTACCAAAAGGATGTGTACACTTTGGAGAGGGTGCAGAGAAGGTTCATGAGGATATTGCCTGGTATGGAAGGTGCTAGCTATGAAGAGAGGTTGAGTAGGTTAGGATTGTTTTCATTAGAAAAAAGGAGATTGAGGGGAGACCTGATTGAGGTCTACAAATTCATGAAGAGTATAGACAGGGTTGATAGAAGCAAGCTTTTTCCCAGGGTGAGGGATTCAATAACGAGAGGTCATGCGTTCAAGATGAGAGGAGAAAAGTTTAAAGGGGATACACATGGAAAATACTTTATACAAAGGGTGGTAGGTGCCTGGACTGTGTTGCCAGCAGAAGTAGAAGAGGCAGGCACGGTAGATTCATTTAAGGTGCGTCTGGACAGATGCATGAGCAGATGGGATGCAAGTGTTACAGATCCTTAGGAATTGGACAACAGATTTAGACAGTGGATTTGGATTGGCACAGGCTTGGAGGGCTGAAGGCCCTGTTCTTGGGCTGTAAACTTTCTTTGCTCTCTTAGTTGTACAGGATGTTGGTGAGGTCACACATGGAGTATTATGTTCAGATTTGGTCACCTTGCTAAAGGAAAAATGTTATTAAACTAGGTAGGATGTTATTAAACTGGAAAGAGTGCAGTTGCCAGGACTCAACGATCTGAGTTACAGGGAGAAGTTGGACAAGCTAGAATTTCTTTTCTTTATAGCGTTGGAGATTGAGGGGGGATCTTACAGAAATGTACAAAATCATGGAGACAGGGATAGGGTGAATGCACTCAGTCTTTTTCTCAGGTTTGAGGAATCACAGAGGAGTGGGCATCAGTTTAAGGTTAGAGGGAGAGAGTAAAAGGGAACGTGAGGGGTAACCTTTTTACACAGAGGGTGGTATGCAAATGGAATGAGCTGCCAGCAGACTGAAGTGGCTGTTGACTCAGGTACTTTCACAACATTTAAAAGGCATTTGGACAAATACATGGATAGCAAAGGATTGGAAGGCTATGGGCCAAGTGCAAGGAAATGAGATTAGCATGGATGGACATTTTGGTCGACATGGACCAGTCCGGTCCAAAAGGCCTGTCTCTGCTCTAGGACTCGATGATTTGTAATCCAGATGTCTGGACTACTGACCTGAGACATCAGCTTAAATCCAACCGTGGCTTCTGGAACATTTAAATGCAAGTATTTATATAACACACGGAATAAAAAACAACTTCATCAATAGTCATGACCATGGAATTTTTGGATAGACACAAAAACTCATCTGATTCTCCAATTCTCTTCAGGAAGGGAATTCTTACTGGTGTATATTAACTCTGAACCCACAGCAGTCTGGATAACTTTTAACTACTCTCTGAAACAGTCTAGCAAGGCTCTGTAACTATTTAAGAGTAATTAGGGATAATGACTTACTAGCATTAACATCTCTATTATTGCCTGTGTTTCTCTCAAGTTCCTTAAACTTAATTGGTCTAATTCATAAACACTGACTACAACAGCAGGCCACAAAATGGATGAGCTTCTCTCCCTTAAGGCCTTTCCATATCAGGGAGGCACAAATTAAGAATATGATGAAACACTTCCCACTTGCCATCACTTGAGAAGCTGGCACCTATCTATCATTATTTTGGATTAGTGGTGCTGGAAGAGCACAGCAGTACAGGCAACATCTGTGGAACAGCAAAATCGACGTTTCGGGCAAAAGCCCTTCATCAGGAATAAAGGCAGAGAGCCTGAAGAATGGAGAGATAAGCTAGAGGAGGGTGGGGGTGGGGAAAAAGTAGCATGGAGTATGATAGGTGAGTGGGGGAGGGGATGAAGGTGATAGGTCAGGGAGGAGGGTGGAGTGGATAGGTGGAAAAGAAGATAGGCAGGTAGGACAAGTCATGGGGACAGTGCTGAGCTGGAAGTCTGGAACTAGGCTGAGGTGGGGGGGGGGGAAGGGGAAATGAGGAAACTGTTGAAGTCCACATTGATGCCCTGGGGTTGAACTGTTCCCAGGCGGAAGATGAAGCGTTCTTCTTCCAGGCGTCTGGTGGTGAGGGAGCGGTGGTGAAGGAGGCCCAGGACCTCCGTGTCCTCGGCAGAGTGGGAGGGGGAGTTGAAATGTTGGGCCACTGGGCAGTGTGGTTGATTGGTGAGGGTGTCCCGGAGATGTTCCCTAAAGCGCTCTGCTGGACAACATAGCAGCTGGTTAAGTGTTCAATAGCACCTCCCAAATCTATGAACTCCATCATCCAGAAAAGTAAGGACAGCAGACCCATGAAAACCCTACCTGGAAATTCCCCTTAAGCCAGACTGGAAAAGTATGGCTGTTTCTTTATTCTCAGGGGGTCAAATTCTCAACCACCTTTCCTAACAGTACCAGAACATACCTAGAAAATATGAATTGACGTCTTCAAGGCTCACCACAATATTGCCAAAGGATAGGCAACACATGTTGGCCTTGCTACTGTGCTAAACAGTCATGATCAAATTTAACAGCACAAATTAAATATCAAAGCTTGTCTGAAGTAATTCTGGAGAAGTCATCCTACATTATTTGTGAGGAATGCTCTCATGCCAAGACACCAACAGACAACTGTCATTCTTGCCAAATATAAGTGGGAAGAAATCCAGACTAAGAGGAGGGGTGTGAGCAGGGGGTAGAAAGGTTACTTAAAAATAAAAACAGGGATTTGAAGCTGACAAGCAGATAATGACAAAGTTATGCTATTCAGGTACACAGCTATGAACCCTCACTCACCTCCTGCAGAATCTTCAGCAGTTCCTCACGAATCTTCAGATGTGGCAGACTCTTGTCAGGTAATGGAGTGAGCCATTCCTTGATAGCAGACATGACTCCACTGTCAATAAATGTTTCCTTTAAATCCTGTCTGCAGAAGTGCATTACCAAGAGGAAACAGAAATAAGCCACTTAATTGCAATATTCCTCAAAGATTTCTATTCAAGGAGATGTATTATGACAGATTCTTGTCAATATGAAGATTACTAAATCTATTTCAGGTGTTCTGATGACCTAAGTAATTGTTTGAGTGTTTTCTTTCGCACATGTGACATTAAACCTGTTACTGTTTTAACAATTCACATAAAACAGTTAGCTTTTTTAGTCACACGCCATCTTGGATATTGTTGCCTTTTTGATCTTATTTTTCCATAGCCTAATAAGTGCCAGTATTTAAAATAATAGGAAAATAGTCACTGTCTGGAATTCCTTCACATTGCAGCAGCAACCAATAGTCTTGGGGTAAGGCCTACCTTCAGCTCTGCATAGCAACCAAAGTTGGGCAATAAGTCCATCTCATCAGCATCATGCACATAGATTGTGTTTTGCACCAAAATCTCAAGTTAGAATGTGTGCACACAAAATATAGATTGTTGCAGTACTTGAGAGGCATCTAAAAGGTCTTGCTAAAAAAAAATCTGCAGGTTGGGTTTTACAATCTTTCATTATTACCAAAAATTATTTGCTTAGATGTTATTATTTCACATTGGAATGCAGGTGTTAGAGAGCTTGTCTCTATGTAAGATAACCAGCAGTGCACATAGCATTAGGACTGAAAATATTAATTCCAATCTGCAATGATTGGAACCATTTATACTTTGAATTATTTTGTCAGACAGCCTCAACATCTTGCATTAGTAAATAATCCACTAATGAAAAGTCACTAAAACAAAAACTGAAATTACAGGAAAAACTCAGCAAGTCTGGCAGCATCTGTGGAGAGAAAGCACGGTGGCACAGTGGTTAGCACTGCTGCCTCACAGCGCCAGAGACCCGGGTTCAATTCCCGCCTCAGGTGACTGTGTGTGTGGAGTTTACACATTCTCGCCGTGTCTGCATGGGTTTCCTCCGGGTGTTCCGGTTTCCTCCCACAATCCAAAAACGTGCAGGTCAGGTGAATTGCCATGCTAAATAGCTCGTAGTGTTAGGTGAAGGGGTAAATGTAGGGGAATGGGTCTGGGTGGGTTGCGCTTCGGCGGGTCGGTTGGGCTTGTTGGGCCGAAGGGCCTGTTTCCACACTGTAAGTAATCTAAACTAATCTAATCTAATGTTGCGAGTCCAGTGACCTTTCTGGTAAGACTGATTGTGGCTAGGAAAAGGCAGCATTTATGCTGATGAAGGGGGTGCAGGGATAAGGAGTGAGTGGATAGGTGGAGACTGAGCCTGGAGAGAAACAAAGAAAGTTAGGCAGACAAAGGAATGGATCATAAGCTGCTATTTCCACAAACTCCAATGGGACATCACCACTCTCTTCCCAGCATTTTGCAGGGGTTGTTTCCTGCAGGACACTCAGGTCTATTCCTCCTCCATGCCACCTACTATGTAATTGTAGAAGGTGCAACATCTTCCCATTTACCTCTCCTATCCTCACTATCTTAAGGCGCCAGAAACATACCTGCACTTCACTCAATCTAGTCTACTGTATTCATGCTCACAACATGGTCTCCTCTACACTTGGAATGCAAATCTTGGTGAGCACTTTGATAGGCACCTATAATCTGTCCATAAAAGTGACCCGGAGCTTCTAGTTGTCAACCACTTCAACATAGCACTCTTTCCCTGGCCAACATTTTTGTCTTGGGCTGGCTGCAGTGCTGCAGCGAAATTCAACACAAGCTGGAAGAACAGCATTTTATTTCCTGCTTGTGGACTGTGCAGCCTTCATGACTCAATATCGAATTCAATAATTTTAGAACCTGAACACCACCTTCCATATTCATTACTCATGCCCAGCCCCTAGGAACAAAGGCTGCTTTCAGAATAGCAACCTGTTTCCACATTTTCATCTTTCCTAGCTTACTAACACCCATGTCTTTTCTGCCTAACTTTATTTTGCTCTCTCGCAGTGGATGGTAGAAATATGAAACATGCTGCCTGAGAGTGTGGAGGAAGCAAGTACTCTCACAAAATCTGCATGGGCACTTAGAATAGTGAGCCATTGCCGGCTATGGACCAAGCGCAGGTAAATGGTATTCGTGCAATTCAGTGTTTGGCCAGCATGTACATGATGCGCCAAAGACCATGCTTCTGTGCCATACGACTCTGGACTCCGTCTCCAAATATCTGCTCACTCCTTTTCCCCACTTCCATCATCAGCATACTACTTTTTCCTATCTATGACCAGTTGTGAAGAGGAGTGACTAGACTCGAAACATTGGCTCCGCCTTCTCTCCACAGATGCTGCCAGAGCTGCTGAGCTTCTCTGACAATTTCTGCTTTTGTTTCAGATCTTCAGCATCTGCTTTGCTTTATTGAAAGTTACTGGTTTCAAGTTGTCATCTTGTAAGACTACTTTCTGCTTGAAGCGCTAGCTCTTGATCGTGCTGATCTTCATGGACTACAGAGGCCTTCTGATCTCCAAACCAAGTGACCTTTTCAGATGTGCGAGGTCAGTGAACTTATGTGGTCAATTCAACTGCACAGGATATCAAAGCCGAAGATCGATATTCCTTACGTATGGTACAATTCTGTTAGCAATGGATGTCCTACTCACAGGATTATAAATGGAAACTTAGCTCTATATGATACTAAACACTAAAGCAGGAGTAGGAGTAAATCATGCCTTACTTTTTCAAATGCATCACAACGGTGGGGAGAAGCGTAAGCTTCTTCAAGGCGGGCTTCTTCTGTCCATTGAGCTGTCTGTCTTCCTGCAGAAAGTAAATTATCAAAAGGTACTTAATACTAATGAGTCGATTTTCTACTGACATCACCAAGACACCCAGAAGATGGAGGCTGTCAAAACCAAAACTAGGTGTCCATCCACATTAAATAAATACATATTTTCTGGGTAACTTGACCCCTCACTTAAGGCATCTCTCCTTTTCAATCAACTATTCGCACATTCTTTCCACCCTGTTATACATTCATATACTCTGATCTTCTCCTCATGCTATTTCTTCAGTGTGTATTCTCTTGCTTTTCTGACCCTTTCTCCTTCTGTATGCTTTTTATTATCCTTGCATTCTGTCACTCTTTCAGATGAAATCTTACCCCAGCTTTATTTAACCTATCGCGCTAATTGCGCTTTCTTCGTTAAATTTTGAATGCCTTTGAAAGAGTTTCCCACATCCCTGAAAATTTTAACAATGAATCAAGCATCTGAATGACTCCCACTTAAACCATCTACTCAGTCATGCATTGAATTACCCAGTTCATTTCTCTCTAAAAGGTCAAGTACATGGCAGAAATTATTTTGACATTATTATCACTAATTCCTACCAAGTGATGACCTAGTGAGTGGCATTATCATTAGACTTTTAATTCAAAGACCTCAGGAGTGTTCTGGGTTTGAATCTCATCTAACACGCAGAATGGGAGAATGATGAACTGATTGGCTCGATATTGTAAAAAAATTGTGTTTGGCCAAAATAGCTCAGTTGGGAGAATGTTAGACTGAAGATCTAAAGGTCCTGGCTCAATCACTGGTTTAAAGGCCTTTTGTTTTGCAGTAATTGTGTCTCCACCTCTGGACCAGGAAGCTTGGGTGAGTCCCACCTGCTCCAGAGGTACGTAATCACAACAGGTCAATTGCAAACCACACACAAAAAAAAGACCACGTGAGTCTGTCAGAAAATCCCCTTCAAATTCAGCTGGGAAATTTTAGGCACTCCCGGCTAAAAGCACTATTACAGCTTGTCAAATGTTGCAGGTATTAAGATCCCCTGGTGGAAAAGAATCCCTAAACAATAACAAATGGAGAATTCCAATAAACAGAAAATAGAATACACTCCAAACATGGCAGGTGGGTCTCTAGGTTTCAGCACAACTCAAGTTGATGGTAAAAGCAGAGGCAATAGCTTGAGCCAAACTTTGGGTTCTTCCATTATAGTGCACAAGTACAGACCAGTTTTTAAAGACCTATGGAAAAAGGACGGATGATGCAATTGTGACTGAGAAGTAAGCAATAAGATTTCTGCATGGCTATTGGATTAGAACCATTGCTTTATTTGTGTCATTACTAAGTAAACACAATTAAATTTGAAGTTTTAAATTATACAAACTTGCCAATTTAATAAAAAGTGGGATAATAACAGACTTCAGAAGGATATCAAGGGACTGGTGAAGTAAGCAGCCATTTTCCAGAAGCAATTTAATGCAGAAAGAATGAAATGATGCTTGTTAAGTGGAAAAATATGAAGATGCAGAATAGTTTACATATTAGTTTTGTGAGAGATGTAGAAGAGCAGAGGGACTTGTGCATTCACAACTCTTTGCAGGTGGCAAGGCAAATTGAGATGATTAAAAAAGCATAGGGACTATTTGGTTTTATAAATTATGCGATCGACTATCATGCACACACATGAGTTACTACTTAAGCCTCAGCTACAGTATTGTGCACAATTCTGGATAACATATTTCAGGAATGGTGTCAGAGGCAGTTTACTTGAATAATACAGGAATGAGAGAGTTCAATTACATGAAGAAAATTGAGAAGCAAAAGTAGGTGAACAGCAGGTTGAATAAAGATGTTCAAAGTTATGAGGAACTCTGAGAAAGTAAGTTGGAAGTAACTGATTCCTCTTGAAATTAAGTTGATAATCAGAGACCTTAGATTTAAAATCTGTAAAAGAACTAGACAGAAAGTAAGGAAAAGTACATTCAAATGGACAATTATGATCTAGAATTCACGACTTAAAAAGTCGAAGAAAATGCCATATAAATTGTTAACGATATCTGGATATATATTTGAAGGGGACTAATTTGCAAGCTTATAGGGAAAAGATGAAACATGGGACCAAACTGCAAATTCTGTGAAAGAACATGCACAGAAATATTTACTGAAGGACCCTCTTTTGTGCTGTAAGATTCTACAATTTTAAGTGTGTTAGGTGCCTCCAATTTATAGGTTTCACTGCATGTTCATCTGTTGACTTAACTATTCCCAGTCCCAATTCCTTTACTTCCCTTTACTCAGCCAAAACCTTCAGAGTAGAATTATTGTCAGATCACAGTCAGTGCCCAACCATTTTGGACTTACCTCCACTGTTTTGCCTCATTACTGCAGCGTCAGGCTGAATGCGCTTCCCAAAATCCCTTTGACTGACACCCAAAGTCTCTGTGGTCCCACTCTCAGTAAAGTCTGAAGAAGCACTGTTGTTACTCACCTCTGCAGCTTCATTCATTTTGGTGATCATGGCGCTAACTACATCATCTGCATCACTAATGAAAGTGCCGCCATCCCGATTTCGCCGTCGCTTCCGATTTTGATCTTTCTTCTTCTGCAGCATCATCTCAAAATCAGACACAAAATCAGAGCTGCAATAGATAGAAACTCATGAATATGCTCAGGATTTTATTCCAGTCAGTGCTGGGAAAACAAAGTGACATTCCTACATTTGTCAACTTTTATTTTGAAGACATACATGACTGGTCTAGTAATACACAAAGGGGCCTAAATCCTTCCTGACTGTGTCGACCTTCTCAAGACAGTGGACTGCAATACTACTGCTTTACATCATATTTCCATGATAAAATGATTAAGCCATTGAAGCTGTGGCTCTTTCTCAGGCAAGGCATAGTCATTGCTGCATGTGCAATAGTGCAAATTACAGACTGGGCTTCTCCATTGAAGTTACTGTCAATTCACCACTTTCTGAAGGGCTGTGCTCTGAACTCCCCCTGGGATTTCTGAAGCTAAGTTTCATTTCTGGGACACCTTCTACCAGCAGAAAGATTTAAAAATAAAAAAAAGATAACTTGAAAATGCTAGAACACTAATGCTCCTTCACACAGGGCTCCAGAATTACAGCCCAGCATCCACAGCACGAGATGCAGATCATATTTATGCTGTACTAATTTAATTTTTACTTACTCTCGTCCTTTCCCTCGAACTTCATTGTCAGAGTCAGACTCTTCAGCAACCATTTTCTTTCTCTCTGTCTCAAGAGCAGCCTTTTCACCATCAAGGTCCTCTTGGTTAAAGCCCTAAGGAAAGAAGATATTGTTTAGGGATACAGACCACACTCTGACAGCACAGCCTGAAAGACAATAGCTGGAAAGAGCATGCTTTAATCAAAGTACCCTTCCAATAAATGCATTTTACACTAAAGGCCTTGTACAGCCAAGAGAGTTACTGCGAGGCATTATGAAGTTTATAGAGCAGTGAAGTTATCACTTTGCAGTCCTCTGGCAATAGGTTGAAAGCTGCCAAGGATAAAGATAGAATTCATAACCTGGCTCTTGAAAATCCATTAGAGAAATCCGTTGTAGTACACTGCAACATGCACAGTCACTAAACCAACATCTGATTTTCTCAGAACTGCAAGTCTCATTAGTTGGATACTGAATAAAATATTTGGCGGCAGATAGAAAGAAAACTACTGGAAGCGAAAAAAAGGAATGAAGTACACTTCAGCACAAAGTAAGGCAGGATAGTCCGAGGGGTTCAGTTTTTGGATTATTTTGATTTGTTTTAATTGCTGATAGTTCACTTACCCATAGAATGGTTTATGCTTAATTTCATAATATTTACATAATGATAATATCAAAACTCCCTGGTCAATGCTTTATTGCTGAGTAAAAGCTCCCTCTACACCACCCAGTAGGCATTTCCAAGTCAGATAAAGCATGGGCTACATTCAGTAAAGTTATCTTTACGCGGTTTCATTAAACATCTCCATGTAGGGTTTACAACATAACATTTCATTTAGCCCACTGTACTGATGCTAAACTTACAAAAGGAGCCAGTAAATGGTTTCATTATATTTATTTTTTCATCTTTATGACATAGGTCACAAGACCTGTCAAATCCGGTGCCAAGATTTAGTTACAAGGCTTTCTTGTGTAAAAACCATTTGGATGGCACTTTAACAATTGCCTTCTGGAATTCCAGAACACAACATCTACCAGTTCTCCAGGATTAATCCTGCATTTTATAACCTCAAAGAATGCTGGCAAAGTTGTCAAAAATGATTTCCTTTCCAAAAACAATATTGACAGTGTTTGCTTATGTTAAAGCTTTTCTGAAAAAGCGGTCCTGCTATTTCTTCCTTAATAACGGACTCTAGCAGTTTCCCTGTGACAGATGTCAGGCTAACTGGTCAATAGTTTCTTGTTTTCTATCTCCTTCCCTTCCTGAACAGAGGTGTCACATTAGCAGGTTCCAATCTCCAAAACCCTTTCGGAATCCAGGGAGTTCCAGAAAATTTAGATCAATAATGCCTCCACTGTCTTTGCAGCTACTTCCTTTAAAATCCTTGGATACAGGCCTTAAGTCTCACTAGTGTATCAAATGCTTTGTCCCACGTGGTGGAGACTGTTTCAAGATGTGCCCTCCAATTAGCACCTTCAGTTTCTATTTCCTTTGGGATGTTTGTAGTGCCCTCCACCTTAATGACTCTTGCAAATTGTTGGCTTAATTGTCTACCATTTCCCTATTCCCTTTATTAATTCGTCCAGTTGCACCCTCCATGAATCTAATACTGACTTTAGCGATTCGCTTTATATTTATCCAAAGCAGCTTATAAAGTTCCTGTATTTGTTGCTAATTTACTTTCATTATCAATTTTCTTCCTCTTTATTAGCTTTTTAGTAATCCACTGCTAGTTTCTAAAAAAAACCCCACCATCTTTCTGGCCCACCATTAATTTTCACCACTTTGTATGTGTTAATTTTTACCTAATAATCTTCACAACTACCTATGTTAAGCAGAGGTGGTTCATCCTCCTCATTAATTCCTTTTTGACCAGAATAATTTGTTGCTGAGCATTATCAAATATACGCTTTAATATATGCCATTGTTCATCCACTGACTTTACCTTTAGTCTATTTTCCCAGCCTGTTTTAGCCAATTCTTTCTTCGTTCTTCTGTAATCGACCCTATTTAAGTTTGAGACCCAAGTGGCTCACCCTCAAACTGAAATTCAAATCCTATGTTATGATCACTATTTCTGCAAGGATCCTTAACGTCGAGATCATTTATTAATCATACCTTATTACTCATTACTAGATCCAAAATAGCCGGATCCATTAGGTTCTTCAATGTATTGCTCTAAGAAATAATGTTTTGATTTAAATAATCATCCAAATGTCTCTGGAATGCCTAAATTTACTTTGCCTCCATCTTAGTTCCAGGCAGCACAATGCAAATTTTAACCACTTACGAATATAAAAGTCTTTTCTCATATTTGCTTCTTTTGCAAAGCACTTTAAAACTAGGCCACGTAGTTCTCAATCTGTTCATGAGCAGGAACAGTTTCTCCCTAAATACTCTGTCCTGAACTCTCATGACTTTGAAAACTACTATCAAATCTCCTTGGAGCCTTTTCATCTCCCAGGACAACAACCGTAAATTATCCTCATACTGAAGTGTCTCATTCCTGCAACCATTCCCACAAATCCACTCTGCACTTTTTCCAGTGCATTCCAATACTTCGCAAAGTGTGGCATCCTTACCTGTACACAATATTCCAGTTGAAATCCAGTCAATGTCCTCTAAAACTTTATCAGAACCTCCCTGTTCTTGTACTCTGTACCCGTTTTGATGAAACCTAGAAAACTGATGCTTTATAATCAGCTCTCTCTATTTGTTCTGCTGAGCTTCATGACTTATGTACATGCCTTCTAATCTGCAATCACTACTTCTCTCCTCAACAAAATCAATGCTTAACCCTTTTATCTTTGCAATCTACTTTCCATTCCAAAATACCAAACAAGTTGCAAACTCTGAAATGCATGCTCATCTTTCCTTGAATTTCCTGTTTGAATCTTTCCAACAGCTTTCCACACTTCACAGAAACAAAACAGTTTTTTTAGATTAGATTAGATTACTTACAGTGTGGAAACAGGCCCTTCGGCCCAACAAGTCCACACCGACCCGCCGAAGCGTAACCCACCCATACCCCTACATTTACCCCTTGCCTAATACTACAGACAATTTAGCATGGCCAATTCACCTGACCCGCACATCTTTGGAATGTGGGAGGAAACCGGAGCACCCGGAGGAAACCCACGCAGACACGGGGAGAATGTGCAAACTCCACACAGTCAGTCGCCTGAGGCGGGAATTGAACCCGGATCTCTGGCGCTGTGAGGCAGCAGTGCTAACCACTGTGCCACCGTGCCGCCCAAACTTTTTATTAAAAGTTGACTGTGTGTCCATGGCAAAGGTAAACCATCTCACTTCATGCTTAACTGTCTGCAGTTCCTCTTCCAGCTATTCTCCAGACCAAACTGTATGGTTCCATTTTGATCCATTCAACTGTAACTAATGAATCACATGTAATGGTTTCTTTTCCCTCAAAAGCTTAATTACCCACATTATCCCACAAAATCTATACAGCATTCTCAGAGCTTTTTTAATCCCAAGACTGGATTATTTCAATCCAATACTGGGTGGGTTTCCATGTTTTACTCTCAGTAACATAGATTATTCAAATTTCTTCTGCCTGCAGCTTTACTTGCATACATCATATGGCTTGCACGTTCTGGCATCACACAAATCAGTTCTGTAATTTTTACATTACATCAGTGCCTCCACTTTAATACTACTTAATTGGCTTCAAAGTTCTTTGGAATACTCTGAGGTTGTGAAAGGCACCATATAAATTCAAATCTTTCCTTTCTTTTACTGAACAAAATGAATAAACCGAGATTGTGCACAAATACGTTTGCCACTGTTTCAGAAGTCACAAGCATGGCACTCAGTCATGTAAGCATCCATCAGGGAGTACAGGACAGGGTATAATATTGTTTGGATTAACCCGATAATACAGGACCTTTTTACCTTAGTAAACACCTCAATTATTTTGGCATCAAATCTATAATCTCAATTCTCTCTGGCTTCACTTTTAACCAATTATAAAATGGTATAAAATACTGGAACCTTGGCAAATGCAGCAGGAATAAACCAGTTACCAAGTCTGTTAGCACTACTCTGAAGCAGTTACTTGCAGCTTCCCAAAGGCAGGCAAATACTCAGTCCTTGCCTCCAAATCCCAGCTTTACACAGGTATGATTCCAAGTGTACTAGCTGAAGCTGGGGAATTGCAGAATGGGGATAATGACAAGGTCAGCACGTACATGGAAACTATTGTCATATTTAACTCAGGCTGTAAAGGAACAAAGACTCACTTACTGGAATGGTATTTGGTGTTTAAATCTAGATTTGACACTTTACTGCAAAACTGAGATGGTTTTTGTAAGGTTTGTGAAGGTTTGTAGCTCAGGTTGAGGTTTAGGGTGTAGGTTTGCTCGCTGAGCTGTAGGTTTGATATCCAGACGTTTCATTACCTGGCTAGGTAACATCATCAGTGGCGACCTCCAAGTGAAGCAAAGCTGTTGTCTCCTGCTTTCTATTTATATCTTTCTCCTGGATGGGGTTTGTGGTGATGACATTTCCTGTTCATTTTCTGAGGGGTTGATAGGTGGCATCTAGATCTATGTGTTTGTTTATGGCGTTGTGGTTGGAGTGCCAGGCCTCTCGGAATTCTCTGGCATGTCTTTGCTCAGCCTGTCCCAGGATAGATGTGTTGTCCCAGTCGAAATGGTGGTTTTTCTCACCCATGTGTTGAGGGAGAGAGGGTCGTGTCTTTTTGTGGCTAGCTGGTTTTCGTGTATCCTGGTGGCTAACTTTCTTCCTGTTTGTCCTACGTAGTGTTTGTAGCAGTCCTTGCATGGAATTTTGTAGATGACGTTGGTTTTGTCCATGGGTTGTATTGGGTCTTTTAAGTTTGTTAGTTTTTGTTTCAGAGTGTTAGTGGGTTTGTGTGCTACTAGGATTCCGAGGGGTCTCAGTAGTCTGGCTGTCATTTCTGAAACTTCTTTGATATATGGTTCTACATCATTACAAAAGGTGCTGTCTTTCTGTCAAGACTTGAACCTCATAGATTCTCCTAATATACTAGCAATTATCTGTTCCTCAATCAACTCCACTAAAACATGTTACTAGATGTTAGGTTATTCCTGACCCTTTTCTGTTGTGAGTGCTTACTCTGTACAAACGTCATGACCACAGTTTAATAGATAGGGTTGAGATTATAGATTCACTGGCTCAGAATATAAAGATGCCAAAACAATTGAGAAGTTTATTCAAGTATAAAGGGTTCTGGGATTCACAGATTTAAAAGGCCAGGTTTTTTTTTCTGAGTTGTAAGGATCCAATGGAACTGAATTAAGTCTCATTTAGACAGACATGAAGGTGGTTGGATCCTGAGATAATAGTAACTAATAATAGGAAAAGGACTCAATACAAAACAATGACAGGTTGAAAGCATGACCACCAATGCCTCCCAATTTCACAGTAGGCCCTAAATTCCTGACAAACTATGCCAGCAGTGCCTAATCATGGACACTGCACAGGCATTCAGCTACCAGTACTGTCCAAGTTCCCTGCTGTCCTTCGTCAAGGGCAAATTGTGCAGCAATACCTGGCTGCTGGAACTGGCAAAAGAATACAACAACCTAACCACTAGTATCTGGAAGATGTTTAATCTTCCTGATGTAAATTAGGGGCAATTTGGGTTACAAGGACAGACAATATATCAGATTGAAAATATCATAAAAAACTATGGAGCTGATAACTTTGCAAATAAAAGAATGACAGGATTAATTTGTATAGGAAGTCTTCCTAAAGCCTTTTGCCTATCAACTTTCTAAGTTTTCACATTCAGAACAACAATAACTTTATTGAAGAACCAAACAAACATTTTTTGGGAGGGCTGATTATTCCAACAGCAAGTTTTTGCTTGCAAGAATAAATCAGGTGAATCACAGTATAGAAATCAACTATACGTACTGTAAACTCTTCCCCTTCATCATCCGATTCACCAAAAATGTCAGCTATCAAGTTTCCAACACCAGTCCTGTTTAGAGGAAGCAGAGGAAAAGGTTACCAGGTTACTCAGACATTAGTCCCACCAAAAGGAAGTGCTATCTATATTGAGGGACATTTCTCACAGACCATCTCCAATGCTTCTCAATGAGCTGTCAGATCACTGCACATTTGGAAGCTATTCGCCACTGAAAGTAATTACTGGAGTATGGATGCCATGGAATTAAGCTGCACAGGAGAATCTAGAACAGCTGATATGGCCATATATTTGCACCACTGGATGGAAACATTTTAATGCCTGCACATATCAAATTATACATTATACAGGAAAATCAGAACCAAGAATTTAGGAAAGACAGACGCAGGACAACAGATTGGCTGTCCATCATACTGCCACCAGAAACAAAGATCCATAAAGTGATCTTGGTAACAGCTTCACTCAGCATTTTCATTCCCTTGAACCATATGGTTTCAAGCCTTTCACCCCAGTAGAAGCACAGAATCTAAGCTGATAGCTCTCACTCCGTACTTATTGAATTTAGCTGCTGCTTTTGGATGAAATTTTAAACTGACGCATGGTATGACATCTCAAGCAAACATTAAATATCTTATGGCACAATTTGAAGAGGGATAAATCCTGGTGAATCTGTCACCATTTATCCATTTACCAGAGATTAACTGATGATCTGCAGATGTCTCAGGAACTGTGTTGTGTGTCTAAATTGGTTGTCCACAAAACAATGACTGCATTACAGAATAATCTATTTCTGAATGTTATAAAAACCGACGTTCATTATTTTTAGGTAGGTTTCCGCTTCCATATTAATACTCAAGCAAATAATAGTGTTGGAAACATTGCAAAAAGTAATTTTGAGTCAATAATATATGCTGTGGAAATGCAGGAACATTGAACCTACTCGAGCAGTACATAAAGCAACAACCAAGTGAACAGCATTACTGACTGACACCAACAGATTTACTTTCGTTCATCTTCAATCAACTTGTAGTAATTGAACTTACAGTTCATGTAGATGAAGCCAATCTCAAACAGCATTTTACAATTCAGTAAAAACTTAAAATCTGTGGAAATATGTATGGGATCACCAGCTATAACTTTGAAGTACTTCTGAGATATCCCGAGTACCTAAATAATACTATTTAAATACAAAATTATTTATATTACTCAAACACTTATTCAGTCATCTTGTAAATGTTTCCACATTAAATATGATTATCTTCCTGTCCATTTCATTGCTTAGAAATTAGATCCAGCTAGGTTTCTTTTACAGGTGTACAATGGACGTCTGAAAGTTCGTATAGGGCAGCACATGCGTACTCATCCACAATGAAAGTGCACCATTCAGGCTTGGATTCGTCTGTTGGTATCAGGAATATTGAGCATGAAACTTCAATTAGGCCCTTTGCATTTGCCAATCACGTTTAGTCCATCTAGTTTGCATCCCCATAATTTATTTCTTTGCTCTTTTTGACTTCAGCCCATCTGTCCAGATTTCTTGTGTTTGTTTCAACTGTCCCTCATTTTTTGGGCCACTTCTGAGTTTATATCATCCAGTTCTAAATCATCTATGGGCACTGTGAACAATACTGACTGTATCATTGGCCTGTAAATTGGCCTATGAGTGAGTTTGTCAGTATGACTCAATTCACAATTATCCTTAGCTTTCTCTGGTTTAGTTCATTTCCAACTTGTCTGAGCACTTGCCTCCACTTTAACACCTCCCAATCTTGGGGCTTAATCACAGTATGATATCAAATGGTTTGAAGACCTCTATTTTAGCAGCAAGTTGCATCATTTTCAGAAAGAACTCCAGTAAATTTGTTGCTCAAAGTTCCCTGCCCATAAATTACAGAACCACAAACAATTACATTACAGAAACAACCTATTTGGCCCATTAATTTATCACCAGTATTTATCTGCATGAACCACCTAGACTGATCTCATTCTGTGAGCTTTTCCACACTTTTTCATTTTCCTTTTCTTTTAGATACTGATTCATACGTAATAACAATCAAATTTTTGCTCTCTATTCCAACAGTCCATTGCAAATGACTACACCTTAGGCTTTCCTCTATAATCAAAGCAATTTAGTCCTCTTTTGTCTAACGCACAGTGAAGGGATCTAACTTTCATGACTAGTACATCTGCATAAAGAACATATCAAATGCTCATAACTCTAATTTACCATTATTAGTGAGTTAACTTTCCCATCTGGTGATACTTGACCAGTCCCACAAATAGAGCAAGCAATATTTTAAGTAGCATTTTATTAAGCTAACAAATTTACCTAATGCCTAGACATAAACTAATTAAAATTTTAAAAATGCTGAATAAAAACATAATTTCGAGAAGACCAGCCAAATGTTTGCGAAAATTTAACAGATCAGAGACAAGTACACTTCCTCTGGACAAATACAGTTTAATTGTGCACTTCTGGTTAAGGTAGGAATATTCATCATATGGTCTTTGACCATAATTCAACTGCCATAAATAACTGAGCAGCCAACAATGAGGAATAGAGCAACTAACATTTCAAAGTTCAGCAATGGACAGGTTACTGACTAATGAAAGCTAAACTACAGTGAATGAAAGCCAAGAATTGTGATCAGAAATAGAAAAGAAGTGAAGCAATGAAAACTAGAGGAACATCTAAAAGACGGAATTAAAAATCTGCAAATGACAGCAAGGTATAACATATTTCTTCAAGGCAGAAGTCCAAAAAATGTTCTTGGAATGCAGAAATCAACAAACATAGCTACCGACATCAAGCCCAACTGGACAGATATACAGTATAGAGCCAAAAAACATGATTAGAGGTACAAGATAATTGCAAAAGAAATGATCTGCCAGCTTTCCTGTTTGGATGAGGGCTTGGTTTCAAAAATGCACAGTAAAAGAACTAACTTGCAATACTAACAGATAGCTAAGGAGTGAGCTACACTTCCAAATCTATGTAATGGTTAAGATGGCTTATAAATAGAATAACAGGCACCTAGAAGTTTGTCACAGCTAATTGGTATTTAGCGAAAATTGGAACTATAAAAGATCTGCACCGCATGCCCAAAGCAGAGGGTTTCAAATCATGCAATACTTCCGTTTAGAGGTCAATAGTTTTCTTCAATTAAAAAATGCTATAAATTGAACACTCAAATGTGATTCTTTTCCTTGCTGTTTGGTTCTAACAGAATAAAATTAGCACATCATAGTGAGATACTAAGCGTAGAAGAGTGGAAATTTTGGAGTGCATGTCCATAAGATCCTTGAACATAGCAAGGTTGAGAAAGTGGTTAACAGACCACATTGGACATTTTTCTTTGTTAGCTGAGGAAGAAAGTACGGAGGACAGGGGTCACTAAGACAAGTATTCCATGTAGCTCTGGTTACTACATTTCAGAAAATATATGTTTGCGCCCAGGTACTATGTAAAGATGCTGCCAAGAATGGGGAATTCCAGCTTTGGTGAAAAATTGAATAGGCTGGGGCTGTTTGGAATAGAAGAGATACAAAATTATGAGGAACCTTAATTGAGTGGATAGGAAGAACTTATTTCCTTGAGCAAAGAAAGGTGACAGATTTCAATTACCTTGTATTGGAGAAATTGAGGAGAAATCTTTCTGTGTGGGAAGTTAAGGGTGTGGAGAACACAATCTGAAATGGTGGCAGTGGTAGGATCACTGGTCACAGTTAAATAAGCGCTGTAGGATCACAGATTAAGAGCTTGAAGTGGGACCAATTGGACATTATTTGTTTTGGCTAGCACAGACATGAACCAAATGTTCTCCTTCTAAGTTGTAACCTTTTTACTTTACTAAATTTCTCAAATACCCAGTGCCAGGTCTGTAATAACTCAGGAAATTAGCCCAGATTATAAAGTGACAGCTCTACTACCATACCCTGGTGGCATACAGGGATTGATCTGTAACGTGATGATGCTTATCACCACTTCAGCCTAGTGTTATATAGTCTATGTTCTGGAGGACTGAAGACAGAATTGCACTGCTGGGTATTCTCTATCATTTAACTGAACATATTATGAAACTTCCATTTGTCCACTTGGTTTTAATGAGATTATGAAATAACTGGGGTGAATCAGCAGGGAAATGTAGCCTTGAATCTACAATACTCAGATCATTGTCTTTAGAAGCATTTTTCACTTACTCATCCTCAGAGTCGCTGTCACTGCCAAAGAGACCAGATTCAGCTTTTTGAGAGGGTTCCTTATTCTCCTCATCTTCCTCACTGTCAGTTAAAACGCCATTAGATTCTCGTTTTTCTGGTTCTGCATCACTGTCAGAATCTTCGCCAGCAGAAAGAATATGCTTTTTCTTAGCAGGGGCATCACTGCCCGAGTTGGAGTCCTCATCCTCTGATACAACACGTTTTTTCTTAAGTATAGTGTCGCTCTCTGAATCGTCATCATTGGAGAAGGTCTGATTTTTCCTAATATTTGTGTTATTATCAGAATCCTCAGCATCAGAAACAATCTGCTTTTTTGCACGGGTGTTGGAGTCACTGTCTGAGTCATCAACATCAGAGACTACTCGTTTGGTTCTCGACACATCGGCATCATCGTCCGATTCATCGTCTGAAACAATGCGCTTTGCTATAGCAACGTCAGGTTCATTGTCTGAATCTTCGCCACCCGAGGTAGCTCGTTTTCTCTTTAAATCACTAGCATCGCTGTCCGATTCCTCCCCACCCGAAACACCGAGCTTTTTCTTAGTGGGAGAAAAGTCACTGTCTGAGTCCTCACTGTCTGACATCAAGCGACTTTTCTTAGCTGCTGCGACAAAGAAAGGGAACACATTTAACCTGTGTGCTGAATCAGGTTCATTGATTGCAGGATATGGAAATAACACAATCACATAACTGCTCCCACTACTATTCTAAAAATACAGCATCTCAAGAATGGAAGGGCAGCTTATTCACCCTCAGATGTAGATATCACTGGTTCCAATTGCACCTTCTGATACAAACTAAAAATGAAAGTTGGATGCCAATTAGTATCACTTTCAGGAATAATGATTTCTCAGCTGAAAACTGGCACATCTGAACAGGGCAATGAACACAGATCAAAGCAAGGGTTTGGATGAATCCAGTGGACAATGTATTCATTAGCAGAGATCTCCATTTGAAAGGCAAATATTTTTGGGACAATGGGAGCCAGCCTATAATTCCTGCATTACCAACCTTGCATCACACAAACTCATTGAAGCTAATTTGATTCACTGTTGAATACTCACATTTATTCTGTTCTTCTTTTTCATCTTCACTATCAGACAGAACTGGTTTCTTCCTCTTCACTGAAATAGAGTACCTAGGTGTTAGGAACTTCACAAAAGGACATTAAATGTCATTCATGAAATCTGACAGTATAGAAGGAGACCATCCATCAGTCCATCATGTCTATGGATATTCTCTGAAAGATGCATCCACACAGACCCTCCCCCAATATCTTATTCCCATATCAATTCTTTCAGCTGAAGCTTCAATGATGCCTATGTAATTAGAGACATAACTTGGTCAGCAGCTGCCTAGATCCATCAGTTGTTCACTGGTGGTTTGTGCTTGGTTAGTGAATCTTGACTGGGGAGATAGTTGGCCATTGCAATCAGTCTGAGAGGGGATGAAAAAGTTCTGCAAGGTTTCTCAATCCACATCTCCATTCTGTGATCTTTGCTGGAAATTATAAATCAAGCAATAACAGAATTATATCCTGCAAAAATGGCTTCTCAATATGATTGTCATAAGTTCTGGAGGGCAGAAAATGTCTGAGATACCTGAAGGATAACGGATCTTTGATTTTATCATGGTTTTTAACATTGTTGAATGTTTACTAAGAGCTATTCCCCATTGTAATCTTAAATATTTATTCCCCCAGCATTCATCACAGATACAAAACCACAGTGGGCTCATCAACTACTCACGAATAGTTCCTTGATGCTGAAAACTGAGTCATTTAATTATTAAAACATGGCCACTGTTAATTCGATAGAGGTGTAAGTTTAAATCTGAACTTGGCAATCAAACAAGTTTAAAATAAAACAATTTCTAATGTCAAGTAAAAAGCCAAAGAACTGAGGATGCTGGAAATCAGAAACAAAAACATAAACAGAATTGTTGGAATAGCACAGGTCTGATAGCATCTGTGGAGAGAAAACAGAATTAATGTTTGGGGTCCAGTGACCCTTCTTCTGAGCTGTTGAGTTGTTCTAGTAATTTCTGTAGTGATGTAAAGTCCCTGGCAGGTTTTACTCACTAACTGTGGATTTTAGTGTCAATAAGTATCACACTGATTGTTGCATTCATAATTGCACTAATATTGTGAGTTTGAACAAGGCCAATCAATGTCAATGTCATCAACCTGAGATGTTAACTTTGATTCTCTAGCCACAGATCCTGCCTGATCTATTGAGCCATTCAGCCTTTTCTGGTATCATTTCAGATTTCCATCATCCACAGCATTTCACCTTTATAATTGGTTAGAATATGAAATGGACATATGGAACAGGACTGACCTGGTCAAGAGAGTTGGATTAGTGTGCAGAGGAAACTGCATTGGGGAACACATGAAAGTAACCGTGGAATGTGATATTCATTTGACACTTGAACCAGAACACATGGAATACAGAAGTCATTTTCTAATCCTCTTTATTTCTAAGAACTCTTGAAAGCAGGCAGATTTCCTTTAAATCAGTACATACCAGTTTCCTCCGCTTCTTCCTCATCCTGCTCATCATCGCTGTTAGATGCCCTGTGAGGCGCAGGGCCATCATCATCACTGACTCCTCGGCTCTCATTATGCTCCGGTGATACTCTCACATCCTTTTCACTGTCCGTGTCATTCATTCTTTCGTGGCTCCCTTCTAACTCTCCACCACTGTCTTCGTTTATGGAGTGATTCTCCTTATCACTACCTGCTTCATCATCTGATTGCTCAATGCTGTGAGCTTTCTTGGGTTCTTCTCCCTCTGAATCACTGCTAACATGGTTGTCCTCCCTGCTTTGTGGCCGGCTGAGGCGGTCAACGTCTTCCGCGTCACTCTGATCTTCTTTATGGCTTTCATCCTGAGACAGAAGCAATATGAAAAGTTTCAGAGACTGAGCTTTGAAAATTTACTTTTTTTTTCAAAACAAACTTCTTTTAAACAGTGAAGTTATATCCAGTAAGAGAAATTGAGAAACAAAACCATAAGTCAGTAAAGGTGAATAATAAAGAATAGCTTGAAAATTAGTAGAAGTATTTGAATGATGGGAACGTAGTGAAGAATGATTCACATTTAGGGATGAAATTCCAGATATTTGGACTGAAGTGATTAAATTCTATCAGTGACCATGTGATACAACCTGGGTTAAAAAACATTACAAATACAGGAATTACAAGTGGAAATGGCAAAACATTGGGCAGGCTGCAGAGGTAGCCACAATGAGATGGAAAATAACATAAGGATAAATCTTCTTTATGCCTCAATATTATATCAGCTGGAGCCTTGTCCAGAATGTCATCAAGATATCTTTACCTTCCAACGTAAGTGATTGTTTTCATGCCGGCACATATAGTTTGCCATTTCAACCTCCTAGGTTGCAGGACTTAACACGAGCTGAAGTTAATAGCTGTAGTTTCAGGAACAAAGTAAATGCATTCCAGGTTCTAGGTGAACAGCAATGTCCACAAAAATGTGCCTTTTAAACAACAAAATATCTCAAATACTTCAACAGGGTAGAATTAGGCAAAAAACAGAGAGAGATTCAGAAATAGGGGTATTTGGAAGGTTGAACAAAAGTTTAGCATGGGAGGAAAAGGACGGAGAAGGCCTTCGGGAGAAACTTTCAGAGTATGGCACCTGGGCAGCTGAAGGTGAAACAGCCAGTTGTAGGTTGAAACTGGGTAGGACAGGGATAAACAGCAGTCCCAGAATCAGTGAACAAAAACTGGTCATGGACAGAAAGGGAGTTGACTATGATGTTTTAAAATTTTGGATGAGAATCTTAAATTAGCAGTATTGTGGCCCACAAACCAAAGTAGGTCAACAAGCAGAACAGAAACAAAAACTTGGTCTAGGATCAGATATAGGCAGCTTTTTATTGGAAAACTCCTGAGCTTACAGACAATGGAGTAGTACACAGATTGAGGTAAGATTATGGAGGTGAAAATAGGTGACCCTTGTGATGAAGGAGGGTTAGGTTGAAATCTCAGCTCAAAATTGTGCAGAAAACAATTCATGAACACCTTGTTACTAAAAGGTAAATGCAGGGAAATGAAACCGAGGCTATTGTTGCTGTCCAGTAGAATCCACGATGGTTGCATTCTGCTGCAACCCCACCTTACAGAAAAATCAAGCTTTAAAAACAGCACTTAAAGTATTGGAAAGGTAACTGCATTACAGTCAACATGTTCAAAACTTCATGCTTTAGAAACAGTGTCCCCAATTTGGCAATCGCATTATAGCGAATTTGCGTTAACAAAACTGGCACGGTGGCACAGTGGTCAGCACTGCTGCCTCACAGCACCAGAGACCCGGGTTCAATTCCCGCCTCAGGCGATTGACTGTGTGGAGTTTGCACATTCTCCCTGTGTCTGCGTGGGTTTCCTCTGGGTTCTCCGGTTTCCTCCCACTCCAAAGATGTGCAGGCCATGGTGAATTGGCCATGCTAAATTGCCCGTAGTGTTAGGTGAAGGGGTAAATGTAGGGTGGGTTGCACTTCGGCGGGTCAGTGTGGACTTGTTTAGTCAAATAGCCTGTTTCCACACTGTAAGTAATCTAATCTAATCTAAAACACTTGTTATAGCTGAAGGATTTGTAGTTCATTATGTCTAGAGAACAGAGACACACAAGTCCAACCATATTTCATGACATATATAAAATCATGTGTTTTGGACACATTGAAGTCTATAGCTATTCGGCTTGACTGGCTGACTACAGGGTCAATTCTATGGAAGGAGGACCAAGATGATAAATGAGTCACTTACCTCAGAGTGATGATCCACACTGCTGGCTTCAGATGCAGCACGATGTTCAGTCAAGTCTTCCTGATCATCTGAGTCTGAATTATGTTCATCCTGTACCGGCGTTGCTCCACCATCATCTATTTGAAGTAAATCAACACTCAGTGCCATGTCACTACTGCAAATGCATGCCACCATCACAGTATTTTGGCAGGTGACTACACACAAAAATATATTTTGCTGGTTGTGATGTAATTTAAAATATCTTAATCTAAAAGTTTGTTTGTTCTTTTACTACATTCTATTAGACTTACAAAGGGTAAATTAGAGCTTTAGAATGGAAAGGAATTACAGCTTCTGAAAATAAAGAGTGATAGCTTTTGGCTGTTTTAGTTTGAAGTCGACAGGAAGGAGAGAGAAAAACAAGATGTTTAACGGAAGAAGGCAAGTTGGTTATTTAAAATAGAATTTCAATTATAGTTAGCTGTTCTGCAATCCAGAAAATTCCAAAACCCAGAAATGTACGCTCCTTAAGCACACTGGACTGGGATTGAAGAGATTTACTACATATATTAATAAGGTCACAAGTCCATAAGATATAGCAGCAGAATTAGGCTATTTGGCCCATCGAGTCTGCTCTGCCATTTGATCATGGCTTATATGCTCCTCACTTCCCTACTTCTCTCTATATCCCTTCGACACATTTCCAATTAAAAATCTGTCTAACTCCTCCGCAAATTTACTCACTATCTCAGCATCCACCACACGTTGGGGTAGCTTATTCCACAGATTCACAACCCTTTGGAAGAAGCAGTTTCTCTTTAACTCTGTTTTAAATTTGTTACCCTTATTCTAAGATTATAACCCCTCATCCTAGAATGCCCCACAAGAGGAAGCATCCAGTCCATGTCTATTTTATCCATATCTTTTTCATATTGAATATCTCAATTTGATCTCCCCTCATTCTTCTAGATTCCAGATAGCATAAGTCTAAACTGTTCAATCTCTCTTCATACGACAAACCCCTCATCTTGGGATCAATATTCATGGCTTGGCTGAAAATACTGAGCAATTGTAGACAAATTTCCTGAGGTACAAAGATGAGGAATGAAAGCTCTGAGGAAGACACAAAAAGTCTTCAAAAGACATGTGGCTAAGTTAACTGAAGCGAGTAAAGTTTGGCAGTTGGAGCATGATGTGGAAAATGTGAGGTTACCCACTTTGGCAGGAAAAATACAGAAGTACTTAAATGGAAAAAGACATCACAATATTGGAGGGCAGGGGAATCACGGTGTCTTCATGCATGCATCACAACAAGTTAGCATGCAGAAACAACAAATGAGGAGGAAAGCAAATAGAATGTTGGCCTTTACTGCAAGGGTTTGGAAAACATAAAAGTCTTGATACAACGTCAAGAGCAGGCTCATAAGACACACCTGCAGTTACCTGAAGGAGCAGCACTCCAAAAACTAGTACTTCCAAATAAACCTGTTGGTCTATAACCTGGTGTTGTGTGATTTTTAACTTTGTCCACCTCAGTCCAACACTGGCACCTCCACATCACAATTATATAGGGCATTGCTGAGACCACACTGGAAGTAATGCATACTGTTTCAATTTCATCATAGGAGAGCTATACTTATTACTGGCAATTCAGAGTAACTTGATATCCAGGACATTTGTGATGATTTAAGTGCATATATTGAGGTAAATGGATGTGATTTAAATACCATTACAAAGATGTGCTTACAAGGTGGAAGATATTGAGAACTAAATGTCAAAACGTTATTCTGCATTTAGGAGGGATAGACAAGAAGAAAGTAGGTGGGGTAGCATTCCTAATATTGGGATGACATTATAGATTAGAAAGAAAAGATTTTCAATTGGCAGATCAAAATGTAGAATTAGTTTGAGTGGATCTCCAAAACAGTAAAGGGAAACAAACATTGGTTAGAGATTTTTGCAGCACACCAAAGTGTAGTAGAAACGTTCGACATGCTACAAATCATAAAATGAGAGGTGCATGTTTTTGAATTAATTTGATTTGTTATTGTCACGTGTACTGAGATACAATGAAAATAAATTGTTTTGTATGCAATCCAGACAAATATGGGTCATGCAGTAATTATGAGCAACTTGTATGTTGACTGGATTAACCAAGTCAGCACCACATGCTGTGTAGGATGAATTTCTGAAGTGTCTATGAGTTGGCTTTCTATAATAGCAAGTTGAGGAGCCAACTAGAAATTGGGCTACCTTGAATGAGGTGTAATGTAATGAAAAAAAGTGAATTAATAACTGCTGTAAAGGAGCCTTTGAGAAATAGTAATCATATGATGTCAGAATTTTACAAAGTTGAATACAATGCAGTTCATTTTGAAACTCGGATCTGAAATTTGAGCAAAAAAAGCAAAAGGGCAATTTAAGTATGGTCAGTTGGGAAAATCCACAAAAAGATTTAATGATTACATACTTGCGATTGCCTGTTTTAAGAAATACTATAAGTATACTACAACAGATAAACATTTCTATAAGACACAAACACTCAAAAGAGTGAGGTAACTTAACTATGGTCAATGAAACAAGTTAACGATTGCATTGCGTCAGAAGAAGTGGCTTATAAGAATGCCAGAAACAGTGGCAAGTCTAAGCATTGGGAGCAATGTAGGACTCAACAAAAAGGGCCAAGAAGCTGATAAGGGAAGGAGAAAGACAATATGAATGCAAGTTAGTGAGAAACATTAAGAGGGATTATAAAAACCTTTATTGTTTGGGCAAAGATAATTGTGGGGCAAGTTAAACAATACTGGAAACCAAGGGAAATGGCAGAGAAACTAAAACAGTTACTCTGCACTTGTCTTTATGGAATAAGGTAGAGAATATCTCCCAGAAATATTGGGTAACCAAGGAACTTCCGTAACTGAAGGATTATAGGAATTAATATTAGTAAGAGGTAGCACATCTCTTGGACCAGATTAGCTTAACCTCAGTATTGAACTATGTAGCAATAAAGACAGCGAATGCATTGTGATTATTTTGTTTGATTCTACAGATTCTGGAAAGGTTCCTGCTGTCTAGAAGGTAGCTAACGTAACCTCACAATTTAAGAAAAGAGGAAGAGGAAGAACAGCGATTGAAAGACTTGGCTTGGCATACACAGTAGGAAAAATGCTAGAATCCATTATAAAGGTGTGACAACTGAACATGTCTAAATGAATGGCAATGTTAGGCACTGTTGAGGTGGGTTACAAAAGGAAAATAATGTTTGACAAACTCAGTCTTTTCAGGCTGTTAATCATAAAGTTAAACCAGTGAATATGATTTATTTGAATTGGTTAATAAGATAGCAGACAATAAGAATAAACTGATCATTCTCAACTGGCTAGCCAGGGTATAACCTCAGGATAGTGGCAAGTCAGTTTAATGCTGAGGGCAGCACAATGGCTCAGTGGTTAGTACTGTTGCGTCACGGTGCCAGGCACCTGGGTTCGATTCCAGTTTTGGGTAACTGTCTTTGCGACGTTTGCATATTCGCCTCATATCTGCGTGGTTTTCCTCCGGGTACTCCAGCTTCCTCCCAGTCCAAAGACGTTCAAATTAAGTGGCTTGGCCATGCTAAATTACCTATAGTGCCCAAAATGTGCAAGCTAAGTGGAGTAGCCGTGTGAAATATAGGGTTACTGGGAGTGGATGGGATGGGGTGGTATGTCCTTCAGAAGGGCAGTGTGGACTCAATTTGCCAAATGGCTTGTTTCCATACACCACGGATTCCACAATGATTCTATGAGGATTTTCCTATTCAGAGGGTAGTGAATCTTTGAAATTCCCTACCCCAGGACGCTATGGAAAGAAAATGCAGCCAACTGGCCAAAACAGAATCTGGGTTGCTTTTTAATGCATATACTTTCAAATGCGTATTGAAGCCTAAAGCTCTGGGTAGTCAGGGTAAATCTCCAATTTATTTTCTGTCACACAGCTGGCCACGTTCCTGATCTTAACATCTACCATCAGCATATGGAGGAATGATTTGCCAGTTCATATTAAACCCGTTTGGCCACATTATCAATACAGCATTTAAAAGGCATCTGGATGGGTTTAGAAGGAAAGAAAGTGAAACGTACACTGTAGGTGAAGCAAGTTATAGAAGCAAGGGCTGTATTTTCTTTGCAAATATACAGCATCTCCTCAGCCAATTATTCAAAAGCCTCTGACTAAACTCATTTGCACATCTGGTGTACACACATCTTCCTGAGCTACCCACAGATCTAATGATCACATATAAGCAAATGCGATTAGGAACAGGAGGATCAATTGCAAGTAAATATAAAGTGAAATATGACATTCAGAGCTGCACTAAGAAAGGCAGGAGACATTGTTTGTAAAATGTGATGATCATGTTGGAAAGCAAACTCATTATGACATTCGACCATTTTAGTAGGTCCAATATAAAGGAATCAAAGATCACTGTTAAGTGTGATTCACCAATCACATGGAAACATGTCGTTCTTCAAAGCACTGAAAACTCCGGTCAGAAGCATTAAATTTGATATTCACAGTAACATATCAGATGAATAATATGAGTTAGATGAGACCACTCCTTATGTTAGACGATATCCCAATCATGAAAGGAGACCTCCACTATACTTAAGTGACTATGTGACAAGGGGAAGGATTTTCACTTGACGAATAAATATTTTACATCAATGTATACAATTGAGCACATTGATAATAAATTGAATAACCAAGTCATGCCAAATTTACTGTTGAGACTATATCTTTAAATCGTGCTGTCTCTTGCTTATTAAATCATGAGCAGTGGTGATGCAGAATCTTAAAATACAAATTGAATTTTACAATGGAAAATACTGCGTTCAGCTGAGTTTCCAATGAATACCACCTCTATACAGTGCAGTGCAAAAAGAAGCCTCCCTCTTTCTCATCCCATTTTCCGTGCAGCCTCCCAATTCCGGTCTTCCCATCACTCTAAGACAAAAAGAAAGTCGGCTCCTAGTGCTACCCTAACCAGATGTTTAACAATAAGAAAAGATGAACTGAAAAGCTAATAGAGACAGAGCAGAGTATAAGTTAGTAATACAACAGACAGTGAGAATTCATGCAAGTAAGCAAACAGGAAAAGAGCAATTAAAGCTAGGCCTTCTAGAGCACAAGTTTGGAAAATGAAATTAGAAAACAAGGCTCCAGGTAAAGCAGCAATTTATCTGTACTTTGCACTTCTGTACTGTATTTGCTGTTCACAGTGTGGTCTCCTCCAAATTGGGGGAGATGAAACATAGCATGGACGATTGCAGAACACTTACGTTCTGTCTGTAAAAATGACCCAGAGCCTCCAGTCACCTGTTACTTCAACACACACATCTTTTACCCCAACATTTCTGTGGCAGGTCTGCAACATCTCAAGTTCCACTTGGGATTCAACACTGAGTTCAATAACTTTAGAGCCTGATTCCATCCTTCTATGCTATTTATCCATCACTCTCAGTCCCTTTATGACATGTTTTTTTTAAGCACAACCAACCATTTTTTCCCACTCTCAGGCCTGTTGACACATTACATGACCTGCTTTCAGCACAAACTACCTATTCTCTGCTACTCTCAACTGTGGTTATCATTTATTCAGCTTCTCTTCTGTCCTGGCATGCCATTCATAATCCAATTGCTTACCTATCTCTTCCATATTTCTCTCTCTCGGCTCTGTCTCAACCTATCTGCTCACCTCTGCCTCCATCATCCCTCCCTCCAACCTCGTCTTCACCATAAAATACCAGCTTTTACTAGCTGCTATCAGTTCTGAAGAGGAGTCATTGGATTCAAAGCATGAACTCTGTCTTCTTCCCACAAAAGTTGTCTGACCTATTGAATTTTGCCAACAATTTCTGTTCTTGAAGGAAATGGTGGTGACGTTCAACAGGTATTTTGATTTGCCTTCATCGTAGAGGATGCAGAAATTTCTCCAAGAGAGACAAAATCAGAGATGAAAAAGAAGGAGAAAGTTAAAATGATCACAAGCAACAGGGAAAAATAAATTCCAAAAACCATCATACCTAAAAGCTGAGAAGTCCCCATGACAAGATGGCCTGCATCCTAACGTCTTAAAACAAAATGGCTGCTGAGCTAATACATGCATTGGTCATAACCTACCAAAATTCCTTAGATTTTGAAAGCAAGACATTGGATGTTTTCACCCCTTGTCCAATCCCTTTCCACTTACATCTGTGATTCTTCTGATGTTCCAGATCAGTTGCAGGATTTCCAGTTTGTGGGCTCCAGCCGCCTCTTCACTATGGACACGCAATCCCCTCACACACCTATCTCTCATCAGGATGGTCTCTGGGCTCTCCACTTCTTCCTGGTAAAGGTCTGAAACATTCCCATCCACCACCTGGCTGAGCTCGTCCTCACTTTGAACAATTTCTCCTTTAACTCCTTTTACTTTCTTCAGGACAAAGCAGTGGCCATTGGTACCAAGAAGAGCCTCGTTATGCCTCTTTGTGGAATATTCCTTTTTCCAATCCAACGCGTCCCTCACTATAAATCTTTCTTTGATACATTAACGATATCATCGGTGCTGCTTTCCTCTCTCGCGTCCAAATTTGGAAAATTTTCATCAATTTTGCTTCCAATTTTTACCCTGCTCTCACTTGCACATGGTCCATCTTGGACTCCTTCCTTCCATTCCTCAGCGTCTCTGCTTCCATTTCTGGGAATAGGCTGGCCACCAATATCCACTACAAACCCACCAACTCCCACATTCACTTTGACTAAACATCCTCACATCCAGCTTCTTGTAAAGATTCTATTCCATTCTCCCAGTTTCTCAGTCCATCATATCTGCTCCAATGATGCCAGTTTTGACAATGGGGCCTCTAAAATATTCATCTTCTTCAACCAAGGATTCCCCACCATCGTGGTTGACAGGGCCCTCAGTCATGTCTAACCCATCTCCTGCACTTCAGCCCTCACCCCTTCTCTTTCACGACAGCGATAAGGTTCTCACTTACTATTCCACCAATATCTACATCCAAAGGATCCCATCACCTCCAATCGGATGACAGCATTCGACCTATATCCCCCTTCATCCCCTGTCAGCCTTCCACAGGGACCGCCCCTTCAAAACATCTTGGCCCATTTATTACCCATTCACAGCATCTCCCCCCAGCCCCACGACACCTTCCCACATAATTGCAAAAGGTACAATGTCTGCCTGATAGCATCCTCACTATCCAAGGCACCAGACATCTTCCAGGTGAAGCAGTGATTCACCTGCACTTCACTCGATCGTATTCGCTGCTCACAATTTGCTCTTCTCCACATTGGGAAACAAAACACAGACTGGGTGACCATTTCTCAGAACACCTACATTCGATCTGCTAAAATGACTCTAAACTTCCTGTTGCCTGCCACTTCAACCTTTCACCATGTTTGCTGGCCAATATCTCGTCTCAGGCTTGCTAAGCTCAGTGCAAGCTGGAAAAACAACATTTCATTTTCCGTTTGGGAACCCTGCAGCCTTCAGCAGTCAATAGAGTTCAACAATTTTAGGGCCTTGGTACCTTCCCTAATGTCCTTACCCCAACTCCCACACAGCAGACCACAAGTAGTAGCAGCTATTGATTTCCTGAGGCTAACCTTATCCATTCCTTTGTCAACCCAAGTGTTTTTCTCTCTCTCTGGGCTCCATCTCCATTTAGAATTTACTTCTCCCCCTTCCCATCCCATCTTCAGCATATATACCAACCTTCTCCAAGCCACGATCAATGCTGAAAAAGGGTCACGGGACCTGAAACATTCATCCTGCTTTCTCTCCACAGATGCTGCCAAGCATTTTGAGGTTTTCTAGCAATTTCAGTTTTCTTTACTGATTTTTAGCCTTCACAGTTCTTTGTTTTTTTTTTGTCCATAAAGGAATAATTTAGTGGAGAATAATGATGATCCTGAGCATCTGATAATACACCAGTATAAAATCATACCATACAATATCAAACCTACTCCTCCAGCTCAAAATGGATCTGATTCTTAAGCAGCAACAACATCATTCTCTCAAAACAGACAAATGCAAAAGACTGTCAAAGAAACACTCTAGCTTAAAATGGAAAGATGAAGTTTAAGAAATGATGTGAGATGCTGCGAGAGAAATAATAAGAGTGCAAGAATAATTTGAGCAGAATTCACAAGTGTGTTTTCACAGGAATACAGAGGAAACACAAGTGGAGGATGTGATCACCACAAGGAAAAACAAGTGTTGAATTAAGTTATTAAAAAGGGGTTTACAGACTAGGAAACTAGGAACAATGAATTACCTATTCATAGCTGCACACAAGCAAATGAGCTGCAACCACTCAGTGTGAGGCTTACATTATTGCTTATTACAGCCAACCAAATTGATCGTTGTCACAAAGATCACCAGCTACATAAAATTGGCCTCATGCCACCAAAACATGATTATAGCATAGAGTATCATTTTCTGAATGCCTACACAAAGCTCCATGTAAACAAATCGTCATGAAATATTATGAACCTTTTCAGTTTCTTTCATACCACACAATGTGGTACATTAAGGCTTCAATGTCTGCTTTAGGTGAGGCTTAAACTCTTGATAATCAGTTGTATAATCTCCACTTTCTAAATTCTCCACCTTCAAAAGCCTTCTTAAATACCTGATCAATAACACCTCGGGCCTCTATTATTTCTACTCAGGTCAGACCCGCAGTTATAAAATGCCCTTCCTTGGCATGTGAAAAAAATTTCTGACTTAACTAAAAGGTAGCTTTAATTTCATTAACTAGAAATTGTTGCATTTTATAAAAGTTTTATCTTGTGATCTGGTTGCCTTCACTGTTTATTTATTCAAGTCTGTGTAGTTATCCTCAATGAACAGCCTGGCGCTATTAGCCAACTGAGAGCTACTCCTTCCATTAAAAACTATGCACTAATTACAAGCATGTAAAAAATGCCAGGTTAGCTGAATCAAATTTCATTTCAGACTATTTAATAAACCATTGATTACATACTAGAAGTCTGCTTTTTCTCCCTTGTAAATCCTTCAGACAATTTTCATATCTTGATGAAAGCAACTTTAATCAACACTTGGCCTATAAGTTCTGGGAATCCAATAATGACAACGCTCAGATCTGGAGATTCCATAACGCAAATGTCTTCCGGACTGGAACAATCTATTAGATAGTCAGGAATGACATTACATTACCCGGCTGGAAAATGGGAAGCCTTCAGAAATGAGATAACAAGAATTCAGAGAAAGTATATTCCTGTCAGGGTGAAAGGGAAGGCTGGTAGGTATAGGGAACGCTGGGTGACTAAAGAAATTGAGGGTTTAGTTAAGAAAAAGAAGGAAGCATATAGACAGGATAGATCGAGTGAATCCTTAGAAGAGTATAAAGAAAGTAGGGGTATACTTAAGAGGGAAATCGGAGGGCAAAACAGGGACATGAGACAGCTTTGGCAAATAGAATTAAAGAGAATCCAAAGTGTTTTTACAAATATATTAAGGACAAAAGGGTAACTATGGAGAGAATAGGGTCCCTCAAAGATCACCAAGGCGGCCTTTGTGTGGAGCCACAGAAAATGGGGGAGATAATAAATGAATATTTTGCATCAGTATTTACTGTGGCAAAGGATATGGAAGATATAGACTGTAGGGAGATAGATAGTGACACCTTGCAAAATGTCCAGATTACAGAGGAGGAACTGCTGGATGTCTTGAAACGGTTAAAGGTGGATAAATCCCCAGGACCTGATCAGGTGTATCCGAGAACTCTGTGGGAAGCTAGAGAAGTGATTGCTGGGCCTCTTGCTGAGATATTTGTATCATCGATAGTCACAGGTGAGGTGCCGGAAGACTGGAGTTTGGCAAATGTGGTGCCACTGTTTAAGGGCGATAAAGACAAGCCAGGAAACAACAGACCGCTGAGCCTGACCTCAGTGGTGGGCAAGTTGTTGGAGGGAATCCTGAGGGACAAGATGTACACGTATTTGGAAAGGCAAGGACTGATTCGGGACAGTCAACATGGCTTTGTGCATGGGAAATCATGCCTCACAAACTTGATTGAGTTTTTTGAAGAAGTAACAAAGAAGATTGATGACAGCAGAGCAGTAGATGTGATCTATATGGACTTCAGTAAGGCGTTCGACAAGGTTCCCCATGGGAGACTGATTAGCAAGGCTAGATCTCATGGAATATAGGGAGAACTAACCATTTGGATACAGAACTGGCTCATAGGTAGAAGACAGAGGGTGGTGGTGGAGGGTTGTTTTTTAGACTGGAGGCCTGTGACCAGTGGAGTGCCACAAGGATCGGTGCTGGGCCCTCTACCTTTTGCCATTTACATAAAAGATTTGGATGCGAGCACAAGAGGTACAGTTAGTAAGTTTGCAGATGACATCAAAATTGGAGGTGTAGAGGACAGTGAAGAGAGTTACCTCAGATTACAACAGGATCTGGACCAGATGGGCAAATGGGCTGAGAGGTGGCAGATGGAGTTTAATTCAGATAAATGCGAGGTGCTGCATTTTGGGAAAGCAAATCTTAGCAGGACTTATACACTTAATGGTAAGGTCCTAGGGAGTGTTGCTGAACAAAGAGACCTTGGAGCGCAGGTTCAAAGCTCCTTGAAAGTGGAGTCGCAGGTCGATAGGATAGTGAAGGAGGCATTTTGTATGCTTTCCTTTATTGGTCAGAGTATTGAGTACAGGAGTTGGGAGGTCATGTTGAGGCTGTACAGGACATTGGTTAGCCTACTGCTGAAATATTGCGTGCAAATCTGGTCTCCTTCCTATCGGGAAGATGTTGTGAAACTTGAAAGGGTTCAGAAAAGATTTACAAGGCTGCTGCCAGGGTTGGAGGATCTGAGTTACAGGGAGAGGCTGAACAGGCTGGGGCTGTTTTCCCTGGAGTGTCGGAGGCTGAGGGGTGACCTAATAGAGGTTTACAAAATTATGAGGGGCATGGATAGGTTTAATAGGCAAAGTCTTTTCTCTGGGGTTGGGGAGTCCAGAACTAGAGGGCATAGGTTTAGGGTGAGAGGGGAAAGATATAAAAGAGACCTAAGGGGCAACTTTTTCACGCAGAGGATGGTAGGTGTATGGAATGAGCTGCTAGAGGATGTGGTGGAGGCTGGTACATTTACGACATTTAAGAGGCATTTGGATGGGTATATGAATAGGAAGGGTTTGGAGGGATATGGGCTGGGTGCTGGCAGGTGGGACTATATTGGGTTGGGATATCTGGTCGGCATGGACGGGTTGGACCGAAGGGTCTGTTTCCATGCTGTACATCTCTATGACTCTATGACATGCACTGGAGGGCTTTCCTTGGAGTTGTGATATCACAAAGATTATAATGATGTAGTGTAAGAAGACCATAACTCAATGTTGATAGACAAAGTAATCCTGAACTGGGTATATTTGCAGGACTTTAAAGCAATGCTGATAACAAACCAAGTTCAGTAAAAGAATCAGAAGAGTAGACTTTTTGCTGGAGGAGAAACTATTTTTGCTTAAGTCTGAAAATTAATGGTCAAAGGGTAGGAAAGTCTGCAACAGAACAGAAGCAGGAATCTTAGTTAAAAAGCAATGGTTTATCTATTTGTTTATCACAATCTCAGGACATCCCAAAATATCTTAGATGACAAAAGTGAAATCCATCACAGGTGCAAAGGACCATAGGCTGTTCATTCATTAATGGTAAGTTTAACGCGAGGATCATCACGCCTCATGCAAGGGGTGAGGGTGAGAACAATGAAGTCCTTTTGAAGTGCTGACATACCTCTACGTAGGTGCAACCAATTTGCATTGAGCAAACTCCCATAAACAAGAGAAATGATGGTCAACGGGTTAAATATTGGACAGGAGAAAACTCCACAGTACATCTTTGAATAATGCCACATTATTAATTACTTTTAAATTGGTGTTGACCATTTCTTTTGCAACACTATGGTCCACATCACTAATAATATCATCTATAAACCTATTATATCGAACCCCATATAACACGAGAACTAAATAATATTCATGTAACAAGATCCGGGTACTAAGCATTTCCAAAAAGACAGAATCTAACTAACTATCTCTTCTTGATATTCAATGGCATTAGCATTGCTGAAACCCCCACTCTTAACATCCTGAGGTCACCACTGAGCAAAACTAAATCAGCAATATTAATATTATACTACAAGAGCAGACCTAAGATTGGGAATTCTGCAAGAAGAAACTCCTGAAGAGCTTATCCCTCATCTACAAGGAGCAAACCAGGAATTTGATGGAATGCTCTCCAATTGACTGGATGGATGCACTTCAAACAGCATTCAAGAGGCTCAACACCATCCAAGAAAAAACTCCAAAAAAGTGTGGCACTGGAAAAGTGCACTGGTTGGGTAGCATCCAAACAGTAGGAGTCGACTTTTCAAGTATAAGCTTGAAGCATCAGGCATCAGGAACATTCAAGCATCAGGAACATTCCTGATGAAGAGCTTATGCTCAAAACGTCGACTATCCTGCTCCACGGAAGCTGCCTGACCAGCTGTGCTTTTCCAGCACCACACTTTTTGACTGTTTTATCTCCAGCATCTGCAGTCCTCACTTTCTCCAACATAAAAACAGTCAGCTTGATTGGTGTCCAGCCACCACCTTCAAAATTCACGAACGCCATATCTGCTATTTACAAAATGCACTGCCTTAACTTACCAAAGACTGTTTCGACCACACCTTCCAAATATACAACCCCTATCACCTTGAAGAAGGGTAGCAGATGCGTGGGAGCAGCATCATATGCAAGTTCACCACCAAGGCACAACCACCTTGACTTGTAACCATATCACTGTTACTCAGTTCCATTGTGTCAAAATGCTGGAATTCCCTTCCAAACAGACTTTGAATGTACCAAACTCATTCGTTAGTGGACTACAGCAGTTCACTACCACCTTCTCAAGCACTACAAACACTGGCTTCGCCAACAATATCCAAATACTATGATTGTAGCCACTGTACAGTGCTAGAGACATAATTCTTTGTCTTGTACATATGCTAACTTTGTACGCACTGTGTTGATGTTCATGAAGCAACACAAGGGAATTCCCTTGCAGACTGGATAATCTTTTTGTTTAACAATTCAGTTTGGTGCACAAGCATGACAAAAAGGACCAGTTGCTTCCTACTTGAAATGTTGACAGTTCTGTCCTTAGCTAACATTGTTGGAAATAACTTTGATGCAAGTTTAGATCCACAGTCCATTGATGTACACGCTACCTTGCAGCCTACTCTTAAAATGCATTAATCACATTTTTCTTTGCAGAGACAAGATATTGACAACGGAAGACCAGAGCCACTGAGAATAAAGAAGGTGCAGGGTTGCTGTTTGGAATTAGGGTATAGATTCCCTACATTTGGTATAATGCAATGCACAGCTGAGATTTATCTGCCATTCATCTGTCACACTCCCATTCACACACCACATGCACTTTGGCAGATTTTCATGCTTTCCTGCCCACCATGACTTCTGTTGATGTCTTTTTGTTTTGCACTCCCCTGGCCCATCTCCAAACCTGTCACATGATTATCCATTTCTGTCTTACACCATCATCCCTTTTGTCACTTGATCGTTCCACCGGTCATCCTATCACAGACCTTACATTAGCTTTACAAATGCCAAATAATACTTCAAAGATCTCCCAGTTCTAACGAAAGGTCTAAAATGATCATGTGTTTTTCTCCCTCCAGTAATGCTGCCTGACCTGCTGAGTGTCTCCAGCATCTCATTTTTATATCAGATTTTCTGGAGACATTATTTTATCTTTGTGTTATTGTTGCCCTCCACGTGAGAAGGGAGATAGGGCCATTTAACAAGTCATTCAAAATACATCATTTTTGACAGTTCAAACTTAAGAATCACGCAACACCAGGTTATAGTCCAACAAGTTTACTTGGAAGCACAAGCTTTCAGAGTGCTGCTCCTTCATCAGATGGTTGCCCTGATGAAGGAACAGCACTCTGAAAGCTAGGGCTTCCAAATAAACCTGTTGGACTATAATCTGGTGTTGTGTGACTTTTAACTTTGTACACCCCAGTTCAACACTGGCATCTCCAAATCTTGACAGTTCAAGACTCCTTAACACTACACTGAAATGTCAATCTGGATGGCTCCAGTCTGTGGAGCAGGACCTGAACGCACAAGCATGAGACTTAAAAGAAAGTTGCCTGCTGGAAAGCCGTGTGGGTTTTGGTTAGTTGAGTAGCAGTATTTTTGTTTCCCAAGGAACCAGGGGTGGGTTTTCCAGTTTCAGCAACTGGAAACAGGACTCTGGATCTCTTGAGCCTGATAACTGGCCAACGAGTAGATGATCCTCTGAGTCATCTGTCAGCCTCTGCCATTAACTGCGTGCCTTCAGTCCCTTAATACCAAGTTTTGGAATTTCCCTCCTCAGATTCACCTCAGCCCTACTCCTCTCACTCGCCTTTTAACCCCATTCATCTTCATACGTTGCTGTCGGTTTCACTTTGGTAGCAGCGCCTTGGAGAGTTCTGTTACATTCGAGGCGCTCTATAAACGCAGAGTTTTGTTGATAAATTGAAGTGACTGGTTTAGGGAGCGACGCAGAACTGCCCAGCAGACTGATTCCAAGGCAGGGATCGAAGGGCCTGCCAAGTCGGGGCTCCACGCTCACCAGCCGCCTAGGCCCGAGATCAGGTCCCAGCGGACCAACACACACCACCACCCCATCCTGTTCCTTACCGTCTCCGTCCGGGTAAAAATCATCCTCCAAATCCATGGCCGCGGGCAAACGATCGCCCGCGTCGGCTCAGCCCCGACAGCGTGTACCTTCCGCCCGGCGTCTCTCCCCAAACTAGAAGCGGCGCTCGGGCCTACAGATTCAGCATTACTGCGCATGCCCGCGGCCGGCCGGCCGTGGTCACGGAGCACGTGACCTGCTCGGCGGTTAGAGGAGAGATTCCAAGCAGAGGCCATTCAGCCCATCGATTATGCTCCGCCGTTCAGTCATGGCTGATAGGCATTTTAACCCCATTCTCCCGCTTTCGGGTGGAAATGAATTCCACAGATTAACCACTCTCTGGCTGAAGAAGTTTCTCCTTATCTCCATTCTAGAAGGTGTTCCCTTTACACCAAGTCTTAGTCTCTCCTACCAATGGAAACATCTTCTCAACTTTTACTCTGTCCAGGCCGTTCAGTATTCTGTAAGTTTCAATTAGATTTTCCCTCATCTTTCTAAACTCCATCGAGTATAGATTCAGAGTCCTCAAACATTCCTCATATGTTAAGCTTTTCATTCCTGGGACTATTCTTGTGTACCTCCTATGAACATGCTCCAGGGCAAGTACTCCAAAAGTGATCTGACCAGTGCCTCAGCTGTTCATCCCTGCTTTTATGGCTATTCGGCCATTAGATATAGGAGAAGAAATTAGGCCATCCAGCCCATCGAGTCTGCTCCACCATTCAGTGAGATCATGGCTAGTCTGATAATCCTCAGCGCCACTTTCCCTTTTGTCCTTGATTCCATCCATTAAAAAAATCTGCCAATCCTACTCTTGTGTATAATTAACGACCCAGTCAAAACTGCCCTCAAGGGTAATGAATTCCACAGGTTTACAAGTCTGAGAAAAGAAATTCCTCCATATCTCTGTCTTCATTGTGTTACCTCTTAGTCTGAGATGCTGCCTGCTGCGCGACTCTCCCACATGAGGAAACTACGTTTCCGCAGCTAAATAAAAACCAAAATATGTGCAGATGATATAACTCACAAACAAACACAGAAGTTGCTGGAAAAGCTCAGCGGGTATGGCAGCAACTTTGCAGAGACATCAGAATCAACATTTCGGGTCTGGTGACTCTTCCTCAGAACCCTCAGTGTCTTCCTCAGCACTTGCCTTCCCACTTTTTTGTGTTATCCAGGTGCATGCATGGAGACATCAGGTTCAAAGCTAATCCTGGACAGCAAGAATTTAAAAATATGATCGCCATCAGTAATATCATCACTGGTAATCAGCATAGAATCATAGAGCACAGAAAGAGGCCCTTCAAGCTCTTAAATTCTGAAGAGGTCGTAATAGACTTGTAAAGTTAACTCTATTTCTCTCCGCAAATGCTGCCAGACCTGCTGAATTTCTCTAGAATTCACTGTGTTTGGTACAGACTTCCAGTATACATAGTCTTTTGCTTTTACCCTTCAGTGCATAGTGTCTGCACTGGACATCAAGCATCGATTTATTCCAATCACATTTTCCAGCACCTGGCCTATATACTCCTATAATGTTTCAGTATCCATCTAAATACTTCTTAAGTGTCTTAAGGGTTCCCACTTCCATCACCGTTTTAGCTAATGAGTTCCAGGTACCCACTTGCAAGAGGTGATGTGAATGCAGCCACAGAATTTGAAAGAAGTCAGATGAGCTCTTCTGCCATAATTGTTTTGCAGGCTGATGAAAAAAGCTATTTTGGAAAGAGTTAAGTCTTGCACAAGGGCCACATATGAAGTTGTTCTCTTATGAGTGGTACAGGATGGTCTCTGCTGACACTTTGTTGGCAGGGATAATCTCTTACCCCGTGTTTCTTGGGCATGTGCTTGAACAAGCAAAACTTTCTTTGTTTGGATATTGCTCTCATGATTAGCATGTTTTCATTTGCAACTTTGATTTTCTAGATAAGACAACTGACTTCTCCCTAACTCTAGAGGCTAAAGTTAGTGCCCAACCATCTTCACCATCAATGATATTCTCTCCATCATAAGAGGGAGATTTACTAGACCTCTTCAGGAGGGTTTAAACTAGATTGGCAGTTGGGTGGGCACCTGAATTACAGATCAGATGATGGAGTAGGTAGTGAACAGCCAGATACAGAGTGCAGAGAGTCTGTGAGGAGGGACAGACACTTGATAGGGCAAAGGTGCAGCCAGTGTGATAGCTGAAGTGTGTCCATTTTGATGCAAGAAATATCAGAAATAAGGGTGATGAACTCAGCATGGATCAGTACTTGGAACTATGATGTTGTGGCCATTACAGAAACTTGGATATCACAGGGGCATGAATGGTTATTGGATGTTCCAGGATTTAAATGTTTCAAAAGGAATAGGAGTAGGAGGTGAAAGAGGTGGGGGAGTGACATTGCTAATCAGAGATAGTTTCGTAGCTGTAGAAAGAGAGATCATCAAGGAGAGTTTATTTACAGAGTCAGTATGGGTGAAATTCAGAAACAGGAAAGGAGCAGTCACTTTATTGGGAGTTTTCTCCTGGCCCCCCAATAGCAACAGAGACCTGAGGAGCAGATTTTGGAAATGGATAGAAGTAACAGGGTTGTTGTCATGCATGACTTTAACTTCCCTAATATTGATTGGAACCTAGTTAGTTCAAGTAGTTTGAATGGAGCAGCTTTTGTCAGGTGTGTCCAGGAAGGGTTCCTGACGCAAAATATAGATAGGCTGACTAGAGGGGAGCCATAATGGATTTGATGCTTGACAACGAACCATACCAAGTGTCAGATCTCTCGGTGGGAGAGCATTTTGGTGATAGTGATCATAACTCTATGACCTTTGCTCTACTCATGGACAGGTATAGGAGTAGATGGTATGGGAAAGTATTTAATTGGGGGAGGGGGAATTACAATGCTATTAGGCAGGAAGCGGGGCGCCTAAATTGGGGAACAGATGTTCTTAGGAAAATGCACAACTAAAATGTGAAGGTTGTTTAGGAAGCACCTGCTGATAGTGCTGGATGGGTTTGTCTCACTGAGGCAAGGAGGGATAGTAGACTATAAGAACCTTGGGTGACAAGGGATGTAGAACATCTAGTCAAGAGGAAGAAGGAAATTTAACTAAGGTTGAGAAGGCAAGGAACAGACAGGGCTTTGGAGGGTTACAAGTTGGCTAGGAAGGAACTGAAGAATGGACTTAGGTGATCTAGAAGGGGGCATGAAAAATCATTAACAATGAGGATGAAGGAAAACTGTAAGGCTTTCTACATTTATGTGAGGAATAAGAGGATGGGCAGAGTGAGGGTAGAGACAATCAGGGATAGTGGTAGGAGCTTGCACTGGGGGTCAAAGGAGGTAGGGGAGGTCCTTAATGAATAATTTGCTTCAGTATTCACTACTGAGAGGGATCTTGACATTTCTGAGGACAACGTGAAACAGACTGATATGCTAGAACAGGTTGATGTTAGAAAGAAAGGTGTGCTAAAACTTTTGAGAAACATAAGGATAGACCAATCCCCTGGGCGAGATGGGATACACCCAAGGTTACTACAGGAAGCAAGGGAAGATATTGCTGTGCCTTTGCGATGATCTTTGTGTCCTCACTATCTACTGCAGTAGTGCCAGATGATTAGAGGTTGGCAAATGTTATTCTCTTGTTCAATAAAGGGAATAAGGATAATCCTGGGAATGACAGACCAGTTGGTCTTACTTCAGTAGTGGGCAAAGTATTGGAGAGGATTCTGAGAGACAGGATGGCTTTGTGAGGGCTGATATATTGACGAAGGTGGGGTAGTGGATGTGGTGTATATGAATTTTAGCAAGGCATTTGGTAAGGTTCCCCGTGGTAGGCTCATTCAGAAAATAAAGAGACATGGGATATAGGGAAATGTGTCTGTCTGGATACAGAATTGGCTGGCCCATAGAAGACAGGGGGTGGTGGTAGATGGAAAATATTCAGCCTGGAGCTAGGTGACCAATGGTGTTCTGGAGGGATTGATTCTGGGAACTCTGCACTTTGTGATTTTTATAAATGACTTGGATGAAAAAGTGGAAGGTTGGTTTTGTAAGTTTGCCAATGACATAAAAGTTGGTGGAATTGTGGATAGTGTGGAGGGCTGTTGCAGGTTGCAATGAGATATTGACAGAATGCAGAACTGAGCTGATGAGTGATCAAATTTGAATGCAGAATACAGTATTAAAGGCAGGATTCTTGACAGTGTGATGGAACAGAGGCATCTTGGGGTCCATGTGCATAGATCCTTCAAAGTTGCCACCCACGTTGATAGTGTTGTTAAGAAAGCATATGGTGTGTTGGCTTTCATTAGCCAGGGCATTGAGTTTATGAGCTGCGAGGCTAAGTTGCAGTTCTTTCGAGTCCTGGTTCGACCATACTTGGAATATTGTGTTCAGTTCTGGTCACCTCATTATAGCAAAGATGTGGAAGCTTTAGAGGGGGTGCAGAGAAAATTTACCAGGGTGCTGACTGGACTGGAGGACATGACTTATGAAGAAAGGTTGAGGGAGCTAGATATTTTCTCATTGGAGCGAAGAAAAGTGAGAGGTGACTTGATAGAGGTGTACAAGATGTTAAGAGGCATAGATATAGTGGATAGGCCGAGACTTATTCACATAGCGGAAATGTCCATCATGAGGGGGCACAATGTTTAAGGTAATTAGAGGAAGGTTTAGGGAAGATGTCAGAAATAGGTTCTTTACTCAGAGAGTAGTGGGTGAGTGGAATGCACTGTCAGCAGTGGTCATAGACTCAAATCCATTAGGGACATTTACGTGAATCTTGGATAAGCGTATAGAAGTTAGTGCAATGAAGGTTATGCAGGTTAATCTGATCTTAGAGTAGCTAAAAGGCCAGCACAACATCGATGGCCAAAGGGCCTGTACTATGCTGTACCGTTGTATGTTATAAGGTCAAGAGTAGTGTGTTGCATTGACCATCTCTAATAGGAGGAAATCTAAGCATTGCCTCTTGTCATTTAATGTCATTCACATCTCTGAATCCTTCACTATCAATGTCATAGATGGTCACGTTGATCAGAAACTGAATTGGAGAATCATACCTACTGTGACTACAAAAACAAGTCGAAGTCCAGGAATTCTATGGAGAATAACTCATCTTCTGTCTCTCTAATGCATTTCCATCTATGAGGCACAAGTCAGGAGTGTGGTGAAATACTCTCCATTTTCCTGGATTGATGCAGCTTCAATAACACTTAAGAAACTTGACACCATCAGCTCAAGATTCCCAAAGGAGAATCACACTGGACTCAACTTGTTAACTCTGTTTATCTCTCCACAGACTTGCTGAGTTTCTTGAGCATTCTCTGTGTTTGTTTCTGAGTTCCAGCATCCGCTATACGGTAACTTGCTTTGGTTAAAGCAGCCCATTGATTAGCACATCATCTCACTTCTTGAATATTCAACCCCTTTACCATCAATGGAAAGTGGCAGCAATGTGTAATCTAGACAACACAAAAACTCAACAAGATTCCTTCAAAAGAACCAGCTAAACCTGTGAATTTTAACACCTTGATGGACAAGAGCAGCAGATATGCTGGAATACCATCACCTGAAATTTTCCTGTCCAAGCTTCACAACATCCTAACTTGCTGCTCCATCACTGTTGCTGTGTGAAATCCTCCCTCCCTAATATCATTTGAATATTCCTCCACTCCAAAGACTGCAGTGGTTCAAGAAGGCAGCTCACTACCAACTCCTCCAGGGCAATTATAATGTTAGCCAAACCACTTCAGTTAAAGAAATCAAAGAAGCCATTTAGCACATCAACCTTTCTGCACCATTGAAGAAGCTCATAGTTAATTTGCTTATGGCCTTAATTCCATTTTCTGCCTGTTTCTCACAACCTTTGACTTGTTGTAAATGAAAAAATCTAACTCAGCATTGATAATCTTAAAGGGCCCAGCCTCCAAGGCTCTCTGTGGAAGAAATTTCCAAAGACTAAGGGTTCAATGAAAAAAGAAATTCATCTTCATCTCTGTCTTAAATTGAAGATGTCTTATTTTTAAACTTATGCTTCCCAGTCCAAATTTCCCCGAAGGAGAAATATTCAAGCCCATAAAATATGTTGTATATTACAATATGATCACCTGCCATTCTTACAAACTCCAATGAACATAGACCCAAGTTGCTCAATGTTTTTTCATTAGACAACTGTTTTATCTCAGGAATCAATTTAGTGAACGTTGCTCTGAACTGCTTCTAATGCAAGTTTATTCCATCTTAAGTGAGGATACCATAACTGTACACAGTATTTTCAGTGCAGTCTCAGCCACACGTTCCTCCAATCTTGCCAGTTGTATGGAGATTTCCCGATTAGAACACATAACTCCCTGCATTAAAGGCCAACATTCCATTTCCCTTCTTTATCACTTGCTGTAACTGCATAATAACCTTTTGTGAACACTGTACAAAGACACTATGATCCTTTCAGTGACACCATCCTGCAATCTCTCCATTTATATAATCCACATTTCTAAAAGTCACATTTTTCAACATTACACTTCATTTTCCTAAATCAATCACCCTGCTATATCACTTTGCAGAGTCTTTGTAACCTAGTCACAACTTGTCCTTCCATTTATATTTGTCTCATCAGTAAATCTGCAATGCATTTGGACCGTTCATCTGTCACAAATCTAGATTGTGAATAAGGCTTCATTGCTGTATTAGCGTCTTGGTCCTGAGGGTCAATTTGTATGTCACTTTTGTTTGTCAATAGTTGCATTTAAATGTGTGTGCCGAGCTCTTCAACTAGACAATCATGTCTCTCACCATAAATCCAAGGTACCAGAATGTTCTGGCTCCTCCCAATGGTGTGTTGTTAATTCTGATCTCAGGTGGACCCCGTGCACATAACTACAGTTTTCTTTACACTGTTGGTGAGGAAGAGCACTGCAATCATCAATCAACATTGTAATCATCAATAAAATCACCACTGCCAAACAAACCAGTAAAATCATCACTGTAATCATTAGAAACATCACAATATAAATCAGCAATATCACAAAAGTATCACTGCTATGATCAGCGACACTGTCATTCCAAATTTCAGTAAAATCACCTGTAAAATCATCAGAAACCTCACAGTAGTCAGAATGCAATCAGCTGTTTCAATCATCTTTGCAATAATTAGCAAAACTGAAGTCAATGAGAATCGGGAGAAAGTTCTATCTTGGTTAGAGTCATATCAAGCACAAAGGATGATGGTGATGGTTGTTGTTGTCAACTCAGCCTTCAAGACATCACTGTTGAAGTTCTTCAAAGTATTTTCCAAGCCTAACTGGAAGAACATCTTTTTGTTTTTTAGATGGTATCCGGAAAGTAAGGAAAAGATGATAACTGCTTTAAAAAGAGGAGAATGTATTCGGAGTTGAAGCTCACCGCTGCACATGGTGGGCGGCACGGTGGCACAGTGGCTACAAGTGTTGAGCCACTGCTGTCTCACAGTGCCTGAGACTCGGGTTCAATTCCCAACTCAGGCGACTGACTGTGTGGAGTTTGCACGTTCTCCCTGTGTCTGCGTGGGTTTCCTCCGGGTGCTCCGGTTTCCTCCCACAGTCCAAAGATGTGCGGGTCAGGTGAATTGGCCATACTAAATTGCCCGTAGTGTCAGGTAAGAGGTAAATGTAGGGGTATGGGTGGGTTGCGCTTCGGCGGGTCGGTGTGGACTTGTTGGGCCGAAGGGCCTGTTTCCACACTGTAAGTAATCTAATCTAATCTAATGAGAAAATGCTACTTTTTGAGGGCATGGAATCAAGAAATATGCATGCCAATCACCATCTGAGAACCCTTGGAGTTTAGAGGGAACATTGTTTGCTATGTATTAATTTAGTGCGCATTGATATAATGGTCATAATGTAAACTTGATGGCAGGAGGATTGCACCTTCTTCCTAAATTAATCCTGCCCTCACTAGCTATATATTCTATCACTCGCCTTGTCCAGCCTTTGGCTCATATCACCAAACCACCCCTTGGTTTGTGCCATTACTCCTCTACACTTTCTTCTCCTTTGAACACCTCACTTTATTCCATTCTTTTCACCATTCAGATCAAATCCTTGTTCTTTCCCACGCACCAAGAGTCATAAAGCTTTTCTCACTAATGCATATTCCCTACTTTCTTCGTTGAACAACTTTTTATCTTGATGAATTCAACTTTCATTGCAATTCATTACATAATCACTCCTCTGTGCTCACTGCCTCCTTGTCCACCCTCAATCCCTTTTGTCCCATAGGCTCTCAAACCCATACATAGACCACCCCCTTGTCATTACCATCTCATGTGATCTCCCTAATGTCATCATGTCAATCTCAGCCAGTGCCATCTCTGATCACATTCTAGTCCAGGCCTCCAACCACATCCCATGTCCTCTCTCAAATTCATTTCTGTTTTTGCCTATCCCTGGAAAAAGCTCTTTCACAGTTCACTTACAATTGCACTTTTAAAATCCCAACCTTTTTGCTGCCACCTATGAGCCCAAACACAACAAACTCTACTGAAGACCTTGTCAGCATCAAAATGATTATTCGATCTCTCTCTCTCTCTTTCTCTCTCAGTCTGGTGATTACCCCATAACAGATCTCATCATGGCTCCCTGAAGTTCAAGCCAAGAGCCAAAAGTGAACCAAAAACCTAAGATTGTAAACTACTCAGAAAACTAATTTTTAAAAGATGTGAAATTAATTTATAATAAACCAATCTGTTATTTTTCCTTTCCCCTTTATTTCAATGGAAAAACACTTGCAGCCAGAGAATAGATACCTTCAGTTGACATTAAGTAGGTTCTCCAAGTCTCAGTTGCTCTGGGCAAAACTAATCATGGCCGCCAATCACAAACAAATAACCAAAATATACTTATGTATATATGACAAATGTAATACAAAGTACAAGGCAAAAATGTTGTCAATGAGAATAATTCTTGCTGAGTTATTGGAACTTTCTCCCTAACAGCCTGTCAAAGCGACCTTTCAACACAATATAATCTCCTCTTCATCACGTGTGACAAAAAAAAATTACTTGTTCAGAAAGCCATTCTTTGTTGATTCAAATCTATGCAAGGATCTCAATCAACTTCTTCTCTCTTCTCCTCCCCTACATCACACATGGAGAAAGTGAGGGTTGCAGATGCTGGAGATCAAAGTCGGGAGTGTGATACTGGAAAAGCACAGCAGGTCAGGCAGCATCCGGGCAGCAGGAGAATCAACGTTTCAAGCATATTCCCTTCATCATGCTTCCACGATTCCTGATGTGAACATATGGCATATGAGGGCATATGCCCAAAACATCGATTCCCCTGCTCCTCGGATGCTGCCTGACCTGCTGTGCTTTTCCAGCGCCACACACTCAACCCTACATCATCAGAACAACTGCAGCAACTGGTATGGATATAGTGTCTCAAGACTTCCACACATAAGCATAAAGATAATAGATACTGTACCAAAATGAGTTCAGCCAGCTGGACCTCAGAGAATATGAGTTGCCTGAATGGGGCTATAAATCTGGTTCAATCAGGGAGCCCTGGCTGACAGATAAAAAGGATATGGGCGGCACGATGGTCAGTGGTTAGCACTGCTGCCTCAAAAAGGCAGGGATCGGGGTGACTGTCTGTGTGGAGTTTGCACATTCTCTCCTTGTCTGCTTGGGTTTCCTCCAGGTACTTCGGTTTCTTCCCACAATCCAAAGATATGCAGGTCAGGTGAATTGGCCATGCTAAATTGCCCATAGTGTTAGGTGCATTAGTCAAGGGGTAATTACAGGTTAGGGGAATGAGTCTGGATGGGTTACTCTTTGGAGGGGTGGTGTGGACTTGTTGGGCCGAAGGGCTTGTTTTCATACTGTAGGGAATCTAATCTAACCTAAAGATACTGACACTCTGTTGTCTGACTCTATATGGGGCAATACTATAGTCGAGGACGATTCATATGTAAACAATAGGTGACTTGATGATGGGATACTGGCCTCTGTGGAGCTAGTTCAGATACTGAGCCAGAAAGGGAGAGATTAAGAAGGATTAATTGAAAAAGCTTGTTTTTATGGAAGATAGAACAGCAATGATTTTTGGAAAGGTTGTCACCTATGTCATCAATGTTGAGGAAAGAGAGGAGAAGGCAGCCTTACCTCAAGTTACAATCCATTATATATGCTTCCAAACGTTACAATTTGCACAAAGTCTTACTTTATCCATTTGTTCTCATCGTCTACTACATTTGCTCCACCTGTCCCACCTTCAGAATCTTCATGTCTGACTAACGCTGGCTGCCGCTATTCAAATTTAAATTGGATGTATACCTATCTCTGGAAACATCTTTAACTCTAAACGTTTTCCCATGCACTTACATTAGATCCACCCTCAAGGATCCATTACCCTTTTGTTCACTAGAGCCTTGGGCCACATTGGTCCTACTCTCTTTAGGTACTTCTTCTCTTCACTCTCTATTTTTAAAATGCCTTGAAACCCACTACTTTCACATCACAGGTATTAGTTACCTCTCCCACCTAGACCAGGGTAATAGGATGGTTCATGTAGTGCCTGGAGGTTGGATGCTCGGTTCAACAGTATATGATCATGAAATTCACCCTGCTGTGTCTGTCCTTTGCTTTCACTGTGAAGTTCCATGGGATATTTTGTTACTCTGATGTTAACAACATCAATAGGATGAAAACAAGTATTCTGTACTATTTTTCTTGTAATAATGGATTAAGACACTGAGCAAAGAGGAGCAGATAACAATGTGTTGTAGCAAACAATCATGACATGACTCTCAGCAACATCTGCTTGTTCTCAAGATGCTGTTGACCAAGTAACTGAAAGCTTAAAGTCAAAAATAATATCAGCTACATATGCTGTACATAATTCAATCCAAAGCAGCTTCCTTTCGAATGGTTATGTGCAGGATAGAAAATGATGCAAAATAAAATACAATCCTTGAGCTTGTCATTGAACATCAGTTGCATTTTCCCAACAGCAAAATAAAGTTCTGTTCGCTCCTCTTCAGTACAGGTGTAGCTATATCAGAAAGGAAATAGTAGAAATTAGAACATGACTTTCCAATTTACAATCAGAATAAGAGGTAAGAATGATCAAATGGACTTTGTGAAACTATTGATATGTCAGACCCAGTGCTCTCACACTTTGGGACTGGGTGAGACATTAGGTCAAACATTGTCCTTTCAACTCTCGCCCGCAATCATTAGATTAAATTATCTGTCTTTGGCTGTAAGGGTTTTCTGTGAAATCAATTTGATGTCTCAGTTTTGAATCTCACACACCAAAGTAGTTGACAATGTAACATCACACCAATTCATCCAAGGTTACTCAGCAAACATTTCCAATTCTCCTGTCAGCCTGAATCTGGAAATTCTATGGGCCCAGATTTCGCAATCTGTGATTCATCAACCACAGCACATCCCTGATCTAAAACAAAACTGCCCACAAAGCAAAGCAATCCTTACTATGTGAATTTTCCCTTTCCCAATGTTGTTCTGATTTGGATGTCAGGTCAAAAGGATCTGCAGAGTTTTAGCAGCAGTGATGTCATCAAACAGGGTAAGTAACCAATCGTATTAGAATATGCTAATAGACAGAAAACCTGGAAGTGAAGTATCTGTATACTGAATTTTTCAGATATAACTTAAACATTTCCATACAATCAAAGAAATAATTTGGATATCAATGTGGAATTATAATAGAAACTGAAATATCATAAGGAAACTATGAAATTAAACCGACTACTTAAATAGGTAGTTTTCCAGACGTAGCCTATCAATGCTCCCTCATAATTTCTTTAAACACTTGTGCCAACTCCGACTAGACCCCCACCTCCAAGAACATCCTCCCCTCCCAACCCCTCTTGGCAAGGACCGTTCCCTTTAACAGTCATAAGTTGTCCACCAATCCCCCTGAACCCCCAGGTACCTTCCCCTGCAACCGGAAAAGATGCAAAACCTGCCAGTACACCACCCCCTCACTTCCATCCAGGGCCCCAAACTGTTCTTCCTTCTGAGACAGAGGTTCACCTGCCTCTCTTCCAACCTCGTTTACTGCATCAGGCGCTCCTGATGTGGTCTTCTCTAGATTGGAGAGACCGAACGTAAACTTAGGGAACGGTTCACTGAGCATCACAGCATGGGCTGACTGGACCTCCCAGTCAGCACCCATTTCAATTCCCCCAACTACTCCCTTTCCGACATGACCATCCTTGGCCTCCTCCATTGCCAAAACCAACCACAACACAAATTGGAAGAACAACACCTCATCTTCCACCTGGCCAGCCTAAAGCCTGGAGGACTCAACACTAAGAATTTCAAATAATCTCCCCCAACTCCCTTCCCAGCTCCTCCCCATCCCTTCCACTGCTTCCTGCCACTAACCGGATCCATTCCTCCCATTGACCAACATGTCTTTACCTATCCCCACTTCACCACCCAACCCCTGCCACCCCCTTTATCTGCAGCTCCCCCCCCCCCCACCCCCCCAGTCCTATATAGAAGGGTTACACCCGAACTTCAACTTCTCCACTTCCTGATGCTGTCTGGCTCACTGTGTTCTTCCAGCCTCCTGCCCCTCATAACTTTGTACACTTTAATCAAATTCCCCTCAACCTTCACTGTTCTAAGGATAACTGGATTGTCTAGCCTCTCTTCATAGCTGAATAATTTCATGCCAGAGAATATCTTGGTGAAACACCTCTGCACCATCTCCAGTGTAATCACATTCTTCCCATCGTGTGATAACTGGAACTGCACACAGTGCTCCACCTGTGGCCTAATTAACATTATATACGTCTTCATCATAACTTTTCCTCATAAGATTCCTGAACATTCCAGGCACATCTCTGAGCTGTTTCCAATGCTTCCTTAAATAAGGAAACCAATACTGTATAAAGTATTCCAGAGATAGTTTCGCCAGTGCCCTGTATAACAAAGACATAACCTCCCTTCTTTTGTATTCAAGTGCCGTCACAATAAACAGTAACATTTTATTAGCTTTCCTAATTAATTGTTCTACCTGCACTCTTACCTTTTGCAATTCATAAACAGGGCATCCAGCTTTCCCTGCATGTCAGAGCTTTACAATATTTCACCTTTTAGATCATACATCTTTTTTATTTTTCCTGCCAAAAAGGGAAATTTTACATTCCTGCACATATTGTTCATTTGACAGATCTTTGCCCACTGACTTAACTTATCTATATTGCTTTGGAGCTTCCTCACGTCTTCTTCACAGCTTAGTTTACTACATATTTTTGTTTCCTCAGTTAATCTAGCAACCTCGGGATCAGGGTCATCCAAGTCATTTCTATAAATTGTAAAATGTTGAGGCACCAGCACTGACCCCTGTAACATCACTAATCACGTTATGGGCGGTACGGTGGTCTCACAGCGCCAGAGACCCGGGTTCAATTCCTGCCACGGGTAACTGTCTGTGTGGAGTTTGCACAATCTCCCTGTGTGTGCGTGGGCTTCCTCCAGGCACTCTGGTTTCCTCCCACAGTCCAAAAATGTGCAGGTTAGTTGAATTGGCCATGCTAAATTGCCATGCTAAATTGCTAAATGTAGGGGAATAGGTCTGGGTGGGTTGCTCTTTGGAGGGTCGGTGTGGACTTGTTTCCACACAGTAAGTAATCTAATTTTGGCAACCAGAAAATGACCTGTTTATGTGTATTCCCTATCCCTGTTTATTACCTAATCTTCTATCCATGCCATTACATTATTCCCATACCATGAGCTTTTATTTTCTGAAACAAGGTTTGCAATGGCCTCATCTGAAATGTTTTCTGGAAATTTAATTAAAGTCCACCTTTCCTTTTATCCAAGACATGTTAAGTCCTCAAAAAAACCCATAAATTAGTTACACATGATATCCCTTTGCACAAAACTATTTTGTGTAAGCCTTAGTACCTTGAATTTTTCTAAGCGCCCTGCTGTCATATCTTTAGTAATAGCTTCTAACATCTTCCCTGTGACAGATGTCAAGCTAACTGGCCTGTAGATTTTGCATTCTGTCTCTTTCCCTTTTCTCTTTCCCAATGAAAGAAACCTTTTCCAGATCCAGGAATTTTGGAAAATTAAAAGCAATGCATCAAATTTCTCATTAGCCAATTCTTTTAAGTTCATAAGATGAAATCCACAAGGCCCCGTTGACGTGTTAACCACAACTTACTTACTACACTTTCTGGATGATAATAATTTTATTGACCCTTCTTTACATTTGCTGTTTGACAGCTATTTCTGAGATGTTACTTCTATCCTCGACATGAAGATAGGTGCAAAATTTCTATCAAATGTATCTATCACCTCCCTATTTTCATTTATTAAATATCCAGAATCACTTTCTAGAGGGTTCACATTCAGTTTATTCACTCTTTTTAAAATGTCTATAGAAATTCTTACTACCTTTTTTTATAAAATATTTCCAGATAACGTTTTCTCACAGTCTAGTTTTTCTTTCCTCATGAATTTTCTAATCATTTTTTGATTTTATTTTATTTTATGTCCAATTATTTGTGCCTGTCATTTATCTTTAAGCAATTAGATGCCCTTTTTTGAGTTTAATTCTGTCTTTAATTGTTTTTGTTAACCTTGGATAGCACATCCCCCCATTTTTCTCATAGGAATGTAACTATCCTGTGTATTCTGAGATACCCTTAAGTATCTCTACTGATCATATCCTTAACCTAATTTTCAATTTACTTTAGGTAGCTCTGCTTTTGTGTCCTCATGGTTTCCCTCATTTGAGGTTAAAATGCCAGTATTGGATCCATTCTCTCTTCCTCAAACTGAATGTAAAATTCAATCCTGTTATGATCACTGTTACCCAGTGACATGTTCACAATGAATTGTCTTTAGGAAGAAATCAAAATAAGTGGCTATCTTTCCACTATTTGGCCTGACCATCTTTTGCTCCTTCAGGATTAACCTCTTTAGTTGTCTTTGGTGTTCAAGATTTTGGGAGGAGCATACATTGACTTCGAAGAACCTACATCTAGTCACCAGTTGCTGCTTCCCCACTTTAGCCCTAAACCTGCAGGATTTTGCACAGCGCACCTTTCTATTCAGATTAGATCAGCTTCTCCACAGAAGAAGACCTCCATTAATGATTAAGGCCAGGGCTCTCAGACACGGGCCGGGGAATGTTTTGCAAAGCCCACTGCAAGATGCCATCGATCGAGTTCTATGACAAATCAAAGAATAAAGTTAAAAGTATTGATTTATGCTTTGGGTACTTCTGATTACACGATGTTTCCTAGGTCAGGATTGAGGAAAAAAGTCAGGAACTGGGCTGGTTAAAGATAGACAGTGGAAAAAGGGCATGATGCTGATCTTTAAACTATTAGGCATAGACATTGCAGATGGAAACAACTGCCTAACTTAGATTATATTTAATACGAATTAGTATGAAGTTAGATTAAAGAATGCAATAGAAAAGATTCACAGTCATAGCGTCATAGAGATGTACAGCATGGAAAAAATCCTTTGATCTAACTCAACCATGCCGACAAGATGTCCTAAATTAACCTAATCCCATTTTCCAGCACTTGGCCCATATTCCTCTAAACCCTTTCTATTCATATACTCATCCAGATGCCTTTTAAATGTTGTAATTGTACCAGCCTCCACCACTTCCTCTGGAAGCTCGTTCCATACACACACCACCCTCTGCGTGAAAAAGTTGCCCCTCAGGTCCTTATTAAATCTTTCCCTTCTCACCTTAAACCTATGCCCTCTAGTTCTGGACACCCCCACACCAGGGAAAATACCTTGTCTATTTACCCTGTCTATGCCCCTCATGATTTTATAAACCTCTATGAAGGTCACCCCTCAGCCTCCGATGCTCCAAGGAAAACAGCACCAGCCTATTCAGCCTTTCCCCATAGCTCATACCCCTTCAACCCTGGCAACACTCTTGTAAATCTTTTTTGAACTCTTTCAAGGTTCATTCTTCTGCTCTTCATATGCTGCCTGACCTGCTGTGCTTTTCGAGCACCACACTCTCGACTCTGATCTCCAGTATCTGCAGTCCTCACTTTCTAACGGCATGAATTTCAGCCACTCAAATATAGTATCCATGTAATAGTTGACGCCATAAGTTTAAGCTGAAAAAGTAGCAAAATGTTTGCTTATTACACAAGTATGTGCGGTACTAGGTAATAGTTTGGATGCTGAGTGTCGCTATAGTCACTCTCTGAATGAATGGGCCCTAAAACTGGAGAACAATCAGGTTATATTCACCTGGATTGAAATTGATTGGGAATTTCCAGTTATGAGGAGAGCCTTGGGATATTGGTAGTAGGTTTTGGATATTCACTTGGGCAGGAAAAGTTAAAAATCACACAAGACCAGGTTATAGTCCAACAGGTTTAATTGGAAGCACACTAGCTTTCGGAGCGACGCTCCTTCATCAGGTGGTAGTTGACTATCACCTGATGAAGGAGCGTCGCTCCGAAAGCTAGTGTGCTTCCAATTAAACCTGTTGGACTATAACCTGGTCTTGTGTGATTTTTAACTTTGTACACCCCAGTCCAACACTGGCATCTCCAAATCAGGGCAGGAAAAGGTTTTGATTGAGGGCACAAGGAAGGCTACCTGCTTTGGTTTGAAATCAGGATTGATTAAGTTAGAATTGTAACTAGGAGAGTGGACATACAAGTTAGAAAATCTTTCTTTACTCAGATAATACCTGAGACATGGAATGATTTGCCAGAGAGTATTATACCTTTTAAGGGGAAAGTAGAAAAACATATCTGGATGCAAATACCTGGGGATTATCTTGGGCAGTGTTCATTGCTTCGATGGAAATTTAGCAGAAACCATGTTTATGCAGGGCATTTGAGGTTTCCATTAATCTTCTGCCAAGTCAATGGCAGCAGGTCAAGACAAATCCCTTCAAAGCTCAACATATTGACCTGGACAAAGTAACAGGGCCATGCAAAGAAGCTGTGGCAATTAGATTGATTTTAAATGGTGTTAGCTAATTATTGGCGCGAGGATTATGAAATGAATTCCCAACCAGCCTGCACAACACCTGGCATGTTCAGTGTGTATCACAACATGAACCTATTGGGTACAAAGCTACTGAATATTTGAAACAGCAGTAAGGTACCCCACAAGTTATACCTTACCACAATAAACAAAAATAAAACAAAGAGCAGCCAATGCTGGAAATCAGAAGCAAAAATAGGAATTGCTGAAAAATAGAGCAGGTCTGGCAACATCTATGGAGAGAAAGCACAGTTAACATTTTTGGGTCCAATAACCTTTCTTCAGAACATTCCTTAAATAACTCCATAGAGGTTGGTATTGTGTTATCAAGTCACTCTTTATTTATACATGAACAATTCTTGATTATAGTACTGCCTCATACAGTATCAGGATCTCTGACAAATACCGTTTTTACCTGTTAGCCAGGACTCCATGGCTGAGGCTGTTAACTTGGTCAATCAGGGAACTCACTACAGTTCCCTTAACTCTGCTTTCTCTCCACAGATACTGCCAGACCTGCTGAGTTTTTCCAGCAATTTCAGTTTTTGATAGCACAACAAGCCTTCAGCAATCAATAAGTTAGCCAGATTCAGTCAGCAGGTGGTATTTGAATGATATAATCTACAAATGCCGTACACTTAAGTTGCCCAACAATTGGGACAGCCAACACCTGCCATGTGCCAGGTATACTTATCGTGCAGTCAATGTGTGAATTAACATCGATTGTAAAATGTTTTCAAAAAAATATTAAAATAACTTTTAACTCAAACAAACTCAAATGCTGATCATAAGCATGAGTATCAGGTTACAAATGCGTGATCTGTAGAGGGCTAAGCTAGGAAGTACATCTGCTGCATAAGGCAGGCTGGAGAAGTGCATTCTCAACTGTTCTATTTGGATGATGAAATTCAAGAAGCTGCACAAAAGCATATAAATGTACTATTTACCATTGAGAAATAAACTTTAAGTCCAGTGATTCTGACACTACTGTTAATTGTTTATTACATGTGTTTAATTGCACACTGGTGACAGACATTCATTTGGAATTCACTTGTGCATTTATAAATAGGCACAGATTGAAATTCATAGAACCCCTACAGTGTGGAAGCAGGCCATTCGGCCCACTGTGTCCACACCGAACCTTCAAAAAGCATCTCACCCATATCCTTACACTATGCCAATGACCCTTCATTTCACATGGTTAATCCACTTAGCCTGCACATCCCTGGACACTATAGGAAATGTAGCACGGCCAGTTCACCCAACCTGCATATCTTTGGACTGTAGGAGAAAATTGGAGCACTGGACAAAATCCACACAGATACAGAGAGAACATGCAAACTCAAACAGCAGGCAGTCACTTGAGGCTGGAATCAACCCCAGGTCCCTGGAACTGTGACATAGTAGAGCTAACCACTGAACTACCTTATCATCCAGTTGTGGATAATGAGTAAGGATATGCATGTGTCAAACATGTACTTCTGTAAATAAATACTTGCAAAAATGTAATAATAAGCTTCAATCTTCCCTTCACCTACTGGCCTATTAGAACATAACAATGAAAGCAGAAGGATGAAGAACAGAAAAATTAAAAAGCTAGTGAATATTTTGAAAAAGAGCAGAAACTAAAATGTAAATTGTTGATGTATAATCACTCTCCCATGTAATTGGAGTCTGAGCCATATAATCAGTTACATCCTTCATAAAGAAGAAACAAGGTATTGCCTTAGTATTTTCATATTCTACCACAAGTAAAATCAAAAGTATTTTGCCACATTGATGTCCATTACTTTGACGGTTAAAAAAATTGTATTTTCAATTAGGTTCTTGGGTGAAGTTTACAAGCAAGTTAACCTGCTACATACTTATGAGGGGAAGTTAGGTTTGATAGATTTTGTAAAATGTTTTTTCCATGGAAGAATATCTTTTGAATTTGAACAGCTTGTACAAAGTTTACTGTTCTCTGAATCAGTCCTAGCATTTAAGTTGCTGTATTGTATTATATTCTCTCTTATGTGTAAGTTGCTGGTTCCATCTAAGCCGCCAGTGAGATTTCTGTCTGATTTTTCTTTGGCAAAAATACAATCAATTCATGAACTACCTGTAAGAACAATAAAACAGGTCAGTACAGCTTTGCAGAAATAGAGGGGAATTTGCCTTTGATGAGTCCAGAACCACGTGTGAAAACACAGACATTGTGATCACGAATACAACAACTGAAAGTCCTTTAAGTAATGGACTCTGTCAGGGGAGATCCAAGATGGTGGTGACCCAGTAAGTCTGAGTCTACAGTGCTCTGCCTAAGACTTAGACAAAATGGGGCACCCACCTTCACCTCACTCTTTGAATCATTTAGGATAGCTTTTGCCCAGCGCACTCAGTCATTTTACATCAAACTTGGATAGTTTAATGTTTTTTTAAAAATGACAAAGGGCAAAAACTCACACAGCTCTCAACAGGCAGGGACCCCTCCCCCACCCCCTTCCACAGCAGCAGAGACGTCCGTGGCAGCTTCTGGGGACTTACCTTCGGTGGCGAGCCTGATCTCCGAGATCGCCAAACTCAGGGAGAAGATCAATGCCTTCATCGAGGAGACCTGATCCAGGTGGGAGTTGATCTCGGTCACGCTGCAGAAGCATGACTGAGAGATTAAAAAATTCTAGCAGTGTGTTGGAGGGGCAGAGCAACAGGCCGCACCCTCGCTGAGTCATTCGTGGGTCAGGTCCGGGCTCTGGAGCAGCAAGTCTGGAACCTTGAAGAGCGCATTGACGACCTTGATAATTGAGGTCGTCAGAAAAATGTTCGGTTGCTGGGCTTTCCCGAACGGGAAGAGGAAGGGAGAGCAACAGCGCCTGCTCGAGGCTTGCTTGAAGGCAGCTGAGACAACGTATCTTAACAGGTCTTCCATTATTAAGTTACAAAGGATCACAGCTCTTAGGGCAGCCTTGAATACCGCACTTACTCAAACAATAAAGAGGGAAATATTATTCGCAAAGCAGAGATTATTTGAATATGGTAACAAGCCTGGCAGATACCTAGCATACCTTACTAGAAAGAAAAAGGCTCCTCACGCCATTACGTCCATTAGAGAAAATGCTGGTACCTTGAATTGTGATCGTAAAAAGATCAATACTGCCCTTAGAAAGTTCTATTTTGAACTATCTAAGTTGCAGGATGTGAGGATAGAACTGGGAAGATGGAATCCTTCTAACTTGGAGCAGGTGTCAATCTTGAGTGCCGCCTTGACAACCCAGGAAGTACTGGACGCAGTTAGGCAGCTTCAGAGTGGTAAAGCGCCTGGGCCAGATGGATTCCAGGTTGATTTCTATAAAGAATTTCTAGGTGAACTGGCTGGGCCACTCATAAATATGTACAACTACTCACGTAGTCAGGGCTGCCTCCCGCCTTCATTGAGAGAAGCAAATATTTCTCTCATTCTTAAGAAGGGAAAGGCCCCAGGAGATTGATTTTCATATGGACCCACATCCTTGTTAAATGTGGATTTCAAAATTATTTCAAAAATGTTAGCATTAAGTCTGGAGAAGTCTTACCATACATTATAAAAGAGGACCCCAGACGGGGTTTATAAAGGGTCGCAGGTCAACTAATAATATTAGAAGTGTCTTAAATATGATACAAACCTGTCAACAGGGAACAATACCGGGTTTAGTTGTCTCCCTAGATGCAGAGGAGGCATTTGATTGGGTTGAATGGCCATATCTTTTTTATACGCTGGAAAGGTTCGGTGTTAGAGAGGTATTTACTAAATGGGTTTCAGTATATATAATGATCCCAAAGCAGCGGTGATCACCAATGGTTTAGGTTCGGATCACTTTAATGGTGGCAGGGGCTGTCGTCAGGGATGTCCTCTTTCACCATTATTATTCATGCTATGATTGAACCACTAGCGGAAGCTATTCAAACTGACCCTAATACAACGGCTCTGAGGGTTGGATCGGGCAAGCACAAAATTACTCTGTATGCAGATGATGTCCTCCTTTTCTTAAGCGATCCTTTGACAACCGTGCCCTGTGTAATTCAAGTGGTCAATCTATTTGGTATGTTCTCAGGTTACAAAATCAATTTTATGAAATCGGAGGCCATGCCATTGGGAGGTCTTGCCAGTGTATCCAATTTAACGGATGGATCTTACTTTCCCTTTCAGTGGTCACTAGAAGGTTTTCTATACTTAGGTATTTTTATCACTCCAGTGTTTGGTCAGCTGTATAAAGCCAATTGTGTGCACTTATTAGAGAAAATAAGGCAGGACCTTCAACGCTGGGGAGATCTCCCAATATCCTGGTTAGGTAGAATAGCCTTAGTTAAGATGAATATCCTATCTCGTCTTCTATATCCGATGGGAATGCTCCCCTTGATGCTGTGAGACAGGCGTTGCATAAGCTTTACGTCTGGCTCGATTCCTTTATTTGGAATCATAGACAGCCCCTTATCAAATTAGCAAAGCTGCAGCTTCCACAGGCAAGGGGAGGACTGGACTTTCCAGATTTCATGAGGTACCAGTTGAGCTCCTTATTATCCTATATAGCTGACTGTGCCTCTTGTGACCCACAATCAATCTGGTTAGATATTGAGACTTCCCAAGCAAAATGTCCCCATATCAATCTTTTATTTATGGACAAGATGAGAGTTATTGTGGACTATTTAAAACCTTATTGTATTAAATACAATCAAAGCCTGGAGGATAATGCAACAAGATGAGAGTAACCTGCAAAAAACTTCCCCTTATACCCCTATAGTGGGAGCATCAGGATTCCAGCCAGGGCTGACAGTTGCTACATTTAAAAATTGGAAGTCCAAAGGTATCTCCTGCTTGGGAGACCTGTTTGATGGGGAGGTTATGATGTCCTTTGAGCAGTTGCACCAGAAATTTGGACTGCCTAACAGGGACCTCTTTCGGTATTTTCATATACAAGACTTTATACAAAAGAAGACCACGCTGATAGTCAAACCCTACAAATTGGATAGGGAAAGGAGAGTGCTATGGCCGATGGGGCTGCCCTCAGTCAGTACTCTTTACCACTCACTATACAATAAGGTACCGAAGGACATGAAATGATTATATAAAACCTGGAATCAAGAATTAGGGTTGGAAATCTCTTTAGAAATGTGAGAGGACATCTGGGAAAATGCCAGAAAGATCTCTATCTAATAGAACTCAGGCCATTCAATTAAAGATACTCCACAGGGTTCATATGGCACCTGAATGACTCACAAAATTCAAGGCAGGAGCATCCCCAATGTGTCCTAAATGTAAAATAGAAGTTGGCAGTCTCACGCATTGTCTATGGACATGCCATAAGAACCGTAGGTATTGAGATGGATAGAAAATGCCTTGACAGAGATGTTGGGTACGGTTTTGATGGGAGCTAGTGTCTCTTCAGATTTTGGGCTCTTCAGATTTTCCCTCCCAGGATGTGTACGGGATGAAATTATTTACCATTCATCTCCTGTTGTGCAAGGAAAAGTACTTTAGTGAATTGAGTAGCTGAAGGCCCCCAGGACAGTCATGGAATATATCCCCCTTGACTTCCTCACAAATATGCTGCACCAAAAAATGGAATTATTTCATAAAACATGGCAGCCCTTTTTGAACTATATCGGCACAGATACTTTGGCTATTCTGTCCAGGGCTTTTGTTTAGCTGTAGTAATGGTTCTGGCTGGTTCGGGGACCCCCGGGAGGAGGAATCCCGTATAAATATGGGTTTTATTATGACTTGATGTAAATCTGTTTTGAGCATATATCTAGTTATTTAACTACATTTACTTAGTAATGTATGATATCCTATTTTACGTTTTGTTTCGGTGTAGAATAGATTAGTAGTTAGTTGGGTTTTTTCCCCTTTCTTTTGTTTTTTTTAAATGTTTTATTAATTTTATATTGGTGTTTAAACTTGTTTGTATTACTTTTGTAATTTTGTAAAAAAAATCTTTAAAATTTTCTTTTTTCAATAAAAATAACTATAAAACAAGTAATGGACTCTATGAAAGGAGTAATATGGTGATTGATAATATGATACATACAATTTTAGCTGAACAACCAAATTGCAAATTAACAACCTCCTTGGCACAGGAAATCTTTGTAAAAACATTCAGATGATTGGCAGATGTCTCAGTTAGACTTTGGGCAAAACTCAAAGCTGTCTTCTATACTGTAATGTAGTTCTCCTGCTCCAGAAAGTACTATAATTATTTCAATGTTTTTCTGAAACATTTAATTTCTTTCCATGCATGGTCACTGATTTTCATCAAACTTGTGATCTCCAAGACATTTCAAAGGGGAGCTTGGGTGTCACATAAAGCTATTGGAGATAGAGTTTAAAGCAAGTCATTTTGTATATTATGAAAAGGAGAATCATGGGGAATGGTAAAGCTTTGATACTATAATAAATCATGTGCTAACTTAGTAGTTCATTGATATGGCAATCAATTGTTGTGGTTTATTCCTCATGATTAATCAGAATCACTGACAAAATCTCAGACTCTATGCAGCTGTCAGAAGTAAGTTAGATACCTTGAACTTCCCATGGTCATGGATCTTGTGAAGAAGGTTCTAAGGAATATAATATAGTTGACCAAAGGTTGACTAAAAATAATGTAAGTCGTCATGATACACAGGACAGAGCTATCACAATCAAAGGCAATTCTTCCAGAGGGGTGCACTGAATGGAGACAGCTCACAACTGAGGGATGTGCAAAACAAAAGATGCTGGCAAGTTTAATTACTGGTTGGATGTTTAAGATGATAGCTAAGAATTAAGGCCCATAGACTGGCATATTGAAATAAAAGAGTGGAGTATAAAAAAGCACAGTAGAAGCACTAATAGTGGAATTAGAAGTGATGTTTGTGTCAGAAAACAGTCACCTACTGCAGAAAAGTCCTCTGCTGGTACAAGAGGGAGATCTTACAGTCATCGCCCCACCAAACATAAATTTGTAAATAGAAGCGCTAGCTTAAATAGATCACATAATAAAATAATGGCCACAGAAGTGTCTTGGAACTGGAATCTCCTGGTTGTTCCCTGAGACTGGGCCAGATACTAGTTGTGATGTGCTGGATGGTGAAATACCCAGAAGTACAAAAGGTTTTAAAAGCAAATAATTTTTTTTTAAATGTAGCCAAGATAATTGCATTCTCAAATTCTCTTCTTTAGCAGACTTAATTGACATGAATATAATTGGTACAACTAATCTCAGTTGTATCCTTCACCAACTGGCTTTCTGGAATATAGCAATTTCCCCATTTATGGTTTCAGAGACACAGGGCAACAGAATCTGATTAGACCTCCCTTCATCCTTCCCATTCCTGAACTCTGTGCTTCAGAAACACTTTTAAAACTTCAATATCCCACACTGTCTATTGTACCTTTATACTATCCAGTTCCAGAGTGTGAAAGGCCAGTCTCTGACCTACTGTCCCCTCCATATCAGGTTAATCCTCATTGTACTCCCTGCATTTATTACAAACTCACCTCTCGGAGAATTGAGTCAAACTCTTCCTTGTTGAAGAGCTGCTCATTAATAAATGAATCTGCTTCTACTTCATGTTCAACAGCCTAAAGGGAGAGAGGAAGAGAAGGCAAGAAATTAAACAGGCCACACAGGAGATTTAGTCTTGGGCACAACTGATGATCTGGATGCAAATGATTCTTGTTTTAAGAAGTTATTTTTAACTCAAGTCTTTGATAAACTCATTTGTATATCGATGAATGTAGCATTTACCATGGACCAACTCAAACTGGCGCTGTTATAGATTGGCAGGTAAAAATAAATTGCTTGGTGTTTACGTCATTGTTGTGTAGTAGTCAGTTTTGGAGTAAAATTTTTAAAAAGCTAAACATTTTAGAACCATATCGTAGAGGTGTGCTTATTGGTGTCCATGCCCCTAAAAGCAGCTTTAATCTTGAGAGTCCTCCATAAGCTACAATGGATGGGAACTCACAATGTCAATTAAGTCAATCTGCAACATGGTTAGTCTTCTGGGCAGGGCTAGTTTTAAGTGCAATTTCCTGTCAACTAGCACAAAGCAAAATTGCAGAACTTTGATTTGGGCTGAACATAATTTGCAATTGAAATTTCTTGATTTCGTCTAATGGTTTAGCCAAGTTCTGGCAAATTGCATTAAGAAGACTAGTGCAACAGAGCATAAATTCTTCTGCATTGGATTCATAGCTGGTGTGTGCTCTGGTTTTTAACACTTTGTCCAGTACTTGTGGTCTTGTGTTCCTAGACCCTGTGGGGATAACAGTTATTAAACAGATACTTCCTGCTTGAACTAAGGTTGAGATTCCAGGATTGTCAATGAACCCAGTGAATCCCACATGCTCCACAAAGAAAGAAAGCTCAGCTCTGGTCAGTGTATTGACAATTAAGGACATCCTCAAGCTTCTCTGAAAAAATGCAATTGCCCTACCAATTCGAAATGATCCCCATTTCAAGATGGCTCAAACTAGAAAAGAAACATTCATGAAGGTGCCAATTGTCAGGAATGTCTCTGGTAAGCCCAAATGGAGGCCAAGTCCATATAGTGGAAGGAGGTCTGAAAACATTAGCATCCCACTCATCTATTTGAGCAAATACTTCCTCTTTTGCCTGCAGTAGGAATTGTGGTATTGAACCAATACTGGACCTTATAGTCCCTTCAGAGCCAAAAAAAAAGACCAGAAAGAATGCAATCTTCAATCTTGAGGGACTGTGTTAAAGACTACTTAAATTTATTTCGGATTGAGGACTCAAATGGGAAAACTTTGTAGGAAGATGTTTGCAGTTGCAGAAATATGTTACCTGGAGCACATTGTGAATTGTAATTAAAATGTTGCTTTCTTAGAGAAGTGAAAGCACAGTCCAAACAATTAGGCACCCCCTGTTATGTGTTTCCAGGGCATTTCCTCCTGGACACAGCATTTTGTTTGGCTTTTTAACTGGCATCCGTTGTGTGTTCCAATGAGCTCAGCATGGAAACAACCTTCTGATTGGATTCACTGCAGTTTAACACAGACCCTGAGAGAAGAATGAAACTGAAGATGACAGATGTCCCGGATGCACGCAGCATCAACATATCTCTCTTGCTCCCTCCCTCCTTCTCTCTCTCTCTCTCTATGTTCCTCTACTCTGAAAAGTTAACCTCTCTGCGCAATTTCTCTGTCAAAACAGTAGGGAAAAACTACATTCAGAATTGCCGAAAGGAAGAGTAGTAAAGTCTAGAAATATCCATGGGTCTGACCAACCAATCTGTGATCTAACGACTAATCACTACTGTGCAAATTACATCAAAGTATCAATGAAGAAAGGAAAACGGACTATACAACCAACACAACTAGTTTTATGATTTTGGATAGGTGATTCAGAACAGTGCTCCTCTGACTATTTTTCTTTCATGATCACAATAAATAGTTACGTTTGTATTAATGAGATTAAAGAAACGGTATGCATATTATTTTAAGCTAATTTGGTCAATTAGATAAAATTGAACAGTTTGATGACTTACATTTGTGATGGATTAGGGAATGGTGGTGTTTGATATATTGTGTACTATCTCCAGTGAGTTCTGACATTGCTGAAGGTGATGAATTGAGGAGATGAACAAACTGCCCAGACATATATATAGAACATAGAACAATACAGCACAGTACAGCCCTTCGGCCCACAATGTTGTGCCAATCATTATCTTAATCTAAGTTCAACCTAACCTACAAACCCCTCAATTTACTGCCATCCATGTGCTTGTCCAGCAGTCACTATTATCTATTCTGCCAATAGATAATAGACAATAGACAATAGGTGCAGGAGTAGGCCATTCTGCCCTTCGAGCCTGCACCACCATTCAATATGATCATGGCTGATCATCCTTAATCAGTATCCTGCTCCTTCCTCATTTCCATAACCCTTGATTCCATTATCCTTGAGAACTCTATCCAACTCTTTCTTAAATGAATCCAGAGACTGGGCCTCCACTGCCCTCTGGGGCAGAACATTCCACACAGCCACCACTCTCTGGGTGAAGAAGTTTCTCCTCATCTCTGTCCTAAATGGTCTACCCCGTATTTTTAAGCTGTGTCCTCTGGTTCAGCACTCACCCATCAGCTGAAACATGTTTCCTGCCTCCAGAGTGTCCAATCCTTTCATAATCTTATATGTCTCAATCAGATCCCCTCTCAGTCTTCTAAACTCAAGGGTATACAAGCTCAGTCGCTCCAGTCTTTCAGCATAAGGTAGTCCCGCTATTCCAGGAATTGACCTCATGAACCTACACTGCACTCCCTCAATAGCCAGAATGTGTTTCCTCAAATTTGGAGACCAGAACTGCACACTGTACTCCAGGTGTGGTATCACCAGGGCCCTGCACAGCTGCAGAAGAACCTCTTTGCTTCTATACTCAATCCCTCTTGTTATGAAGGCCAGCATACTATTAGCCTTCTTCATTACCTGCTGTACCTGCATGCTTACTTTCATTGACTGGTGTACAAGAACACCCAGATCTCTTCGTACTGCCCCTTTACCTAAATTGATTCCATTTAGGCAGTACTCTGCCTTCCTGTTCTTGCCACCAAAGTGGATAACCATACATTTATCCACATTAAACTGCATCTGCCATGCATCTGACCACTCACCTAACCTGTCCAGATCACCCTGTAATCTCCTAACATCCTCATCACATTTCACCCTGCCACTCAGCTTGGTATCATCAGCAAATTTGCTAATTTTATTACTAATACCATCTTCTACATCATTAATGTATATTGTAAAAAGCTGCGATCCCAGCACTGGTCCCTGCGATACCCCACTGGTCACTGCCTGCCATTCCAAAATGGAGCCATTTATCACTACTCTTTGTTTCCTATCAGCCAACCAACTTTCAATCCAAGTTAGTACATTGTCCCCAATACCAGGCGCCCTAATTTTGCTCACTAACCTCCTATGTGGGACTTTATCAAAAGCTTTCTGAAAGTCCAGGTACACTACATCTACTGGATCTCCCTTGTCCATCTTCAGAGTTACATTCTCAAAAAATTCCAGAAGATTATTCAAGCATGATTTCCCCTTCATAAATCCATGCTGACTCTGACCTATTCTGTTACTACTATCCAGATGTGTCATAATTTCATCCTTTATAATAGACTCCAGCATCTTTCCCATCACTGAGGTCAGACTAACTGGTCTATAATTTCCTGCTTTCTCTCTCTCACCTTTCTTAAAAAGTGGTACAACATTAGCCACCCTCTAATCCGCAGGAACTGATCCCGAATCTATCGAACTCTGGAAAAAATCACCAACACATCCACGATTTCTAGAGCCACCTCCTTCAGTACCCTGGGATGTAGACCATCAGGCCCAGGGGACTTATCAGCCTTCAGACCTACCAGTCTCTCCAACACCAATTCCTGGCAAACATAAATTCCCTTAAGTTCAGGTCCTTCAGCCACTGTTACCTCAGGGAGATTGCTTGTGTCTTTCCCAGTGAACACAATTCAAATCTTCTGCCATTTCTTTGTTCCCCATAAAATATTCCCCTGTTTCTGTCTTCAAGGGCCCAATTTTAGTCTTAACCATTTCTTTCCCTTCAACATACCTTAAAAAGCTTTTACTATCCTCCTTTATATTTTTGGTCAGTTTACCTTCGTACCTCTTGTTTTCTCTGCATATTTCCTTCTTCGTAATCCTCTATTGTTCTTTAAGAGCTTCCCAGTCCTCCGTTTTCCCACTTATCTTTGCTATGTTGTACTTTTTCTCTTTTAACTTTATATGTTTCTTAACTTCCCTCGTCAGCCATGGCCACCCCTGCCTCCTCATAGGATCTTTCTTCCTTTTTGGAATGAACTGATCCTGCACCTTCTGCGTTATACCCATAAATCTCTGCCATTGTTCCTCCACTGTCATCCCTGCTAAGGTATTGCACCATTGAACTTTGGCCAGCTCCTCCCTCATAGCTCCATAGTTCCCTTTATTCAACAGAAATATTGTCACTTCCGATTGTACCCTCTCCCTCTCAAATTGCAGATTGAAGCTTATTGTATTATGGTCACTACTTCCCAATGGCTCCTTCACTTCAAGGTCCCTGATCAATTCTGGTTCGTTGCACAATACCAGATTCAGAATTGCCTTCTCCCTGATCGGATCCAGCACCAGCTGTTCTAAGAATTCATCTCAGAGGCACTCCACAAAGTCTCTTTCTTGAGGTCCAATACCATCCTGATTCTCCCAGTCTACCTGCATGTTGAAATCCCCCATAGCAACTGTAGTAACATCTTTGCGACAGGACAATTTCAGCTCCTGATTCAACTTACATCCAACATCCAAACTATTGTTTGGGGGCCTGTAGATAACTCCCAAGAGGGTCTTTTTACCCTTTGTATTTCTCAGCTCTATCCACACTGACTCTACATCCACTGATTCTGGGTCCTCCTGCGCAAGGGACTGAATATCATCCTTTACCAACGTGGCCACCCCACCCCCTCTGCCTGTCAGTCTGCCTTACAATAGCACGTGTAGCCTTGAATATTCATTTCCCAGGCCCTGTCCACTTGAAGCCACATCTCAGTTATCCTCACAATATCATATTTGCCAATTTCCAAAAGAGCCTCAAGCTCATCCATTTTATTTCTAATGCTTCGTGCATTCATGTATAGTATTTTTAATTTGTTACTGCCCCCACCCTTCCCATCAACTCCTATTTCACTCAACCTTACAGCATGATCCCTTTCTGATATTTATGCCTCATTGATACAGTTGTCTTTCTTGACTTCCCTTGTTCTAACTTTCCCTTCAATTTCCTTCTTAAATATCCAGTTTGTCTCCTCCCCCCGCTACTTAGTTTAAACGCAGCTGTGTTGCAGTAGCATACCTGCCTGCCAGAATGCTGGTCCCTAACCTATTAAGGTGCAAACCGTCTCTTTTGTATAATTTATGCTTACCACAAAACATACCCTGGTGATCCAAGAATTTAAATGCTTGCTTCCTGCACCAGTTCCCCAGCCACATGTTCAAGTCCATTATCTCCCTATTTCTGGCATCACCAGCCCAAGGAACAGGATGCAAACCGGAGATAACCACCCTGCATGTCCTGCTTTTCAGCCTTCTTCCTAGTTCTCCGAAGTCCCGCTGTAGTGTGTTCCTCCTCTTCTTCCCAATGTAATTTGTGCCGACATGTATCCTCACCTTCGTCCTTGAGGATTTCCTGCACTCTGTCTGTGATGTCTTTAACCCTGGCACCAGGAAGGCAACACACCATCCTTAAGTCCCGCCTGCTGCCACAAAAACCCCAGTCAGTTCCTCTCACTATGGAGTCCCCTATTACCATGGCTCTGTGATGTCCGACTCTTCCGCTCTGTCTCCACGCCAACTTTTGATTGACAGACCTGGCCGCCTCGCAGACTGGCAGTGTCATCCGTCTCTACTGTTTCCAAAGATTCAACTTGTTCCTGACAGGTACTTCCCCCGGGGTCTCTTGCACCTGTCTCCTCTCTGCCTTCCTCATCGTCTGCTCTCTTCTGCTCTCTTCTGGTATAGTCGGTGTAGTAACCTCATTGAAGGTCTTGTCCAGAAAGATCTCGTTCTCTCGGATGAGCCTAAGGTCCTTGAGTTCTTTCATCAGTGCTGCAATATGCTCGGTCAGTAGCTGAATGTGCACACACTTTCTACACTTATACGAGCCAGACACACCAGAGTCATTGACCTCCCACATCTAGAACACACCCACTCAAATAACAATCACTTACCTTCCCGACCGGCTTTGCGCTCCGACTTCACTTCCGCCCAGCTCCCGCCACTCTCTACTGCATTGGGGAAAAGTCTCTAGCTATCTACTGTATCTATGCCTCTTATTAGCTTGTGTACCTAGCAAATGTACAATCTCTGGAAAACAAGATGGACGAACTGAGATCACGGTCAGCTTCCAGTGTGAGTGCAGAGTGAACTGTGGGACTGCTGTGCACTCTGCTTCACAGAAACCTGGCTCAACCCATCCATTCCCAACTGTGCACTTCAGGTTGATGTTTTTCTATCCATCGAATGGACCATACAGCCTCCTCGGGTAAGACAAAGGGTGCAGGGTTTTGCTTTTTTATCAACAACCTGTGGTGCATGGACATTGCAACCCTGGGCAACCATTGCTCCCCAAATTTTGGATTCCTCACTATCAAGTGCCACCCCGTCTATCTACCACAGGAATGTACTGCTGTTATACTAACTGCTGTGTACATACCACCACAAGCAAAGGTTAGGGAAGCTCTGGATGTGCTGTATTCCACCACTAACACCTTGGAGACGGAACATCCCGAGGACCTGTTTATTGTAACTGGCGACTTCAATTAAGCCAATCCAGGGAAGGTGTTGCCCAAGCATCACCAGAACATTATCTACCCCAACAGGGGCCCGAACATTTTAGACCACTGCTACACCACTGTGAAAGATGCCTACTGCTCCATCCCCCGCCCACATTTCGGGAACTCTGACCACAAGGCCGTGTTTCTTCTCGTGGCTTAAAGGCAAAAGCTCAAGCAGGAGACCCCCTCACGGATACAGGTCTAGTGCTGGTTGGAGGAAGCAGAGGATCAATTGTCTGATTGGGCCAAGTTCAAACAGTCTGCAGGTACCTTGGACAAGTACGCCACCACCGTCACAGACTTTATCAGCAAGTGTGTGGAGGACTGCATACCGAGGAAGTCGATCCCTGTGTTCCCAACAGGAAACTCTGGATGAATCAGGACATACAAAACCTGCTAAAAATCAGGTGTGTGAGGCCTTCAGATCAGGAGACCCACTCAAATAAAAGGAATCCAATTATGACCTTTCCAGAGCCATTAGGACAGTCAAGACCCAATACTGATCCAAACTAGAGATCCAGACAGACACCCAGCGACTATGGCAAGGACTGAATGACATCATAGGTTCTAAAAAGAGACAATGCAAGATAGCAGATGATGGCACATGCCTCCCAGATCGTCTCAACGCTTTCTATGCTCGCTTTGAGCAGACTTTCGGCAGATAGGTAACACCTATTCTGATCAGTCCAGACGAACCAAACACAATAATCACTGCATCAGAAGTCAGATCAGTTTCCCTTCATGTGAGTCCAAGGAAAGCGGTAGGACCAGACAGAGTACCAGGCCGTGCACTCAGAGCATGTGCAGATCAACTGGCAGAGGTCTTCTTGGACACCTTCAACTCTTCCTGCAGCAGGCCACTATCCCTGCCTGTTTCAAGAGGGCCAACATCATCCCTGTGGCTAAGAAGGCTCATGCAACATGTCTTAATGACTACCGCCCAGTAGCCATAACTTTGGTGGTCATGAAGTGCTTTGAAAGGCTGGTCATGGCATTCATCAACTCCAGCCTCCCCACTACTCTTGACCCAATCCAATTTGCCTATCGGACCAACAGATTCACATCAGATGCCCCATCATTTGCCTGTCACTCCTCCAAAAACAGCTACGTAAAAATCCTACTCATTGACTACAGTTCAGCTTTCAACACTATTATCCCCTCGAGACTGATTATTAAGCCTCATGATCTCGGACTAAGCCCCACTCTCTGCAACTGGATCCGTAGTTTCCTGACCTACAGGCTACAATCAGTGAAGAATGGGGACAATATGTCATCTTCACTAACACTCAACACTGAGCTCCCCCAAAGGTATGTACTCAGCCCTCTACTGTACTCACTATACACCCATGACTACGTCACCAAATATCAGACTAATGCCATTTACAAGTTTGCTGATGACATAGTTGGTCAAATTTTAGAAGGTGAAGAAACAGACTACAGAGAGGAAGTGCAGGACATGGATAAATGGAGAACAACCTAGCTCTCAAAGCTGGCAAAACCAAAGAAATCATTATTGACTTTTGGTGGGATGTTGCTCATGCTCCCTCTACACATTAACAGCACAGAGGTAGAACGAGTGGAGAGTGTCAAGATCCTGGGAATGGTCATCCAAAACAAGCTTTCTTGGACTCTTCATATGGACGCACTGGTTATAAAGGCCCAACACTGTCTCTTCTTCCTTAGGCAGCTGAGGAAATTTGGCATGACAGCGAATACCCTTGCCAACTTTTATATGTGCGCCATCGAGAGCATTCTGTCTGGATGTATCATTACCTGGTATGGCAACTGTACCATTCAAGTTTGGAGACACTTACGGAGAGTGGTGAGCTCAGCCGGAACAATCACAAAGGCCAACCTCCCATCTATAGAATCCATCTACCAGGCCCGCTGTCAAGGAAAGGCCACCAGCATTCTCAAAGATCCACCCCACCCTGGCAATGTTTTTCTACAACCTCTACCATCAGGGAGAAGGTACAGAAGCCTGAACACACACACCAGCTGGTTTTGAAACAGTTTCTACCCTACTGTTGTTAGAATACTGAATGGACTCACAAACTCTTAACATTCACCTGTACCTGTGTTTTTGTTTTTGCTGCTGTTTTCCTATTATTTACTTATCTATGCTACTTAACTCTGTGGTCTGCCTGTATTGCTCGCAAAAGTAAGCTTTTCACTGTACCTCAGTACACATAACAATAAATTCAATTCAGTTCAATTCAATTCAATTCAATTCTAGCTCACTCACTGCTCTTCATAAGACATGCCCTCCAGTCCATGCAGCATCCTGGTAAATCTCCTCTGCACCCTCTGTAAAGCATCTACATCCTTCCTGTAATGGAGCGCCCAAAACTGGGCACAATATTCCCATGTGATCTAACCAGGGTTTTGTAGGGCTGCAGCAAAAGCTTGCAGCTCTTAAACTCAATTCCCCTGTTACTGAAAGCCAAAACACCATACACCTTCTTTACAACCCTATCAATTTGGGTGGCTACTTTGAGGGATCTACGTACGTTGACCCCAAGATCCTGCCATTCCTCCACGCTGCCAAGAACCCTGTCTTCAACCCTGTATCCAGCATTGAAATTCGACTTTCCAAAATGAATTATTTCACATTTATCCAGATTGAACTCCATCTTGATGGGCACACCTGACCAGATGAACACCATGTGTTCCAGGAATGCCAATAGTTTGGATGCTACACCAGTTGAGTCAACAGGCTGAGGAGGGGCAGATAGAGTTTAATTTGAAGGTATTGCATTTTGCAAAATGAATAAGGACAGGACTTATACATTTTAAAGTAGTTACCTGATGAAGGAGCAGTGCTTCAAAAGTGTGTACTTCCAAATACACCTATTGGACTATAACCTGGTGTTGTGTGATTTTTAACTTATAAGTAGAGCCTTGAGTAATGTTGTAGAACAGAGAGATCTCGGGTTCAGGTATATAATTCTTTGAAGCTTTCATCACATTTAGACAGGAGATTAAGAAAGTATTTTATATGCTTGCCTCCACTGTGCAGAGTAGGACCTGTAATTCTTCATTACAATATCAAAATAAAATGTTTTAATATATGTTCATCAATTCTAGAGTTCCAGGTCATGAAATTCAGATTCTGAATTGCTAATTAGCAGACAATCACTGATTTGTTGCTCATTCTTTCCTTCCAGTGTTTTATTACCATCACTCCTGAAAGGATTACATTTCCAGCTCAGTTCAATGTATACTGGGTGACCTCTACAATCTCATTCAACTGCTCATCATTCAGGTTTGGGTCTGGGAAGAGTGTTCAGAGACTTGAACAACAGGAGCACTACAGCTGAGCCTACTGTGTCATTATGCAATGCCCAATGCGTGCATGCATTTTTTTAACAGGTTCCATTCGATAATGATCAGCGATCGAAACACTGATTTTTTTTCCCCTCCTAAATGGAAGGATAATGGCACCAATCACCAATCAGCAATCCATCATATGATAAACTGAGATGACTAAATTGAGAACACACCAGCGATTAAATGAAAACAATCCTGGTGTGCATAATGTAGCACCTCAAAGTGTTAGTTGGACATGGAGACTGTGCATGTGCCCACATGCGTGATTCTGTCTTTATCTGGGCTACAGTAAACGAAGAAATAGCACTTCATTTTGTTTCTTTCAGGACATCCCAAAGCAATTCACAGCTAATGAAAATATTTCCAAGTGCAGCCATTGTCATAATGTATGATATATATATGATGTATGATATATGTAATATATATCATATATATATACACACACACACACACACACACACACACACACACACACACACACACACACACACACACACACACACACACACACATATAGATATATATACACATATATAAAACAGCTAATTTGTTCATGGCAAAGTTTCACAAACAGATTAGCTAATTAAATAATTGAACAGAAAGATAAATATTGACCAGGCCATGCTCTTTTCCTGATAATGACATGGGATCACTTTTAAGACAACACCTAACGAAGGAGAAGGATTGGATCTTGGTTTAATATCTCATCTAAAAGGCATCATCTTTGATAATGCTGAGTGCTCTCAGGATTACACTTGATGTGCCATCTTAGATTCTGTGCTCTGATCTTTGGTCTGGGGCGTGAGCCTATCGTCGTATAGCTCAGACTGCTACCACTGAAGTCAGATAATGTCATTTTATAAGTTATAAGAACATATACAAACAGTACAGAGAAAACTCAGCTATCAGCCAGATATACATCAGAACAACAGCTACCTGTAGTACTGGATCACAAAATGTGACTTACTGTTTGTGTGGTTGGGGCTTTCAGTGGTGGTTCAAACTCAGTAGGTGTGTTCAGCACAGGTGTGTTTGTACAGGAGATACATCTCCCTGTCCTGTAACATAGATAAAATCATAAAAGTCCCTGTATGGAGTGATGGTTTCAATTTCTTATTGAGAGTGTTCAGCAGTTACTTTAGCATGTATCCAAAACCAGACACATAGAACTCATGTTGTGTAGTTACTTTTAACATCTCTGAATGCTGTTCCAGTTGCTCTGATTATGTACCTCATATTCTCAGGGCTGGCAGGGAAATGGCAGTGGGAGTGGAAGGCTCCTTGGCATTGGGTGCAGCGTTTCAGGTCTCCACCCACTTTGCACACGCCACAGCTGGGGTTCAGGGGTTGATTTTCGTGGGTCTGCAGCAGCACCTGAAAGTATAAAGTGGCATTAGGAATAGCATCACTCTGTCCCAGACAATGTAATGATAGAGCAAGTATGAAATTTCTTGACTTCAGCCTGGGGAAGCTGTTTGCAGAAAGGAGAGATGTTGATTGAAAAGAGAAAGGGGGTAAAGAAGGTGGAAGGGCTCCAATTAAGAGTTAAAAGAGGGGAATAGGATAGCAGTGATTGCAGGAGGGAAGAGAGGAGGGAGTATTAAAGGCACAGGGTAACAGGAAGTGATGCAAGGATAGAAATGAAGTCAAGGTGGGGGAAGGGAGAAGCAGGTACTTAAAGAAGGAAGAAGAAATATTGAGAACAAGATTGTAGGATGCAGGAGGAAGATTACCATTGTTTAAATAAGGGCATTGTCTTATGCCATCAATAACAGAAGAAGATGGAAAATATCATAGTGGAGTGACAAAAGGAAAATGCAGAGGTCCCAATTTGTGATTACATGATAGATGAGGGAGATAAATAGATAAATAAATAGACTGTCATGTGATGAGTCTGGAAGGATACCCAAATTCAAGTTTGCCATGGTAGGATTGGGGAAAGGGCCCCCAGACTGCTCATGAAGGAGAGAAGAGTGAGTTTCAAGAAAATGAAGAACATTGATCCTAAACTGTGCTGATGAAAATGAGGTACAGGGGGGAGTGGGTGACAGTTGGAAATTCCTAGCTGCATCTGTGATTGTAGACTGGGTAAGAGGTGGGGTAACATTGGAGCTGAGTCTGTGTGATAGTACGGGGAACACTGTGATGTTTGGTACAATGCAAATGTCATGTGATGAATTGTGTTACCCGTTGTTTCTGACTGGCAGTAAGATTGGCTGAAGAGGAAGCTGAAGAGGATGTTGAAGATGGTGCTGTGGTTACTGCTGTGGATTGTAGTCCAATGCTAGGAGGATGTTCTCTGTTGGTAAATGGTGATGATCTCAGCAGCTGCTCCAACTCTCCCACCAATTTCTGTTGATACAAGACTACCTAGTGCACAAAATAAAACAATCACTGCACAGGTAACTGAGGAGTAGTCATCACAAGCTTTCAAAACAAATCCCTGGCTAAATACAGTTCCCAATTCCAGCAAAATGAATGGGAAGGAAGCTCATGGAGGGAAAATAGTGAGAAGACCATACTATGTGAGGATTTGGAGTGCAAAATACTGACATATAGAGACAGGAGCAGTTTAGGATCATGCTGAAGGAAATGTGATGGGGGAATAAGGGGAGTATAGCTGAGAGATGAGGGAGACCTGGTGAAATAACAAAGGCAGTTTAAGTTTGGATTGATGTAGGGAGATTAGAAGGAAAATAATTCAAGATATTGGTAAGGGTTTGGTTAACTACTGATGGGTTGGCAAAGTTAGTAAATGTAACTTGGAGATATGAATGTTGGGATGACAAATACACAGATGTATGTACAGGTAGCTAGCACTTAGATATGGCATATTATTAGCTAATGTTCAATAGATGGCGGTAAGAGCATTATTGGGCAATATTTATGAAGATGAAAGTTAGGATATTATTGCTAGAATTTCATAGAATGTACATCACAGAAACAAAACATTCACTAAACCAATCTTTGGTGCTCTTATTGAAACCTCTTCCTTTCTTTCCTGTTCTCCCACAACCCTCCTTCCTATGCCTGTCTAGCTTTCCCTTAAGTACAACTGTCCTATTTATCTTAACTACTCCCTGTGATAATGGGTTCTACATCCTTAACATTCTGGACAAATTATTTCCTTTTGGATTCCCTACTTGATTTCTTGGTAACTTGCATATTAATGATCTTTAGTTTTGCTCTCCACCAAAAGTGGAAAATGTATCTCAGTGTATACTCAGTTAAAACCATTCCCAATTTAAACATTATGTAATAGGTCACCTTTTAGCCCTTTCTTTTCAAGAGAAATGAGTCACAGTGTTTCCATGGAGGCATAAGCTTCCATTTTTGGAATCAGATTTATCAGCTTTCCTTGAACCCTCTCCGCTAGCTCTATATCTACAAAGGCAGTTGAACCTCGAGTTTTCATATCTTCGCTGATTTTCAATTTTGTCCCTCTGGGACTTTAGCATTTAATTTTTTAAAAAAGTAGCCTTAATAATCTACAGCTTTTAGTGTATATTTGCACTCCCAGGTTTCTCTCATGCTCCATCTCATTTATAAAATCATAAAATCCATGTGGAAGCAGGCCATTCAGCCCATCAACACCACACCACTCCTCTGAAGAGCATTCTATCCAGATCCACCCTCCCCCCTCATACTATCCCTGTAAACCTGAATTTCCCAAGGCTAATCCACCTAGCCTACACATTTCTGGATTGTGGGAGGAAACCAGAGCACCAGAAGGAAACCCACACAGATATAGAAAGAATGAGATAGATTTTTGTTATCCAAATATTATGTGACTTCCATTTTTTTTACTAGAATACATTAATATCTCATATTTATCTCTATTCAAATTCATTTACCAATTATTTCATAGAATTTCATAGAATCCCTACAGTGTGGAAACAGTAGGCCCAACAACTTCAAAGAGTAACCTACCCAGAACCATTCTCTTTCCCTATTTCTCTACATATACCTCTGACTAATGCACCTAACCTATGGGCATAGGTCTTTGGAAGGGCGGTGTGCACTCAGTGGGCGAAATAGCCTGCTTCCACACTGCAGCGATTCTGTGATTCTATAAATGGGGGTGGAGTTTGAGAGAGACTTGGGAGTGCAAGTTATATTCCTATTCCATATTAATGTCTTCTTGGAACTTATTATATTGTATTATACTTTATTGACTGTTTCTCCAATTTGGTGTCATCTGCAAATTTGGATTTGTGATTCTAAAGTCTAAATTATTAATGTGATCAGTAATCTCAGTGATCTCACTTATCCTCGGAGGAAACCACTTTCCATTTTCTGTCATTCAGAAATACTACCCTTTAGCCACATGCTCTGCTTTCGATTTCCTATTCTTTCTATACACGGTCATCTAAGTTCTAGATACAGAATAGATGGGGATTATTGAGCTGTATCCTGGGATTGGAAGCGAGATCATAAATTGGTAGAGTTTTAGAGATGGAGACAAGGGTATTCTTGTTAGGTGCAAGTTAAATGTGTTACTGGGAAGTATTTTTGAGATGGAAATGTATATGTCATTGGTCAGTCATTGAAGGAAAATGGATGAGGTGAAACCTGATTTTACTGAGCTCTGGTATTGAATGTACCGCAAGACATCACTGCCATTGTGATCTGTCTAACCATAAGTTAGTCATGAACAAAGCAGCTTAAAAAGGAGGCCTTTGATCTATATTTATCTAAGCAGTATTTGACTCACCAAGGAAGCCAATCTTGTGCTATTTTGGGAAGTTTTTAGTTGTTGTTTTCTATATTAATGCCATGTATGATACAAAACATAGTTAACCCACTGGTCATGCATGTTACATCGACTGCTTTGAAGCTAAGCTCTGTAGAACTAAATGGGCTGATGGTTACTGCAGTGGGACGTGACTTACTTGGACTCCTGCTGTGCTCTGTGATTGCTGGTTCTTCTCAGATGCTGAGGATAATGGAGCTCGGCTGTCACCAGCTTTGTTAGTGCAGGATAAACACCTCCAGGTACCACTGAGCAGATAAAGAAACAAAATTTTAAAATTGCTCAGACAAATAGTCAGGAATGCATTTGAAGATCAAATGCATTGTTATAAATCCACAGGTGAAATTATACATTGCAAATAGAAGAGCGTTATGTTTGTTATATAATTGTATCATAAACTGGAATCGATATAATGAAAGTTGAATGTGTAACAGACTATTATCATGGCTTTATCATGAGTGGAGATTGTGTTATAAAGAATGCTATAACGGATAACTCTATAATGAAGGTTGGGTATGTAGAAGAGTATTATGACTAAGAGTTTTATAACAAAAATAGGATGTGCATTAGTAAGTATTATAACTGAAAGCTTTATAATGAGGGGTTATATTTGTCAAAGTAGTGATGAACCTTAGAGTCACAAAATCCCGTTAAATCGGAATGAAGAAAATGGATTGGAAAATTGGACAGTAGGTATGGTAGGCAATCTTAATTTTGCCCATTTTATAGCAATGCCACAAGTTAAACTTATCTCCACTGTCAGTGCTTGTACATGAAAACTGGAATCTTGATTATGCTGCCAGAGGTTTCTGACTATGAAGCAGCACCAGGACATTGGCTCAGAACTTAAACTGGCTCTTTTCCAGTATAGTCAGAGGTGTCATCTTTTGCATCCGACGTTAAACTGAGGTCTGTCCACCCTCTTGGGTAAAAGCAAGAAAAATCATTGTGCCAATTGAAGAAGAGCAAAGAAGGTCTTGTGTTCTCGCCGTCACTTTTACCTTAAAGACAACACCATGAAAATAAATTAACTAGATCATTAATGTTCTTGGGACCTATGTGGTTGCAGATTACCAGCTGAATAATTCTCCCTTTTAACTATGACTGGACTTCATAAGTAATTCATTGACTCAGCACCATTTTGAAAGAAATGGTCTTGGTCTATTAAGTAACTAATTCTGTGTCCTCTAATACCTTTTCTGAGTGGGTATTCTTCATGGTGGAGTCACAGATAGATTGGATAGTGAAGAGGGCATTTGGTAAACTGGCTTTTATTAATCAACGTATTGAGTAAAGGAGTTGGGATGTCATATTGTGGCTATTGTGGACATTGATTAGACCAATTTTGGAATACTTTGTTTAATTCTGGTCTCCCTCCTATAGAAAAGATGTCGGTAAACTTGTATGTGTATAGGAGAGATTCACAAGGATATTGTCGGGATTGGAGGGTTGAATGAGTTGCTAGAGGAAGTGGTGGAGGCTGGTACAATTGCACATTTAAAAGGCACCTGGAAGATACATGATTAGGAAGGTTTAGAGGGATATGGGCTAAGTGTTGGTAAATGAAACCAGATTAATTTACGATTTCTGGTTGGCATGGACGAGTTGGACTGAAGGGTCTGTTTCTGTGCTGTACATCTCTATGACTTTATGTATTATCATAAAGATGGCACCAAACAGTGGGAAATTAGACCCAAACACGATTCTATTTTTTCTGATATTGATACATGCACTTACTCACAAGTTTCAACGGGATATTATTCAGAAATAAAGGGAAAAATAAAGTCTGTATTTTTAAATCATCTTTCACAACCTCAGCTTGTTACAAATTGATTGCCACTTAGCATATGATTTTGAAGAATGGTCACTGTTGGAAAAGTGGCAGTCAATTTTGCAAGGAAAAGCCCCATAGGAAATAAATAATGTAAGTTAAAACAAAATCCTTCAGGAGGTGTGGGCTTTGCCAGATCTACATTTTCCATTTCTAACTGTCATTATGAGCTGCTTTCCTGAACCACAGTTAAAAATCACACAACACCAGGTTATAGTCCAACAGGTTTATTTGGAAGCACTAGCTTCCGGAGCACTGCTCCTTCATCAGGTGGTCCCAACTGATATAGCAGCACTCCGAAAGCTGGTGTTTCCAAATAAACCTGTTGGATTTTAACCTGATTTTGTGTGGTTTTTAACCTGATAGAGCCTCAGTCCAACACTGACTTCTCCAAATCATTCCTGAACCATTGCAGTCTAACTGGTGTAGGTAGACCCACAGTGCTGTTAGAAAAAGAGTTCCAGGATTTTGGACGCAGTGTGGGAACAGTGATCTATTTTCAAGAAAGGATGGTATGTGATGCACAGGGAACGTCAAATGTGGCATTCCCATACATCTTCTGTGCCCTTATCCTTCTAGCTGTTGGAGATCATGGGCAAGGAAAGTACTATTGAAGGAGTCTGACTGAGTTACTGACCAAGAGAGACCAAATAAACTGCTTATGGATGTTAGTGTTGCTTGAACTAGTGCCGTGAGTTATCCAGTCGAGGTTACATACAAGGACTTTAGTTTAATATCTCATCCAAAAGGTAGCGAAGAATGCTCTCAAATTACATTAAAATACCAATGCAGGCTACTTGTTCTCAATTCTTGTGCAGTGTTCAAACTCACAACCTCCTGACTCAAAGATGAGGGGGGCAGCCACTCAGCCATAGTAACTCTGAGATCCATAAAGTGATGTATTTTTCCACAGTTCCAGTACTTACTTGGGTATTTCTGTGAGGGGAGGTACAAGGCAGCCTAAATGAAAAGCCCTTGGACAGCCATCACAGCAGATCAGTTCACCTCCATCTCTGCACACTGCACACTCATCATCGTTCTTCTGTTCAGACAGGAAATGGGGAAAAGAAAATGTGAGCCAAACAGAAGCAAACTGAGGCCTGGAGGGAACCAGGGGCAAGGACCTGGTGATTCTCACTCTTACTTGTCTTTTGTGGAACTCATTGTTTATCACTAGTCATTATGATCTACACTCTTCCAGAATAAATCCAGTTACATATCTGGCTCCTTGACCTGGCCACTAGCAATCTGAGACATGTTTCGCACATGTGCTTTTCCTTCTGTTGCAAGCAAAGCCGTTGTGCTCTCATCCGTCTATCAGTACCCTCAATACCCTGAGCACTCAATGGAAAATAGGGATGGACCTTCACTGTAAACTAAGGGAGACTAAAAGGAGATTTGATAGAAGTTTTCAAAGTCATGAAGCAGTCTGGACCTGCAATTATTCCTGCCCCACCCCCCATTTCCCCCCAAAACCTTCAAATTATCATTTTTCAATGTTTACATGTCTTTATAGTTTTGTACCTCCCTGTCTGTAATGTTCTCCAGCTAAAGAACACACTCAGAACAGTCTATACTTCCAAATGTGGTCTGCTGTGTACCCTTATCTCCCTTCACCCAGCTGTATATCTGTGTCCTCAGCCAGATAAACACAAAATTCCAACACAAGATTAAAGGCTGTGTATAAAGAGTTGTTGTTGATGTTCTTGCTGTTCTGCAATACCTGTGCCAGGGGTAAACCTTTGCAGCGAGTGGCCAACTTCCAGGCCTTACTCCGAATCTTCCCTCCTGGATCCTCAGACTTACTGAGAACATGTGTTTCTCCGGCACCCTTAATTCCCTTTTTGGAAATTCCTGAATGGAATATACCAGATGTCAATATTCCTCACAGTGTATATTATTGAACCATATACAGAAGGAGGCAATTCGGTCCATCAAGCCTGTGTAAGCCCATCAAAAGAGTTATCCAATTTAACTCATTCCCTTACCCTACTGCCATCTTTCCCTTTCAATATTCTGCAATTCCCATTTGAAAGTTACTGCTGATTGCTTTCATCAACCTTTCTGATAATTCATCAAAGCATGTAAGGAAATTATTCTCATCTCACCTCTTTTGTCAAGTATCTTCCCAATGTACCCCAGCTGATACTTGATAAGGTTTTTCCTTACTTATTGAAGCAAAACCTTTCATGGTTGGACTTTCCTATCAACCTCTCTCAAACTTTCTCTACTCCAATGAGAACAGTCCAGATTTCCTTTACTATTTCACCCAAATTATATCCTCAGTACCACTGTCATAAATTTCCACTGAATGCTCCCTTAGGCCTTAACATCTTTCTTAAATTAGGTACAGCACTCCATTTTAGACCTAACCAGTGATTAGTAAAGGTTTAGCTCAACATCTTTGCCTTTGTGTGTAAAGACCCTGAGGTTACTCTGCCTTACCACCCCCCCATTTGAAAATTATACCACTTAATCTAAATTTCCTTCCCTCAGTCTTCCCATCAAATTGCATTCTACCATCTTGGTCTCCATTAAATTACATTGAACATTTACTTAGCTATGTATGGTCCTCACACTCAACAAGTTCTCCTTCAAATCCTCCCACTTTCATCAGACCACAGGAGTAGCCTTGGGCACCCACATCTGCCCCAGCTATGCTTGCCTCTTCATAGGGTAAATAGATTAGTCTATTTTCCATAGTTACAACAACACCATTCCCCACTTTTTCCTCCGCTACTTCGCTGACTGTATCAGTGCCACCTTGTGCTCCCATGAGTAGGTTGAACAGTTCATCAACTTCACTAACACCTTCCAAACTGACCTCAAGTTCACCTGGACCATGTCAGACACATCCCTCCCTTTCCTGGACATCTCCATCTCCAACTCTGGTGACCGACTAAACACGGACATCCATTTCAAACCCACCGACTCCTATAGCCACCTTGACTACACCTCCTCCCACCTCCCCTCCCTGTTAAAATGCAATTTCTTACGCACAATTCCACTGCCTCCACTGTGTCTGCTCCAAAGGGTCCACTCCAGGGCATCCAGATGGCCTCCCGTTTCAGGGATCGCAATTTCTCCTCTCACGTGATCAACAATGCCCTCCAGCGCATCTCCTCCACTTGCTGCACCTCCACCCTTGAACCCCATCCTTCCAACTGCAACAAAGATAGAACCCCCATGGTCCTCACCTTCCACCCCACCAATCCCCTGATACAATGCATCATCTTCTACCATTTCCGCCAGCTACAGGCAGACCCCACCATCATAGATATATTTCCCTCCCCATCGCTATCTGCACTTTGCAGAGACCTTTCCCTCCGTGATTCCCTCGTTAGGTCCATGCCCCCACCAACCCACCCTCCACTCCTGGCATCCTCCCTTGCCACTGCAAGAGGTGTAAAACCTGTGCCCACACCACCCTCGCTCACCTTCATCCAAGTCACCAAAGGATCTTTCCACATCCGGCAGAGATTTTTCTGCACACTCATTCACCTCATCTACTGCATCCATTGCTCTCGATGTGCTCTCCTCTACATCAGGGAGACAGAACACTAACTTGCGGAGTGCTTCAGGGAACATCTCTGGGACACACGCACTAAACAATTCCACTTCAACTCCCCCTCCCTCTCCCCCAAGGATATGCATGTCCTGGGCATCATCCACTGCCAAATCATATCCACCTGCCAACTGGAGGAAGAACGCCTCATCTTCTACCTTGGGACCCTTCAATCACAGGGCATCAACATCGACTTCACTACTTTCCAAATCTTCCCCCCTCACCTCATCCCAGATCCAATCTTCCATTTCAGCACTGCCCTCTTGACCTGTCCTATCTGCCGTCTTCCTTCCCACGTATCAGCTCCTCCCTATAACAAACACGCTCACTTGCATCCACCTATTGCCTTCCCACCTACTTTCTTTCTAGCCTCACCCCCACCCCTCTATTTATCTCTCATCCCCCTTCCCCCTCCACATTCCTGATGAAGAGCTTATGCCCAAACTGTTGACTCTCCTGCTCCTTGGATGCTGCCTGACCTGCTGTGCTTTTCCAGCGCCACACTTTTCGACTCTCACTCTCCAGCATCTGCAGTCCTCACCTTCTCCATACTGTTGTACTATCATGCTTGATATTGACTTCGGTTCTGAGTTTGGCATCTTCTGCAAGCTCACTTAGTGACTCATAAAGGTTTAGTATAAAGTTCTTGCTTTTCTACAGTGGTAGTGTCTATGGGTCTGCAAGATGACTGGGAAATGGAAGGGAATATGGCCTGTTATGCACCATCCTTTGAAAGTTAGAGGGTGACACCAAGTGGTACATTAAGGTCACAACATGGTTGAGAAATTGAGAGTTGAAAAGTGTGGCGCTGCAAAAGCATAGCTGGTCAGGCAGCATCTGAGGAGCAGGAGAGTCGACGTTTCAGGCATAAGCCCTTCATCAAGAATCATGATTCTCACTTGAAAATGTAATTTTTAAAAAGTTCTGAGATATACATATGAAAGAACTGAAAACAACAAGGTCATTCAAAAAGATGAGAGACATAACAAACAATCCAGGTCTTTTCCAATATATAATTTCAGTTACATCACGCTGTAAACTTTTGCTATAAATTCTGTGTCTTACAATCTTATCCTTCACAACCACCTGATGAAGGAGCAGCGCTCTGAAAGCTAGTGCTTTCAAATAAACCTGTTGGACTATAATCTGGTGTTGTGTGATTTGTAACTTTGTACACCCCAGTCTAATACTGGCACCTCCAAATCAAAAAAATGATGTAAATACTGAGCAGGTCTGGCTGCTTCTACGGTACGAGATATAAAGTTTACGTTTCAGGTTATGACCTTTCCTTTAGTACTATGCAAGTCTGGCTTCTCTCTATTCACACTTCTTCCATACGAGTCCTTGTGATCCATGCTTGAAATGGTGATGGAAGTATGTTCAATAATAACATTTTAAAGGCAAGTGGATAAAGGGAAAATTTGAAGAGTTTTGGGAAGAGAGCTGAGAATTGTATTGTCTTTCCAAAGGTCAGTGCAGTTATAATGGACCGAACAGTCTCCTTACTCATCTTACATTCTACTAATAGGTCGATTCTAATACCTCCTCAACCCAATGTATGTTTCTATTAATGTGTTTAGCTCATGGTGCAAGAGCATTGAATTGAATTGACGTAGTTTTATTGTCACATGTACTCAAACACAGTGAAAAGTTTATAAGTTGCCATCTGCAGTGCTATCTTGTTCAGTTACAAGGTTAATTTCAGTGTAACAATATCCCCAGCATAGTGACCAGTGTAGAGTACCTAAGTACAATCGTTAGTTATGGAATAGAGAAATTGAAGAAAAAAAGATGCATTACAACTATATTTGCATATTAGTTCACTTCTGAAATTGCATTGCGACTGGTTTAATACCTGATTCTAAGACTTGCTTGATGAGAATCCCTTTGAGGTTAGCACTCGAGGCAGAAAGCTCATTGGTTGCATGATTGTTGTCTTTTTGAACTGGTTGCGTTCCTTATTAAAAGGAGAGACAAAAATAAATGTGTATGAAAAATTTCAGACATAACTTTCAGAAAATTAGTGCAGTACTTCACAAAAGACTTTAGGAAACATTTTATTAATGTGCATAATAACAAAAGTAAGAGTAACAAAATAAGGAGATACTTAATATCTCTCAACTAAAATTAGCTCCAATGAGAAAGGAAGAGTTTCTGGGAAGGGTGGATCATCTACAGCTCAACAAACAAGTTAAGGGTAACATCAAATTAAAAGAAACACTGTACAAGTCTGTCAAGGTTAGTGGTAGGTCAGAAAATTGGTTAAATTTTAAGAATTAACAAAGAATGACAAAAATTATAGAGAGAAAGCAATCTATTACAGTCAGCTAGCTAGCTATTAAAACAGGTAGTGAGAGTTTCCGGAATATTTGAATAGTGACTCAAACTAACTTTGCTCCTCTAGATTTAGTCTGGGAGAACTGATAACAGAAAATAGGGAAATAGCAAACATGTTAAATAGGTATATTTAATTTCATGTAGAGGTCTTGAAACGCTTCTCAAAGAAACCTGAAAATTGAAAGGTGAAAGAGATGGAGGAGCTTAAAACAATCTTTGCCACCAAATAAAATTGTTGGACCTAAAGATTGACAAGTCTCGAAAACCAGATGGCCTACATCCTTTGATCTCAAAAGAAATGGCATTGCTTATAATTTTCCAAAATTATTAAAATTCTAGGAGAGCCTAAGCTGATTGGAAAGGGGGAGATTAAAAGCAGTAAACCATAGGCCTAACAGCCCAGCATCTAAATCTATCAATGTCATCAAGTTTAGAAGGAACCTAAATTGTCAAAGTGGGGGTAAAGCATCTACAAAAGGATATCTCTACAAGTGAATGGAGTAAAATGTGGCAGGAAGAAGAGAAAAGGAGGATACTATCTATAAGAATTGAGATTAGTATAAACAGTCAGCAAGTGATCAGAAAGTCAAATGGAATGTTGGCACGCATTGCAAAGGGAATAGAACCTAGAACCATGGAAATGATACAGCACAGAGGGGAACCATACAATCCCTATAGTATGGAAGCAGGCCTTTTGGCCCAACAAGTTCACACCGGCCCTCTGAAGAGTAACCCACCCAGACCAATTCCCTTACCCTATATTTACCCCTAAGTAATGGACATTTTAGCATGGCTAATTCACCTAACCTGCACATCTTTGGATTGTGGGAGGAAACCGGAGCACCCGGAGGAAACCCACATGCGCATGGGGAGAATGTACAAACTCTATACAGACAGTGGCCTGAGGCTGGAATCAAACAGGTGTCCCTGGTACTGTGAGGCAGCAGTGCGAACCACTGAGCCATCATGCCACCCCTAATCTTATCCATGCCGACCCAAAGACACTTAGATGGCCTTTCTAATGCCATCTTCCTGCACATGACACGTAGCTCTGCAGCTTATAGTATTTGAGGGGCAGATCCAGGTATTTTTTAAACGAGTTAGGGTCTCTGCCTCCATCACCAACTCAGGCAGCGAATTCCAATCACCCACCACCCTTTGCGTTAAAACGTTTTTCCCTCATGTCCCCTCTAATCCTTCTGCCATTTAGCTTGATCTAGGAGCCCTGTTTTTTGAACGCTCTGCCAATGGAAACAGATTCCTTCCATCTCCACCCATCACAATTTTATATACTTCAAGCATGTCACCCCACCCCAGCCTTTGCTGTTCCAAGGAAAATAACCCCAACCTCTCGTTTTTTTTAGGGTTAGATTAGATTACTTATAGTATGGAAACAGGCCCTTCGGCCCAACAAGTCCACACCGACCCATCGAAGCGCAACCCCCCATTCCCCTACATTTACCCCTTTACCTAACACTACGGGCAATTTAGCCTGGCCAATTCACCTAACCTGCACATCTTTGAACTGTGGGAGGAAACCAGAGCACCCGGAGGAAACCCACGCAGACACGGGGAGAATGTGCAAACTCCACACAGTCAGTCGATGTAGCTACTATTCCCCAGTCCAGGCAACATTCTATTAAATCGTCTCTGCACTTTCTCCAGAGTAGTTACATTCTTCCTGTTATGTGATGACTTTTCTTTAACTGAATATTAGAGTCAGAAAATTTTACTGTAGCTTTACAGGGCTTGGTGAGACCATATATGGAACACTGCTCACTGATTTGGACTCCTTTATTTATTTGTAAAAGTATGCAATTGCATTAAAACAGTTCAGAAAAGATTCACTTAGCTTCTACCTGGGATGAATGGCTTTTCTTAGGAAAAAGGGTTGAAAACATTGGATCTGGATTCCCCTGTGTTTAGAAGAATGGGAAGTTCCCCATTTCACATACACAAGACCATAAGGTAAATTGATACATGGCAGCTACAAGGAAGCCATTTAGCACTGAGAAAATTCACTCTTAAGGTAGAAAGACACAGTTCTTTTTCTCTAAGAAACAATGACCTGTTCAATCACAATCTTGTTGAATGATAGGGCAGGCTTAAAAGGGCCAAATGCTGGATTAGTGGTGCTGGAAGAGCACAGCAGTTCAGGCAGCATCCAACGAGCAGCGAAATCGACGTTTCGGGGCTGATGAAGGGCTTTTGCCCGAAACGTCGATTTTGCTGCTCATTGGATGCTGCCTGAACTGCTGTGCTCTTCCAGCACCATTAATCCAGAATCTGGTTTCCAGCATCTGCAGTCGTTGTTTTTACCTACTTAAAGGGCCAAATGGCCTACTCTGGCTCTGAAGTCCTGTGTTCACAGCTCACTAACAAAGGCCCAGTTCATTGATACAAAAAATTATATCTCACTGACAATGAAGAGTAATATCTCACCACGCACAGAATAATATCTCAATGATAATGCAGAGTAATATCTGGCTACAGAGTAATATCTACTAGGAGAAAGTGAGGGCTGCAGATGTTGGAGTACCAGAGTTGAAAATTTTTCAGCACCACATTTTTCAATTACAGAGTAATATCTCACTACACACAGAATAATATCTCACTAAACATAGAGTAATATCTCATTCCACACAGTAACATTTACTGACGCTATTATCTCATTGATAAAAGAAGTGACATTTCATTACACATCGAATTAAAAATCACAAAACACCAGGTTATAGACCAACAGGTTAATGTGGAAGTACTAGTTACCTGATGAAGGAGCAGCACTCTGAAAGCTTGTACTTCCAAATAAACCTGTTGGATTATAACCTGGTGTTGTGTGATTTTTAACTTTGTCCACCTCAGTCCAACACTGGCACCTCTACATCATATACACAGAGTAACATCTCACTTACTCACATAGTCATATTTCTTTGATACACAGAATAACATTTTAATGACAGAAGACATTTCATAGACAGAATTACATTTTCAAGTCACAAAAAAATGCCATTGGCAATGAGTCACATCTCACTGACTGAGTGACATCTAACTGACACAGAGTAACATCTCTTTGATACACAGAGTAATATGTCATCGCTGCATGGAAGGCCCAGGAACTCATGAAACCCTGTCAAAAGTCCTTAGGTCAGAAAATCAGTTGTGATCAAGGAAATATCTCTGAGTGGATCCAATCCCTGCCTCTTTGAAAACCCTTTAATGGTGTAGAAATCAAAAATCTCAGCTCAAAGGTGTTGGGTGGGATAATTGCATCAAATCCACCATAATCCAATGCTAAGCAGCCACATTTCTAATCTTGAGGCACTTGGTATCCAATTGCAGAAACTCTTTAGGTTATGTTGAGCTTCAACAGAGCTGTAGCTCTGCTTATGGAAGCTGCCTTCCAAGCTGGGCTTGAGTACAGTGTTTGAGGGTGAGCTAAAATGTTGCAGCCCCATTTCCTGAAGATCTTTGCACAGTGTCACTTAATCCAATCATGCTCGAATCTGAGACTACTTACCACTTCTTTGAGGCACTCTGACAACATTAGTGTTTTCTGTTTTTTTCACGATTCTTCCTTTCAATATCGTCCCTGAAAAGCAACATGGTTAATGTCCCATTGCTGAAGAGCACCAAACCAAGTATTCAGATACTGTCATCCTGTTATGAGAGTCTCCTGCAAATGGGTCAGTTGATAACCCATAAATTTCTGAATCACAAGGTTGTTCAATTCAGCACCACTTTTGGACAATCCAGATATCTTCACTGGCGTTTATATGGTCAACTAAGGGCCTCAACTGGCTCATGGATTTCAAGACTAAGGGGCACATTTTTAAACTGAGAGGAGAGAGATTTTCAAAAGACATGGAGGCAATTTTTTTACATGGAAGGTGCAGCATGTGTGAAATGGTGAATGCAGGTACAGTGACAACATTTAAGAGACATTTAGACAAGTACATGAATAAGAAATATTTAGAGGGATATAGGCCACGCACAGGCAGGTGGGACTAGTTTAGTTTGGGATTATGGTTGCCATGGGCTAGATGAACCAAAGGGTCTGTTTCCATTCTGTATGGCTCTATGATTAGTTGGGCCATCCAACACATTGTCCGCCACTGACAAAATACCAGTGAAGGCAGGTAGGTGGTAGCTGCAGTGCCCAATTTTACAACAACCTTGTCAACCACTGCTCCACCTTCTGGCCATACCATTCCACCTTGAGAATGGTGAAGGCAGAAGCAATTAAAGTTTTCAAAAGAGCATTGAGTAAGTGCCTGAAGAGAAGAAAACGTGCAGGACAATGGGGAAAACACAAAGGAGTGGGATTGGCCGAGTCACATTTTCAGAGAAATAGCATAGACTTGGTGTTCAGAACAGACACCCTGTGTTCTGTAACCATTCTCTGAGTCAATCCCCTCCCTGAGCCTCGTCAGTGATGAAACATTTGGATAATGGCAGTGAAGTAATAAAAATTCAGAACCTTAAGATGATATTCAGGGGACTTGGTCTCAAATATCACCATGGCAGATGGTGAATTCAATAACAGTCTGAAATTAAAACCTATCCCATGAGAAACCCTATGTTTATTGCTGTTGAAAACCTGTCTGGCTTATTCATTTCCCTCAGGGATAGAGATTGGCCAAAAATATCTCGTGTGGCAAGTATGACTCCAGACCTATGGCAATGTACGTGATTCTGAACTATCCTCTGGGCAGTTCATTGTGGGCAATAAATGCTGACCCAGCCTGTGACCCTTTCATCCCATGAAGGTATAAGCAAAATACCAAGTGGGCAAATGCTGAGTTTAGCAGCCCACCTGCCTAATTTGGATAACTAACTGAAGGTCAACTCAGTCGTTAAAAAGTCTGTTGAACTGAAAAACATGCTGCTCATTCCAAAATATGGTCACCCTGGACGGCCATATAGGAGTGAGTAAGCTGTTTTTATCAGTCTCCATGTGAAAAGGATGGGAGGAAGGGGAGCACATCATTAAGGACAGGTTTTCTGCATGCACCAGGGACACCTTTAGTCCACCAAAGATATAAGCCATCTCCCTTCCAAACTGCCTGTTCATCATAAGCTGGCTACTCAAGCCCCCTCCCTCCTCCCTGCGCTCTGGGATTGCTCACTGTTCACAAACTGCAGGACTTAACCTTCCCGGCACAGACCGGCTCCCCCTTGTGTTCTTTCCTGCACTTTCGGCAGTGCCCACTAATGAACCCTGGTACTGGAAGGAGTGATGAAGCTGCAGCCCAGTCAGATTAGCTAGCTGAGTGATTATGAGAACAGAACTTCCTCCTGAGTGAAGGGTAGTAGTCCCACTGTTAAGCAATTTAGTTCACTCAGTATTATAGTTATGACAGAGGTTATCGCAGACAGCATTAACTTCCAGCTAACTTGTGTGTGTGTGTGTGTGTGTGTGTGTGTATGTGTGTGTGAGACTTCATGTCTGCATGTATTGTTTACACTATAGGTACATGTCTCAGTACTGTGTGTCTGTCTGAATGAATGAATGTGTGCATGTGTGAATACCTAATGAATGAATGCACAGCTCATTATCTGGGTGTGTGTCTGTGTTTCTGTACTTGGTCTATTTGAGTGTACAGACATCCCAGTCGTACAGCTATCGTGCTTACTCACTATATATTTGAACCTGGCATAACCTGAACTCATTGTTTTCGCTGAATGGACTGTTTAATGCTGCAATCCAGGGACCCTTATAGAATGCTCTCTTACCTGGTGTCTCCTTGTTATTGCCATATTTTGTATTCATGCCAGCTGCATTGGCCGGTGACTCCTCGGGAGATTTCCGTTTTAGCGGAGGCCTCATTGTTATCTGATTGGGAGACATTCTGGGGGTTTTCCTTCCTCGTCTCAGTTTGTTTAGATCTAAGTCTGTAAGTTCCAAGCAGAACAGTTAATACTTCTTACTTTCCTCCTGCAGTTTCATAAAAATATCAACTTACTTGGATGGCCAAATATGCTTGGGGGCATAGTTGAAAGGTTGATCATGAAATGTTCTGACTGCATGACTGTGCACTGACAATGTGAGGAAAGGATCCCACAGTTCACTAATCCTCAGTTCAAAAATGTTCCTTCTCCCTACTAGTTTCATCCAGAGAGATCCTTTCTGTTCTGTCCCCTTATTCCTCATTCACCCAGCAGCAGCATTATCCTTCAAGTTCCCTCATGTTTCATGTTTCACTCATGTTAAAATGCGTATGATCCAACTTCCTCTCACTCCAAACACCAGGCTAATAGTTATTATTGGTGGTACCTTGAATAAGTCTCAGTTATTACCGCATTGCAGCAAAAAATTAAATTGCTAATATTTGGTCCACCAGGGATAGCGTTCAAGATAGGAATCACCGAAAATTTCAATTGTGATCCCCAGCTGTGGGAGGTACCAGAACAATGATCAACATTAGCACAAGAGCAATCATTTATCTCCCAGCATATTCATTTGGTTGGGGATGCTTAAATACACTGTTCTATGTTCTTACTGCAAAAGACTGAGAAAGAGAGAGTGTCTCACATGGTAAATGGAACATTAGGAGACCGGTTAGCTCAGTTGGCTGGACAGCTGCTTTGCAAAGCAGGGTGATGCCAACAGCAATGTGTTTGATTCCTATATGACCTAAGGTGCTCTCCTTCTCAATCTTTCCCCTCATCTGAGGTATGGTAACACTCAAGTTAAATGACCACCAAGCTATTGAGAGAGCGGCCCTTTGGTCTTGTAGGAGTATGGTAATCTTACATTGTTAAATTTAACATGGTCCAAACATAGCAGGGACAAAAAATCTATACAAGTCACAGGTCGAAACAGAACAGTGATTTTGACAGAGACAGATATAAATTGAGAGACAGGCCTGGATTTTCATCTTTGGATTGCAAGTGGTGTCATTTCCTAATGCCTCAGTGCCACCTCTTGCCCAGCGGGCCAGTCCACCTGAATTTCATGACAGAATGTGAGTGATGCCTGGAGTAAGGGATGCCATCTCCTGAGTAGCAGGCCTGAGGCTGGATGCTGAGGCAGGCAGGTTAGAAGGCCAACCACCATTCACTGGTACATTGACCCAGTTGGAGTCATAGAGATGTTCAGCATGGAAACAGACCTTTTGGTCCAAACTGTCCATGCCAACCAGGTATCCTAAATTAATCTGGTCCTGTTTATCAGCATTTGGCCCATATTCCTCTAAACCCTTTCTATTCATGTACCTATCCAGATGTCTTTTAAATGCTGTAATTGTACCAGCCTCCATCACTTCCTCTGGCAGCTCATTCTATACACGCACCACCCTCTATGTGAAAATCTTGCCTTTTAGGTCCCTTTTAACTATTTCCCCTCACACTATATACCCTTAAGGTTTGGACTACCCTGCCTTTACTATTTAGGTAAAAACAAGGGCTGCAGATGCTGAAAATCAGATTCTAGATTAGAGTTGTGCTGGAAAAACACAGTAGTTCAGACATTATCTGAGGAGCAGGAAAATCGACGTTTCAGGCAAAAGCCCTTCATCATTTTTACTATTTACCCTATCCTTGCCCCTCATGATTTTATAAATTTCTGCAAGGTCACCCCTCAGCCTTTGACCCTCCAGGGAAAATAGACCCAGCCTATTCAACCTCTCTCCATAGCTCAAACTCTCCAACCCTGGCAACATCCTTGTAAATCTTTTCTGAACCCTTTCAAGTTTCACAACACCTTTCCTGCGGCTGGGAGATCAGAATTGAATGCAGTATTCCAAAAGTGGCCTACCCAATGTCCTGTACAGCTGCAAAATGAGCTCCCAAATCCTATACTCAATGCTCTGACCAATAAAGGGCAGTTTACCAAACGCCTTCTTCACTACCCTGTCTGTCTGCAACGCCACCTTCAAGAAATTATGAACCTGCACCCCAAGGTCTCTTTGCATGACAACAATCAGTTCTGAATACAGGTATCAGAAACTCACACAAATAGCTATTAATTACCTCCATGCCTTCTTATACTCCCATGTCTACACAGCCAGCACCCACTGATGTGGTTTCTTTGGTAAAACTCCATCATCAGTATGGGTATAATATGAGTACTTACTGTCCTATACATTGGGTCACATTATATACACCACATAGCTCGAGTTCTTATTAAGAGATCTGTCTTGAAATTTAGTAACAACAGTAAAAATTCACACTGCAATAATATCACAGACATGTAAATAAGATGGATAAATTACCCATCAGGAAGACAATTACAACACAGATAGCTTGCTGTCAATATCTTGGGAGTTACCATTGACCTGAAACTAAACTGGACCAGTAACACTCTGTATGGATAGATTGTGGCTGCACTAACAAATCAGGAGTGGGATGGAATACTTGCCACTTATCTGGATGAGGGCAGTTCCAACAACACTAAAGATACTCAACACCATCCAGGAAACAGCAACTCATTCTTGATTAGCATGCCATCACTAATGTCAATACTTGTTTCTTCCATTACTGACATACATAGCAGCAGTGCGTACAATACAAGATGCATTTCAACAACTCACAGGAGCTTCTTTGACTGCAGCTTCCAACCCTGTTACCTCCAGCACCTAGAAGGACAGGGCAGCAGATACATGGGAACTTGCAATTACTCTCGAAGTTAGATACCATCCTGACTTGGAACTACATTGCTATTCCTTTGCTGGCACTGGATCAAAAGTCAGGCACTCCCCTTCCTAACAGCACTGTGGGTCTACCTGCACAACAAGGATCACAGTGGTTCAAAAAGACAGTTCACCATCATCTTCTGAAGCACAATTAGGAATGAGCAATAAATATTGGTCTAGCCAGCGATTCCCAGACCCTTTGAATGAATTTGTATATAAACAAAAAGACAGAAAGAGACAGCCCAACAGTCAAAGTGCTACAAAATAGCCAAATTTGAACTACTTCTCCCTCAGCACACTCTGTTCACATATAATTTTTAAAAATAGAGTCATGTGCATACTAACATTAAATTAGACATAGCAGATCATCTTGATTAGATTAGATTCCCTACAGCATGGATACTGCCTGAACTACTGTGCTTTTTGGAATCCCAACAAGTCCACACCAGCCCTCTGAAGAGTAACCCACCCAGACTCATTTCCCTACATTTACCCCTGAATTATGCACCTAACATTATGGGCAATTTAGTATTGGCAAGTCACCTGACCTGCACATCTTTTGGAATCTGGGAGGAAACCAGAGCACCGAGAGGAAACCCATGGAGACACAGGGAGAATGTGCAAACTCCACACAGACAGTTGTCTGAGGCTGGAATCAAACTCAAGTCTCTGGCACTTTGAGGTAGTAGTGCTAACCACTGAGCCACCATGCCACTCTTAAGTTTGTGCAGTATTGTAAAATGATTGATAGAGAGTTGGGAGCCAGGTTTATCTTGTTCTTAATGGAAATAAGGAGATGTAAAAAAAATGGTTATCGTATCACTATTACCCTATTCTCAGTTAAAAGTAAACCATGGCAAAGGACAGAATGAAATTCACAAAAGCATTAATCGGAAACTAAGAGAGAGAGAGTGAGGTAAACATAAACACAGAGATTAGAAAGAAACAAAAGGCAACAGGACACCCACACTCAGAGAATGGGAGAGAGAGGGTGTGACAGCAAGGGAATGAAAAAGACAAATACACAGAAATACATAGGAAACAAAAAAAATCAACATATACAGATGAGGAGTGTGCAGGAGGGAAAAATCTCCTTCCCTTTGTTTCTCTGTAATTGTATCCCTGTCAACTCTCTAGGCATGGTGGCGCAGTGGTTAGCACTGCTGCCTTGCAGCATCAGAGACATGCGTTCAATTCCCACCTCAGGCAACTCTGTGTGGAGTTTGCACATTATCCCTGTTTATGTGTGGGTTTGCTCTGGTTTCCTCCCACAGTCCAAAAATGCGCAGGTTAGGTGAATTGGCCATGCTAAATTGCTAAGTGAAGGGGTAAATGTAGGGGAATGGGTCTGGGTGGGTTGCTCTTCGGAGGGTCGGTGTGGACTTGTTGGGCTGAAGGGCCTGCTTCCACACTGTAAGTAATCTAATCTCTTCACAATCTGTTGTGGTTATGTTGTTCTCACAATCTCCTGGATTGTAAGAAATTGAACACACTGGTTGTTTCCTGTGCACCTTGTGGCAGATAGACATCAGAGCCATTACTCTCTTCCCTTACCTTTTGGAAAGCTGTGGTAAACAGGCTGGAGTTTGGGGTACCGCTCCAGATTATAGTCTTTGAAAAGATTCTTCCAGAATTCACTAATGGATCCATTGTTCTTCTCCAGGATCCATGTGAGGACAGTGTACACAGCCTTGTTGCTACCCTTCTGTTCCTTTAGCTGTAATGTTTCCTGTTGAAAATCAATGAGTAACTTTTCATTAATCTGAGTGTATTTTAGTAATTCCAGAAATATGAGGCTGAGACTGGATGACAGAAAGATGGATCAGTTCCTTCAATGGTTACTCATATTTAAAGTCAAATATTTCTGCCATGTACAGGTCTATTTGCAATCACTCACACCAGTTTCTCATTTTCTTCGCAGACTATTTCATTTTTTCTCAATTATCTTTTCCCAGCTTGCCTTCTTCCCCTTTTGGAAGCTTTTTAAAATTTAATTTTCATTTGCTACAGTATTTGCATTTTTTCCCATGTTCCCTTCTTCATGTTCGCTTTGCTTTTCTTGTTTTTGCTGAAACTGTCTTTCTCACATTCTCATTCTTTCTCTCTTTCTAATGTTCCCATTCACTCTCATATTCTGATTCTCACATTCTCTCTCCAATGTTGGTTTCCTCTGGCAAGGTTTGGCCTAGTGTTATCTATCCAAGTGAGAGCTCAACCTATTTCAAGACAGACTTGGTATCTGAGCCAGGACACTATTGTTGATTAAGCAGTCTGTACAGAGGACATTATTTGATAGGCTTTCCTAGTCCTGAAATTTTTTGCGTTTCTCCAACACACTGCAAAGGTTTGAATGGGATGAATTTGTTCTAACACAATCTCACTTAGTACTAGAGTTTGCTTTGCCCTGGTCCACTGCCATGATGACACATTGATTGGCTGAGCATTGACCCATTTTGATACCTTGAATATTTGCTCTGTGATGACATCATGATCCACCAGTCCATGTAGAAATGGGAAGAGATCATCAATGGCCATTGAAATCTCGGTCCTGTTCACCTTCAAGATCTGTCTAAGATCCTCCTCGGGATTTTTATCACAGTTTGACATTCTGTGGACGAATGTACAGACGTTAAACAGTCTACAGAGGCATCGACATTGCACTGATCTGAAAGTGTACTGAAAGACAACAGTTCCTGAACCAAACACACAGTCGAAACCAGCAGCAAATCCCTGCGCCAGTAATAGAAATTAAATCCAAAACGGAAACTGCTCCTGAAAAAGAACCAGAAATTAAACTCAAACCAGAAACTGCTCCTGAAACAGAATCAGAAGTTAAACCCAAACCAGCAGCAGCTCCTGAACCAGCAGGTCTACCCAAAGTGGAAATGTTACATGATACAGAACCTGTCCAGAAATCTTGTGGAGAGTCTGTCAAGGAGCTGAACCATGAAACAAAGCTTGTTAACAACCAGAAACATACTCAACCTGGGACCAATGCAGGAATTAGGACCCGATCCAGGTGACATTTTGAATTAGGGTCAGAGCCAGTAAACAAAACTCGAGTCAATCCAATGTACTCAAATGTGGAATAACAACTGAGAGCTCCCACACACAAAATTCACCAACCTTGAGCAGATTAGACATAAGGAAAATAATCAACTTTTCTGTACAAATGGAATCTTTGACTTACATAACCTTTTAGCACAGAAGGAGGCCATTTGCTCCATCACATCTCTGCCAGCTCATTGAAAAAGGGGCCAATTTAGTCTCATATCACAGCTTTTCCCATATAAACTTGCAATGACTATTTGAGAAACATGTTGAATTGTGTTTTGGAAGTCCTTTCAGTTAAATAACAGGAAAAAGGGCATCACTTAAATGGTAAAAAAATTGCAGCATGCTGCTCTGCAGAGGGAGCTGGGAGTCCTTGTGCATGAATCACAGGTTGGTCTGCAGGTACAACAGGTAATTAGGAAGGCAAGTGGAATTTTATCCTTCAGTGCCAAAGGGATTGAGTTTAAAAGCAAGGAGTTTGCGTTGCAGCTGTTCAGAGTGCTGGTGAGGCCACACCGCAGTACTGTGTACAGCTTTGGTCTCCTTACTTGAGAAAAGATGTACAAGCACTGGAGGGGGTGCAGAGGAGGTTCACCAGGTTGATTGCAGAGTTGAGAGGATTGGCTCATGAGGGGAGACCGAGTAGACTGGGATTATATTCATTGGAATTCAGAAGAATGAGGGGGAATCTTATTGAAACATATAAAATTATGAAGGGAATAGATAGGATAAAAGTAGAGAGGCTGTTTCCATTGACAGGTGAAACTAGGACAAGGGGGCATAGCCTCCAGATTAATTGGAGCAGATTTAGGACTGAATTGAGAATGAACTTCTTCACCCAGGGGGTTGTGAATCTATGGAATTCCCTGCCCAGTGAAGTAGTTGAGGCTTCCTCAGTAAATGTTTTTAAAGTTAAGATAGATAATTTTTTGAACAGTAAAGGAATTAAGGGTTATGGTGAGAGGGCAGGTAAGTGGAGCTGAAGCCAGGAAAAGATCAGCCATGTTCTGATTGAATGGTGAAGCAGGCTCAAGGGGCCAGATGGCCTACTCCTGCTCCTAGTTCTTGTGTTCTTATGTTCTATATGATTCAGGTACACTTTCAAGTAGTGCAATACAGATCATAACATGAAAAGCATTTTTAATATTTGCTCTAGTTCTTCTTCCGATTTCAAATCTGTCACTTTTGGTAACTAACTTACTAGAAAAATAAAGTTTCTCCATCCTTGCTCCTTCAAAACACATTATAATTTTGAACACCATAATTAAATCTGCCCTTAACTTCATCTGTTCTAAGGAAAAACAATTCCAACTTCCTTAATCTTTCCGCACAGCTAAAGTTCCACATTCCAGGTACAACTGTCTCTTCCTTTGGCAAGGTATCAGCATTCTTTATAAAGGGTGATCCCCAGATCCAGACACAACACACTAGCTGAAGCCTAGCCAGTGATTTATGAAGGGTACCTGATTTCCTTGTTTTTGTCCTGATTTACCGAGTCACCTATCCCATGCCCTTTCCTTATTAGCTTGTGTTGCCACCATCAAAGATTACAGAATATTTCACTCCCCTCACAAGAGTACATTTATATCATACTGTTTTCATTTTGTTCCGCAAAGTGTATCACCTTAATACTTACCTCCATTAAGTTGGATCTACCATATACCTATCAAAATCACGATCCTAATTGCTCCTAATGTCTGCCACTATCTTCCTCATAACTTACTACCATGCCAAATTTTTGTATCATCCTCAAATATCAAGATTGCACTCCTTAAAATCAGGTCCAGATTTACAAGAACAATTATCTTCATACTAATTTTTGGTTTCCCCATTGTATACTCTGTTTCAGTCAGAAAAGCAACCATCCACCATTCACTATCGTCTTATAAGACCATACAGCTGCTCTCTCATTAAAGAGAGAGACAACTGGTGCTGGTTTAACATGAGGGCCACCATATCTTAGGTGAGGGGAAAGGCTGAGAAGGAGAGTCCTTCATGGTAACCTCAGCCAGTGTGTGGATTGAACCCATGCTGTTGGCATCACACTGCTTCACAAACCAAACATCCAGCCAACTCCTTGGTTAAGTGCCCAAGTTGCTCCAATCCCTTTAATTCTATGTGCTTCTATTTATTTAATTAGTCAGTTATGTAGCACTGTATAATATATACCGTTCTAGCTTCATCAACCCGTACTGTTACCTCAATAAAAACTCAATTAAATGATTTACATTTGTCTTTATGACAGATTCAGTTGACCCTTATTAATCCATGCTTGTTCTATGAATATTAATTTAATCCGTAACAATATTTTTGGTTCTTGTGGTTTTAACTGACAGATCTAAAGTTACAAGATCTGTGTTTTTCACCTGCTTTAAACAGCAGTGTACATTTTTTTAAAATTGTGAGTTTGGGTATTGGTGACAAGGTCACCATTTATTTCCCATCCTCATTGATCAACCACTGGAGTGACATGTAGGCCAGATCAGATAAAAATTGCAAATTTCCTTCCCTAAAGGGCATTAGTGAATCAGCTGGAGTTTTATGACAATTGACAGTGCATACCGTTAGGCAGTTAACTAATCCAGATTTTTTTAAAAATTGAATTCAAGAGTCATGGTGGGATTAACCCAAGTCCACAGAACATTAACCTGGGTCTCTAAATTACTAGTTCTGTGATATTACAGCAATGCCACCACTTCCCTTCGAATTGTAATATTTACTAACTTATTGCTATACGGCCAAGACACTTAGAAAAAAAAGTACTTTACGGTAATGTATAACTTTTGGTTTGTGTGTAGAATGAACTTCTAGAGGAAGTGGTAGCTGTGGCTACACTTATAACATCTAAAAGACATTTAGATACAAACCTTGGGTCTGCTACATGGATGACACCTTTGTCATCGCAAAATGGAACCAATTAGAGGAAACATACAACACCATCGACAATATCCTGACAGGCATAAAATTCACAAAAGAGAAGGAGAACGACAACAGACTCCCATTCCCGAATGTGACAGTTAAATGTACAGTGAATGGAGAGCTTCAAACCAGCCTCAACAGAAAAACAACAAACACAGACCAAATGCTTAACTTCAGAAACAATCATCCCAACACCCACAAATGGAGCTGCACCAAGATATTATTTCAAGAACTATATCATACAGCAGCATCTAAGAACTACAAAAGGCAGAAGGAAAATACCTATACAACAATTTCAAGAAAAACGGATACCCAATAGACACAATCCGCCAATTCCTCAGAAACAAACCCAAACAAGCAGATACAATGCAATCAAAAACTATAGCCGCATTACCTTACATCAAAGATATATCAGAAATGACTTCCAGACTATTCAGACCCTTGGCATCATGGTAGCCCACAAACCTACCAACACACTTAAACAGCAACAAATGAACTTAAAGGATCCTGTGATACTACCAGCAAAACTAACGTCATTTACAAGATACCATGCAAGAACTGTAAACAACACTACATCGGACAAACGAGCAGGAAACCTGCCACCAGGATACACAAACATCAACTAGCCATCACAAGACATGACCCACAATCACTAGTTTTCATACATACAGACAAAAAAGGACATCACATTGACTGGGACAACACACATATCCTAGGACAGGCGAAAAAAGACATGTACGAGAATTCTTAGAGGCGTACAGTACAACCAGAATTCCATCAATAAACATATTGATTTAGATCCTATCTACCCTCCCTTAAAAAAAAGAAATGACATCATCTACCTTAAGAAATCAAGACCTATAAATTGAGACCGGATATACCACCAGTGCTTTACCGGAGACTCTCACTGATGGTGTTACCTAGAATGTTGACGAAATGTCTGTAAACAAACTTCCAGCTCAGCGAGCTAACTTACACACTTATGAATAGGAAATATTTGGAGGGAAATGGGCTAGGCGTAGGCAGGTGGGACAGTTTAATTTGGGATTATGGTCAGCATGGGCTGGTTTGACCGAAGGATCTGTTTCTGTGCTGTATTACTTCATGATTCTATAACTATAGTATTCAGAAGTAAGAAGAGAATGTACAGTTCTGGATAACGTGTGTGGGACTGAGGGGGTCTGAAACTTGGTGGGGAGTGCTGTGGATGTCATGTGATAATATCAAGGAGAATAATGAACAAAACAGCATTGGATCTCGAAGGAGAGAGGCCTAACATTTGATCTTCCTCAAAATCTCTGTAACAATGTTTATCATTTCAACATGACCCGCGATTAGTTGTTAACATGCAATAAATTATATCTTGTAAACTACAAGTGGTTAATCCAGTTGGACTTGGAAACCTCTACCAGACTAAACCAAACAGATTCTGTAATGTCCTACACTTAAAGAGGATGGGAGCAGCAATCTTCATCATGAGCAGCAGATTAACACAGTATAGTGAGTTAAGACACTCAACTAACACTTGTGTCCATAGTTGAGGGATTTATGAAAGAGATAGGTAATTTTGCTATTATTTACAAATTTGACTGGCTCTGTGCAACATTTCATAATTTCTTTTATTTCAATCTCTCATTCCGTTAGGCATCGAATCAGCTGAGTGTGGTTAAGAATTAATTTTACTTACATTAACTTCATTGAAATAGTGTTTTCTTCTAGAAACTATCGCAAAGCTAGATATCAAAAATATGGTGTTTCCATTGCTTCACATTGCTATAGCTCTAATTCATACCTGGGAATTTACTGTCATGTTCTCTGTGCTATTAGGTGGATTAACTCATTGAGAATTTAAGGAGCCCAAAAGAAGGAATTTCATCAATTAATACTTTGCCTTCAAAATCTCTTATGCATAGAGACCTATTGATTTCAAATTTCTGAAAAGGGATCCCTACTCATTGTGACCCCTTGTCAAGCAGGTCAGGTCCATTGGAATCCTATGTGGAGAGAACTTCAATGTTTAAACCCTTGGATCTGATCCAATGAAACTTCTTAAATATGGAATTTCAATAGGCAGTGTGCCTCCTTTAGGGGTGAAATCTCATCCTTTATCGACTTCAAATCCACCACTTGGCAAACATTGAGGAGGTAACTCAGAAAGTATCCGCAAGTGCCATCCCATTTATCTTTTGTACGATGTTTGTACAGCTGTTTCTGATCTAAAGTGTCATGCAGTACACTGATGTAAAAGCTGACTGCTTCTGGACTGTGACAGTGGCTCAACTGCTGGTCAGTGAGCTCAAGAAAGTGCTTTCAATGCCAGGCTGCTTCTGCCTAAACTGGCAGAGAAAGCCCCTGAATGATCTGATGAACCTCTCAATTCTGCCTTTCATTACAGTGCATTAACCAAACAGACCCTGAATACAATAGCTTAATATACATTAGCTTGACACAGCCTTATCACAATGGAGTTGATAGTTAAAATCAACATGTCTTCTTTCAAATGGATTGTTTGTACAATGAACTGCTATGTTGTATGATCATGGAGTAATAGCTCATTAAATTAATGTACCATTATCAAAATTAAGTTCTCATACCTTGATTGTGAAGGAGTAATCCTCAATGCTTCTGTGATGAATGCGGGAGGAGGGTTGTAAATATTTTAATAAATACATTAACATGAATGAAGCTGGAATTTTGTAAAAAGTCTAATGTTTTCTGTTAACAATGACAAGTATGGAATAGACCAATCCAACCTTGCAGTCTGTTGACTTGAGAGGTGCCTCTTGCGATTGAAAATCTGATATTACTTCAGACCAGAACTGGGCAGGTTGCCTATTAAGGTGTGAACAAGGTCACACTTATAAAAAAAACTTAGTTTTGCTTTCACCCAAATACACTCTCACTCGCCAAGAAATCACATCTTCCATACAGAGCTTTATTTGATTCAATTATAGCTATAAGCAAGTGGAAAGTATTCCCAGAGGGATCTTAACATTAAGTCCTGAGCATCACTGCTTATATGGAGAGATGATTGTCAGAGTATAAGCACTATGATCACTGAATAAGTCATTTTTTGTTTCCATTACATGAAATACCTGTATTTTCACCAAATGTTGTAGTTGAGTTTCCATGGAAACCAAACATTGGCATATCTGACCAGATATCACTCTCTCCATTTTATGTCTTTAAACAGCTTTAGTTCAATGAAAGAGTGAAAAAAAAAGACCATTTTAGAGCAGAAATGAAAAGTCTCAGTGGACATCTCATTGGTTTGCTCTTACCACAGTTTCCATACATTGAATTCCTGTTACCTCAGATCTCCAATGGAACCTTGTTCATTATCCCTGTATTTCCCAGGATCTGCTCATGGACTCCATTTTTCCCACTGGGTTTAACTACTTTGGATGCGCCAAGGGATTGTTAATATATTTTGGATTATTTTCTACTTTAAAAGATGGAGAAATAAGTTATCTGTTCATTTTAGCTTACATCACTCTGAGGGTAGAAGAGTAATGCCAAGAATCAACAGCTAGAGTGAATAAAGTGTTGAGGTGTATTCATGAGATGAGTATTAGAGAATACCAATGTTGTTGCCATTGCACAAGGCTTTGGTCAAGTTTTACTTGGAAACTGTTTGGGTTTGCACGCATGGGTAATATTGAGGCTCTGTTAAAACGGTCACAATCTTTAATCGCGTTATCCAGCGTACTTTCCTATTTTTTCACTATCATCAAACCAAACGATCAACTCTGCTTCAATAAAGAATGCAGAAGGGCACACCAAGACCAGTACTAAGCATACCTAATAATGGTGTATCAAGCCATTGAAGCCACAACTCAGATTACTACGTGCCAAGGTACAGAATCAGAATTTGACGAATCCAACAGGTCAAAACTCCACAGTGCTGCAACATTCAGTCTTGAATTTTGGTGGACAATTTAAATATCTAACAGTGGATGGAGGCTCCATAAATATCCCCAGCCTCAATGATTGAGAAACCCAGTCTATGAGTGCAAAAGACAAGGCTAAATTATAGGTGAGAATCTTCAACCAGCAATGTCAAACTAGTGATCCATCTTGGCTTCCTCCTGAGGTCTCCAGTATCACAGACATGTTCTATGTTTGATGATTCAACATGATATTTTAAAAATCTGAAGGCAATGGTTCAGTCCTGACAGTGTCCCAGCAATTCCACCAATGACATATGGCACTGTCCTCCAAGCTGTACCAGTAACAGTTACAAAACTGGCATCTCCTGATTGATCAGCACTCCACTCACCAACCTAAACATTCACTCACTACACCATCAGTGCACATGGGCACAATGTGTCTAATCTATAAATGTACCTCAATCAGGCTCCTTCAACAGCACTTTGAAACCTGGGGTCCCTATCACTTAGAAGGATACGGACAGCAGATACATTGGAAAACCACCATTGGCAAGGTTCTTTCTAGACCTCACACCAAATTGACTTGAAACTTGCTGTTTCTTCACTGTTGGATCAACATCAGGCACCCCCACACTAATAATATTGAGGTTATACCTGCACCACATGGACTAGTTGGTCCAGAGACAACTCACCACAATTTTCTACAGGACAACTATAGGGATGGGCAACAAATAATGGCCAACCAGTGATGCCTCCATCTCACCAATAAATGTAAAAACCTTAGCTTGTAGTGGACATCTTTCTGAATATACAGGTTCGTAAGCTCACTTTGATGGGGGCAGGCTGCAAGACTGTAACAAATTCTTAAACGGTTCAGCAATAGCAACTGCTATAGCCCAGTCAATGGATTATATTCTGTAGGATCCAGACTGCGTATATATCCCTTTTGGGATCAGGGATCCTGACAATAGATCATGAGCCCAAACGCATTATTGCCCACGAGTAATAACCTTTTGCAGTTGACTGAATTCTTTAGATGTGCCAAAGCATGTAAGAATGGCATAAAGATGGGCATGAATTCCAAGGCTATAAGATGGTCTAAGGTGGTAGGTCAAAGGGCTAGCCTTCAAATTGGTAACTGGTTTTTGCACTCTACCCAGTGCTTGTATTTCAGCATCAGGCTTAAGAGCAATTGAGATAATGTGGAAAGGTCCTGACCAGTCCGCAATCATGGAAATTACTTAAAATCATATTTATTCAAAAGAAACATGATGTTGCTCTGGAAAGTCAAGCCCATTTATCCCCTAATGACTAAACTGCTTTAACTGCCAACATTGATCAACTGAAAAGCACGGAGCCTGAAGTCCCTACAATGATGAAGGAAGTCTCGCCCTATCAACAATGCATCAAAATGGAACAATGGTCCGAGGTTAGCACAGTATTCAACTAACAGCTGGAAGTCCCCAGTCAAACTGTTAGAGTCAAAGTAATAACTGGCTAAAATATTCAAAGATTGAGTCAATAGTCACAGATACCCTCTGAAGCTTGCATATGACAGGTAGTGCAGAATGTTGGAAAATTCCCTGAACTGTTTGTTAATTTTATCATAGGTATTATAGCACAATATTTCTTAAATGGAACTCTGTAGATTGGTACTGAGTAACCCTCACCTTCCCAGAATAAATGAGGGTACGTTCAATTTGCAGCCTCAGTATACAATGCTACTGCCTATCATAACCAACCCCACAACCCAGCACCATATTACAGAAAACACTTGCTTTTCATTTTCTTGGTTACCATGTGATAAGTTGGTTGGAAAGGCGCTGCATCCAGGCAGGCTACTACTAATGGGAGTCCACTTCACCAGTGCTGGTCAGGTGCTGCAAAAACCGCTTTGGAGGCATGGTGGGGTGGCAGAGAATTTTTCAATACTTCACCTTGGACTAACTCCTTGATATATTATCACCCGCAGGAGATTTTAAGTTAACTCAAACCCATCACTAGCTAAGCCAGCATTTGTGGCCCATCGCCAGTTGTCCTTCAGAAGGTGTCCTCTCAAATTTCTGCAGTGCATGTGCTAGAGGAACAACTGCAGTGCTGTTGGTGCTGGTGCAGGAGCAGGGTATAGAACATAGAACATAGAAGGATACAGCGCAGTACAGGCCCTTCGGCCCTCGATGTTGCGCCGACCGAATCCTACCTAACCTATACTAGCCCAATAACTTCCAAATGCCTATCCAATGCCCGCTTAAATGACCATAAAGAAGGAGAGTTCACCACTGATACGGGCAGGGCATTCCATGAACTCACAACCCGCTGTGTGAAGAATCTACCCCTAACATCTGTCCTATACCTACCACCCCTTAATTTAAAGCTATGTCCCCTAGTAACACCTGACTCCATTAGCGGTAAAAGGTTCTTAGTATCTACCCTATCTAAACCCCTAATCATCTTATACACTTCTATCAGATCTCCCCTAAACCTTCTCTTCTCCAATGAGAACAGCCCCAAGTGCCTCAGCCTTTCCTCATAAGATTTTCCTACCATTCCAGGCAACATCCTGGTAAACCTCCTCTGCACTCGTTCTAAAGCTTCCACATCCTTCCTATAGTATGGCGACCAAAACTGCACACAATACTCCAGATGAGGCCTCACCAGAGTCTTATACAACTGCAACATGACCTCAGGACTCCGGAACTCAATTCCTCTGCCAATAAAGCCCAGTACACCATATGCCTTCCTCACAGCACTATTTACCTGGGTGGCAACTTTCAGAGATCTGTGTACATGGACACCAAGATCCCTCTGCTCATCCACACTACCAAGTAGCCTACCATTAGCCCAGTAATCCATCATCTTGTTATTCCTACCAAAGTGAACGACTTCGCACTTAGCTACATTGAATTCCATTTGCCACATTTCCGCCCAGCTCTGCAACTTATCTATATTCCGCTGTAACCTACCACTTCCTTCCTCACTATCCACAACTCCACCGACTTTTGTGTCATCCGCAATCTTGCTTACCCAGCTTTCAAGTCCTTCCTCTAGATCATTTATAAAGATAACAAAAAGCAATGGTCCCAAAACAGATCCTTGTGGTACACTGCTAGTAACTGCGCTCCAAGATGAACATAATCCATCAACTACTACCCTCTGTCTCCTTCCAGCCAGCCAATTCCTAATCCAAACCTCTAATGTATCCTCAATGCCATACCTCCGTAGTTTTAGCATTAGCCTACCATGGGGAACCTTATCGAACGCCTTACTAAAATCCATATACACAACATCTACTGCTTTACCCTCGTCCACTTCCTTAGTCACCTTCTCAAAGAACTCAATAAGGTTTGTGAGGCACGACCTGCCCTTCACAAAACCATGCTGGCTATCCCTGATCACGTTATTCCTACCCAGATGTTCATAAATCTTATCCCTTACCATTCTCTCTAAGACTTTGCCCACCACTGAAGTCAGACTCACTGGCCTATAGTTACTAGGGCTATCCCTACTCCCTTTCTTGAACAATGGGACCACATTCGCTATCCTCCAGTCCTCTGGTACTATTCCCGTTGACAATGACGACATAAAAATCCAGGCCAATGGCTCTGCTATCTCCTCCCTAGCTTCCCATAGGATCCTGGGGTAAATGCCATCAGGCCCAGGAGACTTATCTATATTCATCCTTTCCAATATTCCCAAAACCTCTTCCCTGCATATTTCCAGGGCATCCATTCTAATTATTTGTGATTCCATATTCACATCAGCAACAGTGTCCTGTTCCTGAGTGAATACTGATGAAAAGTACTGATTTAATGTCTCTCCAATCTCCTCCGCCTCCACACACAACTTCCCACTACTATCCTTGACTGGACCGATACCTACCCTAGTCATCCTTTTATTCTTGACATACCTATAGAAAGCCTTTGGGTTTTCCCTAATCCTACCAGCTAAAGACTTTTCATGTCCCCTTCTCGCTTCTCTTAGCTCCCTCTTTAGCTCCTTCCTGGCTACCTTATAACTCTCAATCGCCCCTACTGAACCTTCACGCCTCATCTTTACATATGCCGCCTTCTTCCCTTTCACAAGGGACTCCAATTCCTTACTAAACCACGGCTGCCTCACAAGGCCCTTTACACCATGCCTGACTGGTACATACCTATCGAGGACACGCAGTAGCTGCTCCTTGAACAATCCCCACATCTCATTAGTGTTCTTCTCTTGAAGCCTGTTTTTCCAATCCACACATCCTAAGTCATGCCTCACTGCATCATAATTTCCCTGCCCCCAGCTATAACTCTTGCCCTGCGGCGCACGATTATCCCTCTCCATCACTAAAGTAAAAGTCACCGAGTTGTGGTCACTGTCCCCGAAGTGCTCACCTACCTCCAAGTCTAACACCTGGCCTGGTTCATTACCTAGAACCAAATCCAATATAGCCTCCCCTCTTGTTGGCCTGTCGACATATTGTGTCAGGAAACCCTCCTGCACACATTGTACAAACACCGACCCATCTAATGAACTCGAGCTATAGCTCTCCCAGTCAATATCTGGGAAGTTAAAGTCCCCCATAACAACCACCCTGCTACCTTCACTCTTTTCCTGAATCATCCTCGCAATATTATCCTCTACTTCTCTAGGACTATTAGGAGGCCTGTAGAAAACACCTAACAGGGTGACCTCACCTTTCCTATTTCTAACCTCGGCCCAAACTACCTCAGATGGCAAGTCCTCTTCCATCGTCCATTCCACTGCTGTGATACTATCTTTGACAAGTAATGCCACGCCTCCCCCTTTTTTACCCCCATGTCTGATCCTACTAAAACATTTGAACCCTGGAACGTGCAACAGCCATTCTTGTCCCTGTTCTACCCACGTCTCTGTAATGGCCACAACATCGAAGTCCCAGGTACCAACCCACGCTGCAAGTTCACCTACCTTATTCCTTATACTTCTGGCATTGAAGTATACACACTTCAATCCACCCTTCTGGTTACAGGCACCCTCCTTAGAGATCACTGCATTATTCCTAACCTCCCTACACTCAAGGTCCTGAACCCTAAAGCTACAGTCCTGGTTCCCATGCCCCCACGGAGTTAGTTTAAATGGGTATCTTTGATACACTGACAGTGAAGGAACAGCGGTATATTTCCAAGTCAGGATGGTGAGTGGCTTGGAGGGGGACTTTGTGGTATTCCCTTATTTGCTGCCCTTGTCCTGCTATTGCTAGAGGCCATGGATTCAGAAGGTGCTATCAGAGGAGGAGGTGAATGTTGAAAATGATGAATAGGGTGCTAATCAAACTAATGGCTTTGTCTAGACAGTGTTGAGCTCCTCAAGTGTTGTTGAAGCTACACTCGTCCAAGCAAATGGAGAGTACATTACACTCCTGATTTACAATTTATAGAAAGTAGACAAGATCTGGAAAGTTAGAGGATGAACTATTCACTAAACCTGGTCTGACCTGCTCTTATCCCACAATACTTACATGTTTGGTCTAGTTCAGTTTCAATTGTAACCCCTTGAATGTTGATACTGGGGCACTTCAAAAGGGTAATGCCATTAAACATCAAGAGGTGATAATAATACTTTCTATTATTGATACAAATCTGTGGAGCCAAATGAAGAGTTGTGAATGGTGCCTAATTGAACAATTAATCCCTGTTTCAAGACTCCATGGGAATTTCACGTGTGTTGGAGCAGCTGGAACGTGAGAGGAGAAGGTTGTACACTGGGAAGTTGGAGCCTGGTTATATTTCAGGCTATTTAAGAGCACCAAATGTTTACCCATCTTGCATTGCCACTGAATGATGAACTTGAGGAGATTGATGCCTCCCAGAGACACATGCAGTGAACCTTGTGTCTGCTGCACAGAAGCCAATGCAATGTTCCTGCTTCAGCGGTGTTCCTGCTACTGTCACAGTGGGTGCTACTAGCCTCCATTGGAAAGGCTCCTGACAACCTAGGCTCCCTCCTCCATTTAAATGAACATAAATGCAAATGTGGCAATTAATTGGATGCCTCCCAACAATTTTCCCTTTTTTTGCACCTTCGTGTGCAGTCTGCACTCAGAAGTAGTCCCAGTGCATGAAATAATCTCAAAGAGAACCACATGCTATGCTTTGTGTCAGCTCTTGTTCAGTGGGTAGTCCTGAACTCTGTGTTCGAGTCCCGCTCCAGTGAATTGAGCATAAAAAGCTTGACTGATGTTTCAGGACAGTACTGAGGAAGTGAAACACTGTCAGAGGTGTTATCTTTGGGATCAAGATTAAACCAAGGCCACATCTTCCCTCTCTCAAGTGAATTGAATTGAATTGAATTGAATTGAATTGGATTTATTGTCATGTGTACCGAGGCACAGTGAAAAGCTTTGTCTTGCAAGCAATGCAGACAGGTGACATTGTTAAATACATTGATAAGTAAATAATATGCAACAGCAGCAAAATCAAAAACACAGGTTCTGGTGAATGTTAAGAGTTTGTGAGTCCATTCAGTATTCTAACATCAGTACGGTATAAACTGTTTGGAAACTGGCTGGTGCATGTGTTCAGGCTTCTGTACCTTCTCCCCGATGGTAGAGGTTGTCAAAAAACATTGCCAGGATGGGATGGATCTCTGAGAATGCTGGCAGCCTTTCCTTGACATTGGGCCTGATAGGTGGCTTCTACAGATGGGAGGTTGGCCTTTGTGACTGTCTGGGCTGAGTTCACCATTCTCTGTAACCGTCTCCGATCTTGAATAGTACAGTTGCCATACCTGGTAGTGGTGCATCCAGATGGAATGTTCTCGATAGTGCATCGATAAAAGTTGACAAGGGTATTCACCAATTTCCTCAGCTGCCTGAGGAAGAAGAGACATTGTTCAGCCTTTGTAACCAGTGCGTCCATCCACGTGAGGAGTCTAAGAAAGCTTGCTTTGATGACCACTCCCAGGATCTTGACATACTCCACTCATTCTGCCTCTGTGCTGTTAATGTGTAAGGGGACATGAGTAACATCACGCCAAAAGTCAATAATGAGTTCCTTGGTTTTGCCGGCATTGAGAGCTAGGTTGTTCTCGGTGCACCATTTTTCCAGGTCTTCCACCTCCCATTTGTAATCTGTTTCATCACCATCTGAGATTCGACTGACTATGGTGGTGTCATCAGCGAACTTGTAAATGGCATTAGTCTGGTTTTTGGCGACATAATCGTGGGTATACAGTGAGTACAGTAGGGGGCTGAGTACACATGTTTGGGGGGCTCCAGTGTTGAATGTTAATGTGGATGGAATATTGTTCCCAGTCTTCACTGATTGTGAACTGTGGGTCAGGAAACTGAGGATCCAATTGCAGAGAATGGGGCTTAGTCTGAGACCACTAAGTTTAGTAATCAATCTCTGTACTGAAGACTGAACTGTAGTCAATGAGTAGAATTCTTACATAGCTGTTCTTGGTGTCAAGATGTGTTAGGGAGGAGTGAAGGGCAAGTGATATGGCATCTGACGTGGATCTGTTGGTCCGATAGGCAAATTGGAGTGGGTCAAGAGTAGTGGGGAGGCTTGAGTTGATGAATGCCATGACCGGCCTTTCAAAGCACTTTACGACCACTGAAGTTAGGGCCACTGGGCAATAGTCATTGAGACATGCTGCATGTAAAGTATCCCATGATAATTTCAAAGACCAGTTGAAATATTTGCTTTCTGGCCAACATTGATCTCTCATTCAACCTCCCAAAAACAAGTGAATATACAAACAAGCAATACTTGACCCTTTGAACCTGTTCCACCGTTCAATAAGGACATGGCGGATCTGATTTTAACCTTAATTCTACATTCCTGAATCTCTCCACTAATCTTTCATTCCTTCAATCATTAAGAATCGATTTACCTTTGTCTCGAAACATTTAAAGATTCTGCATCCACTGCTTTTTGAGAAAGGGAATTCCGAAGTGTCGCAATCCTCTGAGAGAACAAGAATGTTTCTTCATCTCCTTACAAATTTGCACCCCTTAATTTTTAAATTATGACTTCTAGTCCTAGATTTTCCCACAAGAGAAAACACACTTATGATGTCCACCTGCTCAAGTCCCCTCAGGATCTTTTATACTTCAAATAAGTCACTTCTGACTCTTCTAAATGCCAGAGGTTACTGGCCTTGCCAGGCTAGCTATTCCTCATAAGGCAACCCTTTCATTTCAGGTATTAGCCTAGTAAGCTTTCTCTAAACTATGTCCAATGCACTAACATTCTTCCACACGTATGGTGACCAGTGGTGTACACAGTACTCCAGATGCAATCTCACCAATGCCTTGTATAACTGAAACATAACTTTGCTACTCCTGCATTCAGTTCTCTTCACAATAAAACTTAACATTGTCAAATTTCCTGATTACCTGCACACTAACTTTCTGTTATTAATCTCTTAGGGTACCCAGATCTTGCTGCATCTCGGATCTCTGCAACTTCTTATCATTTATATAATATGTTTTTATTTTATTCTTTCTACCAAAATGGACAATTTCATATTTACCCTCTTTGTGCTTCATTTGTCAGATGCCTGCTCACTCACTTAGCCTCTTTATATCCCTTTGTAGGCTCTTCTTCATAACTCACTTTCCTTCTCATCTTTGCGTCCATCAACAAGTTGAGCCCTTGGTCCTTTCATCCAAATCCAAAACAGATGATTTGGACATCAGCATGTCACTGCTGCCATAGTTTGGGTGTGCAGTCACCTGCTGTGTATCCCACATTCCAAAAGTACCTCACTGTAACATGCTTTGGGAAGACAGAGTTCATGAACTATACTACATACATGAAAATCTTTTTCTCTTTATACAGAAATGTCTCACATGTCTCCAAAATTCACTGGACTCTGGGGCAGTAGCAGCAGATTGGAAAACAGCAAATAAGAAGCTATTGTTTAAAAAGGGAGGTAGACAAAAGAGGGACTTTTATAGACCGGTACAGCGTCACTTCTGTAGTGGGGAAGATGCTTGAATCTATTATAAAGGAAGAAACAGCGAGGCATCTCGATATAAATTGTCCTGCTGGGCAGATACTGCACGGGTTCATGAAGGGCAGGTCATGCTTAACTAATCTTTTGGAATTCTATGAAGACATTATGAGCAAGTTGGACAACGCAGACCCAGTGGATGTGGCGTACCTAGATTTCCAAATGGCTTTCGACAAGGTGCCGCACTAGAGACTGCTGCATAAAGATTCATGGCTTTAGGAGTAAAGTATCAGCATGGATAGAAGATTGGTTGACTAACAGGAAGCAAATTGTGAGGATAAATGAGTGCTATTCTGGTCTGCAAAAAGTAACTCGTGGTTTACCTCAGGGATCGGTGTTGGGACCACAATTATTCACAATTTATATAGATGATTTGGAATTGGTGACCATGTATACATTATAAGTTTGCAGGTGACAGATGAGTGGCAGAGCAAAGTGTGCAGAGGACTGTGAAACTTTAAATGAGTGGGCAAAGGTCTGGCAGATGGAATACAATGTTAATAAATGTGAAGTCATCCATTTTGGTAGGAGTAACAGTAAAAAGGATCTTTACTTGAATGGTAAAATGTTGCAGCATGCTACTCTGCAGGGGGATCTGGGTGTCCTTGTGCATGAATCACAGAGGATTGGTCTGCAGGTACAACACGTAATTAGAAAGGCAAATGGAATTTTGTCCTTCATTGTTCAGTTTAAAAACAGGGAGATTATGTTGCAACTGTACAAGGTGCTGGTGAGGCCACACCAGGAGTATTGCAAACAAATTTGGTCTCCTTACTTGAGAAAGATGTACAGACACTAGGGGGAGTACAGAGAAGGTTCACAAAGTTGATTCTAGAATTGAGGGGGTTGACTTATGAGGAGAGACTGAGTAGACTGGGATTATATTTATTGGAATTTAGAAAAATGAAGGGGGGATCTTATAGAAACAAATAAAGTTATGAAGGGAATAGATCAGATAGAAGCAGAGAGGATGTTTCCTCTGGCAGGTGACACTTGGCAAAAGTGAGTACTGCAGCTGCTGGAAATCAGAGTCGAGGGTGTGGTGCTGGAAAAGCACAGCAGGTCAGGCAGCATTCGAGTAGCAGGAGAATCGAGGTTTCGGGCAAAAGCCCTTCATCAGGTGAAACTAGGACAAGAGAGTAAAGCCTCAAGATTAGAAGGAGCAGATTTAGGACTGAATTGAGAAGGGACTTCTTCACCCAGAGGTTTGTAAATTTATGGAATTCCCCGCCCAGTGAAGCAGTTGTCACTACTTCAGTAAACATTTTTAAAGCTAAGATAGATTTGTTTTGAACAATAACGGAATTAAGGAATATTGTGAGAGGGTGGGTTGGTGGAGCTAAGTGCTCAAAAAGGTCAGCCATGATCTTATTGAATGGCGGAGCAGGCTCGAAGGGCCAGACAGCCTACACCTGCTCCTAGTTCTTATGTTTGCATGTATATGAACACCGCACACACACACACACACACACACACGTGCGCGCGCGCGCGCACACCACATATATACCTGCACATTCACACACAGTGGGTGAAACCTTTTGGGGTTTAAACAACATGGGGTATGGTGAGCTTTGTGATGGAATCAGATGAGACATCCAGCAAGGCATGTCTTGATGTTGGAAATGTGTCACTACCTCCTTTATTTTCTAATCAACCTGTTCAGAGTTGCTATCACACACCTCTGGAGCAGATGGGACTTTAATCTGCATGTTCTGGTCCTGAGGTCGTGACTGTTGCACTGTGCCACAAAAGCCCTCACTCTTTTTTTTAATGCTTTTTGCCAAATGGTAAGATAAGGGTCTCACAAGGCAGAAGCAAGTGCCAATTAATGGGGGGATTCATTGCTTGTAAATTGCCTTTTTGATGACTTGACTTGCCTCATTAAGGTCACTGCTTCATCATCTGTCATGTCGGTTTAAGAATGGTCGGCACTGAACGTTATGAGGAGTTGAAATGATTGATGGGGGTTTTGGATGGGAAGCACTTTGGAGTTCTGCATACATTCCCTTTTTGATGTAATGTGCTGGTCAGTCTTTTTTTTATTTCAAAAATATACTTTATTCGTAAAATAATCATAAAATAATTTGATGGTCTGTACATTTGGTCATGCCATACATATGTCAACATTTACATACACAGATCAGAAACTATCATTGTTATATACAGGTCTGTGCATTTTTCACTCATATGCCGATATATGCTGAGGTGTCAGCAGAGCCCAAATGACTGCATGGGCCCCCTGTTCTTCTTAGGCAGGCAGATGTTACACGGTGGTCTTTCCCCACCGCGCCTTGGCGGCAGCTGCCCCAAGCTTCAGCGCGTCCCTCAACACGTAGTCCTGGACCTTGGAATGTGCCAGTCTGCAAGACTCAGTCGGGGTCAACTCCTTCAGCTGGAAGATCAACAGGTTTCGGACCACCCAAAGAGCGTCCTTCACTGAGTAGATGATCCTCCAGGCACAGTTGATGTTCGTCTCAGTGTGCGTCCCGGGGAACAGGCCATAGAGCACGGAGTCCCGCGTCACGGCGCTGCTCGGGACGAACCTCGACAAACACCGCTGCATTCCTCTCCAGACTTCCTCTGCATAGGCACGTTCCAGAAGGAGGTGTGTGACAGTCTCTTCCCCCCCCGCAGCTGCTTCGAGGGCAGCGTGCGGTGTGGCTGAGAGTCTGGGCCTGCATAAAGGATCTCACAGGTAGAGCCCTTCTCACCACCAGCCAAGCCATGTCTTGGTGCTTGTTGGACAGTTCTGGCGATGAAGCATTCTGCCAAATGGCTTTGACAGTCTGCTCAGGGAACAGCTCGATAGGATCCACCCTCTCCTTTTCCCGAAGGGTCTCGAGGACACTACGTGCTGACCACTTCCTGATGGACTTGTGGTCAAAGGTGTTTTTCTTCATAATCTTCTCCACAAAGGACAGGTGATACGGAATGGTCCAACTACTCGGAGCGTTCCGCAGCGAGGCCAGGCCTATCCTTCACAACACCGGGGACAGGTAGAATCTCAGTACGTAGTGACACTTGGTATTTGCATACTGGGGATCCACGCACAGCTTGATGCAGCCACACACAAAGGTGGCCATCAGAGTGAGGATGGCATTGGGTGTATTTTTTCCCCCGTTGCCCAGATCTTTGTACAGCGAGTCCCTGGTCAGTCAGCCAGCGCATCACCTTCACCAAGTTGCAGAGGCTGAAGTTGGATTAATGTTGGAGACATGGCCCTCATTACCTGGGAGCAGCATATCCCACTGTATGGACAAATGCACACATAGTTAGCTACATGATATGTCTGTGAGTAACACTGACTTAGTGAGGGTATTTAGTCGGGATGTAGCTACAGACCTGCTCACTGGCCTAATGAGTAAGCAGAGATTAGGGTGAGAGAATGTGAAGGTATATGCAAATGAGCATCAGCCATGCTGGCTGTGTGCTGTAAGCAACATAGCTTCATAACTGCTGTGTCAAACTATTGCTGAGGAGGGGCAATGCCAGATTGGCAACACTTGTCAGGGTACACATTGGCTTTTTAAAGATGGCACAGGCATGCCACTCTTTCAGCAGAAAAATGCTGAATAGCAAGTTCTTCTGGGAGTCATGCATGATAAGATGGGAATCGAATCAGACATGAGGAATACCATAGGGAAGTCTGGTAGTTCATGAGGTGAGTTTGGTAAGATATGGTAAAATAACTTGCTAGTCCCCATGGTGGGTATTCCTCCAATCAAGTCAATGCAACCTCTGCTCGTAAGATTCAACCCAATAATACCTGAATTCTGCATGCTATATACTTATACAACCATGTACAGGTATACACCATGCACAAATAGCTACAAGCATACATGTTCTTATAAATAATGTTGTATTCAATCATCAATTTTCTATTTTATTATAAAAGATACAGAAAATATACATATATCTATATTTAAATGTTGAGTTCAAAAATACAGTTAATAATCTGGTAAGATTCTGGTACATTAACACATTGTAGTTCTTCATTTAGTTACATTTATCCACTTATGGGATATTAAGATCATTGTTGCCGATATCAAATGTCTCCACCATGACCTCTTCAAATTCATCACTAAATTTTCTTCCAATGACTTCAAGTTCATTTCCCTAGTAACAAGAAGAGAAGCCATCAGTAAATTGTCCAGGAACTGTAACCTACTTCAGTTATAAAAACGTAATATAGCTCACTCTCTTCTCATTTCAACAAAAGCTCACCCATCTCTCACTTTCTCCTTTCCCCAGCACATGTCTCTCTCTCTCTCTCCCTCCCCTACCATTCAGCCCCTCTCTCAATCGCTTCTCCTCTCCAGTCCCTTCTATCACAACCTCCTCCCTGCGGACCCTCTCTGAATCCTTTCCTTCAGCCTCTCCCTCACATTCTCCTCATACCCTCTCTCATATCCTCCTCTCAGCCCCTCTTTTATGCTCTTATCCTCCAAACTCTCTCTCACATATTTCTGCCCAGCCTGTCTCTCTCTTTCTCACCTTCTTTCACAACTTCCAGCCCCACCCCCCAAGCTCTCCCTTCCCTCCCTCACACTTTCCTGCCAGCGCCTCTCTCTCTTCCTTCCTAAATCCTCACACAGGTCCTTCCCCAGCCTCTCCTTCACACTTTTCCCCCAACCCCTCTCACCTTCTTCCTCCCTTCAGCCCATTGCTCGCACTCTCACTTCCCTAAACCCTCCCTCTCTTGCCTAGTCCTTCTTATTCGCCCAATGCTTTTTTGGTCATCCTCTCTGCTTCTTTAGCTCCCTATCCTCATGCATATCCTAATCTATCTGTCTGTCTCTCAATTTCTCAATCCCAAATCAAGAGTGGGAGCCCTTTCACTAGCTTGTTGTTCAAATTCTCAAATCCACTTACCCCGGACATCCCCTAGCTTACAAAAGGAAATGGATGCTGTGAATTTGAAATCTATTGCAATGGCCTGCATTCAGGCAGAGGCCTGGCATGTGGGGTGAGGGCTACAACATGAGAGCTCAAGTCCTAAATTTATTGAACTCAGAAGGCTGCAGAGTCCCCAAGTGGAAAATGAAGTGCTCTTCTTCCAGCTTATGCTGAGCTTTACAGGAGCACTGCAGCAAACCTGTGACAGAGATATTGGCCAGGGAACATACACCTGGTCTTGTTATCTCACAGTCTACTTTTACACACAACCCACGGTTAGCCAATAACTGTCTTCTTTAACAGCTATACCCTCTTTGCCAGATTGTTATCCACTCCTTTGTCTGTCCAACTGTTCTTCTCTTTCTTTGGGCTCTATCCCCAACTATCATTTACTCCTTACCCTCTCCCCCTTCCTATCTTCTGTACAAAAAAGCGCTATTTCCCTAGCTACAATCAGTCCTGAGGACGGGTTACCAGACACAAAATGTTAACTTTGATTTCTTTCCACAGATGTTGCAAGACCTGCTGAGCTTTTCCAGCAATTTCTGTGTTTGTTTCTGATTTACAGCATCTGTAGTTCTTTCAGTTTTTATTTTCTCTTCCACATCTACTCCATGACGACCCCTTGGGTTTTTACATGTTTCAACTGAGTCGCCTCTTACCTTTCTCAACTCCAGTGGATACGAGCCTCGTCTGTCCAACCTTTGAAAAGACAACCTGCCAATTCCAGGTATTAGTCTAGGGGACATTCTGTGAACTGCCTCTATATCCTTCCCTAAATACGGTGACCATAAAATGAATGAAAGAGGAAAAAGAAGGAAGTGAAGGAGATACTGTCCCAAAATTTCCACTGGGGATCTTTAATGACACAGCCATGCCAACAGCAATTAATGTGCAACCTTCTTTAGGGGTCATCACCACAACCGAGAGAGTCTGTGCTGTTGAAGCCATACCGCTTTGTTTATTACCTGGTTGAATCTGGCACAGTTATGGAAGATTAGCCTGATGTCATCGATGAAACCACCCACTGTGCGGTATCTGTTAGTGGCCAGCTTTATCTTCACCTTGCAGAACCACATGGGGTTTTCAATTATATCACCGTAATTTGGAACCTGTGAAAATGCAGACTGGCAATAAGCAGGAACGTACAGGGAAATCCCAATTCAGTCTATGTGAAAAAAAAACACAGATTGTTACTGCGTAAGGACACGCCAATAATCAAACATGAATAGAACACCACATGAAGCCTGCTGGAGTAGGGAGAGAAAGAATGATTGTGTGTGGACACTCCAAGCATATCTGAGAAGTCACAGATTTTAACATCAATATGGAGTAAGAGTTTTGCTCACTTCAATAATGGGCGCATGGTGGCTAGCACTGCTGCCTCACAGTGCTAGAGACCTGGGTTCAATTCCCGCCTCAGGCAACCGTCTGTGTGGGTTTGCTCCAGTTTCCTCCCACAGTCCAAAAAAAAATGTAGTGTTAGATGAAGGGGTAAATGTAGGGGAATGGGTCTGGGTAGGTTGCTCTTTGGAGGGTCGGTGTGCACCTGTTTCCACACTATAAGTTATCTGTAAATACTGCACCCAAAGGCTAGCTGGCTGGTGATGGTTGAGAGATAAATGGTTAGTGAAGATAAACACCTATGAATATATGGAACTGTACAAGGAATCACATATTGGGAATGGGAAGACTAGTAACCATTTGTTTATTTTTGCCAAGGCAGGTTCAGGCTGGAACAGCAACGTCAGCCCATGAGACAGGTAACTAAAGTTCCTCATAAATATACATGGTTTAATACATGGTTAGCAAATATGAGTGAGTTCTATTTCACCCACATGACAGTGGGTTTGCAGAGTCGGTGTAGTACACAATTAATGCATGCACCAGTTCTAGCACAGTATGTTAAGAGAGCTAACACTTGACTCATCTTTTTACTCACAATGTTTAGCATGCATGCTGGGTCAGAGAGAGACACAGACTCAGCGCTTCTGCTTGTTGCAACTGGCATTTACGTAACCAACTGTGAAGGAGTGGTGACTCATGGCAAATACTTACAATGTCACAGGGGTTTTTTTCAAACTCTAGGGCGTCTGGTTCGCAACACAGTCGGAGTAAAATATATTCACATTTCTGTAATTTAAAACTCTCAATTAAAAACAAGTAATTAATGTTTTCTTTAATATGTAATTGAGTTATTTAGATTATCTAAACACCATCCTGAATTGTGACAACATCAGTGGCTATTTGGTCAAAGGAAAAATCCATATGCATTGCGTGCACATGCCCAATATTCAGTCAGATTTTCAGCTGGGCGATCAGGAAGACAAACCCAGGGTGATTCTTCTCCTCCCAAACTTGACAGTGTTAAAGTTAAATGGGTGAGGCAGCTGAGATCAGCTCAATCAAACCACCATATTTTATCCAGCTCAGTATATTAGTTGGAACATTAAGTAAGATTAAACTTTTCCTCCTCTTTGAGGGTCTTAAAAAGCTGGCATGTATACAAATATCCAACAGCAAAACAGGATGGTTTAATGCATGCATTTAATTGCACATTGGTTCTTCCAATCTGCTAGACATTGGAACTGGGTGAGAATTAGATCCAAGCATAACAAAAAATCAAAAGGAGCTATTGGCGTTTGGGAATGGAATGTGTTAAATGAAGAACTCGCCTTCCCTCTATTGTCCTGAGCTTCACATCTCACTGAATGAAGAAAGGACATTCACAACACTGGGTTCACTGCTCACACAGTATGAAAAATAGGTCCTCACATTATTGCATCATTAGCTCCTTAGCAGAGTGTAAATTGTCTAGATGGAATTAGACATCGTTATCACAAAGACTTACCAGACTGTATTCTGGAGTCATATTTGATCGATATACATCAAATTCACTGTTGGAGACCTTTGCCCTGATCTTATTTGCTGATAGTCTGTCCATTTTGCAGAAGGTGCAGATGAAACTCTCACTGTAACTAATTAACAACATTGACATTCTTAATTGAAATCTTTCAGTAAGGTACAGTTCAGTAGGAAACATCATGCGAAGACGAGATCCTTCATTTGCTCAAACTTCATTACACCTCAAAATACAAAACTAGACTTCTCTCTCCATCACACTGATGTACCCAGCAAAATCCATTGCTTTTTGTACATCAGCTCACTTATCACTTGAGTACCTGAAATCTCCCATTGAAGTTGTTACAAATTTCATGTCTCCAGTAGATATTCTTGCAATATCTCTGCCTCTTAAGATATGCAGAATATTTGCACTACTCAATATTTAGTTAAATACTTGAATTTTGATCACTTACTCAAATTTGCCTTAAGATTTGGATTACCCCATGCTGTCAATCAAAGCTAACAAATTGTTTCAGAAATTTCCTTCTTCATTTGGTGTGGGAGTTACATCCTGTTTAACTTGGACTGCTGCTGGCACATCTGAAGCAGAACTACTCCAATGTGACAGATATGAACTTCTCCAAAATATACAAACAAGTTCCTTTCCATTGTCTCAGACTGATAGGTTACAGATATCTATATACACTCTGCTATCCTGGTAAGTAGTTCTTATCAATAAGTTGAATACCTTGTATGTTCCTAGATGTTAGCGCCTGTAGCATTAGTAGGAAAATTGACATTTCATGATGGACTTTAAACTTGCATTGTGATTAATGGAACCATTGTACAATTGATCTATTGAACAAACCATGCCACATTAATTCAAAATGAGTTACCGCAATTAATTTTGTTTTCAGGCTTCAAAATGGTAACCGCCTACACTGACACTGGTGGTTCATATTTCCTCCTTGATGTGTGGGTCAACCATTCTTTGGAATGATCGTTGGAGGCATCAAATGTCACATGTATGCCAACATCTACTTACATGTCCTTGCCAGTTTTTTTTAAGGTGAGAGATTTTCCCATCTGCTCAGAAGAGCAAGTTGGTATTGAATATGTTGGAATGCAAATAGCTCTGCAGCAGTTAAGTAATATTTTATACACAACTGGGTTTGGTCTGCACTGCCTTTGCTCAGACACATCATGCTCACACAAAAGATTTCTTTCCCTATGATTGCATGAAAGACATATTCTTGTGTTGCAATATTCCACAATTCTATTATTGAACTATTTCTAACACTTCAGTCCCCTAACTCTCCTAATATGGCACAATGATGTATTGAATCCAACATACAAACCTTAAATTTGGACTGAGCAAGGGGACGTGGCAGAGATCGTGAAAAGCTCTGGGACATTCATCACAGCAGATTAAATCCCCTCCATCGTTACATGCTGAACATTCATCATCATTCTCCTATTAATTTAAAACAGCAAGTTATACATATGGCTGAGTGATACTGAAATCTTTGTTGCAAACAACAATGTAGACTTTGCTTAAATGTGGTCTTTACCAGTCCTTTTGCCTGTCTATCACTTCATTCAGAGTTGATAGGCAGCATGTAGGTGAGTTCCTCATCCTCTCGAGTGCCTTGACACTGCCTGTCCAGGTTTTCAGAAGCTGTTAGACAATCAGAGGCTGAGTCTAAAGACTGCTTGTTGACACCATGTGGTGAAAGTAAGTCTTTATATTCTTGTCCTGAGATAGATGCCACAGGCAAAGGGGTACGGGAGAGATTGGAAGAAAGGGCTAGGTTTTCAGTGGCCCTTACCCACTGTCCAGGCTTCCAAAAGACCTGACCACCACATCCCACCCCTGACAAGTGGGGGAAGTCACCCACAGGCCTTTCAGCCCAGCATTATTGTGGGGGTGCCAGGAAGAAGTGAATTAGGTAGATTTTGTACCTCAGATGGTGTCTGGAATGGTGACGTTGTACACCTTTCATTGTATTCCTGTATCCTTGTACTTCAGTACACATAACAATCAAACCTAATTTGAATTCTACTCCATCGCAAACTCGTCCAATCCTTACAGCCTCTCTCATCAGCTTCAGGGAAGAGAAAATTCTAGCCATCACAAAACCTCAAGGCAAACACAGGAACATCTCTGCTCCAAATCTCCTTTTCTCCATTACTATCACCAATATTCCAGCTGTGTGCATCTCTCTATCTTTTTTCAAATGCTCATCTGCTTTCTCTTGTGAATCTTTAGATATACCAATCTCTCTTTCTCATTTGGTAACTCTCTATCTCTGTCTGATTATCATTATTTGACTGTCTCTTGATCTGTGTGTGCACAATTGTCTCTTTTTCCTCTTCTCTTTTGTATTTCTGTAATTGTATCATAAATCAGAATTGTGTTGGGATCCAGCTGCTCTGAAATAACGATGGTCTCTGGAATTTCAAAGAATGAGAAATTTAGAAGGGTAAAACTCTAAGATGGCTGAACAGATTGGATATTGAGAGATGCTTTCACCAAGTTTCAGGTTGAGAATGATATATGTATTCACTCAAAGGATTGTGAATCTGTTAATTCTCCTCTTTCACTCAAACCACCACTACCACACCACCAAGAACAAAGTTTTATTTACCTGAGATTCAAAATCGGGAGATGTGCACTTATCACAAATGCAATCAAGCTTGTGAAGTTTCAGGTAGCCTTTCTGGAAAAATAGAATTTATAGAAAGGATCAGAGGAAGAAAAATTAAATCACATGGATACTAAACTTGTAGATGTATTCCAAGGTGTGACAAGATGTCAGAGAGCACAAAACCCTGGGACAGAGGAAGAAATGGGACAGGGGACAGACAGATACTGACAGTGGAATGAAATGAATTGAATTGAACGGAATATAATGTAGATTCTGTGAAGGGCAAGGAAATAGGTCAAAGTGAGTGACAGTGACTGAAACTGAAAGTAGGGCAATGTGGATATGATCGGAAGTTGACGTGTGTTGATGATATAGCTGGTGACACGTACGCTGCTACATAAGGAAATGAAAGGGAGCTCATGTTAACAATGCAGTGTGCAAGTTAGGTGATGCATAGTTACTTTACTCAAATAACAGAAGAACAATAAATGAATAGGCAATTTTCAATTAACTATCCACAACTGCATGTTCAGAAACTTCCCATTTGATTTTGTTTATGGTTAATTTTTAGCAATTATTTTTGTTGATCTTCATCTAATGTGTAAGACACTTGGGTGGGAATATGGCTGGGCCTACTTCTGTGATGCTGGTTTCAGTTAGGGTTCAGACATTTGGTAAGATTAAAAGATAAAGGCAGAAACCTGATGGATGGTTCTGGAACAATGTGGATAGGAGATGTCATTGGCAAAAGGGATCACAGCGAAATACTGTGGAGAATTTATTTACTCTACATCTTTGACAGCTGTTTCAGAATCTAGAACAGGGTGAGCTGCAATCACTAAATCTCTAAGATGAAGTGATCCAGAAGGCTTCTTTAATAGGCATGATACCTCATTAAACAGATGTAGGGATCGTAGGTCATAGGCTTGTTTTATGTGGCCAGCTGGAATGTCTGAATTATGGGCCATATTTAATAGTGCCCCAGACTCACATGTGGATTGAGTAAGGGTGACTTGTGTAAATTTGTCAGTGTGATTTCCCTTTCACACCCTCTCAGACCAATTTTTATACACAAAGCGTTTTCATAGACTGCCATCTGGTAGCACCTTGTGGAGTCTTATGAGTGGAGTTCACTGCTGATAGCCTGTTGTGATGAAATGAGAGCACTGGAAATGTTGCCTTCGGATAAAGATGCAGGCTTAAAGCACCCCATGAGCAACATCTCACCAGACAGTGGATTTAGTGGAACAGACCTGAATCAGTTGGCCCAGAGTCTTTGATTTACAGTGGATGTTTCTCTTCCAATATCGAAGATGTTGGCTGATGTCACTCATACTTTCAAACTCTGATGGAGTCAGCCATTTATTGTTCGTTCGAATACATTTTCCACTTACTCCTTAAAGTAAAGAAATGGAAAGAATGAGATAGATATATTCAGTAGAACTGAAAGGAAAACACCACTAGCTGAGGCAAATCACATCCATTTCATGCCAAGGAGAAGGGTACATCTTGACCATTAGAAAAGGAAAAACAAGAGTCCACTCTCAAGAGATCACATAGGTAAGCCAGCAGAGGTGTGCCAGGAATGAGAAGGATTGAAAAGAGTCAGGCAGACCAAGACGGTAACAAATTAATCAAGACAGAGGAAGGGTAATCTCCATTGATAGCTAAAACATAAGCACCTTACAAAAAGGTACAGAAGGGAACAAAAACTCTCCAGCTTGATTATAACTAAACTCAAGTCAACCATACCATTCTAGCCTTCCACACATCCCTTAGTTTCCAAAAATCTATCAGACCTCTAAGGGCATATATGCATTGATTAAGCATAAACAGCCCTCAGTGCACGGCTGGAGATCTGTGTGCAATTCTGGTCAGCATACTATAGGAAGGACTATAGGATGGTTGCTCTAGACAGGGTGCAGAGGAGACTTACAAAGATACTGGGACAATAAAAAGAGACTAAATAGACTGTGACTGCTTTCCTTAGAGCAGAGAAGGCTGAGGGGGGACCTGATTGAAATGTATAAAATTATGAGGTGCATACACAGGATTCACGGCAAGAACTGTTTCAATTAGTAGAGGGATCAATAACCAGAGGGTGTAGATCTAAAATAAAAAAAGAGAGGTTTACAGGTGACTTAAGGGGAAGTACTTTCATCCAGAGAGTGTTGGTTATTTGGAACTCACTGTCTGAAAGGATGGTATAAGCCATAACCATCACAACATTTAACAAGTATTTAGATGATTGCTTGAAGTGCCATAACATACAAGGCTATGGGCCAAATCCTAGAAAATGGGACTATGGTAAGTAGGTTCTTGATTACTGGTACGTACCATGGGCTGGTTGATCTCTTTTTGTGCTGTCAGACTCTCTCACTCTGCAGCCAAGTTTACTATTTAAAACGGAAATAAGGAGGAACTTGTTTTCTCAGAAGAACATTAGATTTTGGAATGTTCTTCTGCAGAAAGCTGTGGATGTTGGTTTACTGAATATGTTCAAGTTGGGTTTTATAGAAATTTCACTGTCAAGAATTGTGGGAGATAGGAAAGCAAGTGGTGTTCGGGCCACAATCTGCTCAAATTATGTAGCAACTTCAATGGCCTAGCAAGGCACTGATTTCTTAATAGTATGATCAATACATTGCTACTCCAACAAGGACCGAGTCAGAGTAAGTTGGTATTAGGGCAAGCATTGTTACAAACCTGCCACAGTCAGGAAAGAGAATACTGAAGAAGATAATCGGTTTGGTAAATAAAGTCCAATTACTGCAAAATTTACAAAGTTTACCAGATTACACGGAAGAAAAAATTGACAATTACATCTATAGCTTAGCAACGGAAAATATTTTAAAAAGATACAGAACTGGCTCAAAGGTAGAAGACAGACGGTGGTGATGGAGGGTTGTTTTTCAGACTGGAGGCCTGTGACCAGTGGAGTGCCACAACGATCAGTGCTGGGCCCTCTACTTTTCGTCATTTATATAAATGATTTGGATGTGAGCATAAGAGGTACAGTTAGTAAGTTTGCAGATGACACCAAAATTGGAGGTGTAGTGGACAGCGATTAAGGTTACCTCAGATTACAAAGGGATCTTAATCAAGTGGGCCAATGGGCTGTGAAGTGGCAGATGGAGTTTAATTCAAATAAATGTGAGGTGCTGCATTTTGGGAAAGAAAATCTTAGCAGGACTTATACACCTTAATGGTAAGGTCCTAGGGAACTTGCTGAACAAAGAGACCTCGGAGTGCAGGTTCATAGCTCCTTTAAAGTGGAGTCGCAGGTAGATAGGATAGTGAAGAAGTCATTTGGTGTTCTTCTCTGTGGAGTTGGAAGACATAGGCAAGAATCTGAATGAATATTTGCTTGCTTCACAGACTGTTTGTCGCTTATATGAATGATTTACACTTGCACATAAATGACAATTATAAAAGTTTAAAAATAATGTGTTAATGGTTGCTGAGAATTAAAGCTATAGACTGTAGGATCAGGTCAACAGACTAACTGGGTGGCTAGCCAAGTGGTAAAATGGACTAACCCACTGACACACAACAGCCTTGACTTGACGGAGGACAATTCCCCTTCCACTTTATGGCCCTTTGATTAATGCACATACAATACATTTACCATGCAAACTGCTGGCATATGGTGTGGGTGTAAGATGAAGATGGGACAGTGCCATACAGCAGCATATCCACTCTCCTGACTGATGACAGCTGACAACCAGTACAAGCTGCTTTGTTTTGTGTCTGACTGAATAGCAAGGCAAGTCAGCCTTAAAGCTATGTCTAAGGGAGCAATATATAAAAAGGCAAGGAAAGACAAGAAAAGGCAGAGTGAGTGGGCATGAAGAGAGCATGGTCCAGGACATAAGCTGGAACCCTGAGCCTGTGTACTAAGTGATCTTTGCAGCGGCATTGCAAGAGAGGTGCTGGTCTCATACAGAGGGTAGCATTAAAGCACAGAACCATTTTATAAGTGGATTAGAGATGCACCACAATGATGTGGTGAGGCTGGTGCACGTCAGATGCCAATGATATGAACACGGGGTGTGTGTGACATACAGTGTGCTCTGAGATTTTGGTTCCAGGCTGGATGGCCAGAGTTGCAAATAATGAGCTGGAGTTCTTCAGATCTTCACGAGGGAAATTTTTTTCTCGAGCCAGCAAGTAGCATCAATGTGCAATCATTTTCATTAATGTATGCACTAAAAAACAGAAGTACACACATAATTGATAATGATTGCACACAATCTTACATGCACACATTAGCAAAAACTATTGAATCCATACCTGTTGTAAACCTGTTTTTGTACAGGAATGCTTTCAAGGAACCACATGTAACTGGGAGCTTGTTTGAGGAGAAATCATCCTGTTCGGTGTTCTTAGGCTCTGCACATTACAACAAAATGGTTATACAGAACAGGGAGGCTTGTTGTGTGCAAAGACAATGTCATGTGTTTTGGAGGGAGGCAGTGTATGTTGCATTAGTGCAATGTGGATGTGTGTGCATTCCGCAGATTGAGTGGAGTGCAATGTAATATCTGATTATTTCCCACTTCGTCTCAGGACAACATCAGCTCAATGCCTGTGTACAAATCCAAATTCTCGAGCCATGTGATCTAGGTTATCTTTCCCTTAAATTGTTAAATCCTCAGTGAGAAGTGCCATCTTATGGACTGATGATGGACTGGGGCATTTTTTTCAGAAATAATTGTCTGCAGGAATGGAAACAGTTGCAACTTGTGGGATGAATAATGATCTCTTGAAGAGCATTCAAAGGATTTCGAATAACATTCAGACTTTAGCAGCAACAGGCGTTTTAAAGGGCATGACAGCCAATGAAGTGTTTTAGAAGTGTAGTCTATATTGTCATAGAAAAAATCATCACCGTCATTTTTGTGATGTTATTTGAAACATAAATAATAGCCAAGTGCACACATTCCCCCCATTGGTATACCTAAAGACAACTGAAAATTTCACTCAAATAAACATCAAACGCTGCAGATGCTGGAAATCTGTAACAGACATGAAGAATGCTGGAGAAACTCACCAGGTCTGGCAGCTTCTGAGGGCAGAGTTAATGTTTCAAGTCCGATATACACCTCCATCTTTTGAAGATTTATTTTTGACTCTGTGCACTCTTTGTTGGAACAAAGTAGTTTTGGTCCCAATAGTTCTGAAAATGTTCATGAGGCTGTTTCCAGGTGATGAAAGGATTGCCTTATGAGTAAATGTTGAGAGGGTTGGACCTCTACTCATTGGAGTTTTGAAGAGGGAGGACCTTATTGGGACATATTAGAATCTAAGGTGGCTGACAGGCTGGCTGCCAACAGGATGCTTCTCCTCAAAGACCGTAAGGACACTATTTCAGAATAAACAATCTCCCATTTAATATGGTGACCAGGAAGAATTTCTTCACTCAAATGGTTCTAAAACTTTGGAAATTCCTACACCAGACAGCTCTGAAAGTCGAGTAATTGAGTATATACAAGCCCGTGACAGACATTTTTGAAGTGATGGGGAATCAAGGGTTATTGGGAACAGTCAGGACTATGGAGTGGAGGCCAAGAGAGATTAACCATGATGTACTTGAATATGATACCTGGCTCAATGGCCCATGATGCTTGCTCATGGTTCTATTTCTTATATTCATAGTGTTTCATTTACTATTGTCTTTTTAATACTGGACCTGAAATAAGCCTTCTTATTTCACTCACTTATTTCTTATTAAACAGAATTTAATGATCCACTTCCAATTTTTGTCTGTGCTCACCTGATAACTCAGCTTCATGGTGGATGGTAGATTTCCTCACCAACCCAATGTAGCTCTGAAACAGCAACACATCCCATTTTACATTGCATGTCTTCTTAAAAAGCAGGGCCAGATCACTATTATATGGACTTCACCCCCAACATCCAGGCTCAAAATGATTCATATTCGTGACCTGTCTGTTTCACCTTCAGAGCAGGTCCCAACCCAATTCTCACAAATTTGTTTCTTGAGGTATCTTTTTGTTTAATTCACTAATGGGATGAGGGCATCACTTGGCTAGGTCAGCACTTATTGCCCATCCCTAATTGCCCAGAGGGCGGTTAAGAGTCAGCCACATTGCTGTGGGTCTGGAGCTAAGTATAGGCCAGACCAGGTAAGGATGGCAGTTTCCTTCCTGAAAGGATATTAGTGAACCGGATGGGTTCTTCCAACATTTGCATTGGATTCATGGTCATCATTAAACTCTTAGTTTCAGATTTTTACTGGAATCAAACTTGACCATGGTGGGATTCAAATCTAGGTCCAGGACATTACCTGGGTTTCTGGATTAATAGTCCTAACAGATTAACAGGATACTATCACGAGGCCATGGTGTCACTCTGCATCTTGTAGTTACATTGCCATAATGAACTCAGCAACTCCACTTATCTTTACAATGGAGTGTGGGGTGGGGGTGGGGTGGGGTGGGGAGTGGTCAACCATCGATGCTAATGACATATTCAGGCTTGATTGTCCCAAAGCACTCCTGGATAACTTTCCATTCACCGTTCATTACTCATGAAATTTTTCCCACATCAATATGCAGCACGGTTACAGTCATTGAGGACGTGATTTGATTTGGACTGTTCCAGTGCTGTGTCAAGGATGGAGAGTGGAGAGATCCATAGAGGGATTTGGGAGGTGACAACACATTTTGAGAGAGGTTAGAGATGGGGTGGCATTTTGTATGGATAGAACAACTAAAAATAAACATTTTGGAATGGGATTGATAATAGATGCTTGGAAAGGAAGCAGTAAAATAACCTAATGAGAAATATCTTTTACATGGAATGAATATATGGCAACCTCAATTATCCAAACGACATGGGGCGGGGTGTTTAGCCAAGCATCGGGACCTTGAGATCTTGTTCAGATAATCCGAAATTCAGATAATCATCATTTGGATAATCGCGGTTGCTCTGTAGGTGGAAGGAAAGACAGCTCAAAGAAATGCATCCATTTTAACACATTCCTTACCCCTACTTCGGATCTGGATTCACTTTCAGAGGATGTAGAATCAGTGCTGGTGTCACTGTTAGATTCGATGTTGTGCTTCTGCAATCGAAAATATGGGAAACTGTTACAACACCAGCATCGATGGAGACTCTGGCATAACTTTCAAGCCAGCTTCACCAGATTCAATCATAACCTGTACACCAGCATTAGTGCCCACCCTCACCATAACCTATAAAGTGGTCATTACCATCCCTTCAACCATAACCTGTACATTGAAATCATTCTAGATTCAATTATCGTTTGTGTACTAAGTGTGATTATAGAAAATAGACATCAGCTACTCTATCTAGTCAGACTTCTGAGAGTATCTTTTCAAATTTCATATCCACGAGACATGAACAGAGATCATAAATTGTTTTCAAAGCTTTTCTGTTAATTTTAATGAACTTTGCTGCTTAAAACATGGCTGCTGTTAACGTTGCAAATGGACTACAATTTTTGGAAGGACCCTAATCATCAGTTCCTGGGACACAGCTCAGACATAATTCTCCTGGAATAGTACATCCTTTTATTATGCAGATCCCTGCAGAACAGAAGTAGAAAAAGACCAGAAGGTCTGATATCCCTGTTCAGTTCAGAGCAAAAGGGAGCTACTGAAATTCATTACACTTCAAGTGGCACTAATGGTTCACCACTGTTCTCAAACAGGTACAACATAAAACATACAGTGCAGTACAGACCCTTCAGCCCTCATTGTTGGACCTGTGGAACCAATTTGAAGCCCATGTATCCTACACTACTTCATTTTCATCCATATGTCAATCCAACGAGCATTTCAATGCCCTTAAAGTTCACAAGTCTTCTACTGTTCCAGGCAGTGCATTCCATGCCCCTACTACTGAGTAAAGTACCTCTGACATCTATATCTATTACGCCTCAATTTAAAGCTATGTCCCCTCGTGCTAATCATCACTATCTGAGGAAAAAGGCTCTCACTGTCCACCCTATCTAACCCTCTGATTATCTTATATGTTTCAATTAAGTCACCTCTCAACCTTCTTCTCTCCAATGAAAACAGCCTCAAGTCTCTCAGCCTTTCCCTCCATACCAACAACATCCAAGTAAACTTCCTCTGAATCTTCTCCAAAACTTGCGCGCAGTGTGCGGCTGCCTTGTCTCCTGAATGGGGAGCGGATTTAGCAAGTGCTTGCTGTGTCAATCCCATTGAACTGATTGGGGGCGGGGGAGGTGGGCTTCAGCAATGCTGCAGGTCCCTTACACGCATGTGCATTTCTGCTCAGAAACAACCCCGAAACAGAGAGAGGGAGCAAAGCAGGCAGAGCAAGGAAAAAGGCAACTACATATAACTCCGAGCCCCAGAGGAGAGACAGTGAATCAATTAACTGAATAATCAATTCTCCAAACTTAATAGTGCCTGCCCATCTCATTCAGATAATCAAGGCTCTTCTGCATTCACAACTCTACCAACCTTAGTGTCATCTGCAAATTTACTAATCCATCTTTCTGTGCACTCATCTAGGTCATTTTATAAAAATGACAAACAGCAGTGGCTCCAAATCAGATCATTGCGATACACGACTAGTAACTGAACTCCAGGATGAATATTTCCCATCAACCACTACCTTCTGTCTTCTTTCAGCTAGCGAACTTCTGATCCAAACCGCTAAATCACCTTCAATCCCATACCTCTTTGTTTTGCGCAATAGCCTACTGTTGGGAACCTTATCAAACATCTTACTGAAATCCAAATACAGCACACCAACCACTTTACCCTCAACCACCTGTTTGGTCACCACCTCAAAGAACTCAACATGGTTGGTGAGTCACAACCTACCCTTCACAAAACCGTGTTGACTATCCCTAATCAACTCTCTAGATGCTTGTAAGTCCTATTTCTTATAACCTTTGCCACCAAGTGAACAATGATCCTAGTCAGAGAGACAGAAATCAATTGTTACATATATTTGACCACATTTAGTTGAAACAGATTCATCCAAGAAACTCATCACATGACTGACACTCCTGGTCTGTGAGATAAAGCTATAATTGTACATTCTATTTAAACTTCTTCATCCAGTAAAGTCTAGTTATTGTTAACATCAATCTGATAAGAATCTAACTGGTGATACCACTGTCATACTCCAAGTTTAGCTAAGATGGTCTGTGGTCTAAATCTCCTTCAAAAGCCAGTCTCAAAAAGAAACCTTAGTTTCAACAAATAAAAAGGACAAAGTCCATACATTAATACCATCCTGCTGTGCCTTTGTTAGATTTGTACTCAGCTGAATACAAACTCTGATGAAAAGGAACCATCAAGAATACTAATATTTTGGACATGCAGAAGTATAAAAATTAATTTTTCACGGTTATCTATTTCCTCTCCATTTTTTCTTTATATTGTTATGTGGGTAAAAGTCATGGCAATACTCCACAGATTTAAATGCATGAATACACCATATCGTGGTCTTAACCCTAAAGAATTTGCTGCGGGCTTTTTTTTATAAAGTTGGGATTTCTCACAGAAACTTACAGAATACTGAGTGGCATGGGATAGAGTGGAGTTTTTCACAAGTAGGAGAGACTAGATTCTGAGGGAACAGCCTCAGAGTGAATGGACGACCCTTTCGAAGTGAGTTGGGCAATTGTGACCAGCGATATCATTGCTGGACTGTTAACCTGGAGACCCAGGTAATATCCCAGGGAACCAAGTTCAAATCCCACCTCGACAGAAGATGGAATTTAAATTCAATGAAAATCTGGAATTAATAGTCTAATGAAGATTGCCAATTGATTGCCATCTGGCTCACTAATGCCCTTTCAGGAGGGCAGCTGCCATCCATTCCCCGGTCTGGCCTACATGTGATTCCAGACCCACAGCAATGTGCTTGACTCTTAATTGCCCTCTGCAATTAATGATGGGCACGAAATGCTGACCTAGCCAGTGACAATCTCACCTGGTGAATGAATAAAAACAAAATGAGGAGGAATTTCTTCAGCCAGAGAGTGGTGGCTATGTGGAACTCACTGCAGCAGAGGGCTGTGGAGGCCAAGTCATTGAGTGTATTTAATGCAGACAGATAGTTTCTTTGTTAGTGTGGGATCATGTTAAATAATGACTGGAATTGGTGAGTGGTGAAAATTGCCTCTTTTATTCAGCAATCACAGCACAAGTTTGGGGCAGCAATAGAATCCCGAAATACAATTCTTACAAGAGCTCCTTTATACACAATTCTTACATATATTAAAATGCCGTTACTCTAGTGTTACATCTTTTATCCTTAGTGCAGAAAGGTTTGAGGGGCTTCTGTCCTAGGAGACAGGAGATGGATGAAAACATATGCGAAATGTTGTCTGCTACTTCTGACAGGACGTCTGTCCAGTCAGAGTCAGAGGGTCAGAGATGTACAGCACAGAAACAGACCCTTGGTCCAACTTGTCCATGCCGACCAGATATCCTAACCTAATCCAGTCCCATTTGCCAACACTGGGCCCATATCCCTCTAAACCCTTCCTATTCATATATCCATCCAGATACCTTTTAAATGTTGTCAAAGTGCCTTAACAAAATTCAAGTACAAACAACCTCTGCTTACATAATTGGGAGATTTTAGCCCTTTTGTCTTTTAAGTTAGTAATGGTTAATAGAAATGCTAGGCCTATATTCTCCAAATAAGTTAGAAGATGTATCTATACTTAATAAAAGAATAAAGGATATTAAACTGATTACTGCAGCTGGGTTTCATTCATTATACAATTTCATAGAAGTGCTGTTTTGTCACTTAGTTTCTTCAAGGGATAATGGTCCAGTTAAAAAGTATTTAATAGATATTTAATCTATTCAGGTCCAGGAGATGGTTGGTAAGGACAGATTAATATTATAATGATTCGTGGAGACTTAGTTGGGGATGGTATTGTTCTGTAAACTACACTTATTCAGAGGTAAACACTGCTAGTAGCAAGGGCCGATAAGGTGTGGAAATGCAGTAAAATATAGCGAGCTGCTAAGTGAGTTAATAAAGATAACCTATAACACAACATTTCATAACACAATATGTCCCACAGTCCTCCCTTTTGATTCCACTGAGACCTTTTGAAGAGAATCACAATTCTTATTCGAGCTTACAGAATTTTAACAGCTTGGCAACTACACTTTACAAAAAGCAAAATTGAAATAACAGTAGCAAACATCATGGTGGTGAGTCAGTCTCTGGTCCCGCTGTATTGTGACATGCCTATTGATGTGGGAGGCTTGAATCCAGGTCTCCTTTTCCCAGACCTTGACAGCGCTGGTATGGTCCTTCCCACCTCGTGCCTCAGGGTTCCTTGTGGGTCTTTTTCACAAAAAACCAATTCGGCTGGTACAGTGTTGTGACCTTCCTCCAGCCCATCTTTCACGGCAGCCAATATCTGTGATGAAACAGAACTTACAGCATCGGTCAGTGCTTGACAATAGGATAATAGGGCATCACTCATAAGATGACTTCCCCGGGACTATTGTTCCGAGGAGGGACATTGGCCTGTCTGTCACTATTTCAAATGGACTCAGACTGGTCGTTCTGTTGGAGGTAGCCCTGATGCTACACAGAGCCATCAGTAGAACCTGGGGCCAGGGTATTCCCTCATGATGGTGTTCAGCAAGTTGCTGTTTCAGGATCTGATTCATCCTTTCCCCCTGGGCAGCTGGAGAGCTTCCATTTCCAGCAACTCCTAGACTTCCTTTCCATTTCTGATGGGGGTTCCTGCAGCCATTACGAATCCGCACTGTCTCCATTGTTGGCCAAAGTCATGGGCAACCCCAAAAGCATAGCTGGATCCATACAAATGTTGGCGAAAGTGAGGATTGCAGATGCTGGAGATCAGAGTCAAGCAGGAGGATCAACATTTCAGGCGTGTGCCCTTCATCAGGCGAAAACACATTCTCGATGAAGGGCTTATGCCCGAAACGTCAATCTTCCTGCTCCTCAGATGCTGCCTGACCTGCTGTGCTTTTCCAGTACCACACTCTCAACTCCATATAAATGTTGGCAGACTGATCCTCTGCCATTCTGCAGGCTTCAGTCAGAGTCTGGAATTCTGCTTGCTGTGCCAATTCTCCGGGGATAGGCTTCCTGATGCCATGACGATGTGGACTGTGGTGACAGCACATCTGGCTTTCCTTATGCACTTCTCCATGAAAGAGGATCCGTTTTTATAAATGATGAGGTTTGGGTTTGGCAAGGTCTCATTTACCATATGGTTGCTTTCCTCTTATTCCTGCAGGATCCTAGCACAATTATGATCATCTCCACCTCCTTCTGCAGGCACTGGTAATAGTGAGGCTGGGTTGACTGGGCTTGCACAAACTATGTAGATTAGGGGCTTCTAGGACAGGTTTACCGGGATACTCTATTCATGGAGAGCAAAATGTGTACAGCATGCAGGCATTTATCTAGGAATTTCTGATCCAACACCAGACTTGCAGTAACTTCCATTGCCATGCACATAGCTTATACTGCTCTCAAACAGCTCCCCCATCTGAGGGCTACACTGTCCAATTTCCAAGAGTTATGTCCAACCGGTGTCAGGCTGTCCCCACGTTCCTGGGCCAGCACCACTCTCAGAAAGCCCTCCCTCTCATGTACAAGCAAGGTAAAGTGTTCTCCGATATTGGGGATTCCTAATGCTGGCGCAGAACAAGGTGCATCTTTTAGGTCCTGGAAGGCTTCATCCTGTTCCCTTGTCAGTACAATCTGTTCTTTTGAGTCCAGTTTCCCTTTCAAGATGTCTGTCAAAGGCTGGGCTATTTGGGTGTATGAATCAACGCAGCATCGATTAAAGTTACACAGACCCAGGAAAGCCCACAGTTCTCGGATTGTCGAGGGCTGATTGGCTGCAGGCCAGCTTTGGGTGATTGCCCTTTTCCTGTGGGAGACTTTCCATCAGAGATAGTTGACCTCTTACTGGGGCAATCTTAACCTTCTCCATACTGGCCTTATGACCTTTTTGTTGCAGGTGGTTTAGCAGGTCGATTTTAAATTTGTTTTTCTTTTTCTGAAGGTATCAGTATAGCATCCATGTACTGAACGATAACTGACTGGGTTGGCGGCATTTCGCAGAGGTGGATTTGTAAGGCCATGTGGTATACAGTCAGGCTGTTGTGGAAGCCCTGTGGTAGTCAGGTCCATGTGTGCTGTTGTTGATGTACAGTAAAGGCAAACCATGACTATACTTCAGGTGCTAGGGGTACTGACCAGAGGCCGTTCGATATATCTATGACTGAAAACCACTTGTGGTCTGGTGTTAGGGTACTCATTATAGTCGAGGAGTTGGCTACTGGTGGGGCCATTTGATCAACATGTTGGTTAGCTTTCCTGTAATCTATAGTTAATCTCCATTCCCCACTTGCCTTTCACACGGACTACACCAGGTAATCAGAGGTGCTGTGGGTTTTTACCAGGATCCCTTTTTCCTCTAACTTCTGTATTTTCGAGAGGATCCCTGCAATAGTCGTCCAGCCGATGGGATACTGTTTGGTACAAGGTGGAGCCTTCCTCTAAAAGTGGAAGGTTCCATTTTCAGAAACCCGCTGTCATCCTTGTTTTTACCCCAGATGGAGTGGTCTTCCCTTGGTAGGGTTCTGATGGTCCACGTTACCTGTCCATTACCAAAATGTAAAGAGGAATTCAGCTGGGTGAGGATACCCATTCTGAGGAGCGGCTGGGCTACAGGTCCTACCCATGATTCCTGATGAAGGGCACATGCCTGAAACGTTGATTCCCCTGCTCCTCAGATGCTGCCTGACCTGTGCTTTTCCAGCACCACACTACCTATATAAAAGGTTACTAGCTCTTAGGGGCCAAATTTAAGGTGTATGGGGTTGGTCTGATCGATTTCAATCCTGTCAGCACCTGCTCCATAAGGTGTCCTCACTGTCCTGTCTAGTAGATGGTCTCATATCTCTGGGATAGGCATGTCAATTCTGCTCCTGTATCCAAAAGGCACTCAATGTCCAGGTCGCCTGCATACAGTCCGTCTCCCCTCTGCTGACATAAAGCCAGGAGGAGTGTAGAGGGGTACGGAGAGGGCTCTTCCAGGTTTTGGCCAACTTCAGCAGCTCATGCTGCTGTTGGATGGTTAGTTTTTTTAAACAGTTCTGGGAGATTGGTCTTACTCTCAGCTTTCGGGGTCTCCTCTTCCTCATTGCTTGTTCAGCGACCTCTCCTTTTTGCCAGCTGGCCCAGTGGCTTTCCTTCCCACAGAAGTGACACTTCCCTGGGTATTGTCTTGGGTCTTCCCAGGGTTACTGGGGGTCTGTTTCATTCATCCTGCCTAAAGGACTCGCAATTCGGTACCCATATCTCGGTTGAGATGGAGGGCTCAGTCCATCAAGTCATAGTAATTAGTCCCCTCTGGTCCCAGTCCGCTTTGGTCAGCTTCAACATTTTGGGGAGCTCAGGTTTTAAGTCCGGCCACAAAAGCAGATTTCAGCGGGCCATAATCACAACCTTCAAAATCCTGGACATCCTGCACATTTGGGATGCCTGCATATTCTTTCCAGGTGGTCCTAAACATTTGCTCATATTCTGGGATTTCTCCTGTGGGTTTTTGACTGCAAGCTGTGACTTATGTCCAATTGGTCTGATGCGGACTATACCCCTGTAACCAATGTTTTATTGCTGTCCGGCCAGCTTGCAGCCCCTGCTCGTACTCTCCAAGAGCACCTCTGACTGCCTCATGGAGACAGTGACCTTCTCTTTTAGTTACAATAATGTTCAGAATTTGTATGGATGGAGCACATATATCCCCCTTAACCAGTTTAGTCTTTCCCATGTCTTCATTGGCCTCTTCTTTGGGCGAGGTATTTCTTTAGACCACTTGTCTATATTCTCAAGGGTTGCAGATGTCCATTTTAGTCCTTGGTACCAGAACATCCACCTCACTGCTGACCATTTTTTTCAATCTTTGCTTTCCTGGTTTTTAGAGATCATTAAAATGCTCCTGGGAATATACAGTCCTCATTGCTTTCACTGCTAGAGTCCCTCTGTTTCCCAAGGGCAATAGCTTTGTTTTTCTGAATCCCTTCCTGGATGTCTCGGGTGGTCAGGCACAAATTCTGTGTGGGCTTGGGAACTGGAGGGAAAACTGACAGGACCATTATCTCATTCTTCAGTTTGTTGTTCTCTTTCTCAAGCTCCTGATTTTTAAGGTGAGCGGTTTCCTGGTTGGATGTTTCTTTCTGCAGCTGCTTTTAATCACTTTAAGTTGGCTTACTTCATGGTTGCGAGTTCATCGGGTCATGACATCATTTCTCTGGTGAATTTGTCCCACTAATACAAATAACCATTTAATTCAGTCTTTATTTTTCTGTCGGGTGGTTTTTCCCCAGACCCATCTCGTCATCGAGGGTCCACTGTCCTTGGGGTATATTATACTTCAGCCCGATTTTGGTTAGGGCCTTCCCTAACGTACCCCAAGCTGTTCTGCAACTGCAGCAACATTTCTTCCTCAGTTATGTTAGGAGGGGCTAGCTCGCCTTGAGACCTTGTAGGCAGTTTCCCGGAGTCAGTCATGATCACCCTAATTCACGGGTTGTGGTCAATTTCCTGCCATGGTTAATTCCCTGCCAGAGATTATGTCAGCCGATCCGAGGTCTATACGCAGGAAGCTTCTTACCCTTGAAGAATGATAGGTGGCCGGTCAGTTTAGATGGTATCCCCAGGGATCCTGCCCAACTACGCCAAGTTGTGCGATCGTTTCAAATAACAAAATAAATCTATGAGTGGCAAAAATAGCCTCTTTTATTCAGCAATCACAGCACAAATTCAAGGCAGCAATAGAATCCCGAAATACAGTTCTTACAAGAGTCCCTTTATACACAGTTCTTACATATATTAATTCCATTATTATGGTGTTACATCTTTTATCTCTAGTACACAAAGGTTTGAGGGGTTTCTCTCCTGGGAGACAGGTTAAAACATTTGCTAAGTGCTGTTTACTACTTCTGATGGGACATCTGTCTGGTCTGCTTGCATAATTAGAAGATGTTAGTCCTTTTGTCTTTTAAGTTAATAACTGTTAGTAGAAACGCTAGAACTATATGCTCTAAATAAGTTAAAAGTTATACCTATATTTAGTGAAAGAATAAAAGGATATTAAACTGATTACTGCAGCTGGGCTGTGAGATTTATTTAAATTTGCCAGAATGAGATTAATTCATTCATGCAATTTCATGGAAGTGCTTTGTCAGTGGGGTTCTTGAAGGGAAAATGGCCCAGTTAAAAAGTATTTAACAGGTACTTAATCTATTCAGGTCCAGGTTGGTAAGGGCTGATTAATACTACAATGTTTCGTGGAGACTCGTTGGGGATGGTATTGTTCTGTAAGCTACATGTATTCAAAGGTAAACACTGCTAGTAGCAAAGGGCTGATAAGGTGTGGAAATGCCATAAAACATAGTGAGCTGGTGAATGAGTTAATAAAGATAACCTATAACACAACATCTCAAAACACAATATCTCACACTAGTAAGGGATCAAGGGTTAGGGGAGAAGGCAAGAGAATGGGGTTAAGAAACATATTGGCCATGATTGAATGACAAAACAGACTCAATGAACTGAATGACCCAATTCTGCTCCTATGTCTTATGGTCTTCTCAGAGTGCATACTTCCCTAATTATTGTTTCTGAAACTTTAGCCACAAGCCTGTCATTACTAAAACATTTTTCTTGAAAGAGGATATAAGATTTGCCCCTCTCAAATCTTTTGACATCACCCTCATGTTGAGTAGTGTGTTATTTTTAACCAGGCAAAAGTAAGGACTGCAGGTGCTGGAAACCAGAGATTCCTGATGAAGGGCTTTTGCCTGAAACATTGATTTTCCTGCTCCTCAGATGCTGCCTGACATGCTGTGCTTTTCCAGCACCACTCTGATCTAAAAACTGTTGTTTTTAAACTTACAGCAATGCAAGATTTTCAATTTCACATTGACTGGTACCTATGCATGAAATAGGTTTGGGTAAAAAGTGAGGTCTGCAGATGCTGGAGATCAGAGCTGAAAATGCGTTGCTGGTTAAAGCACAGCAGGTCAGGCAGCATCCAAGGAACAGGAAATTCGACGTTTCGGGCCAGAGTCCGAATGAAATAGGTTTGGGACAACTTTTCTGATGCATTAAGACCCTCAAAACCCTCTGAATATAATTCTGTAGCACACAACCGGTTTGTTTGGCTCCACTATATGCCGAGCAGCTACAACCTCCCCTGATCCCAAAGTAAATATTGAATTCAGGGTCTGATCCTTACCGTAGGGCGGACTGTTTTAAACTTCCTCTTGCCATTTGGACATACCAAATAATTGTTCTGCAAGTAAAAGAACCAGGTCAACACATTTCTAGCTGCTCAACTGAAAAGAAACAATGGAGAAAGTGAGGACTGCAGATGCTGGAGATCAGAGCTGAAAATGTGTTGCTCCTTGGATGCTGCCTGACCTGCTGCGCTTTTCCAGTAACACATTTTCAGCTCTGAAAAGGAACAATAATAAAACTGACATGAATAATTATGTTGCATTCATTCCTCACACACTGAAATCCTGGATCAGCTACAGCTTAGGTTAGCTAAAGAATAAAGCTCTTTCTACACTGTTGCAGCCAAACCCTCTCAGGTAAGCTGCAGTATTGCTAGATACAGAATGATGGTCTCTTTTTGCTTTTATTCAGTCATGGGAAGTCAGCTTTGCTGGCTGGGGCCAGGATTTATTGCTCACCCCGAGTTGATCATGAAAAGGTGGCAGTGAATTGCCTTCTTGAACCACTGCTGTCATGTCGTGTCGGTGCGCTCATAGTGCTGGCAGGAAGGCAGTTCCAAAGAACAAAGAAAATTTACACCCAAGAACAGGCCCTTCAGCCCTCCAAGCCTGAGCCGATCCAAATGTACTGTCTAAACCTGTCGGTCAATTCCTAAGCATATGTATCCCTCTGCTCTCCACCTACTCATGCATCTGTCCAGACGCGGCTTAAATGAATCTACCGTGCCTGCCTCTACCACCTCTGCTGGCAACACGTTCCAAATGTCCACCACCCTCTGTGTGAAGTACTTGGCCGCGTGTATCCCCCTTAAACTTTCCACCTCTCACCTTGAAAGCATGATCCCTGCTTATTGAATCCTTCACCCTGGGAAAAGCTTGTCTCTATCCACCGTGTCTATACCCTTCATGATTTTGTAAACCTCAATCAGGTCCCCCCTCAATCTTCTTTTTTCTAGTGAAAATAAACCTAACCTACTCAACCTCTCAGAGTTTTGAGCCCAGGAACACTCATATTACCATGTTAAAATGCTGTGGCTTGGAGCTGCCCTGGTAAGTCTGGTATTCCCATCCATCTGCTGCCCTCATCTTTCCAAAGAGAACTGGCCTTGAAATTGGAAGGTGGTGTCTGAAGAGCTTTGGTGATAACACACTTACGATGCATTTAGACAGACACATGAACAGGCAGGGTATAGAGGGATCCAGACCATGGGCAAGCAGATGGGATTAATTTATAATGATATCATGGTCGGCACAAACATGTTGGGCCTAAGGTCCTGTTTCTGTGCTGTAATGTTCTATGTTCTCATGTTGAATTTCTGCAGTGCATTTGGAGCTGGTACATTTGACTTGGTGTAGGGAGTGAATGTTTGTCTATGTGGTGCCAATCAAGCAGCTGCTTTGTCCTGAATAGGGTCAAGCTTCTTAATTATCATTGAGCTGGAATCATCCAGGTATCAGGGAGTGGGGTTGGTGTTAATCGATGTGCCTTCATGACCAGACTTCGGGAGTCAGGAAGTGAGTTACTCACTACAGAATTCCTAGTCTCTGACGTGTTGTTGCAGCCACAGCATTTAGGTGGCTAGTCCTGTCCAGTTTCTCGTTAATGTTGATCGTGGGGATTCAGTGGTGGTAATGCCATTGACTTTTTAAAAGAGTGATGGTTAGATTCTCTCTTGTTGGAGATGAATATTCAGCTGACAAGTGGCAAGTGACATCCCAGCCATACAAGGGCCAGACAAACATTCCAGACCTTTCATTTGGTAATGGGCTACCTCAGTGTCTGAGAATTGCAAATGTTTTTGAATAATGTGATCATCAGTGAGTATCCCCATTTCTGATCTTATGATGTTAGAAAGGTTATTGATAATGATGGTTTGGTATAGGACCAAAACTGGGGGAAAAAAAGGTAGACAAAAAGATACCAGCAGGAAGAAATAGTTGAAATGGACGTATAATTCAGGAGAAACATTCTGATAAAAATACAAGAGCAAGCTAACTAATAATGAAACACCATGGATGATTAAATAGCTGAGGGTAAGATTGAAAGTAAAGAAAAAGGCACACATTAACTACATAGGCAATAAAATGAAGGATGACAAGAGGGAATACAAAGAGGTTAGGATAAAGTGAAAACAATAAGGAAAGCAAAGAGAGAAAGTACAAAATCTAATTATCACTGAATATTTCAAACACAGAAACTGCAAAATAAAATCAGACTCAGAACAGTTCCACCAAAAAGGTGCTCAAGAAAATCTCACAGGTAATGACCAACATATTGAACACAATTACATTGCATCAATATTAACCAGGAAGATTAACAATATAGTCATAACATTAGATGAAGAGTGTTTTAAAAATTAAGACATCAAATTGGTAACACATGAACTGACCCAACGCAGAATATATTGAAATGAATGAAACAACATTAGGGGCTCTGTAACAAATGTAACAATTCATTAGAAAAGGAACAAACCCACAGGGCTTGTGGGCTGTCAATGTTTTTAACATATGTAAAAAGGAGAAAAACACATGTTCAGGGAACTATAAGACCAGTTAATGTTTGTGGGAGGGAAGGTCAGATGTGCCAAAGTGTCCTACATTTTTGTCCATTTTGAAATAGTTTGCAAAAATGCCTTTAATCCTGATTCCTGAGTCCAATTTCACAACCTTTTTTTAAAAGCATTAAGATCCATCAACAGATCAAATTGATTTGACATTAAACAGAATGGATGGTTAATAACATAAAATAAACTAATACTTTTGCTTGCAAAGAGGCATGACTAATCCCAGAGCACTGTGCCTTCCCACAGGAATGTGTGCTTTCCAGTTAGAGAGTAAGATATGAAAGGAATGCTTACACTTGGAAATTTGCTCCCTCTATTCCAGTTTTTAAGCATATGTGCATTGTGAATAAAGCAGACCCATGCTCAGTTCTTTTGGTGTCTTGTTTCTGTTTGTTTCAGACTTGTGGGCAGGAAGTTTCTTTGTTTTAATCCAAGCTCTTCATTGAGTCTCAGCCAATCTAGCAGCAGAACTGCAGAATCGGTGCTCAGTTCGAACTGTTTAATCACAGTCGGAGTCTTGGGCCATGTCCTGGAGAGACAGCAGAGCGAGCATGGGCTGATTCACGGACTGAGTCCTGGAGCGGGGAGCAGAGTGAGCACAGGCCAGAGCTGGAGTGGCAGGAGGGAGAATCCTGGATGGAAGCCCCCAGGTGAAGACAGGGGGCTTCTGTTCTGAAGCCTAGTGGGCAGAGACTCATGTTGGAAAAGGACTAGAACCTAAGTACTTCATAGTCACTCTTTATCATCATTCTGGACTGATTAAACTCTATTCCCATGCTAACCTATTTTTTTTACTCTGCGACAACACTTAAAGTATCTGTACCTGGCTACTCTGTATCTAAGATGGTGTGGAGAGGTGGCATTACAAACTTTTCACTGCACTCAGTTGAGTTCACAGGACAATAAGGGCTATTCTATTCTACCGGTCATAATTTATTGGAAGCATTTTATTTGTTAGTTTCCTTCTATTGGCTGCTTTATGTTTCCCATGGGGGAGTGCGCAGATTGAGGAACAGGGTCAATATAAAGTTCCCTACTCCTCAGAAAAACAGAGGTTTAAAGAAAGCACAAGGATAAAGGCTAAGAGACACTAAGAATGTCACAGACCTCTCTCTTTGTACCACACTTTGTATAATCGCTCCTTATGATTGAGCTTCCTTTTTACTGTAGAATGTTATATCACATGCACATCTGCTTTACTGCATGTTTTAGCAGGTCTTTAGAGGATGTTATGACCATTTGAGAATGGCAGAAATGAAACTATTCAAATTAGACTATCAATATGATGGTGAAGATCCCATGGAACTATTTCAGAGTAGGACTCTGCTGTTGAGAAATGCAACATGGAATGTACCTCTAACAACTTGGACAGCGGATAGCCTTTGCAACGAATACTGAGTTTCCAATTCTTGCTTCTGCCTCTGCCACCATTCACTTCAAATTGTTGTGGTGTACACCATTCGTTGTTGTACTTTATACATGGGGTCGTACTTCCTAAATAAAGAGATCAGGAGGAACAAGTGAGGTCAGGAAAACAATAAAGTACAACAACAGAGTCAAGCAGACAATTGCTATAAATCGAATTACACGGGACAGAAACTTTATGTGAGACAGTAATAAAGGCGGCCTTTGTTTGGAGCCACAGAAAATGGGGGAGATACTAAATGAATATTTTGCATCAGTATTTATTGTGGAAAAGGATATGGAAGATATAGACTGTAGGGAAATAGATGGTGACATCTTGCAAAATGTCCAGATTACAGAGGAGGAAGTGCTGGATGTCTTAATAAATCCCCAGGACCTGATCAGGTGTACCTGAGAACTCTGTGGGAAGCTAGAGAAGTGATTGCTGGGCCTCTTGCTGAGATATTTGTATCATCGATAGTCACAGGTGAGGTGCCGGAAGACTGGAGGTTGGCAAACGTGGTGCCACTGTTTAAAAAGGGTGGTAAGGACAAGCTAGGGAACTATACACCAGTGAGCCTGACCTCAGTGGTGGGCAAGTTGTTGGAGGGAATCCTGAGGGACAGGATGTACATGTATTTGGAAAGGCAAGGACTGATTCGGGATAGTCAACATGGCTTTGTGCGTGGGAAATCATGTCTCACAAACTTGATTTGATGAAGTAACAAAGAAGATTGATGAGGGCAGAGCAGTAGATATGATGTATATGGACTTCAGTAAGGCATTCGACAAGGTTCCCCATGGGAGACTGATTAGCAAGGTTAGATCTCATGAAATACAGGGAGAAAAAAATCGCCATTTGGATACAGAACTGGCTCAAAAGGTAGAAGACAGAGGGTGGTGGTGGAGGGTTGTTTTTCAGACTGGAGGCCTGTGACCAGTGAAGTGCCACAATGTTCGGTGCTGGGCCCTCTACTTTTTGTCATTTACATAAATGATTTGGATGTGGGCATAAGAGGTACAGTTAGTAAGTTTGCAGATGACACCACAATTGGAGGTGTAGTGGACAGCGAAGAGGGTTACCTCAGATTACAACAGGATCTTGACCAGATGGGCCAATGGGCTGAGAAGTGGCAGATGGAGTTTAATTCAGATAAATACGAGGTGCTGCATTTTGGGAAAGCAAATCTTAGCAGAATTTATACGCTTAATGGTAAGGTCCAAGGGAGTGTTGCTGAACAAAGAGACCTTGGAGTGCAGGTTCATTGCTCCTTGAAAGTGGAGTCGCAGGTAGATAGGATAGTGAAGAAGGCGTTTGGTATGCTTTCCTTTATTGGTCAGAGTATTGAGTACAGGAGTTGGGAGGTCATGTTGCGGTTGAACAGGACATTGGATAGGCCACTGTTGGAATATTGCATGCATTTCTGGTCTCCTTCCTATCAGAAAGATGTTGTGAAACTTGAAATGGTTCAGAAAAGATTGACAAGGATGTTGCCAGGGTTGGAGGATCTGAGTATAGGGAGAGGCTGAACAGGCTGGGGCTGTTTTCCCTGGGAGTGTCGGAGGCTGAGGGGTGACCTTATAGAGGTTTACAAAATTATGAGGGGCATGGATAAGATAAATAGGCAAAGTCTTTTTCCTGGGGTTGGGGAGTCCAGAACTAGAGGGCATAGGTTTAGGGTGAGAGGGGAAAGATATAAAAGAGACTTAAGGGGCAACTTTTCATGCAGAGGGTGGTACGTGTATGGAATGAGCTGCCAGAGGATGTGGTGGAGGCTGGTACAATTGCAGCATTTAAGAGGCATTTGGATGGGTATATGAATAGAAAGGGTTTGGAAGGATATGGGCCAGGTGCTGGCAGGTGGGACTAGATTGGGTTGGGATAGCTGGTCAGCATGGACGGGTTGGACCGAAGCGTCTGTTTCCATGCTGTACATCTCTATGACTCTATATACACAGAAATGTTGTACAACACCTAGAGTGAAATGTTGGTTTGGTGGTAATGTCACTTGACTAATAATCCAAAGGCCTAAACTAATGTCCTGGGGATAAGGAGTTGAAATCCCACCAATTAATAAAACAAAACCTGGACTGTTGAAATTTTGATTATATAATGGTGACATGAAGCTTCTATCAACTGTTACCAAATATCCATCTGGTTCACCAACGTCTTTTACGGAAGAAAATTTGCTGTGCTTACCTGGTCTGGCCAAGTGTAGATTTGTTGGGCTGAAGGGCCTGTTTCCACACTATAGAGATTCTATGATTCTCAGGATTCTATATGTTAGTTCGAACTCTTAGCTATCTGCTGAAATAGCCAAGCAAGCCACTTACTTTAACCAAAACACTTCCAAAAGTCATAAAGGAACAAAACCATTGCATACTCAATGGCAGGCCTGGCTCTGCTTAGCAGCTGGTCCAAAACTGGAAGATCTGTCTCACAAACCAGTCCTTTCATTCTGACCATCTGGTCTTGTTCCTTCTATGAAACATCTAGGAGCTTGGAATCTGATCTTTCCTATGTATTTCTTTATGCCAATGCCTCAGCCAAGCTATATTGACTGATCACTACCCTTTTCTCCTCCATTTAAACAGTGGTAATTGTTTGAAATTTGCCATTCTTGCATTTGTCCTGATGACTACAAAGAAAAACATTTGGCAACACATCTGTCCCTTTGGCAATCTCTCTCATCCAATACCACTCAGAAACTAGAGAACAGCTGGTCATTTTTCTCACCACTATTAATATGAGACAGATAACTGCAGCACTATGCCTATAGAACAATGATTATAATGCAGGTGCAATCAATTTCTTTGGTATCTCAGCTGATATGAAATGTGTTTTAAATAAAAATTATTTTGCTCTTGATGTAATGCTATGCTATTTTGACAAAAACAAAGGCAAAAGCTCATATGAAGATGTAAAAATAATTGCTACATTTGATATGCTTTTATTTTTTGGTTACATTTATAAAAACTTTTTAGATCTCATGGTTTGGATAAACTATTTTTGAATGTTCAAGGATTTGGGAGCTCACTTTAGGAGTGATGTTCAAAACAGGAGTGATGGATAATACAGGAGTTGGAACAACTGAACATAAAGTAGTTAAAAAACACCCAAAGATGGGTCAGTTACCATGTGCTAGTCTTTTCTTGTCCAATATTCCAGTAATGTCACCACAGTTGACAGGCAGTTCATTGGAGTCAAAGTACCCTTCCTTTGGGGGAGAACAAGACCTGTTGGTTCTAACATTTGGTTTGATGCGTTTCTCTTTTCCTGAGCAAAAAAAAATAAAACAGAGATATAAAAATTGAGAAAAAAAAAGAGAGACAAAAAGATAGTGTGAAAGAGAAAATTACAGATGTATGGGGAAAGGGAGAGAAGGAGAATGTGAGGCAGACAGAATACTTTTTACATCTTTTTTAGTCCATGATAGAAATGTAAAATTTATACTCTGATATCAACCTAAAAATTACCTCCAGAGCTACAATAGTGAGAGACGTTGCGTCTGTTGGTGTGTGTGTTTGTGTGTGTCTATAGCTGTGGCATGAGTGTGAGAGTCTCTAGGTGTGTATGCATGTTTATGTGAGTGTAAGACTGTGTGCATGCACGTGTGTGTGTGTGTGCGTGTGCGTGCGCATGTGAAAGAATAAGTGAGTGTGACGGAGAGAGAGTGTTTGTGAATGTGTGCGAGTGTGTGCGTGTGTCTCAGCATGTCTGAGTGTATGTGAATCTGTGAGAGTATGAATGTGTGTGTGTGTGCGCGCGAGTGTCTGTGAGTGTATACCAATGTGCATGAGTGCGATCGAGTGCGGGTGAGTGCGAGCCAGCGAGTGTGTGAGAGTGTGTAGTGAAGCCTTAAGCAAATGTTATGAGAAGACTGGCAGCTCACGGTTTGGATCTTTGCTGCATTCTGGGCTCTGAACTTTGCTGCACTTTTCAGTTTTCCCATTGGCTGAGTGAGATGCACATTCTTCATCAGGATGCTTTCTCTTCCCCATGATACTCTGCTTGCCCTTTCCAACAGGATTGGTTCCAAAACCACGCTTTCCTCTATCTTCATTCAGTTCTAATGATAGGCCAGAGGAAGGTGCAGTCAGTATATAGGAAGAAACAAAGAAAAATAATTCCCTCCTTTTAGTCAGACACAAGAGTGAAGGAAGTGAGATGTATTCTTTGGTATCACTACACCTACATTAACTAGCTTAATGAAGAAAGTTTAATATTGTTGAAACCATCAGAATTCATTAGTTCCTGGCAGTCCATTATTGTGCAAATCTTTCCACTATTTATCTGTCTTCACAAATGGAAGAGTGAAGACACAAAATGAGAATGAGTGGATCCACTGAGAATTTACTACTGGAGTGTTCCATCAGTAGCTAGACTTTTATGTTGTAAGTGTGGCTTTGTGTGGGCATGTGTTGTGTGACAGAGAGTGTGTGAATGAGTGTGTGTGTGTGTGTGTGTGTGTGTGTGTGTGTTTGATTGACTGCGAGTGGCCAGTAAGGACCTCAGGCTTGCCCTGCCAGTCTATAACACCACTGCTCACCACACCTAATTCGAGGTTATTAGAACCTAGAAGAACACAGGGCAGGAACAGGCCCTTCAGCCTACCAAGCCTGTGCTGTTCCCTTATCCTTAGGTAAGCCCACCACTTATTATTTGTATGCGGTTTCTATCTTTCTCTTCTCCCTCCGTTCATGTGTCTATTTAGATATGTCTTAAACATTGCTAATGTGCCTATATCCTCCATTCCCACTGGCAAAGTGTTCCAGGCAGCCACCACTCTGTGTGTGAAACATTTCCCTGCACTTCTCTCCTAAACTTGTCCCCTCTCACTCTGAACCTGCGTCCTTTTGTAGCTGACCTTTCCAATGGAAACATTTTCTCAACATTTACCCGATCAAGCACTTTCAGAAACTGTATATTTCAATAAGATCATTCCTCATTCTTCCAAATGCTAATGAGTGAAGTTCTAATTGATTTGTCATTCTTGATAAATCAACCGCTTTATCCCAGAAATCAGCCTAGTGACTTTCTTTTTAACTGTCTCCAATGCCAACATATCTTTGCTTAAATATGGGGACTACAACATACACAGGTGTGGCCACACTAACATCCTTGTAACAAGACTTCCTTATTTTTTTAAAACTCTAACCAACATCTCCTATACCAACCCTGAGCAATAAAGGCCAAAATTCCATTTGCTTTCTTAATTACTTGCTGCACTTGCATTCTAACATGTGTTTCATGCATACGAATGCTCAAACCTCATCTCTATGAGATTTTTATAATCTTTCTCCATTAATAGTTTGTAGCTTGACTTCCCCAACAAAGTGCATGACCTCACTCTTTCCTACGTTAAACCCATCTACCTGTTTTAGACCACTTACTCAAATTTTCTATATACCCTTGCAGAAGTCTAAAAATCACACATTTTTTAATACCATCAGTAAATTTGAATGGATTACAATCTGCCTATTCCTGAAAGTCATTCATAGAAATAATCGAGTCCCTAGAATTAATGCTTGTAGCACTCTACCAGTTAAGTCTTTCTGACCTGAAAAAGACCATAAGACATAGGAGCAGAAATCAGGCCATTCAGCCCATCGAGCCTGCACTGCCATTCAATCATGGCTGATATGTTTCTTAACCACGTTCTTGCACTTTCCCCTGTAATCCTTGCTGCTTTGACAATCAAGAACCAATCTATCACCGTCTTAAATAAACTCAATGACCTGGTCTCCACAGCCTTCTGTGGCAGTGAATTCCGTAGACTCACCACTCTCTGGCTAAATACGTTTCTCCTTATCTCTGTTCTAAAAAGGTCTTCCCTTTACTCTAAGGCTATGCCCTCAGGTCCTAGTATCTCCTACCAATGAAAACATCTTCCCATCATCTACTCTGTCCAGGTCATTCAGTATGTTTCAATCAGATCCCCTGATCCTTCTAAATCCCATTGATGATCATTCCAGAGCCCTCAAACCAATTAATTTTGAATCTGTCTTCAATGCACTAACCAATCCTCAATCCATTTGAAGACATTGCCTCTAATACTTCTACCTTATGCAGTAACCTTTTAAGTGGCACTTTACAGAATGCCTTCTTAAATTCAAAAAGAAACTACATCTACTTATTCCTCTTCATCAGCTCTGCTTATTACATACTCAAAAAAAATCTGGGAAATATGTCAAACATGACTTCATTTGCACTAAATCATATTGAATCTGTGTGACTGAGTTAAGCTTTGCTAAATTTTCTGCTATTTCTTCCTTAGTAAAAGGATTCTAGCATTTTCTTAACAATTGATTTTTGGCCAATTATTCAATAGTTTCAAAGCTTTTCTCTCCCTTCCTTCTTGAAGAGGGGCATCATATTAGCGGTTTTCCGATCCACTGCAATCCTGCCAGAATCCACCGAATTCTGGAATATTTCCAGCAATGCCTCCACAATCTCTGCAGTCACTTTCTTTTAAACATTTGAATGCAGGCCATTTAGGCTTGGTGAGTAGCCTGCCTTTAGTCTCATTAGTTTGACGAATTCTTTATCCCTTAAGACATAAGAACTTTTACCCTCTTAGCAATGTTTACAGTAAAGAAAAATATAAATTATTGGTTTACATTATCTGCAATTGCTCTGTTATCAATCCTCTAGTCTCATCCTCCAAAAAGGTGCTACACTTGCTTTAGCTGTCTGTAGAAGTTCTTGCTTTTTGTTTGCATATTACTTCTGTAATCAATTTTCTTCTTCATTAGCTTTTTAGCAGTTGGTTCCTAAAAGATTACTAATCTTCCGTGCTACCATGAGTTGTCACGGTCTGTTGTCTAATCTTTTTATGAGAGGTAGGTCTCATTGTCTTCATCAACATTTTCTGCCAAACCCTAATTGCCCCAAAAAAGGTGGTGAAAAGCCACTTTCATCAACTGTTGCATTCCAGTACTGTTAAGGAGGTCCCTGTTAAGGAATTTGACACAACAGCAAGTAATTTATTTAAATATTATCAGTATTTATTTACTGCCATAACATTTAGTCTTTTATCCCATCAATCTCAGCCAACTCATACCTATGTAATTTCATTTCTTTAAATTTGAGTGTCAGGTTTGAGACTGGAGCATCTGTGTTTCATTTACAAACTTGATAAGGAACTAAATTGTATTATGACCTCTACATCTCTGCGGATCTTTTACCATGATATTACTAATTATCCCCACCTATCTACTTGATTTAAAATACCTTCGTTCTGCAACATATGTTTCCAGGAGACTGTCACAAAATTATTCTACAAACTTATCTTCCAGACTAACTTTGCCAATTTGATTGTCAAATCGAAGATTAAAGCCCCCCCACGATTATTATATTGCTTTTGTTTCACATTCCATTAATTGTTTTATGTTCTCTCCAACTCTATAAGTGTTGTTAAGGGCCTTTTAAACTATTTATATCTATATCTTCTGACCCTTGCTGCTCCTGATCGTCAGTTAAAATTATGATACTTTTGAGTTTTGAAGTGTAATTTACTCTGGACAATTCATCTCACAGACTTGGTCACCTTATAACAATGTCTCTTTCTAGCAGTTAGATCAAAACCATTTATCCAATTTTTGTCATTAGTTCATCTATTTTATTGTGGATGCTCCATGCATTTAGAAGACAAGCCTTTAATTCCATCTATTTAAGTATTATTTTCCACACAGGCCTACTCTCTAACACATTATCATCACTAAATACTCTGTCTTTATCCACTTCGATAGTCTTCTCGATTGCCTTAACCTTGTTTTCCTGGATTTCTAAATCATCCTTTACTTGAATTCTCTTATGTTGTTAGTTCAAAGTTTTTTCCCTAACCTGACCTAACTTGCTGCTTCACCCTTTCATTTTTATATTTTTTGGCCAATCTGATCACACCCTGATCATTGCCTGCATCCCTATCCTGCACTATTGCCTTGTCCTTGCTCTTTAATTTTCCAAATCAACTAACTTATGCAGACACTTCAATCACCAATGAAGTAATGCCTGTAGGTTGGGAAGAGTTTTCCAGCCAGTGTTTAACAGTAAACCTCAAAGTTCATTTAAAATTTATCTCATCTTGCTATGCATTGTTTGTGAAAGGTTGGGTTATTTGCGTGGACATCGCTATTGACATAGTGAAGCAACTGTGTGGTGGAGTGTGGATATTGTGTAAGGACTTGTGGAAGAACCTTGTGATGATGTCACGGAGCTGTTCCTCACTTGGCATAAATAACATTGTGTGGTTGGAGCCAGAAACTCTTTAGGGGGAGTCATGAAAGTACATGGTCATGAGTACATGCAGATAGATTGGACTTTAAATTATTTAACAATAAGACTAAAGTCTAGTATATCTATAATTAGCAAGCACACCAGAATTTAGACTAGACATACAATAAATCGTACTGCTAAGAAGTCAAAGTTTCAGGACAATTCTTATCTTTGGTTTCACTTTGATCAGTTTGTCTTACACCAAAATGCAGTGTGGCATCAAGCCATGGAGTAATAGAGTGAATACCTACTATAGAGGTATCAGTGCATCCATTCAAATATGTCAAAAGTTGTACTCGAACCCGACCAAATACCTCTGTATAGTCAAAAAAAAAAGACTTATTTGTAGTACACTTTTCATAACCTCAGGATGCTATAACGGACTTTAGAACCAATAAAATAGTTCTGAAATCCAGTCACATGCTGATAGGGAACATCTACTATGTGCTGGTCACTACTTTCCATTGGGATCGATGGAAACTCACAACAGGATTAGTGACTGCCTTGTACCTCAGGAGTAGATACCTGGCCTCCACCCAGATACCTTCACTTACATACCTTCAACCAAGCTGCACTGCAAGGGATACAGCTTCGGATACTTCTGCATGTTATATTCCTGAAACAAGTTACACCAAAACTTGCGAATGCTTGGGGGATCACTCAATTCCAGGCACTCCAGCAATGAGTACACAGCCTTATTGATGTGTTTTCGAACTTTCACGATTTCCTACAAGAGAAATATGTACTTTGATACTCTGAAGAGCACGATACTTTTGGGATCACAACCACCCAGTTCACCAAGTCCAAACATCACAACTCAAACACTGTAAATTAAACACTAGTCACTGGCCTCCTATCTGTGTAACTTTCAGCCATCAGGATTCATGGTTCACCAATCTTTGGAAGCCAATGGGATCTTCAATTTACTCCAACCACCAGAGGGTGTATTTTGGGACATCTGTTGTTTTAATTAAGTTTAACTTAAAGCATGTGTATACTAGAGGTAAGGATCTTGTGGTGTAGAGATTCCTACTTCTCGGCCAGCAATCCCCACTTCAAGTCCCACCTTCCCCAGAAGTGTTATCATGACATGGACAAATAGGTTAATTAAAGTAACTGTAAATTAGAAGTGTGGAGAGGACAGATTTTGGTAATCAATTAAATCTACTGCTACTTTGGCGTTTCGCATTTTTAAAACATAAATCAACCCAATCAATATTTGCGAAGCAATTTCTGGGACTTAAACCTAGGAATTCTGACCAAGAGGTAAAAGCACTACTTCTGACCTATAGCACACATCATGACAGTGTTGCTTCATTAACATGCAACTTATCACACAAGTTATGCCTGCAACAGCAATGGGTTATCTTTCTACGTTCCCTCTTTTAAAGTCATAGATTAGTATACAAGGAAAAAGACCCTTTGGTCCAACTCATCCATGCTGACCAGATGTACCATTTGCCACCATTTGGCCCAAATCCCTCTAAACCCTTTGCATTTATGTATCCATCCAGAAAAAAAAATGTTTGTTGTCATTAGCTCACAGTTTGCTCCATAAACCTTTCTGTATTATCCTTAAGACGCTTCTTAAAACCTAAGTTAATGACAAAGTTTTTGATCAGTTGCTGGAATAGCCCAAGTCTGCCAATCACAGAAGTGAACGGAAGCGCTGATGAAGGAAATGATACATGGTCAGAAGCTAGCATCTGTGTCAAATATGCAACTAAGGTTATAGTCAGGTTCAGCCTCAGACTGAGAGCAACGGAATGGTTTTTCATCGAATAGAATTCCTATTGTCTCCAAACAGCATCGTGTCCAGAACCTGCTCTCCACCTTATTCCATAACTCCAGATTTAGTGAAGCCAATCCATTTAATTTGCACATCTTTGGTCTGTCAGAGGAAGCTGGAGCAACCAGTAGAAACCTACACGGGGATGTAGAGAATGTGCAAACTTCACCGATGCAGGCACCCTAGGCTAGAATTGAACCCAGATCCCTGGCGCTTTGAGGCAGCAGTAAACTAACCATTGAGCCACTATGTGAGTCAGTTTGTGGTTGTCTTTTTAATTGGAGGACAGAAGTAAAAGGCAATGCTTCTTCAAAGGATCCTGGGCTCAACGATATCCTGTTCTACTGTTAATTTGACTTTCTAATCCATAATCCTATCACTGGTAAAGAGCAAACCATACGACATTCCTGTTCATTGCCCACCCCTTTAAAAATGAATATCCAATCTTCTAACTGCTTGGTTAGTTAGCTGGAGCTTGTTAAACTGCAAACGGAATTGCGCCACTCTTCCCATTCCTCATGTTCAACTGAATGCCCCAGCAGGCATGCTGCCTCAGTAACATACTAGTGTTCATTGCTCTATCCTCTCATATCTAACAGGTCATTTTCCAAAAGTTTAACTCCAATGTGAACCTTCAGCCTCTACTGTTCATTTACAGCGTAACCCTTGGGTGTGGAAAAGAAAATCTTCCCGGCAGAAAGCCAGGAATGCAAATACAGGAGAAAGAAGGTGTATGGAAAAGGAAAGGTGTGAGGTGAAAACTAAACTGTCTGGAGTGGAATGTCTAATTCAGGTGTGAGGCAGCAAGTGTATTTTGGTGGGTCCAGTTCAAGAAAGTCTAAGTACTTGGTTCTAAAAATAATAAGAATCACACAAACCCACTGTGACAAAGTTGAATGGCATTTACTAAAACAATGGTGTAGAAATCTGGCACATCGAGAAAGCTTCAGGAAATCCATAGAAGGTTAGAACCTAGAAGGAGGCCATTTGGCCTACTGAATGTGTTCCAAAGTTTTGTTAAAACAATTTCCAACCTCAGGAGAAAATGAGGACTGCAGATGCTGGAGATCAGATCAAGAATGTGGTGGTAGAAAAACACAGCAGGTCAGGAAGCATCTGAGGAGCAGGAGAATCGATGTTTCGGGCAAAAGCACTACATCAAGAATGACGCTTATGAGCCAACGGGGTGGAGAGATAAATGGGAGAGGGGTTGGGCTGGTGGAAAGGTAGCTGGGAATGTGATAGGTAGATGAAGGTGGGGGTAATGGTGATAGACCGGAGAGGAGGGTGGAGTGGATCCGTGGGAAGGAAGATGGACAGGTAGGACAGATCATGAGGGTGGTGTTGAGTTGGAAGGTGGGATCTGGGATAAGGTGGGGGGAGGGGAATTGAGGAAACTGGTGAAATCCACATGGGGCCCTCCAACCACACGGGATCATGGGTGGAAGATGAGGCATTCTTCCTCCAGGTGTCGGGTGGTTAGGGTTTGGCGACAGAGGCAGCCCAGGACCTGTATGGCCTTGGCAGAGTTGAAGTGTTTGGCCACGGGGCAGTGGAGTTGTTTGGTGTGGATGTCCTGGAGATGTTCTCTGAAGTATTCTGCAAGTAGTTGTCCTGTTTTCCCAATATAGAGAAGACTGCATCGGGAGCAACGGATACAGTAAATGACATGTGTAGAAGTGCAGGTAAGATTCTGATTGATGTGGAAGGTTCCTTTGGGGCCTTGGATGGAGATGGGGGGAGGTTTTGCAATTCCTGTGGTGGCAAGGGAAGGTGCTGGGAGGGGATAGCATGAGTGTCGCGGAGGGAATGGTCTTTATGGAAAGCGGATGTGGTGGGGAGGGAAAACTGTTTGTAGGCGGCAGAAATGGCAGAGGATGATGCAATGTATACGGAGGTTGGTGGGGTAGAAGGTGAGGACCAGGGGTGTTCTGTCCTTGTTGCGGCTGTAGCGTTGGGGTTCGAGAGTAGAGTTGTGGGAAGTGGATGAGCCGCACTGGAGGGCATCATCGATCACATGGATGGGGAAATTGTTGTCTTTGAAGAAGAAGGCCATCTGGTGTGTTCAGTGGTGGAACTTGTCCTCCTGGGAGCAGATGCAGTGGAGGTGGAGGAATTAGGAATAAGGTTTTTACAGGAGGCAGGTTGCAGGAGGTGTAGTCCAGGTAGCTGTGGGAGTTAGTGGGTTTGTAGAAGATGTCCATGTTGAGTCGGTCACCGTTGTTGGAGACAGAGAGGTCCAGGAAGGGGAGGGAGGTATCCGTGATGGTCCAGGTGACACAACCTCATGGGAGCATGAGATGGCGCCAATAGTCATCAATGTAGCAGAGGAAATGGTGGGGAGTGGTGCTGGTGTAACTCCAGACGATGGACTGTTCCATGTAATCGACAAAGAGGCAGGCATAGCTGGAGCCCATGTGGGTGTCCATGGCTCCCCCTTTGGTCTGGAGGAAGTGGGAGGATTCAAATTATCAAGGGTGAGGACCAATTCAGCCCAGCCTGATGAATTTGTCCCTCTAGCCTCCCCAAGTTGCAAATGGCCTGTATGTGAGTGCTAGCATATTCAAAAGATAGTGAGGACTGCAGATGCTGGAAAGTCAGAGTCGATAAAATGTGGAGCTGGAAGAAGCATGACGAAGGAGCAGGAGATTTCAAACCCCAGCCTAATGAGTTTGTTTTTCTAGCCTTATCTCTACCTTGGTTACAAATATCTGTCAAATCTCCCCTAAAAAAAAGTACAACTTTCTTTTCCCTCATCTACTCCCACTGACAACATTCCATGACTTCCAACAAACCACTGTCTGGCAATTTCTCCTCATCGTCCCCCTTGCTCTTATTTTGAAATCTCTGATGAGCTTTAGTCACCAATTCCCCAAGGAAAGGATACAATCTCCCATGTTAATGATAAACCTTTTATCTTCCACAACTCAAATGGGAATATTATTAGTTTTCATCACAACTCCTCAGTATTTTGTCATGCCTGGAATCATGCTGATGAATCCACAGTGCAAATTTAGTACACTTGCTACAACATGGTGCTCCATTCAGTCTTTTAAGTAAGGTCAAACATTTCTCTAAGTTTTCCCACCGAGACGTTACTCACTTGGAATTTTTCATTGGTGATTACCAGCTTGTCCCGAAGACCATGGACGAATGGGAATAAATTATCGATCGCAGAGGAAATGTCTGCTTTATAGGTGCAAAGCTTCTGCCTGAGTTCTTCATCAGTAAAAAAACCAAGGAAAGACATACTGTAGGAGAAGATAATGAACATATTCCTCAATTGGCATCACAGTATATATCATACCAGCCAAATTCTTTGAATTGGGCAATATAATTGTAATTATAAATCATTCAAATGTGTATCAAGGGAGAAAAAGATAGAGGAGTTTAACTTTTAAATAAAAAAGACAGACTTATTGGCAATGATTTTAGGCTTTGTCTGGGAAGTCCTCAGAACCGGATTGCGATTACAGATGTAAATCACAGCTGAAAATTCAACATTTGATTCCCAAAGTTTGCATCCCGATCCGCCATGCATCAGAAGTAAAGCAAAAGCAACACTAGATCCAGGCAAACCTTTGTTATCCAAAGTGACTGAGTAAATATCACCATTTAATGAATGGTGATTAAATAAACAAATCAAGGTCCAGAACTGCTTGTAGGACCACAAATGTGAAATCCAACAACAAATAAGAAGAGTAAGCAGCACACTCTACCTAGTGATAACTCGGCATAAAGACATCAAACCTGTCACCATTGAAAGAACAAGGACTGGCCGCCTTAAGATAAAGGCTGAGTTATGTTCATGTACCCAGGAGAAGGAAGGCAATTAAGTAAGAGGGGGGTGCTCCCTGATTAAGACATACTGTATTTCTGTCTTTACTTGCAGTCTGGTCAGATTGTAGAGCTTGAATCTGATGGAGGTAGATGCCTAACCTATCTCCAAGGAAGGCAAAGAGAAGGGGTTGACTTTAAAGGAACAAGATCCTGGCTTCTGGTCCTGTGTTCTGCGCATCTTGTTGCTTGGTTTGGAATGGATGACTTGTCGCGATTAAGATGGGCAACTCAACAATTTCCATCTCCAATGCTTGTGGTGCATTCTCAGCATCTCCAGGAAGGGCAAGAGCGTGAACTCAACAGCCCTCCCATAAGCAAATTGCTTCTGCCCTGCTCCCTTGACTTGACTTAACCTATCCATCGGCCTTCCCACCTATCTGCTTCATCCTTCCCACTGATCAATATCAATCACCTCCTATCTGCATCTACCTATTGCCATCTCTACCCTTCACACAGCCTTTACCCTTCCCTCTATTTATCAGCCCTCTTCCCCCTCCCCAGTTCTAATGAAGGGTCCTGTCCAAAATATTGACTCTCCTGCTCCTCTGGTGCTGCTTGACCTGTTATGCTTCTTCCAGCTCCACATTTTATCGACTCTGACTCTCCAGCATCGGCAGTCCTCACTATCTCTTGAGTATGCTAGCATTCACATCCATGCCATTTACATCCATAGTGCATATCATGGTGTAGCCAGAAGTAGAGAACAAGGAGGATGCCCAAATCCCTGCATCACAAGTGATTGGAAGCATGTCATTGAAGGTCATAATCATTAAGTTTTATCCTGGGAGATAATAGTCACTTACAGAGGGAAATGCTGACATTGCCTGTGGCTGCTGCTGCTTAGCAACAGGTGTCAACACTGAAAACAATACTTGACAATCAGGTTGCCTGCTGCATTCAGAACAAAAACATGCCTCTTACTGATTTAAAAATCACACAACACCAGGTTATAGTCCAACTCGTTTCTTTGGAAGCACAAGCTTTCAGAGCACTGCTCCTTCATCAGATGTTGTGGACTTTAACAACTGGTGTCTTGTCAGCCAAGTTAATGCATTTAAGGTGTGAGGTGCCCTGTGTGAGACTATCTGTGCCACAATGTTCAGACTGATTCAAATGGATTTACAGAATCTTACATGGATTCATGCAGTTTTTAAGCAAAATAAAATGTAATTCTGCAAGTAAAATTTCAACCCACAAGCTTAAGTGTGTTTGTGCATGTGGGTTTATGTTTGGGGGAGGGGTTATGAGTGTTTGTGAGAGAGTGTGTGAGTGGAAAGGGGTATAAGTCTGTGAGAGGGTGTCTGTGTGACTGTGGGAGTGCGAGACCGAGCAGAGGCTACAGCAATAGATGAATGGACACATCACAACAATCAACAGACAGGAGTGTTCCCTCCCAGTCGGCGAACACTTCAACGGTCTGTGACATCAACCTCGGACCTTAGGGTGACCGTCCTCCAAGATATCTTCAGGACAGGCAACAACGCAAAGAGGCCGAGCAGAGGCTGATAGCCAAGTTCGGTACCTATGGGGATGGCCTCAACCAGGACCTTGGGTCTATGTCATACTGCAGGAGATCCCACTTCGTCACACACACACACACACACACACACACTCATCACCACATACACACATAGTCCATGCACAAATACACAAACATTTGTGGGGTGAATTTGTATTTGCAGAATTATGTTTTATTTTGCTCAAAAACTTCAAAAATCCACGTAAGATTCTGCAAATCTGTTTTTTAGATTAGAATCAGTCTGAACATCATGGCACAGATAGTCTCACAGAGCACCCCACACCTTAACTGCGTTATCTGGGCTGAATGACATCAATTGTTAAAGTTCACTTGAGAATGTAACTTTAAAAATGTTTGCAATTTACATATGAAAGAACTGAAACCAACATGTTCATTCTCAAAAGATAAGAGACTTAACAAACTATCCAGGTCTTTTCCAATATATAATTTCAGTTACATCATATTTTATCTTACAATCTTAAACTCCAGAACCACCTGATGAAGAAGCAGCACTCTGAAAGCTAGTGCTTCCAAATAAACCTGTTGGACTATAAACTGGTATTGTTAGATTAGATTACTTACGGTGTGGAAATAGGCCCTTCGGCCCAACAAGCCCATACCGACCCGCTGAAGCGCAACCCACCCATACCCCTACATTTACCCCTTGCCTAACACTACAGGCAATTTAGCATGGCCAATTCACCTGACCCGCACATCTTTGGACTGTGGGAGGAAACCGGAGCACCCAGAGGAAACCCACACAGTCACGGGGAGAACATGCAAACTCCACACAGTCACTCGCCTGAGTCGGGAACTGAACCCGGGTCTCAGGCACTGTGAGACAGCAGTGCTAACCACTGTGCCACCGTGCCGCCCGTGTGTAATTTTTAAAATTTGTCCAGCCAGGGGATTCAAGATGACGGCGACCCAGTAGGTCTGGGTCTGCTGAGCTCTGTACTCCCCTCACTTTTTAAAACTATTAAAAAAGCTTTATCCAGCTGCTATAGTCATTTTGCACCAAACTTGAGCAGTTTGGTACATTCTAAAATGACTAAAGGTAAAGGATCATGGAGATCATACAATAGTGTACAAAATCCCATGCAAAGACTGCACAAAACACTACATAGGACAAACAGGAAGACAGCTAACAACCCGCATCCATGAACACCAACTAGCCACGAAATGACATGACCAGCTATTCCTAGTAGCCATACACTCAGATGACAAACAACACGAATTCGATTGGAACAACACCACTATTATAGGACAGGCCAAACCAAGAACAGCCAGGGAATTCCTAGAGGCATGGCACTCATCCACAAATTCTATCAACAGACACATCGAACTAGACCCTATATACCGGCCACTGCAGCAGACAGCAACTGACAACCGGAAGCGGCAGATTCAAACCAGTATAAATGCCGGAGGAATCAGCACAGAAGCGCTTCCCAGGAGGCTCCCAAGCACTGAAGATGTCACCTAGAAAGGGGACGAAACGTTTGCAACAAAAACTCCCAGCTCGGCGAACAGAACCACAACAAGATCTATTAATAATATCAGAGAAGTGTTAAATATGGTACAAGTCTGCCAGCAAAGAGTGATACTGGGATTAGTCGTCTCCCTAGATGCAGAGAAAACATTGACCAGGTGGAATGGCTGTACCTTTTTTATACTATGGAGCAATCTGGCATTGGAGAAGTTGTTACCAAATGGTTCCCAGTGTTACATAACGACCTGAAAGCAGTGGTGATTACCAACAATATAAAATCAGATAGTTTTAGCTTTGGCAGAGGTTGTCACCAAGGATGGCGATGGCCTCTCTGGTAAACTAGTGAACCGCTGGCAGGAGCTATCCGAACTGACCCTAATATAACACCCCCAGAGGTAGGATCAGGCAAGCATAAAATTACTCTTTTTTGTGGGTGACGTCCTTCTTTTCTTAATGATCCATCGACATCTGTGCCCCGTTTAATTCAAGTGGTTAATTTATTTGGTATGTTCTCAGTGTACAAAATTCATTTTACGAAATCAGAAGCCATGCCGCTAGGAGGTCTTACTAGCATATCCAATTTTGCGGATGGATCCTGCTTCCCCTTTCGTTGGTCCTGGGAGGTTTTCTCTATTGAAGTGTTTTTATTACCCCTGCATTTGGTCAGTTATATAAAAAATAATTATATGTATTTATTAGAGAAAATAAGGCAGGACCTCCAACATTGAAAATATCCCCTAATATCCTGGATATTAGGAAGAATAGCTTTGGTCAAGGTGAATATTCTCCCTCACCGATTATACCCCATGAGAATACTTCCTTTGATGTTGCTGAGACAGGCGCTATGTAAGCTTTATGGCTGGCTCGGCTCCTTTATTTGGAAACATACACGGCGCCTTATTAAATTTGATAACTTACAGCTCCCACAAGTAAGGGAAGGTCTAGATTTTCCGGATTTTAGGAAGTACCAACTGAGTACCCTGCTATCATATGTGGCTGATTGATTGGGTCTCTTGTGATCCACAATCAATTTGGCTGGACATTGAGGCTTCCCAAGCAAAATGTCCTCGTATCAATCTATTATTTATGGATAAGATGAGAATTATCATGGATCATTGTAAAAACCCGATTGTACTAAACATAATCAAAGTTTGGAGGATGATGCAACAGGGTGAGGGTAATTTACAAAAAACCTTCCCTTTTACCCCTATAGTGGGAACATTGGGATTTCAGTCAGGCTTGACAGATGCTGGATTTAAAATTTGGGAGTCAGAGGCATCTCCTGCTTGGGAGATCTGTTCAATGGGAAGGTCATGATGTCCTTCGAAAGTTGCGTCAGAAGTTCGGGTTGCCTAGCAAGGACCTCTTTGGATATTTTCAAGTTCAAGACTTCATACAAAAAAAGACCACATTGATGACAAATCAGGTTTGGAAAGGAGAGTGCTTCGGCCAATGGGTGCACCCTCATTCAGTACTCTCTACCAATTGCTAGGTAATAAGGTATCAAAGGGCACAGAACAACTCAAGAATTAGGGATGGAAATCTCCTTAGAGAGATGTGGGAGGATATCTGGGGAAATACCAGGAAGACTCAAGCTATTCAATTGAAGATACTTCATTGGGCTCATGTAGCACCAGAGCAGCTTGCCAAGTTTAAGGCAGGAGCGTCCCCAATGTGCCCTAAATGTAAAATAGAAGGTGGTGCTCTCACTCATTGTTTGTGAACATGCCATAAGATTCTTAGACACTGGGACAGTGTAGTGAATGCCTTGGCAAAAGAATTTGGGAACGGAGATCGGGTTGGACCCGGTGTCTCTTGAGCTTTCCAAATCTTCCTGCTCTAGATGCATACGGGAAGAAACTGTTTATGATCCTCTCCTTTTGAGCGAGGAAAAATACTTTAGCAAGCCGGGTATTGTAAAGTCCCCCAGGACATTCTAATAGGCATAAAATAGTTATGGAACATATTCCCCTGGACTTCCTTACCAATATGGTGCACCAAAAAACAGAATTGGTTTATAGAACATGGCGGACCTTCTTGAACTACCGATGCAGCTGTATCGGCCATACTGTCTAGGGCCTTTGTTTAGCCGTGAGGAAGATGTTTGTCAGTTCGGGGGCCCTGGGAGGAAGAATTCGTATAAATACGGGTCTTGTTATGACTTCAAATAATTTTTCTTTTGACCTCTTAATTATTTATTTATTTACCTTCTTTGTTTCTCTTTTTTATTGTTAGTTACGTACTATGTTGTAGTTTTTTTTAAATATAAATATAATCTTTTTTATATCTTACTTTGAGTTTTGGTAGTCTGTAGAGTAGATTAGTAACTAGTCTTCTTAATTCTTATCAATGCTGGTATTATTTTGTAAAGTGGTTACACTATTTTGTATTAGTTTTGTAATTTTGTAAAAACAAACCCAAAAACCTCTCTTTTCAATAAAAATATTTCCAAAAAAAAACTGTACATCCCAGTCCAACACTGGGATCTCCAAATGACTCTTACAGATTGGACTCTTCAGTCATCAGCATACTCTGTCCCATTCCCAATGGATTTGCTGCAGTACCATCATCATATGCAGATGGATTGATGTGAAGATAAGGAAAGGAAGGGACTGCTTCCCCCGAGTTGATAAATATTCTGGCCCATTCAACATCCACGACAGACCACCACACACCCCCATCGTAACAGCAAGCTGCCATCCAGCTTTGTGTAGGAGCAAGTGAATTCGCAGCTGCACCAATCCCCCATCCAACCTCCCAGACTGGCAAGCTGCCACCAAGGATCTGTGCCCACAGCTCACCGGTGGGGTGTAAATAACCAAATTTCATTCCAATCTCAGAGCAGTGGTTCACTTGGGTTTGGGCAATCTGTATCCCGGAGATATTTTCTCTCGTTTTATTTCTTGATGTTTTCTGCTCCAGAGGAAGGAGTCAGAGTTTCTCTGCTAAAAAATGTTTTACTTCAACACTGTGCAGTCACAAACGTTCTCTGTGTAAAGCACACCATTCTCTCAGAGTGACCAAACGATTACAGCATTGGACAAAATATTATGAGGGGACAGGCAGGGCTTGAATGTTGGTTCATTCGACTGAAAGAAAAGTTATCAACCAGAAACAGATGTGGAAGATACCCATCCCATACCCATAGCGCACTGTGGCCAGGTTAGCTCAAAGGCTCGTGGTCTTGCACACCCGCCACTCATTCCAGGGGCTTCTACAATCCTGGCCATGCCTGAGCTCTGCAGACCAGCTCACAAAAGATGCTCAATGGATTCCGGAGTGGGCTGATTTGGAGGGGGCTGAAAATGTGTTGCTGGAAAAGCGCAGGTCAGGCAGCATCCAATGGAGTAGGAGAGTCGACGTTTCGGGCATGAGCCCTTCTTCAGGAATCAGGAGGGGGGTACTTTAGGCAGGATGGGATGTTGAAGGTGAGGTTTGAGGTGACCGTTGGATATTACGGTACAGGCAGGAAGGAAAGGGTTACCAACATCTGCTGGGCAATGGGTACCCACCTGTAGACAGTGACACACTCCTTCCCCTCAGTTTTAACACTCTCCCCAAAAAAGCCCATGCCATCAGGCAGTGTAACACTGGACATGTCACTTACATGTTGCTGTTGTTTCCAGCCCCTATCTTCCCTCTGTACTTGAAGGATGAGTCCACAACACAATCACCCAACTCGATTACGGTGGCTCAGTGGTTAGCACTGCTGCCTCACAGTGCTAGGGATCCCGGTTCGATTTCAGCCTCGGGCAACTGTCTGTGTGGAGTTTGCACATTCTCCCCATGTCTGCACAGGTTTCCTCCGGGTGCTCCAGTTTCCTCCCACAATTGAGTTGCTGTGGACTTGCTAGGCCGAAAGGCCTGTTTCCACACTGTAGGGATTCTAAGTACTCAATGCTCTGGCCAATAAAGGAAAGCATACCAAATGCCTTCTTCACTATCCTATCTACCTGTGACTCTACTTTCAAGGAACTATGAACCTGCACTCCAAGGACTCTTTGTTCAGCAACATTCCCCAGACCTCACCATTAAGTGATTTGCCTTTCTAAAATGCAGCACCTCACATTTATCTAAATTAAACTCCATCTGCCACTCCTCAGCCTATTGGCCCATCTGATCAAGATCCTATTGTACTCTGAGGTAATCTTCTTCGTTGTCCACTCCATCTCCAAAGTTAAAAATCATACAACACCAGGTTATTAGCCATCAGGCTTATGGGGGTAATTGGAAGTACTAGCTTTCAGAGCGTTGCTCCTTTATTGGTGGTTGTGGAAAATAAGATTGTAAGACACAGAATTTATAGCAAAAGTTTACAGTGTGATGTAACTGAAATTATATATTGAAAAAGACCTGGATTGTTTGTTAAGTTCCTCAACGTTTAGAATTAACATGCTGGTTTCAGTTTGCATATGTAAATTACAAAACGTTTTTAAAAAGTTACATTCTCCAATTCTGGTGTCATATGTAAACTTACTAACTATACCTCCTATGTTCACATCCAAATCATTTACAGTATATAAAAAGCAAAAAGCAGTGGACCCAGCACCGATCCTTGTGGCACACGACTAGTCATAGGCCTCCAGTCTGAAAAGCAACCCTCTACCACCACCAAGTTGCCTGTCAAGAACCAGTCATATCCAGTCCTTTGCTTCAGTATTCGGTGTAACTTTGGACCACTATTTCTTTAGCCTTGCGTTACCCAGTATCAGATTACAACGGGAAGGACGCTGTAGAAATGAGACCTCCGTCTGCTCTTCAGAACTGCGAACAGACTGAGACAGCCTTGACACCTACCTTGTGTATCAATGTCTCGGTGGACCAGTGGATACATGGGATTTGAAGACGGAAGCCACCTCTGAAGCTTTGCTGTGTGAAATCAGAAGGTTCTGGTATTTGAACTGCCTGGTTTCGATTGAAGGGGCGTAGTCAGTACACAGTTGCAGCAGTCATTTGCAAAGGGAGCGTCGCTAAAGTTCTGACCGTTGCTTCACAGGCTCAAAAGCACAAAGGCATCCTTTTTCTACTTGTCCTGAAAGAAAAAAATCACAGTACCCTAGCAAACCTCCCCCAGCCCCGTCCCAAACCAGTATTCCTTTTAGCAGGACTTTTTTTTATATCATTACCAACACTCTGCATTGGGAGTATTTGACAGGGCACTGTAACCAAGCTAGCAATGTTTCACAGAGCATTTGTTTTCCCAACCCGTGCTGAATCAGTCAGGGAATAAGCTGTATTATCCCAAACATTTCCTCACGGGCTTCAGTGTCGTTTCGACATCGAGGTAAGCTCGCTCTAAGACTGTTTGATGGGCGGGTAGAGAGGATGTTTTAATCTGTATTTAACCTACACTGTATACAATCTGAAACGCATGAGGGGTGAGTGTAGATGGCACTTTACTCGGTATTTATCTCTAAATGTACTCAGATTGGGAATCCTTTACTGGGGCAAGACACAATGACCCAGCTGCTTTACTTTATGAGGACTGTGCATTCAAATTTGCAATCAAATCGTTTCTTATTTTTCAAATATAATAAACAGTTTTAAAATTTAGATTTTTTTTCCATTATACGCTTTTAGATATGGGTGATGTACTCGACATTCGCAGTGTTGTTTGTGTGGAAGGACAGCATAGTGTTGGTCGGAGCACTCCCCTTTACATGAACCTGATCCTGATCCTGACCTGGGAATATACAGTAGGATTAAACTATTCAAAGCTATGCCTCGCCTGGGATACTTGAAGCTGACAGAAGGAACATGGCTCTTCCAAAGTCTGGCTCATCCCTGTGCAACCTTCAGGAACAAGTATAATTTAATCAGCGCCCTCTACACTTCACATCATTGCAGGCTTTTGTGGTGATCCCTAATGACAGCCTGGACTGAAAGGACAGTTGAAGCATTGGCGGAGTGCCGAGTGTGATACATCCCCGACATTGGGCTTTCCTGCACATTGCCCGCTAAAAAATATTTCACTTCAGTCACGCAGAAAAGTGCTTTTATTTGTAAATTTAAACCTGATGATTTCTAAATAATCCCTTCAAACTGATCAGTGCTGAAGGAAATTCCGTTTTTACCACATCCAAAATGGAACACTGCTTCAGTGAAGCAAGACAAATCATGATCGCGTCATTGGAAACTTGATCCAATGTAAACTAAGAGAGCATAAAGTTGCTGCATGCAAACCTTCTGTCACCAGGCGGAGGTACGCTGATTAGGTTCACTTTGTCCTTCCCTCAGGGACCTTTTTTGGATAATGGTTAGTCTCTCTCAGTTTGTCTGAAACGTGGATGAATTAAGCAGAGTCTGCAGTTCCCCTTCCCCATGGAGAAACTGTAGAGCAATGCTTTAATGTTCACGTTAATTGGACTGTGAAGCGAGAGGAAGGAGTCTCCATTTGGCCCCTCTGAGATGCTCTGCCATTCAAAGTGATCATGCCTGATCCTTTATCTCATTCCCGTATTCCTGCTTTGTCTCCATACCCTTGATGCCTTTAAAATATAAAAATGAATGGGCAAGTTTCAATTAAAGAAGGCAGAAGGCAGTCTTATACAGACTAAGTTAAAAATTGCACGACACCAGGTTATAGTCCAACAGGTTTATTTGGAAGTACTAGTTTTCGGAGCACTGCTCCTTGGTCAGGTAACCAGTAGGGTAGGATTATAAGATACAGAATTTATAGCACGAGATCGTAGTGTCATGCAACTGACACGATATATTGAACAAAGTGACATCTCAGCTCAGACAATGCATTAAAGGTGTGAGGTTAGAGTCTGTCGGCATTCAATCTTGAGTCAGACTGGTTCTATTTCCAAAGTAGGAATTTATAAAATGGCACTTGGACCTTTAATGCATTGTCTGAGCTGAGATGTCACCTTTTTTTTTATAAAACTGGAAGTTATCTCAGGAATGTGACTAGAAAGAGGTTCTGGGATTTACATATTAATGAATCAAAACACGCAACCCATTTTAAATGATGAAATACTTAACAGCAATCTAGGGTTGAAAATGTGTTGCTGGTTAAAGCACAGCAGGTCAGGCAGCATCCAAGGAATAGGAAATTCGACGTTTCGGGCATAAGCCCTTCATCAGGAAAGCAATCTAGGGTTGTTCAGTATATTGTAACAGTTGCATACCACTGTGATCTGCTATAAAATCTATGTCTTATGATCCTGCCTCAGTAGCTACCCAATGAAGGAACAGCACCCCAAAAGCTAGCACTTCCAGATAAACATGTTAGACTATAACGTGGTGTTGTGTGATTTTTAACTTTGTCCACCTGAGTCCAACACCTGCACCTCCTCATTATACAGACTATTGCAAGCAGTGCAGCTACCAATGATTTAAAATGGATTAATTAGTGAAAATGTCATTGTTGGCATACTTGATAAAGTTCTGGATGTAAGTTTGCACATCTAGAACCTCAACCTGAGCTACAAATCTTCTCAAGAGTTGCTACTTGATAAAGTGATATAAAACTTAAAGTTATAGAGTCATAGAGGTGTACAGCATAGAAACAGACCCTTCAGTCCAATTCGTCCATGCCAACCAGATGTCTCAACCTAATCTAGTCCCATTTGCTAGCACCCCCTCATATCCCTCTAAATCCTTCCTATTCATATACCCATCCAGATGCTTTTTAAATGCCTCCACCATTTCCTCCATGCACACCACCCTCTGGTTGAAAAAGTTGCCCCTTATGTCCCTTTTATATCTTTCCCCTCTCACCCTAAACCTATGCCCCCTAGTTGTGGACTCCACCACCCCAGGAAAAAGACCTTGACGATTTATCCTATCCAAAGCCCTCATAGAGTCATAGAGATGTACAGCATGGAAACAGACCCTTTGGTCCAACCCATCCGTGCCGACCAGCTATCCCAACCCAATCTAGTCCCACTTGCCAGCACCTGGCCCATAGCCCTCCAAACCCTTCCTATTCATATACCCATCCAAATGCCTCTTAAATGTTGCAATTGTACCTGTCTCCACCACATCCTCTGGCAGCTCATTCCATACACATACCATCCCCTGCCTGAAAAAGTTGCCCCTTAGGTATTTTTTATATCTTTCCCCTTTCACCCTAAACCTATGCCCTCTAGTTCTGGAATCCCCGATCCCTGGGAAAAGACTTTGCCTATTTATCCTATCCATGCTCCTCATAATTTTTGTAAACCTCTATAAGGTCACCCCTCAGCCTCCGATGCTCCAGGGAAAACAGCCCCAGACTGTTCAGACTCTTCCTGTAGCTCAGATCCTCCAACCCTGGCAACATCCTTGTAAATCTTTTCTGAACCCTTTTAAGTTTCGCAACATCTTTCCGATAGGAAGGAGACCAGAATTGCACGCAATATTCCAACAGTGGCCTAACCAATGTCCTGTACAGCCGCAACATGACCTCCCAACTCCTGTACTCAATACTCTGACCGATAAAGGAAAGCATATCAAATGCCTTCTTCACTATCCTATCTACCTGCGACTCCACTTTCAAGGAGCTATGAACCTGCATTCCAAGGTCTCTTTGTTCAGCAACACTCCCTAGGACCTTACCATTAAGTGTATAAGTCCTGCTAAGATTTGCTTTCCCAAAATGTAGCACCTCGCATTTATCTGAATTAAACTCCATCTGCCACTTCTCAGCCCATTGGCCCATCTGGTCCAGATCCTGTTGTAATCTGAGGTAACTCTCTTCGCTGTCCACTACACCTACACTTTTGGTGTAATCTGCAAACTTACTAAATGTACCTCTCATGCTTACATCCAATTCATTATATATATGACAAAAAGTAGTGGACCTGGCAATGATCCCTGTGGCACTCCACTAGTCACAGGCCTACAGTCTGAAAAACAACCCTCCACCACCACCTTCTACCTTTGAGCTAGTTCTGTATCCAAATGGCTAGTTCTCCCTGTATTCCATGAGATCTAACCTTGCTAATCAGTCTCCCATGGGGAACCTTTGATTTTATTAACCTCTATACGGTCACTCCTCAGCCTCCAATGCTGCAGGGAAAACAGCCCCAGCCTCTCCCAATAGCTCAAATCCTCCAATCCTGGCAATATCCTTATAGATCTTTTCTGAACCCTTTCAAGTTTCACACCATCCTTCCAATAGGAGGGAGACCAGATTTACATGCAATATTCCAAATGTGGCCAAACCAATGTCCTGTACAGCTGCACCATGACCTCCCAACTCCTAAACTTAATGCTCTGTGCAATAAAGAAAGAATACCAAGTGCCTCCTTCACTAGCCTAAGTTAAGAACATTTAAGTTTTGAACTAACTGTTCAGTATGGGAAGCAATGTGAGGTACAGAAGAAAATGTAAAATTAAAGTATATGGGATTGGGGTTAGTATACTAACATGGACGGAGAACTGTTGGCAGGCAGGAAACAAAGACTAGGAATAAACGGGTCGTTTTCCGATTGGCAACCAGAGACCAGCAGGGTACTGCAGGGATCAATACTTGAACCCCAGCTATTCATAATATACATCAATGATCTGGCTGAGGAAACTAACTACAATATCTCCGGATTTGCAGATGACACAAAATTGGGTGGAAGGGTGAACTGAGAGGCGGAAGCAAAGGTGCTTCAATGTGATTGAATGGATAAATGCATAGCAGATGAAGTATAATGTGAACAAATATGAGGTTATCCATTTTGGTAGCAAAAACAGGAAGGCTGTTTTTGCTGAATGCTGATAGATTGGAACAGGGAGCGGAGTAATGAGACCTGGGAGTTATTGTACACCAGTCACTGAAAGTGAGCTTGGAGGTGCAGCAAGTGATGCAGAAGGCAAAGGGTATGTTGGCCTTCATGACTAGAGGATATGATGACAGGAACTGGGATTTCTGTTACAATTGTACACGGCCTTCAACCTGAGATCTTCAAGCTCAAAATGTCCAACATCCTTGAAGGCAGAGATTGAGCCATTTGACATATGGAGGATAGGACATTTTTGGTTAAGGAGAAGGAGGATGTCTCAAAGGGTTCAAAAATGGAATGGATTTGATTACAGTTAAAGAACAAATAAAAATATGCAATTAGTTTGCTTGGTGTAATCTACAGGCCACCCATTGGTGGAAGGATACAGAGGTACAAATCCACAAGGAAATTACAGATAGGTGCAACTATTATAGAATAGAATAGCTATTATAAGGGACTTTAATTACCCAAATATATACTGGGACAGTAATAGTGTAAAGAGCAGCAAGTGGCAAGCATTCCTAGATTTTGTGTACAGGAGAATTTCCCACAGCAGCACTGCCAGACCTGGTTCTTAGGGAGTGAGGTAGGCCAAGTGGATCGAGTGATAATGTGGGAATGTTTATATCATGATGTAGGAGCAAATTACTGCTGTAATCTGGACTGAAAACAAAAAATGCTGGACATCACAGTGAATCAGGCAGCATCCAATGTTTCGAGTCTGGATGACTCTTCATCAGCACTGGTGTGGTGTGGAGAGGGCAGCATTAATGCAATGGTGGGGGTTGGAGTGCTGGGGGAGAAAGGGTGTAGATAGTGCAAATTAAATGATCGGAATATGAGAATGGCAGTTTAGAGTGGATGAGAGGAACGGGGAATTTGAGATGTCACGCCGCCATTTTTACCATTCTTCGATCTCTTAATTGAGATCTCTTCATTGTTGGCGTAACATTGGTCATCTAAATTTCCCTGCTCCTCTCACCCACTCTAATCTGTCCCCTTCTGAAATTGCCACACTTTGCTGTCTCAGGTCCAACTCTAATTGTGTCATCAAACCCACTGACAAGGGTGGTGCTGTTGTAGTCTGGCACACTGATCTTTACCTTGCAAAAATACAATGTCAACTCTCAGGCACTTGTTCCTATCTCCCCCATATCTGAGCATCAACCCATTGTTGTCAGGACTGCCACTGATGACATTCCCGCCAGAGATCCTCCTCCCACTGCCTTCAACCTTATAGTCTCCCAAGCCTCCACAGCCTGCTTCTACCTCTTTCCCAAAATCCACAAGCCAGATTGCCCTAGTAGGCCCATCGTATCAGCCTGTCCAGAATGCATTTCCTCCTACCTTGACTCCATCCTCTCTCCACTTGTTCAGACCCTGCCCACCTACATCTGCGATTCCTCTGATGCCCTCCACCATATCGACAATTTCCAGTTCCCTAGCCCTAACTGCCATGAATGCCCAAGCCCTCTATAATTACATTCCCCACCAGGATGGTCTGAGAGCTCGCGGCTTCTTCCTTCAACAGAGACCTGAACAGTGCCCACTCAACACCACTCTCCTCTGCCTGGCTGAACTTGTTCTCTCACTGAACAATTTCTCCTTTAATTCATCTAACTTCTGCCAAGTCAAAGGAGTGATGATTGGCATCTGCCTGGGTCCCGGTTATGCCTGCCTCTTTATGGTGAATGCGGAACAATCCTTATTCCAGTCCCACAACTCTTTCCTTGGTACATCGATGACTGTTTTGGTGCCACTTCATGCTCCTGCCTGGACCTTGCAAAATTTGTTCACCTTGCCTCCAATTTTCACCCCTCTATAACTTTCACATCATCCATTTCTGACACTTCCCTTCCTTTCCTTGGCCTCTTCATCTCCATTTCAGGGAATAAACTGTCCACTGCCATCCACCACAAAGTCACTGACTCCCGTAGCTACCTTCATACCCCATGTCCTGCAAGAACTCCATCCCATTCTCCCACTTCCTTCACCCACATTGCATCTGGTCAGATGATGCCATCTTCCAAACCAGCACTGCTTCCTTCTTCCATACAACTCATTGTGGTTGACAGGGCCCTCAACCATCCAACCTATCACCCATGCTTCTGCCCTTGCCCCATTGCATCATTCACAACAGCGTGATCATCTTCCCCTTGTCCTCACTTTTCATCCCCCAGCTTCCGTATTCAAAGTATTATTCTCCACTATTTCAGACAATTTCAGCAGAGCGCCACCACCAAACACATCTCCCCCTGTCTGCATTTCGCAGTGTTCCTTCCCTCTGGGACATGCTAGTCTATTCCTCAACCACCAACGCCATCACCCCATCCCATGGGGGCTTCCCATGTAACCGCACAAGTGCAATACCTGCTCCTTCATCTCCCATCCAGGTGCCTAAACATCTTTCCAAGTGAAGCAGCATTTCACCTGCACCCCTTTCCAATCCGGTGTACTGAATTCACTACATCCAGTGTGGCATACACTACACTGAAGAAACCAAACACAGCCTGGGTGGCCACTTTGCAGAACTCTCCAGCATGACCCCAACCACCATGGAGCCACTCATTGTAAAACAGCGTCCTGCTCGCATACCCACTTGTCTGTTCTCAGCACTCTGCTGTTTTCCAGTGAATCACAATGCGAACTGGAGGAGCAACATCTCACCTTCAGATTAGGCAGTTTACAGCCTCCTGGACTTAACATGGAGTTCAACCCCCTTCAGATTGTGTACTCATGCCCATTTCTTCCCTTTCTTTTAGCTTCACTTGTTACATTCTCTGGCACCATGTCCTCTCTCTCCTCCCCCTCCTGCCAACTACTCCAGGGGACTATCTGTTCTTTCCAGTCTGGCAGGTAGACACACCATTGTTCTTCCAGTGTCATAGTTTGATCACTTAATCTGAACTATCAACATCCTTCCTCTCCCTGCACTCTATCCCCTGCCAACTACAGCATAAATGCTGCCTCCTCCACATTTCACACCAGCTCTGATGAAGAGTCATCCACACTCGAAATGTTAGCTTGCTTCCTCTCCACGGCCTGACCCGCTTTGATTTCCAGCATTTTTTGTTTTCAGTCATCATGTCATGATACTTAGGATGATAACGAAAAATGACATTGGACCATCCAGAGTACAAATTGGCACCTGGCGGACAATTGACTTCAACGAGGCTTTGATAGGTTAGAAGGAAAGAACGTTGCTTTGGATTTAATCCATGCTGTGTCTGCCCCTAAGTGCACACAAGTAAAATGAATTTTATTGGGTTGAATTTAAGCTGTAGACCATCATTACCACCAGATGTCGCTGTGACTACATGGCAAACATTTTGGTTCGATAATCAGACTCAGGGTCAGGATTCAGTGATGGAGTTTCCAACAGTGTGGAAAGGAGTTTAATTTGATTTGGAGATAGGAGAGAGTATTACGGATGTATGTACCACATTGGTTACCTCTCCCCCTAACGATATGAGTTAACATATTAGCAACAGACAATATTCAGAACCCAGAGCACCTTGGTCTCTCTGAGCTCTGTTGTGAAAAACTGATCTGTAATCAATACAAAAAATCATTTGGGGGAGAAATAAGTTTACCCATTTAATAGATGCTGTGGCAAAAATAATTTCATTTTCAAATGGGGTGCTCAATGTGGGAAAGGAAACCTCAGTAATTTGGTGAGGTTCCAATTCAAACAGATATCAGTGATAGGGTCATAGAGTCATAGAGATGTACAGCATGGAAACAGACCCTTCAGTCCAACCTGTCCATGCCGACCAGATATCCCAACCCAATCTAGTCCCACCTGCCAGCACCTGGCCCATATCCCTCCAAACCCTTCCTATTCATATACCCATCCAAGTGCCTCTTAAATGTTGCAATTGTACCAGTCTCCACCACATCCTCTGGCTGCTCATTCCATACACGTACCACCCTCTGTGTGAAAACGTTGTCCCTTAGGTCTCTTTTATATCTTTCCCCTCTCACCCTAAACCTATGCTCTCTAGTTCTGGACTCCCCGACCCCAGGGAAAAGACTTTGTCTATATACCCTATCCGAGTCCCTCATAATTTTGTAAACCTCGATAAGGTCACCCCTCAGCATCCAAAACTCCAGAGAAAACAGTCCCAGCCTGTTCAGCCTCTCCCCATAGCTCAAATCCTCCAACCCTGGCAACATTCTTGTAAATCTTTTCTGAACTCTTTCAAGTTTCACAACATCTTTCTGATAGGAAGGAGAACAGAAATGCATGCAATATTCCAACAGTGGCCTATCCAATGTCCTATACAGCCATTACATGACCTCCCAACTCCTGTACTCAATACTCTGACCAATAAAGGAAAGCATACCACATGCCTTCTTCACTATCTACCTGTGACTCCACTTTCAAGGAGCCAAGAACTGGCACTCCAAGATTTCTTTGTTCAGCAACACTCCCTAGGACATTACCATTAAGTGTATAAATCCTGCTAAGATTTGATTTCCCAAAATGTAGCACCTCACATTTATCTGAATTAAACTCCATCTGCCACTTCTCAGCCCATTGTTCCATCTGATCCAGATCCTGTTGTAATCTGAGGAAACCCTCTTCACTGTCCACTACGCTTCCAATTTTGGTGTCATCTGCAAACTTACTAACTGTATCTCTTATGCTTACATCCAAATCGTTTATGTAAATGACAAAAAGTAGAGGACCCAGCACCGATCCTTGTGGCACTCCACTGGTTACGGGCCTCCAGTCTGAAAAACAACCCTCCGCCACCACCCTCTGTCTTCTACCTATGAGCCAGTTCTGTATCTTGTTTAAATATTTTCCATTGCTGCCAGTCCTGCCCATCCCCGAGCCAAGTTTCTGTAATTGCTATGATATCCCAGTCCCATGTTCCTAACCATCCCCTGAGTCCATCTGCCTTCCCTGTTAGGCCCCTTACATTGAAATAAATGCAATTTAATTTATTAGTCCTACCTTGTCCCTGCCTGCCCTGACTTCTTGACTCACCTCTGTTCTCAGCTGTACCTGTCTCAGATCGATCCCTTTCCTCACTATCTCCCTGGGTCCCCACCCCCTCCCACCTTACTAGTTTAAATCCTCCCAAGCAATTCTCGCAAATCTCCCTGCCAGTATATTAGTCCCCTTCCAATTTAGGTGCAATCTGTCCTTCTTGTACAGGTCACTTCTACCCCAAAAGAGATTCCAATGATCCAAAATATGAATCCTTCCCCCTTACACCAGCTCCTCAGCCATGCATTCATCTGCTCTATCCTCCTATTCCTGCCCTCACTAGCTTGTAGCATTGCGAGTAATCCAGATATTACTACTCTTGAGGACCTCCTTTTTAAATTTCTGCCTAACTCTCTGTAATCTCCCTTCAGAATCTCAACCTTTTCCCTTCTTATGTTGTTGGTTCCAATGTGGACAATGACCTCCTGCTGGCCCCTCTCCCACGTGAGAACATTCGGCACCCTCTCTGAGACATCCTTGATCCTGGCACCAGGGAAACAACACACCTGCTTTTTCCTCTGCTGGCCACAGAAACATCTGTCTGTACCTCGGACTACAGAATCCCCGAACACAATTTATCTCTTGGAAGCCTACATACCCCTCGTTGCATTAGAACCAGTCTCCATACCAGAAACTTGGCTGTTCATGCTACGTTCCCCTGAGAATTCATCAACCCCAACATTTTCCAAAACAGCATACCTGTTTGAAATGGGTATATCCACAAAAGACTTCTGCCCTAGCTGCCGACCTCTCTCACCCTTCCTGGAGTTAACCCATCTATGTGACTGTATCTGAGACTTCCCCCCTTCCGATAACTGCCATCCATCATATAATGTTGTTGTTGCAAATTCCTCATCGCTTCTACCTGTCTCTCCAACTGATCCACTCGATCTGATAAGATTCGCATCCAACAGCATTTATGGCAGATATAATCAACAGTAACCCTTAAACTCTCTTTAAACTCCCACATCTAACAAGAAGTACATATCACTGCAAAGGCCATTTTTGCTCCTTCACAATCTACAGACCCAGAAAATAACACCGTCTTATTCCTCTACAAAACACTGCACCAGGTTAAATTCATAGCTATGGCTTATATTTTAAGCTTAATCAAGAGACTTATCTCCAAAAACATATCATCAGGAAAGAACCCACTGTACTCACTAATACAGCCTCTCTCTTGGACAGACTTAAAACAACAATTAACTTCTCTGATTCTGTGCTGTGAACTTCACCCAACAGTTCCTCCAAGATTAGTTGTGAATTTCACTGTTTGTTAATTTTCCCAGATGCACTCCGATGTCCAGCGATACATGAATTCAAACAGCAAAGGCGATTTGATGCTGTGAGATAGGGTAATTTTGACCAATGGGGAGGGGCTGTGTGTCTGACGGTGGGTGTGAGTGGCTGAGGAATCGGGGAGGTTACAGATTGACGTGGTTGCCTTTATGCTTGTAGGGCTTCACAAAATCACAAATCTATTACAAAGCAGAAGGAGGCCATTCAACACATTGTTTAGAGGCAAAAAAAACTGCAGATGCTGGAATTCAAAGTAGACAAGCAGAAGGCTGGAAGAACACAGCAAGCCAGGCAGAAATAGGAGGTGGAGAAGTCAATATTTTGGGTATAACCCTTCTCCAGGACTTCAACCCATCGTATCTGCACTGACTCTCGGACTGAGCATTTCACTTTATGCAATTGACCTGCCTTGTCCCTGTTACCCTGCATCCTTTCAAATAACAAGATGATGCTCTTTCAAATGCTTCAATTGAAACCACCTCCATTACACCTTCAGGCAGTACATTCCAGACCCTAACCACTTGCTGTACGAAAAATTGCATATTGCATGTTTTTTTATTTTGTCTGTTACTTTAAATCTGCATCTCTTTATTCTTGATCCTTTCAGAAATGATTGTTTCTCCCAATCTTGGTCCAGATACCTCATGATCCTGACAGTTTCTGGTATATAAGCTATGTTGGCAAAGTCAACACATGTTGCTCCTTCTCAATTATCTTGAGATTGTCAGGAAATTGGGATTATGTCAGTGCAGACTCTATGGGCCCAAGGGCTTTTTCTGTGCTGTATGAATCTATGAATTTATTTAAAGGTTGTGGTGAATTACCTTCTGAACCACTGAAATTCATGTGGTGCGAAGGATAGAGTTGCAGGATTTTGACACACAGGAGGTGAAGGAATGGTGGCATGATGGCTCAGTGGTTAGCACTGCTTCCTCACAGCACCAGGAACCTGGGTCCGACTCCCATTTTGGACGACTGCCTGTGTGGAGCTTGCACGTTCTCCCCGTGTCTGCGTGGGTTTCCTCCCACAGTCCAAAGATGTGCAGGTTAGGTGAATTGGCCGTGCTAAATCGCCCACAGTGTTCAGGGATGGCTAGGCTAGGCGCATTAGTCAGGGGAAATGTACAGTAATAGGGCTAGGTCTGGGTGGGATACTCTTTGGAGGGTCGATGTGGACTTGTTGAGCCAAATGGCCTGTTTGCACACTGTAGGGATCCTATGATGAGGAATGGCAATAGTTCCAAATCAGGATGGTCTGTGGCTTTAAGGGGAAATTGCTTATGATGATGTTTCCATATGTCTGCTAGCCTGATCCTTTAGGTAGCTAGAGGTCCCAGGTTTGAAAGGTACTCACCTTGGTGAGTTACTGCAGGGAATCTTATAGATTGTACACACTAGTGATTCCCTAGTTGACGTTTCGGGCATGAGTCCGTTTTCAGGAAACGTCGATTCTCCTGCTCCTTGGATGCTACCTGACCTGCTGCGCTTTTCCAGCAACACATTTTCAGCTCTGATCTCCAGCATCTGCAGTCCTCACTTTCTCCTTAAAAATCACACAACACCAGGTTATAGTCCAACAGGTTTAATTGGAAGCACACTAACTTTCGGAGCGACGCTCCTTCATCAGGTGATTGTGACCTGACGTTTAGATTGATTCCAATCTAAAAAGTGAGATAACAGAGTTTTACATAGATTCTTGCAGTTTTTGAGCTCAGAGTTCTACATGAATGTATGCAGTTATCATAGACAGAGAACACAGGGAGCTAACACCTTCAACATATTGTCTAGCTATCACCATTGTTAACAGCTAACCCGAGAATGCAACTTTTAAAAAAAAGGTTTTGTGATTTACACATGAAAGAAGTGAAACTATCACTGTATTCTAACAGATGAAAGGCTTAACAGACGATCAATTTTTCAATGTATAACTTCAGTTACATCACACTGCAAATTCTTGCTATAAATTCTGTGTTACGATCGAGCCCTCCACTATCACTTGATGAAGAGCGTCGCTCCGAAAGCTAGTGTGCTTCCAATTAAACCTGTTGGACTACAACCTGGTGTTGTGTGATTTTTAACTTTGTACACTCCAGTCCAACACCGGCATCTCCAAATCATGTCCAGCAAGATTGGTTGCCTATCCCTCATCCTAGCTGATTAACAATGGAAGTGGATGGTTTTGAGGTGAATAGGATTCCGGCTTCAGATTTTTGATTTTCAATTCCGACAGATCGCAAATCATCCATTCTTGGAAGCTTGGATTCAATTCATCTAGTCACCAAGCTTATAATGGGTAAATAAACTTATACCAATTATGTCAACAAACCACATACACATCTATAACCCATAATCATAACATAGACAATCCATACCCATTACATCTATAATCCATGACATTTATATCTTTTCTGAAGTGTGATGCTCAGAACTATCCACAATATTCCAGTTGACAACAAGTCATTTATATAGTTTCAGCAGAATACAGTTTTGTAATTGATTCTGTTTATAAACTTAAGCAGCCCAAAAGCTTTTTTCACCATGATATCAACCTTCCATGTTATCTTTAAGCATTTATGCATAGGGATACTAAGGTTCTGATGCTCATGTACTCTATACTTTTCAAAATGGTATTATTTAAAGTCTGTTGGCTTTTTGTATTCGTTCCCCCCAAAGCACATGTGACATAAAAAGGCCATGGAGGCAAGCTTCAAACAGAGTCAATTTTCCAACCAGTCAGCAACTTCTCTCATACTAATAATTGTTATTTCCTTTTGAGATTTGGTATTCTTGCAATTATATCCTAATGATCGACAAAATCGTCAACAATATGGTTTTTTTTCCAGCAATACTCAAGCTCTGCACTACCAAATGATTATTATTGTTTCGCACTTCACAGAAAATTCCTTTCATATAATTTTCTAGCCTTCTTAATATTCTCTGTTCTTCCATCTAATTCCTGTTACCTCCTTACTACATTTTAAACTATTGAAAGACAGAAGTATACAGCACAGGAAACCACCTAGCCCACAACCTTTGATCTGGCTTCATTTTAGGCAACCCATAAATTGATCGTGCTTGTTTTGCCATTAGCCCTGAGTCATCAAATATTCACCATTTTTCCCATGAAATTTGCACTCATTTCTGCTGGAGCCACTTAATCCTTTCTCCAAAAAATATGATATTAGACATTAGATTCTTAGATTTGAAGAGTCCTCTGTGAATTTTTGGGTTCTTGTGTTTCCGGTATTGATTGAACGACAAATACTTGGCAAGACACCTAGGATACTTCCCCTATCCTTCTTTAAAATAGTGCCAAAGAGATCCTCATCATCCATCAGGTTAGGCTGATGAGGTGTCAGTTTAATGATTCATCTCAAAGGTATCATGTCACAGTGCAGTACACTATGAGTATCACACAGGAACACTAGCCTTGAGTTCTGTGCTCAAGTCCTTGCGTGGGTCTTGAACCCAGAATACTATAACTTGGAAACAAGAGGGCTACAACCGAGCTACAGCTAACATTAGGAAGGCAGCTTAAAGCTGTACATCCACTTTCTTTGGGTGGTTCTGTCGACAACTTCAATGCAAGTGTTGGAAAATGAGTGTAAATGAGGGACGATGGTTCCTTTACTCAAAGAGCTCTGGAAGTCATGTTAGAAGGAGACAATGGATACGAGTGACAAGCCCCTCACCAACACGGAGTGAGGGCTGCATGGCAAGAATGGTGAGGGTGGATTAATGCAGTGTCTGAAGCTCATTGGACATATGAGGAAGAAAAATGTACAAGATGTTGCTAGCGTGAATGAGACTCTGCACCTTACTAGTTTTTGGTGTCATGTTGGTAACACACAGATGTTTTAACCTTCATCAGCTACAAATTCACTTGGAAATGCTTCATCTTGCAACTAAGCCTTGGTTGTCTCCTTCATTGATAATTCCCAACATTCACTCACTTACCTTTCATACGTGATCTGTTCAGCAGGACATCTTTAGCACAGAACAAGTCGCTCAGTTCTGACAGGTTTCAGCTCATTCATGCCTGACCCCCTACTGCCTCTAAGGGAGCATTCTACAGAGAAAATCTAAAACTGAAGATGTCAGCCCAGATTTGCAGGTGGTGAAGCACCTTCATGTGGCTAACATTGCTGATGGGTCATTCAAAAACATGAATGAGGCTACCATCATTTCTAGAGCCCCAGCTCTCAGCCATGGACAGGCTGAATACGCTGGAGCTGTTTGTCATGGAGCATCGGAGGCTGAGGGGTGACCTTGTAGAGGTTTATAAAATCATGTGGGGCATGGATAGGGTAATTAGTCAAGGTCTTTTCTCTGGGGTGCGGGTGGGGGGTCCAGAACTAGGTTTAGGGTGATGGGAGGAAAAAGTTTAAAAAGGACCCAAGGAGCAACTTTTTAACACAAGGGGTGGTGCATGTATGGAATGAGCTGCAGAGGATGTAATGGAGGCTGGTACAATTACAACATTTAAAAGGCATCTGGATGGGTTTATGAATAGGAAGGGTTTACAGGGATATAGGTCAAGTGCTGGCAGGTGGGAATAGATTAATTTAGGATATCTGGTTGGCATGGACGAGTTGGACCGAAGGATCTGTTTCTGCGCTGTACATCCCTATGAGTCTGTAACTCTCTCTCACTTTCCGCTCAAATAGGGTAGCACTAAAAAAACTAGATTAGGTAGGAGGAGACCTACATTATTTATTAGTGACCGGGGTAGCAGCAGGGAAAATAGCACAATAGAAATGCAAGCACAGTTCTAAGGATTGTGGTATTTGTATTTCTTTGCAGGTGTGCTTCAGCAGTACATGTGTGAATGCCCAGCAATGGTTACTGTGAATCCTTTGATTACACATGTCTCAGGGCTCAAGTCTCACTCCACAGTTCAAGCTGATACTCCAGTGCAGGCCAGAAAGTTGAAGGTGCAGTTTTTTGATGAGGTGTTAACCCAACACACAGCCTTCCCTCCTGGTTAGATGTAAAAGATTCACAACATTCTTTCGAAGAAGAATAAGAGAGTTCTTGTAGACTGCCCAATTTTTATCCCTCAATCAGCATCATAAATCCAATGATCTGATCATTATAAGGCTGCTGTTTGTGAGAGTGTGCTGTGCACGTTATTCACTACAATTCCTACATCACAGCAGTGATTACACTTCAAATGGCTGTCATTGATTCTAAAAAGCTTTGCAACGCAATGGTCAGAAAGTGCTGTATATATTCAAGTCTTTCCTTTGCTATTTATTTTTTCTGATTAAGATTATATAGTGCAATGGCATTTCTTCCACATAACAGAGCCATGTTTTATTCACTCGTATGTGGACATTTATATATATGCACCTCCCTGGTTGCCCTTGGGAAAGTGATGGTGAGCTGCCTACTTAACTCCATTTGCAGTAGGTAGACCCACAAAGCCATTACAGAGGGAGTTCCAGATTCTGCTAAGTCTTCTCAAGGTAGAGGAAGAGTGGGAAGCAAAGCATCAAAAATAGCTTGTACCTGTGTTTTTTGTTTTTGCCGCTGTTTACTTATTATTTACATATCTATGCTACTTAGTTATGTGATTTGCCTGTATTGCTCACAATACAAAGCTTTTCACTGTATCTTGGTACACGCGACAATAAATTCAATTCAATTCAATTCAATTCAATAGAGGAAGTGGCTGTGGGAGTGTCAGAAGAAGCACATATACTGTGCTCCCTCTTCCACCATCACTCAGTAGCAGCAGTGTTTGTCATCTACAAGATGCACTGTAGAAATTCATCACATATCCTTTGTGAGTACCTTCCAAACACACAACCACTTCTATTCAGCAGAAGGGTAACAGATACCTGGGAACACTGCCACCTGCAAGTTCCACTCCAAGCCACTTGCCATCCTTACTCGGAAATATTTCGCTGTTCCTTCACCGTTGCTGGATCAAAATCTTGGAATTCCCTCCCAGAGGACATTATGGTCAACCTAGAGCAGGTGAACTGCAGTGGTTCATGAGGCAGCTCATCCTTCTCGAGGGCAACTCGGGACAGACAATAAATGCCAGCGATGCCCACATCTCATGAGTTAAGAAAATAATGCAGAGTTTGTTATTAAGCCATAGAAGGAGATATTAGGATAAATGGCTGAAGGTTTGTCCAAACAGGTAGGTTTGAAGGAGTATTTTAAAGGTGGAGAGAGTTATCAGTTTTCAGCAACAGATGAACTGAGGTGAAGTTGGGGAATGGTGATGTTATGGGACTAGAAATAGGAGGTTTTAACGTTGGCACAGAAATATCTCCGGGTCAATTATAGCACCAACACTACGAGCAGTCTGATTCAGCCTTGGGCACTGGAGATAATGAAGTCAATAATTAAGGGCCTAGGGACTGAAGACAACAACTGACTATCTGTCCTTTCTCCTCTACCTTGATGGTAACACCAAGGCAGCACAATCTGGAGGAATTTCTCAACCAGCTGGCCTGCATTCCACAGATCAAATCCTCTAATGTTGTGATTTTCAGCTTTGAACAATGCGTGTTGCTGACGATCACTTTCAGGCAGTTAAAACTAGATTTATCTGCACTTTTTTCCTTTCAAGTTAAGCTCGCATCGAGTTGGATTTTTGTGGCAGTTTGTGCAGCACTGCTACTGAATCACAGCAGAGGAATTTCTTTTGAATCTGGCTTGCATCCGACCTGTGTTACTGCAGACACAGACACTTCTCAACCATAACCCAATGTGCTGCAGGCGTGCTAGTAGCACAGAACTGGCACAATAATCTCATTACGCATGGTAAAAATCAATATATGGAAAGTAGTCAGGCATCCGAGACACCCTGCAGCCTTGCAAATTCTAAAGGAGGAGCAGAATAGCTAAATTCAGATACTCCCTCTGATTTGAACAGCTACAAAGAGGCAGGAGTCGTCAGCCCTTCTGTTTGCTATTGCTTCATCTATGAATGGACAGGGAAGACATTGGATGATATGATGGCTCAGTGGGCAGCACTGCTGCTTCACGGGACTAGGGACCCGGGTTCAATCCCTGGATGTTGGATGGTTGTGTGAAGTTTACATGTTCTCCCTGTGAGCTGTCTCTGGTTTCCTCCCATAGTCTAAAGATATATAGGTTAACATAGTAGCTTGTCACAATGACTTCGAATACATTTGATCATGTCCCGGGGATACATGTGCTTTGAGCTCTCTTCTGTAATGTAGACTGTCTCCAAAAAGTGCTCTTTATTTCCCAGAGTGTTTTAGTCTTTCTCCACAGTAAGTTCTCACATGAAATATTTGTTTAGGATCTCACCTATCTCTTGTGGCTCCACACATCGATGGCCGTGTTGATCTTGAAGGGGCCCTATTCTCTCCCTGGTTACTCTTCTGCCCTTAATATATTTGTAGAAACTCTTATCTCCCAAAGCATGCCCATTTTTGCCATCCTGATTTCCTTGTTGAATCTATTCCGACACCCCATTGCTCCTTAAGGATTCACTTGACCCTGCTGTGCCACGTTTTCCTTGACCAACGCTTCAACATCATCAGTCAGCCAGTGTTTCCTGTTTCGGTCAGCACTGTCCTTCACACTATCAGGACCCTACTGGCCCTGAACGCTCATTTTATCCCACCTTTGAAAGCTTCACACTAGCCAGACATTCATTTACCTACAAATAGTCTCCACAAATCAATTTTTGAATGTTTCTGTCTCATACCATCAAAATTTATCTTGCCCCAATTTATAACTTTAACTTGTGGACCAGGCCTATCCTTTTCCATAACTATTTTCAAACTAATAGCATTGTGGTCACTTTGCCAAAGTGCTCCCCACTAACACCTCAGTGCGTTGCCCTACCTTGTTTCCCAACAGGAGGTCATATTTTGCCCCCTCTTCTGTCGGGCCATTTACATATTGATTGAGAAAGGTTTCTTGAACATGCTAACAAATTCTTCCCAGCCAAGCACTTAATACCATGTTAGTCCCAGTCTAGGTTTGGAAAGGTTAAACTCCCCTACCATTACAACCTGATATTCCTTCAGATATCTGAAATTTCCCCACATATTTGTTCCTCAATTTCCCACTGACTGTAGCACAATCTGCACATGGGTAATGCAAGGTTGGGTGGATCTGGGTGCAAACTTGACGGGCTCAACGGCCTGCTCCCACATTGTGGGGACTCTATGATTCTGATGGGACCAGCTAACAGGCTTGCACATGGGCTTTGTCCAAGAGGGACTGAGCTCACGATCAAGACAGTGTGCTGCAATTCAGCAATTCAATGAAAACCCTAACTTGAAAGCTCCTGGTGTCTGCATCCTTCTTTATTTTCCCATTTTCTGCCAGCCAAAAACTCCCTTCCTTTTTTTGTTGGAAATATATCATCTTTTCTTCTTCATCACTGAGTAACCTATCCTAGGACTCCCTGCTGTGGTGGGGGTGCAGTGTTACCACAGGTACAAGTTTAAGGCTCACCAATGCTACCTCATGGCAATGTGAAACAAAAACAGAAATTGCTGGAGAAACTCGGCATCTGTGGAGAGAAAGCAGAGTTAACGTTTCTGGCCCAGTGACTCTTCCTCAGACCCTGTTTCTTCAGCATCAGGTATCAGATCATTAATATGTAAATCCCAGAACTTTTTTCCAGTCACATTCTCGAGATAACTTAAGGTTTTATTACAAAAAGGGCCATCTCAGCTCAAGCAATGCATTAAAGGTGTGAGGTTAGAGTCTGTTTGTATCCCAATCTTGAATCAGATTGGTTAAATTTCCAGAGTGGAATTATAAAATATTACATGGATTGACTGCCTGCAGATGGTGCGCGTTTTGGGCTCACACACACTCATAATTTTATGGAGTGAATTTGCATTTGCAGAATTATTTTGCAGACACATTCTGTTTTGCCCAAAAAGTGCACACTCTGCAGGCAGTCAATCCATGTAATATTTTATAATTCCACTTTGGAAAGAGAACCAGTCTGACTCAACACTGAGGTACAGACAGACTGTAACTTCACATCTTTAATGCATTGTCTGAGCTGAGATGTCACTTTTTTTTATAAAACCTTAAGTTATCTCAAGAATGTGACTTAAAAGAAGTTCTGGGATTTACATATTAATGAACCGAAACCTGCAACCCATTCTAAAAGATGGAAGACTTAACAGCAATCTAGGTTTGTCCCATATATTGTATCAGTTGCATTACACTGTGATCTTTTGCTATAAAATTTGTATCTTATGATCCTGCTCCATAGCTACATGATGAAGGAATAATGCTCCGAAAGCAAGTGCTTCCAAATAAACGTAATGGACTATAACCTGGTGTTGAGTGATTTTTAACTTGTGCACCCCTATCCAACACCGGCTCCTCCACATCACTTCTCCACACTGCCGGTAAGTGGCTATACTTGTCATTTCTGCTACCTCAGATTCACTCTATCCCTGCTCTCTCACCCACCACTCATCAAGGCTTCTGCCCTGCCACTCTCACTGCTGCATGGAACACTTTTCCTCAGTCACCCTCACCCAGCCCTGCCCCAAGCCCTGCCTGAACCTCCCACAGCAATAATCCTGCTTGGCCTCTGTTCTCATCTGGGACCCTTCACCACCTCACCACCACCGGCACTCCTGCACCTTAAAACTGTGCCAACCACTTTCATCTCAGTCAACACTTCCCATTTCAGGAGAAGACAGCCCCACAACAGGGCAGAAAGGGCTCAGATGGGCAGAAGGCAGCCCAACATCCAGCCCCTCACAGAAGACGACTGCGGGGATGCCAAGCTGTCCAAGACCAGTTGACCATGATAATGCCTTTCTTCCTTTCACAGCAGCTCTCAGAGTCATCTTGCTGTCAGCCTCATTCATTGCACACCACTTCGAAGCTTTGGCTGTGATGTCTTCTCTCTCTTGAGTCTTGCGGGTAGTAGTGGCAGGCCTACAGCTCCTGTACAGAAACAGCCAGCTCCTCAACTTCTCAAGAAAAAGAGTTTAGAGGCCTCGCCAATGGTCCTCAAGACTGAAGGTATGGTGAAAGGGGTATGGGGATGCCAGTGCGTGCTCTGGGTGCCCTTTCCTACAAGGAGGCACTGCAGAGCCAGCAGGCATTCAACTGAAGGAAGACTCACACACAGAGCTTGTAGAAATTTCTCCTAGAGGACACTGCAGAGGAAGCCAGGCCCTCTCCCGCCAGCCTGCCTGCTCCACTCCAACCCTTGGAAGTTCAAGTTGAGGAAGGTCCACTGCTTCTAGCAAAAAGCCCCATCAGCAGGTCTGGGTCATCCAGGCACAAAGGACCCCGGAGTCACTCAGCTCAACCTGAAAGGCCAACAGGCTCCACAGTTGAGCAGGACACTGTCCAGCCCAGCTACAGAACCAGGGGCTACACCCACACTGATTGGGAGGGAAGGGAAGAAAAATACCATTTGATAGCACTCTGTTGGCACAGTTGACATACCACTGGACATTAAAACGCGTTTGGATGAATGTGATTGGATTTGCACTACATCTATGAGAGACTTTGCATAGTCCTGAATATAACTGATTTCTAACTTCATGTCCACATAGGATGAGTATTTTGCATCAGTATTTACTGTGGAAAAGGATATGGAAGATATAGAAAGTAGTGAAATAGACGGTGACACTTTGCAAAATGTCCATATTACAGAGGAGGAAGTGCTGGATGTCTTGAAATGCATAAAGGTGGATAAATGCCCAGGACCTGATCAGGGGTCCCCCCCAGAACTCTGTGGGAAGTGAGAGAAGCGATTGCTGAGACTCTTGTTGAGATGTTTGTATCATCGATAGTCACAGGTGAGGTGCCAGCAAACTGGAGGTTGGCAAACGTGGTGCCACTCTTGAAGAAAGGTAGTAAGGACAAGCCAGTGAACTATAGACCAGTGAGCCTGACATTGGGAGTGGACAAGTTATTGGAGAGAATCCTGAGGGATAGGATGTACATGTATTTGGAAAGGCAAGGACTGATTAGGGATAGTCAACATAGCTTTGTGTGTGGGAAGTCATGTCTCACAAACTTGATTGAGTTTTTTGAAGAAGTAACAAAGAGGATTGATGAGGGCAGAGTGGTAGATGTGATCTATATGGACTTCAGTAAGGTGTTCAACAAGGCTCCCCATGGGAGACTGGTTAGCAAAGTTAGATCTCACGGAATACAGGAGAACTTGCCACTTGGATACAGAACTGGCTCAAAGGTAGAAGACAGAGGGTGGTGATGGAAGGTTGTTTTTCAGACTGGAGGCCAGTGACCAGTGGAGTGCCACAACGATCGGTGCTGGGTCCTCTACTTTTTGTCATTTACATAAATGATTTGGATGTGAACATAAGAGGTACAGTTAATAAGTTTGCAGATGACACCAAAATTGGAGGTGTAGTGGACAGCAAAGAGGGTTACCTCAGATTACAACAGGATCTTGTCCAGATGGGCCAATGGGCTGAGAAGTGGCAGATGGAGTTTAATTCAGATAAATGCGAGGTGCTGCATTTTGGAAAAGCAAATCTTAGCAGGATTTATACACTTAATGGTAAGGTCCTAGGGAGTGTTGCTGAACAAAGAGACCTTGGAGTGCAAGTTCAAAGCTCCTTGAAAGGGGAGTCACAGGTAGATAGAATAGTGAAGAACGCGTTTGGTATGCTTTCTTTTGTTGGTCAGAGTATTAAGTACAGGAGTTGGGACGTTATGTTGCGGATGACATTGGTTAGACTACTGTTGGAATATTGTATGCAGTTCTGGTCTCCTTCCTATCGAAAGGATGTTCTGAAACTTGAAAGGGTTCAGAAAAGATTTACAAGGATGTTGCCAGGGTTGGAGGATTTGAGCTATGGGGAGAGACAGAACAGGCTGGGGCTGTTTTCCTCAGAGCGTCGGAGGCTGAAGGGTGACCTTATAGAGCTTTACAAAATTATGAGGGGCATGGATGGGATAAATAGACAAAGTCTTTTCCCTGTGGTCGGGGAGTCCAGAACTAGAGGGCATAGGTTTAGGGTGAGAGGGGAAAGATATAAAATGGACCTAAGGGGCAACTTTTTCACACAGAGGGTGTTACGTGTATGGAATGAGCTGCCAGAGGAAGTGGTAGAGGCTGGTACAATAACAACATTTAAAAGGCATTTGGATGGGTATATAAATAGGAAGGGTTTGGAGGGATATGGGCCAGGTGCTAGATTGGGTTGTGATATCTGGTCGGCATGGACGGGTTGGACCGAAGGGTCTGTTTCCATGCTGTACATCTCTATGACTCATGACAGGATGAACCATGGATGTAGCATGGACCAGTGCCTATGTTGAGAGTTTGCTGTAGCATGTGGAAGCAAGAGGGACAAGGTGTATATGGAGCAATGGGTTTTTATGATGCTATAGAGTCATGTGGCATAGAAACAGGCCATTCGGCCCAATTCATCCATGCCGAACAAGTTTCCCAAACTGAACTAGTCTCATTTACCCATATTCGGCCCATATTCCTCTAAAGCTTTCCTATTCATGTACTTGTCCAAATGTTTTTTAAATGTTGTAATTGGGCACACCTCTAAACACTTCCTCTGGCAGCTCATTCCAGATACACACCAACCTCTCTGTGAAACACTGTCCGTCAGGTCCCTTTTAAATTTTTCCCCTCTACCTTAAACCTGCTGTCTAGTTTTGGACACCCCTACCCTGGGAAACAACCTTGGCTATTCACATCATTTGGAGGTGTAGGATTTGGTATGATGTGACAAGTGATATTTACCCCCTTGTTACTATAAACTCACAATGCCTTATTCATCTCCTTATTCTCTGAGCTTCAGGTGATTTGCCACTTGGTCAGTGGAGAGAAAACTCCACAGTAATGTGTAGCTTGTTTGTGAATCTCCATAAGCGCAGAAAGGGCTTGTTTTGATGCCTCTACAATGGACGTTGACTTTGTTGAAGGTCCTGGCCTGTCATCACCCTGCTTAGCAAGAACCACTCTCATTGCGGTAATTCAAATTTCAAATCAAAGCCATGCAGCAGATAGGATGTGTCACGAGGAACTTGTCAGTGATTTTCCGTCCCCTACTCCTTGAAGTTGTCGTATTGAGCTCCAGTTTACAAAGCAGTTATTGTGTTACATTGCTGTCACCAATTCTCCCTCCCACCATTTTATTCTGTTGATACCATTACCCTTCACAGTGAAACATCCCTATTCTTTCCCTGACTTGTGTGTGCAAAGTTGTTGGTGGGAATGAAGTCGTCAGTGATATGTGGGGTGGGGAGTTGATGCTGTGAGCATCCACTTATGAACTTAGTTGCCACTGTCTGTGGACAAGGGTTGCTTGTGGCTGCTGTACCCTGGATCATGCCCTGAGATGTTGGTACCAATGTAGAGGTACTTTGGCACCGGGTAGAGCTGAATTATCCGCTCTGACTTCTATGTTTTGTTCTGGAGGGTAGAAAGCTATACATTAATGAGGCAAGATGTGCAGTCAATCATGTCCTAAACGTACAATAATTCCCTCAATAGGCAATTTGCTACCCACTAGTGAGAATATTACTTCAACACCTGGAATTTAGGTAAAAGATGCAGTGAGATGCTCCCCACATTGAGACATGACTCATTGGACTTCTTATGTGATTCTGCCACTTCTCTTGCCTTAGTTCATGTTTTTCAGGCCCCTATAAAGTTCCACCCATGGTTCATTTAGATAGTAAAACTCTAAGGCCAGCTACGTGGTGAGTTAAGTGTAGAATAAAGCTTCCTTTTTACTGTCCCATCAAACAATTCCAAATGCTGTAAGGAGGGAAAAATGCTCTCCCTGTTCTAAGCTCAGCTTATGTATCATTCTTCATAACACACATTTGAAGCTATCACTGTTTGGTGGCCACGCATGAAATTCTCTAAACTTGTTGTGGATTAAATTCTTGTTGCCCAGGGGCGGGGAGGTGGGAGATGTGGTTGTCATCCCATTAGACTGATTCGGATTTAAAGAGAGATTTGAAGCTGAAGCCATTCAGCCCATTCTGCCTACACCAGTTCGACAACCTCGTGCCAGTCTCCTAACTTTACCCCATGTCCCTGCACATCATTTCCAGCCAAGTAGTCATCCAGCACACTCGAGAATGTTTCAATTGATCTTGTCTCTGCTACATCTCCACATTGAATATTTATGAATGCACACTGTGTGAGCAATTTATTTCTTACATCACACCTGCTTCATTTGCCCATCACTTTAAATTCATGTCCTCACTTTTTGTTTTCTTTTATGAGCAGGATCAGCTTCTCCTTATCTATTCTATTCAGCTTATTCATGAATTTGAAAATCTCAGAAAAACGATTGGAAGTAAATTGTCAAGGTGATTCCAGAGAATTCAAATTCCAAGTAAGTAAAGTTAGTGGCAATCTGGATCCAAACTAGTTGACATGACATAAAACCGGGATACTTTTCTTTAGAGTGGGGAGAGTTTGTTAACTACTCACTGTACAGTTCCTTCCACTCACCTGTCAGACAGGTGATCTTTGGATATGTATAATGCTTGGACAATTAATAGCTGCTGTCTGTTTTTGCCTAATCTTAAATAAAGGCATAAACAAATGTAATAATTTGATTAACCAGACATTAACAATTAAACATGATGAGGGAAGTTCCTGTCCTCAGCACTGCCTAACTTTCCCACAGACTCTGTAAGCCTGGCTTCATTGTAAATGTTCCTATTAAATCTCCTGTCCGAGTGCACTCGTTGTTCTTAATACGGCAACTTTGCTACTGCCAACTCTGGGATCTCAATCTAGAGTTAAAGGCAATGTTAAAATCACAATTCCTCAGTCAAAATATCGACTGTAGATGTAGTAGAGGGATCTGTTGTTGATAATGTTTTGCTGTTCATAAAACTCAGAAACTCTCCTGGCCCCACCTGTCTGCTCCTGAATTCTGTTCATTGTTCAATAACATTTTTCAAATTCTTGACGCTGGAATGAGTTTGTGGAATTAAAACACAGGACTTTTTTTTAAAAAAGAAAGAAACCTGTTTTTCTAATCAACCTGTTCAGAGATATTATTACACACCTCCGGAGCAGGTGTGATTTGAACCCATGCCTTTCTGGTCCAGGGCAAGGGCACTATCAGTGCACCACAATAGGGGCCTTAAGCAAGAGGACAGTGCTTCAGTAACAGTGCCACCAACTGCAGTGAGTTAAGCCATTTGTTATTCTGTGAGGTTGCAGTGGTGCTGGCCTGGTTGCAGTCCCACATAATTACAGCTGTGGTGGTGCCTCCTTTCCAGTTCTTGCCATCCATTTTCAAGGAACAGATTTGTACAGGACTGCATTTTCATAAGATCAGAACATCAACATCAAGTGCAAGTGGTTGCCATACCAAGTTATTGCCTGATTGTGTAAAAATCATATCATATCATATGAGTGGAATTTCCTGCACATAAAGTTGCCATTCTTTACATGCCAGAAAAAATAGTTGCATTGTCTCTCACTGCTGCTGGCTTCTTTCCAGGGAGTATCAGATTTACCAACTTATACCACGTTGCACAACCAAACCAGACTCATTCTGTACCCATGCACACCTTGAATCTATTTACTGAGTCATAACAGTGTGAGAGATATCAGGACTGCATTCTGTGATATTTCTCTCTTTTTTTTTCTATATGTCCTAACCTTACATTCAGATAGGTAACTTATTTTTTTAAAAATTATCATTTTCTTCCATGGCCATCCCATAGTCTATCTCTGTGAGTCATACGCTGCAGCACAGAGGCCATGTAGCCCATGAACCCCACCCCTCCAACCGCAACAAAGATAGAACCCATCATGTCCTCATCTTCCACCCCACCAGTTTCCAGATACAATGCATCATCCTCCACCATTTCCGTCACTTACTGTCAGACTCCACCACTAGAGACATATATTCTTTGCCCACCGCTATTAGCATTCCGCAGAGACCATTCCCTCTGTGGCATTCTTATTAAGTCCACCACCCCCCAGCCCCTCGCCAACCCACCCTCCACCCCAATCACTTTCGGTTGCCACCAGAAGAGGTGTAAAATGTGCACTCACACCTCCTTCCTCACCTCTATCTGAAACCCCAAAGCACCCTTCCACATCCGGCAGAGATTTTCCTGCACATTCAAACATCTGTGTCTGTTGCTCTTGATGTTGTCTCGTCTACACTGGGGAAACAGGATGTAACTTGTGGAACATTTCAGGGAACATCTCTGGCACACATGCACCAAATGACCCCACTGCCCTGTGGCCGACCAATTCAACTTCTCCTCCCACTCCGCCAAGGACATGCAAGTCCTGGGCCTCCTCCATCACCAAATTCAAGCCACCCGATGCCTGGAGGAAAAATGCCTCATCTTCCACCTTGGGACCCTCCAACCATAAAGCATCAACATCGACTTCACCAGTTTCCTCCTCTCTGCTCCCCCCATCTCATCCCAGATCCAACCCTCCAACTCGACACTGACCTCATAAACTGTCCTACCTGTCAATCTTCCTTCCCACCTATCTGCTCCACTCTCCCCTCCAACCTATCATCTTCAATCTCCCACCTGCATCTACATATCGCCTTCCCAGCTACCTTGCCCTCTGCCAAATTGTACCCTCCTATTTATTTCTCAGTCCACTTCCCCAACTCACAATCCTGATGAAGGGCCCAAAACATCGCTTCTCCTGCTCCTTAAATGCTACCTGACCTGCTATGCTTTTCCAGTGCCATACTTTTCAATTTAGCACACAGTGTTCATGTCTTTAAAAAGCTATCCAATTATCATATTGTACTGTTGTTTCCCCATAAACCCCACCATTTTCCTTTCTAACTGTGTATCCAATTCCCTTTTGATTTCACTTGAACTGAATTTGCTTCCACCACTAATTAAGACACAGTCAGTTTGCAAACTGTAAACCACTGAGAGAAGTCTCAAAGCAGTTCAGATTTAAACATTTTAAATTTCAAAATGGTAAACTGAGAATAGTGTGGATCTCGCAGCTCCTGAGATTCAGGCTTATTTCTAGATTACTTACAGTTATTAAAAGACATTTAGATAAGTACATGAATAAGGAATGTTTGGAGGGATATGGGCCACTTGCAGGTGTGCGTGTGTGTGTGTGTGTGTGGGGGGGGGGGTGGTAGTCAAGTGCAGGCAGGGGGGACTACTTCAGTTTGGGTTGGCATAGACTGATTGGAGCGAAGGGTCTGTTTCTGTGCTGTATGGCTCTATGACTCTAGATGCTCAGCCTTCAATCCCTTTCCCCTTTTTAGCAGGCACATGAAAGTGACATTACTCCCATCAGTCTGGGGAGGCAGTAGGCTACTTTTCCAAGGTAATAAGTCAGGGCTGTTCTTCCCTTCACTAATTTAAAGATTTTCCCCGGCTGTCTCTCCTCCTCGTTTCTTGTGTCAACCCCTATTCTTCCCCAGAGAGAGAAAAAGAAATTGGCTGGCCCTCACTTACAAGTATTACGGTGTTCCATCTGAGCTGTGGCACTCCCAAATCCCGCCCAAAGCTACCAAAAAGTCATCAAGTTTTTGTTAACTTTACACTTTTACACACCTCGGCTGTTCGTAGGAGGACGAGAGACGGTCAGCAAGGGCCACAGGTTTGCAGGTACTCTCCAGGACACTGCCAGCATGTGGTCTTCAAATAGTGACAGGCTGGGCTGGTACCAAAGATACTTGTCAGGGATAAAAGCCTACCACGACGTGAAGGTCATTGATATACAGAAGTGTGAAGACATACTCTTCACGATTCTCGACAGGGTCCAGCAACAGGACTATAGGTTCCAGGTGGACTACTCAAGAGCGCATGCTTGCTTTGACTACACCATTAGAACACAGTTTGATGAGCTGGATATGGAGGTGTGTCTGTGGTTCAACGATTTGTCCTTGCGGGTTGAAGAGAGCTGCGACACTCCTTACATCGCAGATGGAATCAGCCATCAAGCCGTCCCGAAGAAGGGGATGGCTTACCTGACTGTCCCCAAGGAGAGTGAAAGCAAATGGACTGGGAGTGACATTTTCCATCCACTTCCAGAGTCGTCCCAGTGCTGTGGGCACATCATCCCTGGCAGAGTCATAAACGTCCTGAAGGAGCTTCTTAAAGGAGCCATTGTTTACTGTCAACAGAACAATTTTATTAACCCAGGTAAGAAGCAGATGTGAGAGCTCTCAGCCTCTCTAAATAAATAGCTGGCATAAAATTACCAACTCTGTGGTGAAGACATAGCCTGACACATTATTACAAAGTTAAGGACTCATGGGTCGTATAATACAAACTAGTGCTCCACTCAGAGATCAGATAGACTATAGAATGAGGGAATAACAACCAGTCGTGTTATGTAGTGCTCCTGAATAGTGTATATGGAGAGTAATGAATACTGTCAGTACACTATTGAGCATCGATCCATTGAAATGCTCATTGGTGAAGGTGAACCCTAAGTATGCAGATATTTGTGTTGTGGAGGTGCTGGTGTAGGACAAAGTAAAATAAAATCACACAACACCAGGCTATAGTCCAACAGGTTTATTTGAAAACATAGGCTTTCTGAGCTCCACTGTTTATTCAGGTGCTAACAGAGCACCCAATGTAGAGTCTGTCTGTCATTTATTTTATTTATGTTATCCTTCTCTATCACCTATTTACAGGTATATTGACAGTTGATTGAACTGCAGTAGGTGTTTCCTTCATCTCTATTTTCATTGTTCATAGTGTTGAACTGTAACACCTCTGATACAATGGATCTACATAAATGTAGGGTGACATTCTGTCCCATCACCTAAAATACATCTACCTCAAAATATGCTGTCAGACTTGTCTCTTATCTCTTTTTTTTGCTGTCAATCAAACCACAATCCATTGTTGCCAGTTACAAGGCTGGACGAGTGCTGCTTGTGACCCCACAGCGTATCAAACTATTGTAGGAATGCCTCATGCAGTTAGCCCTCTCTTTCAGTGATCAGCTAATGCCAACAGTAAAACAGTAATCCTCAACTCTGGAATTCCCTCCCTCTTGGCACAATGGGTCAACCTATACCCATGGACTGCAATAGTTCAAGATGACTTACTGCTACATTCCCAAGGGCAGTTAGGGATGGGCAATAGATGCTGGCCTCGCAAGTAACACCCACAATCCATGAACAAATACTTTTTTTTCTGCATAAAACTTAGTAAGAGAAAAGAATTGCCATCAAAATGGCTCCAGGCCAGATTGAGGACCATGAGGCTCATTTGTTAGTGCTCTCTCTTTGCTACAACAATACAGAACTCATCCTATTGTCCTCTACTTCAAAACTCTTTTAAAAGTTGTAACGATATTTACTTGAAAAACAAATGAAGAAGATTATCCCATGCTTGATCAGAAAATACATTTCTCTTCAGTGATGCTTTTATATTTGGCAACTTCTTGTTATCAACTCCTGATTCGTGCAATCAAAAGCATACGAAACTGAAATATCATCTGCCAAATGTCCTTTTCGCCTTCTGTACACCAATGTAAGAATCTAAAGTCTCTCATTATAGCTATAATTTAATATAGAACTCGAATCCATACAGTGTGGAGACAGGCCCTTCAGCCTAACAAGCCCATTCCCCTATCATAAAATTATTTTTGAGTAATGCATCTAACCTACACATCCGTGAATACTTTGGGGAATTTAGCATGACCACCTCACCTAATCTGTATATCTTTGGAGGAAGCCCATGCAGACACAGGGAGAATGTGCAAACTCCACACAGACAGTAACCAACTGCTGGAATCGAACCTGGGTCCCTTGTGCTATGAGGCAGCAGTGCTAATCACTGAGCCATTGGAGCCATTCTAATGAATCTACACTGTCTATTCCCTCTGGTATTAATATGTGCATTATACTGAAGTAATCAGTCTTCTAGTTATGATTAAATCATTGCCCTCCATAACTTTTTAAAAATCTCTTTCCTCTTGTGGCTTATTCAACTGTTTTTGAAACCTTGAAAGCCTTTACTTAAAGCTTAATCAACCCGCACTCTCACTTACTGAATATTAAATATTTGAAACTGTACATCGCTTTGTTGTTTCCTCTCAAAATTGTTATTCCACAGAAACTACATGTTCTAACCCGCCTGCTTCATCCCTCTAGATCCTTCCCACTGTTTGTTGATCATCCCAATTTATGCAATTTGAGAATGTCTTTGCCCATGTTGAAATATATCTGTGTGGTTGTGCGTGTATACTTTTATGGCCTAGCAGTAACCTCTAGTTTACATCACTTTCAATTCTTGTCTAATTGGAACAACACCCATGTCATTCCCTGCTCATCAATCAATTTACCATTCATCCTCCCTTTAACTTTATGTCATATAATTGAATTCTTGCTAGCATCAACTTAGTACAGCCAAACATCGCAGCAAATTATCTAATAACATTCAACTCCAAGCCACAGGACAATGCATCAGTCAATAATTTAAGCAGTGAAGTATGTTTAAAGAGCATCTTCAAAGGAGGAGAGACAGAAAGGTGGAAGAGTGGAGGGAGGGAATTGCAGAACTTAGAATATTGGCAGTTGCAACCACCAGCGTTAGAGTTATTTAAAAACAAGGATCTGCAAGAGACCAGAATCAGAGGAATGCACAGATCTTGGAGGATTGTAGAATGTGAAGGTTATATACAAAGACAAGCCCTTGGAGGGTTTATTGCAACAAAGATGAGAATTATAAAGTTAAGCTTTGTCAACTGGAAATCAATAGATGTCAAGCTTCAAGTCAGGTAACCTTTAAAATTATGCTTATAAATAAAAGCAGCATGCAGTTATTGCCTTTGGAATGCAATCACTGCTCAATCAGATTATATCTGCATAGTTACTGCAACCACGCAATTCGAGAAGGTGCAATCGAGTGGTGACAAAAATTAGAAATTATAGCTATTAAGTGAAATGAAAGCAATTTGGCTTTTTTCAACAGAAAAAAATTAAAAAGATCTAAGAGGGATTTTAAAGTGACAAACATTTTGACAAACAAATACAGTTCTTCCATTCATTGACAAGTGATAACAGCAGATTGAAGAGGGGATTGTTTTACACAGTGGTGTATTGGAATGCAGAATGCATCAGCACAGAAGGCCAGCTAAGGAGGAGGTTACAGCCTCATAGAAAGGTGAATTGGGTTAGTATTTGAAAAGGAGGAATGTATGTGTGAACACGAATAGATAGCTGAAACAGATAGAAGCAACACTAGGTATGAGAGACTAAATGACTGCCTATTATATGACAAGTTCCATGATACTATGCTTCTTGGACACTGATTTCTCAACCATTCTCCTGGGTTAATGTGTTCATTAGTTTCAATTTTGGATTAACCTTTTAAAAATGGAATGAAGGAAAACTCTGTATTCGTAGCAGCTGTGTAAATGTTCCTTCCCTGCCTCCAAAGTCCCTAAATGAAGTTAATGCTGAGCTTTCCTTTCAAGGATTCCAGAAACAGGTTGGGCCAGACAGTTTGCAAAGAAACTTTGTAAAACTGGTTTATCTGCTGGGAGGTGACATCACAGCACGGCGAGTGGGAGTTTTATCTCATTCAGTGTTGTGCTACCTGAGCACTCACCTGATCATAATGTACATCACACCTAAAACATTCAAAAACTGAATCACTTTCAACTAATTTGAGAACAGTTCATTTGCATCCGTCTTTCAATGACCTCTCAGTGTTGAATAATTCAGTTTTAATAATGAAGCTCATTAAGCTTGAGAAACAGCACCTTGCTTTTGTGCTATGGGCAACTTGCAGCCTTCTGAAAATAGCAGCTTTAGATTTTAACCATCATTCACATTCCTGTTGATATTCTGTAACCATTTACAATGCTCCTGGACCTTATTTTACTTCCACATTTGTTCCACCATCTTCCTTTGCTTAGTACACCACCATGGTTTCATTTTCTCTTCTTCCTCCCTCTCACAGATGTTTCTTCATCTATTGTCCCAAACTATTGCTAATGTACTGATCTTGCTACGAAATTTATGAGTTCACAATTAGTCTTTTTTCTTCCCCCTTACTACCTTGCTACCTGACCTGTTGAGTGTTTTCAGAATTTTCTGTTTTTTTTGCACTATTGAAGTTGAGATTTACTAATTCATGCAGTGACTAATTCAGCTCCTGTCAACAATCCCAGTTTCGGTATATGACTAAATGCAATTAAGGATGAGAATCTGAATTTTTCTTTAATTACATAGTGCTCTGTCTAATTATCATTCTGACAAAACAGGAGAATGAATATCTTCCACTTTTAGTCTGAAGAACGAGAGGACAAACTGGGTGAAGCACTGGGGTTACACAGTACTTCAGGTGTTAACTTGGCAGTGTGTTGGTGTGGTTGTAATTAATTCATAAATGCCAATAATTCAACCTATCCTGTCTTCCCAGACCAACCCAAATAGAAATAATGTTACGTTGTCTGAGGGTAGGTTCCTAAAATGTTCCTATCAGCAACTTGGAAATGGAGGTTTGGAATGTTATTGGTGTGCCTTCCCCAAATTCTACACTGGGAGGTGTACGTGTTGTATTATAACTTGGGGATGGCATGGTGGCTCAGTGTTTAGCACTGCTGCCTCACAGCATTAGGGCCCTGCGTTCAATCCCACTTTTGGGCAATTGTGGAGTTGGCATGCTCTCCCCATGTCTGTGTGGATTTCCTTCCCATGGTCGAAAGATGTGTAGTTTAGGTGGATTGGCCATGCTAAATTTCCCATAGAATCTCTGGATATGGTGGGTTGGTGTGGACTTGATGGGCAGAATGGTCTGCTTCCACAGTGTAGAGATTCTATGAAATATCATTTCCCAGTAGCTATCTAAAATTAAAATAGATTATTAGCTACCTTGACACTACAATGAGTATCTACCCTTCCATTCACAGTGTGGCCACTTGCACCTACCTCTTACATTGTCTGACCTCACCCCTCTCAAAGCTCATCTGCTGTTGAAACACCATCATATGAGCATGTGAAGATAACCACAGCCAGTAGGTGGCTAGCCAGATAGACACCACCATCCTCCTTTTCTGACTGGATCTGCCAGCTTGTTTGGTCTAAAGCAGTTAGAGGAAATCTATTATATAGTCTAATGAGAACCGGCTGTCACCGTAAGTAAAATGCGCTTCATTGCATGATAACAATCAGGTACAAGTTACATTAGTGAGTTGCTAAAACTATTTGGAGATCTAGGATAACAGATCTATTCCCTTTGAGTTCCTAAATTGTTCTGCCTTTCTTCAATCAAGTCCTTTAACATTATCAGAATGGTTGGCGCTTGATACAGTCTTCAGCGTTAACCCATTCAGAACATTTTACAGTATTGTTTTAACTAAAATATATATAATTACATTTATTCACTATTCCAACAAAAGTCACCCAGGAGTCTTTATTTTGACAAATTCAGACAGTTTGTTGGTTTCACAATTCTTTCAGAATACATACTTTTCAGACTTGGAGAATCAGTTGGTCTTTGCCTGAGGATTGTTGAATTTGATTCTGTTCTGGATCCTGTGAGGTTTGTTAAGTGGTGAGTGACATTTTATCTCTTGGATGTCCTTTGTGGAAAATGTCATTTCTGCTGAACCAGTCTGAAATAACTGCACAGAGGGTGGTATCCTAGCACCAAGTCACCCCTTATTTACTTGTGCACAGTACACTGGCTGGAACCAGCCAGTTTGAAGTCAGCCAAATGAACTGAGGCGATTCCAAATCCCTAGTTAATATTGATCAGCCAGTGCCTTTTGATTGGGATTGTTAACCTGAACCAATCAAGGACCTCATCGTCAATGATGTCCACCCGGTCTTAATCACTACACAGATATTTGATTCTTTATAAAAACAGAAAATGCTGGAGAAACTCAACAGTGTCCAAAGAGAGAGAAACAGAGTTAACATTTCGAGTCAAACTGTTTCAAGCCAGAGCTGCTGTGAAGAGGAGTCATACTGTAAACAAAATAATATATTTTTCATTTAATAAATTGGCATGTTTCCTTACTCCAAGGCATTGAGATTGACTCTTAGTAACTGCGCATCTGGCTGATGGTCTGTATTGCTTTATCATGTGCATCTTTCAGGCTTTTATACATGAAGAACTCAATGGATTCTGTTGCTTTCCTGTGATCAGTTTGTCCTTCTCCACTTAGGACTGATCTGTGCTGCTTACAGAATTTTGCTCCACTTACCATTAAAATGGCTTTCTCCAAAGCTAAATCTTCTTTCGAATGGAATAAATTTGACGAAGACTCATTAGTATTTTCAACAACAATTCTATCTCTTAAAGTTTCATAGTCACAATTTTCCACTCATCTGTAGAGGTCATTAATGAAATTATTTATCAATTCTCCTGCATGTCAAATTCTTCAATTAAAATTCTTCAAGGAGTAAAGTTTTTAAGATTAAAGTAACGATCAAAAGCTTATAAAACTTAATCAAATGTACCTATGCATTTTCTTATGCCTTGGCAAGCTGCAATGGCATCAGCTGCGTTCTCAAATTCTTTCAAAATGCTTGTTTACCTGTTCATCATTTAATTTAGTATCTAGTTTGAAAGCAATTCAATGTGTCAAAATTTGTTTTCTCCAATTCTGTGTTCTTTTTGACCCATCTCTGAAAATAAATCCTCCCAACAATATTATTTATGCTATTATTTCTTCCTATTGTAGTCTACTCTGCTTACTTTAAAGCTTTTCAGTTCTCCAGTGATCCAGTGCTACTTCACTCTCAATGCTCTGAAGGATTTTCATTCTTCAGTATATCAGGACTGCTTTATTCTCTTTGTCCAAAAGAGTTTAAATCTGCTGACATCAATGATGTTTCACGTTCCTTGTCTTAAAGGCTTTTAATAGTGTAGCAGAACGATGTTGTTTCCTATAGTGCTTACAGTTGTGAAGGGGTGCATAATTTGTGAGTTTGTGGCTAGCATTGACTATCTTTCGTGCTTGCTCCAAGGGGTAATATAACAATCAAAGGAAGGCAGTAACATATGTAGGGCTGGGGAAGTTATAGGCAAGTTGCTGCAGTCAATTCAACAGCTTGTTGATCCAGCTTCCATCAAGGAACAAACGATACATAAAGTCCTTTGGAACAGTGGTTTACTTCTGCTCGGTGGTAATACATACAAGAAAGTGTTACAGATCAACTCCCTTTGAAGTGATAAGTAAGGAAGGATGGGAAAGGGTCATAACTCAGCTCCTACTCAGGGGTTTAATACCTCTCCACCTCGCTACCACTCCCTCCTCAAGCAAGACCCAACCTCAGACCCAGTTTTTCTGACCTTCCCCAATACTTCCTTCCATGACTTGGTGTCAAATTTTGTTTGATAGCATTGCTGAAGTAGATTGTTGATATGAAGTGTTTCTATGATGTCCATTCATATCCAGACAATAGGAAACCCTAATCACAATGTTACTTGATGTCAAGAGTCTTATAATAACTCTACTTCAATACACGTTTAATCCAATATCTCACTTTGGTTTGTGGAATTGCATTCAAATGATGACTGAAATCAGTGAGTGACAGAAGTAGACTCTTTATTCAACAACTGCAGTAGCACAAGATTGAGGCAGCAATAGAATACCAAAATACAGCTCTTACAATAACCTCTTTAGTTCTCACAAATATTAGAATTCCATTACTATGGTGTTACATTGTTTTATCTTAAGGGTTTTTACAAATACATTAAAGACAAAAGAATAACTAGGGGGAGAATAGCGCCCCTCAAAGGTCAGCAAGGCAGCCTTTGTGTGGAGCCGCAGGAGATGGGAGAGATACTAAACAAGTATTTTGCATCAGTATTTACTGTGGAAAAGGACATGGAAGATATAGAATGTAGGGAAATAGATGGTGACATCTTGAAAAATTACAGAGCAAGAAGTACTGGATGTCTTGAAACACATAAAAGTGGATAACTCACCAGGACCTGATCAGGTGTATCCTAGAACTCTGTGGGAAGCTAGAGAAGTGATTGCTGGGCCCTTTGCTGAGATATTTATACCATCGATGGTCACAAGTGAGGTGCCGGAAGACTGGAGGTTGGCTAACGTGGTGCCACTATTTAATATTGGTGGTAAGGACAAGCCAAGGAACTATAGACCAGTGAGCCTGACGTCGGTGGTGGGCAAGTTGTTGGAGGGAATCCTGAGGGATAGGATGTATACGTATTTGGAAAGGCAAGGACTGATTAGGGATAGTGTGTGGGAAATTATGCGTGGGAAATCATGTCTCATAAACTTGATTGAGTTTTTTGAAGAAGTAACAAAGAGGATTGATGAGGGCAGAACAGTAGACATGATTAGTATGGACTTCAGTAAGGTGTTCGACAAGATTCCCCATGGGACTTTGGTGAGCAATACAGAGTGAACTCGCCATTTGGATACAGAACTGGCTCAAAGGTAGAAGACAGAGGGTAGTGGTGGGGTGTTGTTTTTCAGACTGGAGGCCTGTGACCAGTGGAGTGCCACAAGGATCACTGCTGGGCCCACTAGTTTTCATCATTTATATAAATGATTTGGATGTGAGCATAAGAGGTATAGTTAGTAAGTTTGCAGATGTCACCAAAATTGGAGGTGTAGTGGACAGCGAAGAAGGTTACCTCTGATTACAATAGGACCTTGATCAGATGGGCTAATGGCTGTGTTGTGGCAAATGCAGTTTAATTTAGATAAATGTGAGATGCTGCATTTTGGGAAAGCAAATCTTTGCAGGACATATACATTTAATGATAAGGTCCCAAGGGGTGTTGCTGAACAAAGAGACCTTGGAGTGTGTGTTCATAACTCCTTGAAAATGGAGTCACTATAGTAGATAGGATAATGAAGAAGGCATTTAGTATGCTCTCCTTTATTGGTCAGAGTATTGAGTACAGGACTTGGGAGGTCACATTTCGGCTGTGCAGGATGTTGATTAGGCCACTGTTGGGATATTGTGTTCAATTCTAGTCTCCCTCCTATCAGAAGGATGTTGTGAAACTTGAGACGGTGGAAAAGCTTTACAACGATGTTGCCAGGGTTGGAGGATTTGAGCTATAGGGAGAGGTTGAATAGGCTGGAGCTGTTTTCCCTGGAGTGTTGGAGGCTGAGGGGTGACCTTATGGAAATTTTTAAATTTCTGAGGGGCATAGATAGGATAAATAGACAAAGTGGGGAGTTTAGAACTAGAGGACCTAGATTTAGGGTGAGAGGGGAAAGATATAAAAGTGACCTAAGGGACATGGAATGAGCTGCCAGAAGAAGTGGTGGAGGCTAATACAATCGTGACATTTAAAAGGCATCTGGACGGGTATATGAATAAGAAGGATTTGGAGGAATGTGGGACTAGATTAGGTTGGGATATCTGGTCAGCTTGGATGAGTTGGACCAAAGGGTCTGTTTCTGTGCTGTACATCTCTACGACTCTACATGCTGGCTGCTACTTCTGATAGGATTAAGAGTGTCTGTCTGGTCTGCTTGCCTAATTAAGAGATGTTAGTCCTTTTGTCTTTTAATAAATGTTAGTAAAACATACTAGGCTTATATGCTGTAAATAAATTAGAAATTGTACTTGTACTTAATAAAAGAGTAAATGATATTAAACTGATTCCCGCAGCTAGGTTGAGAGATTTGTCGACTATTTTCCTGTGTGAGTCAAAGAGTGTGGTGCTGGAAAAGCACAGCAGGTCAGGCAGCGTCCGAGGAGCAGGAGAATCGATGTTTCAGGCATACGCTCTTCAGGAATGAGGCTTGTGGACCAAGGGGGCTGAAAGACAAATGGGAGGAGGGTGGGACTGGGAGGAAGATAGCTGGGAAAGTGATAGGTAGATGAAGGTGGGGCTGAAAGTTATAGGCAGGAGAGGAGGGTGGACAGGTAGGACCATTGGGACTAGGATAAGATGGGGGAGGGGAATGGGGAAACTGGTGAAATCCACATTGATCCTGTGTGGTTGGAGGATGCTAAGGCAGAAGATGAGGCGTCCTTCCTCCAGGTGGTTAGGCTTTGGCGATGAAGGAGGCCCAGGACTTGCATGGCCTTGGCGGAGTGGGAGGGGCAGTTTGAGTGTGTAACCGCAGGGTGGTGTGGTTGGGTAGTTTGGGTGTCCCAGAGATGTTCCCTGAAATGATCTATAAGTTGGCATCCTGTAGGTTTTGCTGTGTGCATTTCATCCATTCATGTAATTTCACATATATGCTGTTTTGATCGTAGGTTTCTTAAAGGGATTGTGGTCCAGTTAGTACATACAAATTGGGGAAAATGTTTGGTGTTCTGTAATTTATTCAGGTCTGTGTTTGATAAGGGCTGATTAGTGTAATAATCTTTTGTGGAGACATGATGGCGGGGTTGGTATGCTTTGAATATGTTACACTTATTCAGAGGTAAATAAGCCTAAACACTACTTGTAGCAAGGGCTGATAAGAATTGAAGATGTGAAAAGGCAGTAATGGTTGAAAGGGTTGTTTTAATTTGGTCTACCTTATAATAGTAATGTATACTTCAGAATCTCAGTTTTATGAATGAAACCATGTTATAGTAAATAACGGGATAGTAAAGGGTTATGAATGAATGAACAGGGACCTGGTATTAATGAATATCGTGAACTAGTGAGTGAGTTAATAAAGGTAACCTATAACACAACATCTCACGGTTTATTTAATCTCTCACTGCAGTATATTTCCTGTTCTCCACAGGAGATGTGAATGCTTTCTTGTTAAATTTCAATGGCCCTCGGTTAACACTGGTTCTCAGAAATGTGACAAAGCCCTTACGAGTTAACATCATTCCAGTACTTCGGAGAGCTGCAGCAAAGTTACTTGAAAATGGATTTCAGAACGGGCACAGCTTTCCAGAGTCAACCAGCCAAACGACACTCGAGAACCTTGACATCAGCAATGGAACTTATTACCGATGGAGGTATTGTATTGGGCTCGAATGAATGATACTGCAAATTGAGCTAATTTATTTAAAATTGTCACATTTTTTGCCAGTGTTTTGGGGCATCTAATTCTGGGATTCTTTTCATGTTCCCCTGAAATTAAACTTTTTTTGCCATTTATGTTGCAGATAAAATGATGTTTATATTTCAATTCCATCAACTCAGCATGATTTGGATTTGAAGTAATGTGCTAGAAATGAAATTATGTTAATCAATGACTACAGTATTAGCCTTTCAAGGGATCTTGCCCTATGCCGAAGTCAAGTTTGCCTTTGAACCTTGTTTGTTTTCACTGACATTTATGTTTGTCTTCAGTGACAGGAAGCTTAGTTTTGAACAATTTGAACTTCTTGCTTAGTTGCATCAATATAAGGAATACACTATTTAAAGTAATTATTAACTGTGTTAATGGACAAAGTGTGGGTTGTCCAATTTGGTAGATATCCATCTCTCAGAAATCATGTGGATTGTTTCTGAGATGTTGAGGCCAACACCGCTTGAGTGACTTCGTGTGCTAGCACACATTGAATCCAGTGATAGTCTCAACATATTTCCGATTCAGGATGTTGCGTTGCTTGGAGAGGAACTTGTAGGTGGTGGTACTCCTATGTCTGCTGCTCTTGTCCTTTGAAATGGAAGGAGTTGTAATTTGGAAGGTGCCATCTAAAGGATTTAACTTATGCATATGAAAAGCTACCCTGAAGAAATGATTTCCCATCACCGCCTATCTCCACAGCAATAAGAAATCACCCTCAGATATAATATCTGGATGCTGCTGAATGTCAATACTTATTAATCACAAATTCTGCTATCAAGGACACTTCCTACCTCATGTCTGCTTTTTAAAATTTTGTTCATGGGATCTGAGCATCATGCATTTATTGTGCATTCCTAATTGACCACAAGGTAGTTAAGATTCAACTACATTTCTGTGAGTCTGGAGTCACATGTAGGCCAGACTGGGTAAGGCCAGCAGTATCATCTCATAGAACCATACAGTACTGAATAGGTCCTTCAGCCCATCATGTCAGTACTGCCAAAAACTACACAACTACCTACACTGGTCCCATTTGTCCAACCTCAGTCCATAGACTTGAATGTTATGACATTTCATGTGCAGTACTTACAGTCATAGCCATAGAGATGTACAGCACAGAAAACAGACCCTTTGGTCTAACTCATCCACGCCAACTAAGTTGTCCCATATCCCCCCCCTCAGTCAAAGCAAAATGCTCAGAGACACACAGTGTAGTTTTACCTCCTTCACCTTTATCCTGGGCCCTGGAGGGAGAGAGAACAATCACCCATGTGCACAGGGACATGAGTTATTAGTCTTCTCTCTGGAATAGCAGTTTCTTAATGAGTTATATCATAATTTTACAGGGATGAGTATCCAGATAAGGCAACATACATATTGATAGGGTGACCATTACAATCAGCAATTGTCAGTAGGAAAGATTAAGCCATCTGCTGTTACACAACTGGCTGCACATAATTAATACTTTTCATCTTGTTAACTGACTTTACATACTGAATGCTTCTAATATTGTGAAATAGTTCTACATAGTGAATGCTTTTCCACCAAATTAACCCATTACCCTTGCCTCCAGCACGCCATTGTTAACTGCAAATTCTTATCTGATCTGAATCATGCTCAGCAGAACCTCAAAACTTAATTCTTTTCCTACCTGCTCACACCCTGTACACATTCTCAACTGGATATCTTAAACTAGATTGTCCCATTTGCCAGCACCTGGCCCATATTCTTCTAAACCCTTGCTATTTATATACCCATACAGTTGCCTTTTAAATGTTGTAATTGTACCAGCTTCCACCACTTTCTCTGGCTGCTCATTCCATACGCACACCACCTAAGCGTGAAAAAGTTGTTCCCTTTTAAATCTTTCTCTTCTCACTTTAAACCTATGCCCTCTAGATCTGGACACCCCCACCCTAGGGAAAATTCCTTGTCTATTTATCCTATTCATGCCCCTCATGATTTTATAAACCTCTATAAGGTCACCCCTCAGAAGTTACCCATCCCAACTACCCCATTAAGCATTGCATCCCAAACCCCCACCATCTTCTGGGTGAACATGCTTTTTCCTCAAATTTCCTCTAAACCCCTTCTCTTTCACTGTAAAGTTTTGCCCCTTCTTACTGACCCTTCAACTAAGGGGAATAGTTACTTTTTACTCAGTCTTACAACCTCTATCAGGTACCTTTGCAAAATTCTCCAGTCCAAGTAATCTAACCCAAGTTTATCCAGCCTCTTGTCAAAGCTAAACTGTTCCACCCCAGGCAACATCCTCTGGAGACTTCCCTCTGCACTTCCTCCAGCGCAACGACATCCTTCCTAAAGTGCAGGAACCAGAACTGCACACACTACTTCAGCTGTGACTTAACCAAAGTTCTGTACAGCTCCAACATAATCCCCTTGCTTTTATAATCTATGCCATGACTGACAAAGGGCAAGTGCTCTTTTTACCTTTTCAACTAATCTATTTGCCTGTGCTGTCACCTTCAGGGATCTGTGGACAAGAATTCCAAGATCCCTCTGTTCCTCTGAGCTTCCTAGTCTCCTGCCATTCATTAAGTAATCTCTTGTGCTGCTACTTCTTCCAAACTGCATCACTTCACCTTTATCAGGTTTAAATTCCATTCACTACTGATTTGTCCATCTGACCAATACGCTTATATTCTCCTCACTGTCAATCTTCCCTAAAGGACATTGGTGAACTAGAGAGTTTTTTTTCCTGACAACCGATAATGATTTCATGATCATTATTAGATAATCATTCCAGATCTTTGTTGAATTCAAATTCCACCATCAGCCATGGCAAGATTTGAACCCAGGTCCCTCAAATGTAACCTGGATCTCTCATGAATAGTCTGGTGATAATACATCTCAGCCATTGCTTGCCCTTTGCTAAGGAAGAACTAAGCAACGTCACTGAGAGTGATCCATGTTGTAAACAGGTTTTGTTTTGAACGACCGATGTGGAAGTTGCTGGAGAAAGCAGATGCAGATGGGGGCCATCGCCTGGACAGCCTGTGCCTCCTGGACAGAATTAAAACTGACCACTGGCTTCCGGGGGAACACAAGCGAGGACTCACATTTAACATGCTTAAGGTGAGCGAACTGTTTTTCCGTAAGGAGACAGAAGGAATTCTTACCTTAATGAGTGAAGTCATTTTGGATTTTTAATTCTCCTCTTTTCTAAGCAAGCAATCAGTGAGTTTTGCATGTCGACTAGTCAGGTAGGAAAAAGTGAGGACTGCAGATGCTGGAGATCAGAGCTGAAAAATGTGTTGATAGAAAAGCGCAGCAGGTCAAGCAGCATCCAAGGAGCAGGAGAATCGACGTTTTGGGCATAAGCCCTTCCTGAAGAAGGTCTTATGCCTGAAACATAGATTCTCCTGCTCCTTGGATGCTGCCTGACCTGCTGTGCTTTTCCAGCAACACATTTTTCATGTCTACTAGTCATTCAATTATAACACTAATACCAGGTAAAACAATTTCAATCTATTCCCTTGCTTCCTCAGATGGGTAGGCTGGTTGATGGGTTTAAATAAGTCATGACTCGGATGGCAGCTGGATGCTCCACACAGATCCCCGAGACCTGGAATGAAATGTTACTGCATTTACTCAGTGATATCCCAAGAATCTTCAGGGTTCTGTCAACTTGGATTGCTTTACAGCCACTGTGTGCGCAGTCTGCTAATACTATTGAGGCATGATCAGGAATGGCTAACTAACAAGGACAGGAATGTAACAGCATTGATGGATCGACCTTGTTTCAGATTGTTAATTGAGCAATATAGAAGCTACTCTACCTTCACAGAAAGACTGATCCCCAGTGGGAAAAAGCCAGAACATAATGAGCAGACTTTTACATTTCCTTGCGGACAGGTTGTGGGGGAGCGTGGTGGTGAGCACCATGGGGTGTGGTGCCAGGTCCCCATGGGTGTTTTATCTATGGCAGAGATGGCTTGCCATTATCCAAATGTAACTATCCAGTGAAACCTTGCAGCACTGTGACTGGGCTGGATGAGTACACCCTCTGTTGGATACACTGCTCCCATTGGAGGGTCCACTCTTCTCACACAAGGTATATCCCCTCCCCATGTTTCTTCTCACCCTGCCTGTCCCAGAACTCACATCTCAGATGTCCTTGTCAGGGCCTGTCAGCTCCCAGTCCATAGGTCTTGGTGACAACATGCAGTGCCAGGAGTGACGAGTGACGAGTGACCACCCCTGGTGGTAGACTCATAGAATCCTTCCAGTGTGGAAGCAGGCCCCTCAGCCCAACAAGTGCACAATGACTCTCCAAATAGTAACCCACCCTGACTCATTCCCCCTAACCTATTACCCCACATTTACCCCTGACTAATGCACCTAATCTACACATCTCTGAACACTATGGGCAATTTAGCATAGCCAATTCACCTAACCTGCACATCTTTGGATTGTGAGAGAAAACCCATGCAGACACGGGGAGAATGTGCAAACTCCACACAGACTTTTGCATGAGGCTGAAATCGAATCCAGGTCCCTAGTGTTTTGAGACAGTAGTACTAACTCTGAGCTACCATGCCGCCCCACACGGGGAGAATGAGGTGGTGCTGTCGAGACAATAGTGCTGCTACCATTCTATTGGCCTGCAGATGATGGAAGCAGGCTTTCCTCTCCAGTTGAAGGGAGAGCCTCCCCTCAAGCCGAATCAAGGCTTGACGATTATAAATGGTCACTGTGTGAGGCTGCCAAACAAGGCAGGCATATCCTATTACTGTATCAGGGAAAGGGGGTGTCTGATTTGCCCATTGGTCCTGTTGGCTGTCATGTATCACAAATGATAGGGTCAGAGGACAAGCACATCCACATTGTTGGAAAAACCCAGCAAGGTGAATTACATACTCAAAACCCACCACATAAACATCAGGACCATCAATGAGGGGGTGGTTGGGCTAATGAACTCACTTTCCATATCTAGCTTCCAACCATCTGAATAAGAGAGAGTGGGAGATAGAGACAGATAGATGGATAGACAGACGGACAGACAGACAAACTGATGGATGGCTAGATAGGCAGATGAATAGACAGACACAGGCACTATTAAGGGAAGGATACCTGGGATAACCTTATCTCCAAGATTGTTTCTACACTGCATATCACCATGACCTGAAAATATATTGCCATTCTTTCATTGTCACTGGGTCAAACATCTGGAACCCCCTCTCTAAAAGTACCCACACCGTGTGGACAGCTGTGATTTAAGACAGCAGCTCACCACCACCTTCTCAAGGGCAGTTAAAGATTAGACAATCCTTACAGCCATAAATGAATAGAGGGGGGAAAATGTATCACCTGAGCTTGTGTATTATTTGCAAAAATCTATTTAAATATCAATTTTGGCATAGTCCTTACGTTAGACTTATTGACCAATTCTAAATTTTCTAATTTTCAATAATTTCTCTTTTGCTAAATTTTATCAGATGGTATTACTGTGGGCCATGAAGTTTTTCCCAGCTCCGGAGGACTGGATCGACCTGGAATCGTCGGTTTATCGGGTGGTAGTGGTGCTGCTCCGGTGTCTTGCCCTCCGGAATCTGCCCAACTACTTCATGCACGAGATCAACCTGTTCCAGGAAGATTTTCAGGCCCAGTTCGACTTCCAAGCCATTTACGAGAAGGTGCAACAATTTGCTGACACTCCTGAGAAATTCCTGCAGATACACCTGACCCACCTCCTGCCTGCCCCACGCCAGCACATTGACAGCTACCTGAAGATGCTTCTGCAAATCCAGGACAATGAGGGCCTCTACTGGAACACAGCCTACTTTGACATCATCTTAAACAAGGTAAACCTGTGGGTCTTGTTGTGGAGGGGATCGCGCAGTGAGTAAGAGAGACTAATGAACAAATCAACGCCTCTATTTAATCAAAAGTCCCAGGTCAGAGATATCATGGGCGTTTAATAGAGGACACCTCTTATCACTTGCTACCAGGGTAGAGACAACACAGGTTAGGAACACAACAGAGCTCTCCCAACACTCTCTCAAACACAGACTTTGTTGCCAGTTTGATACCCAATTTCTTCCTTGGAAAAAAAACAGGAAATGCTGTGTTCACTGCAGCAATTGTATTTGGCACCTCACTTTCCATATAAACATTTCTTGGGATTGCACTTCAGAGATGGGGAAAGGCATTCACAGCCCTCAGGATTATGTTAATGACGTGTCCGGTATGGTCAGAACTTGTTGTTTGTCAGTGGAATGTCACTTTCTTTCTTAAACTGATGGCAACATGATTAGATCACTCCCAATTTACAAAAATAAATGGGCAATGAATAAACAGCTGGATGTTACAGTTAGCATTGCTGGCTTATTAACTGCATCGTCTGATGGGTGTGCAGACAATGAGACCTTTCCTTAAAAAGCTGGATTTCCATCTCTTTATCTCTGAGTTTGATAGTTTCCACCCCTTGTTTTAAGGAAGTAGGAGATAATATTGCAACTGTATCAGCAACAATCTTCTAAAACTTTGTTGATTCAAGAATAATTCCTGTTGTAGGGCATGTTGAAAAGTGACATCATTATTTAAGAAAAGTGCAAGTGAAGCATGTAATTTATAGGCCTGTTGGTATAGGATCTGTTGTGGGGAGGTTATTGGAATCTACACAAGGAGAGAGTGACTGATCTTAGACTCAGAGATGTACTGCACAGGAAGAGACCCATTGGTCCAACTCGTTCATGCTGACTATATCCCAAATAAACCTAGCCCCATTTCCCAGCACTTGGCCCATATCCTTCCAAGCCCCTTCTATTCATATACCCATCCAGATACTTTTAAATGCTATAATTGTAACAGTCTCCACCACTTCCTCTGGCAACTCATTCCAAAAAATCACCACCCTTTATGGAAAGAGGTTACCCCTTAGGTCCCTTTTTGATATCCCCCATCTCACCTTAAACCTATGCCCTCTAGTTTTGGACCCCTGATGAAAGGCGTTTTGGTCTGACCAAAACCCTCCTGCTCCTGGGGTGCCACCTGACCTGCTGTGCTTTTCCAGTATCACACTCTCGACTGAGAAAAAGACCTTGTCTATTTATCCTATCCATGCCCCTCATGATTTTATAAACTTCTATAAAGTCACCCGTCAGCCTCCAACACTCCAGGGAAAATAGCCCTAGCCTATTCAGCCTCTCCCACTTAGTATAAAATACAAGCTGATTAAAGAGACAGGTCATGTTGAACAAACCTAGTTGAATTTCTGAGGAATTGCTGAAAATAGGTAGATCAACATCTACGGGCATCACACGGACTTTCAGACTTCCTTTCACCTGGAAGATTGCCATCGAAAATTAAAGCTTATAGACTCTAGGTAACTTATTAACCCATCAATCCATAGGAGATAGTGTAGGAATTATTGGTATGTGTACAAACTGGAAAGTGATTAGTATTGTCCAACAAATGGGGGGCCTCAGCTTTTTGTAATATTGATTAATATGTTAGTTAACACAATGTTAGAATCATATATTAAACTTATCAATGATGCAACGGTTGGTGAACTAGTAAGTCACGTAGATGGGAGCACAATCCATCGGTAACTTTTGTAATTGTTAGTGAATGGATATAGCTGTGGCAAATGAGAATTTTCACAAGCAAGTGTGCAGTTAGCCTTTTTGAATCAAAAGTGACTAAATCTGATATAGTTTAAATACTGAACTAAGGAACGGCGGATGTTCAAAGTTCACATCACGGAGTAAAAAAATGTAAAAGTCAGGTTTTGAAAAAGATCAAAAGGCTGACCAGAATATTAGCTGTAGAGGGCTGGGATACAAGGGGAGCTTGCTATGACAGCAATACAAAGCCCGAGATACACTCCATCTGGAGTAGAATGAATAGACCTGGGCTTGGAAGGAAGACCCATGAATTTATATTTCCAAGAATCAGATTATGAGGAAGAATTACATAAACTAATTCTCTGGAATATTGAAGGTTAAAAGGCTGTTTTGATTGAAGTATTAAGGAATTTGAAGGAAATTTTAGGGTAGATAGAGGGCAACATTTTTCTGCTGTTATGGTCACATGTGACAAGAATCATAACCTTAAAATCAAAGCCAGGCCATTCTGTAGACAAATTAGGAGACAAATTGAAAAATGTGTGGAACTCATTCACAAATAAAGCAGTGGATGCTAGCACTATTCATAATGTTAAGAGTGAGATTGATAAATTTTTGTCAGACATGGGTACGGAAGGATATGGAGCCAAGGTGGATGGATAGAGTAAAGATATACTACCACACCCTGGAATTCTTGTTCCTCTCTAGTATCTTTATTTATATCTGTACTATATTCGTCGCTGTCAAGAAACCCATTCTGTGTTTTCTTCAAGCACAGTCTTATTAACCTGCTGAAAGCCCAATTTCAAGGCCTGATTTTAACTAACATTGTGTGCATCTGACTCACTGGGTACTGCAAAAACAAGCATCACCACTCCACTCAAAATACTCCAACACATGAAACCTTTGTCCTTGCAATCTATTGGCTAATCCTTATCCTTCCTTCCTTTCCTGTGATGACTTCACCTGAACAAGGAACAGCGCTCAATTTAACCTGTTGGGACTATAACCTGGTGTCGTGTAACTTCTGACCTTGTCCAACATCAGTGTCTCCCCATCATGACTATAACTTTGGCTTTGACTATCCTAAATATAATGCATATTCAGTCAATAGGTCACCTTTTTTTGATAAATTTTATCCATGGAAGTTCACAATTTGTCCAAACCTTTATCTCTGTTCAAATTATTCAGCTCCAATTTTGAAACCCTGTTCTTCTCATCCTGCTTCAGTTTAGAAATAGAGGAGCTAAAGCAATGTAATCAGGTCCACATTGTAACTTCATTTTTCTGCTAGTCATCAGGCTCACTTTCTGAAAGCAGGGCTGGGCAATCACAACCTGAAACTTCACGTTCTGACTCAACTGTCCTCTGTCCCCAATGTTACCCTGCAAAAGATAACTGTATTTAAATAGAATTCAAATCCACACTTTTAGGCGAGAACGTTATTTCAGTTAACCACTGTTACGAAGATGTGGGTGTACTGTATCTTTAAGAGAGTTGAAGGACTTAGAGAGGCAAAGAGAGTACTGGAAAATTTACAATGCAACGTTTGGTCCAGCAGCTAGTAGTACCTGGGTTGCTATGAGACAAAAGAAAAATTCAAATTCGGCCAATCAGTTTAAATTATACCCCAATCAAGTTTGAATTTGATATATTGATAATATTATGACCAATGAAACGATCCAATGCTTTGGGAAGTGAGACTGGGGAAAATTGAACAGTTGGAGGAGAACTGCCACGCCACCAGCATGTACAGACTGCCTGAAAAAAGCTCTCTTAAAGGTACCTTTATCAATCAATGACCTGTGCAACATAATTCTTAAGACAAAGTAAAGAAGACAGAAAAAGATACAACAAGAGGATTCAACAGCTGCCAGGTTTTGAAATTTGAATTTTTTGGTAAATCCTAATTGGGGGTTTTATTGGAGAGGAAGATAAAAGATAGGTTAGCGAAAGGAGATGTAAATAATTGTTAGTCTTTAAAAAATAAAGTTGTTACTTTTCACTTTAAATAGTGACTTTTGGGAAGAGTTCTTGGCCTCTCGAATTTTCACAGATTACCACATGGGGTAAATCTTTTCTGTATTGCTTGTTTAAATCAGTTGTGGGAGGGGCGGGGTTTGGTTTACCCAGTGTTGTAACAGTTTAGAGGCTTGTCTGGGATTTGAACCCAGGACCTCTTGCACCTCAGTCAAACTCATAAGCAATTAATTACAGATCTCATATTTATATAATCATTCAAAACCAATTAACTCTTAGTTAATATATGTACCACCTATTCATTCATTCCTTGAGGTCTCAGGCATTCCTTCAAGGCTATATAAATGAAGACACTCCATCTGTCAGATTTTATGACAACTCATTACACTTGTCTACATCTTTCAGCAAAGCCCTCCAGTTTTCTTTACAACATATGTTCCTATCTATCTTTGTAAGGTCTTCACATTTAACACCATGCCCTTGCTCCACTTAGAATAATAGAATCCCTACAGTGTGAAAGCAACCGTTCAGCCATCCACACCGGCCCTTCAAAGCGCATCTCACCCAGACCCGGCTCTCTATCATATCCCTGTAACTCTGCATTTCCCATGGCTAATCCTCCTAGCCAGTACATCCCAGAATTCTACAAGACAATTTGGCCAATCCACTTAACCTGCACATCTTTGGACGGTGGGTGGAAACCGCAACACCCAGAAGTAATCCATGTAGACAGGGAGAGAATGTGCAAACTCCACACAGACACCTGAGGGTGGAATCAAACCCAGGTCCCTGTTGCTGTGAGGTAACAGTGCTAACCACTGAGCCACTATACCATCCATCTAAATCAAAATCATGATGAAAATTGTGAAAGGGTTGAGGCCTCAGAAGAGACCCCGCAAGGACTCCACTTGTCACATCATGCCAATCAGACTAAGATCATTTATGCATTCTGTTTTCTGCTAGCCAGCCCCTCCTCTATCCATGCCAATACACTAGCCCCTATCCCATGAGACTTAATTTCTGCAATAACCTATGTGAAACCGTATCAATTTCTAAGCCTTGGGTGTCCAACTAAATCACCAACTTCTAGACCCATAAGGGAACAAATGAATTAATTAATGTTTATTGACTCACACAAACTCAGGTGGAATAAAAACAGAAAGAGCTAGCTGAAGGTTATGAATCTGGCAGCATCTCTGGTTGATGTTTTGCATCTAATTACTTTGGAACTGAAGAGGGGTGCAAAAGTCAGGGTTTTATGCTATTAGGGTGAAGGGGCAAATGGTACAGCAGAGTGGGCTAGGAAAAGGTGAAGGGAGATTTCCTCAAGAGGTTATAGGGAGACTAGGCTTTGATCCATCATAGATACTAATTACAGAATCAAAATGAGCTATGACTGAAGGCAAACTCTGACACCCATTAGCAACATTCTGGGGAGGTGGTGGTGGAATGGGGGATGAAGTAATATTAAAGCAGTAGACTGATATATTATTAACACCCACAAGATAACCTAAAGTGCTTGATAACCAAAGAACTTTTTGTGCTGTGATTACTGTCAAAATGTAGAAAACACAGCAGCTAAGTTGTGCACAGAAATTCCCGTTAACAGGAATTACAAATGATCAACCAGTCTGGCTTAGTGATGTTGATTGAGGGATAAATATTGGCTGGAACACCAGGGAGAACCATCTTGCTCGTTTAAGAATAGTGCCTTGAGATTGTGTCATGCGTTGATCACCATCTGAACCTTTATTGTTCTTCCACCTTTGCAGCAACAGCCTGCTTCATCACATCTGCTGTGGAAACCTTCATTTATTCCTTTGCCATCTCTGGAGCAATAATTTCTTGCGTTTGCCCATGGTCTTGCACTTTCCTTTTGCTATTGCCCTGCAGCAGAACTATTTGCTCTGATTTTGTCCACTCCCCACTCCCCCCCCCCCCCCCCCCCCCCACTTCATCTCACCACTATTAACCACTGAGGCCCTCTCTATAAACACACCTTAAACACCAATGATTTTGATTAGCTTTTAATCAAGCAATGCTCCTAAAATCTTCCATTTCCTTTAGTTTTTTTTGAGTGCTAGGGTAAATATAGATTGTTGCCATGAATATAAAATGTATATATTAAGTATTAGTGCCAAAAGAAGATTGGGTACATTCAACAACTCGCAGTTTTGCAGCTACACTGGCACCACCCCCCACCTTTTCCTCCGCTACATTGATGATTGTATTGGCGCTACCTCGTGCTCCCATGAGGAGGTTGAACAGTTCATCCACTTTACTAACACCTTCCACCCTGACCTCAAATTTACCTGGACTGTCTCAGACTCCTCCCCTTCCTAGACCTCTCCATTTCTATGTCAGGCGACCGACTCAACACAGACATTTACTCCAAACCGACCGACTCCCACAGCTACCTGGACTACACCTCCTCCCACCCTGCCCCCTGTAAAAACGCCATCCCATATTCCCAATTCCTTTGCCTCTGCCGCATCTGCTCCCAGGAGGACCAATTCCAATACCAAACAACCCAGATGGCCTCCTTCTTCAAAGACTACAATTTCCCCTCCGACATGATCGACGATGCTCTCCACCACATCTCCTCCACTTCCCGCTCCTCCGCCCTTGAGCCCCGCCCGTCCAATCGCCACCAGGACAGAACCCCACTGGTCCTCACCTACCACCCCACCAACCTCCGTATACAGCGTATCATCCGCCGTCATTTCCGCCACCTCCAAACAGACCCCACCACCAGGGATATATTTCCCTCCCGTACCCTATCAGCGTTCTGGAGAGACCACTCCCTCCGCAATCCCTCGTCAGGTCCACACCCCCCACCAACCCAACCTCCACTCCCGGCACCTTCCCCTGCAACCGCAAGAAGTGCAAAACTTGCACCCACACTTCCCCCCTCATCTCCCTTCAAGACCCCAATGGATCCTTCCATATCCGTCGCAAATCCACCTGCACCTCCATACACATTATTTACTGCAACCGTTGCACCTGATGTGGTGTCCTCTACATTGGAGAGGCAGGCCGCCTACTTGTAGAATATTTCAAGGAACACCTCTGGGACACCCGGACCAACCAACCCAACCGTCCCATGGCTAAACACTTTAACTCCCCCCTCCCACTCCGCCAAGGACATGCAGGTCCTTGGCCTCCTCCATCGCCAGAGCCTGACTGCATGATGCCTGGAGGAAGAGCACCTCATCTTCTGCCTAGGAACCCTCCAACAACATGGGATGAATGTAGATTTCTCCAGCTTCCTCATTTCCCTTTCCCCCCCCCCCCCATCTCAGTCCCAAGTCCAGGATTCAGCACCGCCCTCTTGACCTGCAATCTTCTTCCTGACCTCTCCGCCCCCACCCCCTCTCCGGCCTATCACCCTCACCCCCTTCCACCTATTGTATTCCCAGCGCCCCTTCCCCAAATCTCCTCCCCCCCACCTTTTATCTCAGCCCGCCTGGCACACCAGCCTCATTCCTGAAGAAGGACTTATGCCTGAAACGTCGATTCTCCTGCTCCTCAGATGCTGCCTGTTCTGCTGTGTTTTCCCAGCACCACATTTTTCAACTAAACGTAAGAGCTGTAAATATCAGTTGCATGTGACAATCTGGATGAACTGTAAATGTATTGACAATTGAATATTCATTTTCCTGCACTGTCTCTAGTTTCAGGTTTATCACGTCCCAGATGCTGATAGAATTGGAGCCATGCAACTTGCCTGGGCCAAGACAACCAAACTAGTGACTGATGAAGGATGCTCATCATAAACCAGAATGAAAGGCAACACATACCTACACCACCTTCAGATTAGACCAAAGACTCTTCTCCACTTCAACTGTAGACTCGATCACAGTGTCACATTCACACTAGCTATGGACTGGATCACCACTTTGTGTTCACATCAATTACAGACTGGATCACAATGTCATGTCCACCTCAACCGCAGTCTGGATCACAATCCTGTGTCCACATTAATGTAGATTGGACCACAACTTCATGTTCACTTCAATTGTAGAACTGCATCATAACCCTGTGTCCACATCAAGTGCAGACTGGATCACAACCTCATGTCCACACTACCTGTAGGTTGGATCACTAAAAAACAGTCTTTCAATTCCAAGAAAAAGAGTAAAGAGACCGGGGATACAACAAGACAACACAAATTAACGAGATAATTCTAGACAAATTTCCTGTTGATGAAAATTGTTCTTTTATTTTATTCATCCCTGGTTTGCAATTGTGAAACGTTTTGTAGCAACAATCTGTGTTGCTGCATTCAACTAACTTGACAAAAGATTTCCAAGTACTTATTACAAGTCTATTATCTGAGCAAGTCCATTGTCTCATCCTAGTGCCAGTGTCACAGGCTCATGCTCTCTGGGAAGCAACAGGCTCTGTGGTCTAATATGACTACCATAGAGGGGTATGATTGGGTTGTGTGCTGTTGGAGAGTCTGACGGTAGACTAGGGAAATGGTTCTTCATATGACATTTGATTATACAGTTTGGCTAAGTGGGGGAAGGGGGAGCAGGGTTTGTATTGATCAAATACCCCATCTGATTCTTATTATGAACCATGATTTTGGGAATGGAGGCTGCGGAGGGGAGGAGAGAATGGGTGGGGGCAGGAGTGGGCACAGCAGTTTCTGCTTTGGAAGGAACAGCAGCAAAGTGGTGAGTGGGAGAAGCACTGACAAACCAGTTAAAGGAGTCAACAAAATGTGAAGATTTTACTGATGAGAAATATTGAAGAATTATGTTATCTATTGGGTGATGCTGTATAAAGTAATGACACTGAAAGGGTCCATGGTGAAAACTCCAGTAAGCTCCACCCAATCTGTTGCTGGCAAGGGACTCAGTTGAGCAAAGGCAGAATATTTTAGGATCTCTAAAAGGACAGACCTGTTATCCTCAGTCTCTTCATAGTCTTAGGAACACAATTTATCTTACAGATGTAACTTGTGTCTGATTGCTATCATGCAATAAACTGCACCATGTTTAAGACAAGATCCTTTTTTCATCAAGTGCCTAGTGGTTTTTCCTACCACTTTAGACTAAGTTAATCCTGTACATCCAGTCAGCAAATGAGAACGGTAGCAGCAATCTATCCAATGTATGTTGATATTGCACACCATACACCAGGCGAGTACAGAATTAAAGAAGAGAAACCAAGCATTACCGCTGGGAAAATCGCAGAGGCATATTTCTTGAACATGGGACTATTAATCATCTGTGGATTTGAAATAGAAAAGGGATAAGCATTTGAAAAGGAAGAATCTAAAAGGATCTCACAGACCTGATCCACGTTCCCTCCCCTCTCGAAAGTCTTTGAACACGTTGTCACTTTTCAAAATAAAAGCCGAAAGAACTGTGGTAAATCAGAAACAAAAACAAATTGTTGGAAAAAGCTTGGTAGGTCTTGTAGATTCTGTGAAGAGAAGTCAGAGTTAATGTTTTGGGTCTGGTGACCCTTCCTCAGAACTCAGGTAGGGTCACCAGACCTGAAACATTAACTCCAATTTCTCTTCACAGATGCTGACAGACCTGCTAAGCTTTTCCAACAATTTCAGTTTTTGTCACTTTTCAAATTCCTTTCCATTTTTCCAACAACTAGATTGCTGAATCCCCCAGTCAAGTTTCCAATCCTGCCATTGTCCTGAAATAGCTCTTATTAACAACACAGATGATATCCTCTGGGAATGTGCCCATGGAAAACTATCCCTCCTTTATCCCAGAATGTCTAGTATTTGACATGGTTCACCATTGTCCTCCATCATCTCAATTCCATTGTAGAGCTAGATGAGACCATACTCACCTGGTTCAACTCTAATGTATTCGGTCTCAGCTGGAGAATCAGTTGAAATGGCGTCCCTCTGCCCTCTCACAGTTTTATCTTTGTTAACCCTGAGCGGCCATCCTTGGGTTTGCGTACCTGCCTGTTTCTCACCTACATACTGCCTCTCATCTGAAAACATAACATTCACATATATACTTATGATGCCCAGGTCTACCTCACCACCTACCTCTCATTATTCTCTCCACTGTCACTAACTTGAATTAGACTGCTTGTCCACCATCTAATACTGCATCAGCAGAAACGACCTCCAGCTGAACATTGAGAAAATGAAAGTTGCACATGAGCTGATTTGGCCACAGTTTGCCAGCAAGAAGAATGGGGTAACAGATGGTGTCATGTTTGGCATCAAGACGAGTTTCGAACTGCATAATAGTGCAACCATCATCAAAAAGGCCTACTTGCTCCTCCATTGCATTACTGTACCCCACTCTAACCTTTGTGAACCTAGTGCTGAAATGCTCATCAGTGTGAGAATCCCTCTTCTTTGTTATCTTTAGCTTTGACAAGACCAATATCATGGTGGTTGGAACCCTCGCTTCCATGCTTCATAATCCTGAGCTTATGTAAAACCCATTTGGCCATATCAAACTTGTGTTACTTCACATACACACATCATCCCTGTGTTCACTGACCCATATTGATCTATGGGTGACAACTCAATTTTAAAATTCTATTCATCACAATCAGTTCCTTCTACAACTTCACTCTTTTATAACCTCCTACAGTTCTTGCCTCTGGGGTCCTCCATGCCTACCTTAACTAATCTCTTGACAGTTGCGACGCATTCTGCCTCTTAGGCCTTCGACTCTGGAATTCACTCCTTACATCTTGCTGTGTCTCTTCCCTCCTTTAAGGCCCTCCTTAAATGTAGTGATTTGACAACTGTTCAAATACTTAAACATCAGTCCTCAGTTTGTGTTCTGCCATTCAGCTCCAGACTTCATTGCACTCTTAGATGGAGAAAAGAGTTGAACTGCTATCATGAGGGGAAAGCTATTCTGACACTAAGGCAGCAGTTGATCAAAGAAGTCATGGCAAAATTAAGGCCAATGGGAAGTAAGGGGAATTTATGCACTAAGAAGGCACATAACAAGATGGTTGTGGTTTTTGGCGGCTAATCATCTCAGGCAAGGAGCATTGTTGCAAGAGTTCTTCAGGCCAATCATCTAAGCCCAACCAGTTTCAGCTGCTTCATCAATGACCTTCCCTCATGAAATAACTCTGCAGAGGCCACTATCCCATCGTCACGAAACCCTTTATTTATTAATGCACAGTACACTGGCTGTGACCAGCCAGCTCAGAGTCAATCCTCAACTGAGAAGATTCTTATCTCCTGGTTATCTCCTGGTTATATTTTAATCTCCAAGGCTTTCCTGGTTGGCCCAGGTTAACTACCCCAATCATGACCCTTGTAGTCATGAAGTCCACCTGGATCCAATCACTACACTTCATAAGGTCACCATGGAAACAACACCACCACCTATAATTTGCCCACTAAGCTACTCATCATCCTGAACTTGGAAATACATTAATGTTCCTTCACTGTTACTGAGTCAATTTCCTGGAGCTACCTTCCTAACAGCACTGTACCTCCAGCCCAAGGATGGTAGCGGTTCAAGATGGCAGCTCACCACCATTTTCTGCACAGCATGTAGTAATGGATAACAAATGTTGACCTTGCCAATGATGTTCACTTGTGAGCAGAGAAAAACATTCTTTATGCGGCTCGCTGTCAAATTTTCTTTGGATAACATTCCTAGGAGACATCTTGGGATATTTTACAGCATTAAAGATGCCATAAAAATGCAATTTGCCTTTACAAGAGAACATCAGCCAAATGTCCATCCCATGTAAATACTGTAGTTCTATAAAACACTTCCTTATTGATGCTGAGTGACAAAGTGGTTTATAATTGTTGATGCTGAACTAAGCTTAGAACAAGGTGCTACCTGAAAAGAGTTAAGCCTAGAGTTAACATGTATCACATCTAACATTGGGTTATACCTACCCGCATAGCTGCGGTTAGCTCCCAGCTGTGCAGACAGACTTAGTTCAAGTTCACCAACATGGGCTGATTAACACAAGGTTCACAGTCAATCCATTTATTAGATTTAAGGTGCACCAGTGAGGAGACTGCAACTTTGGGCTAACATTCAACATTGGAGGTAGCTGCGATCTTCATTTAATAACATCACTGGATGGACCTGCAGTTTGGTTTACTTCCCAATCATCTTCAAGTTTACTAAGGAACTGTACAGAGGAATCTTGGAGTGTCAGTCTGTATGATAAATCTTTATTACTGTGGAATTTGAAGCTGTACGATTCTAAGCTGGCACCAAGCAAGGCTCCTCCTGGTGTTGATTCTCCCCCAATGGATAGGAATTTGTGAAATTCTGAATAGTGTATTATAGGTGTAAAAAGGGCTTGGAGGGAGGGAAGGTAAAGAAATTCTACCTGCTTAAAGCATAAGGTGGGAGAATATTTGGAAAGGAAATTCACATGGTTGGATAATTTGGCATCTTCAATGCTGTAGTTAATACTGTCAATATTCCTCCTTCAGTAATCTTTCTGAGTTTGTCTCACACTGCATTGAAATCTATTTTGCTTTTTCCTTCCTCAGTCTCAGTTTATCTTGGCTTGTATTTTCTCTCGATGTCCCACTAATTCTTGTCATTTTCTCTCTAACTTTTGTTCAAGCCTTTTAACCCACAGGTGAACTTATTAAAAAATAAAACCAGCCTTTAATTTTACTTGGTTTGGAAAATGTCAAACAATTGGATCAGTTTGAGACTGTCAGACTTGAATCAATTTGAGGAGTTATTCATTTTAAATGGGCTCACATCTATTGAAGTTACGAGCACAGGAATGCCACATAATGAGTTCAAGTGTCTGCTGTTATCCCTATAGTCATTTCTAGACGCCTGCAGTTTCAGTTTCAAAAGCAGGAAATGTTTAAAATGTACAGCAAGGCTGAAATGAATTATCAAATTGGGTGCGATGTGGAGCAGACTCCATTCTGCAAGTTTGTTGCATTGTTACTAATCTCACTTGGTTTAAAGGAAAACTCTCCTGTTTAAAATAGCGAAAAAAAACCCCACAATTTCAATTCTGGCAAAACCTCCTCTGCCCCATGGGAGACTATAGTTGTGAGCCAATTCTATCTGGCTCATGTCAAGTGGAGCACCCGTTGAGATTACTGTAGCTGTATTCTTTTGAAAAGGCTTTGCTTCACCAATTAAGACAACAATGTATCATACTAATTTGTGAATAGTGTCTGATTACCAAAAGAAGAAACAGGATTCTTAAGATTTACTGCAGTCCTTACAACTACTTCAATGCTCAAATTGTAGTATTTGGAAGCTTTGAAACAAAATCTCACCTTTTGAATATCTCCCAAATGCTATCCAAAATGTTAATAATAAAGAGAGCGCAGTTCTTTGGGAGGTGGAGTGGAGGGCTGTTTCCTGCTCATCCACCTTACCTCATTAAAAGAACAATGAAGCCCCAGAAACATCTTGCTTTAAAATGGCTGACCCTTTATTCTGAGATGATGCCCTTTGGTCCTGGACTCTCCCACGAGGGGAAACAACTTTTCTGCAGATCGCTTCTCATTGTTCCAGATTTCAGTGAGTACAGACCCAATCAACTGAACATCTCTACATAAAACAGTCCCTCTATAGTTGGTATCTGCCCAGTGAACCTTCTGTGGACTGCCTCCAATTCCAATATATCTTCTCTTGGTAAGAGGCACAAAACGGTTCACAATATTCCAGCTGTGGTCTGACTGGTGCCTTGTATAGTTTATAGCTAATCCTCCCTACTTTTACACTACATTCTCTTTGAAATAATGACCAACCTTCTGTTTGACTTCCCTAATATCTGCTGAACTTGGATGCTAGCTTTCTGCAGGGATTTCCAAGTCCCTCTGTCCCATATCATTCACAGTCTTTCTCCATTTAAATAATAGTCAGCCCCTCTATTCTTCCTGAGTGTCTAACTTTATATTTTCCCACATTACATTCCACCTGTCAAGTTTATGCTCACTTTCTTAACCTGTTTATATCCCTTTGCTCACTCATTCTGTCATCCTCACAACTTGTTTCCCCATCTATTTTTATATTATCTGCAAAGTTTTCTCCCGTTCATCCACTTTTCTCATCCAAGTCATTATTGTACATTGCAAATAATTGTGACCCCAGCACTGCTTCCTGTGCCACTCCACTAGTTACAGGTTGCCATTGTGAAAATGCCTCCCTTCACCTAACTCTCTGTCGTATGATAGTTAACTTATTCTGTATTCAAGCTAATACACTATCTCCAACAACATGGGCACTTATTAAGTTGTGTAATATGTGGTACTTTTATCTGAAAATTCAAATATATTAGATCTACTAGCTCACTTTTACTTATTCTCAAGGAATTCTAGTAAATTGTCAGACATGATTTCCCTTTCATGAAGCCATGTTGGCTCTGCTTGTTCTTAAATATATTCCTAAATGTTTTGCTATTACATCCTTTATTAACAGACTGTACCAATAACAGACATTAAGCTAACTGGCCTATACTTCCCTCTCTTTTGCATCCTTTCATCCCTCTTCACTTGAAAGCCTGACGATCTGGGGTATTCATCTGGAATCATGATAATTTAGGAGATATCGCTTATAGATATGTGAAATGTTTATATCTGTCTTGATGCTAAACTAGCCCTAACATTTCTTGGTTACCTCACTTTTCCCTAACTGTAAACCCAACACTTGGCTTAGAATATCCCAGATGTAACTGGATAAATAGCGGCAGAGCAGTATTGTTACGAGACCAGTATTTCAGAGCCCAAGGTAAATGGCCAAGGGACGATGCGTTCAAATAACCCTATTCCAGATGGGGGAAACTAAAGGCAATCAATTAAGAAATCTGGATAATCATTTACTGGAAAACCTATAGTTCTCCTAATGTCCTCTAGAGAAGGAAATCTGCCATCCTTAGCTTGGGACTCTGATCCCACAGCAATGTGACTCTTAACTGCCCTCAAAAGTGGCCTAGCAAACCACACAGTTCAAGGTCAATTAGGATGGGGAATAAATGTTGGCCTTGCCAATGATGCCCACATGTTGGAATTAAAATTAAACTTATCACCAACCTGATGGTAGCACTCTAATACTAATAGTAATGAATGACTGTATCTTCCAGTTCAGAATGCCAGAGTGGCACCTTACATTATTTTCTGTTTCATGAATATCTTGTTTTGGACAAGTTCCTTGTCTTCTATCCTCCATGTGCAACGTGTGATGTGGGTAGACTAAATATGGAGAGTAGGGTTGGGAGGAGCTTTTGTACAAAAGAATGCAGCTGTGTGTCACTATAGAGGTCTTGAGGTGAGAGAGGTATATGTACAAGGTAAAGCCTGAATCAGTCTCCCAATGGGCAGGTTGAAGTAATGGTGCTGGAAAAGCACAGCGGGTCAGGCAGCATCCAAGGAGCAGGTAAATTGACGATTTGGGCAAAAGCCCTTCATCAGGAATGTTGATTTTCCTATTCCTTGGATGCTGCCTGACCTGCTATGCTTTTCTAGCATCACACTCTTGACTCCAATTTCCAACATCTGCAGTACTCACTTTGGCCAGGTTGGTCTGAAGTCTTGCCATTGTGCTAAATCCTACACTACTGGCTGCATCAACATTGGGTTTGTGAAAACACACAGGGGAGTGCCATTGCCCTGCGTCTTGGATTCACAATGCATATTTACAGTCCATCGGAAAACAGTGCTAGTCCTACAGGTTCTGTTCTGTACAAACATTTCAAATTGTTTAAACACTTTAGTTGACAAATATGGAAATGCGACCATGAGGCTGCAAATTTATTCGGCAGACTTTGACCTCTGACCAGGCTGTGGATATACAAATTTTAATCTTATCATTATCGTTGGGTAATAGTCAGCAATTGTACAATAAAAAGTTGATTAAATATGTGGGAATGCTCTCTTAATTATTAACGTGTGGAATGAGATCATTCTCACTGCCTGCCATGAACAGCCTAAACATTCACTTTATGGTGTTGTGAAGGAGGAACTGGTGTACATAAAAAAAATTCACTGCTGATTCTCTCTGTATCTACTTGATAGAAAGTGAGGACTGCAGATGCTGGAGATCAGAGTTGAGACTGTGGTGCTGGAAAAGCACAGCAGATCAGGCAGCATCTGAAGAGCAGGAGAATTGACATTTCGGGCATAAGCCTTTCATCAGGAAGCCCTTCATCATCCATTTCTGATGAAGGGCTTATGGCCAAAATGTCGATTCTCCTGCTATTCAGATGCTACCTGATCTGCTGTGCTTTTCCAGGACCACACTCTTGTCCCTGTATCTACTTGATGATCATTATAAAAAATGAACACACTTGCCCAATATAGTGGGTCAGACATTGTCCTCCCATAGCTACCTGCACTATACAAGTAAAAGACTGCATTCCCTTCTCCCAGTTCCTCCATCTCCATTGCATATGTCCCGATGAGGCCAACTTCAACAAAGGAGCCTCCTAAACCTTCTTCCTCAACCAAGGATTCCCCAGTACCATTGTTGACAGAGCCCTCAGCCAAGTCCAACCCATCTCCTACACGTCCGCCCTCACCCTCTTGCATTACACCAGGCTTCCCCTTGTACTTACCTACCATCCCACCAGCATCCACATCCAGAAGTTCATCCGCCACCATTTCTGCCATGTCCAGCAGGATGCCACTGCCAAACACATATCCCCTCCCCTCCCGTGTCAGCCTTCTGCAGGGACCATTCCTTCTGGGACACCCTACTCTACTCTTCCTTCCTGCGTTCTGCATGGTAAAAATGACCATGAGCTTCCCGTTGCCTGCCAGTGTAACACACTACCTGTTCCCTGGCCAACATCTCTGTCTCAGACTTGCTGCGGTGCTCCAGCGAAGCACAGTGCAAGCTGGAAGAACAACACCTCATTTTCCACTTGGAGACCCTGCAGCCCTCTGAACTCAATATCGAGTTCAATAATTTTAGGGCCTGAACTCTCCCATGTCCAAGCACCATATCCCACACACCAGGCCTTGTTATCAGTTAGTCTGCTATTATACACTACCTATTGTTAGCCACTAACAGTCTCCATTAACAGCCAGATTGTTATCGATTCCTTTGCCCGTCCAATTGTTCTTCTCTCTCTTTGGGCTCAATCCCCGCTTAACAATTACTCCTTACTCCCTCACTTAGCGTCTGTGTTCTGCATATAAAAAAACATTTTCCTACCTACCATCAGTTCTGAGGAAGGGTCACTGGACGTGAATGCTAACTTTGATTTCTCTTCATAGATGCTACCAGACCTGCTGAGCTTTTCCAGCAATTTCTGTTTTTGTTTCTGTTTTACAGCATCCGTAGTTCCTTTAGTTTTTATCGTCTTTTCACACTCTGGGACTGACTGGGACAGTGGGTCAGACACTGTCATTTCACACTCTGGGACTGTATGGGACAGTGGATCAGACACTGTCCTTTCACACTTTGGGACTGACTGGGACAGTGGGTCAGCCACTGTCCTTTCACACCTTGGGACTCGCTGGGACAGTGGGTCAGATACTGTCCTTTCACACTCTGGGACTGTATGGAACAGTGGATCAGACACTGTCCTTTCACACTCTGGGACTGGCTGGAACAGTGGGTCAGACACTGTCCTTCACATTCTGGGACTCGCTGGGACAGTGGGTCAGACACTGTCCTTTCACACTCTCGGACTCGCTGGGACAGTGGGTCAGGCACTGTCCTTTCATACTCTCGGACTCGCTGGGACAGTGGGTCAGGCACTGTCCTTTCACACTCTTGGACTCGCTGGGACAGTGGGTCAGGCACTGTCCTTTCACACTCTGGGACTCGCTGGGACAGTGGGTCAGGCACTATCTTTGCAGATGCTCAGACCACGAGTCAAATGCAATTTAAATTGATAGATGACAACCAGTTCTTCAAGCAGTCAGTCCAGTTTCTGGTAGAAATGGGTCCACATTAAAAAGGATTGCCTCTAAGCCAGCATCAACAATTTCAGACAACGTATTTGAAAAATGGAAAATCTCATGTTGGTGTTCCATGGAGTTGCTAAAGGGACAGTGTGGAGGATTTTTTCTCTTTTTATCGAGCTGGTGTTGTACTTGGCCTGGGTGCGAGATGATGAAATTTGTTCTTGTCTTTGGAACCAAATGTCAGCATTTCTCCTGAGACCTGGTTTTGCCTGTGTGGAAACACTCACCAAGATTGGTGGGTTCTTAGCTGTCTCCAGTAATCTTGCTGCTTACTGCAACCGTGATGTAAAAATGACTGAGACCAGCCATGATCATTCCAGCCCATTATTTGGTCCAGACTGTATCAGATGTTAGGCTGCATGAACCTCTCCATCCTTTCTCCAGCTTTATCAGTGTAAAGATAAAGCTGAAGAAATTGGAACTATTTCAGATAACACATCACGACCTCTTCCTGTCATCTCTAGCATCACAGATGTCAGTTTTCAGCCATTTTGTTTTACTCCCTGTGATATCAAGAAATGGCTGAAGGTATTCAATATAGAAAAAGTTATGGGGCTGGACAACATTCTGACTGTAGTACGAAAGATATGTACTCCAGAAGTAGTTGCACCCCCTAGCCTAGAAACTCTGACGTAGTTACAACACAGGCATCTACCTCACAATGTGGAAAATTGCCCAGGTAAGTCTGATAACCACAACCCCCCAGGTCCCTGGTCCTTACTCTCTCGACCCACCGTCTGTCCAATCCTCCTTGCACTCTGTCCCTCCCTCTCTCACACTCTCCCCGACCCAGTCCTTGACCCTCAGTCTCTGGTTCCTGGACCTCACTCTCTTCACTCCACCCCACCTAGAACCATGTTTCAAAATTGCACTTCTTCTTTGTGCACGTCATCAATGACATTTTACTTGTTAACACCTGGAACTGCATGCATCCATAGTTCCCACAGTTGTAGCCAATGCTGTACAGATAACGAGGGGTTGATGAACCCTGCTCAATAACATGCAACCTCCTGTGAATATTTTTTTCTCGCTCTTGTATGTATCAGTCTGAGTTCACTGTGAGGATCACAGTGGAAGAACTACCCCCCAGTCACCCCTCTGTTACAGGAAAAGGAAGATCCTCTGATTCTGAGTGCTGAAAAGTAGACAAAAGGAAACATGACAACTAAAGGACACTCTCACCCTGAACACTGGGGTTCAATTATGTTCCAAAGGAATCCAAACAACAGAATCTCAACCAATCTGCACAACTGTGTGGGCGGCACGGTGGCACAGTGGTTAGCACTGCTGCCTCACAGCACCTGAGACCCGGGTTCAATTCCCGACTCAGGTGACTGACTGTGTGGAGTTTGCACGTTCTCCCCGTGTCTGCGTGGGTTTCCTCCGGGTGCTCCGGTTTCCTCCCACAGTCCAAAGATGTGCAGGTCAGGTGAATTGGCCATGCTAAATTGCCCGTAGTGTTAGGTAAGGGGTAAATGTAGGGGTATGGGTGGGTTTCGCTTCGGCGGGTCGGTGTGGACTTGTTGGGCCGAAGGGCCTGTTTCCACACTGTAAGTCTAATCTAATCTAAAAACTAAGGATCATGAAACTGACTCTTCAGCTTCCACTCTCCATGCTACCTATAACGTCCACTGCAATAGCAGCACTATTTAACTATTCATTCTTTGCAAATAATTCAAACATTAACCTGAATTTCTTAAACTTTTATCCTTTGGAATACTGTGTCCAGTTCTAGAGAGAGTTCAGAGGAGATTTACCAAGATGCTGCTGTGATTGGAGGGTTTGGGTTATAAGGAGAGGCTGGAAAGGCTGGGACTTCTTTCAATGGAGCATAGAGGGTTGAGGGATGACCTTATGGAGGTTTATAAAATCATGAGGGGTATAGATAAGGTGAATAGCAGGTGTCTTTTTGCTAGGGTGAGGGTTTCCAAGACCAGATGGCATATTTTTAAGATTAGAGGAGAAAGATTCTAAAACGACATGAAGGGCAATTTTTAAATGCAGACTGTGGTTCATGCATGGAATGATCCTCCAGAGGAAGTGGATATGTTAAAATGTTTAAAAGACATTTAGATGAGTACATGAATACAAAATGTGTGGAGAGATATGAGCCAAGCGTGGGCAGGTGTCCTAGTTTAGTTTGGGATTATGGATTGGTTGGACTGAAGGGGCTGTTTCTGTGCTGCATGATTCTATGACTTTAGGCTTGATATTTAATAAACTCACTCTTTGTCAGCTCAAGAAGGCCTGGTTAAATTGGGTCATAGAGTCATAGAGATGGAAACTGACCCTTCGGTCCAACCCATCCATGCTGACCAGATATCCCAACCCAATCTAGTCCCACCTGCCAGCACCCGGCCCATATCCCTCCAAACCCTTCGTATTCATATACCCATCCAAATGCCTCTTAAATGTTGCAATTGTACCAGCCTCCACCACATCCTCTGGCAGTTGATTCCATACCACTCTCTGCGTGAAAAAGTTGCCCCTTAGGTCTCTTTTATATCTTTCCCCTCTCACCATAAACCTATGCCCTCAAATTCTGGACTCCCCAACTCCAGGGAAAAGACTTTGTCTATTTATCCTATCCATGCCCCTCATAATTTTGTAAACCTCTATTAGGTCACCCCTCAGCCTCCGACGCTCCAGGGAAAACAGCCCCAGCCTGTTCAGCATCTCCCTATAGCTCAAATCCTCCAACCCTGGCAACATCCTTGTAAATCTTTTCTGAATCCTTTCGAGTTTCACAACATCTTTCCGAGAGGAAGGAGACCAGAATTGCCCGCAATATTCCAACAGTGGCCTAACCAATGTTCTGTACAGCCGCAACATGACCTCCCAATTCCTGTACTCAATACTCTGACCGATAAAGAAAAACATACCAAACGCCTTCTTCACTATCCTATCTATCTACAACTCCACTTTCAAGGAGCTATGAACCTGCACTCCAAGGTCTCTTTGTTCAGCAACACTCCCTAGGACATTACCATTAAGTGTATAAATCCTGCTAAGATTTGCTTTCCCAAAACGCAGCACCTCGCATTTATCTGAATTAAACTCCATCTGCCACTTCTCAGCCCATTGGCCCATCTGGTCAAGATCCTGTTTTAATCTGTGGTAACCCTCTTCGCTGTTCACTACACCTCCGATTTTGGTGTCATCTGCAAATTTACTAACTGTACCTCTCATGCTCGCATCCAAATCATTTATATAAATGACAAAAGGTAGAGGACCCAGCACCGATCCTTGTGGCACTCCACTGGTCACAGGCCTCCAGTCTGAAAAACAACCCTCCACCACCACCCTCTGTCTTCTACCTTTGAGCCAGTTCTGTATTCAAATGGCTAGTTCTCCCTGTATTCCATGAGATATAACCATGCTAACCAGTCTCCCATGGGGAATCTTGTCGAACGCCTTACTGAAGTCCATATAGATCACATCTACTGCTCTGCTCTCATCAATCTTCTTTGTTACTTCTTCAAAAAATTCAATCAAGTTTGTGAGACATGATTTCCCACGCACAAAACCATGTTGACTATCCCAAGTCAGTCCTTGCCTTTCCAAATACATGTACATCCTGTCCCTCAGGATTCCCTCCAACAACATGCCCACCACCAAGTTCAGGCTCACCGGTCTATAGTTCCCTGGCTTGTCCTTACCACCCTTCTTAAACAGTGGCACCACGTTGCCAACCTCCAGTCTTCCGGCACCTCACCTGTGACTATCGATGATACAAATATCTCAGCAAGAGGCCCAGCAATCACTTCTGTAGCTTCCCACAGAGTTCTTGGGTATACCTGATCAGGTCCTGGGGATTTATCCACCTTTAACCGTTTCAAGACATCTAGCACTTCCTCCTCTGTAATCTGGACATTTTGCAAGATGTCACCATCTATTTCCCTATCCTTTTCCACATACTGATGCAAAATATTCATTTAGTATCTCCCCCATTTTCTGCGGTTCCACACAAAGGCCGCCTTGCTGATCTTTGAGGGGCACTATTCTCTCCCTAGTTACCTGTTTGCCCTTAATATATTTGTAAAATCCCTTTGGATTCTCCATAATTCTATTTGCCAACACTATCTCATGTCCCCTTTTTGCCCTCCTGATTTCCCTCTTAAGTATACTCCTACTTCCTTTATACTCTTCTGAGGATTCACTCGATCTATCCTGCCTATTCCTGACATATGCTTCCTTCTTTTTCTTCACCAAACCCTCAATTTCTTTAGCCATCCAGCATTCCCTGTACCCACCAGCCTTCCCTTTCACCCTGACAGGAATATACTTTCTCTGGATTGTTGTTATCTCATTTCTGAAGGCTTCCCATTTTCTGGCCGTCCCTTTACCTGTGAACATCTGCCTCCAATCAGCTTTTGAAAGTTCTCCAATTTCGAACTTCAACTTTTATATCTGGTCTATGCTTTTCCATCATTGTTTTAAAACGAATAGAATTATGGTCGTTGGCCCCAAAGTTCTCCCCCACTGACACCTCAGTCACCTGCCCTGCCTTATTTCCCAAGAGTAGGTCAAGTTTTGCACCTTCTCTAGTAGGTACATCCACATACTGAATCAGAAAATTGTCTTGTATGCACTTAAGAAATTCCTCTCCATCTAAACCCTTAACACTATGGCAGTCCCAGTCGATGTTTGGAAAGTTGAAAGCCCCTACCATAACCACCCTATTATTCTTACAGATAGCTGAGATCTCCTTACAAGTTTATTTCTCAATTTCCCTCTGACTATTAGTGGGTCTATAATACAATCCCAATAACGTGATCATCCCTTTCTTATTTCTCAGTTCCACCCAAATAACGTCCCTGGATGTATTTCAGGGAATATCCTCCCTCAGCACAGCTGTAATGCTATCACTTTTCAAAAATGCCACTCCCCCTCCTCTCTTGCCTCCGTTTCTATCCTTCCTGTAGCATTTGTATCCTGGAACATCTAGCTGCCAGCCCTGCCCATCCCTGAGCCATGTTTCTGTAATTGCTATGATATCCCAGTCCCATGTTCCTAGCCATGCCCTGAGTTCATCTGCCTTCCCTGTTAGGCCCCTTGCATTGAAATAAATACAGTTTAATTTATTAGTCCTACCTTGTCCCTGCCTGCCCTGACTGTTTGACTCACTTCTGTTCTCAACTGTACCAGTCTCAGATTGATCTGTCTCCTCACTATCTCCCTGGGTCCCATCCTCCCACCTTACTAGTTTAAATCCTCCCAAACAGTTCTAGCAAATTTCCCTGCCAGTATATTAGTCCCCTTCCAATTTAGGTGCGATCCGTCCTTCTTGTACAGGTCACTTCTACCCCAAAAGAGATTCCAATGGTCCAAAATTGTGAATCCTTCTCCCATACACCAGCTCCTCAGCCATGCATTCATCTGCTCTATCCTCCTATTCCGCCCTCACTTGCTTGTAGCACTGGGAGTTATCCAGATATTACTACCCTTGAGGACCTCCTTTTTAAATTCCTGCCTAACTCTCTGTAATCTCCCTTCAGAATCTCAACCTTTTCCCTTCCTATATCATTGGTTCCAATGTGGACAATGACCTCCTGCTGGCCCCTCTCCCCCGTGAGAACATTCGGCACCCTCCCTGAGACATCCTTGATCCTGGCACCAGGGAAACAACACACCATTCTGCTTTTTCTCTGCTGGCCACAGAAACGTCTCTCTGTATCTTGGACTACAGAATCCCCTAACACAACTGATCCTTTAAAATGCAGGTTTATTTGGGTTTAGGAGAAAGGTTTCCAAAGGAAAGGGATCCATTTTTAACTTCATCTTGTGATCAACTGAGAAGATGGGTGAATAAAGACAGGGAGGAGGTCATCCCTCCACACCTGGGGTATCCTCTCTCAAACTGGGAAGCATCATCGGGATTTGATGTTAAACATGAGTTAAAAAACAAATTGCAATTTCTCAGATACTGTTCAGGTCATGTCCATATGTAGCAAAGTCCTAGGAAATATTCAGACTAGAGATAATAAGCAGCAAGTAACATTTGCTTCACACAAATACCAGGCAGTGACCATCTTCAACAAAACAGAATCTAGGCATTTGCCTCTGACAAGGCTGGGGCTGTTTTCCCTGGAGCGTCGGAGACTGAGGGGAGACCTTATAGAGATTTACGAAATCATGAGGCGCATGGATAGGATAAATAAACAAAGTCTTTCCCCTGGGATGGGGGACTCCAGAACTAGAGGGCATAGGTTTAGAGTGAGAGGGGAAAGATATAAAAGAGACCTAAGGGGCAACATTTTCACGCAGAGGGTGGTACATGTATGGAATGAGCTGCCAGAGGAAATGGTGGAGGCTGGTACAATTGCAACATTTAAAAGGCATTTGGATGGGTATATGAATAGGAAAGGTTTGGAGGGATGGGGCTAGGTGAGACTAGATTGGGTTGTGATATCTGGTTGGCCTGGACGGGTTGGACTGCAGGGTCTGTTTCCATGCTGTACATCTCTATGACTCTATGATTCAATAGCATTACCATTATTAGACACTCTACTGTCAACATCCTGGGGGTTACCTTTGATCAGAAATTGAATTGGACCAAACATCGGTTGTGATATCTGGTCATTATGGACAAGTTGGACCAAAGGGTCTGTTTCCATGCTGTACATCTCTGTGACCCTATATAAATGCTGTGGCCTCAAGGGCAGGTCAGAGTCTAGGAATTCAGCAGTGTGTAACTCATCTCATGGCTCCCTTAATCTTGTCAACTCTCTACAAGACAGTAATTAAGAGTGTGATGGAATACCCTCCACTTGCCTGTATGAGTGTAGCTCCCTGCAACAATGTTGAGGAAGCTTGAAACCATCCAGGACAAAGTAGCGCATTTGATCTTGCCACAAGCATAAACGTTCATTCCCTCCATTACCGATGAATGGTGTCCAGCTGCTGCAAGATGCATTGCAGAAACTCACCAAGGCTCCTTAGACAGCACCTTCTAAACCCACAACCTCTGCCAACTGCGTGGACAAGGGCAGCAGAGACATGGTAATGCCACGTCTCGCAAGTCCCTCTCCAAGCCACTCAGCACCATGACCTGTATCACTGTTTATTCAGCACTACTGGGTCAACATACAGAGACTCCCCTCCCCTATAGTGTAAGTGTTCCCATACCACACATATTGTAATAGTTCAAGTAGGCAGCTCACCAGCACCTTCTCCAGGGTACTTCACAGAGAGTGAGACAGACTGGCCCAGCCAGTGATGACGACAAACCACTGTATATGTATTTTTTAAAGGTGCAGATGCTCAGGCACCCGGTCCCCATATTCCACTGTCAAATAAAAGCAAAATACTGTGGGTGGTGGAAATCTGAAACATAAAAGAAACCCAGCAAGCTATTTCAGACTGGAAACGTTAACTCTATTTTTCTCTCTCTCTCTCTCACTCACTCACACACAGATGCTGCCATACCTGCTGAGTTTCTGCAACATTCCCTGGGTTTGCCCTTTACTTTAATACCTGGCTGACAGAGCCAGCAGTTGAGGGGCATCACTCCCTCTTGTTCAGCCTGCACTCAGAGTGACAGGCCAGCAGCCTGTCAGAGAGAGACAGAGAGGGAGGAGGGAACATCAAGGTGATATCACAGAGGCAAGCCAGAAAATGGATCCATTGGAGAAAGCGAACGATGAGCTTTGAGTTGGTCAGGAAGGCTGACCTTTATTCACAAGGGCAGGGGTTAGGTACATTGTTAATATCACGCGTTTTACAGCGAGTTGAGTGAACATTGCACTTTAACCTGAGTATTTGACAGCAGCCGAGCCAGTCACGGAAGAGCCAGTGTCCGTGCTCTGACAGAAGCAGCTCCTCAGTACGTGAGGGGAGCAGGGAGCCGGCACAAGGACAAATGGTTCATGTTGCTCCCCCAGCCATGGTTTCTCAGCGCTGCCTGCTCGCTGCTAAGAATGGGGACCTGGAGACTCTGAAGAGCCTGGAAGCCAGTGGCGAGCTGACCGAGAGCATCGAGGATCAGCTGGGGGCTAGCCCGGTCCATCACGCTGCCAGGGCGGGCAGGTTGGACTGTCTGAAGTTCCTGGTCACCCAGGCGAAGCTGCCGGCGAACAAGCGAGCGAAAAACGGAGCGACTCCCTGCCACGATGCCGCGGCCACCGGGAACATCGAGGCGCTGCAGTGGCTGACCCGGGTCGCTGGCTGTGACATTAATGTAGGTGACTCCAGACACCGCGAGTAAACACTGCAACACTTAGTTACTTCCAACCAGGCAGGCACTCCCAACAAGTTGGACTTACGGTCAGTAAGTGACAGGCAGGAGAGGGTCAGAGACAGTAAACAGGGAATGGACCGTCCTGTTATAGGACTCTGCAGGAACTAGACCCTCAGGAGCTGCACCCAATATGTGGGAACGATTATTACTGGTGCAGGAAATGTACAGGAATTGTAAATAATACTATACATCGGATCTGGACCCTCGGGAGCTGTAACCAGTGTATGGGAATGTTTATTACTGGTGTAGGAAATGTGCAGGAATCGTAAATTATATACAGGTATTCAGGGTCTAGATCCTCGGGAGCATTATCCAATGTATGGGAACGTTTATTACTGTTGTTGGAAATGTCCAGGAATTGTAAATTAGTGTATACATAAGAACTAAAACCACTGGAGCTGTACCTTATGTATGGGAACGTTTATCACTGATATAGGAAATATATGGAAATTGTAAATTATATTTCAGAACTAGAGCTACAGGAGCTGCACCGTATATAACAGAACAGCTATCATTGATACTAGGGGATATACAGGAATTGTTAATTATATTTCAGAACTAGACTTACAGGAGCTGCCACCCTATGTAAGAAGACAGTCTAGTCCTGCTGATGCAGCTATTTAGGGATTTAATATGGGTCAGACATTGCATTTGCATTTTAATAGGATATAAACATAAGAACGCTGCAGAAACTCTACAGGTCTGAAAACATTTGTGGAGAGAGAAAAACCGTGTTAAGTTCGGAGTCTTGGGGATTTGCATGTTATTGGGATATGAACAAGCAATGGCAACAAATAAAAAGCTTGTTTCAGGAAGGACATGTTCAGAAATGGGTCTGTGGATTTGAGAGAAAACAGTGTGACAGTAATCAAAGGGAAGACCTTGGGAATGATGGGGCCAGACTGGCTGAGGAAGCTGGTCAGGAGTTACATTGGCTGGTGTTCTGAAGGACTGGGGTAATAGAGAGGAATGGGGCCTAAGAGATAGAGCCTAATCTGATTTTACAGCAGGGGACACACTCTGAAGTTCCTGGTGGGGTTTTAACCAACTTTAAACACCATTACACACAGGGGAACTCACCGGAAGCTTTGGATATCAGCAAAAACTTTGCTCTGGACTGGGGACACATAGCATCATTGGATGTGAAGGCCATCAGGAATCGGGGCAGTATTAATATCTTCAAATTCAAGACAGAATCATAGCCAGTCTATAGACCGTTCTTCAAACTGAGAGGGATGAACTGGGAGACAGTGAGGACAGCAGGTGCTGGAAGCCAGAGTCAACAGATGTGAAGCTGGAAAAACGCAGCAGGTCAGACAGCATCAGAGAAGCAGGAAAATCAACGCCTTGGGACAAAACCCTTGGTCAGGTGTGGGGAAGGGGCAGGAGCCGAGAATTACATGGAGGGTGGGGCGGGGATAAGGGTAGGTGGGATGGTGATAGATGAATGCAGATGGGGGGCTATTGTGATTGGTCAGTGGGAAAGGTTGGAGCAGATAGATGAGTAGGAAGATGGACGGTGAGGTCAGAAAGGGGGGGGTGAGGAGAAGAAGGGGTGTGGCTAGACATGGAATAAGGGTGGGGGAGGGGGTTTTGAAGGTGGTGGGATAAGGGTGTGGGAGGAGGGTTTTGAAGGTGGTAGGATAAAGGTGGGGGAGAAGGTTTTGTAGGTGGTGGGATAAGGGTTGGGGAGGGGGGCTTTGAAGGTGGTGGGATAAGACAATAGACAATGGACAATAGGTACAGGAGTAGGCCATTCTGCCCTTCGAGCCTGCACCACCATTCATTATGATCATGGCTGATCATCCTCAATCAGTATCCTATTCCTGCCTTATCTCCATATCCCTTGATTCCACCATCCTTGAGAGCTCTATCCAACTCTTTCTTAAATGAATCCAGAGACTGGGCCTTCACTGCCCTCTGGGGAAGAGCATTCCACACAGCCACCACTCTCTGGTTGAAGAAGTTTATCCTCATCTCTGTCCTAAATGGCCTACCCCTTATTTTTAAGCTGTGTCCTCTGATTCGGGACTCACCCATCAGTGGAAACATGTTTCATGTGTCCAATCCTTTAATAATCTTATACGTCTCAATCAAATCCCCTCACAGTCTTCTAAACTCAAGGGTATACAAGCCCAGTCGCTCCAATCTTTCAACATAAGATAGTCCCACTTTTCCAGGAATTGACCTCGTGAAACTACGCTGCACTCCCTCAATAGCCAGAATGTCTTTTCTCAAATTTGAAGACCAGAACTGCACACAATATTCCAGGTGTGGTCTCACCAGGCCCTGTACAGCTGCAGAAGAACCTCTTTGCTTCTATACTCAATCCCTCTAGTTATGAAGGCCAGCATGCTATTAGCTTTCTTCACTACCTGCTGTACCTGCATGCTTACCTTCATTGACTGGGGTACAAGAACACCCAGATCTCTTTGTACTGCCCCTTTACCTAACTTGACTCCATTTAGACAGTAATCTGCCTTCCTGTTCTTGCCACCAAAGTGGATAACCATACATTTATCCACATTAAACTGCATCTGCCATGCATCTGACCAGGTCACCTGTCCAGGTCACCCTGTAATCTCCTAACATCCTCCTCACATTTCACCCTGCCACCCAGCTTAGTATCATCAGCAAATTTGCTAATTTTACTATTAATACTATCTTCTATATCACAAATATATATTGTAAAAAGCTGCGGTCGCAGCACTGATCCCTGCGGTACCCCACTGGTCACTGCCTGCCATTCTGAAAGGGAGCCATTTATCACTACTCTGTTTCCTATCAGCCAACCAACTTTCAATTCAAGTTAGTATTTTGCCCCCGATACCATGTGCCCTAATTTTGCTCACTAACCTCCTACGTGGGATTTTATCAAAGGCTTTCTGAAAGTCCAGGTACACTACATCCACTGGATCTCCCTCATCCATCTTCAGAGTTACATCCTCAAAAAATTCCAGTAGATTAGTTAAGCATAATTTCCCTTCATAAATCCATGCTGACTCTGACCTATCCTGTTACTGCTATCCAGATGTGCCGTAATTTCATCCTTTATAATTGACTCCAGCATCTTTCTCACCACTGAGGTCAGACTAACTGGTCTATAATTTCCTGCTTTCTCTCTTGCTTAAAAGTGGTACAACATTAGCCACCCGCCAATCTGCAGGAACTGATCCTGAATCTATCAAACTCTGGAAAATAATCACTAACGCATCCACGATTTCTAGAGCCACCTCCTTCAGTACCCTGGGTTGTAGACCATCAGGCCCCGTGGACTTATCAACCTTCAGACCTAACAGTCTCTCCAACACCAAATCCTGGCAAATATAAATTCCCTTCAGTTCAGGTCCTTCAGCCACTGTTAACTCTGAGAGATTGCTTGTGTCTTCCCCAGTGAACACAGATCTGAAGTACCCATTCAACTCTTCTGCCATTTCTTTGTTCCCCGTAATATATTCCCCTGTTTCTGTCTTCAAGGGCCCAATTTTAGTCTTAACCATTTTTTTCCCTTTCACATACCTAACAAAGCTTTTACTATCCTCCTTTATATTTTTGGCCAGTTTACCTTCGTACTCATTTTTTCTCTGCATATATGGGCGGCACAGTGGCACAGTGGTTAGCACTGCTGCCTCACAGTGCCAGAGACCCGGGTTCAATTCCCACCTCAGGCAACTGTCTGTGTGGAGTTTGCACCTTCTCTGCGTGGGCTTCCTCTGGTTTCCTCCCACAGTCCAAAAATGTGCAGGTTAGGTGAACTGGCCATGTTAAATTGCCCATAGTGTTGGGTGTCAGGGAATCGATTTGGATGGGTTGCTTTTCGGAGGGTCGGTGTGGACTCCTTGGGCCAAAGGGCCTGTTTCCACAATGTAGGTAATCTAATCTAATTTCCTTCTTAATAATCTTCTGTTGTTCTTTTAAAGCTTCCCAGTGCTCTGTTTTCCCACTCATCTTTTCTGTGTTATACTTTTTCTCTTTTGACTTTGTATGTTTCTTAACTTCCCTCGTCAGCCACGGCCACCCCTATCTCCTCATAGGATCTTTCTTGATCTGATCCTGCATCTTCTGCATTATACCCAGAAATATCTGCCATTGTTCCTCCACTGTCATCCCTGCTAAGGTATTGCACCATTGAACTTTGGCCAGCTCCTCCCTCATAGCTCCATAGTTCCCCTTTATTCAACTGAAATATTGTCGCTACCGATTATACCTTCTCCCTCTCAAATTGCAGATTGAGGCTAATTGTTTTATGGTCACTACCTCCTAATGGCTCCTTCACTTCGACGTCCCTGATCAATTCTGGTTTGTTGCACAATACCAGATCCAGAATTGTCTTCTCCCTGGTAGGGTCCAGCACCAGGGTGAGGGAGGGGGTTTTGATGGTGATGGGATAAGGATGGGGGAGGATTTTGAAGCTAGTGAGATAAGAATGGGGGAAGAGGGTTTTGAAGGTGGTGGGAAAGGGTGGGGGGAGGGGTGGTTTGAAGGTGGTGAAGTTGATATTGAGGCCATTGGGCTGTGAGCGTCCCAGGCAAAATATAAGATGTTGTTCCTCCAGTTTCTGTTTGGCTTCACTCTGATAGTGGAGGAGGCCACGGATGGACATGTCGCTGATAGAGTGGGAGGTGTATTGAAATGGATGGCAATAAGAAGGTTGGGTTTGTTAATGCTTGCAGAGATTAGATGCTCTGTGAACTGGTGGCCATGAATCTGCATTCGGTCTCCCCAGTTACCGTCCATTTCAATTCCCCCTCCCACTCACCTGGCGACATGCCCATCCTTAGGTTCCTCCACTGTCAGAGTGAGACCAAATGGAAACTGGAGAAACAGCACCTCATACTTTGCCTGGGAAGGAATGGACCAGGAACAAAAACGGTGTTGGCAAGCTGCACTGACCAATGACAAATTGTTCTGTTTTCTTTGAAGACTGAGATTGTGCAAACTGACCTCTCTAGAAGTCACTGAAAGAGTTTGGAGACACTGGCTGCTAATCCCTACCACAGCAAGCAAAATTAGCCTAACTAAATAGTTTCACGTGGTTCAGTCTCAGAGAGAGGACAATGTATAGTTCTGGTCCCGATGTAGTGAGAGAGGATCCACTGAAGAATAGCACTACGTTAAACACTGACCTTTAAGAAGGGGAACAGAAGCTGGGAATATTTACACTCAAACACTCAATGGCTGTTGTGTGCTGCAGTGCTTATGTCCCTAAAGTGAGCTAGGAGGCCAGGGTTCAAATCCCACCAGCTCCAGCGATGTATCATAACACACCTGAAGAATTGGATTTGAAAATAACAACACTGCAACACTCAATGCTGATTGGAGTACTCAACAGCCTAAAGATGTGCAGAAATTCCTCGTGCTCATAATGGCTGTCCCTGTACCACAGCAGCTCACCACAACTACAAATGTAAAATATATGTCATTGATAGCTAGTACAGGAATGTAGTTGCAGGGTGACCAGGACTGAGCAATTTTAAAGGGTATTTAACTTGCCCCAAAAGTCAGCAAAAAGGAGGTGGGGCAGCTTCGTTAATAAAGGAAGGTTGCAGTGTAGCTGTGATTAATGATCTGGGGCAAAATGTTCTGGTGTGGAATCAGTTCTGGAGTCATACAGCATGAAAGCAGACCCTTTGGTCCAACCAGTCCATGCAAACCATAATCTCAAACTAAACTTGTCCCACCTACCTGCAGCTTGGCCCACATCCTTCAGTAATACTTTGCCAAAAGATTCTTAAACCTCTAATTGTGCTGATTCTGTTCTGGTCCCTCAGTTTCCCCATGTCAATGGCTGTTTGTATTGGAGATTGCAGAAAATCATCCTGATCTGAGGATGCTCAGGTTAGCTTTGGGGTCAGACTAAGAGAAATTATTAAAACGGTAATGAACTAACACTCAGTTAGAAGCAATATGGAGCTGCAGTTCAACATGTTCCCAGAACTGGATTCAAACTGAACACATTTCCCACTAGAATAAGCAGAGGTAGTATATTAGCCTGCACAGGAAGAGCTGGGAACTCTGGTGGGGTCTCCTGAAGCATGCTGACCAACACGTTTCCTCTCTAGGCCCGCGATGACTACGGCGCGTCTACCCTCCACCTGGCAGCTCGGTTTGGCCGACCAGACACAGTCCAGTGGTTGCTACAGGAGGGCTGTGACGCCACGATGGAGACGGACAATGGTGCAGTGCCAGCGCACTACGCAGCAGCAAAGGGAGACTCATCATGTTTGAAACTCCTCGTCGCCCACTCCCCAAGGTAAGAGCGGTGTCCAAAGCAAAAATCCATTCGTTCAGGTTTTGCACCTGGCAGCATTTAATGTTGAATGAGTGCAGGTTCATTCCACACCCCTGCTTTGGAAGTGGCGCATTCCAGGATTCCTGCTCCTGATCTCTGCCCATTGACTTTTAACCTGAGGCACGGTTTACCGTCTCAGGATAGTAAAGATAAACATTTCATGGCATTGTTCCAAAGAAAAAGAGGAACGTTCTTTCTGGCATCCAGGCCAAATTAATCATTAAATCAATTTGAAGATTAGCCAACTGCAAATTATATTGTCATAATAATGTTTATGGGAGTTTAATGAGTGATAATCAGTTATCATGTTTCCTAACCTACAAAAACTATACTTGAAATGAAATTGAATACAGCTGAGAAAAAAACATTTTGTGGAAGACGTTCAAATTGCACTCTTCAGGACAATTCACAAGAATTAACATTATAAAAGGAAAGCAGTATCTATACTGCATGAGAGGATGTTGGTTGGCAACTGGATTCTGATTAGTTAAAGCATTGCCATGAAATGTGCAACAGCTAATGATGAATGACAGTTAACTACCAAGTTTGGTTTCCATTTTAAACCAGGCAAATTGGCTCCGATTGGTCAAAGATTGACCTGTTAGAAAAACACAGCAGGCCAGGCAGCATCCGAGGAGCAGGGGAATCAACGTTTCGGGCATAAGCCTTTCTTCATGAAGAAGGGCTTATGCTCGAAACGTCGATTCTCCTGCTCCTCGGATGCTGCCTGGCCCGCTGTGTTTTTCCAGCACCACATTTTTCAACTCTGGTCTCCAGCAACTGCAGTCCTCACTTTTCTCCAAAGGTTGACCCTGATAAATTAACCCAAGAATGGCCGCCACATATTTCGTTGAATTGAACGAGATGCGGTGTGTGTATATGCAAATAAAATCAAAATAGTGCAAATGCTTATAATTTGAAATACAGACAGTGATGGAAAAACTCAGCAAGTCTGGCAGCATTTGTGAAGAAAGAAAGAGCTAATATTTCAAATCTAATATGACTCTTCTTACAAGCTGAAAGGAGCTGGAAAATGGTGGTTCGTATTTTTAAAGACAGAGAGGGAAGCAAAGCCCAGAGGAAAAGACAATAATGATGGTAAAGGAGTGATAGAGATGTAAACTAGATGTAAATACTGGTTATAAAGAAGGAGAAAAGAGGTCTGCTCTGTTGAAAGCAAAGCCAACAAGAAACAAACAAGACACAGCTGGAAGAAGATGGGAAATGTAAGAAAAGTGGAGGAAAAATGTTGTACTGTGAAGTTGCAAAACAAATTAGTCAGTTCTAGAGGCCATTGAGTGTATATCACAATAGGCACAATATTAATTCAAGCATGTTTTCATTTAAGTTTGTGCGGGAGGGTGCTCAGGTATTATACTTCTTTTCCAGTATGATTTGAATATGTCGGTTTTGGACTGGAGTGTACAAAGTTAAAGATCACACAGCACCAGGTCATAGTCCAACAGGTTTATTTGGAAGCAGTAGCTTCTGGAGCGCTGCTCCTTCATCAGGTGGTCGTCCTGATGAAGAGGCAGTGATCTGAAAGCTAGTGCTTCCAAATAAACCTGTTGGACTATGACCTGGTGCTGTGTGATTTTTAACGCTTTTCCAGTATGTTGTGGATCACAACTGTCGTCCCATGTTTATCACCTCTCCCCTCACCCTGACACTCCCAAAACCCCCCAGCAGTGAGACACTGATGGTAATCTGGATCTCCTTGTAGCTGATGGTTGAGGGGTAGTAACTGGCTCAGCAGGACCCTTCAGCAGTCCTGTCTGCTGGAAAATATTGCTGTCAAAGGAGCTCTGTGTGGATACTCATGAGCTTAGGGAGTGCAAGGGTTTTGATGATGAACATGCTATGGTACTTGGTCACCATGCAGGGAGAAAGAGGCGCTTGAATATTGAACAGGGAGGGAACTGCAATTTCTGAGCCATCACTGTGCTCCATTGATATAGCACAGTGGGATCAATTCCCCTCTCCCTGCAGCTTGTCCCTGTGGAAGGCAGCAGCTTTGTCTCTGAGCTAACAACTCTTGGGTTCGAGTCCTACTCCGAGACATGGTGGTCGTAGGAGTCTTCATAACATGTTTCATTGTGAGGCTCATAAACAGGGTGCTAATCATTCCAGCACTTCCTCACCAACATCTTCCCCCATCCCTTCCAAAGAGATTCCTTATTATTCAAGAAGGATTGAGGGAAAAGCCAAGGCCTTTTCCCCAAGGGTGGGGGAGTTCAAAACTAGAAGGTGTATGTTTAAGGTGAGAGCAGAAAATTTGAAAATGGACCTGAGGGGCAACTTTTTAACGCAGAGGGTGGTACGTGTATGGAATGAGCAGCCAGAGGAAGTGGTGGAGGCTGGTACAATTACAACATTTAAAAGGCATCTGGGTGTGTACATGAGTAGGAAGGATTTAAAGGGATATGGGCCAAGTGCTGGCAAATGGGACGAGAATAGGTTAGGATATCTGATGGGCATGGATGAGATGGACAGAGGGTCTGTTTCCGTGCTGTACATCTCTATGACTCTAAGGAGGGAAAAAAGGGCATGTAAAAGATACAGGAGAAACAAACTGACTTAAATTCAGTTCAATTGGTCACTGTGAAGAAATTGTGAAGCAAATAATTTTGGGAAGGAAATGTGAAAAGCCTTCTGTTTGACAGACTGATCTCCGATAGCTGCAGGACATCTGCTAAGTGGCTCCCTTGCTTGCTGTCTTTGTCTTGTCATTGTAACCTATTACTCATCAGCTGTGTAGCTGACTAATGATGCGTGGGACAGCTGTAGCCTCTCATAGATCTGATGCCCCATTCTCGGGTGCTGTCTGTTCAGGGATCAATCAATGCTTCATATCTAATGCAGGCTTTTCCCTTTCAGCCACTTGCTGATCTATTTCAGCGGCTCCTTGTGCTTTAGAATGTGGAGCAGCACAACTCAAAAGACATGGAAACATTGCTCTGCTGCCACGAATACTTCATGGCTTGCCTTTGAACTATCTCTGGTAGGCAGGCAGGGGGCTGGAAGAACACAGCAAGCCAGGCAGCATCAGGAGGTGCAGATGTCAATGTTTCGGGTGTAACCCTTCTTCCAGACTTTGAACTCTCTCTGAGCACTCTGGTCTTAAAAAAAGTGCTTTAGTAGGGCTGAGAGGTTGCTCACAGTTTCTCTGAGACTCATACTATCTAATCTGCACCTTATTGCTTCTGTGAACCCCTGTCCAGTAAGCCCTAAGTGTGGCAGACCCAGGACATGCTCCTTTTGCCCTTGCTGGAATTACATTTCTTGCAGTGTGGTATTGGTGGGGGTTTCATCGGTCTTTATATCCCTAACCAAGAAATATTCTAATGAATGAACAGAAGCAAGCAGCCCAATGTCTGATTTCTGCAAGTACCTGCGTTGGCCAAAATATTGTGCCTGATGAATTTAGAGGTGGCCAGAATATGCCTGTCAATTGGCCATAGGGTTAACCCACTGCCAGTGTGTCAGCTTTGTGTCCCACCTCATTTCCATACAATTCTACTGCAGGGAATGTGGATAAACTAATAAGCAGTGGGGAATATTGTAGCTGAAATTCATCTAGTTCTTGCTCATTGTTCATAAGAAGCATTCAGTTGTTTTATATTCTTTCCACTTCCTCTTAAGTCAAACTCTATGTCCCCCCTCTTTCCTGGGACATTTATACATCCACATGGATCGGGAGTGGGAACTGAAGTTCCCTCGACAGATCCAGATGAGATGAAACTTTTCAGGTTTCTGACCTAAGGTAGGTCCAAAGATTTTCCTGTTTAATGGGTTCACTTTGAGACTGGTTCCACTTCAACAGGCTCAAGCTTCTCACAGACTTTAAGTAAGTAACAACATGGTGATTTCCACACTGCCTCTCAATGTATAGCTTTCTCCTTTTTTTTATTTTAACAGTCACTTACACACTTATGCTGTCTGATAAATCTATTAGACCGAATCACAGAATGGTACTGCCAGCTGCTTGAATGAACTCTTCAATCATTCCCTTTCCTCTGTTCTGTCTCCGTAATCCTGTAAATATTCCTTTTCCAAGAAAGTGTTTAATTCCCTTTTGAAATACCTACCATTCTTTCAGGTTTTACACACCAAGTCAATAACTTGCCATGCAAAACAGTACAGCAACTTCTTTAGCTAATCTGGTCTTCTCCTGCCACTTGGTACTGTCCCTCCCCATGCAGAAGCCTACATTATTTGAACACCTTTACTAAATTACTCTGAGCCCCCTCTGCTTCAAGGAAAACAGTCCTCGCTTGTCTCCAGCTCAGTAAATGTTCTCATTTCAGGTATAATTCCAGTAAAATCTCCCTGCAGCATTTCTAAGATACGTGGAATCACACATAGACCTTTTAAAGTTGTATGAAACAAGCTTTGCATTTATACATTCCCTCCTGTGACTTCAGGACACCCCAAAATGCTTTACAGGCAATTAAGTACTTTCAAAATGTAATCACTGTTGTAACACAGGGAGCTGAATTCAACTGTAAACACCCTGCCCATTCTCGACAGGTACTCAGTTTGTGTCCTGAACATCCAACACTTGCACAAACAATTGCACATGAAATGTTGATTTTTTGAGGTTCTAACCAGTGTGGATAGGAAATTGTGGTGCCCTTAGCACACATGGAACCCCAAGCCATCCCCACCCCCCCAAAAGGATAGGGCAAATTGGAGTGGTGTCAGGGGCCACTCTGGTGAGAACATAGATCACATGCCAGGGTGAGGGATGACCTTTCAATAGGTGGGAATGACAGTGGGCGGCACGGTGGCACAGTGGTTAGACTGCTGCCTCACAGCGCCTGTAGACCCGGGTTCATTTCCCGACTCAGGCGACTGACTGTGTGGAGTTTGCACGTTCTCCCCGTGTCTGCGTGGGTTTCCTCCGGGTGCTCCGGTTTCCTCCCACAGTCCAAAGATGTGCGGGTCAGGTGAATTGGCCAAGCTAAATTGCCCGTAGTGTTAGGTAAGGGGTAAATGTAGGGGTATGGGTGGGTTGCGCTTCGGCGGGTCGGTGTGGACTTGTTGGGCCGAAGGGCCTGTTTCCACACTGTAAGTCTAATAAAAAAAATTAAAAATGTGGCTTTTTCCTGTGTGTGTGTGTGTGTGTGTGTGTGTGTGTGTACATGCTTCTGAGAAACTAGGTGACAATCCGGAAAATCAATCTTCACATCTTACTGTTACCCCGGTGAATCAACAGGAACTTGGTCCAGTTAGACTTATCCTTGTGCTATTGATCAAATAACTACACATCTCCTTGCTGAGGTTGACTGGTGCCTGTGTGAGCAATAATCCAAAATATCTGTACGCTTTGGGTCAAGACAATTTCCAAGCACTGTCAGGCGCCACCATCTCCCTGTCATACACTAGGAAGTAGATCTCATCCCAAATCACTCTGCCTATGTGGCCAGCTAGCTCAGTTGGCTGGATGGTTGGTTTGCAGTGTGTTGCCAACAACGTGGGTTTAGTCCCCAGCTGACATCACCATAAAGGTCCTGCCTTCTCAGTATCACCTTTCACCTGGGATGTGGTGACCCTTGGTTTAAACCAGCCACTAAATTGTAACTCTTTCTAAACAGAGAGCAGCTGTGGTCCTTTGGGACGATGGTGACTTTCACTTCCCATCATCTTCTGTGTCTTGGCACTGACAGTTTCCTGAATCCTGCCTCTATTTCTAACTTGATGGTCTGACCATTTGACTGTGAGGTGCCTCACAGCTTGTTTCCAACCCTCCTCACCTGACACCCACAGGGAAATAAATTCCCCAGCAAGAGTCCCTAGAAAGTGGCCGGGAGCCAGGATCCTATGGTTGATGTCCATATTCTCCATGTCTTTCCTCCTGACTCGACCGACCAGCCAGCTCAGCATGGAGCAGGGTCTGCACAGAAGTAGGGTCTCCAGAAGGCACTGGCCTACCATTAACATGGATTTGAGAGAGAGAGAAAAACACCTTCAAAATAACAAGGATTTCCCTAAACTGTGCTTTAACCAGAAGTGCAACACATGGTTATACTGAGAAAGTTTTCCATAGTTTCTGAACGCACTGGCAATAAAGGTCTCAGCTTCAACTGCTGATAACTGCCACTGGGCTGCAAGATGACAAATGGTGAGCATTGCCTTCTCTTAAAGAGCCCGGTACATTTGCAAATCACCTTTAACATATGGAAATGACTGGCAGACAGAGAGCAACTAGTCCTTCAAACCTGCCAGCTTGGGAACTCTTTGAGGGAGTCGATAAAAGAGAGAACACCCAGGGGGCAATAATGCAAATTCCTCTCCAACTGCCACACCACCTTCCTCCCCTCTTCCTGGAGATGATCAAAATCATCGAGGGGAAAGTGAGGTCTGGAGATCAGAGCTGAAAATGTGTTGCTGGAAAAGCGCAGCAGGTCAGGCAGCATCCAAGGAGCAGGAGATTCGACGTTTCAGGCATAAGCCCTTGGATGCTGCCTGACCTGCTGCGCTTTTCCAGCAACACATTTTCAGCGGTGATCAAAATCAGTCCAGAACATTGTTTGCATCAGATAATGTCCAGGATTCCCAGACGGGAAATCCGTAGCAGTGTCCTCTTCAGCAATAAGTTTCACCATTAAGCTAGATTGTTAAAAAAAAATGATATATTGCTATTCCTGACACACCCTTAGGCTTCTATCCATCTCAAAGTGTGGAGTTGATGTTCCTATTCATGTCAAATATCCGAAGCACTTTGTTGAACCAAGATCAGACAAGCGCTGACACTGGAACAAAGGGGGCAATATCAGGAAGGTTGGACAAATGCTTGGCTTTAGGGAGGAGGGCAGTGAGGTTTAAACAAGGTGGGGCAGTCAAAACCCCAATCCAGGGGCACACAAGCCCTTTCTTTACCCAGTTTAATATGATACAATGCACTCGCGGCTGGGTTGAGTTCCCAGTAATTTAAGGAGCTCAGCACGTGGCCTGGTTCAACAAGACTCTCAGGGAATATGAGATGCCACTATCAAGCCAATTAACTCTCGAGCTGCCATGCTCCAACTTGTCAGGGAATGAATCGGTCTAGGCATTTGAGCTTTTCTCCTTTTACTTGCCAGTGTGGTTTCGAGCAATTTACTTTTGAACCTTACACATTGTTTGCAGTTGTGCTATCATCATCAACAAGCCCCACCCACCCCATTCCTCCCCTTTTCACCACTCAGGACGTTCCAGTCTGAGTGCTGTGACAGGATGGCGAGGGACAGTGCTCAGCTCTAACCAGCTGGAGCAGATCTCTATGTGCTGGCACCCAGTGAGTTGTCAATCTTCCCAGGGCCCTCTGTAGGTCATGCTATTCTTTATGTAAATCTATATGTGCTTTCAGGAACTATACTCTGTAACTTGAGTTGCATGAAACTGTTGGAGTTTAATAGGGCATTTGCATTGCATGCAGCGGTCTGTGTTGTATATTTTGTCGTGTTTTTATTTGTTTGTGGGTGTGGGTGTTATTAACTGCTCCTAATGTCCCTCAACAAGGTGATATTGAAGCACCTTGTTCAACCACTTTGGATCAATGTGGTTTACTTACACCCACAGTGATGTTAGGGAGGGACTCCAGGACTCTAACCCAGTGAAAGGCAGGCAATATATCTCCAAGTCAGAATGTTTCACTGCTCAGAGGTAGCCTCTCTTGTGTCTGCTGCCCTCGCCCTTTTAAATGGGTAATGAACAGGGGTTTGGTAGATACATCCTGTACACAATATACACTATAGTCCACCTTCACCAGTGGCAGAGGGAGGGACCACTTGTGTAAAACGTGTAGCTGTTACACTCAACTGTTTGTGAAAACGACTTCCAACTCTGAATGTGAACTCATCACCCTCCTGCATGACAGAGTGGTGGTAAGGGATGGAGATTCTCCTCTACTTTGGAGAAATGAAGGGTAGACTGGGTGACTGTTTTACAGAACACTTCCTTTCTGACCGCAAAAAAGGCCCTGAGCTTCCAGTTGCCTGTCACTTCAACACCCCACCGTGTTCCTTGGTCAATATCTCTGTCTCAGGTTTGCTGCAGTGCTCCAACTAAGCTCAGTGCAAGCTGGAAGGACAGCTCTCATTTTCTGATTGGAAACCTTGCAGCCTTCTGGACTCAATATTGAGTTGAATAATTTTACGACTAAGGCACCTTCTCCCATGTCCTTAACCCCCCCGCCCCCCCAAACATCTGGCCTTGTTATTACATGGTCTGCTATTACACACACACTATTGTTAACCACTAACAGTGCCCGTTAAGAGCCATTCATTCACCTAGCCTGATCATTATCCACTCCCTTGTCTGTCCAATTCACCCTCTCTCTTTGGGCTCTATTTCCGCCTATAGTTTACTCCTTACCCACTTCCTCCACCCTGCATAAAAAACTGACGTTTTCCCTAGTTCTGAGGAAGGGTCAGTGGGTGAAATGTTAACTCTGCTTTCTCTCCACAGATGCTGCCAGGTCTGCTGAGCTTTTCCAGCAATTTCTGTTTTTGTTTCTGATTTTCAGCATCCGCAGTTCTTTTGGTTCTGAATTGCTAGCAAGGGGAGTTGTGGAATGTGCCTGTGTGTTTGACAGAGCCTGGCATTGCTGCAAACATTTCCAAGTGAGGTGGTTAATGCATTTGAGCATTGAAAACTGCAAGTGGGGGGTGACTGGGGGAATGCAAGTAACTATTAATCATTGTTATGTATTGGAGGGTGTCAGTTTTTGAGTTACAGTGTTTAATGTTTCTTTGTGGTTTTGGATAGCGCCTTACTCAGGAATACTGCACTGTGAGCTGGAGCCTGGGATTCCATCCATACTGTGATGTAGAGGTGCTGGTGTTGGACTGGGGTGTACAAAGTCAAAAATCACACAACACCAGGTTATAATCCAACTGCTCTTTCATCAGGTGGTTGTGAGCTTAGTTCAGCTGCTGTGGACAGTTGCTGGATGTTCCTATACTCAAAAACAAATTGCTGAATTTTTGACAGGAAGGAAAATAGCTTGAATTTTTTGCAATGTCTCTTTGCAAGCTCAGTATGTCCCAAGGGACGTGGTGTTGGCATAATGTAATGCAGGAAACAAGGCAGCTACATTTTGTACAGTAACCTGATAATTACTAGACAGTTTGTAATTTAGCAGAGAAGCAATGGCCTAAACCCCGTTGATAATTCCTTTGAAAAAATGCCTTTTATATATGCCTGAGAAGGATGGTAGAGCCTTTTAATGTCACATTTAAAAGAGGGCATCTCTGACAGCACAGAGCTGATGAGCTGAAGTCTGAGATCTGATCACCATGGATACATCACGGAGGGTAAAGTGTTGGTCACGTCCTTTGTTATGTACCTCAGGGACAGGAGGGTGTGATAGAGAGGATACAGAAGGTAAATGGCGAGCACCCTCAACTCCTGCAATTGTCTGACAGCTTTGAAGATTGTGCACTTTGAATCAAGAAATACAGGAGCTGCAAGGAGGATTAACAATCTGACCACACAGCTTTGTGGTGCTTGGGGTCATTCAGCTCGGGGCGGTGATGGGGAATAAATAGGAATATTGCTGTAGCATGGACTGTAGAGTGAGGAGGGGCTGGGGAAGTGAATCTGTAATAGGGAGGGTTAGTCCTGAAGGCTGTGTTGCCTGTCCCATGCCTAGGGTTGAAGACATCTCCTTGAAGCTGGAGGCGAGCCGAGAGAGAGGGAATGCATCCTTTTAATGGCACCCCCAGTGGCATTTGTAAGGCTAACAGAAAGGTTTTACTGACTGAGTGTGAACATCTAGGATCTAAGAAAGCAGAACCGCAGAGGTAATGATTTCTGGATCAGAGAGTTGAATACGTGGTGGGGGAGGACTGGGTTTTGGTTCTTGGGGAACTGGGCTAGATTGCTGGGATAGTGTAGACTTGAACTATACTGGGACTAGAGTCCTAGAGAATTATAACAAGGACTGAATAGACTTAGCAACGTTTTCCATTCAGAAGGACAAGGGAGCAAATACATGGCAACACCACCATCAACAAATTCCCCACCAAGCCACACACACCATCTTGACTTGGAAATATATCAAACACGGAGTTGAAAATGTGTTGCTGGAAAAGCGCTGCAGGTCAGGCAGCATCCAAGGAGCAGGAGAATCGACATTTTGGGCATGAGCCCTTCATCAGGAATGAGGAAAGTGTGTCCACCAGGCTAAGATAAAAGGTAGGGAGGAGGGACTTGGGGGAGGGGCATTGGAAATGTGATAGGTGGAAGGAGGTCAAGGTGAGGGTGATAGGCCGGAGTGGGGTGGGGGCGGAGAGGTCAGGAAGAAGATTGCAGGTTAGGAGGGCGGTGCTGAGTTCGAGGGATATGACTGAGACAAGGTGGGGGGAGGGGAAATAAGGAACCTGGAGAAATCTGAGTACATCACTTGTGTTTGGAGGGTTCCTAGGCGGAAGATGAGGCGCACTTCCTCCAGCCGTTGTGTTGCTATGGTCTGGCGATGGAGGAGTCCAAGGACCTGCATGTCCTTGGTGGAGTGGGAGGGGGAGTTGAAGTGTTGAGCCATTGGGTGGTTGGGTTGGTTGGTCCGGGTGTCCCAGAAGTGTTCTCCGAAACGTTCCGCAAGTAGGCGGCCCGTCTCCCCAATATAGAGGAGGCCACATCAGGTGCAGCGGATGCAGTAAATGATGTGTGTGGGAGTGCAGGTGAATTTGTGGTGGATATGGAAGGATCCCTTGGGGCCTTGGAGGGAAGTAAGGGGGGAGGTGTGGGTGCAAGTTTTGCAAACACCCTGGAACTCCCTCTCTAACTGTACTGTGGGTGCCCCTATACAATATGGACAGCAGAGATTTAAGAAAGCAGCTCACTACCACTTCTCAAGGGCAAGAATGGGCAGGACAATAAATACTGACCCAGCCAGCAACACCCACATACCACGAATGAAGAAACAAATCTGTAGATGCATCTACAAGAAAGCTAGAGAAACACATGAATGTAAAGGAATACAACATCATACTAATGAGAGGAGATTGACTCAGAGCAGACGCATCTGCAAAGATTGTGCTTTTTTTGCTCCCCATGTTTTCTGTAAAAAGTCTAAGTTTTGCAGATCACAAACAGGCATTTTTTGCATGGTGTTTACTGCCACCTAGTGTCAGTAGCAATGTTTGAATCCACTCCCATTTCCTGATGCTGTTTCATATTTAAGATTTCCTCATATATTGCTGTCTATTGGCCTCAATCTTCTGTCTCCAGATTGTTGGCAATGGGGCATACATTGGGAGATTTGTCCAGAAACTGCAGAACCCCGGACACGAAACACACGTGGAGGATTTCTAGGGAGTTTAATCGCACAGCGAGCTGATTCTCCCCTGCCTAGGACTCTCCCCAATGGGCAACAACAATTACCTCAGAGTGGAGACCTGCCATAGACACATTTCACACCAGTGTGAAATGTCATACAGTTTACTGACAGATCTAATGGCCAGCTCACTCAATGTCGCACCACAGCTGGCCCCAAGGACCTACTCCCCCATCCGCACACCCCTCAACCCAAAATATCGACCCCAAACAGATCCAACAAAACAATGCCCTCCCCCAAAGTCACCCCTACCCAAACACAGACCTGACTATCACACACAACCCCCAAACACAGACCTGACTATCTCACACACACCCCAAACACAGACCTGACTATCACACACACACACCACAAACACAGACCTGACTATCACACCCCCCCCAAACACAGACCTGACTGTCACACACACACCCCAAACACAGACCTGACTGTCACACACACACCCACCAAACACAGACCTGACTATCACACAAACACCCCAAACACAGACCTGACTATCACACACACACACCAAACACAGTCCTGACTATCACACACTCCAAACACAGACCTGACTATCACACCCCCCAAACACAGACCTGACTATCACACACTCCAAACACAGACCTATCACACACCCCAAACACAGACCTGACTATCACACACTCCAAACACAGACCTGACTATCACACACTCCAAACACAGTCCTGACGATCACACCACACAAACACAGACCTAACTATCTCACACACACCCAAACACAGACCTGACTATCACACACTCCAAACACAGACCTGACTATCACACCCCCCAAACACAGTCCTGATGATCACACCACACAAACACAGACCTAACTATCTCACGCACACCCAAGCATAGACATGACTATCACACCCCCCAAAACACAGACCTGACTATCACACACCCCCCCAAACACAGATCTATCACACACACCCATACACAGACCTGACTATCACACATACTCCCAAACGCAGACCTGACTATCACACACACTCCCAAACACAGACCTATCACACACTCCCAAACACAGATCTGACGATCGCATCACCCCAAACACAGACCTGACTATTGCACTGCCCCAAACACAGACCTGACTATCACACCCCCAAACACAGACCTGACTATCGCACACACACCCCAAACACAGACCTGACTATCACCACCCCAAAACACAGACATGACTATCACACACACACCCCAAACACAGACCTGATGATCACACACACACCCAAAACACAGACCTGATGATCACACATAGCCCCCAAACACAGACTTGACTATCACACACACCCCCAAACACAGACCGGACTATCACACACACCCACCAAACACAGACCTGACTATCACACACACACCCAAACACAGACCTGACTATCACACTCACACCAAACACAGACCTGACTATCACAAACACACACCAAACACAGACCTGACTATCACACATACCCCAAACAAAGACCTGACTATCACACGCACCCCCCAAACTCAGACCTGATTATAACACACTCTCAAACACAGACCCAATTGTTATTTTCTGAGAGCCTTTGTTATTTCCATAAATAAAATTATTGAATGAATAAGATTTTTTGGAAGAGTTTGGCATCCAGTTCAATCTGTTGTTTCCTTAATTAATGATCTCTGCTAGTTAATGGAAATATATGACCATAGAGTTTTAAAACTGGAATTCATTACAGTTGGAAGTTTGTTGGAATTATTCATGAATCTTTGTCAGATGCATCATCGTCCCAAACAGAGCAAACCATTCAGGTACTGAGTGAGGCAAGGTCTGGGAGCAGCTTCTCACTCTATAGAAGGAACACAAGCCCTCAACATTCTTCAACAGATCAAAATGGTTAGACAGCAAACAATACATAGCTTGTTTGAACAGCAATATTCTATATTATTGCATGGATTAAGGACGCTCAGTGCTGAGTGCAGCATCAGATGAAAGACTGACTCTAAGCCATAATGTCTCTATACACCCAGGATCCTTTAATGGAAGAAGTTAAGAAACAACTTGAAGAATAAGTATCATTTCCCCTGTAATAAAGCCATTTGCATTGTGTTTGAGCCTGCTTATTGTCCCCAAACCCAATGGGTTTCTCTGACTTTGACGATCCCACAAAACCCAACAAGATAGTGAAGAGGAAGATTCATCACGTGCTTACAGTTGAGGAGGGCCCAGCCAAATCACTTCAAAGTAGAGATTTCAGGAAATGTGATGCTCACTCTGCATTCCAGCAGATGCCATTAGACGAATGATCACAACTGCCCACCACATCTTGAATCACATTTTGGAAGTTTTGCTACACCTAATGGCATCACTTCAGCCCTAGAGGTTTCCAATGGTCTGTCTCCAATATTCTGTCAGATCTGCAAGGTGCCGTATACCTGGCTGACATGTTGGCGCACAATGAAGCCGCGGAGAAGCCAGACCAGAGACTGCATGCAATGTTAAAATGGCTACCAGCTGAAGGGCTCGCCCTTCATGACCAGTGTGAATTCTGCAAGCAATTGGTTTGCTTTGTGGGACACAATGGTGACAGTGATAGAATAATGATAGATCCACAGAAAACAAAGGCTGCTAATCAGTTAGTAACTTAAAAAAAACACTTCAGGGACAATAAACTACTCGGAGAAACACCCAATTCATTTGGCAGCCATGATGAAACCCTTGAGGGACCTCCAGAAGAAGATGCAGAACTGCAATTGGAAAGTTGGGATACATCATTAGTGATGCATGCTGGTGTGAGACATTGAGTCATAGAGATGTACAGCAAGGAAACAGACCCTTCAATCCAACTCGTCCATGCTGACCAGATATCCTAACCTAATCTAGTCCCATTTGCCAGCATTTGGCCCATATCTCTTTGAACCCTTCCTATGCATATACCCATCCAGAAGCCTTTTAAATTATGTAATTGTACCAGCCTCCACCACTTCCTCTGACAGCTCATTCTATACATGCAACACCCTCTGCATGATAAAGTTACCCCTTATGTCCCTTTAAATCTTTCCCCTCTCACCCAGAATCTATGCCCTCTACTTCTGAACTCCCCCATCCCCGGGAAAAGCCCTCAAACAGCAAAAGCAGTAACTGTGCAGATTCACTGCGGTGTCAGTGAGCAGGTTTCTTTCTCTCTCCCTCCCTCCTGACCATGTGCTTGCTTTCTTTGTCTGCCTTTCTTCCTTTTAAAAGTGTCGTCGTTTTGACTTCTTTTTTCTGCAAAGATCCAACACCATATAAAACAGTAATTTTGCTCTTGGAATTTGAGGAAATCACCTCCAGCACCTAAAATACCTCAAAAAAGGAGCAGGTCTGACAGCCACAACTTTTCCCATCCTCCATCTTGGATTACCCAGAATCCACCAAGGATTGAGTTGCAATGATCTAGGAAGGCTCTCTCCCACCGACTCATGTCTATGGTATAAGTAGTGAAGAAAAGTTCATGTTCATCATTATGAGCACAGACTAGCCTGTCTCTACAGGCCTAAGACTGAAAAGCCTCAGTCTGCACTATCACAATTCTGTAATTCCCTCCTCAACCTCACATCAGGTTTACACAGCACGCTCCATAACAGAAATCTGTCTATTTAATGTCCCAACACCAATGCTCTCCTGGCTACAGAATTTCAAACACTAGCTATCCTACAGTAGAAGAAATTCCTCCCACCCTCCTTTATTTCTAAATAATTTATCTTTGTTCTATGTTCATATGCAAGGGAAAACAGCCTCTCAGCATTGATTGCACTGAAACTCTTGAGAGCTATCCTGGATTGCCTAGATTGTAGTGCTTAGCCATTGTTCCAAGGTATAACTTGAAGCTTGCTGGAGGATTGGTGTTGAGGGCTGTCTTTCCTCTTTCTCCATAGGGCTCTGAATAAACAGACTCAGAATGGTGCCACCCCTCTCTACCTGGCCTGTCAGGCAGGCCACCTTCACATCGTTGAGTACCTGGTGAAGGAGTGCAAAGCCAACTTGGACCTCCGGGCCCATGACGGTATGACAGCTCTCCATGCAGCTGCCCAGATGGGGCATTGTGCACTGGTGGTCTGGCTGGTAAGTTGATGCCATCCCTGTGACTTTGCTCCACCACCTTATTGTCACTGCTCCCTGTGACAATATCCCACACTGGGACTGGGGGGGGGACTCTCTCACTGGGACTGGGGGATTGTCTCCCTGTAACAATATCCCTCACTAGGACGGTGGGGGGGGACACTCTCACTGGAACTGGGGGATTGTCTCCCTGTGACAATATCCCTCACTAGGACGGTGGGGGGGGACACTCTCACTGGAACTGGGGGATTGTCTCCCTGTGACAATATCCCTCACTGGGATGGGGGGAGGGGGGGAACTCTCTCACTGGGACTGGGGGAATGTCGCCCTTGGACTGGGGGCTCTCTCTCACTGGAATTGGGGGGATCTCTCCCTGGACCTGGGGATGCATCTCTATCCCTGGGACTCGGGGGCTCTCTCTCCCTGGGCCTGAGGGGCATGGTTTCTGTCACTGGGACTGGGGGGGGGGGGGCATGGTTTCTGTCACTGGGACTGGGGGACTCTTTCTCGCTGGGGGGGGGTGTGCGTGAGTGTGTGTGTATGAGGGTGTGCATCTGCATATGTGTGATTTTGTGTGTGTGTGTGGATGTGTATATTTATGTGTGTGTGAATCTGTGTGAGAGAATGCATGTATCTGTGTGTGAGAGTGTGTATATGAGATATTATGTTATAGGTTATCTTTATTAACTCACTCACCAGCTCACTATATTCATGAATACTGAGTTCCCAGTCATTCATTCATAACCCTTTACTAACCTGTTATTTATAATAAGTTTTATTCAACCATTCATAAAACTGCTGTACTATAGTTTCCAAATTTAAATACAACCCTTTCAAACCCATTACTGCATTTCCACACCTTATCAGCCCTTGCTATAGCAGTGTTTACAATACCATTCCCAACAAGTCTCCGCGGAACATTATAATATTAATCAGTCCTTACCAACCATCTCCTGGACCTGAATAGATTAAGTTCCTGTTAAATACCTTTTAACTGGGCCATTATCCCTTTAAGAAACTAACTGCCATGAAATTGCATGAATGAATGAAACTCATACCCAAATAAATAAATAAGTAAATAAATCTCACAACCCAGCTGCAGTAATCAGTTTAATCTCCTTTAGTCTTTTGTTACAATTTCTAATTTATTTTGAGCATATAGACCGAGTATTTTTTTTACCTAAATTAACTAATTTAAAAGACAAAAGAACTAACACCACTTGACTATGTAAGCAGACCAGACCAAACACCTTCAGTCCCATCAGGAGTAACAGCCAGCACTTCGCACATGTTTGTGCTAACTCATCTCCCCCCCACCGAATCCACCTCCCGCCCACCGAACTCATCTCCTGTCTCCCAGGACAGAAGTCTTTCCAACCTTTGTGTACTATGGATGAAAAATGTAACCCCATAGTAATGAGATTTTAATATATGTAAGAACTGTGTATAAAGGGGCTCTTGTAAGAACTGTATTTTGGGATACTGTTGCAGCCTTGAACTTGTGCTGTGATTCCTGAATAAAAGAGACTATTTTCACCACTCACTGATTTTGATCATTATTTGAACACAATGCCACAAGTGTGCATGTGAGTGTGTGTGTGTGTATGTGCAAATGTGTGTCTGTGTATGTTGCTTCCCCTGTCCCCCACCCTCTCTCTGATTGACTTTATGAATCCTGACATTAACCCAGCTCCATCTCACAATGTATCTCGTTACATAAAAATAATAAACCACATCAAATCCAAAATAAGGTGACCATGCATTCCCAACCTCCTGAAACTCCACACAACTCCCTCCAGTAAAATGTTATCAGCAGTTGGATATCTCTTTGGGTGGCTCAGGGCAAACCTCATCTGGTTATGCCCCTTTAATGCTTTGAAAATTTATTTTTATTTAAAAGCTGTATTGTAATCAATCTTCCTCCAGCGTGATCTTTCCTTGTTTTGTTGCCTGTATGATGCAGAAATCCTTCACAGATGCAGATCTATCTGCACAGGACAATGAGGGAGCGACTGCAATGCACTTTGCTGCCAGCGGAGGGCATGTTGGGACGTTGGATCGATTAATAAGGATGGGGGCCAGGATCCTGAAGGACCATTGGGGTGGGACACCCCTACATGATGCTGCTGAGAATGGACAACTGGAGGTGGTTATTAACTCACAATTATTTTAACCAGAAACATCACTGCGCATGGTCACATAACTCCTCAGTGGTTGTAAGAAATGTCTTTTGTGTGAAACTGCTTTCGTGGTCATAGCTGTTGTCCCTGGGAAAGCTGAGAAAATAAGTTATTCTCAAAGGGCTATTGGAAGCATTAACATTGAGAAATAATCTCAATATTACACACCTCTAAAGTGGAATTTGTTTTCCAGATAGCTATACTGACAACATTATCGGAAGGAAATCAGAAATCAATGATTGTTCAGTTATGTCTTACTTAAAAATTTTTGTCTGTTAATATATAGATTCAAAATATTTAAATTTTTAGTTAAGCAAATTATAAATTCTACCCAAGATAGTTGGTGTTTTGTCCAGTATTTGGAACTGAAATGCTGATTTTTTTTTATCATGTGGTTCCCAATAACTTGTTATTTTAGGCAACTTTCTTTTCCAGAATGGCCTATACAGGTAAAAGGAAAGCTGGTTATTGAGGTGGGTATATAAAAGGTTGTTGCACATACAGTTTTTGATGTTTGAAGTGGTGTAGAAATATTGTTTGTTGAGAGTATGAATTCTTCTTAGTATATAGTACAGAAGGGGTCCTGTGTAGTTCTGAGAGAGTGTGGCCCTCAGTTGAGGCATAGCTGACTGTAGAGAGGCTAGGTGGCAGTGTAGGGCTGCGAGCGTGGAGTGGAGGATTCAGGAGCAGAACCGCTGCTGGTGGTTTTGAATTTGTAGTCTGTACTGGTTGTCCTGTTCAGATCCAAACTGTGCTGGTCTGAATGTAGTCCGGAGTCCATGTTTTGATCAGTTGGTTGTGGGGGTAGTCACTGAGGAAGTCAATGTGGTAGCGAGTCTGTTTCAGGACATGGTTGAATAGCTTCAGGGCAGAGGAGATGACCTGGGGGTTGCAGTGAGAGAGAGAGAGAGAGAGAGAGAGAGAGAGAGAGAGACTCACTGACATCTTTGTCAAGAGATGAGGAGAACTTCTTCAAGGTACAAAGTTAAAAATCACACAACACCAGGTTATAGTCCAACAGGTTTAATTGGAAGCACACTAGCTTTCGGAGCGACGCTCCTTCATCAGGTGATTGTCGCTCCAAAAGCTAGTGTGCTTCTAATTAAACCTGTTGGACTATAACCTGGTGTTGTGTGATTTTTAACTTTGTACACCCCAGTCCAACACCGGCATCTCCAAATCATTCTTCAAGGTAGGCATCCTTGCAAGAGGATTTTTTTTCGAGGAATGCTGGTTATTGAGGTGGGTATATAAAACTTTCCTGATGATGGGCCCCTGTCTGAAATGTCAGTTTTCCTGCTCGTTGGATGCTGCCTGACCTGCTGTGCTTTTTCAGCCCCACTCTAATCTTGACTCTAGTCTCCAGCATCTGCAGTCCTCACTCTCACCCAGGTAAAAGGAAAGGTCACTGATGCCAATCCTGCTGTCACTACAGAAGGAATTTCTGAGTTCATCAGGATCTGTTATTTGGACATTGTCAGCTATGGAAAATGTGATGTGTTTCTTTCAAATTATTTTTATGTATGTGGGTTTCTGCCCCTTCCCATTAACTTATGCGACGAAGAGGGGAAAACAGAATAGTCAGCTTTTGTGGTTCCCAGCTTTAGAATGATTTCAATGATGCCCGATTCAGCCAATGACAGAGCCTCAGTATGGTCTTAATAATACCTTAATACTGACAGATGTGGGGAAAGTGAGGAGCAACAGCAGTGTATATCCTACAATGTTGTTTAGAGTTGGCTTGCCAACCATATTCAGTTGGGAACTGATCCTACAAATTTCAGGGGGGTTTCTCTCTTGTGTTCTTCAGTGGAGAGAGGCAGTTTTCTTGGGAATGGAAGGATAGATAGAACAGGAGAGAGTGAGACGGGTGTGCGAATGCTGAGGCCCATTTCTGAGGAGGGATTGGCTACTCTGAGCCCATCAGTTGAGTCAAGAGCAAAAGAGCGAAGTAAAAATAAAGGCACCGCAATCAACAAACAACCACCCGGCTGCTGTCTCATTAGCGGGAGACGACTAGTGCTAGTTTAACCTGAGGGTCACTGTGCCCTGGGCGAGGGGTGAGGTTGAGAAAGGGGGACCGCCATGGTGGCTGGTATGGGAATTGAACCCACGCTGCATTGTGTACTAGCTGGCCAGCCACGTGAAGAATAGGAACCTGTGAATAAGGTAGATTTGGTTGCTGCTCAGACATCATGGTGTTCCTGTATCCACGGATCATTCTTTTTGAATTGCAGTGTTGCCAGATCCTCATCATGAATCAAGTGGACCCCACCATTCGAGATGATGATGGCTACACTGCTGCAGAGCTGGCAGATTACCAGGGGAATGTGGACTGTGCCAATTACTTGAAGCAAGTTGAGATAAAGGTAAGGAACAAGGGGATATTTGATCAAGTGGGATTTTGTATAGACTGTATTTCAAGTAGCCGTCAGCATTGAAGCATCTGTGCTTCCTGGGCTGAAACTATTGGATCTAATTCCTATCCTAATGACACAGGTCAGAGTTGCACACCTTTCATTTCTTGGGATGAGGGTTCAGAAATTGGCCACGGGGTTGGCCTTGAATGAAAACCATCAGGTTTCTATTGCTGATCACTGCCCAGTGACTCTGTTGGGTTTGAAGAGAGGCAGTGGGTGCTGTGAGGACAGTGGTGTTGATCACTGGGAAAGGATGGGAGGGACTAAAGTCAATGTTGTTGCTTCTTAGGGTTGGACAGTTGGAGCATGTGCAGTGCTCAGGGCCCTTGGCACAGCTGACACTTATGTCTTTTGAAAAACTCAGGTGAAGTGTTTCAGATGCATTACAACCGCAAGGTGCATTTATATAGCACCTTTAAAACATCTAAAGTCACATAGCCAGACCCCAGTATCAGAAAAAACTTGACATCAAGCCACACATATACAGGATTCTAAAAGGGGACACTGTGCATTTAGAATGCAGATAGTTAATGTAAAGCAGATAATAGTTACATTGAAAAGTCCTCAGACTTTATCATGAATCTTTCATAGAGTTGTGCACCTTAAACATCACTAAGGTACCACCTGGCAACAACAGAGTGACCAGGAGACTGGTCAAAAAGATAGGCTTTATGGAGAACCATAAAATAAGGACAAAGAATTGGAGCAATGGTTAGGATTACAGATGAAACACTCAGTCTTCAGATCTAGTCAATTGAAGGCATGGCCACCTGTGACACAGCGGAAGGAGATGGAGATGCACAAGAGACCAGGACGTTTATAAGTTCAAAAGTTCATAGCATATAGGAGCAGAATTAGGCCATTTGGCCCGTCGAGTCTACGCTGTCATTCGATCATGGCTGATATGCTCCTCAACCACATTTTCCTGCCTTTTCCCCATATCCCTTCAACCCATTACCAATTAAAAATCTGTCTAACTCCTCCTTAGATTTACTCATTGTTCCAGCATCCACCACACTTTGGGGTAGGGAATTCCACAGATTCAAAACCCTCTGGGAGAAGTAGTTTCCCCTCAAGTCTGATTTAAATTTGCTGCCCCTTATCCTTAGAGCATGACCTCTCATCCTAGAATGCCTCGCAAGAGGAAGCATCCTTTCATCATATTGTAAACTGCAATTTGATCTCCCCTCATTCTTCTAAATTCCAGAGAGTATAGGCCTAAACTGTTCAATCTCCCTTCATACAGCAATCCCCTCATTTCTGGGATCAATCTAGTGAACCTCCTCTGACCTTAAGGAAATAATAGGAGAAAAGATGAGATAAAACACAAGGTAACGAGTGAGGGGAAAAGATGGGCTGTCACTTCACAAATTAGCATTTTACATGAGCATTTTATGGCTGGGAACAAGAATGGCTGGTCCAGGATATCAGATTCTGAATAAATCTGCATAGCAGAAGCATCCTTTAGCCCAGGCTAATAGAGGTGTAGTTGCATGGCGACCAATCTCCAAATAAACATACTCCAATTAATTAATCATGGAAGGAAACAGATGAGGTTTTAACAGTGACAAGCCATGGAAGAACAACCACATTTCATTTTCCTCTTACAATGTTCACAGCACAGGGGAATATCGTGTTCAATCAGCATTGTTTAGAGTCTTGACTACACGTCATTCTTTGGTCTGTGTTCTCCTTGTTAGTATTTGATCAACAACACCTTTGGTAAATATGTTTCCCGTTGGTGTGTTGAGCCGGAAGATTATTGTCATCTTCCATTTTATTTACTGGCCAGTTGGCAGGAAGAAAAGGCCCAGGCTTCCTCTGGGATTATGCTGCCTTCCTTTCCTAACTGCGGTGGGATGGGAAAATACATTGGGCGGGAACCTGTTCCACTGGCTCCCTGACTCCTGCCTCCACTTCCAGGGTTTCCTGTTATAAGTAACACCGTGTGCTATATTTCTGTGGCTGAAGACAGGTAGCTATAGTGTGCATAGGAAAAGGAGGCCATTCAAAACATCAATCCTTGTTTTGCCATTGAGTTTGATCATATATTTAAACTTCATCTACTGGCCTGGAGTCCCATATTCCCCAACATCTTTACCTCACAAAAAAACAGGAATCCTAGTTTGCGCTCTGTCGATTGATTTTCAGCATCAATAGCTTTTTGGAAGGCAATTATAAATTTCTGCTAGATTTTGTAAAAAAGAATTGCTTCCGATGCCCCCTTGTAAAGCCAGCGTCCTGAACTCTCCTACCGAAACAAATAGTTTATTCATCAACTTTATTCAATTCTTGAATAATTGTGAACGATTCAGTGAGATTACCGTTTACTCGTCTTTATTCTGGGGTACACCAACCTAGTCTGCAGCTGACAAATTATTAATATCTTTACAATTCCTTACTGGAGGCTGAATTTACTTCTTTTGTCTTGTTAGTCGAAGATCCAGTAAATTAGCTATTCCAATGCTAGAAACCTAAGTATAATGACTAGAATTTGCTACCTTCCAAGTTTCTTGTCTCATAGCCCCTGACACGCTTTTATAACCACAGTATCTATATGGCTAGTCCAATTCAGTTCCTGGTCAGTGCTAGTCCACAAAATGTTGATAATGAGATATTCAGTGATGGTCATGCCATCAAATACAGTTTGGAGGGAGAACTGAGACTGCAGTTGTGCTGCTGCTGGAGCAGTGCTGCTGGTGAAAGAGGTCATAGCCAGGGGCAGTGATGGCATTTCCTGGAATGTTAAGTGCAAGGTACGATTACATGCATATGGGATTGTCAGTGTGATAACTCAGGAAGCCCGGCTGGAAAGGAATGACATTTACTGTTGGACATCAAAACAGAGCCATTACTTGTTCTGTTCATAGGCTAGTCCCAACTCAGGACATACAATTCTGCAGACCCATCCCTGTACCTACTTAATAAAGGGCTCAGCTGATGAGTTCCAAGTGGGTAAGCCATTGCCTGTTACCTACGGAACTCATACTCAGTGAACTCCACAAGGAGATTAGTTAGTGACACCCCATGGATCTTGTAGGAGTGATCACATTCTTCCACCACCCAGTCCAAGAATTCCCCCTCGCTCCTGTTATTTTGGGACCTTTAAGGGTAACTCCTGGGTTCCCTGGAGAATCATCACCAAAGTTCCTTACATGGACCATATCTCCCCTAATGATTTTTGAGTTGTAGGAAAAACTTCAACTTTGATGTTCCTTGGAGTCATAGCTCCTTTTCGCCTTCTCTTGGACGGGGAGTAGTCCGTTCCTGTCAACTCTGAACCTGAGGTACTTTACTTCACTTACCTAGAATCCACACTTTGTAGCTGGATGCCAGCTGCAGACAAACAGCATAAAACCTCTTCCACACTCTCCACATGTTCCTTTGCAGTGACTCCTGTCATGCAGACAAGCTGCCACTCTGGGCGTCACTAGGAGAATATTCATTACCATTGAAAGATAGCACAGGCCAAAGACACCCCAAAGCACAAGTGAGTGTACTCACACAGTCCTTTGTGAGTATTTATAGTGACATATTCCCTGGATGCTTCCATCAAGCTTCAGTTGGAGGTAGGCATGGCTGGCTCATATTCAGTTTAGAAAATATTCAACCCCCAGACACCTTTGCACGCAAGTCTTCTATGCGTGGGGTGGGATATCTGTCTAAGATCTGTTGACCATCAATTTATAATCTCCACAGAGACTGACTGAGTTGTCAGGCTTTACAACTGAAACTACTGGCGCCACCCACTCAGCAAATTGTACTGGGCATAAAATGCCAAGTTTATCCTGACGTTTCAATTCAGCCTATACTTTGGCACATCAGGCCATGGGCCTATCATGGGTCTCTTGCCCAACAGAGATTTTATTTCCTGGAGGCTTTTATCCTCCCGAGGCCCTCTTGTAATACTTGGGGACACTTCCCAATGACAGCATATGGATCGCCAGAAGCCATTTGAAAGACCTGTTACCAATCTAGGTGGAGTTTATGTAGTTAGTCTCTTTCCAAAGGATTGGGACCTGGCCCTTGCACTACCATTAAAGACAGTCAGAATGGTGAAATTGAGTGATGTTCAACAATATTGGGATGGGCAGGGAAGTAATATTAGAGGAGGCAGCTCAAATACAAAGTTAACACTGGCACGCAGACAATGACTAACCTTCTGCAATCTCTATCATTCTATGATAATTGCTGAGATTATTGCTCAGGCAATGGTTAGATGCAAACTGCTGGCCAGTTCTGAAGAAGGGTCATTGAACCTGAAATATTGACTGTGCTTTCTCTCCTCAGATGCTGCCAGATCTGCTGCGTTTCTCCAGAAATATTTGTTTTTGTTTCAGATTTCCAGCACCTGCAGTTCTTTGTGTTTTGACTGGCCTGAATTGTATAGGATTCTGTATTAAATGAAGTCAGAGTCTTGGGGGAGATCTGGTGAGAAGATTCATCTTAAATATGTATAGTCTACATAATCCATGATGTAAGATCATATGACAACAGTCCACCAAGTGATGGTTCTATGTGAAATCGTATGTCCAGCCTTGTTCTGTATATCCTGGAAGACAATGTTTAATGAAAGGCAAAGTGTACTGACAGCCTAGCCCAGTCTATCAATTCTAACCCACCAAAACTCAAACCCATAAAATGATAACAGATGTTTGCAATACCTCATGAAGTAATCCAGGCATGGTGAGACGGTAATCTCTGTCATCAAGATCAGTTCTTTAATTCAGGGTGATAGAGAGAAAATAAGATGCTACGAAGAAAGGTTTTGTTAACAAATGTATGATTGTTGTGAATCAAAGAACCTATCCATTGTACAGCGTGCTATCATGCTGGCTATCCACTTACCCTTCAGTCATTCCATGTTCCATGATCTGTGTTTTCAATTGCTGTAAGATCACCAGGTTCAGTTTTCAGGCCCGAGGGCAGTTCAGTTCTCAATAGACCTTTGTTTTATTGTTCTTGTCAGGAAGGGAATCGGTGGTGTAAAATTGTTTGAGTTGGTTCAATATCAATGACACCTGACACAAAGAGTTAGCTGGACACTTACTCACCGCCTCTGTGTGAAAAAGAGCCAGGGTAACACAGTCCTAGTGACAAGAGACAATGAGGAAAGATATTAGCTCACACAAAGTGAAGGGGTGCAGGCATGCAAGCAGATACTGAGGCACATGGGAACCGTACAGTAACAAATAGAACGAATCATTGCTTTACCTGCTATGACTGAGATAGAAAAGCTGTGTAGCCCCAGACTGAGTGAACCCCCTTCAGTCCAGGATGTCCCATTGGATCTGACACTGAGCTGAAAGGAAAGTTAAAGATGAATTGTAGCCGCTACGTTTTTTTTAATTGATTGTGTCTGTCTTGTGCTTCAATGTATGGCTCTGTTGAATCGCAGAATATGTACAGGACAAATACCTACATTACCAATGGAGCTCAGTGGGAAGGCAAGTGAGAAGAGAAAATCAGCTTCTATGCTGTGGCCTATGCTGCAACATGTTAAAGTCTAGATGTTAATTGGTGTCAGAGTAAGGTACTGCCTCCACACTTGTTGGCTGAGATATTGAGCTAAGACCCTGTCTGACCCCTCAGGTAGATGATAAACATCCTGTGACATAATTCAAAGAAGAGCATGAGTATTCTCTCCAGTGTTCTGCCCAATATTTGTCCCTTGATCAACATCACTAAATACAGATTAGACACAGCCAAATTACACCTTTTTCCTGAAAGGCAGCAACTACAGTACTTTGTGTCTATGGGGCAGGGCCAATAACTACAGGCATCCTCTCTCTCCCCTTTTTCTCCTGTCCTCCTGCTCACTTACAACCTCGCTAGCTCACAGTTAATATTGGAGTCTGAATGCTGGCCAAATTTTTAAAATTATTATTGAATCTCTACAGTGTGGAAACAGCCCCTTTATTCCATAGAAAGAAAAAGTTGCCATTAAATTGCACCTCCCACAACCTCAAATCAATGAAGTAGTTTTGAAGTAGTCACTGTTGTAGCGTAGGAATCTCAGGGAGTTAAATTGCAGACAGAAAGATCCCACAATGGGTGATGTGCAATGACCAGATTTTAATGTTGTTTGTAGAATAGATGTTAGCATTTGGGGTAAAACTTGCCTTTTCTTTGAAATAGTACCAGTGGCTCTTTTGCAACCCTCTGAAAGGACTGAGGGGCCGACATCTCATCGACAAGATGAAAGCTCCAACAATACAGCACTCCCACAATACTGTGCTGGTATGTCAGCCTTGTTTGCTGATGACACCCCTCCGTTCCTGATGAAGGGCTTTTGCTCAAAACGTCGATTTTCCTGCTCCTCAGATGCTGCCTGACCTGCTGTGCTTTTCCAGCACCACTCTGATCTCTACTCTGGTTTCCAGCATCTGCAGTCCTCACTTTTACCCAGCCTTGTTTACTGTCCTGGATTGGAACTGGACCCTTATGGCCTTTTGACTCAGAGAGTGAGTGAACTGTCTCTGATCAATGCTGGTAGGTAGAGAGGCTACTGTTTCAATTCAGTTGAAGAGATGGTTTGCCTTTATGCATCTGTTCCTTGTAGGCGATTGAATGTTTTTGGATACAATCAGTATTGAAGGAAGTGGCAGAGTATACCACAGTTTTCATGGCAAACATCCGTCATTACTGCGCTCCTTTAAGCTCTGTATTTACTGAATAGCTACACAAGCAAACAGGATGTAACAAGCAGATCACATTCCTCATTAAACATGGAATACCTATAGGATTACAGTGCTCAGACAGAGTGACCACAGAAACAATCACAGTCAGTTGCTGGATTCAATCCTTTTAACCACTGCATTGAGACTATTTCATTGTAAATAACTGGAATTAAAGATTGGATTTTCCATTCATCCGCCACTGTTTCATTTTCTGTTTGAAAGGAGGAGAAATAGTATTTGGAATTAGTGAACTGGAGACACAGGGAATGACAGGCTGGAGTGACACCAAATGTGCAACCACTACAGCTGCCTTGACCTGCTTTCCCTGATCCTGTGCTCAGTGTCTTTATGAACTGGGTCCCCCTTGAGTGTGAATGGGCCGCCCGCACGGTAAAGTGACACATGGAAAAATCAGCTAAAACAACATGACTGGAACTTGATTAGTAATTTATGCAGGCAGGTTCAAATCGCTTGGATTCTCGGAGCGAGGCTCATACAGTCCTGGTTAGTGCCGCACATGAAAGTTAAAGGCATCTGAAAGTGGCTTCATGACTGAATCATTTACCATTGGAAAGTTCTGCATTTGATGCCTGCTTGAACCCAGAGTGAACTCTTGTAAGCTGGACCGTGAGTGCAGGACTCCAACACTCCAAGGCTTCATTCTATCCAGTGGCCCTTGCTACACTGTGTAGATAACTGTGCTCATGGAGACAGCATTGGGGTCAGTTGGCATGAAAGCATTTCGCCAGTCCTGCCCAAGGAGCGGTGAGGTGGAAAACCCCAGCCACTGCACACAGGAGTGAAAAAATTTATTCCAGTCTTGCATATAACCCACAGGTATCTCAGGTCCATTTTTCAGGTACAACAATATTTGTGTGTTGCTGTCACTGTAGTTGGCTAGCCCGAAGAGTTCTCTCAGGAAAATTCTTGAACAAATTTGACATAGTCCTATAAGGAGACATTGGGACATGTACACAACATCTTGGACGAAGAGAAGTTTCATGAAATATTTTGAATGAGAGTTCACAAGGCAAAGAGGTTTAGGAGAAGCTAAAGGCTGAATCGCCAATAGTAGAGAAATTCATATCTGGGTGACGCAGGAGGTCTGAACTGGAGGAGAGCGATGTGGGCTGGAGGAGCTTACAAGCAAAGGAAGGGCTGAGACTGTGGAGGGATCTGAAAACAAGGATCAGAATTTAAAAACTGAAACATTGCCAATATACTTCAGCAAGGTCTGGGGTGTTGAATGACTGGAACTGCTCTCCAAAAGACTTTATCTATATTGCCTCTTTCACAACCTCAAGAGATCTCAAATCAGTGCAGTCCTAATTAATTTTCTTTCAAAATGTGATCATAAATGCTATATAGGAAACATGAGAATCAATCTACACACAGCAGAGGTTTGCTGACCAAAGTAAGTTCTTAGAGATGTTTTAGATCCAGGGTAGATAAGGATCAGATCGCGAGAACCGTCCTGTTCTTTTATAACTAGTGCCATGGGATCCTCTATGTCAAGCTGAGAGTGAAGATAAATCCTAAAATTAACATCTCACCTGAAAGTGCAACACCACCTGAAAGCTGGACAGGTCTGTCTGTCTGGATAGTGTGTTCAAGTTTCTGCAGTAGGGTTGGAGCCCACCTCTGTATGACTGAACTACAACAACAATAACTATTTACATATAGCACTGAATGTAATGGCCTGTCACAAAGTGTTACAATCACAATTGGACACTGAACCACATAGTAAGAGATTGGGATGTATGGCAATGACCTAGTCAAGGATAAATGCTTCAGATTTGTTTTCAGGAGGCAAATAAGGTGGAGAGGCTTCAAGGTGGAATCCCACAAGAATCAGCCAATACTGAACAGAACGCATGACTGCTGTTGGTGTAGACACCCAGATCTTCCCATCTCCAAAGTGTTAAAACCAGACCAAGCTGCACTATGGAACTCCTCAGAATTCCTGATGCAATGACTCCATTGGAATTGTCTAGGAATTTAAACCTCTGACAGGAAATTTCCCAGTTCTCCAGAACATTGTGCTAAGGTCCTGGGTTATTCCATGCTGAATTGCACACCTTGCCCCCTCCAACACCCACTCTGCACCCCCCCCCCCCATCTAATTGGTCTCTGACCTGACAACCCTTCCTGATTCAATCTGTGACCCACCTACCCACTCATCCACTTACTACTTCACCCAGGTAAGGTCCTGGTGTTGTTTCTTGGCTCTGCCTCCAGATTACAATGTCATGGGTACAGCAGGATCCTTCAGCACCAGACCCTGGTTATTGGGCCCTGATATACCTCTATCCCAGGCCCGATCTCACCCATTTGCCATCCTCCCTACTTCTTCCCTTTATCTCATTCATCCAATCCACTTAACTCCCCAGCTTTCCCACTGAGCCAGTCTCCACTCACCTATCTTCATACTGGACATTTAAACATAACAGACAGCAGCTGCAACTGTAAAAAAGGGAATATGCTGATTCTCTCTACAGCTCTCTGTGCTGAGGAAGTTCTTATGCATTGTGGTTTGGAAGTTTGGACCATTCAATTTGGGGATAAACAAGAAACCAGAATTGGAGAGGTGCAGAAGTATCAGATATTGGAAGGCGAACTGGGATTGCTGGATTGAATTTGATTGTTTTTGCTGATTAATATCTATCTTCCATGAAGTTAGCAGCTTCGGCCATGTTCTGTGATACCATACTGTAAGAGTGCTTTAAAATCCAATATGGACAATTGTGATCTGATTGTTCAGGCCTTCATATCACTGCCATATCAAGCAGGGCCATGTTGGGTTTGTATTTGGGTTCTTTTTTAATTTAACCTATTTTTCTAATCAACTGGTCCAGAGATGTTTTTACATACCTCTAGTGGGACTTGAACCCAGGCCAACCAGGTTCATGGAGTGGGAACACTACCACAGTGTCGCAAGAGAGCCACATGGGCAGAATGTTGCTTTTATGGATATTTCTGATCAACCTGTTCTGACACACATCTGGAGCTGATGGGCCTTGAACCCTGGCCTCCTGGCCTAGTGGTCAGGATGCTATCACTGTGCTACAAGAGTCCCTGTATTGTTTTTGGTTGTTTGGTCATGTAGATGGGAGTCAGTCGGCATCCGGCTTGATTATTGGAGGGTAACAGGGACCATCACTTAAGTGGGAAGCAATCTAGTTTATTTAAAATCCCTTGCATTGTCTCAGAGTGACACAAGAGAAGAGGAGAGCAGTGATGCAGAGCAGGGAGATGGCAACCCAGCACAATAGCTTTAATAAATTGCTCCTAACTGACTTACGGTTGATGATCTAATTCGTCACTTGAACCGACCTTAAATAATTGAGTGACTACTAATTGCAACTTCATAAACTAGCATTGCAGCCCTCATAGCTGAGATGACTCCAAAACACAGGGGATGTGGGAATGCAAACAGCCGCTGTAGCATATGGAGTAATACACCAAGACTTTGATCACTTAGAAAGCATTCAGCTTTTATTCAGCCAGTTTAACATTTCATATCAGCGAGTCGAACGATGCTGACTTCATCCGAGAGTTCAACAGTTGTCGAAGTAAGGGCATTAAATGGTGCACAGCCGAAAAACGTGAGTATTGCAACTGAAAGTGGGTCAGACTGTTGGCAGTTCTGTGGCAGGGATGTGCATCAGTGCCACTTCAGGTAATGTGGGCAACCTGTCTGCAAATCCTGGGAGCCTTCCCTCTGACTGCCATCAGGGACAAGTACATGGTGAGAAGATTCACACCAGTGAATGGTTGTTCCAGAAATAATCTAATACATGCTCATTCATCTGCTTCGTAGATGAGAGCCAAGTGGGTGATGAGCACTGTCTACCTGACAAGCATTGTGTGGTTCAGGAATACTATGAACAGCCAAGTCTATAATATTGGCTCGGCCAGTTCTAATTGACCGTCCCTAGTATTGCTATTGAGAAAATCCTGGGGAGCTGCTTTCTTGAGTCACTGTAGTCCATTGGGTAGACACAGCCAGGAAGGGGTTTCCACCCTTTTGAACCAGCGATAGTGAAGAATAGAGACAGAGTTCCAACTCAGGATAGTGAGTGACTTGGACTTGCAGTTGGTGGTGCTCTGATGTATCTGCTGCCTTTGCCCTTCATGGTACTAGAGATCGGAGTATTTTTCCAGATGATTATCTCTGATACAGGTAGAGTGACAAATACATCAAATATGTGAAATTAAGGATTTTTTGAGGTTGTTCTGAAACCCTTTATCTTGGGTAAATCAAGTCATCAGTGGTTGAGGGTACACCTCTGTAGGGTGTCTTTGAAAGACACTGTTCTTAGCAAACAAGATTCACTGCATGATAACAATATGTACAACCACTGTTAGCTGGGCCTTATTACTGGGACTTTAGGGAGCTGGTACAGACACATCAGTTCCCTCCAAACGCTAGAGTAGATCTCCTTATCTCCACCTAAGACTGTATGTCGCAGAAGTGGACAGAGACTTCCAGAACAATTTTCTGATACAACAGAGCTTGTGGATTTGGAAGGTGCTGTCAAAGTCGATATGGTGAGTTCCTGCAATGCATCTTTTTGATAGTGCACACTGCTGCCACAGGGGTGTGGCAATCAAATGGACCTCTTTGCCCTAGCGTCAAGCTTCTTGAGTATTATTGGAGCTGCATTCCATGATATAAGAGAGTATTCCATTACACTCCTGACTTCTGTCTTGTCGACATTGGTCCACCTTTGGGGAATCAGGAGGGGAGTTATTTGTTGCAGGATTCCTTGCTTCTAACCAGTCTTACAACCACAGTATTTGTGTGGCTAATCCAATTCAGTTGCTGGTCAATGGTAGCCCCCATGATGTTGATTGTGGAGTATTCAGTGATGGTAACACCATTGAATGTCAAAGGAAGATGATTAGATTCTCTTTGGTTCGAGATGGTCATGACTTGGTACTTGCCTGCTGCAAATATTACTTGCCACTTGCCAAAATCTGAATATTGTTCAGCTGTTGTTGCGTTTAGACATGGACTCTTTCAGTATCAGTGAATTCTGTACAGTCATCAGCAACCATCCCTACTTGTAACGTTGTTATGGAGGGAACATCATTGATGAAGCAACTGCAATTGGTTGAGCCTAGGGCACTAACCTGAGGAATGCATACAGAGATGTCCTGCATCTAAAATGTTAACTTCCAATAACCCCAACCATAGATATTTTATTAAAATTATATTTTTGTGATAGGGTAATTCTCGACTTTCATTGTTATTATTCAATTACATGTAATTCTTTTAACAATGTACTCAAAATATATTTCCATATGGACCATAAAATGAAATTGAATTGGAGTTTCCTTTATGCTAATTATTACTTCAAACATCAGAGGATTTTCACCCAAGATCCATTCACTTCAGGCCCCTCAAACCTGCTCTACCATTCTGTGTAATAATTGATGGTCTTCCACTTGAACTTCACTTTCTTGCCCTCTCCTCCATCACTTGATTTACTGAGAGACCAAAGAAAATTCTCAATCTCAGCCTTACAGCGATTAATGATGGAACATCTGCAATCCTCTGAGTTAGACAAACCCAAAGGAACTCCTTCTTTCAGAGGGTAAAGAATTGGTGGAATTCTGAACACAGAGAGCTGTTGAGGCTGGGTCATTCAGTAAAGTCAAGGCTGATTTTTCATCAGAAAGGGAATCACAGGTGAGAAAAAACAAGAAAGTGGTGTTGAGGATTATCAGGTCAGCCATGTTCTGATTGAAAGGTGGAACAGGCTCGATGGGCTGAATGGATTATTTCTGTTCCTATATCTTATGGTCAAAGACTCAAATGTTTAATCTCCTTTCTAATGCAACTACAATAACATGTAAAGTGTTGGTGGTGTACACAGGCGACGTGATCACGTGGAGAAAGCATTTCATTGTACTATTTATTGATAACACAGTTATAGATGGAGGCCCCTGGTCAAACAGAGGAGCTCTGATCACAAACACAACTTGCCTGCCCAAACTCATTGCCATTAATATAAGACTTTAAAACACAAAGATGATACCAGTGTGAGTCAAAATTACATTTCACTTGGAATTATTTCACAATGCTTTGTTTTCAGTTTATTCATATGTGTGTCAGCATTATTTGTTGAGAAAGCTGAGTCAGGGAACTAAATGTATTGGTTTCCTCATGGTTAACACACATTGTTACAGGGGAGCTAGGCACATTTTCTTAATCATGGGAGAAATAATGTCATGCTTTTTGTTCACATTTTATTGAATGTCCATGCTAGTGGCCAGTTTGTTTGTAGCTTCAGCTAGCCCTTCCTTCTGTCCAAGGTAAAGGACATAGTCTGACATTATGAGAAAGTGTGGACTGCAGATGCTGGAGATCAGAGTCAAAGAGTGTGGTGCTGGAAAAGCACAGCCCGTCAGGCAGCATCCGAGGAGCAGGAGAGTCGACATTTCGAGCATAAGCTCTTCATTAGGAATGGAGGGTGGCCCAAGTGGGCTCAGAGATAAGTGGGAGGGGAGTGGGTCTGGGGGAAAGGTAGCCAGGAATGTGGTAGGTAAATGAAGTTGAGGGTGAAGGTGATAGGTTGGAGCGGAGGGTGGAGTGGATAGGTGGGAAGGAAGATGGACAGGTAGGACAGATCAAGAGGGTGGTGCCGAGTTGGAGGGTTGGATCTGGGATAAGGTGGGGGGGAGGGAAAATGAGGAAACTGGTGAACCCACAATTTCAGCCTGTGGCTTCATCTCAACATTGCAATTCACAGGCTGAAAATCAAGATTTCTCATCATGCCTAATTAGGAAATGAATAACTTATTACTAATGATTTCTAATTGCTAATTACTCATAATTCCCACCACAGGCTCCATAATATCACCCCTTCCCCCAGGTACCCCAAGTTTAATTGAAATCTACAATAAAAAGTTAGTGTCGTGCCTAGTACAGGTATGTCCTATTATGAATTTTTATTCAACACGTAAAAATTAGATACAGCAAGCCATTAAGATAGCTGCCACAAATCATGGTGACTTTTGACTATGGGGTACTCTAGTGATTGTCTAATTAAAAATAGACATCAGCAAGGGCACGTCCCAGCTATCTGGTGAAATCCAGATACATCATTATTTAAAGATGGATCAACACTTAAAGACAGTGGAGCTTCCAGATTACCTGTTTCCATATTTCATACCGGCCAAAAGGAAAGGTCAGAATGTAATGATACTAGCAACTTCCCACTGCTTCGTGAAGGTTTCTCCCATCCAAAATAGATAGTGTGCGCCAGAGACACGTTAACCTAGCAGTCATGTGATCAAAACAGTTTCTGGGACAGTACCCTATCTCCATAGCACTGAGCAGACTTATCAGAGTCTTCAGTTATCACCCAGTCAGAGAAACAGACACTGAAACAAGCTGTAAGGCATCAAGCAGCCAGAGGATGTAAACTATTCCTGTTTGAAACTTTACTAGAAAGGGAACCTCCAAGGTACTTCATGATACAAATCCTCCTACTTTGCTTTACAAATCCTCATTTGAACTTTAAAGCATTCAATCTATTCAAGAAACCATTGGGCTGCCACATGGGAGACTAGGAGTTGAGAGTGTGTTCTGGAAAAGCACAGCAAGTCAGGCAGCATCTGAGGAGCAGGAAAATCGGCATTTCGGGCTGGAGCCCTTCATCAGGAATGAGGCTGGATGTCATTTATCAAAGATTGAATTTACTGAAAGTGAATTGTCATTAGTCAATAGATGTAAAGCTGGAAGAGCACGGCAGGTCAGTCAGCATTCGAGGATCAGGAAAGTCAATGTTTCGGGCTGAAACCTTTTGTCCCCGCATGGCAGAGAGCGTGGAGCTGAGAATCCTCAGGGAGAATCGCACTGTCATTATCTGTATCCCATCTTTGTGGGTATATGTGTGTGTGTGTGTGTGTGTGTGTGTGTGTGTGTGTGTGTGTGTGTGTGTGTGTGTGTGTGTGTGTGTGTGTGTGTCTGAGTATGTGACAGTACACTGATTTGATGTAAGTGGGTGAGCGTGGATGTACATACACACACACATACTCGCACATGTATGTTTGGGAGGTGAATTTGTACTTGCAGTGTTACATTGTTCTTTGCTCAAAAACTGCATGAATCCATGTAAGACTCTGTTAACTCACTTTTTAGATTAGAATCAGTCTAAACATTGTGGCACAGACAGGGAATGTAGGGGGGCTAACACCTTCAACATCGCAACATCTTATCTGTGCTGACACCAATTGTTACAGTTAACCTGAGAATTTAACTTTTTTAAAAAAGTTTTGTAATTTACTTATGAAAGAAGTGAAACTAACATGGTCATTCTAACAGATGAGAGACTTAACAAACAATCAAGGTATTTTTCAATGTATAATTGCAGTTACATCACACTGTAAACTTTTGCTATAAATTCTGTGTCTTACAATTGCGTACTTCACAACCACCTGATGAAGGAGCATTGCTCCGAAAGCTAGTGCTTCCGATTAAACCTGTTGGACTATAATCTGGTATTGTGTGATTTTTAACTTTGTACATTCCATTTAGGGTGGCAAAGTGGCTCAGTGGTTAGCACTGCTGTCTTTAACAGTTGTATGAGCAATGATAACCATGAAACGACAGCAAGTGTACCCTAACATTGATTGGGTAAGGAAGTCTGTCGGACTAACCGAGTCTCCAAGTTCACAACAACGTAGTTGACTCTTGACTGCCCTCCAACTTATCCTAGCAAGCCTCTCAGCTGTAATGAAGAGGGAACGCACTGTCTAAAATGGTGATCGAACTAATTAGATGAACACGTGATACACTATAACGTACAAGGCTGGATTGGAGTAGGTGGATGTTTAATGAACAGCAAGAACACGATGGGCCAAAGGGCCTCTTTTCATACTTTAAAAACTCTGATTTGAAGGCAGCTCACAACCATCTTCATTAAGGCAGTTAGGGATTGGCAATGCAATAGGTCTTGCCAGAAGGTGCCCACTTCATATGCATAAATAAAAACTTCACTAAACAATACATTGGGTGCCAGAAACAAAGTTGGCAGTATGTCCCAAAGGCTGTGAAGAAGGTAAAATCATATACAGGAGAAAGGGGGAAAGAGAGAAGAATATCTTTGGCTTCAATGAAGCACCTTTTTCAATGTTATGAGCACATTAAAAATGGCTGTCATGGTTGTGTACCACCCTCCTGCACTGGTTAATATTGCTGTTAATTACCATTAGATTTTTAGCTGATGGTTTGGCTGCAGGTTAATGTTGAGCTCTGGCTTCTCCTTCAATTCCAGCCAGTACCAGATGACCCTCCAGCTTCTGTTCAGAGACACGAATCGTTCCGGAAAACAAAGAGCATGGTGAGGCAGCAGAGCGACAGTGACTACTACAGATCCATCAACGAGGGCCGCAGGGAGTCACGTGACTTTCAGAAAGGAATGGAGAATGGCAAGGTAGGAAGGGGGCTTCCAGCTGGATCTTTAAAAGGTCCACTCTGTAACAAGACTTCCGCAGTGTCCTCATGGTAGATGATCAGGGGTATTCAGGAATGTAGAAGAGATGTTAAAATTAGAGCAATCATGACCAAATTGAATGGTGGGTCAGGATTGAAGGAATATTCATGTTTCTTGTTCATATGTTTATATTTACTGACCTCTTCTAATCAGGAGGTACCTTGTGTTGATTGCATTCCCTGGGCCTAGACAAAGAGGGTTTAAGTTCAAGTCTGTGAGGGTGCAGGGGGCAGACAAGTCAGTATGCATGTGTAAATGTATCTGTACATATGTGTCTGTGTGTATGTATGTGTGCGTATCTGTATATATGTGTGTCTGTGTATATGTGTGTGTGTGTGTGTGTGTATATGTGTGTGTGTGTCTGTATCTGTATATATGTCTGTCTGTATATATGTGTCTGTGTGTATGTATGTGTGTGTATGTGTATCTGTATATATGTCTGTGTATGTGTGTGTGTAAATGCAGTCAGCATTCATTGCCAATTTAATGTTTTCAAACTGTTTATAGTAGCTGATGCCATCATTGAATGAACTTAATGGATGGATTTGTTCACACAGAGATTTACAGATAGTCTTGTTGCTTACAGAGCTTGTCCTGGCAAGGGTTGTGCTGTCACAACAAGTGTACTGTCTCATTCTGCATCTGATTTCATTTCAGAATACAATTCTGGTGAAACCCACTCAAATATCTCCACAGCAGCTGCCAGCAGCCCCACCACTATCACCCCTTAAACCAGCAGCCCCTGAGTTACCAAGGCAGAACCATCCAAGTGGTGAGTAGGATCAGTGCTCAACTCTCTTTGTCTCTGTCTGACTCAGATTCTTCCTCTGCTCAGCTTAGGGAAAGGGAAAGGTAATGTCGCCATTGTCCCAGAGGACCATAGTGTTGCTCTCTCTTTGGAGAGAGATAACTGGTGATGGTTTAACCTGCGGGTCACCATGCCTCAGGCTAGAGATAAGGTTGAGACAGCAGAACCTTCATGGTGACTTCAGCTGAGTGTGTGAATTGAACCACATTGTTGGCGTCACTGCATCACAAAACAACTGGGCAGCCAACTGAGTGCACACTAAGCTGCAATGCAATGCACTGTTGGTCTCAGTTAGCCTGCCATTATCACTCACCATTGAATCCTTGCCTGAGCCTAAGCTGAATACACTTGCAGATGTAAAACAGATTTGACTTGTCCTGCCCTATGACTTAAAGAAGGATTAAGCTTGAGATTGTCAGTTTGGCATACATGTCACCAGGCAACACAGCCAACCCACTCTCACCAACGTATGGTCCCCATCAACAGCTTTTCTTTCTCCCTGGCATACTATCATCCATCTCTTTATCCTGTTGTTCTCTCTCTCTCTCAGAGCCACACCTCCCCCATCCGCTCACTTCTCTCCTGCCTCCCCACCCACCCAACCAAACACCACCCATCTGTCTTCAACATTCATACCGCCTTGTCCAAGCTACCATCAGTTCTGAAGGAGGGTCACTGTACTCGAAACGTTAACCCGGCCACCTTTCCATAGTCTAGGGCCAGACCGGCTGAGTTTCTCCAGTAATTTCTGTTGTTGTTTCAGGTTTCCAGCATCCACAGTTCTTTGTTTTTATTTAATTCATTGGATCAAGTTGTGGCAAAATCCACTTGCGAATGCCACTGACAGCCAACAACAAAGGGAGAGCTCTGGTGCATTGGTACATAATTTGAAAACAAAACCTCTGTATCCTTTGTTTTGCCATGGGTAGTCCATGTCTTTGAATTCCTCCTGTGATTACCTTTGGTGTGGGGTGTTCTGTGGTCAGACTGATGTGAAACTGCCCACAGTGAGGCTAATGGCAGCTCTCCTAGAACCAGGCTGATGTGAGGCCTCCTGAACCCAACCTAAGCTGCAACTACTTGTGGTCAGGCTAATGGGAGGCCTCATGAGTAGCCAGGTTGAGACTGTGTTCCTACTTCAGCTGCAGACCTCTTCTGTTTTCTCTCTCTGCAGGTAGGAAGTCATTCGACACAGGATATCTCAACGAAAACAATTATGCAGCCCTCATTGCGGAGCTCAAGTCAGGCAAGACACTAAAGTCTACAGGTTTTGGTGGGACTGTGGCTCAGACAGTAAGTCATTTAAAGAAAGGTTCTTTCATCTTCTGTAAAACCATGATATACTACAATATATGCACAGAGGCACACACACACACACACACACACACTAAGTACTGCGGCACATGTTCATTAAGTTGTGAGTGAATGTATGCGAGACTGTAGTTGATGTCTTGCAAAGTTATTTCACTTATTCAAGATTGACCAAAGGAACAAATGCTCAGGAATTAGCTGGAGGGAGAACTGCATTTTTTTAATCTTACGAAAACTGCAGAAAGCTGCAACACAAAGGGACTTGGGGGCACTTGTGCATGAAGCACAGCAAGCTAGCACACAGGACCAGCAGGTAATCTGGAAGGTGAATGGGGTTGCAGTATAAGAGGAATGAAGCCTTACTGCAACTGTACAAGCTGCTGGTGAGACCACATCTGGAGCACTGTGAGCAGTTTTAATTCCTTCATTTAAGAAAATATATCATTTCATTGAGGCATGCAAGAGAGGGTTTATGATGACGATCCCTTGTATGAAGGGATTGTCTTAAGAGCAAAGGTTAAACAAGTTGGGACTCTACTCACTGGAACTTAGAAGAATGAGAGGTGATCTTTTGAAACATATAAGATTCTTTAAAGGCTTGACAGGGTAAGGCCTGAGAGGATGTTTTTCCTCATGGGAGAGCCTAGGATCAGAGGGCATAGTCTCAGAATAAAGTGGCACCAATTTATAGAGTCATAGAGTCATACTTCATAGCTACAGAACCTTCAGTCCAACTCGTCCATGCTGACCAAGTTTTCCAAAAGTAGTCCCACGTGCCTGCGATTGGCCATATCCTTCACTGTTTTCCTATTCATGTGCCTTTCCAAATGTTGTAACTGTACCTGCATCTACCACTTCCTCTGGGCGTTCATTCCAGACACCAAACTCCCTTTGTATGAAAAGGTTGTCCCTCAGGTCCCCTTTAAATCTTTCTCCTCTCACATTAAAAATATGCCTCCTAGTTTTGAACTCAACCCCCTCCCCAAGGGAAAAGACCGTTGCTATTCAGCTTATCTATGTCCCTCATGATTTTATAAACTGCTATAAGGTCACCTCTCAATCTCCTAAACTCCAGTGAAAAAATTCCCACCTATCCAATGTATCCATATAGCTCAAACCCTCCATTGCCAGCAACGTCCTGGTGCATCTTTTCTGAACCCTCTCCAATTTAATAATATCCTTCCTCTGGCAAGGTGACCAAAGCTGGACATAGGAGTCCAAAAGTGGCCTCACCAACATCCTGTACAACCTCAACATGACATCCCAACTCCTATATTTAATAGTCTGAGCATTGAAAGCAAGTGTGCTAAACACCTCCTTGACCATCCTGTCTGCCTGTGATGCAATTTTCAATACATTTTATACCTGAACCCCTAGGTCAACCCCTAGACAACACTATGCAGGGCACTACCTTTAAGTGTATTAGTCCTGCCCTGGTCTGTTTTAACAAAATACAATACTTCAACATTTATAAAAATTGAACTCTATCTGCCACTCATCAGTCCATTGATCCAATTGATCAAGGTTCCTTTATAAGATTAGAGAACTTTCTTCACTGTTGACTATACCATGAATTTTGGTGTCATCCACAAACTGACTAACCATGCCTCCTGAAGTGTCCCATCCAAATCGTTTATATCTATTACAAGCGAAAGTGGACCCACCACTGCTGGTCACAGACTTCCAGTCCAAAAACAACCCTCCACCTCCACCCTCTGTCTCCTTCCGTCAAGCCAATTTTGTATCCAATTGGCCAGCTCACACTGAATCCCATGTGATATAACATGTGGAACCTTGTCATTGGTTCACTAAAGTCCATGTCGAAAACATCTACCGGTCTGCCCTCAATCATTTTGTTTACATCTTCAAAAAACTCAATCAAGTTTGTGAGACATAATTTCCCATGCACAAAGCCATGCTGACTACCCCAATCAGCCCTTACCTCTCCAAATGTATGTAAATCCTGTCTCTCAGATCCCCTCCAACAACTTATCCACCTAAGATGTCAAACTCACAGGTCTATGAGTTTAAGACTGAGGTGACGAGGAATTTTTCTCTCAGAGTGTTGAGAGTCTTTGGAATTCCTTGCCATGGAGAGAAGGTTGGCTGCAGAGACCTTGTGTCTGCTTAAGGCTGAGATTCTTGATCAGTAGGGGAGTCAAGGGTTGGGGGAAAATGCAGGAAAACGGATATGAGGAATGTTGGATAAGCAATAATTCTATTGAATGGTGGAGAAGGCTAATGGGATTGAACAGCCTACTCCTGTTCCTATTCCTGGTCTTACCAGACTGACACTTCAGCAGTTGCGGAAGAGATGGCAAAGGAGGAGACTGGAGGGAAGGAACTGGGGAGAAATGCCAGTGAGGCTGGATGATGCAAGCGAACCTATGGCCAAAATAACATGTAGGCCAGTTGTCTTTTTTTTCCTTTTCATTATCATCTCATTTGATTTTAATCCTGCTCGTTCTTCAGTGGTCCAGCTTTTTACCTCATTCTCCTTTTTTTTTCACTCTTGCTGGTTGAATATTTACTCAAAAAAAGAGGGTCTACAATTTAACGCGTGCGTGAAGTTTAACAGTTAATCCATTGTGTGATGTACTTCGGGGAATTGTAAGAGATGGAATAAGGTACTACATAAATGCAATTGTTCCTTATAGTGTAGTGCTTCTCATATGACAGCAGGTGAGAAGAAAGGCCAGAATTACTGAGTGATGGAAATCAATCTAATCCCCCTTCTTTCTCTCTCCCAATCCTAAATTTCTTAAAGCATTTTGTTGTACCCTCCTCTTTCACAGAGCCAAAGTCAAACATCCGAAGAGCAGTCAAAAGAGAACAATATAGCGTCACTCCCTGTGGATGAGGTCACCACTACCGATGTTGATTTGCTGGTGCCCACTCATGATGAGAGGGGAGATCCCATCCCAGAGTGGAAACGTCAAGTGATGGTGCGAAAACTACAGGCACGACTCAAGGATGAAGAAAGGCAACGGAAGATGGTAAGGGGAAGGCTTGACTGAGGAGCATGGTGTGTGTGTGTGTGTGTGTGTGTGTGTGTGTGTGTGTGTGTGTGTGTGTGTGTGTGTGTGTGTAACTGCCATATCAATCTGAATGAAATACTCAGTGAAAAAGACTGAACTTCTGTGAATTGGCGAAACTAATCCAAGTAAATTGTTTTTCTGTGGTGAGCGGCTCAAACCACAGGAACAAATATTTTCCATGAGGAACGCTGTCATCTAAAAGCTGATCGAACTGTGAAATAAGTTACATAGGAAGGACAATCAAACAGTCAATGAAAATCGTCAAAAAGCAACTATTGGGTTAGATGGGTTAGGGCTGAGGGAATAGAGAACGAGTGAGTAGGTGTAGTTGGTCTTTATAAATGGATATGGCTCATTGTTGGGCATTGCTTTATTTTGAAGTTCTGCTGTCCAATGTGTATTTTATCCAATGTTTATCATTCCATACTTAAAGGTAAGTTCTCCGACAATGCAGCCTCACCTTTATGAACAGAATAATCAAGCACAGTCTGGGTATCATTCAGGGGCATCATGCCTGTGTCAGATTCCTCACACTCGCATCACAGTTGCTAAAGTAGACGACCAAAGATTTCCCAATAAACCTTCCTTGGTATCAAATGGAGGCTATCTACATTCCAAAAGAATGCCGGAATCACTGCTATGAACAAGCATACTGGAAATTTGGTGCTTTTCTCATATTTTTCAGTTGAGCCCCTCAAACAGGAATGTGCCGTAGATCAATGAAAACCTTGGGGCAAAGGTTCTGCATAAAGCTCAGCTGACTTAGTATCAAGAGTAGAGTGGGATTAAGGAGAGAGTAGATGGTGGATCCATGGGGGAATAGAAACAGGAGCAGGGGATAATGCTACAGTAGGCCTGAATAGTCCCAAGGGAAAATGTCTATGGAGGTAATCATGCAGTGAATGGAGGCACAATAAAAGTGACAAGTCAGTAGGACAGCAGGATAGTGGGAAGACAAAGGCTTGAAAGTACGGCTGAGGTGACTTAAGTAATGGTTGACAATGAGATGGAACCTGCTGAAGACCACAATTTTCCTGCAGCTTCCTGGAAATGCTGCCTGCAATTGTTAGTTTCTTTTTGAATGTATTCTTTCCTGGGGATATGGGCATCAATGGCAAGGCCAGCATTTGTTATGCAGCCCCCAGTTGCCTTTGAACTTAGTGACTCACCACTGTTTCAAAGGGCAGTTGAACAGTCAACTGCAATGTTGTGGACTTAGAGTCACACACAGACAGGTACTGGGTAACGATGGCAGATTTCCTTCCCTGAGTAGCGTTAGGGTTTTACAACTTACAATGACAATTTCACGGCTATTGCTATTGAGACTAGCTTTCAATTGAACTGAATTGAATCGGTGGAATTTGATCTTGTCTCCCAGGGCATGGACCCCCACCCCATGACATTACCACTCAGATACCATGTCCCTTCCTAGCAGCTCCATTCTGTATCTTGACAACTACAGTACGACGCTGAAAGGAAAGAGGAAAAATAAAAGACATGATGGGACTCTAAGAGTGCTGAGGAGAAACAGGAAGAAAAGAAAGATTAGATTACTTACAGTGTGGAAACAGGCCTTTTGGCCCAACAAGTCCACACCGACCCACCGAAGCACAACCCACCCATACCCCTACATTTACCCCTTATCTAACACTATGGGCAATTTAGCATGGCCAATTCACCTGACCTGCACATCTTTGGACTGTGGGAGGAAACCGGAGTACCCAGAGGAAACCCACGCAGACACAGGGAGAATGTGCAAACTCCACACAGTCAGTCGCCTGAGTTAGGAATTGAACTCTGGTCTCTGGCGCTGTGAGGCAGCAGTGCTAACCACTGTGCCACCGTGCCACCCTAAAGAGAGAAATGAAAACAAAAAAAAGTATCAGAGAAAATCATCATCATAAAAACAACAGAAATGCATTGGAAGGTGATCACATTCTCAAACTTACCATCCACTGATCACTAAATTCATTTGATAGTCAGGGCCTGTAATAAGTTCTGTTAGTTAAACAAAATCTCAGATTTAATGAATATTTTCTGATTATTTTTCTGCAAATACTATTAAAGCTTATTTCGTTTTCAGAGCCAGTGATAATCAAAGAGTGCCTAATAATTGTTTATTAGCGTGTGGGCAATATTTGAGAGTGCATGGATACTTAAACGTTTAGGCTTGAGTTTGCGGATGTGCTGGCTTAAAGGAGCATTCATGTGCATGGCCTGTGTGAGAACTTCAGATTGTCATGCTCCACACACCTTAGCAGGACCACTCGTGATGATGACAGCTCTTTGGGTCATAGAGACTTGAAACTCACACATGAAAGTTAATGATAGTTGCCTTTTCCCTACGATGGGGGATTTCAAAACTAGGGGGTACATTTTTAAGGTGACAGGAGAGAGATTTAAAAATTTAGGAAATATTTTACACAGAGCAGTTCGCATGGGGGATGAACTTCCTGAGGAAGTGGTGGATGTGGGTACAGTTACAATGTTTAAAAGAGGTTTCGATAAGTACATGAATAAGAATGGTTTGGAAGGATATGGGCTGGGAGCAGACAGGTGAGACGAGTTTAGTTTGGGCTTGGTCTTGGGTATTGCACTTAGGAATGGAATATTAGCCCTGGCAGGGTGCTTCTTGTTGAAATTACTGGGGAAGCTATGTTAAACATGTCTCAAACCGGTCTCAATTGATTAGACTTCAGTTACAGTACCGTGTACTGTTCTGGTTGTCATAAAAAGATCAAGAGGATCTAGGGAGTGTGCAGAGATGACTGACAACCATGAGAGCAGCAATGGGTAGTTTTATATGTAGAGTCATAGTCATAGAGATGTACAGCATGGAAACAGACCCTTCAGTCCAACTCGTCGATGCCGAACAGATATCCCAACCCAATCTAGTCCCACCTGCCAGCACCTGGCCCATATCCCTCCAAATACTCATATTCATATACCCATCCAAATGCCTTTTAAATGCTGCAATTGTACCAAACTCTACCATTTCCTCTGGCAGTTCATTCCATACACGTGCCACTCTCTGTGTGAAAACATTGCCCCTCAGGTCTCTTTTATATCTCTCCCCTCTCACCCTATAACTATGCCCTCTAGTTCTGGATATCCCAATCCCAGGGAAAAGACTTTGTCTATTTATCCTATCCATACCCCTGATAACTTTGTAAACCTCTGACGCTCCAGGGAAATAGCCCCAGCCTACTCAACCTCTCTCTATAGCTCAAATCCTCTAACCCTGGCAACGTCCTTGTAAATCTTTTCTGAACCCTTTCAAGTTTCACAAAATCTTTCTGATAGGGAGGAGACCAGAATTGTACGTAATATTCCAACAGTGGCCTAACCAATGTCTTGTACAGCCACAACATGACCTCCCAACTCCTGTACTCAATACTCTGACCAATAAAGGAAAGCATACCAAATGCCTTCTTCACTATCCTATCTACCTGTGACTCCACTTTCAAGGAGCTATGAACCTGCACTTCAAGGTCTCTTTGTTCAGCAACACTCCCTAGGACCTGACCATTAAGTGTATAAGTCCTGCTAAGATTTGCTTTCCCAAAATGCAGCACCTTGCATTTACCCGAATTAAACTCCATCTGCCACTTCTCAGCCCATTGGTCCATCTGATCCTGCTGTAATCTGAGGTAACCTTCTTCGCTGTCCACTACACCTCCAATTTTGGTGTCATCTGCAAACTTACTAACTATACCTCTTATGCTCACATCCAAGTCATTTATGTAAATGACAAAAAGTAGAGGACCCAGAACTGATCCTTGTGGCACTCCACTGGTCACAAGCCTCCTGTCTGAAAAACAGCCCTCCACCACCATCCTCTGTCTTCTACCTTTGAGCCAGTTCTGTATCCAAATGGCTAGTTCTCCCTGTATTCCATGAGATCTAACCTTGCTAATCAGTCTCCCATGGGGAACCTTATCGAACACCTTACTGAAGCCTGTATAGATCACATCTACCGCTCTGCCCTCATCAATCCTCTTTGTTACTTCTTCAAAAAACTCAATCAAGTTTGTAAGACATAATTTCCCACACATAAAACCATGTTGACTATCCCTAATCAGTCCTTGCCTTTTCAAATACATGTACATCCCCTGTCCCTCAGGATTCTCTCTAACAACTTGTCCAGCACCGACGTCAGGGTAACTGGTCTATAGTTCCCTGGCTTGTCCTTACCACCCTTCTTAAACAGTGGCACCACGTTAGCCAACCTCTAGTCTTCTGGCACCTCACCTGTGACTATCGATGATGCAAATATCTCAGCAAGAGGCCCAGCAATCACTTCCCTAACTTTCCACAGAGTTCTAGGGTACACCTTTATGTGTTTCAAGACATCCAGCACTTCCTCCTCTGTAAAATGGACATTTTTCAAGGTGTCACCATCTATTTCCCTACATTCTATATCTTCCATACCCTTTTCCACAGTAAATTCTGATGCAAAATACTTGTTCAGTATCTCCCCCATTTTCTGTGGCTCCACACAAAGACAGTCTTTCTGATCTTTGAGGCGCCCTATTCTCTCCCTAGTTACCCTTTTGTCCTTAATGTATTTGTAAAACCCTTTGGATTCTCCTTAATTCTATTTGTCAAAGCTATCTCATGCCCCCATTTTGCCCTCCTGATTTCCCTCTTATGTGTACTCCTACTGCCTTTATACTCTTCTAAGGATTCACTTCATCTATCTTGTCCATACCTGACAAATGCTTCCTTTTTTTTAACCAAACCCTCAATTTCTTTAGTCATCCAGCATTCCCTATACCTACCAGCCTTTCCTTTCCCCCTAACAGGGATATACTTTCTCTAGATTCTCGTTATCTAATTTCTGAAGACTTCCCATTTTCCAGACATCCCTTTACCTGCGAACATCTGTGCCCAATCAGCTTTCGAAAGTTCTTGCCTAATACCATCAAAATTGGCCTTTCTCCAATTAGAACTTCAACTTTTAGATCTGGTCTATCCTTTTCCATCACTGTTTTAAAACAAATAGAATGATGGTCGCTGGCCCCAAAGTGCTCCCCCACTGACACCTCAGTCACCTGCCCTGCCTTATTTCCCAAGAATAGGTCAAGGTTTGCACCTTCTCTAGTAGGTACATCCACATACTGAATCAGAAAGATTTTTTGTTCGGTCTTAACAAATTCCTCTCCATCTAAACCTTTAACACTATGGCAGTCCCAGTCTATGTTTGGAAAGTTAAAATCCCCTACCATAACCACCCTATTATTCTTACAGATAGCTGAGATCTCCTTACAAGTTTTTTTCTCAATTTCCCTCTGACTATTAGAGGGTCTATAATACAATCCCAGTAAGGTGATCATCCCTTTCTTATTTCTCAGTTCCACCCAAATAACTTCCCAGGATGTATTTCCAGGGTATCTGGAAAGTATTTAGAGGTTGGATCTTTTTTCTTTTCAAATAAGAAACCTCATAGTGGTCTCAAAGATTATGCAAGGTTTTGGCTGCTCACAGTCTGCTCAGGGAGTGGAGAAGCTGATGACCACTCGGTCCATCTAATGTGCTCCACCAATCCAGTTCACTTTGATTGAAAGCTAGTCTCAATAACAATGGCCATGAAATTTTCACTGAAAGTTGTAAAGAGAGAATATTTCCTCTTGTGGGGAATCGAGATGAGAAAACATGAGATCAGCAGCAATCTTATCAAATGGCATAGCAGCCTTGAGGGGCCAAATGGTCTACTCCTGCTCCTAATTGTTGCATTCTTGTGGGAAGATTGTAACTCAAGGCTGTTGATGTAAGATAGTCATCAAGAAATCAATGGGGAATTTGCAAGTCGTGCCTTTACCCAAAGAGCAGGAAGAATGTGGAACCTATTCCCACGTAGAGAGTTTGAAATGAATAGTATAGACTTATTTAAGGGGAAATAAGTCAAGCATTTGAGGGAGAAAGGAATGGTGTGACAATGGTAGATTTAGCTAAGCAAAGATGGTGGTTGACTGGAGTGTGGCGTAATCACCAGCAAGGACCCGTTGGGCTGAATGGACTATTCCTGTGCCATCTATCTTTCCACTGGCTATCTTTTCTCCTGTTTTCATGTCCAAGGGTTGAGCCATAGACTTCCCTTGGGTTGGTTCACACTGATTGGAAAGTCCTGAAGGACTTATAAGCTCAAAGATAATCTATCTGGCCAGCTCACCATCAGATCTGCAAAGGCCGATAAGTCCTGGCACAGGGCTCAATCCAGGGCTTCAGGCTCAGAGGTAGGGATTCTATCACAGTACCACAATACCTTTGATATCTTATGTAGCAATATCAAGGCTTGGAGATTTAAAGTAGAAGGGCAGGTTACACTTACTTTGTACTCCCTTTTGCTTTTGACTTTCGGTATAAATTTATTAAGGCCCTTAAAATAATGGCATGATTCAGTGGGGTAAGATTTAAATAAACTATGCCCTCCATAAGGAAATAAAGAACAAATAGACATAATCTAAAAGTTAAAGCGTGGCAATTTAGGATTGAAATTGGGAATACTTTGTCCACAAAAGGTAAATAATGAACTGGAACTTGCTTTGTAAAGATCTGTGAATACCGAGATAGTTGCAGTTTTCGAGATTGAGATTGATAGCTTTATTGTTAGATATGGTTATCAAGGGACATGAAGCAGGGGTGGGTGAATAGAATTGAAATGTGGGTCAAATGAAATTTAAACATAAGCAAGACCAAAGTGAAGAACAGCCGTATTGGGATGTGTGGTGATATGTCCTGCACACCTGTGTGGTTCATAATGTAAATTCTGTATCTATAGTCAATGCTTAGTGTTTTGTACACCTGAAATATGAATTGCTGTGCATTTACAAACTTGCACATCCCATATACATAACTTTGTATTTACAAAGCTGTACATCTCATGTACATAGTTGTGTATTTACAAAGCTGCACATCCCATATACTTAACTGGGTATTTACAAAGCTGCAGTCTTTCTGAGTACTGAAAACCTGCAATCTTGGAATGTGTTGCTGTGTGTTTCTATGCATTGTGCATACCTGCTGTTAGATTTGGATTTCCTCACATTGCGCACTTGTGTGGTTTGCCAACCTGATGTTTCATTGGGGATTTGTCTACATCATATAGATATGCATCTCTGCATGCATGTAAAACACACAAAACGCACCCAGTTACAATGTGCATTATGCAGATCTGCAGCTGGAGTGTGTTCCTGCATGTTTTACTGACTTGGAATTTCAGTTTGAATTGAGATTGCATTTTGGTGTATTTTCTTTAACCCTTGCTTTGTATTTGTGCATCACTTTCAAGGATAAGGCTAATCTTGCAAAACAAAACATTGGATTCTACATGATACAATAACTGGATGTATATACATTGCACTTTCAAGGGATGGTATTGGGTGGGGAGATGTCAGTACAGATACACAATCCTTTATCCAAAATCCTTGAGGCCAGTTGTTTTTCAGATTTTGGAATCTTTTGGATTTCAGAATACGTGACATTTTCAAAGTGAAATTAAGAACATTACCAAAGAGCAGGCCTACATGTGACTAGTACGAATGCTGAGACACAATTGATGCCATCCAGTGCTGGGCCACCCTGCCACGTCACATCTGAGTGATGTGGGTCGAGTGGGTGTGGAGTTGGGTCACCTGTTCGCACAAACAACCTTGTTATGCAGAAAAAACTTCACAAAAACATCTTCGGATTTTGGAGCTTTCGGATTTTGGAATTTCGGATAAAGGATTGTGTAGCTGTACTGGGAAAGAAAACTTTTCCACTTGTGCTTTCACTTTCAATGCCAAAAACATGCAAACTACACATGCATAGATCAGAGGAAAAGATCTTTTCAATGCTGTCCATTTGAGCTTTTACAGAGCGAATGCAGTGTAGATTAGTTAAAGTTCCTCCATATTGTTATAATTTGACCATATCTAAATTCTCAAAATAACTGAATTAGAATAACCCAGAGCATGCATTGAGTAACCCTGGGACAGTGGAGTTACTCAAAAGTTAATGACTTGGGGATGCAACAGTAAATTTGGAAGTGACAGCAAACCACCAATTAGAATGGTGTGTTCCTTAAGTTAGAATGATGAATGGGTTGAGAGCTCTGACATTTTGCAATTTTAGAAGTAAAAGTATTAACATTGAACAAATATTTTCTGGGATATGACATGAATAAGCTGGAGAAAGAGACAATGTAAAGCTGGAAACTGTAAAAACTGAGAGAAACATGACATGTGATCTTTAAATGTTTTTTAAAAACCCAAATTAAAATTGAAATGCCCCAGCTAGTTGCAGGATTTCAAGTGATTTCCTCTGTAAATTCTAATTTCATTTAGGAGTATTCAGTCACATTTGATTTGGAAGATTGTCTTATCCTTAATCATGGATTGTGATGTTGTTTGAGGCTCCATTCAAATCTTCTTTACTCCATCAAGCACAACGGCAATGGTTATCTACAGACGGAGATATGGAGGTACTCCCAGGAACACAACGCCATACTAGGTCCATTTGGAGAGCTTCTGACTGAGGAAGACCTTATCTACCTGGAGAAGCAGATCGAGACAGTCCAAGTCATGAAGAGGTGCCAGGGATACGAGGGGGAGTTGAATCAGTTGGCGGTGCAGCTGCGGACCATTCTCCCTGCTCCCATAGTCAACCTAACAGTCAGTATTCAGCCTTTGTGTCAGGATTCAGGCAAGGATAAACACTCACCTTTGCCCGTGTGGTGCAGCAGGATATCTGGCATTGTGAGGACTATGTCACTGCTTCTGTCAAATTTGAATGAGAAAGACTGCGCAGAGCAACACGACAGCAAGGAAATCACCGGAATGCCAAATGTGGAATTAGCAGCTGCCCCCTTCTCATCCAAGCCCAACCAAACGCCCTCCCGAAACAAAGTGGAGAAAGAGATTCAGCAGTTCGGTGTCTCCGTACGCACACTCAAAGCAAACTTTGAAAAGCAATGTGTGAGCAAAGAAAAAGCATTGGCGTGCTCTGACACACAGGGAAACCAGAAAGGTATAGGCAAAGAGGATGACAGCAATGGTGGCTCTTACTCCAAGTCTTCTGAATGTGGAGATGGGAGTCAAAGTGTAGAAGCTACTCATGATGAGGATGAATCTCTCCATGAGATTATTACCAGGGGTCAGCAGAGTGAATCATGTGAAGAACAATTGCCTGATCCTGAGCAGTCAGGCAGGATGGAGGACAGAAGTGAGTCAAGAATCGCTTCACAGGTTAACATAGCTGAAGACAGCACTGTACATTCACCTGTGACTGAGTCGACTAGTCTGAGAAAAGAAAGAATTGTTGTATTATTCTTGGGTCACTGGAAAAAGTCAACTTACGCTATGTCTTTGGGAACGAAAGTCAGAAACCTGCATAAAGTTGCTAGTGTTGAAGACAGCAGTGAACTACCAGATAATGGCAAGATGGCTGAAACGGGGGAGAGTAGACAAACACCAGAGTTGGAAAGACAACTGGAGCCCCAATCTAAACAATCCATACAAAATGGAAAATTTAGGCACCTGTTCCTACAGCAAAGGACTATCACCAAACTCATTAGTAATTGGAGAAATATCATATCCCATGTTCCATCCAGACAGATTAGAAGACTGAACAGGCAAAGGATCACCTATTCCCCTGAACAGTTTCTCCCACGTGTCAATGGCGTTCCTGTTGATCACAACAGTCTCACCCTTGATCTTTTTATGCTGGGGTACTTTCACATTCTCGAACTAGACCTGCCCCCAGATGAAAGGAAAATGAGGCATCTTCTGTGTTTCGAGGTGTTTGACCACTTGGGGAAGTTCAGTTGGGACTTGGTCCGTGCGTTCCACAAGGCAGTCATTGAGGAGATCGATGCTGGCAAAAGGGAATGGAAAGATGGGTTTGACGACATTAAGCAGAGGTTCTTCAGCAACCCTGAAAACATGGCGGCTGCAATGAACACGCCCACACAGCCCAAGACAACTGTAAGAGCAGTGCCTAAAGTTGTCGTGCAAAGTGCCACACCTGAAGAGGATGAAATGTCCATAGAGCAAGGCTATTCTTCTGACCTCGGAGGTTTCAGCAATGATGAGATTTGCAAGTACATTGACAGAAGCTTTACTTTCTGGAAGGACAAGGAAGCTGAAATTTTTGATTTTGAGAAGTAGCTTCAGGATTACCGTCCATCTGATGGTGTGGTTCGAATCCCTACAGCTCATGGGAGAATAGTTGGGTTAGTTCTCTGGCCCAAATGGACTTAGGTTTTATAAGTTGAGCCTTTGTGACCAAGAGAAAAAGGGGACATGTTTTTGGTGCTAGTATAGTCTGTTACTGACTGCATTATATTGAGTCCTGACTAGTGCCCCCTTAACTACAATGGAAGTGTTAACAAACTCCAACTAATCAGCAGAACCCTGTAATCCACTCTTCGTAATGAACAGAAGCCAGTTCTCTCCTCTCCATAATGACTCTACCATTACAATAACCTTGAATCTTATTTGCACTCTATCCATATATCTCGCTCAAATAATTGTGTAATTCCTGGTGATTGACATCCAGTTGCTCAAGACATCCACGAGTATGGTTTATTTTTGTAAGAATGGGCCAATTAAACTAAACACCAGTGGAATAGCATGTATTACCAAAACTATTCTTTTTTTACAACTGTTAGTGGTCCAAAAGATTCAGTGCACTAAGTAGAATGACCTGTTAATACAGCGCTACCAAACTCATAAATCGCAATATAACCAGCCTTCCTTCACTGCAAGCTTGGTGCAATAAGATGCATCATTATTATAATGTAACCTATCATGTAAATCAAGCAATCACATCTTTAGTTCTGGCTTCATCCGTTAATATATATATATATAATACAATATAACTGCATTGGTCCCTTAGTGTATTGAGTTAATAGATCACTTTGGTTTAATACTGTTCAAGGTCTGGATTATTCTAGATTAAGCACAACACCAGACATCTATCTCGGATTCCAGCTGTGAAAAGAATCCATGTTGCTACATACTAAAGAGATACATTTCTATATTGCATCTTACCACCTCATTCAGAATACTTTGAAGCATATTATACTCAGGAATCTTTTTTGTTGCAGTGCAGTAAGTATAATTTTGGCAAACATTGCTGATGATTTGCACACAGCAAGATACTACAAAAATAAATGGAATTAATGTCGAGTGAGTCCATTTAGTTTCCTCAAATAATTCCACATGAATATTGTTTAGGACAGCAATCTCTTCATTGACAGACTGTATCTCTGATTAGTATGTTATTGGAAACCTTTAACTAAAACAAGGCTTGAAGCATAATCTTCCTACTTGGGTGGGAATGATGCCAATTGAACCAAAGTTGAGCTAACACTCTTTCTTATAAACAATAGTAGCTTCAAAATCATCAGCAAAATGAATGACCATTCATATGTCACCACTGGTAGAAATTGAACAACTTTGACTTTATACCAGAAAAAACTAATTTATTTCAAGCTCTAAATATAGTCATGCCTAAAGTACATCGAACACAGAAACCCTCCTTCACTTTTCTAAGTCATTCAACTCCACTTGGTACATAGGGTCATAGAGTCATAGAGATGTACAGCATGGAAACAGACCCTTCAGTCCAAACTGTCCATGCCAACCAGATATCCCAACCCAATCTAGTCCCACCTGCCAGCACCCGGCCCATATTCATCCAAACCCTTCCTATTCATGTACCCACCCAAATGCCTCTTAAATGTTGCAATTGTACCAGCCTCCACCACATCCTCTGGCAGTTCATTCCATACGTGTACCACCCTCTGCATGAAAAAGTTGCCCCGAGGTCTCTTTTATACCTTTCTCATCTCACGCTAAACCTATGTCCTCTAGTTCTGGACTCCCCGAACCCTATTTATCCTATCCATGCCCCTCATAATTTTATAAATCTCTATAAGGTCACCCCTCAGCCTCCGATGCTCCAGGGAAAACAGCCCAAGCCTGTTCTGCCTCTCCCTGTAGCTCAAATCCACTAACCCTGGCAACATCCTTGTAAATCTTTTCTGAACCTTTTCAAGTTTCACAACATCTTTCTGATAGGAAGGAGACCAGAAATGCACGCAATATTCCAACAGTGGCCTAACCAATGTCCTCTACTCAATACTCTGACCAATAAACGGAAGCATACCAAACACCTTCTTCACTTTCCTATCTACCTGCAACTCCACTTTCAAGGAGCTATGTACCTACACTCCAAGGTCTCTTTGTTCAGCATCACTGCCTAGGACCTTACCATTAAGTGTATAAGTCCTGCTCAATACTACAATTAATAAATAAGAGAAAACGTATTAATTGAGAAAAAAAGTCAAAATAAATTTCAACTTATTTGATTAGAAGGTGGAGTAACCTTTTGATTTGTTTGTCTGTGGTTCACTAACTCTGCATGTATGAGTTTGCCTAGACACAGATAAGAAGACAGAAGGATCTGAAAGAACTTCCATTAACTAGCACATTTTTGACCCAAAAACATTCTAAAGAACTCTACAGCCAGTAAAGTACTTCTGAAGGGCAGTCACTGTTGCAATGTAGGAAATGCAGTTGTAAATGTCAACTCTCCAATCAGAGGAATCCCTCACTACCACTGAGAGAAATGACCAGATGATCTATTATTGTGACATTAATTCAGACCACTAATGGACCAGGCCATTTACTGATTCAAAGTAAAGTAGGCAATTATCATGTCCTGTTTCATGGCAATTACCAGGAATGTTGTTCACTTTATTCAATAATTTAACCTGACAGCACAAGCATTCTAAAAAATTATTGCCTTTTAGGGTCATTATGAAGAGGTTGGATTGGTTCCAGGAAAGATTTTGCTGGGGAAGTGGTGTCAGTTCATGCAAAATGCGGATCTTCTTGTTTTTGTGTGTCAGTTTTTGATTGCTGAATAATTAAAAATTAGTAAATGATTCTAAAATACTTCTCATGATTTGAATGAAAAGTTGTTGCTTGTGAATGGAATTTATCAGCTCTTACAGGGGTGTGGTTTGAAATTCAGCTGGGGTACAGCATGTGTTTGGGGTCGGTTGACCCTTGGTTTACTTGGTAGCCATCAAAAATGTGTAACAAACTGAGTAATATTACAATCTGCGGCCGATTAAAAACTTTCATTGCATAACCAAGCCTTGACTGTACCAAAACATCTTAAACTCTCTGGTTTTAGGACATTTGCATGTGTCCTTCATAGGAGAGAGCGGGGGAGGGCTCATTTGGTTTCTGACAAATAGAAACCCTACCAATGTGAAGTTCTACAGGAAGTTGGAGACTCTTAAACAAGGGGCTACATCTTTGACCGCGGCAGTAATCAGATGACCAAGATTAACAATCTATGCAGTTTGATTTTTGTGATTCTTCTACCTACCCAACACGACTACCATGTCTGCAATGACCGAGATGTTGATGGTAAGAATTTTCCATGTTGTGAGAATCTGATTTAACTTCAAGGGTTCTTAAATCTTATCAAATCGCATGGTCAGAGGGTCAGATTAATTTGTGACAATTCAGAAACATTAAGTAAAAATTCACAAAGCAAGCAAGCTTTACTGGCTACAACAAGTATTAAGTTAACCTTGGGTGTGGAGCAGGTTACTCAGCGTGACCCTTGATGCCTTTTCCTGTCTACGTCTTGCTGTGAGACTGCTTTGTTCTCTGAGTTCTAATAGGATGTCTTTATGTTCTTGGTGGTTATTGTGCCCTTTTTAATTCTGTGACCTGAAGCTGGTTTTTGCCTGTGCTCTTTTTATCCTGTGTTGAATGTGAAGGTTATCACATGAATAATCCATGTCAACCCAATAATTGGTTCTGGATATACCCTCTGAGATTGGGGTCCAAGTCACACAAAGTCACACAACGCCAGGTTATAGTCCAACAGGCTTATTTGGAAGCACTAGCTTTCGGAGCGCTGCTCCTTCCTCAGATGGTCAGTCATGAAAAATCTTGAGCTGCCTTCTTGAATCAATACTTCATTTTGAAGCCCATATAATGACTCAGGAATGCAAGGTGAAAATTGCTGCAAAAGTACTTCAGTGACTGAAAAATACGGCCAAGCCAATGCTTTGCTAATATGACAAAAAAAGGATGGTTGTATCCCAGAAGAAGGCCATTCAGCCCTTTCTGACTGCACTAGCCATTCAAGGAATGCTAAACCCTGTGCCACTTACCCACTTCTCCCAGTAACCTTGTATATTCTTCCTTATCAGACAATAATTCAATTGACCATTCAATGCCTTGATTGAACCTGCCTGCACTGTACTCTCAGGCAGAGAATTTCAGACACTGACCTCTTGCTGTGGGACAAACGTTTTCCACGTGTTGCCATTGCTTCTTTGACCAACATCTTAAGTTGTGTAATGGTGAATTCATTGTCAAAGTATTAATCATTTCAATTTCAGCTCATTTCCACAAGATTTCTGTGAACTTGAAGGTCTGTGTTAAAAGACATAAGTACAGGGAGTCCTCATTTTAAATCTCTGCTTTTAATGCATTTTATGTTTTAACCTTCGTTTTATATCTATATCACCTCATTTAAAGTACCGTTGCTCCTTTGAACAAGTCTCACTTCCGAGTCACATCTTGCAATATTGTGCTTTCTAGGTCATTGTACTTCATTGATCATCATGTGGCATGTATCACTGCATCATCAAATGTCTCTTATTGTGTTTCTAGAGTTGGCATAATTGTGACTGTACACTGCAGTCTAAGATCATTGTTTTTTTTAAACATCTCTCTCTTCACCTATTGAAATAAGCTTAATTTAAATCATTTTTCAAAGTTTCTCCTCTGTATCTACAGTAATCAAGGAACTGCTGTGGTCTTTTGTTTTTAGAAGAATTCTTTGTTGTGTAGTACTCTATACTACTTTAGCTGTACAGCTACAATAGTTGGGGAACTTGTACTATACCCATTATGGACTGAACATTTCTTTAAAGACTTCTCTGTAAGCAAGAAGTCTGCTTTCTTTATTGAAGCTTGCCTTGTTTAGTTTTGCAAGTTATTCCGACTTGGAATGCACAGTGCTGCACATGTATGACACAATATTTCAACACTTGACTTGGCTTTTCTGGAAAAAAATTGACCTCAGGAACCTAAGTCTGGCTTTAACATTGATTCCTGTGGGAAATCATGCTTTACTTAAGACTGTTTCATGGAAAATCGCAATTTTAAGCAGCACAACCCCATTTAAATGAAGACATTCTGTGTGTGCACCATTAAATCTTTAGAGCTCAAGTTTCCATGCCCATCACACAGATGCCTACCTCCTAACAGTCCAGAGATTCCAAATGTTGAAACAGATATATAGTGGTCACCACAGTTACAAAGATGAAATGATGACATGATTAAATAGTAAATATAGTGGAATATGCTTCCATTTCGATGCTAAGTCAATCGAAACAATTGAATATCAAATATAATTCTCTTTGTATGCTTTTATATGTTGGACAGAACATCATGCTCTGCATCTCAGAAAGTATAAAGAATCATCACATTAATATCTCAACAATTCTCTCACTGCCATAAACTCCTGTCTTGTTTCATTCCCTTTTTCTTATTCTATTGCTTTTGTCAGTTTACCTGCTCTAGGTAAGCCTATTACCCTCAGTTATGTGTCAGGTAACTTTGGAAGCAATGTAAAGTTGGAGATAGTGGCACCGTGAAAATAAAGTCATATGACAAAAAAAAAACGAATGCTGGGAAAATGGGAGAGGAGTTGGGAAGGATCAGGATTGTAGGAGAGGAGATGGGAAGGACTGGGAATGTGAGAGAGAAGATGGGAAGGACCAGGAAAGTGGGTGAGGAGATAGGAAGTACTGGGAATTGAAGAGAGGAGATTCACAGCATATTGGGCAAATGGCAAGGAGGAAGTTTGAAAAGATTATAAAGCCTCAGATTTGGCCTCAAATTTTGAAAATAAAGAGTTTGGAGATTACAAACAAATTATGGGTGGCACAATATTCCAGTGGTTAGTACTGCTGCCTCACAGCACCAGGGATCCATGTTCAATTCCATCCTCGGGCAACTGTCTCTGTGGAGCTTGCACATTCTCCCTGTGTCAGTGTGGGTTTCCTCTGGGTACTCCAGTTTCTTCTCACAGTCCAAAGATGTGCAGATTAGGTGGATTGGCCATGCTAAATTGCCCATAGTATCCAGGGATGTGCAAGCTAGATAGATTAATTATGGGAAACGCAGGGTTACAGGGGATGAGCTGCTCTTCAGAGGGTCAGTGTGGACTCGATAGACCAAATAGTCTGCTTTCATACTGTGAGGATTCTATGAAATGTTCTCCTGGACCAAAGAGATCCCATAGTTTTCAGTTTGGTTGAGTCTGGGAGTCCAGTTTGTGCTGGAGCCTAGGGATCAGGCAATTCTGGATTTGGTTATGTGTATTGAGGATGACTTGATTAAGGAGCTTAAAGTGAAGGAGTCGCTGAGGTGACAGTAACCATGATGTGATAAAATTACCTTGAACTTCGAGAGGGAGAAGCTGGAATCAGATGTAATTATTTTACAATTGAAAATAGGTAGCTAGAAACACATGAGGGAGGAGCTAGCCAGAGTTGATTGTAAGTGGAGCCTAACAGAGAAGATGCTGGAGCAGCAAAGCAATGGCAGGAGTTTCTGGGGATAACTTAGGAGGCACAGCAGAGATTCATCCCAAGAAGAAGAAACATAGTGAGGGAAGGACATAGCAACTATGACTGACAAAGGAAGTCAGGAACAGCATTAGGCAAAAGAAAAAGCACATGATATGGAGAAGATTGGTGGAAAGCAAGACGATTGGGAAGACTTTAAAAACCAAAGGTCAACTAAAAAAGCAAGAAGATGGTTGAAGGATAGCTGGCGGGGGGTAGTCGGTGGGAGAAGATGAAATATAAGGATGAGCCATGAGTAACACAAAAGAAGATTCCAACTTTTTCTTTAGATATATCAATGGAACAAGAGAGGCTAGCATAGACATTGGACTGCTGGAAAATGAGGTTGGAAATGTAGCAACGGGGAACAAAGAAATGATGGAGGTAGTGAACAGGTACTTTGCAGCTGAAACATATCAAAACTTCAAAGGAGTCAAGAGACAAAGGTGAATGTAATGGTCATCACTAAGAAGTAGGTATTGGGGAAGCTGAAAGATTTAGGCACAAAGGGACTTAGGAGTCTTTGTTCAAGATTATCTTCAGGTTAATATGCTGGTTCAGGTGGCATTTAGGAAGGCATGTGCAATGTTAGCATTCATATCAAAGGGACTAGAATTAAAGAGCAGGAATGTACTGCTGAGGCTGTATAAGGCTCTGGTCAGATCATTTTTTGGAATATCATGAGCAATTTTGAGCTCTATTTGAGGAAGGATGTACTGGCCTTGAAGGAGGTTCAGTGAAGATTTACAAAAATGATCCTGGGAATTAAGGGCTTATCATATGATGAACAGTTGAGGACTCTGGGTTTGTATTTAATAGAATTTAAAAGGGTAGGGTGATCTGATTGAAACTTACAGAATACTAAGAGGCCTGGATAGAGTGGACATGGAGAAGATGTTTCTGATATTGGGATTGACTGGGACCTGACAGCACAGCCTCAGAGTAAAGGGACAACCCTTTAGAACTCAGATGAGGAGGAATTTCTCCATGCAGAGGGTGGTGAACCTGTGGAACTCATTCCCAGAGAAGGCTGCAGAGGCCACATCATTGATTGTCTTGAATACAGAGATAGATGGGCTCTTGTTTAGTAAGGGGATCAAAGGTTATGGGGAGAAGGGAATAGGGTTGAGAAACATATCAGCCATGATCAAATGGCTCAGCAGACCCGATGGGCTGAATGGCCTAATACTGCTCCTATACCTTATGGTCTAATTCGATATACATCACAGACTGCTCAATGGTGAAATGGTTTCTTCGGTGTGGACAAAAACTTAAATCATTGATTTTATTTCATCTCCATAGCAAAAAGAAGAAACACTGCTCTTCAATGGTCTGCCTCCATGGAGACAAGAAATGATGATGCAGAAAATGAACAGAGAGAAGTACGTATTGATAGTAGCTGAGTCAGAAGCTACTAGTGGTGGAGCAGCATCAAAGTTCAGTTATTACAGGGAGTATCTGCAGCTCAAAACTGGGTGGAAATGCCTATCTACACCCAAGGAATGAGTATGCTGTATGTAACGGTAGAGGAATTTACCGGGACCTATTATTGTGACATTCATTTGTGTGTGCCCATATTGACCTTCACCTAGAGGAATTTAATATTAGGATATCCTCCACCCAGAGTGGCTAACATCCTTAGAATAAGTTATTGCTTCAGTGACTTAAACAGAGGGCATATTTCTGTAGTCAGTCACATTCCAATGGACCTACAGCAATGGTTCTGCCCAGTTGGTGTACATCTTATTGTTGAGGTATTTGTGTGAATGAACTTGTCAAACTAGGCCTGGGAGTGTGATGCATGGTGTTAGTAGCAGCCCCAGGTGAGGTTCCTCCATTAATTACAGTTCCAAATGGGATACCCCAAATTGTTAAGCTCCTGGGTGAGGAGGGATGAATTGCCTCCCCTACTTTATACACCTACTCCTTCAATTGGTCACAACAAGGTTAATGTTTAAATAATGTCTCTTCTCCTGTGGGTACCTCTCTCCCAGATCAATGATTTTGTGTTTTAAAAGGAGTCAGTATAACCAGGCTTTCGCAAGTCAACAAAATAGTGAGTTTATTAGTTACTAAACATGAGAAGAAACAATAATACCACACACTACACACAGCTTTGGAATAAGAAATAAATCCAAAAAAAATTAAAAATTAAAGGTCAGTTTCTAATTTGTACGTGGAGGGTAGCAAGTACAACATTGCAACTGTTACAAGGGATGTTATCTGTCGTGTTGACATTAGTAGTTGTTTCGTCCATTTCTAGATTCTTGTATTTGCAGGTTGATTGAAATTCTTTTGTTCTGGTTCCTTTCAATAGTGGCTGGCAGCACTCAAAGAGAGAGTGTGTTTAATGGATTATCTCAAGCTGTGAACTCCAAGCACCCTAGTCCGCACATTCAGGTCACCAACATACACAGACTTGTAAGCCCTGTGTTTCTTTTTGTATATCCCTGGGTGGGTAGAACAAAGGCATCTCTGCAGGAGGTAGGATTATCTTGTGAGGTGTTGGGTATCCAGCCTCTCTTTGTCTTTCTTAGTCTTTCCATGTGAAGTTGCCTTGACTTTGCACAAGTGTGATATTTCATGAGTCCACGCAGACAGTCACTAAACTTACATCTGCAGTCCCTTTTTGGTCATAGTGTTTCTCTCTGGAAAAGGGTACACTGGAATTAACAGTTTGATATATCCATAGCTATGCTGGGATTATGATAACCGTTGGACCGTGGATCTGAGTCTGATACCTTCCACCCCTGCCATTCCTGCATGTCCTCAATGGTAGCAAGGCCACTTTCTTTCCCCTCTTTATAGCCTTTTTTTTTCTGCTGTGGTACCACTGGCCATCTCCTTCAGACCTCACCCTAGTGACCATTTTACATGTTGGCCGGTTAATCAACCAATGGCTATATTGCAACCAGACCCAATCTTGCCCTCATCTGGTTTATACTGATTTCTAACTAGATCCCTGGAAGGTGATCAACAGCAGGAAAACTGACAGCTTGTTGCCTCACCCTAACCCAGGAACATTAAATGATTGTAAGCATCCTGACATGTATCAGTTAAATCACAATGAAACCAGTGATTGGAGCTAGAACTTCTGCACGATGTAACCACTTACTTTTTAAATGTGACTACCTACCTTTGTTACATGACCATGTACTTTTAATATATGACTACCCACCTTTAACATGGTGTATCTTAAATTGATCACCTACCATTAACACATGATAGTGTAATTTAACATGTGATCAGCTACCATTAACACATGATGGTGCATTTTAACATGTGATCAGCTACCATTAACCACATTTCTAAGTGAACAGAGGACTGCGATCACAGATCTGTCTGTACCTTTCCACATTCAATTTTTTTTTTCTGGGCGCAAGTCCCTTAAGCATGTCCCACTAGACCGCACCCTTTCACTCACTTTTCTCAAAGATATTTTTAGCTAATTCCTCAACTTATTTTTAATGTGTTCTCTTATCTTTGTTCTCAACAGGAAGAAGCAAAGGTGAGTGTTGCCCCTGGAGTTGAAATCAATTTGAGTCTGTTCTTACAAGTACTCAAGCTCCCCAGGTATATTACTGACGGGTTAATTCAGAAGAAGCACAGTGAGGGAGTTGTATAAGCAGTTGTATAAGACTCTGGTGAGGCCTCATCTGGAGTATTGTGTGCAGTTTTGGTCGCCATACTATAGGAAGGATGTGGAAGCTTTAGAACAAGTGCAGAGGAGGTTTACCAGGATGTTGCCTGGAATGGTAGGAAAATCTTATGAGGAAAGGCTGAGGCACTTGGGGCTGTTCTCATTGGAGAAGAGAAGGTTTAGGGGAGATCTGATAGAAGTGTATAAGATGATTAGGGGTTTAGATAGGGTAGATACTAAGAACCTTTTACCGCTAATGGAGTCAGGTGTTACTAGGGGACATAGCTTTAAATTAAGGGGTGGTAGGTATAGGACAGATGTTAGGGGTAGATTCTTCACACAGCGGGTTGTGAGTTCATGGAATGCCCTGCCCGTATCAGTGGTGAACTCTCCTTCTTTATGGTCATTTAAGCGGGCATTGGATAGGCATTTGGAAGTTATTGGGCTAGTATAGGTTAGGTAGGATTCGGTCGGCGCAACATCGAGGGCCGAAGGGCCTGTACTGCGCTGTATCCTTCTATGTTCTATGTTCTATGGAACTGCTTCATCAAAGGCCAGTCAGTTTCACTGTAAAGGCAATGACTCAGTTATCATCAAGGCCAAGAGGGGAGGATGAAACACAATGATATATTGTCCAGAGGAGCATTACCTACCAAATACAACAATAGAATAAAAATTCTGCACCACTCCCATCATGAACAAGCAACAATCACTCAGTCTAACCTTCTCCTCCTTACATGTTCACTCGAGCCTCCTCTGCCTTGCCTATATACTCTTGCTTCTTTTTCATCCTATTCCAACACCCTCATCCTCACTTAAGCCTCCTTCTTGAACAACCCTCCTCCACACACTCACTCCAACATCCCCTTCCCTGTGTACTCACTCCAATCTCACACACGCACTCCAACCAAACTCACACTTTCACACTTACCTACCCTCCTTACCAGCACCCCCCTAATTCTTGTTTCTTCTGCACAGACTCATCAGAAATCAGGAAGCCTCAGTGATATTTCAGTGGCAAATACACCACTGCGAGAGTTTTGAACTCAATTTGCAGCTGCATGTTGCTTCAACAAAAACTTACTTTTAGAAAATACTTTTACACTCCTTGGGGTATTTCATGCTGTTAATCAGAAAGAAGGAGGCGTTAAGACAGGTGACCAAAAGCTGGGTCAAAGAAATAGACCTTAAGGGGAATTGTAAAGAAAGGAGAGGTTTAGAGCTAGAAATTCTGAGATAATAGGGAGATCAGGGATCCATAAAAGGCCAGAGTTGGAGAAATACAGATTTCACAGAGGGTTTCGAAACTGAAGGAAGTTATAGAGAGGGTCAAAGGGAAGGGGCGAGGCCAGAGAGAGGCATAAGTGAGACACTTGAATGGTCAATTTATTCAGCATAGGCAGAACATGGCAATGTTCATCTCAAACTTCTGTTGATCTGATGTCCCCACACAGGCACCTCCAGCAGATTTCAAAGAAGAATTTCTTCGAATCCCTATGATGCAGAATGCGGCCAATCAGCTCTTTGAGTCTGCACCGACCCTCCGAAGAGCATAGCCTCTACCCTAGCTGCATAATGTCACATTTCCCATGGCTAATCCACCTGGTCTCCACATCCCAGAGCCCCATGGGCAATTTAGCATGGCCAATCCACCTAACCTGCACATCTTTAGACTGTGGGAGGAAATTGAAGGACTGGAGGAAACCCCTGCAGACATGGGGAGAACGTGAAAACTCCACACAGACTCCAAGGGTGGAATTGAGGCTGGGTCCCTGGCGCTTTAAGGCACCGGTGCCAACACTGAGCCAGCCTGGGAGCTTCCAGCTCTGCATGGCTCATTGCCACATTTGGCAGTGCATTTACCCACTGAGCCACTTCCCCAAAATTTAACACCAGTTTTCCACTAGACTCGATCGTGATAGCCGAGGCAGGTGGAGGGAACAATTTCCCTGTGGGGGGGTTCTGTGACGGACGGGAAATCCATTTTGTCAGATTACAGTCAATGACAATGTAGTTGAAAAGTCCCCTTTGTCCCACAGGTTAGAGGAAGAGAAAAGGAAGGAAGCAGAAAACCAAGAGAAGCTTCAACAGGCTGCCATCTTAAAGCAGCTCGGATATGATGAAAATCAACTGCTACCATGGCAACGGCGTGCCATTCTCATCAACCACAATGGAATAAAATTCTAGCAACAATCACCTCCTGGGAGACAAAAAACAGAGACCGCAGAGAATCAATCACTTCCACAGATGCATTTCATTTGGGGAAAGGTGAATCTACAGGCCCTTTCTGACTTGTGTGTCATCGTCCATCACTGATTCCTTTCAAGTGATTGTGAGAAATAGAAAGGCCAATCCAGAAACCAGCCCTCATCTTCACATATTCTTCTCTGTGCTTGCTTATGGCATTCTTCTCATTCCCATGGCTCAGTCCACCACGCAAATCAGCCTTCCTTCTATTGACTCCATCTATACTTCTCACTGCCTTGGAAAAGCAACTAACATCATCAAAGACCTCTCCCACCTTGAGTACACTCTCTTCCACCCTCTTCCATCTAGTAGAAGATATAAATGTTTGTACATTCATAGTAATAGTTTTAAGAACTGCTTCCTCCCCACTGTTATCCGATTCTTGAACAAACTTCTCAAATGTTAATTCTGATCTTTCTCTCTCTATGTCTCTGCATCTATTTTGTGGCTGTAACATTGTATTCTACACTATGTTCTATTACCCTGATGCACTTTGTAAGGTGTGATCTATCTGTATAGCACTCAAAACAACACTTTTTAATTTATTTCGGTGCATGTGACAACAATAAATCAATCAATCATTAGGATAAAAGTAGAAAATGCTGGAAATGTTTGGAATTCTTTTGTGGAGAGAGAATTTGCAGTAATGTTTCTGATAAACAGCCACTCAGTGGAGCTGGAAACAGTTAAGGGATGTAACAGGGGGATGGATAGAAACTATCCTGGCAAGAAGCAGAGAGCCCTCAGATTGTCCAGGTAAGGGCCGGGGAGGTGGAGATTGTGTTAAACAGAAAGGATGAGATTAGGGCTGAGAAACTGGCACTTGTCGTGGTAGAGAGGGTCAGATGAGTCCTTGATGAGCGTAAGAAAGGACTGGATGAAGGGAGAGTGAATAGTGTTGAGACAGAAAGCAATCAGCTGGGGGAAGAACATGGTCAACGGGTTTATCAGAGAGTAACTTGGTCTTGTTGAGACTCTTAGCCTTGTGTTGACATTCTGACACATTTATTTTCTAGTACAGGGTCTTCTTCGTATTCAACGTTATACCATACCTTTCTCACAAACATAGAATCACTGAAGGAGGCTGTTCATACCCATGCCAGTTCTTTCAGAATGTGTCCAATGAATCCCACTCCTTTTCCAATAACACTGTACATTCTTTTGTCCTAAGTTTTCACAACAGCCTTTCCTGAAGGCCTTGTCTGTCTCTATGATGATGATGGTGTCTCCTCCCACAGGGCCTTTCTAGCAGCATCCTCAAACCCAGCTTTCCTTTAACAGGATTTCCACATGCTCACATCCTGGCAGAGCCTAGTCCTGACAACCAGCCTCCATGGCACTTGTACATCTGGCAATATTTCAAGCAAGAGCAGGGGAAGATATTCTCATTGGCCTGGTTAATATTCATCTCTCAATCAAGATCAAAAAGCTGATTATCAATCATTAGCTCTCTGTGACAGCTTGCTGTGTGTAATTTAGTTGCTTTATTTCAGGCATTACGACTCAGATTAGACTTAAAAAATAAGAATTAGAATTCCTACAGTGTGGAAGCAGGCTCTTCGGCCCAACAAATCCACACCGACCCTCTGTAGAGTAACCCATCCAGACTCATTCCCCCTCCCTACCCTCACACTAGGATTCCCTTAGATAAAATCTTCATGTTCACATACATATGCTCACATTCATAGTGTCATGAAGCCTTCTTTTTACCAACCCTGTAAACACATGCATATTCTCAACCCAGGCCTTCCTCTCACTCAGTCCAACAGACTGAATTTAAGTAAACAGGATATTCTTTCTCTTTCATTCTCTCTCATAACCTCTTCTCTGCTTCTGAGGGAAGCCTGAGATCTTTTCGAGGAGTGATTTACTGAAAATTTACTGTGGCCCTGAGTCAACTCAACAAACTGAGGATTGCAGCAGCTGAACTGAACATAAACGAATGTTTGCTGATGGAAGTTCAGTATAATTAATAATTATCATATTGTAATGCTCTACTATTCATGCAAATAAATTATTTTTGTGAAAGCTGATTTTGTACAAAATGTGTTCCATGACAGTTGCCATTACCCTGAATAATTCGTACTTCTTCCTATCATCAAGTCCACAAATTGCTCCATCATTCATCCTTCAGTTGTCAAGTGACTAGTTCATCTGAAGTAAGATTTTCAATTCTGTTATGATCCCTGTGGGGAAATGGCCAATTGTACTGATTGATCTCCAAATGAAAAATTAACCAACATGATTCCACTTTCTCTGGCAGCTCATTCCATACACCACTCTCTGTGTGAAAAAGTAGCCCCTCAGGCACCTTTTAAATCTTTTTCCTCTCACCTTAAACCCATACTCTCCCCTACTTCAGGAAAAGACCTTGGCTATTCACCTTAACTATGCACCTCATGATTTTATAAAACTCTAAATGATTTAATCTCCAAATCTCAGCCTCCTAAGATTAATCTCAACCTCCTAAGCTCCAGGGAGAAAAATCCCAAACTATCCAGCCTCTTCTATAACTCAAAACCTCTACACTCAGTAACATCTTTGTAAATCTGTTTTTGCATCCTTTATAGTTTAATACCATCTTTCCTATAGCAGGACAACCAGAATTGGATGTAGTACTCCAAATATTGTCTTACTAATGTCAGGGGCATGACATCCCAATTCCTGTACTCAATGCACTAACCAATAAAGGCAAGCATGCCGAATGCCTTCTTCACTAAGCTGTGATGCCACTTTCAAGGAACTGTGTACCTGTACTTCTACACCTCTTTGTTCGACAAAACTCCCCAAGGCCCTACCATTAGCCCTGCAAGTCCTGCCAGGACTAATTTTGGAAACACAAACAAAATGCAACACCTCACATTTATCCGAATTAAACACCATCTGCCACTTCTCAGCCCAGGGGCCAGTTGATCAAGATCCCATTGTACTTTTAGATGACCACCTTCACTGTTCGCTATATCACCAATTTCAGTGTCATCTGCAAACTTACTAACCATGCCTCCCATATTCTCATCCAAGTTGTTTATATAAATGACGAACTAGCACCAATCCTTGCAGCACACTGCTGATCACAGGCTTCCGGTCTCAACCACAAGCCTCTGCCACTACTTTCTGTCTCTTACCTTCGAGCCAATTTTGCATCCAATTGGCCAGCTCTCCTTGGATCCCATGTGATCTCACCTTGCTAACCAGTCTACCATGTGGAACCTTGTCAAAGGCCTTGCTAAAATCCATGCAGACCACATCTACCACTTTACCTTCATTTATCTTCTTGGTCATCTCTTCAAAAACTCAATCAAAATGGTGAGACACAATTTCCCACACACAAAGCCATGCTGACTATCCTTAATCAGTCCTTGCCTTTCAAATGTGTGTAGATCCAGTCTCTCAGAATTCCCTCCAATAACGTACCTACTAATGATGTTAGGCTCACTGGTCTATAGTTCTTGCTTTTATTTGCAGTCTTTCTTAAATAGTGGCACAACATTAGCCACCCTCCAGTCTTCCAGTACTTCGTCTGTGGTTGTTGATGATAGAAATATTTCTGCTAGGGCCCATAATTTCTTCCCTAGCTTTCCACAATGTCCTGGGATACATTTGATCAGAGATCACAAATGTATCTTCCTTCAGTTTACTATCTTATCTAGACCGAAGGAATATATGCTTCCAATTCTGCGTTTAGTCACCAAATGGATCAAGTATTTGCCAGTGACATAGCTGAAACTAATTCCATGCTATAAAACAGCTGTATATTTGATTGATGGTGTTTGCCATTTACAACAGAATCTGATAGAGCTTCTCATTTTACTCAAAACACAACTGAGAATGTATGAAACCTGCTGGGAATATGGAAGAAGCTGCACTTGTCATAGAGTTACCTAGAGTCTTTGGGATGAACGCATGAGCCTATAATAAGCACCCTAAAGAAATACTTCTCAGCATATAGCTAAGATAGGGATGCTAAATGCACACTGATCTATTCAGCTATTCAACAAACTTTTAATCAATCTACTGCACATTCTCAATCTCTTTTTAAATGATAATACCCTGTACATTGCTGTATCAAATTTATGATGTATATTTAGATTAAATTACTTACAGTGTGGAAACAGGCCCTTCGGCCCAACAAGTCCACACCGACCCGCCGAAGCGAAACCCACCCATATCCCTACATATACCCCTTACCTAACACTACAGGCAATTTAGCATGGCCAATTCACCTGACCCGCACGTCTTTGGACTGTGGGAGGAAACCGGAGCACCCGGAGGAAACCCACGCAGACACGGGGAGAACGTGCAAACTCCACACAGTCGGTCGCCTGAGGCGGGAATTGAACCCAGGTCCCTGGCGCTGTGAGGCAGCAGTGCTAACCACTGTACCACTGTGCCACTGTGCCGCCCTGCAAAGTAGGAACATGAATCTCAGCATGTAGCAAATTAAAAAAATAATGCCTGCAAGATTAATTTGCTTTTGGCCTGAAATGCTGATCAAACAGCCACAAAAACATAGTATGATTAAAAAGTGTCAATTGTAACAAGATAGAAAAAAAGGGAGAAAGAGTATTCTACTTCAACTATGGTAAAGGTAATGCAAAAGTAAAATATTTTGACCCAGCTGGGCACTCATTACACGTAAGGTATCAATGTTAACTTGCCTAGTCTATATCTAGGCAGGGAGGAGGCTCAAATACAAATGTAAATCTATTACAATCTAATCATTTTCAGGGAAATGTCCAGGGGACTGGCTCAGAGAGGGTGTGAATGAAAACCTGGTCTTGTAAATTTTTGCACGATTTTGACGGTGAACATTGGTGAAATATACTCCTGTGTTAATTAACCTTTCCTTTACTTCCACCATGCAAGACCTACTCATATGATGTGTTAACTTTAGAATACAAAGATGGATATTGTCCTTTGCAAGGAAATAAGTTGTCAACACTTAATGACACTAAATTGACTCCAGCTAATACCTGAGACAAAAAGGACTCTCGAAAAGATCACTTGAACACTTGCTGATTTAACTGGGCCATGATTTGCAAAACACCACACAGCGGAGGATTGAATATTATAGCAACAAGTCTGGGGAATCAATCTGAACACCAAGTTAAGTTAAATTGAGGGTACACAGAAATCAAATATCAGTTGACGTTGAATAGTATTTGATGAAACCTATTCTTGACAAATTCCAGTCCCAGAAATATGTTTCTTGGTTAGAAAGAACTTTTGAAAATAAGATGCTTTAGAGCAAAAAGAGACACAGCTTCACAATTATTGCCCCGTTATCATCCTTTGCTTCCTGATGGGGTTTTCTGAACTGGTATCTTCTTGGATCCTTACTACCAGTCTTCCCAACAAGCTTCAGACAATGAGTATAAGACTAGTTATGGAATTCATGAAAGTCTAGCATTTTACATGTCCACAATGGACTCCATCATTTTAGCAATTCTAATTTGAGCTTAAACCCATAATATTCTCAGAACTCTTGGATCAATTTTCATGTTGATATCTAATGAATGACTATTTTCCTCATTAAGCCATGGTTTGTCAAAGAGGTTTCTTTATGAAGTAGAGTCCACCAAGTTAAAAATGAAACTAAATTACATGGAAATAAAAACTAATTTTGCAAATGAAAGGTATTGCTGGAGGTGGCGAGGTGGGAGAAAGGCAGGGTATTTAATTAACGGAATGGTGGAATACCCAGTTCTAGCTCCACCATGAAGTGAGTCCTTTAAATGGCCAACAGAAGATGATTTAAGGGTCTCATCTGCGGCTGATGGGATCAACTTAGCTTCAGGTTGCTATCTGGCCTTTCCAAATCAAACAGAGTGCAGGCTACTTGTTGGTTGGGCAGAAGAGGATGGGGTTGGAAACATTCGATCAAATGTCTGATCAAGGCAGCACCACTGACAGCAACGTTTACAAAGGACCTTCAACATTCTTTCAAATATAGCACCAAGATAACAACTGAAATACTTCACAATCCAAAGCCATCACGATGTGCAGAGGGAAGGACTGGAGAAGAGTTGGGTGGGGGGGTGGGTGTTGGGGCGGGGGGGGGGGAATGGGGTGGGCTGTTGGGGTGGAACACAGTGATTGCAAGCCTTTCCCAGAGCACAGTCACTTTAAAGGAGCCAGCGAGATTTCTGTCAGTCAGCACATCCTTCTGTGGATACATGACAAGCTAAGAAAGATCAAAATATAGTTGATTCAAGATGTGTCACATGGAAAGAATGGTGGGTTTCTTGGTTATATACTTCACAAAAGGCAAGAATCTGATTCTTTTCCCAGCTTGACTCGAATTACTGCTGCACTGGAGTCAGGTACCAATCCACATGGATCAAGGCTGGGAACTCTTATGTCTGACAATGATTGGACTGGAAACACTCTCTGTGGGTGAATGAGTGAATGGATGAGTACCGAGTTAAGTGCATCAGCTTCCCAAAGTTTCCCACTCTAATTCAGACTTGAGGACATTTTTTGCAGCATCGTCCATTGGAAGGTTAACCTCCCCAAGCAACTGTCATGGTGTCAGTGTGTTGACATTTCCAATGGGTTCTGATGCACACCTTGGACCACATTACCGCTTTCTGATGATCCAGAAATTAGAAGGTTTGGCCCACTCCGCCAGTCACATGGAGAGCAGCAAGAAATACACTCAATGAAGCTCCCAGCTTTTGAATCTAAATGCACAATTCTTTTAACCTGTTTGTTTTATTTCAAAAATATTCTTTGTTCATAAAAATTATCTTTGTATACACACATAGTCACAAAATGCAGTTCGCTCCTGTGCAGTATCATATCAAGGAAACAAACAGATATTGGAGTTTGACTCTATCCAAACAAACCAAAGGCCTCTCTTTACATACAAGACTATGTTTATATGCACTTGAAGCAGTAGGAGGGTTTTGAACGGACCCCCATTTTACCTCAGACAGTGGTCTTTCCCCACAATGCCTTTGGAGCAGCTATCCCAAGCTTTAGTCAGTCCCTCAGAAAGTGGTCCTGGACTTGGAACATGCCAGTCTGCAACACTTGGCTGAGGTCAGCCCCTTGCTCTGGAAGACCAACAAGTCTCGGGCAGACCAAAGAATGTCTTTCACCAAGTTGATGGTCCTCCAGGTGCAGTCGATGTTTGTCTCAGAGTGCATCCTGGGGAACAGACCGTACAGCACAATGTCCTGCATCATGTAGCTGCTCAGAATGAACTTTAACATTTTTTTTGAAGTCAGGGAACTGAACAACATCCTACTTACACCGAGCCACTGGGTAAATGGAAGTGGAAAGGTCTTGGTAGTTGCTATGCCCCACTGGCAATGTAACCACAGGAAGCAGGCCTGCCAGATACTTTCACATTATCTTTGTGTCCAAGCACTGGAAATAATTACCCATTATTGTCCTTTGTCCTATTACAAGTTAAGATTGTTAAGGGCTGAATTAGATTTGTTAAATATGCTAATCATATCAGGAAATGATGCAATGTCACAAGACTCTTTAATCCCATATTGGTTTCCTAACATCAACCCTTAGGAAAATTCAGTGCAATCTAGACTCTGGTGTATATTGGTTTCTCACCATGCCCCATTGTTCCAATTTAAAATTCTCAGCCTCATGTTTAATTCTCTTTCCTACTCTGTAAACTGTGCTAGCAACTCCTGCCCTAACCTGCCATCTCCCTGTGTCTCTGACTCTTTGTGAATGCCCCCAATTCCCCTTCAGCTGGTTATATCTGGAGCTTCTGAGGCTTACACATCTTATTGAAGAGCTGTCTTTTTGACTCAGCCTCTGATCACCCTGCCTAATTTGCCCTTTTGAGTTGGTATTCCATATTTCTGATTATATGAAGTGGCGAACAGACACAAATTCCTCACAACCGGAACAGAAATTGCTGGAGAAACTCAGCAAGTCTGGCAGCATCTTTATTTTTATTCATTTGCAGGATGATGGTGTCACTGACTAGGCCAGCGTTCATTGCCCATCCTGAATTGCCCTAGAGGGCAGTTAAGAGTCAACCAAATTGTTGGAGTCCCATGTAGGCCAGACCAGGTAAGGTGGCAGTTTCCTTCCCTAAAGGTCATTAATGAACCAGATGGGTTTATCCAACAACCAATTCATAGTCATCATCAGACTCTTAATTGCAGATTTCATTTCTTTATATTGAATTCAAGTTCCATCACCTACCGAGGCAGGATTCGAACCCGGCTCCTTGTAACATTCCTGGGTTAACAGTCCAATGATAATACCAGTGGCAGATCACCTTCCTGTCTTTGTGGACAGAACACAGAATCATCGTTTTGGGTCCAGGGACCCTTCTGGACATTCCGAAAATCCCTGTTTGTTGTCCAGAACTAGTTGGTTTTCCAGGACTCCTGTGCCGCATTGACATCCAGCGATTTGTGGGGGTGTGTGGATGTGTTCAAACACAAAATTAAAGCTGACTGCCCCTGAAAATTGAATGGAATGAATCACAGTCACCAGCATATAAGGTCAGGAGCCTCATTTGGTAAAGGGAAAGCATATTTGCTTCTATTATATGTTCAAATAAGTGGCTTGCTGGTGTTACATGATATTGTCTGACTGAAGTGTTGCTTTAAGAACAGGTGGCCGGGTGGGAGGGCAGATAGCCAGCGCAGTGCTGTGTGCTTGGAGAGGATAAATATAGCTCAACACAGCAGGAACATGACAGTCTGCGTGGAGACACAATAACCCACACTCGCCTCCTGAGTCCAGCTCCGTTCCTGTGCAAATCTTCTGTGTTACTCTGAATCAAACCTTCACTTGGTGAGGAAATCCAATTGGATGTGTCTCTAATATTTCCAAGACCTTGGGTAAGTTTCATCTTTTGAGTTCAAGGGGAGACCAGAGCAATTGGTAAAGGTTAAATAGTCACGCTGCGCTGCTTGTGTGAGAGATCTCAAAACATAACTGCTCACTCAGAGAGCAGATTATTTTGGAGGTTTTGTTAGCCGTCATCATCATTTTGAGCAGATGCCGAGAGTTAACAGCAACTCAGGCCCAAGTGTTGGACTGGTGTTTTCCCTCCTGCTGCTGATCACGATTTTGTTCCTGTTGACTCAATTTCTTCTCTGTTTAATCTGCTTTGAATCTTAATGCTTCCCTGAAACTGGCTGCAGACCAACTAGTAGGGCGCAATGTGAGGCAGGGTTTACTGTGACGGGAGGTTTTGTTGCAGGATTTTCTTAGACAGGACGTTGTCTGTGACAGGACACTCTCTCACAACCTGTGATAGGGTGATCTCTGTATGACAGGACTCTATGTGACAGGCTTACCCAGTTATCATTGTTGTATAACTGACAAATTATGGAACAATGCCTTGAAACATGAGTTTTACTGGTCACTGTGGCACCATCTGCCCTCTTGGGCATTATGTAGAGGCCTACTCTACAGATGTGATCTCCCCCTTGGCAGTTATTTAACCGCATGAAACATCACAAATGAGCCTGGCCTCATACAGCATGCGTTGTGAAGTGGGTCAGCTGGACACATAGCAGGGGCAGCCCTTGGATCCAGAATCTGGGATCTTTGAGTTCAAATATAAGAGAAAAATTGCATTGATGTAATGCCTTTCGTAACCACATTGCCTCACAGTCAGTGAAGTCTCTTTGGAGGGTTGTCTGGAAGTGGCAGATGGAGTTGTGCAGGTCAGGTGGATTGGCCATGGGAATTGCAGGGTTACAGGGACAGGGTGAGGTTGTGGGTCTAGGTGGGATGCTTTTCAGAGTGTGACTCCATGGGCCAAATAGTCAGCTTCCACACTGTAGACTTGTTATAATTCTATGGCGGAGACTAGGGCCTCCAAAAGTGCGACAAGCCAATATAACAGATATTGATAAGATAGGTGGCCAAAGATGTGCAGGTCAGGTGGATTGGCCACGGGAAACCTGGAGTTACGGGATAGGGTGGGATGTTCTTCGGAGGATTGTTGTGAATGTGATGGGCCAAACAGTCCGCTTCTGCACTTTAGGGATTCTATGACTCTATGAATATCATTGGACTGTAACTGAAACGTACATATCTCTGCCCCAGGATCACACCTTATCTGCAAACGTCGTGTCCGTGGTCCAGTGAAGTGGGAATGGTGCGGAACGTGGATGATCTGGATTTCTGCCTGGCCTCGCACCCGCAGAGCGTGTTGGAGGGGCTGCGGGCGCTGCGCTCCAACCCCAAGCTCTCAGACGTCACCCTCCTGGTGGGCGGCCGAGAGTTCATGTGCCACCGCAGTGTGCTGGCCCTCTGCAGCGTCTACTTCCATGCCATGTTCAGCGGGGAGTTTGTCGAGAGCATCTCCGCGAGAGTGGAGCTGAAGGAATTGGAGCCCGCTGCCGTAGAGAGCCTGATCGAATTCGCCTACACAGGCAAGTTGACCATCAACCAGCAGAACGTGGAATCCCTGACCCAGACCGCCAACCTGCTGCAGTTCAGCAGTGTCCAGAAAGTGTGCAGCCGCTATCTCCAGCACCAGATCGACCCTACCAACTGCCTGGGCATCTATGAGCTCGGTGAGCTGTATGGCTGCCCGGAGGTCATTGCCAAAGCCCGCTCCTTCCTCCTGGAAAACTTTGAAGCAGTGTCCCAAAGTGAGGAATTCCTCCTGCTGGGCAGCGAGAGGCTGCTGGGCTATCTCGGTGCAGAGCTTCTGCAGATCCAAGAGGAGCAGTCCCTGGTGCAGGCTCTCCTCCGCTGGATCCGACACGATGAGGCGCAGAGGAGTCGCCTGCTTCCAGAACTCTTCGAGCTGGTCCACCTGCCCCTGCTCTCCGTGGAATATCTGAGAGACCAGCTTCTGCCTGACAAGCTCATCCAGGAGTGCGAGCCCTGCAGGAGGCAGATAGAGGGCTTTCGCAGCAAGGTATGTGCCTCTCAGTGAGAAACAGCTCAGTGGGGAATGGTCAAAACATTGAATAATGGACTATCCCAATACGTGGCTGGTTGCAAATCCATTTTCTGCCCTTCATAAACCTGAGCTCATCCAAAGTCCTCCCTGTTTGCTCATTCATACTAAGTGCCGTTCACCCCGTTCTACAAAAAAAAAACTATGTTGTAGTTGACCTGTTCAGCGATATTATTGCACTCTTCTGGAATAGGTGAGACTTAGAACCCAGTCGTCCTAGTCCAGAGGTACAGCACTATCACTACACTCATTGTTGTACATTGGCTCCCTGTTTGGCATCATTTCAATTTTTATAAATCTCATCTTTGATCCTGTATCCCTCCTTGGCCTGGTCTCTCCCTATCTCTGATAGATTCCTGAAGTTTTACAACCAGCAGGGCATCCACGTATTCTGATCCCTTAAATGTGAAGATCCAGAATGCCCTCACTAACCCCTTCCCTCCCACCTTTGTCCTTTTTAATGCTCATTAGTCATCCGCTCTATAATCTCCTCGTGTCACTTTGTATCAAGTTTTGTTTATGTCATGTTCCTATAAAGAACCTTGGAATGTCTTCCTGTTTTTGCTGTATGAAGATAGGCTCTTGTTGGCTGGTTTGGGGTGACAGACTAAAATTTCATTGAAGAGTTCAAGTGTCCTTTTTATCAAATTGTAATGAATACCTAACAGTGTGCTACAGGCTCTGTCATCAAACTTACTCATCTGAATGGTTTATATGTGACTGGTGGATATTTGAGAATGAATTAAAGGGTAAAGTCTGGGTGGTTTATGTGTAAAGATTTTATACCTAATGTTTACTTAGAGGTCGGAATCTAATCAAGCTACCTTTACAATGATTCTCAGTCGCTGAAGTTTGTTCTGATAGGTTTTGGTGATCCCTAAATAATTCTTCCTGCAATTACATTTTATTTTGCTTTATCTGGTTTTAGCAGATGAGTAACTTTTGATTGTTTTGGATAGATCGTGTTAGATGAGAGGGAGGAATGAACAGTATGTGCTATTAAATTACAATAAATGTTGTGTAATGTGCTGGAAGTATCTTGAAATTATATACTTGTGCCTAGCACATGACTGGCCAGACATTTAATTGCAAAAATCATTAGACTAACCTGCAGGGAATACAAATTCAGCCAGCAGCTAGAGCAGGCTTCCAATGTCAGAACTGTGCTTCCATGTAAGCTAGAGTTTCATCCTCAATCCAATTTTGGATAGGCTATCAGAGGGCAAGAGATGAGAGATTGTGTGATGCTAGTCACAACAATCTCAAGATCTCCTCGCCCCGTGACCCTTCCCCAACTCCTGCTGGGACCACCTACCTGCTAGATGCAAATGACTGTGGAGGATGGCAGAGAGGGGTTGGGATATAGGTTACTGCCACATTTCTCACTTGTCTGACACTGGTTTCTTGTCCTCGGGACTCTCAGGTGAACTGTGGCCTTATGGGAAGAGTTACACTCATGTCAACTGGATAGCAAGGGTGCAGTGACAGCCTGCTTCTCCTTTGATTGCTTGCCTTCAGGAAGCCTCAGCCTTGGCTCCAGCCTCATCCATTAATCCTGGAAAAGCCTTTCAGAGCCTTTTTGTGGTCTTTTTGATGCTGCTATTCATTTCTTCAAGTGCTAGAGTCCTACAATGGTCTAGAAACTGGGAACCTGGGTAAGCTCATGCCTGAATCAGGGATATGGCAGAAATAGGAAGGGCCAACCCTGATTGTCAGACAGAAGTCCCATTTATCAGAATCTAACGAAGTTAGATTCATCTCTCTTAATCTAACCCCTCCAATATATCTTTCTATTCCTTCCTTCCTCATAAAGTTATATTGTCACATAGCACAGAAACAGACCCTTCCATCCAACCAGTCCATGTCAGATGTAATCCCAAACTAAACTTAGCCCCATCTGCCGGCTCCTGGCCCATATCCCTCCAAACCGTTCCTTTTCATGTATCCGTCCGAATGTCTTTTAAACATTGTAATTGTACCCCATCCACCACTTCCTCAGGAAGTTCATTCCACACACGAACCACCGTCTATGTAAAAAAGCTGCCTCTTACGTCTTTTTTAAATTTCCCTCCTCTCACCTTCAAAATGTGCCGCCTTGTCTTGAAATCCCCCATCCTAGGGAAAAGACAACTACCACTAACTCTATCTATACCACTTATTATTTTATAAACTTCTATCAGATCGCCTCTCAACATCTTATGTTCTCATGAAAAAAGTCCCGGCCTATCCAGCGTTTCTTTATAACACTGGGCAACATCATGGTAAACCTCTTCTGAACCCTCTCCAGCTTGAAAATATCCTTCCTATAATTGGTGAGCAGAACCGGACACAGTATTCCAGAAGAGACCTCACTAATGCCCTGTATAACCTCAACTTGTCTTCCCAGCTCCTGTACATAAAGGATGTGCTTATCAAAAGTTTCCTTGAATGTGCCTATTGAATGTATGTCAGTCACTCCAGTCATAGTGAGTACCACATTCTAACCATTCTCTTGTTAAAGAAGTCCCACAGAATTCCATGTTCTACCTTATATTGATGGTACTTAGGTCAGGTCTTGCCTTCTCTACTCGTACTTTATCAAATCATTTTATCATCATGAAGACTTTTATCAGGGCACCCCCTCACAGTTTTTGTTTCAATGGTAAAAAAGCTGTATTCTCTACAATTCTGCTTGAGTGATAGAATCTCTTCACACTAGTATTCTCCTTGTGAATCTTATTTGCCTCTTCCTGGGTACCTCTATAATCACTTTATTTTATGGAGAGCAGAATTATTCAGAGTATTCCAAGTTCGATCTGACCCATATTCTTTACAACTTTAACATAAGCTTCCTTTCTATTTTTCTAGAAATTATTCCAAGTGGTTTGTTTGCTCTTTTACAAGTCTTCTAAATTGTGTTGTGACTTGTAATAATGAGTTTACCTACGTCTCCAGGTCTCTTCATCCTCTGGCACATTGAGACATCAATGTCCTTATTCATCCTACCACTACCTTACACTTAGTTATATTGAAGTCATTGCCAAGGAAGTCTATTTCTCAATTACATGTTTATTAATGTACTTCTGTTTTTATGATGAGCACATACTTTCTAACATTAATCATTGGACATCAATGAAGCATCAACCCTGGGTGACATTTTATTCCTGGCTCCCTGCCCTAAAGATATTCGCTACAGATTATACTGTCATGATTCCTTTCCACAACCCACTAGTGGTGAAGGTATTTCTATTGCTAATCTGTGTGAAAGTCAAAGTTTTCTCACTGATGTTCCTATAATCATTTGTACATTTGCCATGTGCTTTCAATCTGAAGCTCATTTTACCTTCTTCCAATTTTAAATAGAAGTTAAGCAGAAAGGTAACGTGCTGTTGGGAAACTGTCTAACTAAGTTACTGAGGTTAATCAGGAGAATCCCTGAGGGAATATCTGCTACCTGACTCTTGGGGAGTTTTGGTCAGTATATTAGAAATTGACTTGCAACTGCTCTGCTGGAATTCCCTTGTGTAACTCCCACCCCCACTGCACTATCTTTGTTAGATTGTCTTTAGAGACCCTGCACTGTGTGAAGCCCTCCTGTCCTTTCCACTCTATTTAAAGTGCTCCTTAACACCCGCTTCTGTGACCACATTTTTTCATGGTCACATATTGCCCTCTCCTTTGGCTCTGTGTTTTAATATATTTCTGTGGAACATCTTGTTTTTTTTTAAATAGTGTCATATAAATGCATATTATTGTTGATCTGAAGAGGACTAAGAGATCAAGTATCTGGAACATAGGATCATCATGCAAGCATTGTGAAACACATAATTGTTTCGACCTGAAATTGAGAGAATATGGTCCTCAAGTTAAAGGAAGAGAAAATAGATTACACTAAGACATAGTCTGATGGAATAAATGTTCCAGAATAACTTGATAATTACCAGTTTGAAAAGCAAACAATGCGTGAGAAATCTTGTTGGTTTCTCCAAGTAGACAGTGGAACCTTTGGAGATTGTAGAGGATAAAAATGTCCTCAGCTGTGAATAAAATTAAGTATCATAAGAGTCTAGGGTAGAAACAAGTCTAAAAAACAATTTGATTGAGTATTATAAATCAAGAGCCAGGAATCTCTTGGAAATGATCCCTGCCTTGTAGTAAATGTATAACAGTGTCCCACGTTTGGTGAAGTCATGGTGGAAATGTGGGAGCAACTGAAAGGATTTTACTCAGGGAAGTGTATTTGTGAGCATCAAGGCCATGGTATGTTTGGAGAACAGGAATGGGAGGAGGAGAGATTGCATGTGGAAGAGAGATCCTGGACTGGAGAGGTCAGACAGTAATGACAGTATCTCATTATTATTTTCAACGTTCCCATCTCCCATACAGTCAGATTAGAAGTGGAAATGTTAGTATGCAAAAAAAACTGCATTTGGAACTGTCTTAATTTTGGCATCTAGGAGAAAATGGGTCTAATGGGAGAAGCAGGGAGGAGTGTGAATTTAGGATGGAGGAGTGGTGCAGGCAGTTAACTCTGACAGTAGATTTTCAAGAGCAGTGTTCTTGCTTTACTTGGTCCACAAACAGTGCCATGGAAATAACATACCTGCTGAATTTGACTGTTTGAGATGCTCATTGCTGGGTTGCCTGCACACCCTGGAAACTCTATACCGAAGACATTAACTTGAAAGTATCAGTGAAAGGCCTGTATTCAAGTGTCAAATATCCTATACAGATTCACTCTCCAAGACAAAATAGTGGAACGTCCCAATATCTGACAGAGTTAAAATGGAAACAGACACATTCATTGCCTGTTGGGATTAGATTTTATGATTTTAATTTGATCTTTCCTTTCCTGCCCTCCACAACTATTTCCAATTCTCTGTTAAAACTCTCCTCCCCCATAGTGTTAGGACAGACTTAGTAAAACTGACCTCTGATAGAGAGATGTGAAAAATGAAAAGAGAGTTATCTATTTACTTCATCACTGACAGTGTCTGGGTAATATGAAGTAGCAATTGAAATTCTAATAAATTAATAGGTTCTGTAAAGACATTCGTGGATTGTCCTTCTTCAGAGACTGTGCTAAAGCTTTAGTGTACTACAGTCTGACATGAAACTCAATATAACACACATCAGTCTTAGATGCCAAAATATTTATCACCACCTGAGAAGGAATTAGAATATTGCTGCCTGAGCCAAATTCCCACAAAAGCCTCCATTACATGATTGATCTTATAAGAAGCAACTTCACATTGATTGCATAATCTATTCTGTTGGTTGAACTCTAAGCTAGCCAGTCACCAATTACGTGCAAGTGTTTTGTGTGATATAGTTGCATTTGAAAACCTTGCAGTGTCAATGAATGAATATTTATGTTGGAGAATAGCTCTGTAGATGTCAGTGGTTCTTTGATAGCTCATTCCAAGGAGGCAGGGAAACAACTATAACATGAGAGTGTAAAAAAAGGTTTGATCCTGTTTTCTCTTGAAGATGTATACTTTCATCATCAGTCACATTACATTATTGTGAATACAGGTTTGGCACCTTCGAAAGGACCATCCTATCATGTGTTTACAAGGTATGGTCCCTATAATCTGCCCTATAGTGGGCCTCAAAGTACACTGTTCGCCTAAGGTGTACTCACTTCGTATTACCAAATGATAGTCAGCTTAAATGGTGTTACTCTTTGTCTTCGATGGTTGTGAGTTCAAGTCACACACCAGGTCTTGAGTTTGTCAGTAGGCTAATGACTCATTGGAGATATCGTCTTTTGGATGAGCGGCCAAATTAAAGCTCAGATGGATGTAGATAGTGAGGCAATTGCCTTGTGTTATTATTACTAGGTCATTAATCCAGTGGCCTAGGTAATGTTGTGGGGACCTGGGTTCGAATCCTGTATTTACAGAAAGTAGAATTAGAGATCAATAAAAATCTGGAGCTAAAAGTCTAATAATGATCATAAAACAGTTGTTGATTGTTAGAAACGAAATACATGGCTCACTAATGTCCTTTAGGGAAGGAAACTGTCATCATTACCTGGTCTGGCTTTGCACATGACTCCAGACTCTCAGCAATGTGGCTCACTGTTTACTGCCCTCTGCGCAGTTAGGAATGGGCAATAAATATTAAAGAAAAGACCCATGGTTCTATTTAAGGAACATGAGGGAGCTATGCTAGAGTCAACATTCCACGTGCAGCAAATACAGATTTACTGGTTATTTGTCATATTGGCTATTTTTAACACAGTTTGTACCCTTGAATGATGATCTGTGCAAGTCCTTCTTACCCTCCCATATAGAAGTTGTACAGAAATTAGAGAGGATGTGGCAATCAAAGTCGAAACAAATAAAACCCTCTTTCAAAGATGACTTCACTGATGTACTTTGACATTTAAAACGTTTCATTCGTTTCATCAATCTTTTGTGGGGGGTGTGAGCCAGTAATTTTTTTTAATTCTTTTATGAGGTGCAAGTGTTGCTGGCAAGGCCTATATTTTTAACCAGCCCAAATCCTGAATAACTGAGTGGCTTGCTCGGCCTTGTCAGAGGGCAGTTTATATTGTTGTGGTATGGAGTTACATGTAAATTAAACCTTGGTAAGAATGGCACGTTTCCCTCCCATTAAAGAACCACATGGGTTTTTACAACAATCAATGATAACCTCATGGTCACCATTACTAAGACTAAGTTAAATTCTACCAGCTGTAATGATGGAATTTTAATTCATATCCCTATGAAGAATGCCAAGAGTATTAGTCAGGGCTAATAGTTTGTTAGTCCAGTAACATTACCCACTAGGCCACCATCTACTCTTGAATATCCCTAATTGCCATTGAGAAGGTAATGCCAAGTCACCTTTTCGAACTGCTGTAGTCTAAGTGGACTAAGCCCTTGGTACTCCATAACAGACCTGTCTGTTGTGCATCTCCCTGGTGAATCAGCATGAGAGAGATTGTGCCACGATTTTCAAATATATACAGATTTATGATTAGTTGAGTTTTCATGTATGCAGTAGTTTGAATTTGTGGGATCGGGTAGGCTAGACTTGGGATGCCTGAGTAACTGTTCAGCAAGATATTAGGATTATATCTTCTTTAACTAGAAATGTTCAGGAAATCTCTTGAAGAATAGTTAGCTTTTCAGAAATACCAGAAGATATGTTTTGTGAATCTTGAAAATTCAAGAATTTTGGATTCATTTGAATTAAAAGTCAATTTTTTTTTAAAAAAGGTGCATTCAAATAGTTGAAATTTTTATTACTGCATTCTGCAACAAAAAAATACATTCCAATACCTCCACTGTCTCTCTGCATGATCCATATTGTATCTATACTATTAAATCATTCTTGGCTTCTTTATTTATTGAATACATTTCAATTTTTAAAATTTGATATAAAGTTTCATGTAGCCCACTTTGTGAGACTTTGGAAGAGTAGAGTAACAGATAGTTTTGCAACTGCATTAATGCTAACCTGAGTGTACTGTTCATGTGCCTGGGTACATTCCTCGAAGCTTGTTTCTCGATGTAAGGATAAACACTGTTGCAGAGCTCAGTAACTGGGGTTCAGCCATTACAGTAATTCAAAATCTGACAACAAAAAAACACCTAGAAGTAAGATGAAAAAAAGCCATTAAACTTTGAGTGAGCACAATTGTCTTTGTTTATAATCCCTGGCTTTTCTTGTGTTCTGCTGTTAGACTGAAAAAGAGGGATCTGCTTGGCAAAGACATGACCCTGGCCTCAAAAAGCTGCAGGAGGTCCTGGTGGTGGTTGGAGGACGGGCAATGGATGATTTTGATGATGAAGATGAAGATAACCAGATGCTGTCACAAAATTGTGCTTTTTACAACATCAGGATGAGTGAGTTACACTTTGAGCTTGAATTGTGTGGTGTATGCTAGGCAATGGGCTTCTGTAGTGCGGTGTGTTTGTGACTGTGGCTGCTTTAGTCTGTTAGATTATGGTGAATGATGCTGGATTCAAATAATGGGGCCAGTTAATGTATTGTGTGCTTGGCATTGGGACTAAGTTGTGTTTTAGACACTGGGATATCACTTTTTATGACACAATATTTTAGAGATTGATGAGGCTGTTGTTTTTCCAGCTATTCATAGAATCTCACAGAAACATATAAAATCCTGATAGGACTGGACAGGCTAGAGGTGGGACAAATGTTCCTTATGTTGGGGAAGTCAAGAACTAGGGATCACAGCCTAAGAATAAGGGGTAAGGCATTCAGAACTGAGATGAGGAAGAATGTCTTTATTCAGAGAGTTGTGAACCTGTGGAATTCTCTTCCACAGAAGCTGTCGGGGCCAGTTCATTAGATATATTCAGTAAGGTGTTCCACAAAGTTCCTCATGGTAAACTGGTCAGCAAGAGACGATCACATGGAATATAACGGGAACTAGCCATTTGGATACAGAAATCGTGGGGAAAGTCAAGAAATAACTGACTTTTTAGCCTTCTACCTGGCTTGAAGATAGAAAACAGAGATTGTTGGTAGAGGGTTGCTTGTCAGACTGGAGGCCTGTACCACAAGGATTGGTGCTGGGTTCACTGATGTTCATCATTTATATAAATGATTTGGATGTGAACAAAGGAGGAAGGGTTAGTAGGTTTGTAGATGACACCAAAATTGGAGGTGTAGTGGACAGCGAAGAAGGTTACCTCAGAGTAGAACGGGATCTTGATCAGATAGGCCAATGGGCCGAGAAGTGGCTGATGGAGTTTTATTTGGATAAATGTGAGGCGCTGTATTTTGGAAAGGCAAGTTAGAGCAGGACTTATACACTTAATGGTATAGTCCTGGGTAGTGTTGCTGAACAAAGAGACCTTGGAGTGCAGGTTCATAGTTCCTTGAAAATGGAGTCGAGGTAGGTAGGACAGTAAAGAAAGCATTTGGTAGGCTTGCCTTTACTTGTCAGAGTACTGAGCATAGGAGTTGGGAGGTCATGTTGCGGCTGGATAGGATATTGGTTAGGCCACTTTTGGAATACTGTGTTCAATTCTGGTCTCCCTGCTATAGGAAGGATGGTGTGAAACTTGAAAGAGTTCAGAAAAAATTTACAAGGATGTTGCCAGTTTGGCAGGTTTAAGCTATAGAGCTGATTAGGCTGGGACTATTTTCCCTGGAGTGTCGGAGGCTGAGGTGTGACCTTCATAGAAGTTCATAAAATGATGAGGGACTCGCAGCTACCGGTGGGGTGAAATAAACTACCTTTCTTCAAGCTTGACTGAAGAGACAAAGAACAGCTCCTTCCCTTTCAGGGATCCAACGGCTTCTCCTTCAAACCCTCTTACCCTAAGCAACAGTGTAAAAACAAATCAAATTAAGTTCCAGTAACTTGCTTTTAAAAGTTCAGCAACTCCTTCCATTGTCTTTGTTTTAAAACAGTGCTTTTCCCATTTTAGTCCACAATTGAAAATAAAACAAAAGATGCATGGTCTTGATATTATTTTCTATTGAAGGACAAATTCAATTCCACTTTGGAAAGTTACTACTAAATCTGCTTCCATCATTCTTTCAGTAAAATGCATTCCAGATAAACAACTCACCGTTTAAAAAGATTGCTCTTCACTAGAAGCCCAAACCAGGTATCAGGTTTTAAGTGAAATGTCAACTGATGCTTGTGTCAGCTTGCTAAATGTAGAAGTGTTTCCTTATAACTAAGAAGTGGCTCATCAAACCTTGTTATTCACAGTCAAACCTCGAACATGTTGAACAGTAAATCTGAGCTCCTGACTCAGAGAAATTCTTTGAAACAGTTTTGAGAAACCCATTGAGGGAACACTTCCAAAAGTGCCCCAAGACAAGACAGCAGGCATTAGGATTCCAAACAAGTAACCAGGAGATAGTGCTCATGTTTCAGGTTGTAGCTTATCTGGGCAGTTAGGAAAGGAAGAAGTTAGAACGTGCAATCTGACTAAGAGGAAAGCACTCAAGGACTTGAGTCTTAATATATATTTTTTATACAGAGGAAACTCTTCAAATTCCCAACTGCCCAGAGCTGCTCATTGTGCCACCTCTTCCATCCAATTTTCAAACAGTTTCTCAACTACTCCAGGAGATATAATGTAGAGTTTTTTAAAAAAACGGCCAAATGATTGTTAATTGATACCACCCTGATGGAAGGAACATGCTGATAATTAATCACCGCCAGTCCACAAACTATACCATTATCGTAAATGCCTTGATTTAATCACCATATGGTCAAATTGGTTTCCTTTTAATAATGTTATCCAGAATTAGACATTCACCAAGTTTCTTTAACAAACTCAAAATTAACTTATTTATTGTAAACAAAAATATATTCTTTAAAGAAGTAGACAAACTGGTTGACAGCACTGAAGAAAGCATCCCATCTGGATGCAGTATGGTACGGTTTAGCAATTGCTCTTCCCAAGACTGAACGAAACTACAGAGAGTTGTGAACAGAGCCTAGTTCAACACTCAAACTAGGCATTTATCCATTGACTTCATCTATACTTCCCTTGCATTGGGAAAGCAACAAACATAATCAAAGACCCCTTCCACACCAATTATATTCTCTTCCATTCTCTGCTTCTGGGCAGAAGATATAAAAGTTTGTATACATGTATGAACAGATCCAGAGAAGTGTTTTTTGGGAAAGGCTAATACAACAACGGAATACACAATAAATAGGATATTGAAACTCATAGAGCAACTGGAGATACTTAGGAGTGTATGTCCACAGATTACTGGACATAGCTGGACAAAGTAGACCAAGTGATCGAGCAAACCTATGGGGTACGTAACTACATTGCCTGAGGCACAGATCACAGGATTTTAGACTTAGATATAGATTTAGGTTTTATGGTCAGGTGTACTCAAGTATAAGGGTACAGGAGTCAGTGAAAAGTGTACAATGTCGCTATTCCTGGCACTATCTTAAGTACAAAGGTACCAAGGTACAAAATCTTAAGGAACAAAAATAGAAGGTAAAAGGAATAAGTTAAAAAGGTCATCACTACAATTCTTTTTAATATAAAGTAGAAAAAGACACAAAGCTAGAAGTTAAACATTATAGTTCTTTCCTCAGCCAAAGGCCTTCAGTTCCTCCGCACTGGGTTATCCCCATAAGGGCACGGTCTCACCTGCGCTGGACATACTCTCACCCGCACTGGCATGATCTCACCTGGACTGGGCACAGTCACACCCGCACTGGGCATGCTCTCATCCAGACTGGGCATGCTCTTACCAGCATTGGGTATGCTCTCCCCCATATTGGGCACACTCTCCCCCTCGCTGGGTACATTCTCACCCGCAGTGGGCACACTTTCACCTGGACTGGGCACAATCTCACCTGCAGTGGGCATCACCTCACCCAGACCTGGCACACTCTCACCTGGGCTGGGCACACTCTCATCCACAGTGGGCATCGTCTCACCCATGCTGGGCAAAGTCCCACCTGGGCTTGCCAGGCACTACACTGCCGACTGCCAGTTTGCTGGGAGGTTACGCTGGAATGATATAAACACCAGGCTAGCCCATAACTGTGAAACCATTTGCAGCCACCGTACTATAGGAAGGATATGATTCCACGAGAGAGAGAGTACAGAAGAAATTTATGAGGATGTTGCCTGGACTAGATTAGATTCTCTACAGTGTGGAACAGGCCCTTCGGCCCAACAAGTCAACACTGCCCCTCCGAAGAGAAACCCACCCAAACCCATTCCCTAATCCCATATTTACCCCTGACTAACACTGTGGGCAATTTAGCATGGCTAATTCACCTGATCTGCACATCTTGGACTGTGGAAGGAAACCAGAGCACCCAGAGGGAACCACAGGGAGAATGTGCAAACTCCACACAGACAGGCAGGAATTGAACCCAGGACCCTGATGCTGTGAGACAGCAGTGCTAACCACTGAGCCACCGTGCCACCCCACTAGAAACCCTCAGTTATGATAAAAGACTGGAATAGGTGAGAGTTGCTTTCTTTGGAAGAGAGAGGGTTGAGCAGAGATCTAATTAAATGTATAACATTATGAGGGCTCTCTGTGATAGGACAACCTTCTTCCTCTTGATTGAGGAATTCATAACCAAAGGCCTTGGTTGAAGTGGGATTTGAGGCGGAACCTTTTAACCCAGCAGGTAGAATGGATCTGGAACTCTGCCTGAACAGATGCTAGAGGCAGATGCTCTCATACCATCAAAAATAAAGTACTTGGATAAGGACTTGAAGTGCCATAACCTAAAAAGCTATAGAACAAGAGCTGAAAAGTGGAATCAGGTCAGATTGTAGTTCGTACATAAAAAAAACCAACCTGCTTCTTTCGGTGCTCTGGTCTGATTAACATGCAGGGATGTGAGTGAAGAATCTCTTGCAGCCTCCTGGTTGTGATGATGGTGATGCTGATAACCCGATACCTTGTGCCCACAGAGCGCTGGTCTGTCCTTCCTGACTTCCCGGATCACTACAAATGGGGATTCTCCGTCACAGCCTTGAACAATGACATCTATGTTACTGGTGAGCTATCTGTCTAAAGAAATGCTCGGGGAAGCTTGGGAAAGAAAGAAATAATTTGCATTTGAATATCACCACTTACATCCACAGGATGCCCCGCATTGTTTCACAGCAAATAGGTTAGCTTTAAGTGAGGTCACTGCAGCATCCAGTTAATGCCAGATGGACCCACAAACAAAAATGGGATGAATAATTAATAATTTATTTTTTGGTGATATCAGTTAAAAGGTGCTTTGGATATTGGTGGAACTCCTGAGTGAACAAACAGCACTGTACAAACCTGAAAGGAACACATCCCAGTGTGATGTCAGGATGCTAAGAAACACTTACAGAGTTCAAGAGGGGAGTTTGTAACATCAAACGGTGGGAGGGTACTCTAGTAGGAAAAATGGCCCAGTATTCACTGAGTTGGAACTACGGTTGTGATTATCCTTTGGATTTCTGGGCAAACTCTCAGGAAATGAAACGTGGCCCTGACCCTAATATTAAATCTGAGCTTTACCATGATAGGATTATTTGATCTCTTCTGTGGAGCATCCACTTGCTGTAAAGGATTGGTTTGTTGCTTTATCTGCTGTCTTATGAGATAGAAGGAGCTGGATCTTCAATTCTGGGAATATTGGACAAGTAATTCTTGCCAATGTAGGCAGATCAGGGCATGAACTGGGGATCTCAGGGAGACAAAGTGCAGGAGTCTTTGGGTAACTGAAAGCTGTGATGTATGAATCATTTAAAAGGGAAAGATTTGGTTCCATTCACACAGCCTGATATGGGTCCTGTGTTATCCTATCAGTAAGCAGAACCCAGCAGGAAGTGGAAACAGTGGGAATCTCGGAGAGGTTAATGGTTGGATTTTCCAATTGGCTTCTTGAAATTTGTGATGGGATCCAGCCTAGCTGTTCCAGGGCGTATCTCTCAACCTCATCATCGTTAGGTTATCAATCTCTGTCTTAGGTGCCTTCTCTCCCAGGGAATATATGGAATACTGTCAATAAAAGGCTAATGTTATTAAAAAACATTGTTGGAATGTTTGTCACAATTACTTGGTAAATACCCAGCTATTGTCTTTCCAGGAGGTTCCAGAGGCAGCAAGACTGACACATGGTCAACAACCCAAGCTTGGAAATTCCATTCCAAAGAAGGCAGCTGGAAACCCATTGCCCCAATGTTGAAGTCCAGAACCAACCACGCTACTGCAGCTTTAAATGGAGAACTCTATGCTGTTGGAGGTAGCAGGCCAGCAATTGCATCTAGTGTAACATTATGGGATAAAGTGAACACTCAAATGAAACATTGCAAACATGATGTTTTATTTCATATTGATGTACTCATTAGGCCATCCCAGAACATCAATAAATTTCCAAGTCTATTTCTTCTGGTAGTGAAATGCTGATGTACAAGTTCAGAAAGGCATAGGAAATAGCAGCAAGAGTAAGCCATTCAGATCATTGTGCCATTCAGTAAGATCTTGGTCGATCTGATTGTGGCCTTAACTCCACTTTCCCTTCCATTGCCCCCCATCTCATGTTTACCCTTGGCTGTCTTGTCTCTCTGTCTAGCTCAGCCTTGAATGTGACATTGAATAGTCAGTGACCCAGCCTCTGCTGGTTGCTGGAGAAGAGAATTCCAAGCACTAATGTCCTTCTGAAAGAAGAAATTCCTCCTCACCTCCAAGTTAAGTGGGAGACTCCTTATTTTAAAACTGTTCTAGATTTCCCCCAAATGCGATATGGTCGCGTGATAGTATCCCCTTCAGAAATCCTTTACAACCTTGAGCCTAGCTTGGCCACTCAAGCCTTTTCTGCTACCTAGAATAATTCAAACTGACAGAAGTGAAGAAATATTTTTGACTTTCTGTGTAACTGTAGGAGGTTAGGCATGATCAAACTCCATGTTCACAAACAGTTGGAAGTACTCTGCACTACATGGGAGTAGTTCGGTGTACGTTGTAAAAAGTGGTCCTGGGAAACAAGAGGAAGAATAAGGCAGAAGGTGGAGATGGTTGATCATTTCCCAGTTGATAGAAAGGGGGGGGGGGGTCTACAGCCTCATCTCCTGAATGGGGAACGCTCCGAGCCCCAGAGGAGAGGCATTGAATCAATTAACCGAAAATCAATTATTCGCACGAAATAGTGTCCGCCCATCTCATTCAGATAATCAAGGTTCCTCTGTAAACACCATAGGTGGAATCAGGGCATGAATCCTGTTGTAAAGTCTGGTACTTTCTGAATTGCAGGTACGACACTAGATGTGGTGGAAGTGGAACAATATGACCCGTACAATGATAGCTGGGCCCTGATTGACCCCATGGTGAAGTATGTCACTAACTTCACTGTCACAGGCTGCATGGGAAAACTCTATGTGATTGGTTCATGTGCAGCCAAGTACAATGTTCTGACCCTGCAGTGTTATAATCCTGTCACAGGTAGGTGCTGTTCAAGACTCCGGAAAGAAAGGAGAACTGTAAATGTGCAATGTTGATTTGATTGTTTTCAATTGATATTCCTTTGAATCTCATGCAGCTCCTTGTAACCTGTACATATCCTGTCAATTTAGTAGTGTACTTCATCATTTCATTGCCTTTTCCCATTCCCATTCTATTCTCTTTGTTATTCCCTTCCTTGCTTTATTCCCCACTCCTCTTCTTGCTGTAGAACAGATCTTGGATGAGGAATCAATTGGAAGAAGTGACTAATATTGCCTTGTCTCTCTTAGAAACCAAGAAGCAGAGAGGCAGGGTCCATTGAGGAATCATCATTGCCCCACATTGTTCAAGTGTCTGATACGCAACATGAAACACTGAAGATTGGGATAGTAAATAGTACACAAATATGCTGGGAAACAGGGATTTATTCTAAAATTATGGTTTTCAATTTAGGGCAAAGTTTCATCAAACATGTTAGGAATCTGTTGTCACACAACACACCCAAGACACCCACAATACTGATAGTGCAGCAACTCTGATCATAAAGCAAGCTGTAACATTAGTTACAACTCAACCCTATTCTCTTGTTCAGAACCCAATATCAGATTGTCTTATAACAAAGGTGTGTGGCTATTCTGCTCCTATAAATTCCTCAGATGTATTTCTTTCAGTTGCTAAAATATTGAGTGATCACCTAAACTGACAGCAATAGTTTCAACCTCCTCAGAAATATCAGGCATTACCTTGGACACAGCAAGCCATCAGCACTGAATAATAATCTGAAACATCTCCGTGTCGCCAAGAGAATCACAACTTGCTTCCCTTCCTTCCAAGAAAATGTTCTTTCTAGCACAATATTTCAAACTTATACAGTTAAAGTGATCAGACTTTCTCTACATATCCCCCTTCACATTTTTGCTTTGACTCTGCAGATAACTGGAGTGTTGTTGCCTCTCCATTCATTCCCAAGTACCTCTCGGCTCCCCGGTGTGTCGCTGTAGATGCTATGGTTTATTTAATCGGAGACAACACGAAGAAAGTCTATGCATACGATTCCGAGGCCAACATGTGGCAGAAGGTAGGAGTGGAGGGAAGAGCTGGGGCTGATGGTACTTTTAATTACCACATTGCACTGTCTCTTTCCCTTAGCAGTGGCTCAATGTTAACTCGCAACATCAATCGTAAGTGTTGATAAAGCAGAGGAAGGTTTTCCCAGGTCTCTAAAACGATGAACCAATACAAATCCATGTTCTCTCCTCATGGCCATTCAGCGTCAGTAATTCACCAGCTCTTCCTTTGAAATGTAGGATTGTTTCTTGTGGCTCACTCCACGTGACTCACACTCAGAAAGGTGGGGTGAGATTTTATTGATCTTGATGGAAATTCCAATCACCTAGAGGAAGTTAAGATTAGATTAGATTAGATTACTTTAGACACGATTAGATTACTCACAGTGTGGAAACAGGCCCATCGGCCCAACAAGTCCACACCTACTCTCCGAAGAGCAACCCACCCAGACCCATTCGCCTACACTTACCTCTTCACCTAACGCTATGGGCAATTTAGCATGGCCAGTTCACCTAACCTGCACATTTTTGGATTGTGGGAGGAAACTGGAGCACCCAGAGGAAACCCACATAGATGCGGGGAGAATGTGCAAACTCCACACTGACAGTTGCCTGAGGCGGGAATTGAACCCAGGTCTCTGGTGCTGTGAGGCAGCAGTGCTAACCACTGTGCCACTGTGCTGCCCATGTACTGTTTTTATTTATTCGTGGTGTCATGGGTGTCTCTAGCTGAGCCAGCATTTATTGCCTGTACCTAGTTGCCCTGGAGAAGGTGGTGGTGAGTCACCTTCTTGAACTGCCACAGTCCATGTGCTGTAGGTAGACCCACAATGCCCTGAAGGAGGCAATTCCAAGATTTTGATCAGGCAACAGTGAAGGAACGGCATTACATTTCCAAGTCAGGATGATGAGTGATTTGGCGATGTGGTGTTCCATTGTATCTGCTGCCCTTCTCCTTCTATATGGATGATTCTGTTTAAGGAGACTTGTTCAATGTCTGCAGTGCATCTTGTAGATAGTACACACTGCTACTACTGAGCATCATTGTGAAGGACATGGATGTTTGTGGTGCCAATTATGTGCTGTCAAGCTTCTTGAGTTTTGCTGGAGCTGCAGCTGTCTGGGCAAGTGGAGAGTATCCCAACAAATTCCTGATCTATGCCTTGTAGATGGTGGACAGGCCGTGGGAAGTCAGGAGGTGAATTACTCACCTCAAACCTGCTGTATGGACCACTGTATCAAAGATTTACCTGTCTTTTGTGATTTACTCATGTAAGTATGAAGAAAGTAATGATTCCCCTGCCCATCTTATATAAATATTATCACCAGCTTATGGATGTTCACCCATTCCCACCTCACCACTCTGCACCTGCCACTCCCTTTATCCATAGCTCCCCCTACACCTGTCCCCCTGTCCCGAAGAAGGGTTACACCTGAAATGTTGACTTCTCCATCTTCTGATGCTGCCTGGCTTGCTGTGTTCTTCCAGCCTCCTGCTTGTCTATCTCTGGGCATTTTTGACAAAAGCCAAATGGTACCCACATGAGGGCAAACTGCTATGAAATATTGCAGCAAGATTCCATCACTGATGATACACCATAGCCATAAGCATTTAACTAAACACATTGCTCCCTTCTCGGTACCTTTTGCGTTTAGTGGCTCAGTCACAATAACATGTACATTTTTTTCAAGCGTCTTCAGTGTCCTAAAACATTCCGAAGTGTACAAGTGAGTGTAATCTGAAAGATCTTGGCACCAAACTACCAAAGATATTAGCATAAGAGAATATTCAAACAAGACACATTCCTCTCCATTTATCTTTCATGGGGTATGGGCACCATTGGCCCACCCCTAATCGCCCTTTCACTGAGTCATTTGCTCAGGTTATTTTAACAGTTAGTCAAGGGCCAACCATGTGGCTAAGAGTCTGGAGAGACTTGTGGGCCCATCAGGTAAGAAGGGCAAATTTCCTTACTTAAAGGGCATTAGTGAACCAGGTATGTTTTAACGACGTGTTGTGGTGATTTCATGTCCCTGAGGCTATCTTTTCAATTCCGGATTTTATCAGTTGAATTTAAATTCTACGGAATGCTGTTGTTGTTGAATTTGAGCCTGTGTCCCCTGAGTATTAGCTTGGGCCTCTGTTCTAGTGACAGTACCGCTGCACCACTATCCCCCTGTAATGGAGAACTTGTTCCAAGCAACCACTGCAAGCTAAGAACCCTCACTGGAGATGTTTTTGATCAGTGCTGGCAGGTTCTTCACCAACGGCATGGAATGTTTTGCTGTGACATCTAATGTTAACCTGCTTCCTCCAAACTTTTACTGCAGCAGTTTGAACTCAACTTGCTTACAAACTACTACAAGAGATTCACCTTGCCCCACTTGTACATTCAGCATTAAGCAATCCTTGCTGCTATGCTCTTGATCTCCACTTTCAAAATAGGAGCAAGTTTTATTTGTTGGTAAAAGGGTTTGCTGATCAAGAGCTGAGACGTGTTCTTCAATAAATCAAGAGCTGAGATTTGACAGTTGGCAAAGTTTATTTTCATAATTTGCTTTTGGGATGAGTGCATCACCGGAAACGTCAACATTAATTGCCCTTGAGAGGTTGGTGGTCAGTTGCCTTCTTTAATCGCTGCAGTCCATGGGGTGTAGGGCTGCTCACAGTGCTGTTTATGGAGGGCTCCCAGGATTTTAACCCAACAACAGTGAAGGAATGGGATTTAGTTGAAGTTAGGATGGCATGTGGCTAGGAAGGGATCTTGCAAGTGGTTGTGTTCCCACGTATCTCTTGGCCTGAATCCTTCTAAGTTGCATTTTCTTTGACAATGTACCAAAACGTTCCACAGCCAAAGTATATACTCATGGGTCTCTTTGTAATCTGATTGAAAGTACCAATGCTCTTTAATGATGGAGAATCACACCACTGCTGATAAGCTCGTGAAGTTGGTAGAATAATCCTGGTACACCATGATTCAGCCTCATGGATGGATGTCAGGGATCTCATTCTTTGAACTGGCATCCCATCATTCATTTTACTGCAACTGATATCCCATGATTCATTGTACTGTTGTCTCATAATCCAATGGGTTTGACATGTCATGATGTATAATTGTCCTGCTGTCCTATTTCAGGTCCAGTTGCTCCATAGGCTCCATGAGAATGGCGGCATGGTGGTTGTTGCTGGGAAGATTTATGTTACTGGCGGTCACTGGAAGGGGATGGAAGGAGACTACAGTGTGGAATTAGAGGTGTATGATTGTGCCAAGGACATGTGGACTGTGGAGGGCTCCCTGCCGCGTCCCTGGCTTTATCACGGGTCTTGTTCCATTTTTGTTGACACATCAAGATGGACTGAAGTATTTCCGGACATCAACACCTAGAGAAACCCACTTGTAACTCTTCTTTGTCCATGCAGCCAACTGTGGAGACTGCCTGCACAACACAGCACAGCTCACACAATGACCAGTTAGTGGAAAAAAGGAGAATATAACTTGCTCTCCAAAATGGGCTGCACTTGCTCTTTATTAGCAGCTTCACCTTCGATAGTCTGAGAGGTTTGTTTTCTAGAAAGCCTCCCCTGGAGGCCAGGTATTCAATGAAGCAAATGGACTGCGTTGCAGGATCAAGCTCAAAACTCAAAATGTCTGGCATCCAACATGATCAAGCTTATTCACAAGTTGTGCTTATTGGATTGGGTGTCAGCATTCAGTTATGGCATGTGAAAGAAATAAATTATTCAATATAAGTGGTCTGTTGGCAACCCATAAACAATGATGTAATCTGACAATGGGCTCCAGATCAGGCCTCTTGACATTTATTTTGAGCTGTCATCACAACTCTTCAGATCAGATTAGTGCAGATGACATCAAAAATACTCACTACCACAATCACCTTAACCTTGAAGAGTGAAGCTGAGCAAATAATAGGTAGCAATATTCTTTTTTATAAATGCACATTATGTTATTTTATCTGCAGTAATATAACCTTATCCGCTTAGTGCCAACACGTGAACCTGTAAGGACCCTCCCAGTCACTTTAACAGCTGTTCAAGTTCAAGGATCTACCTAGAAATGGAAATGACCTTCAAAACACATCATAAAATAATGGAAAACAAAACAATGGGTGAACATTGCGTGGAGTGGTGAGTTTTGCCTCCAGTATAGTATCTTTATCTGATGTGGCCAGGTTTTATGTTATCCCTCATAACATATTGAGCAGGTATTGAAGGATCCAATAAATATAGATTATTACAGCTGGCTATTATATGCAAACTCTACATTCACAGATGTGGAAGTGCCAGTGTTAGACTGGGATGGAGAAAATCAGAAGTCACAGGACACCAGGTTATAGTCCAACAGCTTTTTAAAAATCATAAGCTTCACCTGACAAAGGAGCAGTGCTCTGAAAGCTTGTGATTTCAAATAAAATAGTTGGACTATAACCTGGTGTTGCGTGACTTCCGACTACATTCACAGACGCCTCAGTGTCTAGGTTAGTAATAAGTGATAGAAGCAGCATGTTTCCATTGGCTATTATATATAATTATTGTTACAGATAATTATTGAATTCACAGATGTACCTGAGCAACTATTAAGTTGAGCAACAAACTTTTATTAATATGTCATGCTTTGTGATCTTAGTTAAGACTGAGTATGCAATCTTTTTACTCTTAGATTACAAGTGATGATACCATGACCATGTCTCTTAAAGGTATTCTGACGTACTGACCATGAAATACAGCACAACATTAAGGGGGTACAATCCAACAGAGTAATGTCCTTCCAAGGAGAGCTTGAAATAGGGTCATCGAGTCATAAACACACCCTTTGGTCCACACTGACCAGACATCCCAATCTGACCTAGTGCCATTTGTCAGCATTTGGCCCATATTCAATTCATTCAGATGTCTTTTAAATGTTGTAATTGTACCAACATCCTCCACTTACTCTGGCAGGTCGTTCCATAAACATACCACCTTCTGTATGAAAACATTGCCCCTTAAGTCCCTTTTAATTTTTTCCCCCCTCACCTTAAACCTATGCCCTCTAGTTTTGGACTCCCTTACCTTGGGAAAAAAAGACCTTGAGTTTTCACCATACACACGTCTCCCATGATATTACAAACCTCAATAAGGTCAAAATTGCTTACTCACATTTAATTAAGATTAAAACTAAAGAAAGAAAACTTATTCTGGCCCTCAAAGCATTACTTTTCTCTCCATTTATGTTAGCAACATCAAGCTGTTACCCTTTATTTTAAATTGATCTTCATTTTTGTTGCCATCGTTACGAGATATTGACAAGTAGCACCATCTCCTGGCCAAACTTGGAATCACATGAACTATCATGCTCGATTATGCAGGCCTTTAGCTTCCTGAAGAAGGGCTCAAGCCCGAAACGTCGATTCTCCTGCTCCTTGGATGTTGCCTGACCTGCTACGCTTTTCCAGCAACACATTTTCAGCTAAAAAAAAGTCTCAATGTTTTGATAAGGCGCAACACTGTGGATACAATATTCAGCTCAACAATTGCAGACAGTTAGACATGGAATCACAGAATAGCTACAGAACAAAAAGAGATAGTTTGGCCTATTATGCCTATGCTTGCTTTCTCCAAGACCAATTCACTGCGTGTCACTCTCCTGCCTTTCATACAGCTGTGCAGATGATTCCTCTTCAGATTACAATCCAGTGGTCCCATATTGGACATAAACCATTGATAATGATGTTGCTGCTCTCGCTACACCTGGCCCGTATTTGGGTTTCTTTAGTTGTCCTTTTGCCATCTTCTTCTGCCTGACAGCATCTTTTTTTCTCTAACTTAATCTCCCTGCTTTTCCACTTGTTGGGGAACTTCCTCTCTTGTTCTTTCCTCCCCTTCATCCTTTCTCTGTATTTACTTAAAATCAGCTTGCTTTTCTAACAGGAAGTTCTTAACCCGAAACATTAACTCAGTTTCTTTCTTCACTGATGCTGAGTGTCGCATATGGGTCTGACAGAGTTAATACTGAAGCACGCTGTACACGTTACCCACACTGCTGAAGTCATGTAGATCCTGCCATCTGGTTGACCTCAAAGTCGGTAACTATGTCTACCATATCAATTTAACCTGTAACAAGTGGCTAAGATGCAATAAGGTATCTCTTCAGGAAGTGGTTTCTCTCTATCATGCTAGATTATGCAGGCCTTTAGCTTCCTGCACCATAATGGTAGCAATAACCTTCAATACGACTAGCAACTGGTATAGTGTAGGGAGACAGCTCTGCCCAATAAAACTGAGTGTTTCCAACATTGTTTCTATTTCAAGTTGCTAGCAATGAATGTACTTTGCGTTTAGATAATGGATCTAAAAATATTCCATTACTGGAATGGGGGAGATTAACTGGACGATATATGCACTTTTCCTGTTTTTCTTCCTGTATCTGTGATTGTAGTCACTCTCCGTGTCCCAGATTTCCCTGATCTCTTTTTCTCCCCCAATGCTTTTTCATCTTAATTCCCAAGCTATCAATCACCATTGATACCCATTGCCAGGGATCTTTCAGAACAATGAACACTAACCCCTGGTCAGGGTATAAATCTCCTGTGAAGTGCAGCTCCATCTCAGATACCTCAGGTTCACAGGTTTCAGGATAGGTCCGGTCATCCTTCACACAAGGCAAGCAACTGAAATGAAACCCCAACAGGGCAGAAGCAACTTGAAGGAAATGTATTGATGCCCTGATACACTGAACAGCACAGAATAAAAGCAGATAATTTGAGGAATGAACGCAGGCCTGGTGACATTTGTGGAGAGAGAGTGGCAAAATAAACATTTCAGGTGGATGTCCTCCCAATCAAAACTGGGAAAAAGTCAGATTATAAATAAATATTGAGGTAGGAGGATAGAGGGTGGGCAAATGAATGGAAAGGACTTAGGCAGGAGAACAGAAATATGAAAAGATGAGGAGATGGTAATGGATAGAAATAAACAATGCATTCAGGGGAGGTGTAAATGGTTACGGATAATAGAAGGGGCAGAGGGGAGTTTAGGAAATTTGACCAAGAGGACAAAACTAGATTGACCTGATCAAGGCATGGTTTTGAAGCATTGGTCTAGACAATTTGTTACAACTGGAAAGACTGAATTTACATAATATCAATTAAATGTAAGCGGATGTTTTAAGGTATGTGATTTTCTGCTCTTTTGTTTCAAACCTTGAGCTGTGTAGAATTGAATAAATTAGTGAATCAAAATCTTGCTTAACTTTCTGCAGTGAATATATTGATGAAATCTCTGCATCATTGAAATGCCTCCGTCATACCGGAATAGTTGGGGGCCTCCGTTTCCTCCCTCACATGTCCCTCATCAGCCCTTGCCTTCATCCTCCTTCTTCAATTTTCACTTTGGAATCCTTCCAAGTGGTAGAATTGCAAAGGGCTCCCACCCCCTTGTCATTTCACATGGGAAAAGAGATGGTTAATCTGCTGGCAGGAGAGCCCAGAACCCATTTGAGCTCAGTCGTTAAGGGTTTACAGAAGCTCTGGCAGCTGTCCATCAGTTGAAGAATTGGGTTGCAAGTTAGTAAGGAGCATGTGGCAATCTTCTTGCATGGTCCCTTTTGAATTGATGATCGGTAGGAGATGCCTGTGCCTCCGACTGGATTGGGGCTGACTGCAGATGGTTGTCCATCATGTCCTTTCCTGCCAAATTAAATTCCACAGCAAGTTTTTTTTTTCTTTCATGAGGATATTACTCTGTGAGTTTGTGACTCTAACTGTGGGACCTCTCATTTCCCAGACATGGAACATGCTCAATTCCAAGGTCGGAGGAAAGGAAATAAGCAGGCAGGAACAGATTGCGCCGGGTCTTTTCCACAACAGGTTGAGGATTTCTAGAACTATCCGTGGTACAGGGCTTGTGGCTGCATTCAGGGAGGGGTTAATTCCTGGGCTTTCTACCACAGTTTTCTCAGTCAGGAAGGGCATCTGAAGACACCCAGTGTGGGGGCTTACACCAGGATCCACATGGATTCTGATGATTTCCAATTCAAATTCGATTCTGGAACTGTCGACCTTCTTAAGCTGGAGAAGCTTGGTACTGGAAACCCAGAGGCTTTTCACAGGCCTTCAGCTAGGCTCCTGTTTCCACCCTCCAGCCCTAGCACACGGTCTTTCCAATGATTAAAATTGTTCCAAGATGATTAATTGACCTGAAATGGGAAACTTTGATCAGACTCCACCCCTCATCCATCTGGAACACCAAAGGGAAAAAATCGACCCTTGTGATACTGAGAAGTCTCGTAGGATACTACAAAACCATGGGGCCTGACTCTCATACTCACTGCCTGACTGCCGTGTGTGGCGGCCGCATATGGGATATATCACACATCCAAGGAAGTGGAAAAGTCAGGGTACGGGAGGAGCCATTGAAAGAGAGGAAAGAGATGACTGCACGACCACAAAGAAAAGCTGTTTGTAGAGAGAGGTTTGGAAATTAGGTGCGACAGGATAGGGACTGTTCACACCTTCAAATAAGACTTTCAAATCTATCCAGTGTGGTTAGGTTTGTATAGTTTATTAGATCACCGAAAAGTCCCTTCAACATAAGGAGCATCTTTAATGTGAGTTCGTACCTTTAAGACAAACAGTTTTTCACTTTTTTGATCAAGGTATTTTGAGTAGAAACAGAGTTTCACAGCACGGACAAAAATCATTGGATTATCGGGCTTGTTTGCTGTCTGAAATAACTATCGCCCCTTTTCCCTGCCTCTGTCCATTGCTTCATTTTACTTTTCCTTTTATAATCCTTGTGTGATTCTCTTCTAAGTGACGATATAAGATAGAATGATCTTGATGGGGACCATAAGTGAGGACCATAAGACATAAGAGCAGACATTAGGCCATTCAGCCCATCGAGTCTGTTCCATTCAATCATGGCTGATACGTTTCTCAACTCCATTCTCCTGCTTTCTTCCTGGAACCGTCAATCCCCTTGATACTCAAGAACCTGTCTATCTCAGTCTTAAATATACTCAATGACCTGGTCTCTACAGCCTTCTGTGGCAATGGGTTCCATAGATTCCCCACTCTCTGGCTGAAGGAGTTTCTCCTCAGTTTTAAAAGGTCTTCCCTTTACTCTAAGGCTGTGCCCTCGGGTCCTAGTCTCCCTGCCATTGGAAACATCTTCCCAAAATCCACTCTGTCCAGGCCATTCAGTGTTTTGTAAGTTTCAGTGAGAATCCCCCTCATCCTTCTAAACTCCAACAAGTATAAACCTAGAGTCCTCAAATGTTCCTCATATGTTAAGCTTTTCATTCCTGGGACCATTCTTGTGAACCTCCTCTGAACACACTCCAGGACCAGAACATCCTTCCTAAAATATGGAGCCCAAAACTGTGTACACTACTCCAGATGTGGTCTGACTGGAGCCTTATAGAGTCTCAGGGATACATCCCTGCTTTTATATTCAAGTCCTCTTCCCTGCCCCTCCTTTTCTGCAGTGTGCCATCCAGCACAATCTTTCATGAGGTGGCCAATTAAGAGGTTGCCTCCATGTTTGTTGTCAATTAGTCGGGTGGCTATTTGAGGCAGGAGCCTATTCGGAGGGCCCATACCACTGGATGGTTGACACCTCATTAGTAAAGGTGAACATAGCTGAGACAGATAGGGAAGCAAGGCATCTCCTCAATGTGGAAGCATGCTGGAATGCATGCAGCAAACTTTAGAATAAAGGAGGGACAGAGATCAGGAGGGGCAAGGTGATTGGAGGGATTTAAGAGCAAGAATGAGACTTTTAAAATCGAGTCACTGTTTATCCAGTCCACAGTGCAGGCTAGTAAGCACTGAAGTGATGGGCAGAATGGATAGAAGTTAGGCCACATGCAACAGAGTTTCGAATGACCCCAGGTTTACAAAGGATGGAATGTGAGAAAGCAGCCAGAGATTTGGAGCTAACAGGAGTGTTGGTGAGGATTTTGACAGTATAAGAGCTCAGGCAGAGATTGAGTGGGATGATATTGCACAGCTGGAATTCTGATGGTGCAACTAATGAAATCGACAGTGAGGGAGCAGAGTTTGTGATGAGAGCCAAAGGCAATGGCTTCAAACTTCCTGACATTTAGGTGGAAGGATTGTCTGCTCTTCCAGCTGATGTCTGACTGGCAGTCTGGCAATTTCAAGACAATAGAGGAATCGAGTGTTATTGCTGAGGTCAGTCTGCAGTGTTACACATGTTCCCTTCCATCAGGGAATATGTGGAAACTGACGTGGGATAATGCCGTCAAGGGGTAGCATGTTGATAAGAAATCAGAGAGGGTTAAGAGTAGATCCACAGAGGAGAGATATTGGTAAAGCAGACATTAATTGTGATGAGGTGGCTACAATTAGTAAGAATGGAATCAGATGAAAGCAATCCCAACCAATTGGACAAGGATGGTGTGGTCAACTGTGTCAAAGGCTCCAGTCATGGCAAGAATGATGAGGAGGTGTTATTTCTCTTTGCCACAGTCACATAGGATGTCATTGTGGTCACGATAGGAACTGTTGTGGTCTGAGGTCGAGGGCAGAGTTTGATTGGAGACATTCAAACAGGGAGAGCTGAATAGGGAGGCAACACATTGGAAAGAAAAGTGAAGTTGGAGATGGAACAGTGCAAAGATAGAGAGGTCAAGGGTTGCTTTCTTAAGGAATGAAGGGACAATGGAAGATTTGAAGGTGAAAGGGACAGAACCCAAGAAGGAAGAGGAACATTAATGATACCACAAGGAGCAGGAGGGAAAGCTGGACAGTCAGTAGATTAATGGGATCAGAGTCTTGGAAGGTGGGTGTGGGTCTACTGGACAAGTTAAACTCAGGGAGGGCACAAGGAAAGTAAGGAGGGGAAGTAGTGAAAAATACAACTCAGAGCTAGGGAAGGAAAAACCTTACCTGTGGTCTAACCAGCTGGACTAGGAGACAGAGTGAAGGGGTGAAAATAGCTACTGGGATAACCTCAATTTGCTGACAACTATTAATGAGCTCTTGGTACTCCTTTTTGGAATGGGGTTTAAGAGGACCTTTACAAGTAGAGATATGAAACCAGGGGTTATTTTTGCATTCTAGGGTGAGCAAGCAGTTTGGGGAAACAACAGCAGTACCTGATCAGACTTTGTGTGTGATCCAGCCAAATCTGGCTAAACCAGTTGTCTGCCATATCCTTCAAAATCTGTGTCCCTTGGATTTACAGAAGCAAGATGAAGGCTGAGTCAGGGAAGGTGTCAAGCTGAGAGGGCATGACGGTCTCCACGGAAACGGGGGTATCAAAGGTGGCGGTGAGTGTCAGTTTGAGCAGATTGCTAGTTGCAGAAATGTTGTGATGAATGGAAAAAGCCAGACAGTTAGGATTTTGAGAACACAGTTGTAAGTAAATTGGTGGAGGTATATTCTCCAGGGGCAGACATGGGAGGAAATAGTGTTTGGGCAAAAACAAGATGTGGCTGGAGAGGAAAACAAGGAAGTAATCAAAAATAGCCTTACCTGTGATCGTTAGTGGTTATGAGGTAATAAGGGATGGTTTTGGGAGAATGAGATTGAGGGAAGTTTGTTGGGGGAGGTGGGGCATTGCTGCAGTAAGGGTGGTGGGTGGGTGGCAGTGAACTGAGGGAATAGATAGCATGATGAATTGATATGAAGCTTGATATCACCTAAGGTAAGATATTTCTTAATACAGAGGCTATGGGAGGAACACAGTGATAACAGCTCGCAGAGTGTTTGGGTGTTACAAGATCTGAACAGTTTGTTTACTTAATCTCACTATTAGGTAGGTATAAATAGATTACGTTCGATAATGGCTGCCTGCAGTTAAGCATTTGTCGGTCTTACACAGTATAATATAAAATATACACTTCTGTCACAACACTACAGCTTTCTTACAGAAACTCAGCACCCACAGACCAGTTGAACCGGGAACATTCCTCATCACAATGGATGTTTCAGCACGCTACACCAGCATCCACCACAATGATGTCATCGTGACAACAGCTTCAATACTCAACACCAACAACCGCCAACCTCCCAGCACCATCCTACAACTCATGAGCTTTATCCTCAATTCACCTTTGATAACCAGTTCTTCATCCAGACACACGGAACAGCCACGGAGACCAAATCTGCATCCCAATATACCAACATTTTCATGCACAAGACTTCTTTATTGCACAGGGCCTCCAACCAGCACTCTCCACCAGATATATTGACAACATTTTCTTCCTCTGGACTCATGGTGAGGTGTCACTGAAACAACTACACAGTGATATTAACAAGTTGTGGTTCTGTTTGCCGAGCTGGGACTTTGTGTTGCAGACATTTTGTCCCCTGTCTAGGTGACATCCTCAGTGCTTGGGAGCCTCCTGTGAAGCACTTCTGGGATGTTTCCTCCGGCATTTATAGTGATTTGTACCTGCCGCTTCCAGTTGTCAGTTCCAGCTGTCCGCTGCAGTGGCTGGTATATAGAGACCACGCGGACTCATAATAGCACACACACCAACAGCCACTCACAGGCAACAACTCACCAGAACGAAGGACCCGATACCCAGCATGAGCAAAACCAATGTAGTGTACAAATTCCCATGCAAGGACTGCACAAAACACTACATAGGACAAACAGGAAGACAGCTAACGGGTCCGCATCCATGAACATCAACTAGCCACGAAACGACATGACTAGCTATCCTTAGTAGCCACACACTCAGATGACAAGCAGCATGAGTTCGACTGGGACAACACTACTATTATAGGACAAGTCAAACAGAGAACAGCCAGGGAATTCCTAGAGGCATGGCACTCACCCACAGATTCAATCAATAAGCACATCGACCTGGACCCAATATACCGACCACTGCAGTGGACAGCTGGAACTGACAACCGGATGTGGCAGAGACAAACCACTACAAATGCCGGAGGAAAGATCACAGAAGCACTTCACAGGAGGCTCCCAAGCACTGAGGATGTCACCTAGACAGGGGACGAAATGTCCGCAACACAAATTCCCAGCTCAGCGAACAGAACCACAACAATGAGCACCCGAGCTACAAATCTTCTCCAAAATATTAACAAGTTTCAGCCCACTATTAAACTCACCATGGACTATTCTTTAGAATCTGTCTCATTCTTGGACACATGCATCTACATCAAGGACTAATACCTCAGTACCTCACTCTCCCACAAACGCACAGATAATCTCATGATGCTAAACTTCTCCAGCTTCCACCCTAAACATATTAAAACAGCCACCCTCCATGGACAAGTCCTATGCATACACAGGATCTAACCAGGTGAGGAGGAACATGATGGACACCTGAAAGTGCTGAAGGATTCCCTCATTAGAACAGGGTGCGATGCTCAAATCATCAATTGCCAGTTCCAATGTGCCACAGTGAGAAACCGTAATGACCCCCTCAGAAGACAGACATGGGATGCAACCGATAGGTCACCCTTTGTTGTCCCAATGCACCCCAGGAGCGGAGAAACTACGCCTTATTCTTCGCAGCCTGCAACACATTATCAATGAGGGTGAGCACCTTGCCAAGACCTTCCCTACGCCTCCGATTCTCACCTTTACACATCTGCCAAACCTTAAACAGGCCATTGTTCGCAATAAACTGACCAACGTACAGTACAACATTGACCACAACATTGTACAACCCTGTGTCATGGCAACCACTGTAAGATGTGTCAGATTGCCAGCATGGATACCACCATTACATGTGGGGACATGCAGGTACTCATGTGACTCGGCCAACTCGGTTATCTATCTCTTACGTTGCAGGCAAGGATGCCCCAAGGCATAGTACATTGACAAGACCAAACAGACACCATGACAACGGATGAATGGACATCGTGCAACAACTGTCAGACAGGAGTGTTCAGTCCCAGTCGGTGAACACTTCAGCAGTTCAGGATATTCAACCTCGGACCTTTGGGTGACCATCCTCCAAGGTGGACTTTGGGATGTGCAACAATGCAGAGTGGCCGAACAGAGGCTGATAGCCCATGAGGATGGCCTCAACAGGGACCTTGGGTTTATGCCACTATACAGGTGCCCGCACTACACTACACACACACACACACATACAAACACACACTCATGCAGACACTGTCTCATACACACGTTCTCTCTCATATACACACACTCACACGTACACACTCGCATGCACACACACACACACACTCTCTCATGCTAGCACACAAGTAAGTCTACAGGGTGAATTTGCATTTGCAGAATTGTATTTGCAGAGTCATTCTAAATTGCTCAAAAAGCACACAATCTGCAGGCAATCAATGCAGGTAGTCAATCCATGTAACATTTTATAAATTCCTACTTTGGTAATAGAACAGTTTGACTCAAGATTAGGATTCAGACAGACTCTAACCTCACACCTTTAATGCATTGTCTGAGCTGAGATGTCAGCTTTTTTAAAGTGATCTCAAGAATATGACTTAAAAGTAGTTCTGGGACTTTTATATTAATGAACCGACACCTGCAACCCCTACTAAAAGATGGAAGACTTAACAGCAATCTAAGTTTGTTCAACATATATTTTCAGTTGCATGACACTGTGATCTTTTGCTATAAATTCTGTGTCTTATGATACTCCTCCACAGCCACCTGATGATGGAGGTAGGGCAGCATCCAAGGAGCAGGAAAGTCATCAGGCCTTTGCCCGAAAAGTCGATTTTCCTGCTCCTTGCTTGCTACCTGACTTGCTGTGTTTTTCAGCACCACTCTAATCTTGACTCTAACCTCCAGCATCTGCGGTACCCACTTCCGCTACCTGATGAAGGAGCAGTGTTCTGAAAGCTAGTGTTTCCAAATAAACCTGTTGGGACTATAACTTGGTGTTGTGTGATTTTTTAATATAGAATAGAAAGATGACAACAAGGTGAGGATAGAATTTTCTTTCACATTTTATTTATGAAGAACAATGGAAGTCCAAAGGTTGATGTTGAGGCAGTTTGATTGATTTAAGTCACTGTTGCCTGTACGTGTTGTATTCAGGTGCATCAACCAAGTTGAACCGCAGAACTGAAGTCAAATTTTGAGAACAGTAGAGGAATTCAGTCGTAACAAAAATGATTAATATAATTGTAAATGAGGTGAACAAAATGAAACAAACAAAAAACACAAATAAAATTGAAAGCAAATGAAATAAATGATGCAGTAAAATGAAGAAAGTGTATTTCTCACGGTGTTGGGGCCAAATGCTTCTGAAGTGGTGGCCAACCAATTTGCCCACAAGACCCCAATATTATGGACTAATCTGAAATTATTGAGATCCTAGACTCATTATGGGATGGCTGAGAATAAAATTGCGCTGAGAGTCACATTGAATTAATGGAATTATCGTCAAGTGAGATCGTCGCAGGTTACGTTCTCCAATTAAAAATACACTCTCGGCACTTTGGGTATGTCATGATCTTAGAAATCAACCTGAAAGGCAATTTCTGGGAGTCGTCAAGAACAATAAAATCCATGAGCAGCTTTTAAATGGAAGAGAGGCTGCAAAGAGACAGCTATGGCAATGGCAGAAAGTGATAGTTGCAGTTTGAGAGGGAGTTATTTTCCTGAGGCAGCAGTGAAGATTTAGCAGGATCCAGGCTTACGGCAGCAAGATTCCCAGTTGCAGAATCAGAAGGCTAAATACTGCCATTGCGGTGGTAGCCACCAACCATTTAAGTTCTGCCTGTGAGAAACTCAGTCATGTCCAGGTGACGTGCTGAAGCAGAGGAAACAGCAATGCTTCAGCCTGTGGTAGGGCTTCAGGTTGCAGCCACACACCAAACAGAACTTGCTGTAGATCTAAAGCTAGTTCAGGAGTCTGGAAATTCTCTGAAGCCCAAATGACAGCTATGGAATTGGAAGCTGACATTATCAGCCAGGGAGAGCAAAAGGTGACTCCAACGTGGGCAGCACGGTGGCACAGTGGTTAGCACTGCTGCCTCACAGCGCCAGAGACCCGGGTTCAATTCCCGACTCAGGCGACTGACTGTGTTGAGTTTACACGTTCTCCCCGTTTCTGCGTGGGTTTCCTCCGGGTGCTCCGGTTTCCTCCCACAGTCTAAAGATGTGCGGGTCAGGTGAATTGGTCATGCTAAATTGCCCGTAGTGTTAGGTAAGGGGTAAATGTAGTGGTATGGATGGGTTGCGCTTCGGTGGGTCGGTGTGGACTTATTGGGCCGAAGGGCCTGTTTCCACACTGTAAGTAATCTAAAGAATGAAAGGGTGTAAGATATAATAAGTCTGTAAGTTAGCTCACTGAGTTTGAAGGTTTGTTTTCAGGCATTTGTCACCATACCAGGTAACACCATCAGTGAGAATCTCTGGTGAAACACTAGTGGCATGTCTCACCTCTCTATTTATAGGTCTTGGTTCCTTAAGGTGCGTGATGTCATTTCCAGTCATTGTTTTCAAGGGAAGGTAGATAGGATCTAAGTCGATGTGTTTATTGATGGAGTTGTGGTCAGAGTGCCATGCCTCTAAGAATTCTCATGTGTGTCTTTGTTTCGCCTGTCCTAGGCTGTGTGTGCTGTCCCAGTCAAAATGGTGCCCTTCTTTGTTTGTATGTATGGAAACCAGTGAGAGTGGGTCGTGTCATTGGGTGGCCAATTGGTATTCATGTATTCTGGTGGCAAGTTTCCTGCTTGTGTGTCCGATGTTGTCTTTTTTACAGTTCTTGCATGGTATCTTGAAAATGATGTTAATGTTTCTGATGGTATCTAATGGATCCTTTAGGTTCATTAGTTGCTGTTTAAGTGTGTTGGTAGGTAAGATATAATTCCTGCACCAAAGTAAAGTTAAACTCTGGACATTTATAGCTCACTTTCATTACTGCTGCAGCAGTGTCAGTTATCTGTAAATAAGAATACAAGAAGCCCCCGAAAGTTAAATTCCCTTACACAAACTGATGTGAAACTGATGGTTTATTATATTGACAGTACTCCAGTGTTTGATGAAGTTAGCATGAGAGTGGAAAATGGTGATGCACCATGTTAGTTGCAGAAGTAGCACAGTTGTAGGAGGGAACAAAGTCTCCCAGATGGGAAAGAATTAGTTTAGAACAACATGTTTAAATTGCAGCAAGTTATTTACAAGTAGGGACCAGTGAGAATACGTCTGACATTGAGAATGTGCTCAGGGAGCACAATCTTTGAGAAAAGAGCATCAAATGATAAGGCTCAAGTCTATATTGAGGACAATATACAGGTGATGTTTTGCAAGTGGAAGCCAGTGACTTACGCACTGTTAGAAGCAGGAAGTAAAGAGCTAAATAGATTACGAAGAATGTGGTCAAATTGAAGAAACCCATGGAAGCAAGTACCTGTTGATTTCTTTGAAGCGTAAAAGAAAGAGGACCCTTTCTAGGTTAATTGCAATCGCAAGTGGATAAACGTAGAGTCCACACCACATTTGCAAAAACCATTGTGGTTTCGAAAAGTTGATTTGCAATTTATGAGCTGCTAGATATATTGTTGCCAGATAATTGTTCCTAATTTATGCCTGATGAATTTGAAATATTTATGATTCAGAATGGAATCAAGCACACGTGCTTATCACCACATCCCCCCAGCACTGAATGGTGCTACAGAATGAAGTTGTCTTTTCAGAACTATTTGCTAAATAATAAAACAAGGCAGCTTTTTCAAAGTTTATTTTCTATACATGGTAGAAAATTTTCTGTTTGCTTATAAAACAGCCTACAATAGGTTGCTCACCTCACAAGTTATTGTTTAACCCCACTCTTAGAACAAACTTTGAAGCTTAAAACTGATATCAGTTTTTAAAAAAAATTAAGAGAAAAGGAAGACAAAGTGAAAATGAGTCATGAAACGTAGAGAGCTCAGTACTGATCAGAAGGCTATGAGAAGGAACCACTGAGGTTAGAAGGGGAAGGTTGGAGTTGTTGTAGCGAGATTTGATATATTCAGATACATAATGAAGCTGAGAAACAGACTACATAAGTGTCATTTAAATCCTTTGCTTGAAGTTAGAAACAATTATACAACCCAATCTGCTTACACATTGTTTTACTCAGTCTGTATTCTGGGAACTTACATACATATATATTTTCATTTCAATGTATAAGTTGCTCTTTTAAGTGTGCAACAATAGTATGTTGTGAGATCTGAATATTATATTCTATTGTCCTCTCTGTTGGATTGATGTAAATAAAGCTAGATTGATAATTGCTGTCTGCAATCAAGCATGTGTTAGTCTTGGTCAGTGCAAAACGTACCATTAAGTAAATCGGTACGGTATTTGGTGGGCAGTACAGAACAAGGATCTTCAATGAGAGCTGAGATGGAAGATGTTCAAAGATGCAGAAAGTAAAAGAAGAATAAGGGGCCAAGGTGAAATGCTGGCTGACCTTTTCCAGGATTTCCTAGTTTTGTTTCAGATTACAAGAATATGTTGTTTTTCCCTTGAATTTTGCACTCAGTGTCACTAGGTGGCAACAGCACAACACTTGTCCAACTTTGCATGGAGGTAGAGTTAGAGTGACTGCATGGTTTGACGCTCTGACTTTAGATTAGATTAGATTAGATTTACAGTGTGGAAACAGGCCCTTTGGCCCAACAAGCCCACACCGACCCGCTGAAGCGCAACCCACCCATACCACCTCCTCTTCTGTAATGTGAACTGTTTTCAAATCAATAATATTTTCTTCCTGAGATCTCTAACTTCAATTTCTTTCTCAACAATAAAACCTGATGCAAAATATTCCTTTACTAACTCGTCCATCCCCTGTGGTTCAACACAAAGACAATCTCATTGATCTTAAAGGCATCTTACTCTCTCTGTGGTTGCTCTCTTACTCTTAATGTATTTATAGGATCCTTTTGAATTATCCTTAACCTTACCTGCTTAGGCTATCTCCTATCCCCTCCTTGCCTTGCTGAATTCCTTCTTAAGAATGTCTACACTCTTTATACACTTCAAGAAATTCAGTTGATCCCAATTATCTATATCTAATATATGATTCTTTTTTATTCTTGACTAGAACTTCAATACCTTTATTCATCCATTGTTCCCTAACCTTACCAGCCTAGCCCACCATACTAACAAGAACATAATGCCTCTGAACTCTTGTTATCACACTTTTTAAAGCCTCCCACTTGTCAGTTGTTCCTTTACCCACGAACATTCTACTCAAATCTGAAAGTTCTTGTTTCATACATTTAAAATTTGCCTTACTTCAATTAAGAACTTTAACTTTTGTGGAAGACTTATCCTTTTCCATAACTATTTTAAAACTCATAGTATTATAATTTCTCATCCCACAGTGTTCCCCATTATTACCTCAGTCACTTGCCCTGCTTTATTTCCCAAGAGAAGGTCAAGTTTTGCTCCTTCTCTTGTTGGAACATTTACATACTGATAAAGAAAATGCTCTTGAATACGCTGGACAAATTCTTCACCATCCAAACCTTTAACACTATGGCAGTTCCAGTCAATGTTTGGAAAATTAAAATCCCCAACTGTTACAACCTTATTACTCTTACATATATTTGAGACCTCTATACATATTTGCTTCTCAATTTTGCTCTATCGGAGGGGTGGGTCTTACAGTACAACCCCATCGAGGTGAACATCCCTTTCTTATTTCTAATCTCAACCTATATATTTTCACTGAACGATGGCTCAGAAATATCCTCTCTAATTGCATTACTAATGTTATTTCTTAATCAAAAATGCCATTCCCTCTCCTCTTTGCCTCTCTTTCTATCCTTCCTATAGCATTTAAACCCCAGAACATCAAGCTACCAGTCATGTCCTGTAATAGCTATGACATCCCAGTCCACTGTTCCTATACAAGCTCTGAGTTCATCAGCCTTGCCTATAAGACCTCTTACATTGAAATAAATGCAGTTTAATTCTTCAGGGTTACTTCATTCTCTGACTTACTAATGTCTATCTTTTCTAATTAACTTGCTTTTTGGTGATTCAGAACCATCCTCACCTTTCTTCCAATTTTCACAATTACTTAGAAACCTCCCTCCCAAAGGATTTGCAGGATCCTGAAATAAAATTACCACGTCTTACCTTTCCAGTTCAGGTGAAACCCATCCTTTTTGAACATGTCTTTTCTACCCCAGAAGAAATCTCAGTGATCCAAGAAACTGCACATTGCACCCCACCACCCTCAGCCACTGATTTATCTGCCCTACCCTTTTATTCCTTCCCTCATTAGAACTTGGTACCATATGTAAGCCAGGGATTACTACTTTTGATGATGCTTTTTTAACCTTCTACCTAATTTCCATGTTCACTCTGCAAAGCCTTAACCCTTTCCCTAACTATATAATTCATACCGATGTGTACACCATCTTACAGCTTCTCACTCTCCCCTTTGACAATATACCTCAAATGTTTTGAGACATCCGTAACCCTGGCATCAGGAAAGTAATGCTCTATCCTAGATTCATGCCCGCTACCACAGAATCTTCTGTCTGTGCCCATGATAGGAGAGTCCCCTATAATAATTTTTTTAAAAATCTTGACTAACCTCGTTTAACGTAAGATTCACTGCTGGTGCCCAAAATCTGACTACCACATTTATTTCCTCTGAGACACCCTTCCAACAGTATCTAAAACAGAATATCTGTTTGAGAGAGGAATAGCTACAGGAGACTTCTCAACTACCATCTTGCTTTTCCTGACAACAAACCATCTATCTGACTGATCTTGCTGAGTAATCACTTCACTAGATCTACCAGTCATCAAACTCAGTGCCTCTTGTATGTCCTCAGTGACATTAACCTAAATATAAGAAACTCTCAATTGCACCTTATATATAAAATAAACTGCCTTTCCTGGCCTTGGCAAGTGATACAAGAAACTCATATGGCATTGGGATAAAAAAAGCACAAAAGAGATGAAACAGAGAATGGGACACTGAGTTCTCCATGCCCAGAAAGATTGCCAGTTAAATTGAACACTTGATCACACAGCATTACTCAATACTTAATCACACGCCCATCTCAAACACCAACTTGTTGAAGATAGCAGTTTAGTTAACTTCCTGCGATCCCAAGTCAGAGATCATCAGATTTGTGGTCAGATAGAACAGGATAGTCAAAAATTTGTTTTGCCTCTTAGTTCAACTCTACCAGTGCACAATTAGCCTCAACTACCCTTGAGTTATAGAGATGAAATGGCAGCTTCCCAAGGACACACAAGTTAATATTTTTAAACTAAATCTGGCTGTCCTACTGATCACATTCTGTAACAGATTGGTTTTGCTAGGCGTAACTCAAATGCCTTTGGGACAATGGTGATCTCTAGACTAATTTGAAAGGATGTGCAAATCAGGAGAATATATTAGAGAGTAATACCAAAGTACACATGGATAGGTGAAGAGTGGAGAATAGGAAATTAGTAGGTGGGATTGCAGAAAGGATGAAAGAAATTGAGTCTAAACTGTATGTCTGTGAGTGCCTGGAGTATAATCAACAAGATTGGGGAGTTACAAATTTGGATTGCTGTGATGGGTGATGATGTTGTGGCTATAACAGAGACGTAGGTCAAGGAAGGAAGTGAGGACTGCAGATGCTGGAGATCAGAGTCGAGAGTATGGTGCTGGAATTGCACAGCAGGTCAGGCAGCATCCGAAGAGCTGGAGAATCGACATTTCAGGCATAATTCGGGCATAAGGGGAAGCTCATTCCTGATGCTGCCTGACCTGCTGTGCTTTTTCAGTACCACATTCTTGACATGGGTCAAGGAAGGACAGGATTGGGTGTTCAACAGTCACAAAGTGTGCAGAAAAACTAAGAGAAACAGGAGGAACGATATAAGTATGGCATCAGGAGATTATTTTAATGCTGCAGAGAAAAGATGTTTGACACAGTTCAAGAAGTTGTTGGAGGGAACCCTAAGGGACAGGATGTACAACTATTTGGAAAGGTAAGAACTGATTCGGGATAGTCAACATGGCTTTGTGCGTGGGAAATCATGCCTCATGAACTTGATTGAGTTTTTTGAGGAAGTAACAAAGAAGTTTGATGAGGGCAGAGTGATAGATGTGATCTATATGGACTTCAGTAAGGCATTTGACAAGGTTCCCCATGGGAGTCTGGTTAACAAGGTTAGATCTCATGGAATACAGGGAGAACTAGCCATTTGGATACAGAACTGGCTCAAAGGTAGAAGACAGAGGATGGTGGTGGAGGGTTGATTTTCAGACTGGAGGCCTGTGACCAATGGAGTGCCACAAGGATCGATGTTGGGCCCTCTACTTTTTGTCATTTACATAAATGATTTGGATGTGAGCATAAGAGGTATAGTTAGTAAGTTTGCAGATGACACCAAAATTGGAGGTGTAGTGGACAGCGAAGAGGGTTACCTCAGATTACAACAGGATCTGGACCAGATGGGCCAATGGGCTGAGAAGTGGCAGATGGAGTTTAATTCAGATAAATGCGAGGTGCTGCATTTTAGGAAAGCAAATCTTAGCAGGAATTACTTAATGGTAAGGTCCTAGGGAGTGTTGCTAAACAAAGTGACCTTGGAATGCAGGTTCATAGATCCCTGAAAGTGGAGTCGCAGGTAGATAGGATGGTGAAGAAGGCGTTTGGTATGCTTTCCTTTATTGGTCAGAGTTTTGAGTACAGGAGTTGGGAGGTCATGTTGCAGCTGTACATGACATTGGTTAGGCCACTGTTGGAATATTGCACGCAATTCTGGTCTTCTTCCTATCAGAAAAATGTTGTGAAACTTGAAAGGGTTCAGAAAAGATTTACAGGGATGTTGCCAGGATTGGAAGATTTGAGCTATGGGGAGATGCTGAACAGGCTGGAGCTGTTTCCCCTGGAGCATGGGAGGCTGAGGGTGACCTTATAGAGGTTTATAAAATCATGAGGGGCATGGATTGGATAAATAGACAAAGTCTCTTCCCTGAGGTAGGGGAGTCCAGAACTAGACGGCATAGGTTTAGGGTGAGGGGGAAAGATATAAAAGAGACCCAAGGGGCAACGTTTTCACGCAGAGAGTGGTACGTGTATGGAATGAGCTGCCAGAGGAAATGGTGGAGGCTGGTACAATTGCAACATTTAAAAGGCATCTGGATGGATATATGAATAGGAAGGGTTTGGAGGGATATGGGCCGGGTGCTGGTAGGTGGGACTAGATTGGGTTGGGATATCTGGTCGGCATGGACGGGTTGGACCAAAGGGTCTGTTTCCAAGCTGTGTAGCTCTCTGACTCTATGACTCCATAACAGAATCAATTTGACTGAAACTACGGAATAAAAAGGATAATATTGCTTGGTCTATTAACTACCAACTCATGGGAAGGGTGCAGAGGAACAAACCTCAAAGAAATTACAGAGAGGTGCAAATATCTTTGGGTAGTTATATTGGGAGATGGTAATTATCTGAATATTGTCCAGGATACTGGTGGTGTAACAGACAGTGAAGACTTATTATTCCTGGACTGTGCTCAGGAGAATTTCCTACAGCAGTATGTGTCCAGTCCAACAAGAAAGAAGGCACCACAAGACCAGGTTCTTGGGAATGAGGTGGGCCAATTCAAGCAAGAGACAGGGAATGAATGTTTAGGGAACAGTGATTATCATACCTTCAGAGCAAAGATCAGTACAGCACAGAAACAAGCCCTTCAGCAAACCAACACTGCACAAAGCCCCACAACACCTTTCTGCACTAAAAACCTTTGTCTCAACATTGTCCATATCCCTGTATTCCCTGTCTATCTATCTATCTGTCAAGATGCCTCTAAAACATTGCTATTGTATCTGCTTCTGCCCTCCTCTGACAGTGCATTTCAGGCACTTACCAAAACAGCTTGCCTCTTCCATCTCCTTTAAGCCTCTCCCCTTTTACCTTAAACGTATGTCCCCCTAATAATTGACATTTCTACCTTCGGAAAAAGATCCCAACTTTCCATTCTATCCATGCCTCTCATAACTTTTTAAGCTTCTGTCAGGTCAACCCCCTCATACTTTGCCATTCAAATGAAAACAAATCAAGTTTGTCCAATCCCTCCTCATAGCTAATACCCTCTAAACCAGGCAACATCTTGGTAAATCATTTCTGTACCCTTTCCAAAACCTCCACATCCTTCCACCTACCAGAATATTTCAAATGTGGCCCAAAAATACATTCTATACAACTGCAACATGACTTACCAATTTTTATACTCGCTGCCCTAAACAGCCGCCTCCTATCTACTTGCCCCAGTTCCTGCCTAATATTGTGGTAGTTAGCCTTCCCCCAGTTTAGCACTTTCGCCCAAGGACTACCCTTACCCCTATCCATGAGTAACATAAAACTTATGGACTTATGGTCACTGCTCCCATTATGCTCCCCCACTGAAACTTCAATCACCTGACTGGGGTAATTTCCCAATACCAGGTCTAGTATGGCCCTTTCCCGAGTTGGACTACTTATGTATTGCTTCACGAAACTCACTGGATTCACCTAACAAAGTCCTCTTCTTATCTCCCCAGCCCCATCACCTTGCCCCATCCAAGCCCCTGGTGCTTAGGGAATCCCAATCAATGTAGAGGAAGTTAAAATCCCCCACCACAATAACACTGACATTGTTGCATTTTTCCATAATCTATCCACAGCTCTGTCCCTCTATTTCCTGCCGGCTGTGGGAGACTGTGATATATTCCCAAATTGGTCATGTGACTCCCCCAACTCTTTCACAACCCTCTCTACCTCACCTGAAACATCTAAGTCTTGGAATATTAAATTGCCAGTCTTGTCCCTCCTGCAACCAAGTCTCCGTAATACCTCCAATATGATGGTTATTTGTAATAATATAAGTTCTGTTCATCTGCCTTACCTGTCATATGTTTTACATTAACCTAAACACACTTCAGACCACCAGTCCTGCTGTGTTCTGTAATCTCTCCCTGTCATTTCTCCTCTGAGTATTACTGGCTTTAGTCTCTGACTTCTCCTTGGTCATTTCACTTGCTGACTTACTCTTCTGGTTCCCACCCCTCCTGGCCACACTTTAAGCTCTCCTGAGTGGCACTGGCAAACCTCCCTGCCAGGATATTGGTGCCCCTCTGGTGTAGCTGAAACTTTTCTTGAACAGGTTCCACCTACCCTGGAAGACATCCTAATGATTCACAGGGAGGAAGCCCTCCCTCCTACTTCAGCGTCTTTAACTGTACAGCCTTCCCATTCCCAGGCTCACTAGCACATGGCGCAGGGAGTAATCCCAGATTACATTTGAGAACTTGATTTTCAGCTTCCAACCTAACTCTCTCAATTCCCTTTGCAAAACCTTGTCACTCTTCCTGCCAATGCTGTAAGTAGCAATGTGTACCATGACCTCTGGCTGCTCTCCCTCCCTTTTGAGAATGTCCTGTGCTCACTCAGACATCCTTGACCCTGGTATCAGAGGCAACATGCCATCCTGGAGTCTCTATTATGGCCACAGAAACGTCTATCTGTGCCCCTAACTGTACCGTCCCCTATTACTACTGCTCTACTGTACTTTGACCCTCTCTGTTGTACACAGAGCCAGCTCTGATGCCACTGCCCTGGCTGCTGATTTCATCGCCCCCTGATAGGTCATCATCTTCCTCCCAAACAGCATCCAAAACAGTGTACTCGCTGGAGAGGGGAATGGACACAGGGAGCATCCGCACTGACTGCCTGCCCCTTCTCACAGTCACCCGTCTGTCTGTCTGAGCCTTGGGTGTGACCACATCTCCTGTCTATGATGCTTTCTTCCTCCTGCATGCTCCTACATGTGTCCACTCCAACCAACCCATGCAGTCCGTCTGCCATTGGGCACACGTCCTGTAGATGTAATCATCAGGAATGTTCAAATTCCCACATACCACAGGAGAAGCATACTTGCTCATGAATCATCACTGACTGACCCTCGAACAACAACTTAATTAAAAATAAATGTCTATTAAATTAATTTACAGCTAACTAAATGTCCCTAGTGTTAGTTTCTCACTAAAGAATATTAAATACTAAATACATTATTCTGTAACAACAGTCTAGATATCACTCTAAATTCCAGCACTGTACCACTTTACCACTAGCCAATTCTAAAACCTTATGGGTATGAAAAGGTGAGTGGAGTTTGAAGGTAAGAGATAAGAGCCACATGACCATTGCTTACCAGTCAGGAACCCTTCTGTCTAAAGTATCTCTTTTGAGTTTGTGATGTTACAAAATGCAGCTCCCATGATACATCCAGTTTTGTGGGAGAAAGTCAGGACTGCAGTTGCTGGAGATCAGAGTCGAGAATGCTGCGCTGGAAAAGTGCAGCAGGTCAAGCAGCATCTGAGCAGCAGGAGAATCTATGTTTTGGCATAAATCCTCATTCCTGATGAAGGGTTTATGCCCAAAACGTTGATTCTCCTGCTTCTCGGATGCTGCCTGACCCGCTGCTCTTTTCCAGCACCACATTCTCGATCCCGATTATGGATCAAGATAAGGCTGCTATTCGAAACTAGATCTAAAATGCCCCATGCTTGAGCTTTTACCCATCCCAGATGCTGTCTCCTCCCTTTGGCTGGTTCCAGGTGTTGATCATGGTAAGGCTGCTACTCAAAACTACACCAACTTTGCCCAGAATCCCCTTCAGTCGCTTCTTACCAGCACTCTCTGTTAGGTTTAGCATATTGGTGGGAAAGAACAAAGGACAATCCAGAGTAGGCATAATTGAGTGGACGAGAGCTGGCTTCAACAGAACAAGAGGACGGCTTCATTGCAACTTCAGCAACAGTACCACCTCGCCATGACCTCCCAAAGTGAAAGAGAGAGGGGACTTGTGTAGGGAGGAGAGAGTAAGCCAATAATGGGAGATTCTAATATCGATGAGGATCTCTGTTTCAGGGTCCTCCAAGAACCTAATCCCTTTCCTAAGTCCCTTTGTTAGTTGGTATTCTCAATACTTTCTTCTTCCCAGTCATTAACCCCTTCCAATTCAAAATCTTTGTGCTAACCTTCCTGAAAGTATTCTGCCTTTAAACCTCACAACTATCAACCCGTATAAATTTCTTTTACATTCTAAAGTCTTTGGAAGCTCTTTCCAATGAATTCATGCACATTCCTCCACTCTGACTTCAGTCCTTCTCTTAGTTTTAGAAAATCCCTGTCTAAAGTGATGAGTGATATCCCTATTCTCTCTCTTTGCCTTATATAATGTGATCAAATAGCTATTGTTGATTACTTTTCCCTTCATTCAAGGCTGTTTACCCATGGGTCCATTTTTACCTATTGGAAAGCCTCCAAAACACCTCTATCACTTGCCTACACTGTCACTTCTGAGTACTTTGTGATCCACAGTTGGCCTTCTTCTTCAGCTCCCATATCAGCAACTCCATCACCATTGCATCTTGCCTACTTCCCTGTTCACAGCCTTGGCATCCTGTTTGAAACTAAGCTCAGTTGTGTTTCAGATCCTAAAAATCTTCCCATTGTCTTATGCAACATTTCCTGTCTCCTAACTCAGTCACTGCACAACTGGTTTTACACCAAGTGTTTGTACCATCACTTCTAGATTTAACTGTCAGGGTTAGAAAGGCAGAGTAAACTAGAACAACACCAGAACTTATTGGGAGCAAGTGATGCTCGGTGGACTTTGTATTTAAGAGCTAGATCCTTTGTCTGTGGGAGGTTTTAGCTTCTAGACAGAGAAAGGATCCAGAAGAAAGGGTAGAAGCTAGTGTTTATGCAATCCAACTTGTGCACCAAGGTCTGCTGCAGAATTATTCTATTCCAGAATAAAATCCCACTTTGCCATCGCTGCTCAGCTGCACCAGCTCCCCATCCGCCAATGCCTACTTTTTAACATCTTCTTCCTGAACAATGGAAAACTCCAGAATCTGTCATTTCCCTATTCTACCAATAACCTGCAGGCTAAGATCTTGAAGACTGAGTTCTTCTGACTCAGGCCCTTCATGCATCTTTCCCTTTCACCCCAACGTTGCAGGCAGAACATTCAACCACTTGAATGCAGCTTTTGGGAAATCCTTCGGTAAATTCCCGAACTTCAACAGATTTTCGAAGGACTTGTGTTTTATTCTCTTGTGGAATGTGGGCGTTGCTGGTTGGGCCAGCATTTATTGCCCGTCCCTGGTTGCCCTTGAGAAGGTGGTGATGAACTGCTTTCTTGAATTGCCGCGGTCCATGTGCTGTGGGTAGACCAACGCTGCCCTTAGGGAGAGAATTCTGGGATTTTGAGCAACAGAGAAGGAACGGAGATACATTTCCAAGTTAGTGGCTCGGAGCGGAACTTGCAGGTGGTGGTATTCCCATTTATCCGCTGTCCTTGTCTTTTTAGATGGAAGTGGTCACGGGTTTGGAAGGTGCGAAGGATCTGAATGAATTTCTGCAATGCATTTGTAGTTAGTACACACTGCTGCTATTGAGTATTGATAGTGGAGGGAGTGGATATTTGTGAATATGGTGCAAATCAAGTAGGCTGCTTTGTCCTGGATGGTGTCAAGCTTCTTCAGTATTTTGGAGCTGCATACAGCAAGCCAATGGGGAGTATTCTATCACACTCCTGACTTTGCCTTGTTGACGTAAACAATCTTTGAGAAATCAGGAGGTAAGTTATTCACTGTAGTATTCCTAGCTTCTGGCCTACTCTTGGAGCCATATTTATATGGTGGGTCCAGTTGAGTTTCTGGTCAATGATAACCCCCAGGTTGTTGATAGTGGGAGAATTCAGTGATGATAATGGCATTTGAATATGAAAGGACAGTGGTTACATTGTCTATTACTGAAGATGAGCATTGCCTGGTAATTGTATGGTATGAATGTTATTTGCCACTTGTCCCCCTAAGCCTGGATATTGTCCAGATCTTGTTGCATTTGGACATGTTGTATCAGTGGAGAGTTTGTCCCTATTCCCATTGATTCCAGTTTTGCTAGGACTTCTTGATGCCACACTCAGTTGAAGGTAGCATTGATGTAAGGGGCTGTTACTCCCACTTCATCTGTGGAATTCAGCTCTTTTGTCTATGTTTGAACTAAAGCTGGAATGAGGTCAGGAGCTAAGCAGCCTTGGCAGAACCCAAACTGTATCACTGAGTAGGTTATTGCTGAGCAGGAGCTGGTTGATAGCACTGTTGATGATGCCTTCCATCACTTTACTGATGATTGGTAGTAACTGATGAGGGGGTAATTAGCTGTGTTGGATTTGGCGTGCTTTTTGACTACAGGACATACCTGGGCAATTTTCCGTACTGTTAGGTAGATGCCAGTGTTGTAGCTGTACTGGAACAGCTTGGCTGGGGAGTGGCAAGTTCTGGAGCAAGAGTCTTCAGTACTACTGCTGGAATGTTTTCAGGGCCCAGAGCGTTTGAAGTATCCAGTGCCTCCAGCCATATTTTGATATTGCATGGAGTGAATCAAATTTACTGAAAATTGGCATCTGTGATGCTGGGGACCACTCGTGAAAGCCAAGATGGATCATGCACTGAACATTTCTGGCAGAAGATTACTGTGTAAGTTTCAGCCTTACCTTTTGCACTGATGTGTTGGACTCTTCCATTGTTGAGGATGGAGGTATTTGTGGAGCCGCCTCCTCCTCCAATGAATTGTTGAGTTGACCTCCGCCAATCGTGACTGGATGTGGCAGCATTGTGGGATCATTTAGCTCTGTCCCTTGCTGGCATGAAAGTGTACTGTCTTGTAGCTTCACCAGGGTGACACCTCACTTCTAGCTATGCCTGGTGCTGCTCCTGCCATGCCCTCCTGCACTCTCCATTTAACAAGGGTGGATCCCCTGGTTTGATAGTAGTTAAGTAGGGGATATGCCAGGCCATGAGGTTACAGATTGTGCTGGAGTACAGTTCTGCTGCTGTTGATGGGCCACGGTGCCTCATGGATGCCCAGTCTTGAATTGCTAGATCTGTTCATAGTCTGTCCCATTTAGTCCCACAGAACATGATGGAGGTTATTCTCAATGTGAAGGCAGTACTTTGTTGTCTTGTTCCTCTTCAAACAATTTATATAACTCCGAGTAGAATGTTATGAATGAATTTGCCCAGATGTCCCACAATACCAAAGCAGTCAAATTAATATGAATGCAAGCTGGTACCAAAGTAAAACAGCCCCACTTTATTAGGAACAAAATTGGAATAATCTTTAATACTGAACCTACTATCCCTAATCGTGTTTGGCCCCTTAAAGGTACAATAAACCCATGTGTCTTGTAAATTTATGCTCTCTCTCTTTCTGGCTCTGTCTCTGGGTCTGTGGTGCTGCTATCTTCCTCTGTCTCTCGCGATGGTCAGCTGGTCTCTGCCTCTTGCCATGTTGGTCTCCTTAAAGGCCTCAGATGATTCCACGAGACTGCGAGAAGCCTGCAGGTGAACTCTGTACCTTTTCAATGATTTTCTGGAACTTTCTAGAGTTCTGATCAATCAGGGAGACACACTTAATAGTTTGAAATGAAAGTCAGTCTTTTAGATGGCATGCTACTCTTAATTTCTTTGTACAGTAGGACCCGGTGCCTTTCTGTTTTGTGGATAGGTTGTTGGGGTATGTCTGTTCAGAGTATATGTTGCCTTTTCCATTACGCTAATATCATTAACACCTGGCTGCTGTGTTTGCAGAGTGTCTGGTGTGTGGGTTTTGTGATTTCAGAATTTTATTTGGCCAATGTACCCAACATCCCTCACTATTTGATCAAGTTAGCAATCTATCTGTGTTCTAGCAGCCAGGAGGCTGTTACAACTTCACCTCCACAGGGACTGTGCAGTAATCACTCTTACCGATATCATCAAGGACAGATGCAAACACAGCTGACAGATTGGTACGGATGAGGTCAAGTACGTTTTCCCCTCTTGTTGGTTCCCTCACCATCTGCTGCAGACCCAGTCTAATAGCTATGTTCTTTAGGACCCGACCAGCTCAATCAATAGTGCTGCTGTTGAGCTACTCTTGGTGGGGGACATCGAGATGACATTTTGCATCCTTGCCATCCTCTGTGTTTCCTCGTAGTGTTGTTCAACATGGAGGAGTACTGATTCATCAGCTGAGGGATGACATTATGTGGCATTCAGCAGGAGGTTTCCCTGCCCATGTTCAACTTTTTAAAATTCATTCATGGGATTTAGGTATCCCTGGCTAGGTCAGCATTTTAATGCCTATCCCAGAGGGCAGTCAAGGGTCAACCACATTGCTGTAGGTCTGGAATCTATACAGTTCAGATCAGGTAAGAATGGCAGTTTCCTTCTCTGAAGGACGTTAGTGAACCAGATTTTATTTTAATTACAATCGACAAGGGTTTCATGGTCATCATTAGACTCTGAAATTGAAGTTTGTTATTGAATTCAAATTTCACCATCCGCCAGGAAGGATTTGAAGCACAGTGCCCGGAACATTACTAGAGTCCCTAGATTAACATTCTAATGATAGTACCACAAGATAATTGCCTTCTGATGCCATTAGATTTCATTCCAAGAGTCAAAGTTGGGGACTCCCAGGGCAGTTCCCTGTTGACTATATATCACTGTGCTGGGTCAGTCCTGATGGTAATGATGGTGTCTGGGACACTGTAAAGTTTGTTTTGACTCTAAATGAAATGGAAGATTCCAGAGAAAACTGAAGTCCACCTGATTCCTTGCTCCACTTGTATTCGTTTTAGGTACATTGTGTTGTATTATTGCCCAGATCTCAGAAAGGTAGTGTACCTTTACGACAACTAGATGGCATCATGATGGGCGATGCTATACGATAACAGATCTCAAACTTAGTCTTTGTCATTCAGTCAACATTCAGTAAATTGGAGAAACAGCCAATCAGTTTGACGGTTCAGTTAATCAGCCATTTAAACACGTATGCAATGTAATAGTTATCTCTGTAGGAATATAACCCAGTTGTGCTATATTAGTCTGCGTAGTTAGTTGTGCATTGGTCTCAATAAAAATCCAACTCTCTCTGGTATGTCTCATGTGGGTTAATACTTAGAAAACCACATCATCTCACAGCGATGGCTGTGACAGCATTTGGGTACAAGTAAACGCAAAAGCTGGTGACAGTTGATACAGAAGGTTGAAAAGGAGATGACAGCATTGCAGTTGCAAAGAGATCTTTTTCTATTTATTATTCATTCTATTCAGAGCTCTACTGAAGTAAGAAACCTTTCTGAATATTGTCTCTTCAAAGAAAAAAGAGAGGCCACAACTGATCTGATTCAGAAAAGCAGTTTTAAAAATACAGAAGGGCAGTTCCAATCTAAGAAAATGATCTAAGAGCAGAATAGAAGCAAAAACTGAAACAAATTTTTTGTACATTTAAAAAGGCCTCACATGTGTCCAGATGTTGGTTAAATTTGTCTTCTTAGAGTTAAGGAACTAGAGAATCATACAGTTTAGATTGTATCTGCTCTATATCTTGCTTCTTGAAAGTGAAAGTAAATGTGCGTGTGATGTTACTTCTCTTTTTTTAGTGCAAACATAAGTTACAGACACAAGACTGCTCCACTTCAAGCAGCAACCTTTATCATGGCAGTAAGGAGAGATACAAAAAGACAGCCGCCAGCATAAAATAAAAGAACCATTATGTGATAGTATAAACAGTTTGCATATTTATAATTCTTAGAACATAAAGCAACATAGTAAGCAAACATCTGAACATGTACTGGGACCCTAGTGACATTCTGTCCAAATTTCAGTTATTCAAAGAAAGAACGAATCTTTGCTTCATTGATCAGTAGATAATTGCTCATCAAAGGCAAGTTGTCAAATTTCTAATCACTTTGGAAATAAAGGGATGGACACAATGAAATCCTCTGATATTTGAATGATTGCAAGACCCTGACAAATTTCTCCAGTTTTTAAAAGATTAGCTCAAGATCAAAGCTGAAAATGTGTTGCTGGTTAAAGCACAACAGGTCAGGCAGCATCCAAGGAATAGGAAATCAACGTTTCGGGCATAAGCCCTTCTGAAGGGCTTATGCCCGAAACGTTGAATTTCCTATTCCTTGGATGCTGCCTGACCTGCTGTGCTTTAACCAGCAACACATTTTCAGCTGTGATCTCCAGCATCTACAGACCTCACTTTTTTAGCTCAAGATCAAAGTCAACTTGAGGATTCATAGGCTGGAGTTCATACCATACCACCAACAGTAAGGTGGAAATATTGACCAATATGCCTTGATACCTAGCAAATCTTTCATAAGTGCATGTCTGGGCAAACCTAAACATTATCCTAGTGGTGTACTGCTGGGAGAAGGACATAAGTTCAAAAAATTGATAGCAGAACAATAGCATCTCCAGGAGCTTGACTCTGCAGCAATTAATGCAGCCAACAATAGACTCAGTAAAACATTCAAATGTTATACAAGATGTGGATTGTCTCACCCAACAAAACAGTGTCCAGCAATTTGTGACATGTGTAATGAAGTTCCACAGCAGGATGTTGGTCTAAAATGTGGAGAATGTCTAATCACCCGGTGAATCCAAAGTGCGATACAATGTGCCACAGTCACAGGATAGGCTGGGGCTGTTTTCCCCAGAGCATTGGAGGCAGAGGGGTGACCTGAGAGATGTTTACAAAATCATGAGGGACATAGATAGGTTAAATAGATAAGGTATTTTCTCTTGGATGGGAGAGTCCAAAACTAGAGGGCATAAGTTTAGGGTGAGAGGGGAAAGATATAAAAGAGACCTAAGGGTCTACTTTTTCACATAGAGGATGGTGCATGTATGGAATGGGCTGCCAGAGGAAGTGATGGAGGCTGGTACAATTGCAACATTTCAAAGGCATCTGGATGGGTATATGAATTGGAAGGGTTTGGAGAGATATGGGCCAGGTGCTGGCAGGTGTGACTAGATTAGGTTGGGATATCTGGTCAGCATGAACAAGTTGGACTGAAAGGTCTGTTTCCATGCTGTACATCTCTATGACTATTTCTATGAAGAAGAGCCAATGTCAAAAATGTTTCCAAAGTTCCCTCTTCGGCACACAAGCATGTTATTGAAGTACACATTAAAGCCTGCAGATTCCAGTCAAACATTACATGTGGTTAATTTGACAGAAAAACTGAACATTTTACCTCCAACCAAGTGAGGTATCCCAAAAAGAATGGACAATAGTCATTCTTTGCCAAGATTGACACACTGGTGCAACTGCAAATACTATTCCTTTACCAGTCTTACATGATCAAGAAAGTAGTATAATGATGCAATGATGCAATTCTTTTCTGGTAGTTCAAGTTCGAAAAAGATGTGAACTTGGTACCTCACCTCACGGAATTTGCTGCACAGCCTTAAAGTTAGTCTGGTTCCATTTGCAGAGATGCACCACGGTCAGTTGCTGAGAACTCATTGTGATTGTTGAAGAGTTCATTCATATGGTCAGCTTGTTTCTCTCCTCACTTGATCAAATTTCATTGAGATGTCATTGGCTAGCTCCTGCTGCATGCCCTCGCATTACCTCATTCCAGGAAGCATTTTCCACATGTGCATTTCCCAAAGGCAAGTTTTAACAATGATTGTTGAAGGACTAACCAACAGTTTGTGATGGCACAGTTGGATCTTACATCCCCATAAATGTACCTCCAGCAGGATCAGTTAGTAGCAATCGGTGGTGATACCTCTCCATAACCCAGGCCACTATGGTGATTTGCTGCAGTCCTAATGCAATCGTTATTAGATTCAGTCAACTCAACAAAAACTGGATCTGATGGAGTACTTTAATATTGATTCAAACTGACAGGCAACTCCAATAGATTCCCTGGGATATTGACAATACAGTGTAAGGGTCAAGACTAAGGTTAGGCTCAGCATGTACTTGGGAGAGAGTGAAGACTGCGGATGCTGGAGATCAGAGTTGAAGAGTGTATAGCTGGAAAGGCACAGCAGGTCAGGCAGCATCCGAGGAGGAAGAGAACTTCCTGATGAAGGGCTTATGCATGAAACATCAATTCTCCTGCTCCTCTGATGCTGCCTGACCTGCTGCGCTTTTTCAGCTCCACACTTTTCAACTCAGCATATACTTGGGAATAAGAACCTACTACTGTGCACTCCTGGCATTGTCAATTAAAGACACAGATAAATTACTGAATGAACAACTGGTCAGCAACATCAGTGTGTGAATGTAACAAACACAATGAGCCATAGGGATAGAATAAAGACTATTCAGTACTTTATTATAAAGTGTTTTTGATTGTAGATGAAATGGAAAAAGGACAATTTGCTACACATTTTAAAAACAAGTTACCTGACAATCATTGTAAGTGCTATTTACACAGCTTCAGTTCACTTCACTGCAGTTCACGCAGTGAACGTTCAACTCCGAAGCCATCCTACCTCTGCGGGGTAGAAGGTGTTATTGCTCTGTAATTAAAAATGTACCTGTCACCTGAGGTTGCTAATTTCACAAGTCAGAAACCTTTGTAATTGTGAACCAGTCACCCTGTGCCTCCTGCAAACACGTGAAAGTACTTTGAGAAAGAAGATCAAGAAGCAGAGTTCCAATCAGCTAAAGGATCATTTCAGCACACTCTGTGGAGAGGGTCCACTGAACTGCCTTTCGGGTCTTTCTCTCTGCCCAGAAAAGCCATCTATATTTTGTGTGTGTTTGTGGCCGTCTGCATGTATGAGTGGAAGGATGGTTTGTAAGTGGTTTAGAGAATTAACTAGGAGATTTATATGTCAATAGCTCATAATTGTTTGTCTGTAGTTGGAGCCTCTTCATTTGTAATTAATACTAATTGTTGTTAAATACAGAAACCTGGGCTGTATTTTCTGTCAACCTGGGTCTAAAGGACAGGTAAGTTGGGGAAAACTGCATACTTGTTAAAACCTGTAACTTTTATGACAATTGAGATTAGCAGGGTTTGATTTACAGTGTGATACCCTGGTGAGGTGTAGCAACAGTTTAATATTAATGTTCATTGAAACAAATCACTGTGGAGGCTGGAAACTGAATTACAATTAACATCAAACAGATATCAAACATTTAAAGACAAGAGGGAGATAACTGGTTTGGTCGAATCTGAAGCATTGCGGAGGTGGATGGGTTAATTGAGTTTGACTGTGGATCACGCAACATAATATGTTGTTGTGTTTCATCTGCACAGAAGGGGAATGAGTTGTTTGGAAAATGACTTGGTTACATGACGTGCATTTAAGTCTGCTGGGTTCAAGTGCATTGGGCACATAAATGTAGACTAATTAATTGTTATGATCTTCTGTGCTAATCTGATGATTCATTCTGGAAATTCACTGTTAATACCTCCAAATTGACTGCAAGAGGGCATAGAAATTCTAACAGGATGGAGCAGACATGTGTAGCTGGAAATTAATACAGAAAGTGTGAAGTGTTGCATTTAGTCAGAAAGGATAGGAATAGTCAATATATATTTAATGGCACAATTCTACAGTGTGTTCAGGAACGGGGGACCTTGACATGCATGTGTATGGATCTCTGAATGTGGTAGGGGTCACATTGAAAGTCTAGTTAACAAAACTTATGGGATATTAAGCTTTATAATTCAATTCAATTGAGCTTCATAACCAAGGCACTGAGTACAAAAGAATTACGTTGCACATTTATAAAGATCTGATTAGGCAAAAGTAAGATTAGAGTGTCCAATTCTGGTCCTTTCAGGAAGAAGGCTTAGCTCCTTGAGGGAGTGCAAAGGAGATTCATCAGAATCTTTCCATGGATGAAGGAACTTCTTAAAGTTGGAGTTATCCTTGGAGAAAGGGAGATGGAGAGGAGATTTTCTCAAGGTATACAGGATTAAACGAGATGGACAAAGCAAAATGGTTCCCGTTAGCTGCGAGGAAAAAGATGAAGGGACACAGATTTCATGTTTTGGACAAGCGAGAATCGGAGATAAAGAGCCAGGACTCACTGTGTAGGAGAGTGGTAGCAGTGGCAATTATCGATGATTTCATATGGAAATTGGATAGACAATTCAAAAACTTTTCAGAGCTACTGGGGAGCAGGCTTGTTTGTACAGATAGCTGGCACAGATGGGTTGAGCAGTATCCTTCAATGTTATAATGACATTCTGACTGATGAAGTATCTGATTTCAATCATTAAGAAATTTTCAGATATCTCTGCCATCTCACCAACTGCTCAACTGCAAGAATCTCTCTTTCAGGGAGGGGAGGGGCTGAGAGGAGTTAGACTTCCAAGGGTTACCTATCTTGAGCTGCTCAGCTCAGCAAAGTTGGGAGCTGGTTGGTTGTTTAGCAGCTACTTTTAGTGATTGGTTGGAGGGTTTGAGCTATAGGGAGAGGCTGAATAAGCTGAGGCTATTTTCCCTGGAGCATTGGAGGCTGAGGGGTGACCATATAGAGGTTTATAAAACTATGAGGGGCATGAATGGGGTGAATAGCCTAGGTCATTTGCACAGGATAGAGGTGTCCAAAACTAGAGGGTGTAGGTTTAAAGTCTGCTGGGTTCCCGTTAGCTGCGAGGAAAGACTTAAAAGGGATCTAAGATGCAACGTTTTCATGCAGAGAGTGGCATGTGTATGGAATGAGCTGCCAGAGGAAGTGGTGGAGGCTGGTACAATTACAACCTTTAAAAGGCATCTGGATGGGTATATGAATAGGAAGAGGTTAGAGGGATAAGGGCCAAATGCTGGCGAACGGGACTAGATTCATTTAGGATATCTGGTCGGCATTGACGAGTTGGACTCAAGCATCTGTTTTAATGCTGTAGAGCTCTATGACCCTATGAATGACTGGGGATTTTGTTTTAAGGGGACAGGCAGTTCTGCAGCCATTTAACTCCAGGATAGTTTGGTGACTCCCCAGTGCTGGAGACAAGGATGGCCTAGAGCAGCTGAAGGGCATTTTTCTAGGGAAGGGTGAACAACCTCAAGTCATGATCCTCCTTGATGCTACGACACAAGGAGGAAGAGGGGTGTTAATTATGATTAAACCACGCGATATTAAAGAGAAGATGATGATGGAGCTAAGGATTCGCTGGGAGGAGACCAAGTGACGGTTTTTTTTTCAGACTGGGGGAGCTGCTAGAATCGCATTGCTGTTTTCCAAGTACATGAACACACTGCAATCGTGGAGTGAATGGTTTGTTGGCATCTTGGTAAGAGTCAGTCACTACAAAATTTGTTGGGCATGGAAGGCTATTCATGACATGGACAAACAGATTGATTATAACCTGCAAATGTTTTCAACACAACTCCTACTAAAAGCAGGAAAGTTTCACGTGGTAACCACAACAGCCTTGTCACCTTAGCAAATAACCACATATGGCCTCTCTTGCCACAGACTGTATTGAATAGTTTCCTGGATGTGTTTCAGAGAGGAGTGAATTGTTTTTTTTAAATCATTCGTGGGCATCATTGACTGGGCCGGCACTTATTAGCCATTTTTATTGCTCTCTGCCTTCTTGACTTGCTGCAGTCCATGTGGTGGAGACATACTTAGAGGACTGTTCCAGAAGGGCATTCTGGAACTTAAACAGCAATAGTGATGGAATGAGCACACACACTCCCAAATCAGGATAGGACAGTGAGTCTGGCCTTGGAGGTGAACTTGCAGGTGTGGTGATGTGCTTATGTATTTTCTGTCCATGTACATCTAGGTGGGAGAGGTTGTGTTTTTTTTTAAGGTGTGGCCCAAGGACATCTGATGAATTGATATTAACCCTGACCCTAATGCAATTTGCATATGGTAAATATAGGTGCCAGCTGACTTAGTGGTGAAGGCGTTAGCTGTGGTGCTGTTTTGTCCTGGGTAGTCAGTGTTATTGGAGCTATATTCATTGGAGCTACATTCATTCAGACAACTGGAGAGTTTTCAGTTGCACTGAAGCATAAAATCATAGAATCCCCTACAATGTGGAAGCTGGCCATTCAGTCCACTGAGTCCACATTGACCCTCCAAAGAGCATCCCACCTAGACCCACCTCCCTACCCCATCCCTGTAACCCTGCATTTCCCATGGCACACCCACCTAGCCTGCACATCCTTGGACACTATGGGCAATTTAACATAGTCAATCCTCCTAACCTGCACATCTTTGGATGGGGGGGGGGGGCGGGGGTGCAACTAGGGCACCTAGAAGAAACCCATGCAAGACATTGGGAGAATGTGCAGACTCCACATAGACAGTTTCCCAAGGCTGGAATCAAATCCAGGTCTGTGGTACTGTGAAGTAGCAGTGCTAACCACTGAGTCACCTACCACCCATTGCTAACCACTGAGCCACTGTTCCTTGCAGATAATAGACTGGCTTTGAGGACTCAGGAGGTAAGTTATTCACTGAAGAATTCCTGTATTTATGTGACTGGTTCAGTTCACTTTCTGGTCAGTGGTCACACCCAAGATGTTGATACCGGGGAAAGGAGGGGTGCATGACTAATGATAAATCTAATACCTTATGAATGCGAAGAGGTGATGCTAATATTGGGATTTGTTAAAGATGGTTATTGCCTGGCTTTTGTGCTGAGCATTTGTTAATTGCTAATTCTCAGTGCAGGTCCCTGAATATTAAGCAGATCTTGCTGCATTTGGATACAGACTGCTTCAGTATCTGAGTAATTGTGAATATGCAATTATCAGTGAATATCCTCCACCTCTGATGTTATGATAAAGGCAATGTCCTTTGATGAAGAATCTGTAGATGGTTGAGCCTTGGGCCTTACCCTGAGGAACTTCTGCAGTGATATCCTGAGACTGAGATGATGATGCACAACCATCCTCCTTTCTGCTAAGTATGGATCCAACCAGCATATATCTTTCCCTTTTGATTCCCAATCACACCAGTTTTGCCAGAGTCCCTGTTGCCACGCTTGGAAAAATGCCATCTTGATGTCATGGACTGTCACTTTCACTTCTCTTCAAAGTTTAGTTATTTTCTCCATGATTGGATCAAGGCTAAATTGAGATCTGAACCCAAACTGAGCTGGTTAATGTAGCATAATTCATGACAGCTTTTAACAATGTCTTGAGGATTGACAGATTATGTTATAGATTGCATTGAAGCACATTTCAACTACTATTGATGGACCACAGCACCTCATGGATGCCTTGAGTTTCTAGATCTGTTCGAAGTCTATCCAATTAGTGTAGTGATAGAACCACACAAGACAATGTAAGATATTATCAATGGGAAGGCAAGATTACATCTCCAAAAAGATTGTGTGGTGGTCACTCTCACACATACTATCTTGGACAGTTGTATCGTTGCCAGGCAGGTTGCTAAGGGGCTGAGGTCTGGTATTTTCTTCCCTTTTGTTGGTTCCCCCACCACAGGCTGCAGACTCAGTTTTGCAACAAATCTTTTAGAAATTGCTGGAAAAGCTCAGCAGGTCTGGCAACATCTGTGGAGAGAAATCAGAGTTAACATGTTGGGTTGAGTGACCCTGCCTCGGAACTTATCTTTTAGGTCTGGCCAGCTTGGTTTGGCATAGCATTACAGAGCCACACTTAGTGATGAATATTGAAGTCCTCTACTCAGAGTACATTCTTTCCACTTTCAAAGCTTCTTCTAAATGCTCGTTGGAGGGTTGGGAGTTGGGGGGAAGGGTGGGAGGGATGGGTGGAGGAAGCGAAGTTTGACTGTGGAGTCAATGGTCAATGGTCAGCAAATGGTTTCTTTTCCCATATTTGACCTGATGCCATGAGACTTCATGGAGGTATGTTATCAATGTTGAGGATTCCTATGGCAACTCCCTTGTCAGTATATACCTATGTGCTGTAACTTCTGATGGATCTGTCCTGTTCATGGGATAAAATGTATCCTAGGATGTTAATGGTGGTGCCCAGAACATTGTGTGTAAGATACGATTCTGTAAATGTGAACATCAGGCTGTTGCTTGACTAGTCCATTGGACAATTCTCCCAATTTGCCACAAGCCCTAGATATTAATAAAGAGGACTTTGCAGGCTTAACGGGGCTGAGTTTTATGTCTCAACTACCTTCCCTCCAAACCCACCCTCCTCCCATTTATCTCTCAGCATCCCCCTCCCCACGAGCTTTATTCCTGATGAAAGGCTTATGCCTGAAATGTCGATTTTCCTGTTCCTTGGATGCTGCCTTTTCCAGCAGCGCACTCTCGACTTTGATCTCCAGCATCTGCAGTCCTCGCTTTCTCCCTGTGTTTATGTTGTCCTTTCAAGTGCATGGGTCAAAGTTGGGTGATCCTTGTGGTTTAATTCCTTTTATCTAATTTTGAAGTAGATAGATACAACAAGGTGGCTTGCTCGGTCATATTCAGACCACATCTAAAAGTCAACCATGAGCCTAGAGTCATATGTGAGCAAAACTAGGAAAGTATGGTTGCTCTCCCTTTCCTAAAGGACATTTAGAGACTGGAGTGAACCAGTTGGCAGCTGTTAATGACAAAGGAGTGAATAGTTTGGGAGAATTGTCAATGAGAGGAGTGAGTGATTTGGAAGAATTGTCAATGAGAGGAATGAATGGTATGGTGAATGTTAGTAAAAAAAGGTTGAAAAGCTTCAGTATATTGAGAGTGGACTAGGTATGTGGAGCTGTTAATGTGATTGGAGGTAAATGGTTTGTTGGGTATTGATGAGAGAGGGGTGGATAGGTTGAAAGGTAAGAGGGGAGTAGTTGAATAGTTTGAGGGGTGTTAATGAGAGGAGTGAAGATTCGGGGTGGGGGAGTCGTGTTATTAATGAGGGAGGAGTGAATGTTCTGGGGGGAGGTGTCAATAAGGGTGGAATGGATGGGTAGTGGATTGTTATCAAGGGCAGACTGAATATTCTGCTGGAGGGTTCATTATCAAGAGAGGAGTGAATAAGACTGTAAGACATAGGAGCAGAAATTAGGCCATTCAACCCATTGAGTCTGCTCTGCCATTCAATCATGGCTGATAAATTTCTTAACTCCATTCTCCTGCTTTCTCCCCGTAACCCTTGACCCCGTTGATACTCAAGAACCTATCTATCTCAGTCTTAAATATACTCAATGAGCTGGCCTCCACAGCCTTCTGTGGCAGTGGATTCCACAGATTTACCACTCACTGGCTGAAGAAGTTTCTCCTTATCTCCATTCTAAAAGGTCTTCCCTTTACTTTAAGGCTGTGCCCTCGGGTCCTAGTCTGTCTTACCAATGGAACCATCTTACCAACATCCACTCTGTCTAGGCCACTCACTATTCTGTACGTTTCAATTAGATCCCCCTCATCCTTCTAAACTTAATTGAGTATTGACCCAGAGCCCTCAAACGTTCCTCATATGTTAAGCTTTTCATTCCTGGGACCATTTTCGTGAACCTCTTCAGAACACACTCCAGGTCCAATACATCCTTCCTGAGATATGAGGCCCAAAACTACACACAATATTCCAAATGTGGTCTGACCAGAGCCTTATAGAGCCTCATAAGTCCATCCCTGCATTTATATTCGTGTCCTCTGAAAATAAATGCTACTATTACATTTGCCTTCCTAATTACTGACTCAACCTGCAAGTTTACCTTGAGAGAATCCTGGACTAGGACTCCCAAGTCTCTTTGAACTTCAGACTTATGAATTTTCTCCCCACTTAGGAAACATTCCATGCCTCTATTCTTCCAATCAAAGTACATGACCTCACACTTGTCCACACTGTAGCCCATCTGCCACTTCTTTGCCTACTCTAACCTGTGCAAATCCTTCTGCAGCCTCCCCACCTCCTCAATGCTACCTGTCCCTCTACCTATCTGCAAATATAATCAGAATGCCCTCAGTTCCTTCATTTAGATTGTTAATGTATAAAGTGAAAAATTGTGGTCCCAACACTGAGACTTGCAGGACACCACTTGTCACCGGCTGCCATCCTGAGAAGGACCCTTTTATCCCCACTCTCCGCTTTCTGCCAGATAGCCAAGCTTCTAGCCATGCTAGCACCTTGCCTCTAGCACCATGGGCTGTTATCTGACACTCAGTAGCGTCCTGTGTGACACCATGTCAAAGGGCCTTCTTGCAGTCCAGATAGATAATATCTATTGTGTCTCTTATTGTCTAACCTGCTCGTTACTTCCTCAAAGAATTCTAGCAGGTTTCTCAAGTATGACCTCTCCTTGAAACTATGCTGGCTTTGCCCTATTTTACTATACACTTCCAACTATTCAGAAATCTCATCCTTCATGATGGATTCCAGGGTCATACCCACGACTGAGATTAAGCTAATCTGACTGTAACTTTCCATCTTTTACTTTTCTCCCTTTTTAAACAGTGGGTGTCATGTTAGTCATTTTCCAGTCTTTGGGACCCTGCTTGATTCTAGTGATTCCTGGAAGATCACCACTAACCCTTCCACTATCTCTTCAGCTATCTCCCTTAGAACATCAGGCCATTCAGTTTTTTGAGCACCTTCTCCTTGGTGATGGCCACCATACTCAGCTCTGCCCCCTCACTCTCTTGAAGCTTTGGAATATTACTTGTGTCTTCCATTATGAAGACCGACATAAAGTGATTATTCAGTTTCTTAGCATTTCCTTGTTCCCCACTACTATAACCACTACTCCAGTATCATTTTTCCAACAGCCCAATGTCCACTTTTGCCTCTCTTTTGTCATTTGTATACCTAAAGAAACTCTTACAGCCTTCCTTAATATTACTGGCTATCTTATCCTCTAACTTACTCTTATCCCACCTTTTTTTTGTTGCCATTTGTTGATCTTTGTAAGCTTCCCAATCCTCTGCTTTCCCACTGCCCTATACCACATTATATGCTTTCTCTTTTGCTTTTATGCTATCCCTGACTTCCCTACTCAGCCACAGTTGCCTCATCCTCCCTGTACCATGCTTCTATGTCCTCAGGATGAATCTCTGCTGTGTCTCCTGAATTACTCCTAGAAACTCCTGCCATTGCTGTTCCACTGTCTTACCCGGTAAGGTCATCTGAGGGGAGCCTATTCCAGAGGAGGGGGTTGTTATGGAGGGAGGAGTGATTGTTTAGTTTGGGATATGTTAAAGAGGGAGGGGTGGTTTTAATGAGGGAGGAGTGAATGATGGTTTGGAGGGTGTTAATGAGGAAGGAGTGATTGTTCCAGAGAAGGGGATGTTAATAAGAGAGGAGTGAATGAGAGTTCAGGGGAGAGAAAATGTGGGAAGAGTGAATGAATATTGAGGGGAGTGTTAATGAGGGAGGAGTGAATGTTCTGGGGGAAAGATATTAATGAGGGAGCAGTGAATGAAAGATTTGATGGGTTTTAATGAGAGAAAAGTGAATGAGTGTTTAAGGAAGTGTTAATGATGGGGGAGTGAATGTTCAAGGGGAGGGGAATGTTCATGAGGGGTGAGTCATTGGAAAGTTTGGGGTGGTGTTAATGAGTGAGGAGTGAATTAGTGTTTAGGGGAGTGTTAATGAGGGAGGAGTGATTGAGTATTTACGGAAGTGTTAATGAGAGAGTGAATGGATGGTTTAGGGATCTGTTAATGAGGGAGGAGTGAAAGAGTGTTCAGGGCACTGTTAATGAAGAGGGGGTGTGAATGTTCCATGGGAGGGGGATGTTAATAAGGGGAGTGAATGGATGGTTTGGGATGATATTAATGAGAGAGGAGCGAATGAGTGTTCAGGGGCGTGTTGAAGAGGGAGGAGTTGATGAGGGGAGAGTCATTGAGTGTTTAGGGGAGAGTGAATAATTATTTAGGGGAGAGTGAATGATTGTTTAGGGGAGAGATGATGAGAGGAGAGTGAATAAGTGTTCAGGGGAGAGTTGATGAGGGGAGAGTGAATGTGTGTTTAGGGGAGTGTTGATAAGTGTGGAGTGAATGAGTGTTTAGGGGAGATTTGATGAGGGAAGAGTGAATGAGTGTTTAGGGGAGTTGATGAGGGGAGAGTGAATGAGTGTTTGGGGAAAGTTGATGAGTGTGGAATGAATGAGTGTTCAGGGGAGAGTTGATGAGGGAAGAGTGAATGAGTGTTCAGGGGAGAGTTGATGAGGGGAGAGTGAATGAGCGTTCAGCGGAGTGTTCATAAAGGTAGAGTGAATGTGTGTTTAGGGGAGTGTTGATGAGGGAAGAGTGAATGTGTGTTCAGGGGAGAGTTGTTGAGGGGAGAGTGAATGAATGTTTAGGGGAGAGTTAATGTGGGAGGAGTGAATGTGTTCAGGGGAGAGTTGATGAAGGAGGAGTGAATGAGTGTTTAGGGGAGTGTTGATTGGGGGAGAGTGAATGAACGTTTAGGTGAGTATTGATGGGGGGAGAGTGAATGAGTGTTCAGGGGAGTGTTCATGAGGGGAGAGTGAATGTGTGTTTAGGGGAGTGTTGATGAGGGATGAGTGAATGAGTACTTAGGAGAGATTTGATCGGGAGGAGTGAATGTGTGTTTAGGGGAATGTTGATAAGGAGAGAGTGACTGAGTGTTCGGGGAGAGTTGATGAGAGGAGAGTGAATGAGTGTTTAGGGGAGTGTTGATGAGGGAAGAGTGAATGAGTGTTTAGGGGAGAGTTGATGAGTGGAGAGTGGATGAGTGTTTCGGGGAGAGTTGTTGAAGAGAGAGTGAATGAGCGTTCCAGGGGAGTGTTCATGAAGGTAGAGTGAATGACTGTTGAGGGAGAGTTGATGAGGGAGGAATGAATGAGTGTTCAGAGGAGAGTTGATACAGGGTGAGTGAGTGAGTGTTTTGGGTGGAGTTGATGAGGGGAGAGTGGATGAGTGTTTAGGGGAGTGCTAATGAGGGAAGAGTGAATGAGTGTTCAATGGAGTATTGATGAGGGGAGAGTGAATGTGTGTTCGCGGGAGTGTTGATGAGGAGGAGTAAATGTGTGTTTCGGGGAGAGTTGATAAGGGGAGAGTGAATGAATGTTTAGGGGAGAGTTGTTGAGGGGAGAGTGAATGAGTGTTCAGGGGAGAGTTGATGAGGGGAGATTGAAGGAGTGTTTAGGGGAGAGTGAGTGTTAAGAGGAGATTTGATGAGGGAGGAATGAATGATTAGTTGTTTAGGGGAGATTTGATGAGGGGAGAGTGAATGAGTGTTCAGGAGAGAGTTGTTGAGGGGAGAATGAATGTGTGTTTAGGGGACAGTTGATGAGGGGAGTGTGACGGAGTGTTCAGGGAGAGTTGACTAGGGAAGAATGAAAGAGTCTTTAGCGGAGAGTTGATGAGGGGACAGCGAATGAGTGTTTAGGGGAGAGATGTTGAGGGGAGAGTGAATGAATGTTTGGGGAGAGTTAATGTGGAGGATAGCAAATGTGGTTCCCTTGTTCAAGAAGGGGAGTAGGGATAGCCCTAGTAACTATAGGCCAGTGAGTCTCACTTCTGTTGTGGGCAAAGTCTTAGAGAGAATTGTAAGGGATAGGATTTATGAACATCTGGATAGGAATAATGTGATCAAGGATAGTCAGCATGGTTTTTGTGAAGGGCAGGTCGTGCCTCACAAACCTTATTGAATTCTTTGAGAAGGTAACTAAGGAGGTCGACGAGGGTAAAGCGGTAGATGTGGTGCATATGGATTTTAGTAAGGCGTTTGATAAGGTTCCCCATGGCAGGCTACTGCAAAAAATACGGAGGTATGGCATTGAGGGTGAGTTGGAGGTTTGGGATTAGGAATTGGCTGGCTGGAAGAAGACAGAGGGTAGTAGTTGATGGTAAAGGTTCATCATGGAGTGCAGTTGCTAGCAGTGTTTCCCAAGGTTCTGTTTTGGGACCATTGCTGTTTGTCATTTTTATAAATGACCTGGAGGAGGGGCTAGAAGGTTGGGTGAGTAAGTTTGCGGATGATACAAAAGTCGGTGGAGTTGTTGACAGTGAGGAAGGATGTGGCAGGTTACAGAGGGATATAGATAAGTTGCAGAGCTGGGCAGAAAGGTGGCAAATGGAGTTCAATGTAGATAAGTGTGAAGTGATTCTCTTTGGTAAGAGTAACAAGAAGATGGGGTACTGGGCTAATGGTCGGATACTTGGTAGTGTGGATGAGCAGAGGGATCTTGGTGTCCATGTAAACAGATCTCTGAAAGTTGCCAGCCAGGTAAATAGTGCTGTGAAGAAGGCATATGGCGTACTGGCTTTTATTGGTAGAGGAATTGAGTTCCGGAGTCCTGAGGTCATATTGCAGTTGTATAAGACTCTAGTGCGGCCGCATCTGGAGTATTGTGTGCAGTTTTGGTCGCCATACTATAGGAAGGATGTGGAGGCACTGGAATGGGTGCAGAGGAGTTTTATCAGGATGTTGCCTGGTATGGTAGGAAGATCATATGAGGAAAGGCTGAGGCACCTGGGGCTGTTTTCATTGGAGAAAAGGAGGTTTAGGGGTGACTTGATAGAGGTGTACAAGATGATTAGGGGTTTAGATAGGGTTGACCATGAGAACCTTTTTCCACATATGGAATCAGCTATTACGAGGGGGCATAGCTTTAAATTAAGGGGTGGTAGGTATAGGACTGATGTTAGGGGTAGATTCTTTACTCAGCGAGTCGTGAGTTCATGGAATGCCCTGCCAGTAACAGTGGTGGACTCTCCCTCTTTATGGGCATTTAAACAGGCATTGGATAGGCAGATGGAGGATAGTGGGCTAGTGTAGGTTAGGTGGGTTTGGATCGGCGTAACATCGAGGGCCAAAGGGCCTGTACTGTGTTGTATTGTTCTATGTTCTATGTTTTGTGAGTGAATGTGTGTTCAGGGGAGAGTTGATGAAGAAGGAGTGAAATTGTGTTCAGGGGAGAGTTGATGAGGGGAGAGTGAATGAGTGTTTCAGTGAGTATTGTTGAGGGGAGAGTGAAGGAATGTTCAAGGGTCAGTTAATGAGGGATGGGTGAATGAGTGTTTCGGGAAGTGTTGATGAGGGGAGAGTGGATGAGTGTTCAGGAGAGATTTGATGAGGGAAGAGTGAATGAGTGTTCAGGGGACTGTTGATGAGGGGATTGTTGATGAGGGAGGAATGAATGAGTATTTAGGGGATTGTTGATGAGGGGAGAGTGAATGAGTGTTCAGGGGAGAGTTAATGGGGGAGAATGAACGAATGTTCAGGGGGAGTTGATGTGGGAGGAGTGAGTGTGTTCAGGGGAGAGTTGATTAAGGGAGGAGTGAATGAGTGTTTACGGGAGAGTTAATGAGGGAAGAGTGAATGAGACTTTAGGGGAGAGTGAATGAGTGTTTCGGGGACAGTTGTTGAGTGGAGAGTGAATGAATGTTTAGGGAAGGGTTAATGAGGGAGGAGTGAATGAGTGTTCAGGGGAGATTTGATGAAGGAAGAGTGAATGAGTGTTCAGGTGACTGTTGATGGGAGAGTTGATGCGGCAGGAGTGAAGGAGTGTTTAGGGAGAGTTGATGAGGGAGGAATGAATGAGTATTTAGGGGATTGTTGATGAGGGGACAGTGTATGAGTGTTCAGGGGAGAGTTAATGGGAGAGGAGTGAACGAATGTTCAGGGGGGAGTTGATGTGGGAGGAGTGAGTGTGTTCAGGGGAGTGTAAATGAGGGCGGAGTGAATGAGTATTTAGGGGAGAGTTGATGAGGGAGGAGTGAATGAGTGTTTAAGGTAGATTTGTGACAGGAGAGGAAATGAGTGTTTAGGGGAGAATTGATGAGGGGAGAGCGAATGATTGGTTTGAGAAAGATGATGAGGGAAGAGTGAATGAGTATTTAGGAGAGATTTGATCAGGGAGGAGTGAATGTGTATATAGGGGAGAGTTGATGAGTGTTCAGGGGAATGTTGATGAGGGGAGAGTGAATGAGTGTTGAGGGGTGACTGAATGATTAGGGGAGAGTTAATGAGGGAGGAGTGTATGAGTGTTCAGGGGAGAGTGAATGAGTATTCAGGGGAGATATGATGAGGGAGGAATGAGTGTGTGTTCAGGGGAGAGTTGATGCGGCAGGAGTGAATGAGTATTCAGGAGAGATTTGATGAGGGAGGACTGAAGGAGTGTTTAGGGGAGAGTTGATGAGGGAGGAGTGAATGAGTGTTTAGATTAGATTACTTACAGTGTGGAAACAGGCCCTTCGGCCCAACAAGTCCACACCAACCCGCCAAAGCGCAACCCACCCATACCCCTACATTTACCCCTTACCTAACACTAGGGGCAATTTATCATGGCCAATTCACCTGACCCGCACATCTTTGGACTGTGGGAGGAAACCAGAGCACCCGGAGGAAACCCACGCAGACACGGGGAGAACGTGCAAACTCCACACAGTCAGTTGCCTGAGGTGGGAATTGAACCCGGGTCTCAGGCGCTGTGAGGCAGCAGTGCTAATCACTGTGCCACTGTGCCGCCCACGGAGGGGAGAGTTAATGAGGGAGGAGTGAATGAGTGATGAGGGGAGAGTAAATGAGTGTTTAAGGTAGATTTGTGAGAGGAGAGTGAATGATTGGTTAGGGAGTGTTGATGAGGGAGGAGTGAATGAGTGTTCAGGGGAGTGTTGATGAGGGGAGAGTGAATGAACGTTAAGGGGAGATTTGATGAGGGAAGAGTGAAGGAGTGTTTAGGGAGAGTTGATGGGGGAGAGTGAATGAGTTTTTAGGGGAGAGTGAATGTGGGAGGAGTGAATATGTGTTCAGGGTGAGTTGATGAAAGAGGAGTGAATGTGTTTTCAGGAAAGAGTTGATGAGGGGAGAGTGAATGAGTGCTCAGGGAAGAGTTGATGAGGGGAGAGTGAATGAGTGTTTAGGGGAGCATTAATGAGGAGAGAGTGAATGAGTGTTCAGGGGAGTGTTGATGAGGGGAGAGTGAATGAGTATTTAGGAGAGATTTGATCGGGGAGGAGTGAATGTGTGTATAGGGGAGAGTTGATGTGGGGACAGTGAATGAGTGTTCAGGGGAATGTTGGAGGGGAGAGTGAATGAATGGTTAGGAGAGAGTTCATGGGGGAGAGTGAATGAGGGTTTAGGTGAGTATTGATGAGGGTAGAGTGGAGGAGTGTTCAGGGGACAGTTAATGAGGGAGGGGTGAATGAGTGTTCAGGGGAGTGTTCATGAGGAGAGAGTGAATGTGTGTATAGGGGAGAGTTAATGAGGGGAGAGTGAACAAATGTTCAGGGGGGAGTTGATGAGGGAGGAGTGAATGAGTGTTCAGGGGAGAGTTGATATAGGGTGAGTGAGTGAGTGTTTTGGGTGGAGTTGATGAGGGGAGAGTGGATGAGTGTTTAGGGGAGTGCTAATGAGGGAAGGGTGAATGAGTGTTCAATGGAGTTGATAAGGGAAGAGTGATTGTGTGTTCACGGGAGTGTTAATGAGGGCAGAGTGAATGAGTGTGTATGGGAGAGTTGATGAGGGGAGAGTGAATGAGTGATTAGGGGAGAGTTGATGAGGGGAAAGTATATGAGTGTTTAGGGGAGAGTTGATGAGAGAGGAGTGGATGAGTGTTCAGGGAGAGTTGATGAGGGGAGAGTGAATGAATGGTTAGGGGAGAGTTCATGGGGGAGAGTGAATGAGGGTTTAGGTGAATATTGATGAGGGGAGACTGAAAATCAGTGTTCAGGGAAGTGTTGATGAGGGGAGAGTGAAGGAGTGTTTAGGTGAGTATTGATGAGGGGAGAATGAATGAGTCTTCAGGGGAGTGTTGATAAGGGGAGGGTGAATCAGGGTTTAGGGGAGATTTGATGATGGGAGAGTGAAAATGAGTATTTAGGGAATGTTGATGAGGGAAGAGTGAATGATTTACGAGGGAGTTGATGAGGGAAGAATGAATGAGTCTTTAGAGGAGAGTTGTTGAGGGGAGAGTGTATGTTTAGGGGAGTGTTAATATGGGAGGGGTGAATGTGTGTTCAGGGAAGTGTTGATGAGAGGAGAGTGAATCAGTGTTTAGCAGAGATTTGATGAGGGGAGAGCGAATGAGTGTTCAGGGGACAGTTAATGAGGGAGGAGTGAATGAGTGTATAGGGGAGTGTTGATGAAGGGAGAGTGAATGTGTGTATAGGGGAGTGTTGATGAAGGAAGAGTAAATGAATATTCAGGAGAGAGTTGATGAGGGGAGAGTGGATGAGTGTTTAGGGGAGAGTTGATGAAGGAAGAGTGAATGAATGTTCACGGGAGAGTTGATGTGGGGAGAGTGGATGAGTGTTTAGGGGAGTGTGGATGAGGGGATAGTGAATGAGTGTTTCGGGGAGAGTTGTTGAGTGGAGAGTGAATGAATGTTTAGGGAAGAGTTAATGAGGGAGGAGTGAATGTATATTCAGTGGAGAGTTGATGAGGGAGGTGTGAATGCGTGTTCAGGGGAGAGTTGATGACGTGAGAGTGAATGAGTGTGTTAGGGCGTGTTTGTGAGGGGAGAGTGAATGAGCATTTAGGGGAGAGTTACTGAGAGAAGAGTGAATGAGTGTTTAGGGGAGAGTTGATGTGGGGAGAGTGAGTGAGCGTTTAGGGGAGAGTTGCTGAGGGAAGAGTGAATGAATGTTTAGGGGAGACTTAATGTGGGAGGAGTGAATGTGTGTTCAGGGGAGAGTTGATGAGGGGAGAGTGAATGAGTGCTTGGGTAGTGTTGATGAGAGAAGGGTGAATCAGTGTTTAGTGGAGATTTGATGAGAGGAAGTAAAAATGAATATTTAGGAAGAGTTGATGAGGGGAGCATGGAGGAGTGTTTAGGGGAGAGTTAATGAGTGTTCAGGGAAGAGTTGACGAGGGGAGAATGAATGAGTCTTTAGGGGAGAGTTGTTGAGGGGAGAGTGAATGTGTGTTCAGGGGAGCATTAATTAGGGAGGAGTGAATGAGTGTTTAGGGGCGAGTTGATGAGGGGAAAGTTAGAGTGTTTAGGAGAGATTTGATCAGGGAGGAGTGAATGTGTGTTTAGGGCAGTGTTGATGAGTGTGGAGTGAATGAGTGTTTAAGGAAGAGTTGATGACGGGAGAGTGAATGAGTGTTTAGATGAGTATTGATGAGGGGAGAGGGAATGAGTGTTCAGGGGAGAGTAGATGAATGGAGGATGAGTGAGTGTTTAGGGGAGAGTTGTTGAGGGGAGAGTGAATGAGTGTTTAGGGGAGAGTTGATGAGGGGAGTGTGAATGAGTGTTCAGGGGAGTGTTGTTGAGGGAGGAGTGAATGAGTGTTTAGTGGAGATTTGATCAGGGAGGAGTGAATGTGTGTTTAGGGGAGTGTTGATGACGGAGGAGTGAATGAGTGTTTAGGGGAGAGTGAATTTTTAAGGGAGTTTCGATGAGGGAAGAGTGAATGAGTTTTTAGGCGAGAGTTGATGAGGGAGGAGTGAATGGTTGCTTAGGGGTGTGTTGATGAGCGGAGAGTGATTGAGTGTTTACCTGAGAGTTGATGAGCGGAGAGTGAATGAGTGTTTAGGGGAGAATTGATGAGGGGAGAGTGGATGAGTGTTTAGGGGAGTGTTCATGAGGGGAGAGTGAATGTGTGTTTAGGGGAGTGTTGATGAGGGAGGAGTGAATGAGTGTTCAGGGAAGAGTTGATGAAGGGAGAGTGAATGAATTTTTAGGAGAGTTGATGAGGGGTGAATGGATAAGTGTTCAGGGGGGTGTTGATGAGGGGAGAGTGGATGAGTGTTTTGGGAAATGTTAATGAGGGAAGAGTGAATGAGTGTTTAGGGGAGAGTTGAGGAGGGGAGAATTAATGTGTGTTCAGGGGAGAGTTGAGGGGAAAGTGAATGAGTGTTCAGGGGAGTGTTGATGAAGGAGGACTGAGTGAGAGTGTTTAATTGAGTGATGATGAGGGAGGAGTGAATGAGAGTTTTTAGGGGAGAGTTGGTGAGGGAGGAGTGAATGGGAGGCTCTGCTGCACTAGTATAAACTGAAACACGAGTTCATTCTGTCTGTCTAACAGTGCCTTAAGGAAGTGAAATTCAGTCCAGCTTCGTCACGGCCAGGAAAGGCTGGCTGAGGGCGAGCTGACGCCGGGTTAGCTTTGTTTGTAACGGGAGCCGAGGTTTTGGATGGAATAAGCTGACGGAGGAAAAGATGAACGATCGCTGGTACCATGAGGACATCTCCCGGCCCACGGCCGAGAGCCTGCTCGCCAAAGCCGCTCAGGACGGCAGCTTTCTGGTCCGGCACAGCGAGTCCTGCGAAGGAGCACTAGCCCTGTGCTTGCTGTAAGTCGGGATGGGTGGGTGGGAGGAGCGTTTACATTGAGGGGTATCGTCTGGCGACGGGTCGGGGGCGGGGGCACTCTCCCAGCCTGACTGTGGGGGCTGCCAGTGGGAATCAATATCTTTCTCAAGGATGGGCTGCTCCATTCACTTGTTCAGCTCCTATATGAAGGAAGTGTAGTACACATACAGTACACCGGCTCTGTCTTGTCAGTGGGTTTAATTGCAGGGTTTTGTAATGACCTATCCCCTCCTGTAACAATGTTACAGGCAATGTTCGAGCGGTCACTCTCGACCCAGACTTCACTCACTGAGTCCTGGAAGTGATTGAGCTGCCGCCGTCCCTGCAGGGAAATGGTTAAATGCATCGCCGCGGGTTCGCAACTTCTGCTGGAGGCAAAACTTGTGCTAAGAGGCTGTTTGCCTTTTCTCCTCCACTTCTTGTGGTTAATTGCCTGACTCTGTGTGCGTTACAGCCTGTGCTAGAAAATGGGGTTCCTTTCCAGCAGTAGTGCATGGACGTGTTCCGCGGAGAGAAAACTGATTAAGATCTCAGCGATAAAATGCTACAGGCTGCTCCTTCCTCCCTCAGCGTTAAACCAGAGCTGGGTTTAATCACCGCAAATTCTCTCCCCCCCCCCCCCCATGTTGCGATGCTGTCCAGAATATGTGGGTCAGCTGAAGCCGGAAGTCCAGTTATTTATTTCAGTGGTCAGTGATTACATTTTTTTTTAAAGACTTGCCTCTATCACTGATAACACATTGATCACTGAAGACCCTTCCCCATGCTTTCTCCTCTGTCCACTCCCATAGGTTGTAAATTCAGTCCCACTCAGGCCTTTACTGGACACTGTTCCAGCAACTTTGCTTTGACCTTCACTGTGTCCTTCACATTTGCAGTGTTGGTAAATTATTGATAGTTTGTTCTTGAATGAACCCACTGTTTTCTAATGCTCCATACCAGCTGGCATGAGGGCACTAGCACAAGGCACAGTGGTAGTGAAGCAATCTCTGGGTCTGGAGGCCTGCATTCAAGCCTCACCTGCTTTAGAAACGTGTAAAATTATCGCTGGACAGGTTGATTGGGAAATCAGCTACACTTGCAAGATGGGCATTTATGCAATTAGCAAATTAATTTCAGTTCATCACTGCGCGGTGGTGTTTTGGGTAGAAGCAATGAAACATCTGAATAAGATGTAGGAGGAAGTCATTCAGCCTTTGAAAACTGCTGTCACTTTAATCAAATTAAGGCTGGTCTGATTGTATTCACAAATCTTCATTCCTACCTTTTAAGCCCTTGCTTAACTAAGATCTATATATCTCTGCCTTAAAATTATTCAATGACTCTGCTTCCTCAGGCTTTTCAGGGAGTGATTTCTAAAGACTCTCAACTCTTTGCAGAACAAAATTTGCCTCATCTTTTTCTTTAGAAAGGTGATCACCTAGTCAGTGACCCCTAGTTCTAGATTCTTTCAGAAGAGAGAACATCCTCTCCATATTTATTCTGTCAAGACCCCTCAGGATCTTTACGTATTTCAATCAAGTTGCCACATATGCTTCTAAACTAAGCAGACACAAGCCTGGCCTGTCAAGCTTTCCTCATAGGACATTTATCTATTTCAGTTATTAGTCTGGTAAACTTCTCTAAAATACATCAGATGCATTTATCTTTTCTTTTAAATAAGGTAACTGGATAAGTATAATGCAGTACTCTCAGGTATGGTCTGAGCAGAGCTCTGTCTACTAAAAGGATCAAATGCTACATGAAATGTAAGTCTATTAATGGGATAGAAGAGTGAAATATATTCTTGTAAAGATGCACAAGTCCCTAATTAGACACAGAAATTAATAAGGTCATAAGTAACTAGTGTGTATTTATAATGGATAGTCATAAGCATGGGAAGTTTTGTTAAACTTGTATCAAACATTACTTAGACAACAAGGAGACAGTAAGGACTGAATGTTGACTTTCCTGCTCCTCGGATGCTGTCTGACCTGTTGTACTCTTCCAGCTTTGCATCTATAACTTGATGTAAAAAATGAGGTCTGCAGATGCTGGAGATCACAGCTGAAAATGTGTTGCTGGTCAAAGCACATCAGGATGAAGGGCTTATGCTCGAAACGTCGAATTCCCTATTCCTGAGATGCTGCCTGGCCTGCTGTGCTTTGACCAGCAACACATTTTCAGCTCTATAACTTGATGGACTGCAAAAACTCAGGTCTTCATTCAATAAAAATAAGCTTAACCTCAGTTTTCAAATTCTCAACTTTTTTCTGCGGTGGGTGGGGGAAGCAAGAGAATCCCAGATTTCCCACTCACCTTTGTGTGAAGAAGTGTTCCTTTTGTCACCTCTAACTTGGTTCTAACTTGATTTGCCTCTCTTGTTCCGGATTCTGATACCAGAGAGAACAGTGGCTTTTCTATATCCTGCCACATCTGTTAGCTTAAATGTCCCAGTCAGTAAACTCACTTTTATTTTTCTGTGCTTGAGGGAGGACAAGCCTGTGTTGGCAGCTTTGGAGAATTGAGGAACTTCACACAAGGGCAACCAAAGGTGTGAGTTCGATCATGTCACTCAGTAGTAAAGTGGCCCAAGCTCTGACACCCTTGGTTACAGGGCTCATTTTGTGAAATAATTGTTTGTTAGTGAGGGTGAACAACATTATGTTTCAAGGGAAATGGCTGTGGGATTCACCTCTTAATCAGAAGGAGCTTTTCTGAGAAATTATAGCAACTTGGGTAAATAGATCTCAAAACAGTTGTGTTCACAACAGGCTGGAAAATGTTGAATTTCCCGAGGGCTTTCTTAGTGATAATAATCTCCTGATTTGTAGCTGATGGGTGCTTATAAACTTGTAGATCAAACTCACACTTCCTCTTTCCACTGTGTGCCTCACATCATTGAGTAGCATCTGTTTTGATTCAAAAATATTCTGGCAATTTGGACAAACTGGATGTACCCTTCCAAAGAAAAATGCATTTTTACCTTTTTAAAATGGAATTTGAGGAGCATCTTGAAGTGCTCAAGATTAGAGGACCTGCAATGGTATTTGTGAGGATGGAATAAATAAGAATTTTTTTTTACCCCACATAACATTTTCTAGTTGGTAGTCAAGGCCCATTACCTTTCTCCTCATTTTAAACCATTCTTAAAATGAATTTGACCACCTCTGCTAAACCTTCAGTCACTGTGAAGTGCCTTTTAAATCTTTCTGTTCACAAGATGGTGCAATATAGTTAGGTTAGATTCCCTACAGTGTGGAAACAGGCCCTTCAGCCCAAAAGGTCCACACTGACCCTCCAAAGAGTAACCCACCCAGACCCATTTCACTCTGACCAATGCACCTAACACTATTGGCAATTCACCTGGCCTGCACATTTTTGGACTGTGGGAGGAAACCAGAGACCCAGAGGAAACCCATGCAGACACCAGGATAACGTGCCAACTCCACACAGACAGTCACCCGAGGCAGGAGTCGAAGCTGAGGCCAGGTGATGTGAGGCAGCAGTGCTAACCACTTAGCCACCGTCCTGCGTTTTATTTTAATTCTTGGTTATTTTATTAAATGCCATAAGTCAATTTGTTCATCACACAAGATTCCCAATGATGGAAGACAAGTTGCTTTTCAGGATTGAACAATGAATTTCATTTTATCTTGTATTCGTATGTCCTTTCGAAGATATTGTCTACAACCTCTCCCCTCCCCCTGCAATATCAGTTCCTTTAGGTCATCCCAATAATAATGCAACGGAGGAAGTGTGAGCTCATTCCATTTGCTCATAAGAATGTAAAGTAGAATACATTTTAAAAAACATGCAGATAATAAATATTGATGTTCAGAGGGACTTGGGTGTTCTTACATCTATCTGAATGTCATCTTGCTAAGGAAATTGGCACATGTCCATCAAATGCTTGTGGGCAGAAGACAGGGCAAGTGGATTATGGCACCGACCAGGGTGAAAATCTGTCAGTGCTGTGTATTTTCAAATGCCAGATGCCAGCAAAGGCTCTGTTCAGTTAAACATGAGTATACATGGTACTGAAGCTATTTACAGGAATCATAAACTGCTTGTGGTTAAGTTACTAGATTATTTCTCCTGACTATGCTATTGCTTAATTAGACAACAGTGAATGGTCTGATTGGTGCTGAAGTACGTAAAAATTTACCTCAAAGCCTTTTGCTGAAATAAGTTGCTGTCATTCATACAATGCTTACTGGGCATTCCCCTGGGATTTGAGTCTGACCAGAAGAATAATGATGTGCCATGCAAGTTTCTAGAAGATGGAAAACCATAGGTTTGGAGAAGGCATTTTAGAGCAGGATGCCGTAACTCCAGGGTCTTTCAGGGAGCACCCCCATTGGCCCCATTTTGATAGGGACCAATGACTGAGATACAAAAACTCCATGACAGAGGTTGGGGCTAAAATCTGCCATCTACTACAGGCACAACTGCAACTTTAAAGTAGAGCAAAGGTCACATTGTCTATGGTGGTCAAGGCGATTCTGGGTCTTTACATTGTGTATGCCTTCTAGACTGCTGCTCAGTGTATAAGTACAATGCTTCATAAGCCTGTCTACACCGAGAATTTCAACTCCAGGTCCATAGTCACACAATTGTGCAGTACAGAATAGGCCCTTCAGCCCATTGAGTCTGTACTGCCAACCCTACACTTATACCCACATGAGTCTCACTTTTCTGTCATTCAAGCCAATACATTTAATGTTATGACACTTCAAGAATTCATCCAAGCCCTTTTTTTTAAAAAGTTGAGATTACCATAAATTAACCTCCCAGGCAGTTAATTCCAGACTGCTCCATCACCTCTGGGTGAAATACATTTTCCTCTTAAACCCTGCCTTTCACTTTAAAAGTGTGCCCCTTGCTCTTAATCCTTCAAATAAGGGAAAGAGCAGCTTTCTATACACCCTATTCGTGTACCTCATAATTTTATACACCTCTCCTTTGCCCCAGAGAAAACATCTCAAGCTTATCTGCCTCTCTTCATAGTTCAAATGCTCTCCCCTGGGCAACATCCTGGTGAAAAGTAGAGTCTTAGGGATTAATGAAGTCTATGTTATACCTGAGTTCTATACAGCAAACCTAGTGCGTGATCTTTGCTGTCCAGTAATCTGGCACCTCTGTTCTCCTTTTAACCCCCTGCCATGGCTCCTGGGCACTTGTGCCCAGTGTTATGGCATGCTGATCCTTCCTCTACCCATGTCGCTTAAAAGTTACAATGTCTGAGCTGGTAGCTGCAACTGTTGGGATTACAAAATGGTGTTTTCCTATCGTCACTATTTTTTTCCATCCACTGACCAAGCAACATTTCAGCTGTCGGGAATCTGAAATGAACAAAGTTAAGGGATTGGGGAAGTCCACTCTTAATTATCTACTCTTGGAAATCAGAGTTAACTGAATGAAGAGTAACACATCATGCAAAACAGTGGGTGCTATCAATTGGATGTGGTGCCTTCAATTGTGGAGTATAGGTTCAATCAGGATAATTGTATGATGAATCCCATGCTGGTCTTTGGATTGAGCTAATTCCTTTCCTTATTGGCTGCGGGTGAGTTCAATATCATTCATTTTTACCCCATCACCCAAAATTAAAATAATCCTTAAAAGCTTCAAACTTATTAAGTCATGATTAGAATCTCATTTCTGTTCATCTATTCCTCTCCATATCTTAAGTTTAAGAAAAAGCAGACAGCATTGAGTCAGAATGCCTATAGTGTGAAAGCAGACCATTCGGCCCATTGAGTCTGCACTGACTTCCTAATGGCCAACCCACCTAATGTGCACATCAATGGATACTAGGGGCAATTTAGCATGGCCAATCCACCTAAAGTGCACATCTTTGGACTGTGGAGGAAACGAGAACAAACAGACATGGGAAGAAAGTGCAAACTCCACACAGAAGCTGTTCGAGTTTGGAATCAACCTGGATCCCTGGCACTGAGGCAGCAGTGCTAACCACTGAGCCACAGTGCCACCCTAAGAATTTTGAGATAAAGCTACTAGGAGATGCTATTCCTGACCCAGCTATATTTCCCTAAGTTGTATCTTGGGATTCCTGCTTTATTCTCCTCTGATAGGATGCGACATTTCCATGCCTAATGAAAAATATATTGCCTTTCATTCATCCTAGATGAGGAAACATTTTTCAGTCTGTGAAGTACTTTTCTTTAAGTATTAAAAAATACTGTCACCTTCGTGTGCCTCCTACTCTTGAAATCCCTATCGTAGGGAAAAGACACCCACCATTTAAGCCTATCTATACCCCTCATGATTTTATAAACTTCTATAAGGTCACCCCTCAACTTCCTACGCTCTATTGATTGCTAACATTAACCATGACAGAGAGCTGATATGAACTTAGAAATCTTTAATAAAAGCGAGACATATGAGACAGAAATGTTGCTTATTCAAGGCCAGATGTAAAGATTTGTGTAAGTAGCCCCAAAAGCTAATATCAAGCCTGTATAACCTGTGAGAATTGGAACTAAAATTGCCCAGATTATTCCTCTTTCTGGAAATGCCAAGAACTCAACTACTGTTGTGAACAGAGAGAAGAGAGACCTGCCTAAAACCAGTGGGGTCTTTCTTTACCTCATGTATAACAGGTCTGGGTGATACCACTAGAATTCCACTTTTGCTAATTGAGTTCAGCAGCTAATAGCAGGGAGTTTCCTGTCAGGTCAAAATAGCCAAGACATAGGTTAGATTCAGAAGACTCCCGAAAAGATTTAAACATTTTCTTATATTTTCTTTGTAGAATCAGGTAAGGTGAGGAAAGTTTAATTATCTTGGAAGACCTTGTTTTCTGCATGCTTTGCTCCCCTTGCTAAATTTTGCATATTCCCATGAGACTTTAGAGATACAAGTTTGAGTTACTTTTAGACCCTTTTATTAGTCAGTTCCACATATCAGGTTGAATACTGATTAGATACATTTCAGCATTGTGTGTTTTGCATCAGTATAATATTTTTACAACTCCACACTAGCCAATCTCCCTGGTATAGTTTGGCACAGTTACTCGAGATGTTTCACAATTGTCTTTACTGCATTGACCTTGATCAGTCCAAGCAGTTGCTTTACTTTTGGATTTCATGCAGACTTACTCATTTTTGTTGACTGGCTACTTTGGAATTGCTGAAAGCCACAACATAGAAGAAGAATGAAAATACTGAAATGGAATTAACACAGAAAAGAGGAAGAAAAGTCAAACCGAACTTGCGCAGTAGAGAAGTATGTTCAGAAGCTTGTGACCAGATGACCACACAAGAATAAAAAAACCTGTGTGCTTGCATTGTATACACCCACGCATACTTAAATGCAACACACATGCATGTGTGTGAACAGGTATACACACTGCTCTTATTAATCTGTAGTAATAAGACCATAATAACCGGGGCTTGGGTATATAGGACATGACTTCAAAGCTTGCAGTTGACACAAAACTCAGAAATACAGTCAACAGTGAGGTAAAATAGATAATTATGTGGAAGATGAAAGTTAATGCTGGTACATTTTGGGGAGAAAAATATAGAAAAGCAACATAAGTTATTTTTAATTTTGAAGGAAGTGCAGGAAGAGCCCTGGAGTTATATGTACATATGCAAATGTTGAAGGACCAGTATAGAGGGCTGTTTAGAAAATCATTTAGGATATTGAATTTATAAATAGAGGCAATAAATACCAGTGGATTTAAGTTATGCTGTACTTTTTTATGCTTTATCTATGCTGTAAAACATGGATTACGTCTTTGATCGGGGTGCGGCATTTTGGGAAAGCAAATCTTCGCAGGACTTATACACTTAATGGTAAGGGCCTGGGGAGTGTTGCTGAACAAAGAGACCTTGAACTGCAGGTTCATAGCTCCTTGAAAGTGGAGTCACAGGTAGTTAGGGTAGTGAAGAAGGCATTTGATATGCTTTCCTATATTGGTCAGCAGGTATTTGGAGGTTGTGCTGCAGCTGCACAGGACATTGTTTAGGGCACTATTGGAATATTGTGTGCAATTCTGGTCTCCTTCCTATCCAAAAGATGTTGTGAAACTTGAAAGGGTTCAGAAAAGATTTACAAGAAAGTTGCCGGGGTTGGAGGATTTGAGCTATAGGGAGAGGTTGAATAAGCTAGGGCTGTTTTCCCTGGAGTGTTGGAGGCTGAGGGGTGACATTATAGACGTTTATAAAATCATGAGGGGCATGGATAGGATAAATAGACAAAGTTTTTTTCCTTGAGTCTGGGGGTGTCCAGAACTAGAGGGCTTAAGTTTAGGCTGAGAGGGGAAAGATATAAAAGAGACCTAAGGGATAACTTTTTCACACAGGTTGGTACGTGTATGGAATGAGCTGCCAGAGGAAGTGGTGGAGGCTGGACAATTGCAACACTTGAAAGATATCCGAATGGGTATATGAATAGGAAGAGTTTGGAGGGATATGGGCTGGGTGCTGGCAAGTGGCACCAGATTAGGTTGGGATATCTGGTCAGTATGGATGAGTTGGAATGAAGGATCTGTTTCCATGCTGTACATATCTGACTCTATGATCTTATACTGGTTAAGTCAGATCCAAGAATGATATCTGGCTTGATAGGTCATGATTTATTGTTTGTTCATATAACATGGTAGTCTTTGACTTAAGCATAAGTCTGCTATGCTGCAGATTCTGTTTTTACAATAACACGCAAGTTAATTGTACAAAAGAAATGAAGATAAAATAGAACAGACCAATCTATTTATGTACAACACAATTTAAAAGATTTCAAAACACATGGTAAAACACAACCCCTGCTATTCCCAACATCACTTTACATTACTGAAATTCCAGAGTTGTCTGTTCTATTACATCTATGGATTTGAGTTTGATCATCTTTTCCTTTATTTTTCACACATTTAAGCTTAAATTTTCTTTGCTTCAAATAATTCCTTCAGGTTTATAACCAAACACTTTTGGACTGGAATTTGTCAAACTAAAACTCCGACTGAGGTACACTCTTGCCTTACTAATTTGAAGTAAGTCCTTTCTCTTGTACCTCAACCAACAAGGTCTCTGGGAATTACAAAAAAAACCTTTCCAGTCCACGGCTTTTCCTAAACAAAACAAACTTGATTTCTTCTGAACCAAAAGCAGACTAACGCCTTTTAATGTTTGCTTTCTCCAATCATAAAAATCTCAGAATACAAGCTCATAGAGGGCCCAGCCACTTTTGCACATGACCTGCTGGTTTAAAATCCTGGCTCAAGAAGAGTTGGCAAGTTAGTTAATAAACACCTCATACACACAGGCCAAAACCCACATGCCACTCGTTCAAAATAGAAGCTAATTAAAATAAATGATAACACACAGAAATCACACACCTTACATCTCAAGTGCCACTGCTAGAATATTTCTTTAAAGCTGTGGGCAGCACAGGTTCAGAAAGATAGCCAGACTTGGAAGAGGGAGAGCTGTTAGAATGGTACTAGAGATGTGGGACTTGAATTCTGTGAAGAGACTAGGGAAGCTTCAATTGTTCTTCTTAGAGCAGAGGAGGTTTGGAGATGTTTTGATAGAGGTAGTCAAAATCATGAACAGTTTTGACAAAGAATAAAACTATTTCAGTGACAAAAGGATAACTAGAAGAGGCAGATTTAAGATAATGAGCAGGAACAGCTGGAGGAAATATTTTTCTTCTAGCCAGTTGATAGGGTCTGGAGTGCAATTCCTGAAAGTATGGGGGAAATGGATGCAAGATTTGCTTTTGAAAGAGAATTGGAAATGGACTTAAAAAGATTTGAGAGGGAATGGAGAGGGGGATTAACTTGAAGCTCTACAGACAAACCAGTGCAAGGATGGATCAAACAGCTATCTCATTCTGATTTTTACATAAAACACATACACAGATTTGTACACCCATGTATTTTAGACATATAGGTGATCAAAAATCATTGGCCTGCTTTACAATGGGCTGCATTTTCTTTTCTATTAGCTTCAAAAATAAAGAGTCCTGGAGTATAGTAGGTTGTTGATTTACAAAGCCCCTGAATGTTATTGGAATGGAGTAGTTTTAGGAGGAGAAAGTGAGGTCTGCAGATGCTGTTTCCTGATGAAGGGCTTATGCCCGAAACGTCGAATTTCCTGTTCCTTGGATGCTGCCTGACCTGCTGCGCTTTTCCAGCAACACATTTTCAGCATGGAGTAGTTTTACCCTTGATGTCCTGGAAAGGCAATCAGATTATTGTTTGGGGTTAGGTACCATTAAGCCTTGTGTATGCGAAAGCACAACACTTGGGAGCAGATGCTAATGTCACCCCTACAAGACAGAATCTCTACAGTAACCAAATCTCTTTAAGTAATGTAGCAATTGAGTAATGATCTTAACAGTGTAAACATTAATGGCACTAGCAATGTTACGTTATCAATGATTAGCGTTAATGGTTTCACCCAGGCTTCAACCCTGATGGCTGGGCTGGTGTGAGGAAATGAAGGCCCTTTAGGTATATGAGAACAGGAATGAGACTGAAGGAATGACACTACACTCAGTTTTTCTGCAAAATACTGTTTCCTACAGTTAAGTATATACAACAAAATAGCAAAAATAACTGCTGTTAACATTGAGAGTGTGTATACTGTTAACAATTACTGATTGAATGCTGTGAATGAAGCAGTATTTGCCAACAAGGAATTGTACAGCCTTATAATTTACATCAGGATATGGAGCTGCTGCAGATTTGTGCTTTGATGTTTGAGGTTCTGTTCAGCCTTGATCCTAAAACCTTGGCACAGCATGATGGTTCAGTGGTAAGTGACCAGGAACCAGGTTCAAGTTCGCCCTCAGGTGACTATGCAAACTTCACGCAAACATTCTTTCAGTGTCTGCGTGGGTTTCCTCCAGCTGCTCCAGTTCCCTGCCACAGGTGTGCTGGTTAGGTGATTTGGCCATGGGAAATGCATGGTTACAGGGATAGGGTAGGTCTAGGTGTGATGCTCTTCAGATGGATGGAGTGGACTCAATCATCCAAATGGCCTGCTTCCACACTGGAGGTATTCTATGAAATCTAAACATTGCTTCAACAGAACATTCTCTAATTTGAGCTAGTCTTATCAGGAACACTGCTTTATTGTGTTTTGTCAGAGTGGGTCACGTAGCCCCAGAATCAAATTTGCCATTCTGTAAGATGATGCTGATATTTTATACTTATACCACTTTCCCACTTTTCTCCTATTACAGGTAAAGCCCTCTTATAACTGGAAGCACAAAATTCTATTACTTCTCATTCTGCTAAACTCCAAACATTAAAAGGCCATTCTACTCAATCTCTCCTCATAGAACAATTTTCTCATCCCACAAACCAATCTAAAGAATCTTAAATCACATTGTCTCCAAGACCATATATTTATCTTCATTATGCACAGTGACCAAAACATCCCACCAGCATTTTGTGTGGTTTCACAACAAAGCCCTATATAATAATTGTAGCAAGTTTCATTACTTGCAGAGTACAATAAAGGCTAACATAATATTTGCCTTCCTAATAGTTTGTGTACATAACCTTCGTGAATCTTATAGAATGACTTAGTTGCTGTGCTCCTAAACAATCCAGTTTGGGATTAAGACCACTTCAGAATTTCTTCATTGTTCTAATTAATAAAAGCACATATGATTTGGAAAGTTAATGATTGCTATAATTGTTGCTCTCTGACTGTTTGTTTCAGTGGAACCCTCCAGAATTTTCCAAACTAGCTTTATTAACAAAAAATGTGAAGTAATAACAGTTTAGAAGTAGTGCTATTTAAATTAAGTTCAAATTAAGATCCCACATGCCCACTTGGGTAGACATGAAAGATGCTGCAGTACTATCCAAAGAAGATTAGAGGCACTGTTCCAAAACTCTTGGTCTTGTCTCTTAACTAACATAATTTAAACAGAAAGTTGGGTCATTATCATATTTTTACTTGGAACTAACTGACTGAATGTCAAGAACACGGTAGTCAGAGACCACCGTTTAAAGCACTTCATTTGTAGGGTAATTATGGCTGGCCTAGGGTTGTAAGTTCCATCAGGTTCTTGAGGCACAATGGTAGTGTCCTTACCGCTTGGCCAGGAGGCCTGGGCTCATGTCCCACCTTCTCCAGCAGTGTGTAATAAAATCTCTGAGCAAGTTAATTAAGATAACATCTAACAATGCATTTTCATTCTTTATTGTAAAACATTTCAGCTGCAAGTTACCATCTCCAGCAGTGCAGCTCTCCTTTAGTGCTGCAGTTAGTCTTTATCCTAGAGAATACAAAATATTTAGAACATTGAAACAAAACAGATAAAAAGCAAACACTCCAAGCAGGAGAGGTTATGTTGATATTGCATAGATCAATGCTGTTCTAATTCTGACCTCTTGAGCATACTTGATTTTGACCAACATCTGCCTAAGCATGAAGCTTGGGAATTCCCTCCTGAAACCTCTTTGAAACCACTTGTAGTCACCTTTAAGCCAACCCTTAATTCCTAGATTAGATTTGGCCGAATATCTTCTGAGGTACCTTGGTGTCAAATTTTGTTTGGTAGTTGCTCCTGCGAATCTCTGAGATATTTCACTCTATTCAGGATATTGTATAACTATATAAGTTCTTGTTGCATGTTGAGCAGTTTTGATCACGGGAGATGGAGAAGTCGGTTTCAAAAATGGAACAAAGATTTGCTGATGTTGTGCCTTTACTTTTTGTGTTGGAGCTGGAATTGGGGGAACAAGAAAGGGTGATCAAAAATCATTGAAAAGGATCAACCTTAAACTGAATTTAATTGTTTAACTTTCTTTTTATTCTCCTCTATTCCAGATATGAAAACTGTGTCTACACTTACAGGATTTTTATAAATGAGGACAATTTGTTGTCTGTTCAGGTAGGTGGTCACTTTAATCAAGCTTCAACTTTTGAGCTATCCAAACCTGTGACACTGTTAACCCAGTATGACAAATCTTTCCAAAGGCCTTGGGGGAGGTGAGTACCAAATAGATCTAAATATTTACTGACTCAGTCAATAACCATCCAGTTAAGAGCAGAATTGGTCATTATTATTGAGCAGAACAAGGTTAGCAGGGAACACAACCACTTGCAAATTCCCCTCCAAGTCACTCACAATTAGACTTGGGAATGTATCACTGGTCCCTCAATGACACTGGATCAAAACCCCAGAACACCCTTCTCTAATAGCACTGTGGGTATATCCATACAACATGGGTTGCAGTGGCTCCAGGACATGGGTTCACCACCACTATTTCATGGGCAGTTGGGGATAGGCAATAAATGCTGGCCCACAGCAATGCCCACATCCTGTGAATTAATATTTTGTTTATCAGTTACAGCATCCTGGTATTTTAAAAGGTGTACTTAATGATGTAAACCCTAAAAACATGGCTCTTCCTAGCTGCTAAAACTGAGAATGTGCCATCTCTGGAGTGGGGTTTCCAGAGTGGAAATGCTGGGTTGCGATACTGAATCAATGCTCTGGTGCTTTTTGTGGCAAACGGTTTGAGAGGAGGCTTTATCAATTTTGACAAAAATAAAACACCACAGCTGCTGGTAATCTGAAATAAAAACAAAGTGCTGGAAATGCTCAGTGCGTCTGGTAGTAGCCATTTGGAATTGAATACAGTTCAAGTTGCCAATTGGATATGGACTTCTTCAAAATCAGAGGCCCTAATATTGAAAAAAATACACATTCTACTCATTGCATTCTATTTCTCTCTCCACTGGCAGACCTGCTGAGCATTTCCAGTATTTGTTTTTTTTATTTTCCATTTTTCTTTTGGTTGTTTCTCTGTGTGTATGTGTCCTATGGGAGATTGGGTGGAAACTTTGACAAGAAAAGCTATGGAGGGAATCAGCTGAGTGAGCTATTTTAGCTCTTATTCCATGTTTGAAGTGTTTACTTTAGGATCCATGGGTAGGTGAACGAATGAAAGAGAGAAGATTTGCATGATCCTCATGAACTGAGAATTGAATTAGAGGACAATGATAATTTTTAGTCCCTGTTTATGAAGTAGCTCTACATCATTGGATACATTATTGTATACAGAAAAGGCGCATGCATACAAGTCCTGTCAACACATTGAATTAATGACCATGTGGGTGAGATCTGAGAAAGTGACGAGCTCCCCAGAGTCAGATGTCAGTGTGAGTTTATTGCAGGAAGGATAGCAGCACTGCAAGCACTCAATTTTACCATGTAGTATTTAACTCTTGAAATGTGCTCCTGACTCCCAAAACTCTGCATCAGCAGCACCCAATTGTAAAATATTAACAAAAAACACTTGCTTTCGTTAAGCATCTTTCATATCCTTAGGGATTCCCAATGAGCTTTGCACCTAATTATGCACGGTCCCTCTTGTGTCATAGGAAACAAGGTAGCGATTTTGTACACCTCAAATTCTCTCCAACAGCAATGTGATAATGACTGACGTTTCAAGATGTTACTTTGAGGGATAAATATTTACCTGTGCACGAGGGAAAATCCCTCTTTTGAAATAGTGGTGTGGCACATTTTATGTCTAGCTGGGAGGGCAGATGCCTCAGTTCAATGTCTCAGCTGAAAGGTAGCATTTTCAACAATGCAGCACTCCCTCAGTACTGTACTGACATGTCAGCCTGGATTTTGTCCTGAATTCACCTTTGTTTTGATTCAAGAGATGAGAGTTGGCCAGAGTTGAGCCAAATTCAGATGCAGTTGAACTCTCAGTAGCTGCTCATAATGTGTTGAAACCATTTTTCATCTGTGCTGATGATGTCAATGGAGTTGGGAGATAGAATTCAGAAACTCACTCCAACATACCACTCGGTGGCTAGAGCCTGTAATTGCAATGTGATGGTTGACACAGCAAATCGATATGTAAACATTGTCCATTCAATTCCAAATGGTGCATGTACAAAGGGAAGCACAAACAAAATCATAGAGTAATTTTGGTGGGAATAAAGAGTTGCTCAATTTAATTATAACAAACAATTCAATTGACCATGACATTGCACCAAGGGAAACAAAAGCCAATGCGATTGTAAAGCGAGACAGGCTGGTGGACGTAATTGAGCTTCTACTATTAGGATTTGGGAAGGTGTTGGCATGACTAAAATATGAACTATGAACTGGGATGAAGAGTGATTCTGGCCTGAATTTGGCTGGGGAATGTGCTCTGGGCTGTGAAGGAAACTTCCCTCGGCTCTTTAATTGTCCTGCTGGATGGCTAGTTCAAGCTGATTCTTCATTCATGATTAGCTTGGCTGCCAATTCAGTGAAGCTACATGGTAGAGGTTTCTATTCTGAGCTCTCTCCAAGTTATCACCTGCTCTGCTTCACCAAACTGGGGTATACATATATAAACGTAGATATCTGACTGCACCCAAGTATACTCTTAATACTCATTAATATGCTTGATTCTCAATAAATAAAACCTGGGGATGATTTATGACTGTAAGATGAAGGAACGGAAGTAGGCCATTCAGCCCATCAAATGTGCTCCATCATTCTATGAAATCATGGTCAATTTGATCATCTTCAACTTCATTTTCCCGTCTTTCCTCCATAATCCTTGATTCTCTTACTGATTAGGACCTGTCTTGAACATCCTGACTCAGCCTCTACAGCCTTGTGTGGCAAAAGCATTCTATAGATTCATTACCTTCAGAGAGAATCAATTTCTCCTTTACTTGCAAGTTCACCCACAAAGTTGATCTCCTTCTTTACAATTTTTTGATTGTGTTTTGATTTTTAAAACTGCCCCAATCCCCTGACTTACCACTAATCTTCACCACATTGTATGATTTTTCTTTCAGTTTGATGCGATCCTTTTATTCCCTAGTTAACTATGGTCAGCTTATCCCATTCCTGGAATCCACCTTTCTCACTGGGAGAGGTCTTTTACTGTAAACCATTTTATTAAAAGTCTGCCATTGTTCCTCAACATCTCTTTGCTAAACTCCTCTCCCACTCCACTTCCTTGTCCCTTGTTAACTGTCCTTATTTGAACTTAGCACAATTATTTCTGAACCTAGTTCCTTCCTTTCAAGGTGAATGCTAGACCCTACCATGTTGTTCCTGTTTCTGAGGGAATCTTTTAATCTGACATATATTAAACCTGCCTTATTACACATCACCAGACCCAAACTCGCCTGACCCCTGATTGGTCCCCAATGTGTTGTTCTAGGAAATTGTCCCAAATGCAGTTTGTAAAATCTTCCTCATGTCTGCCATCTCAATCTGACCATTCCAATCTACACTAAGACTAAAACTGTTTATGATTAACGTACTGCCTATTTTAGATGACCTCATTATCTCCTGATGTATAGCTGCTGTCAGGGGGCCTATTGACTATGTCAATGAGTGTCATCTCCCCAGTTTTTCTTTATTTCTTCACCCTATGCATATCAATTCTTCCAATCAATAATAATTCCATAGAATCATTGAATCCCAACAGTGTGGAAGCAGGCCATTTGGTTCATTGAGTCCACACCGACCCTCCAAAGAACGTCCCACCTTCCCTACCCCTGCATTTCCCACAGACAATCCAACTAACCCGCGCATCTTTGGACCGTGGAAAGAAAACCGAGCACTTGGAGGAAACTCACGCAGATATGGTGAGAATGTGCAAACTCTACGCAAACAGTCACCTGTGGGTGGAGTCATACCCGGGTTCCTAGCATCATGAAGCAGTAGTGCTAACCATTAAGCCATTTCTTGCCATTGTACTCACTCCATCCCATACCCTCACCACTCTTGTCTTTCTGCTTGTACTTTTAAACATTCACATACCTCTGAATACTTAGTTCCCACCTTTAATGTCATTGTGACCATGTCTCTGTACGGCTCTAAGATCATACCTTATTTTTGTGCTGTTAATTCATCTATTTTGTTCCAAATACTTAATTTTTATTTATTCCAACCCATTTTACCTGTACTGGATCTTTGACTGAAATTGTCTAATCCCATTTCTCTCTGCTTTCTCTCTTGTACATTCAACTTTTTCAAAAGCTATATCCAATGTCAGTTCAAACATATTGTATCTCCTGCCTAATGTCTATTTGTGAAAACTGTTTTAAATACACAGTTGTTGGCCCATATACAATAATCAATCTAACTTCTGCCTTTCAGTATTTGTCTTCTGAAAGTCCCTTTCCTGGATTTCTCTAAACTGTGCTGCAATTGAAAATGCCCTGATTTCTGTAAACTTTCTTCATGTTTATAGCCTCTCATTCCTGTTATAATTGTATTGGATCTGCTTACCCTTGCTGTAATGTGGTGGTTAGAATGGTCTACAATACAACTGAAGCCCAACCAATGTCTAGTACAATTTTAACATCACTTCCCATTCTGCTCAAAATGTGAAACCGCATCTCCCAGTTTGCTACTTAAGGCTTCTGCTCTGCTCCACTCTAGCCTTGAAATCTATCAATCTGCTCCTCTCAATCTCTCTCTGTCATATTCTGTTAGGTTTGAGAGTGTGGTGCTGGAAAAGCACAGCAGGTCAGGCAGCATCCGAGGAGCAGGGGAATCGACGTTTCGGGGCAAAAGCCCTTCATCAGGAATAAGGCTGTGAGCCAAGGGGGTGGTGAGATAAATGGGAGGGGAAATGGGGCTGGAGGGGGAAGGTAACTGAGAGTGTGGTAGGTAGATGAAAGTAGGGGTAATGGTGATAGGTTGGAGAGGAGGGTGGAGTGGATAGATAGGAAGGAAGATGGACAGCCTTTTCTATTAGTTATCTGATCACTTTTCAACCCACTTCAATTCACTTTCCTTTTCTCAGTCTGCAGTCTCACGTTGCTCTGTGTTGAACTGCAACTGTACTTTATCAATGGTTGTGTTGTTCCCTCCTGCATTGTCCCTTAGGGATTTCACAACCACCCTCCCCTTCCCTAAATTTGTCATCATCAGATGGAGGATAGCAGAGATTCTCTGCTCCAGAGAACAGGAAGTTACAATCTGAACATCACTCTGGGAAGGGGCAGCTTTAGAAGGATAATGATTGGGTCCCACTCTCCCATTTGGCTAGGGATAAGGTCCTTAAACTAAGCTGGGACTCGGATGGGTCCCCATCTTCAACTTTTTTCCATCACTCAGATGCTCCAAACTGAGGGCCTATGAGTGGGCGCTTCTGCCGTGGGAAACTGTATCACTTGCTCCTGAGCCCCTACTCCTCCATTTATCAACGGCTTTGGAGCTGAGGAAGGGTCACTGGACCTGAAACATTAACTCTTACTTTCTCTCTAACAGATGTTGCTCGACGTGCTGAGTTTCTCCAGCAGTTTCTGTTTTCATTTCTGACTTCCAGCACCCACAGTTCTTTTGGTTTTACCCTTTGGAGTTGCTGGTCTATTCTTCCACAAGAGCATCCCAATACAAGCCTTGGGGTGTGCAGGTCCCAGCAGAGTCTGCGGGCATTGTGACAGTGTAACTCTGCAGTGTAGATTGATACCAGGAGGACCTTTTAGGTCACAAGCCACAACTTCTGACATTTCCTGATCTTGAATACGCCATCTCTTTAAACACTATTGTGAATATTTAATGGAAGATTTTAAAGCTGATATACTCAGAGAGCTGATTTAGCAATATATAGTTTAGCCTCTGAAAAATGATCTGAACTACAGAAACACCCTGTTGTAACTGATAAATCTGGGTTTATTTCAATGATGAAGTTACATTGGCCAGTCCCTGAACATGTTGTGACCATTGATGCATTTTTTTGGTATTTCCTTGTTTGACTGTAACACAGAGAGCAAGGCACGTTCCCTCATACATCAGAGCTTGCACTCTCAGCTAGACTTCACTAGGAACTCCTTTCTGCTTCAGCTTTTTTGCAGAAGTTACTGAGAACTCGAGGCTAAGCAGCTCTGCAAAAGCCTCTGTAAAAGAGGAAGAGGTGGCTCTGTATTCAGAAAAGCTGGTGTAGTCTGCAGCTGAACAAAATTCACCCAGTGGAGTTTAACCCTTTCGTGCAAATCCTTTTAAAATAAAAACAAAACCTTTCAGTTATTCTTTCTAAGTATGTTTCTTGTTTCTTTCATTCTTCAATTAATTTTGTGATCCCTCAGCTTTCTTGCGAATATATCCCAGATTTCCTATAAACTGCCTATAGTCTATTTCATAGTTCCTATAATGTCCTAATTGACAATCAAATAGATCCTCAAGGGGTCTGACTTTAATAGAGTCCTTGCAGTTTGCGTTATAGTCCAGAAAGCCCAGTTTTTGAAGGTTTGCATTGCAGACAACATTTTACTCAGTCTTGTGCTTATTTACAGACTGAAACCTTGTAACACACTTCCCAACACAGCAATCTACATTTTCAGAGACTGTTGCTTTATATGCGCTCAAGTGAACCTGTGAGCAATTTAGAGTATTCTATGTATTTACAGTTTTTACATAAAATAATGGATAGCTGAGAGGAGGTTCAACTGTAATCTAATCATAAAGCTTGAATCGTTTACTTATAGAATAGCAGATACCTGGAGTACGTTTGAGATTGAAAGCTAATTCAGAAACCAATGAGAGACCTGTCTTTAGGAGTCTTCAAAGCAAGATGCCCAGACAAGCAAGATTCCCATTATTGCTCTATAGAATAGACCATTCTGCTATCTCCTCCCACTGGCACAGGGGTGGGGTATACCTACAGTTTGGTAGAGCCAAGACTTTGGAAACCCTTTCCTGTAGTGTGATAGGAGTGTGACTTGCAAGCAGCGCTTGGTTACTAGTGAAGAGCATTGAACTGCCCCTCCATCACGGTCTGCTGTGCCTCTACACTGTGCTCTGAGATAACTCTGTCTCTGCTCCACTTCCGGCAGAGAGCCAGTGTGTTTGCTCTGTCACCAGTGGTGTTCTGGAATATTGGCGACCTGCCTACTTTGTGTGTTTGCATTACTGAGTCTTCCTCACACAGTGATCTCATTTCTGAGCGTCCAGTGCCGGGCACTGCCAACTTAGCCATGTGGGCTCCAAAAGACCCTCAATTACTTCTTACCAATGTCCTCATACATGGTAGACACTAGCTGGTCGTCCAAAATACTCTTTGATCAGAGTGGATGCCTTGTACCCTTAAAAGCCCTTAGAGAGTTTGTGAGCTATTCCTCCATGAATCGCATCATTGCACAACCTGAGTGTGTATGGTCCTGAAAGAACAGAATTCCTGCTGAAACATCATCCCAACATTGATTTCTTCCTACAATTCCCACCCCAGCAATTAATGCTCAGCTTTCTTGCCACTAGCCCCACCCCAAAGTCGTTTATGGGTTAAATCTTGAATTAGTGTGATTTAGTCTACAAATAGCTATCCGCCAGTTCTCTTGATAATTTATGTGTAAGCCCACACAATTGCAGCAGAATTTAACCTGATGTCATACATGCTCTCACACTTGGCAGTCATTTCAATCTGATGCCTGTCAGGATGTGAGTAAAATCCTGCCTGATTTCAACCTCCATTGAAATTGATGTGAAGTAACATTTAGACAAGATGTAAAATTAGTGAATGATGCCATTAATCGACTAGGAGAAAGTGAGGTCCGCAGATGCTGGAGATCAGAGTCAGAAAGTCTGGTGCTGGAAAAGCACAGCAGGTCAGGCAGCATCCGAGGAGCAGGAGAGTTGACATTTCGAGCATAAGGTGTTCATCAGGAATTTGGGACTGAGAGATAAATGGGAGGGGAGTTATAGGTAGATGGAGCTGGTGGGGGAGGGGGTTGACTGTGATAGATCAGAGCAGAGGGTGGAGCAGATAGGTGGGAAGGAAGGAAGATGGACAAGTAGGACAGTTCAAGAGTGCTGAATTGGAGGGTTAGATCTGGGATAAGGTGGGGGAGGGGAGATGAGGTCAACTCTGCACTACCCTCTTGAACTGTCCCACCTGTTCATCTTCCTTCCCACTTATCCGCTCCACCCTCAGCTCTGACCTCTTACCATCACCGCCCCCCCTTCTTCACCTACCAATTGTATTCCCAGCTACCTTCCACCGTGCCCCCCAACCCCCCCCCCCCCCACCCCCAAACATTCCTGATGAAGGACTTATGCTCAAAACGTCGACTCTCCTGCTCCTTGGATGCTGCCTGACCTGCTGTGCTTTTTCGGCGCCACACTTTTTGGCATTGGTTTAATGTTGAGTGAATTAAATTTCAAATTGCCTTTTTCTTAAACTAAATATTGCAAATAGTCAGAGTGACAGGTGAAGCTTTGTCTCCAACACTTTTTGTCAATGCAGTCAATTTGGTGAGACTTGAGTCCATTAGTTTATTCGTTGCCTTAGTCCTATGGGTAATGCAGATTTAACCACAGGACCCAAACTGATTATGAATAATTTGTGGCATGGTCACCACGTTTGCCTATTGACTTAGTGAGAATGAAAATCCAACAATATTAACTTTCTGAATGCAGGCTCAATTACCTATTCAGTTTTATTCATAGACATAATGTTTATATTAAAGCAAAAGGACTGGCCAAATATTAAGCCATGTAAATCACGTTGGTAGAAATTTAGGTTATTACAGCCAACGGGAGAATCAAGAAAGAAATTTCTAGCAATTATAAGCTTGAAAACATTAATATGTAGCGTCACTTCCAAGAATGCCCTCCGCTTTTTCACATAAAAGCTGAAGACGACGTCCTGGATTTTTAAAGATGATTCTTCTCAAATTTTAAGTACACTGCTTTGAAGGTACATTCATGTAGAATGTCAATGGCAACTTGGTCTGTGACAGTGACACCAAACTTCAATCAAACAACGGACACCAATTTGATTAGCTCTTTGGAAAAATACTCTCCACATCTAGTAATCTGACACTCTGTCTCCATCTGTTGAGCAGTATATTTTAAAATCTTTCAACTCGTCACTTGGCAACCATTGAGAACCTTTTATAGCAATGAACTGTTTACTGTGGATTGAAGCTTTAGTCGGCCATTTTGTACGTAGTGGTGAGGGCGACACCTCCATTTTAAACCCTTCAAAACAAATAACCTGAAAAAATAAATAAGATCTCTTTCTGTCACACATATCTTGGCATCAGTTTGAAATGGGCTTGTCAAAAATCACAAAGCTTTTAAGCCTCAAAGCTGATATAATGTATTTAAAGATTGATTTAAAGCGTTGCCAAATTTTGTTTTTTCTTTTAAGTTCTATCTAATATGAAGGGAAGCTTGATCTCTGAGTGGATGCCAAACTTTTGTAGCAGGTTTTTTAACCTCTGTTGCAGTTGTACTTTTGTTTGCTGTTCCTCTTTCTGTAACCACAGCTTGTTGTGAGATCTAAAATTAATCCCCACTGTATAGCAGCCACCTCTGTCCCATGTGTTTTATGTGAGCCTGCATGACACTGCTGGTTATTTGGCAATCAGCACCAAACATCTTCATAGTTCACTCACAGTTCTGCAAGAGTCAAATGGGCAAGTTTGTCACAGGCTGCTCGTAATCTTTGTCAGCCATGGCTTGGCTAGTGCTTTGTGTTGTAAGGTGGTAGATTCAACTCATGTACTGGTTTGCTGAATGCATTATTCAGGCTGACACTCCCAGTGCGACACTGAGGGAGTGCTGCACTGTCTGAAGAGTTGTGCTTTGGGTGGGAAGTGCATCAAGGGAACATCGGAGGTGCCTTGGCATTGGCCAATATTGTTTCCTCTCTGCCATCAACACCATACAGGTTCTCTGCTCAATGTCTCCTTGTTGTCTGTGTAATTTGGTTAATGCAGTTCCACACCAATGACTGGACTTCAAAAACACTACACTGTGTGCCTACAGTCAACATAATGGGTGGCACGGTGGCACAGTGGTTAGCACTGCTGCCTCATAGAGCCAGAGACCTGGGTTCAATTCCCGCCTCAGGCGACTGACTGTGTGGAGTTTGCACGTTCTCCCCGTGTCTGCGTGGGTTTCCTCCGGGTGCTCCGGTTTCCTCCCACAGTCCAAAGATGTGTGGGTCAGGTGAATTGGCCATGCTAAATTGCCTGTAGTGTTAGGTAAGGGGTATATGTAGGGGTATGGGTGGGTTGTGCTTCGGCGGGTCGGTGTGGACTTGTTGGGCCGAAGGGCCTGTTTCCACACTGTAGGGAGTCTAATCTAAAAATAATGTCTCAAGTTGTGAAAGGTGCTATATAAATACTATTTTATTTTCCACTTTCACCCTCAAGTTGTTAAATAGAGTGTGCCTGCTTGTGACTGTTCAGGACTGACTAAGCTGCTAATCAATGGTCCTGGGACTACTGCACAGTCAGGCAGTGTGACCATGTTTTTTTAAATTATTGCTGCAACCCAGGTTACTAAGACTAAACTCGTGGTACAGTATACTAACTGGTAGGCCAAAAGCCAGTGACAGAAAACAACTGAGAGCCAGTGTACAAATCAGACTATGTGAAATATTAATTGTAGAGGCTATTTGTGTGAGCCAGAATTCAGACCAACTTCGTCTGCTAGTTTTCTAACAGGAAGCAACGCTCTCCAATCCCTCCAACATTTTTGGAGTTTTTAACCAGCTTCTCAGAAAGTAACCATCTAAACACACACATCCATAATAACAAGAAGACCTTGACCAGGATCATCAGAGTAGAACCTGCGAGAGATGTCAGGATTTAAAAACACATCTGTGGAATTGAATGGAACAAGTTGCTTAGCTGTTGTCACCAACCAAATCGTTAGCTGAAACACAGAAGGAAACAGGTCAGCTCCCTCTGCAGGCTTCCTGGCTAATAACCAGAGCCAGTCATGTTGTATGTCAATCAACGATCCCAGAATCGAGACAGGCCGGGCGTCGGTGCAGTAAAGATGTGACATTTAGTGCTGGTGCTCTCGGAGGGAAATCGCAGTCAGGGTTTGTGCCCCATGATGTGGCTGAGCATTGGAACGAGATTTAGTATGGAACCTCACCAACGCTCAGTGCCTCTGGGTTCACATGGGAAATGACTGCCCGGACACAAGAAGTTGATGGCTGGTACACTACCCATGCAATACGATCAGAATCCAAGAATAAAGTTTTGGACAGAAGCCAACTAAGTGAAAAATATATCAGAGTGAGACCAACTATCGAGTGCAGTCTGAGTGAAGCACCACAGGAAACAGTAAGAAATGGGAAGGAGTTGAATGTTAAACAACACTCTTTGCACTACAAGTTGAGTTTTATCTTAATTAAAATTAATAATTTAGTTATGACAAGTGGCCGTAGGGTTAAAAATAACTGATTTACTTTGAAGTTACCAATGAAAGTTTCAGTGTATAGAAACAGAAAAGATAAGAAATTGAATAGATCACTCGATCCAGTAATTAATGCTCTGTCATTCAATGTAATCATGGCTAATCCTCTATCTCAGTGCCATAATCCTTCCTCTCTCCACACTTGTTGATGTCTTTAGTGTCTAGAAATCTATTTCTTAAATACATTCCATGGCTTGTCCTCCACAGCTTTATGTGGTTAAAATTCCGTATTTGGACCACTCTCTGAGTGAAGAAATTTCTCTTTGTCTTACCCTGAAATGGCCTACCTCTAATTCAATGACCGTAATCTTTGGATTTAAACAGAGTGCATAAAACAATTATTTACATCATTCTTGTGTATCTCCTCTTAAAGCCAGAAAGCTTAACATTCTTTCATCTTTCCTCATAACTCAGCCCCTGTAGCAGTAGATATCTTCAAGATCGAATCACCCCGGCTTATATCAAAGACATTTGAACACAGAAAGTGGTTGTTTGGCCAGCCATATCTCTTCCTGTACTAACCCTACCCTCGGAGCAGCCTAGGCTGAAACTGCTCAGCCTTGTTGCTTGACTATACTCTAAAAGGAGTAGCTCCCTGATATCATGATGAACAGAACTGATTATAGCTCTCAAGTTGTGGTTTAACTGGAGCAATGTATGGGTTACATTTCACTTCCTCTGAAGTACTTTGGCTTCTACTGCAGGATAAATTAGTTGTGCTGTCTGTGGTTTTAGCAGTAAGCTCAATGCGTTATGTTATATGCACTAGGCCAGCACATCTCTTCCATAGAAACATAAGAGTTGTTGAATAATCATAGGAATTGATTTCTATCACTTAGTCTACTTACTCTAGATATGGAATGTGAAAATGGTGCCGAGCTTTAGGAACTACGTTACAAAACATCTTACGCTTGGCAAATCATGTCTCAAATTACTTGTATAGATCCCAAAATGTGATTTTCTGAAATAAAAAGTCAACAGCGTTCAAAAGCGCTCATTTTATTTCTCCTGATACAACTGCTCAGCATTTTGCACTTTATCTGTTTACATAGGTTACAGCTCAGAAGGAAAAGCATCTTTAAGAAAGATAGCAATAATTAGCTACAGGTTGCACTGGCTGTCTATTCTGAAGCAAATAAGATGCGTTGGACCAATACGTCTCATCTACCGCCTTCACACTTTTCCCTTCTGGGAGCTTCATTTGCATATTTTGCAAAATTCATTGTGTAGATTATTCAAATACTTCAATGCAAGCAGACACTTGTCAAGTAAATATCCTCTCTCCGATAAACTCTGATTGCTCATTTAAATTAGTGGCAATAGGGAGGTTCAACGCTTAACAGCAGCAGGGAGGGCACTAATGAATGTTGTCCCTTCTCATGACTGACTGATATTACCCATGTTTTCCAGTCCCTCAGCTGTTTTAACATTATCCTTTCTAAAGCTTTTTTAAAACATGGAATCCTGCTAACAGTACTTCTAGTTATATTAATGGGATTTTTCCAATGCCTTTTACTTTATGAAACTGAGTCTTTAAGTAGTTGCTTTAAGTCAGCTATCCCAGATAATCTTCGCAAGCTATTGAAATGACTTTTACTTTTTTTAAGGGAAATTAAAGATTCTACTTTATATGGCCCTTTAGGCAATCTCAGCTCAGCTGTCACATAAGCAAAATGTTGTGGATAATGGAAATCTGTATACAATTAAAAATATTCGAGAGAGACTCAACAGATCTGTCAGCATCTGCGGTGAGAGAAGTAGAGTTAACAGCTCAAGACCAATGTGACTTGAATGATAATCTGAAGATTATTATTAGATGCAAAATGTTAACAGTTCCTGTCTCCACAGATGCTGCCAGACCTATTTAGTTTCTCCAGACTTTCTCTCCTTTTTAGCTTTCTGGTTCTTTTTGCGGTAAAAATTACACATTAAAATTGGAAAGGTTCGAGGTCTTCATGTTTAATATAGCTGGAGGGGCTGCCTGCTGAACAGACTGCTTTAGGCCAGTTACCTGTTTAAACTCACAGAACTCGCTGTGGCATCTGTTAATGTGAGACACATTTATATGTAACAGTTGGTTCCTGGCTAATTAGTTCCTAATCTCCAAATCATAGTTCCTAGCTGTTTGCAGACTCGACAAGAAAATATAATTGTCCCAACCATTTTCTAGCTGAAGAAGTCATTTCGAAGTGTTGTAATTAGGGAAACAGTGGTCAAATGGTGGACAGCAAAGCTTCACAAGATCGTAACTAGATCATCTGTTTGCTGATAGGGTTATTGGTTCAGTGATAAATATTGGTCAGGAAGATCTGACTGGCTGATCTTTGACCAAGCGCTGCAGGCTCTCTAATGTTGGTGTGGGCTTTCATAGGACGCCTCACTCAAAAGACCGAGCACTCCTTCAGTATTACATTGGAAGTGATTAAGTGTTCCAGTCTATCAGATTTGAAACTATGGGTTTCTGATTCTACTGCATAAGAGCTGCCACTGAGCCCCAGCTGACTGCATGGGGAACGAAACACAATTATTTTGTAAGAGATTGACCCTGCTGTTGGAAAATGCTTCAGGCCAGCATTCCAGTGACTCTTTCAGTTAAAAGGGCCTCTGTTGACTGTGGAAACGTTTGGGTTGGCTGATTAAGACCCTGCTTGATGCTGAACAGCAGCCTTAAAACTGATTGCACCCCCTTCCTACTCTTAGTGGCTTCTTCACCAGGATTTCAATAATCTGAAATTCCTTCCCACCTTCAGTCTTCAACTATTCTGAGGGTTTTAATATCCAGGCCCTGTTGTCTGCCCAAAGCTGCAGTTCGTTCACAGTTGGCATTCACATGCCCCTGATGCTAATGTTGAGGCTTGTTTCTGAACTGAACATTGTTCCTCTGACCACTGTTCAAAATTGATGGGAAATAACGCCCACTGTTTCTGCCGGAATGGAACAATTCAGTCCTCTGTTGCTGTCCTCCTTGGGCTGACACTCCTCCCTGCTTGATGAAAATTTTAGCTAAAATGTTTGGTTCCTTTTATTCAAGTTCACCCATGTTCTCCCTGCTGAGAGCGACACACAGCCGTCTGTGCCCTACGGCTGTTCATCCCACTCAATAGTTCCGTTGTCCGAGGGTGGCTGTTTCTCACTTTAGCCCAAAGTGCACTTCACTGAAAGCCTGTCTGTGCTTTCTGTGGTGGGACACATCCTGTTGCAATTCGAGCTATGGATTTTTCTTCTTGGGGCATGAGAGAGATGTAGAAAGCTGGGGCAAGGAGAGATGCGTGTATGTGGCAGAGGCAGATAGTAGGAGGAGGAAGATTTCTTGAATGTCGAGAGTAATGTTTGGTAGCTCAGACAGGAACTCATTATTTCAATTTACACTGTATGGTTTAAAGAAGCAGTTTGTATCTTGCTTGAGGTAAGCCTTAGTCATACGTATTAATTTGATTGTAGACTGCGGTGTCAGTGTTTGCTTGGAAATTGTGCTGACCCTCAAGGATTTGGTCTGGACCCTCTAGGAGTTGAAGATCCGATCTGCAGCTGAACAGTCTCCTGTGCCACCCTAGAAAAACATCACCGGGATGTTTAAGGGAGATTAATTGATTGATTTTTTAAAAAATTTACATGTTGCGCTTTAGAAAAGCTAAGCATCATCCAATTGGGTAATGTGATTTCTTGCTTTCCAGTTGGTGTAGGAACGCAGTGCATTACAAGGATGGATGGATTGACTGACTCCAGCATGGGGGCATGTCATGTGCTGCACCCTCCAGGAACACATTTTAATCATTGTCTGTGACCTTAGTTTGGCCTCTGGTCTCAGCCTAGCCTGGGACCAGAGTCTACATGTTCCGAATTTATGATCACGTGCTTGCTCCTCTGGGCACCCATCTTGGACAGTAGTCACCACATCAGGACACACGCCATGTGCAGTGACTGCCAGCATACTCCACCCATAATCACTGGCATCAGACACAGAACAACCTCTTCAAACCCCTCATGCTACATCTCTTAATCCTGCACGTCAGAGCAACCTGGCACTTGTCATTGTAATGCTTTTCACACGGACAGGCCTTATCTCTCAGATTTGACCGGGGCGAATCTTGGAGCTCCTTGCTTGCACTCTCACTTGGTGTCTACTTGGATATTCACAGCATCTCTGCCTTGCCTTTTATCATGCTTTGTTTCCTCAGCCAAAGCTTGAAGTCTCACAACACTTAGAGTCATACAGCAGGGAAACAGATCCTCAGTCCAACCAGTCCACTCAGTGGGCGGCATGGTGGCACAGTGGTTAGCACTGCTGCCTCACAGCGCCTGAGACCCGGGTTCAATTCCTGACTGAGGCGACTGACTGTTTGGAGTTTGCACGTTCTCCCTGTGTCTGCGTGGGTTTCCTCCGGGTGCTCCGGTTTCCTCCCACAGTCCAAAGATGTGTGGGTCAGGTGAATTGGCCATGCTAAATTGCCTGTAGTGTTAGGTAAAGGGTAAATGCAGGGGTATGGGTGGGTTGCGCTTCGGCGGGTCGGTGTGGATTTGTTGGCCCAAAGGGCCTGTTTCCACACTGTAAGTAATCTAAAAAATAACCATTATCACAAACTAGACTAGTCCCACTAACCTGCAGTTAGTCCATTTCCCTCCAAACATTTTCTTATTGATGTACTTATCTAAGTGTCTTTTAAACATTGTGACTGTACCTGTATCCACCACTTCCCCTGGAAGTTCATTCCACACATGAACCACTCTCTGTATTTTTTTTAAATTGCCTCTCATGTCTTTTTTTTAAATCTTTCATTACTCACTTTAATAAATGCCCCCTTGTGTCCAAATCTCCCACCCTCTGAAAAAGACAACCTGCTGTTCACCTTCTCTACACCTCTCATGATTTTATAAGCCTTTTATAAGGTCGCCCCTAAATGACCTATACTCTAGTGGAAAAGGTCCTGGCCTATCCAGCCTCTCAGTATCACTCAAACACTCCATTTCCGGCAACATCTGTCTTGCTGTACTGTTCAGTGTAGTTACAAAGCCAGGATGCTTGTCAGCAGTGACCCATCAAGGGCCTGGACATATTTGTGTGGCAATATGCTATGTCAATGTCACACCCATACCATGTGTCAATGATATACACAGCAAACACATTGAGACATGGCCACTTGGTTGAAACAAATACAAAGTCTAAGGGGACTAGTCCTCAGTCAAGACAAGGACGACAGTCTTCAGTTAACAGGTCTCAGCACAGTCAAACACATCCTGTATCAATTCAGGTGCTTGAAAATAGTTAGATAGTTGGGATAGCCAGGGATTAAGGGGTCTATATCACCACAGTCTGGGTTGTAGGCCACAATTATTCCTATAGCCAGTGTGGGGTGCCCTGGTCAATCAGCTGGAATGCAACACAGATTTCAGTCAGTGGTCTGGTTGGTTAACAGTCAGAGCTGTCTGTCCACGCCAGTCATGGACAATTCTTGGGGTCAGCTCAGTGAAGGTTAAAGGGGTAGATCATCAGGGCTCACCGTTATGGGAGTCACTTCTGGGGACTGGGTGATGTGCTGGGATGCAGGGGCGATAATAATTGTGAACAGTGGAAATGCAACATATGAGAGGTGACGACAGTGTGTTGAAGGACCAGGGGGTAGTGCAGGATGGGGGTTATGTCATTGGTCACAATCATTTTGGTTTTGATGTGGGGACAGTGCAGCATATTGCTTGGCATGGCTAAGCTCGGACACAGTGGAGCATTAGGAGAAGAATAGCAGTCCCTTAGACAAGCTCTAAGGTGGGATGTGGCTAAGGATAGGTGACATGTAGCTTGGTTCTTGAGAAGTAGTGTTACATTGACAAATGTGTACTTGAGAAGCGTTTCTTTGCAGTACCCTTCCTGCCACGTTCAAGGTAAAGGCACCTCCTGGCAGGTAATGTTTGACTGGCTGCATGGCTTCACCTTCTGTATGGGAATCCCAGGAAGTCCCAGCAATGGTGATTACTTCCACCTCAGGAAAGAAGGAAGTTGCATCAAACTGGGAACTGAGGTGTGGTTTGAAAGGGTTTAGGAAAGATTTACAAGGATGTTGCCAGGAATGGAGGATTTGAGCTATAGGGAGAGGCTGAATAGGCTGGGGCTGTTTTCCCTGGAGCGTCGGAGGCTGAGGGGTGACCTTATAGAGGTTTACAAAATTATGAGGGGCATGGATAGGGTAAATAGGCAACGTCTTCTCCCTGGGGTTGGGGAGTCCAGAACTAGAGGGCATAGGTTTAGGGTGAGAGGGGAAAGATATAAAACAGACCTAAGGGGCAACTTTTTCACGCAGAGGATGTGGTGGAGGCTGGTACAATTCCAACATTTAAGAGGCATTTGGATGGGTATATGAAATAGGAAGGGTTTGGAGGGATATGGGCCGGGTGCTGGCAGATGGGATTAGATTGGGTTGGGATATCTGGTCGGCATGGACGGGTTGGACTAAAGGGTCTGTTTCCATGCTATACATCTCTATGACTCGATGTAGAGGAGTTTATATTCGTAGGTCCCACATCACTGAGTTGTGGAAATGGGATTTGGTGTATGAATAAACCTGGTCCCTATGTGTTGGTCGGCCCTGAATCTGTATGTAGGTAGGATCCACTGTGAGTTTTAGTGTTGGACTCTGTGCATTGTGACTCTGGGTCTGTGAGTAGGTGGATTGTGATGATTGGTGTGTCTCTCTGTGGTGTGTTCTGTGTGCTGCTAAATATACTGTGGGAATCGATTGATCATCAAACCGTACAATTGTTCAACAACTTGAGACAAAAATCAGATGCAAAACATTTTCTTTTCATTGGGAGTATCAAGGCGCAATGGTCGTTGCTGGACAGAAGTGTGTTCACTGGCTACACTTTTCAATATAGCCTGATCAGCAGGGCAGGTACAACAGAGGTCACATAAACAATAAAGCTCCATCTACACAATACCATCATTCAGGAAAGTTGCAGGAGAATGCTCCATATGGCACCACTGTGACTTTTTTCAATCCCGCGCATCAGCCATTGTGATGCTTAAGTAGTGCAGTGCCCTATTAAATGCTTTTGTGGATGAGAAACTTGATACAGACTCCTTTTCAGGGAAAATCTTTACAACCAGCAGCCAGAGGACATACTTGTTTGATTTTCTATATAATTTGGATGAATACCTGGCATATTGAATGTTGAAAAGCATCTAAATAAAAACATTTCCTTGTATGAAGGTACTCCCACATGAAGTGCTGATTTGTTGTGCCAGGCTAGTGTCAGCTGATTAAAGACGTTATCCCTTTGCGCTTATTGTGAAATTTGACTTGGTGGAAACCATCAGACTTGAAGGTATACGGCAGCACAATGGAAGTTTGAGGCAGATGTACTTTGGAATCAAAGGAAATCTGGAATTTTGTTGAAGGCAGCAAGAGATATTTCTATGTTGGAGTCAAGGAATGTAAACAAAAGAAGATCACAGTACATTTCCTCTTTCTAACAGATTGATGTAACCTATGATTATAGTAAAATTTAAGGAGATTGTTGACTGACCATAGCAATCAAACTCTATCAGTTAGTCCACTACAGAGACAGATGCAACATGAGTGAGAATCACTCCATTGTAGAAAACTCTGGGAGCCTTTACGTCCAAAATTACCTGTTCGTTCACGAAGCACTAACCTTCACACACGTCATGTCTCAAATCAATTCAATACTGTATCCCAAAATGTTACAATCTGAGGAATGTCATTTAAACAAATCAGCACTAACCTTCTTTCTTGAGGGCTTCTCAGATCTTTTTGGTTGAAAGTGACATCTCCTGAAGGTGCTATTTGACAAGTCATGAAAGCTCTGTGTACAAAGGAAGTTTAAAGTATTTGGTCTTTGATAATTACATCCGAGCAAGAAAGAACAATGTTGAATTTATACTGTGTCATTCAGCTGCCAACCTTAATGCAACATTGTCTTGAAAATAAGAATAAGCAAATAATTGGCTTCCATGATGATGTTTGAGAGAATTATTGACCAGACTTAGGAAAGCTTCCTTGCTCTTCACAGAACCTGAATGGACAAATCTCATCTGAGAGATGTGCCAATGCAGCACTCCCACAGTAGTGCACAGGGCACCATCTTAACTTTGTTACTAAATCCCAGGACAGCAGTCTTATTTGTACTGTCCATATTGAACTGGTTGTAAGATGGGTGCTTACACTGTGGCAGAAAACACATAATGAGATCAAACCAGGAAGCTCATTAGTCAAATTCCATTCAAACATCTGTGTCTTATATAAAAACATAAATTTACATACATCATCACTTAAATAAGTTACTCACTATGCAAATAATTGTTCTCAGGCACTAGCAAAACTTTTATTCTTATTAGACCTTCTTATCAGTCTCTTTTCATGCATGGGATGGGTGTGGCTGCTCGGCCTTTCTTCCATTATATTCTGGTTGGAACGATTTGTTCTATTTCTGTTTAAAAGCCTCCTTGGCCAAATCTGCTGTTGCCTGAGACAGCTCTTTCCTTTGCCTAGCTGGATACAATTATTGCATGTTTCCTTGTGGTCCTACAGTAAGACCCTCCCCATCTCAGTGTTTGTTTGCCTGTTCCTCAGGCCTATGAAACACCAGGCTGAATCCCACCAGAGATCAGGTGAAAGTGAGGACTGCAGATGCTGGAGATTAGAGTCAAGATTCGAGTGGTGCTGGAAAAGCACAGCAACTCTGAGGAGCAGGAAAATCAACATTTCGGGCAGGAACCCTTCATCAGGATGATATTCCTGATGAAGGGCTCCTACCCGAAATGTCGATTTTCCTGCTCCTTGGATGCTGCCTGATCTGCTGTGCTTTTCCAGCACCACTCTAATCTTGGCTCCCAACAGAAATCAGCTTAATCTCATTTTCATTGAGATTCTTGGATTTCTCACTGCAAGGTTTAGTGAGGTTTCTAATGCTATTGCCCGAAGCTTGCCCTGTTAACCGTGTAACAAGGAGCGTGCCTTGCTGATCTGACACGAGCCCCATTCTCCCACTTGCCAATAGCAGGAATATTCACGAGGGCTGGTACCTGGTGTTGGTGCAGTGTTTGTTGTGTGTCCGATCAAGTGGTGCCAGTCTCCGCTGCATGGCTTGAAACTCTAGTGCCTTGGCGTGGCTGACAAGGGGAAATTGGCACCATGCTTTGTGATGGGAATTTGGAGGTCCTGGTAGATGAGGAGGAGGTCATGAAACCAGACCTTTTTAGCCTGCTGTGTAGTTGCTACTCAGGGTCAGTGTGGTATCAGCTATATGGAGCTGTGCCCAGCCGTGCCATACACAAAGTCAATGACCTCTGCTCTTCCAGGGTAAGTGCCACCACTTGCTCTCCAATGCCCTCGCACTCAGTCGATCCCTGCTACTACACCAAGTGGCCTCCCAATGAGGCTTGTGCTCCACCACTCTCTCTATCGCCCACAGCATTTTCCATCTCTTTGTCTCACCCACCTCAAATCCCCACATCACTAACCCTGCATGCACTCCGTACTGCCAACTGATGCATCCAGGACATTTGCCACTTTATCCACCCAGCTGCATCAGCACTAAGAGCTGTATCACCCACTGCCATCTCACTCAATGACTCCCTTTGCCTCATTCTAATGGGGCTGAATGAGCCAGGAAGGTTGTTTCATCTTCAGTGGCTGGGAGAATGGGAAGCTGGATACTAAGGAGGTGAGTTTAGTTGGTAATGAGGGCGATAATAAGCGACAATCCATGTAAAGAGGCCTCTTGCTGCTCACTAGCAAGTGTGTCTATTCTCACTTTCCAACAGCGGGTTGGAAAATTGGACTTTTTGATCACCACATTGAAGATCCTCGCTGGACATTACACCTTTCCATTCCAAACTTTTTCTCTGTGGCCCACCCCATTCCTGGGTTGGGAAGTTGCAGCCGTGTAGATCTCTCCTGGCCACAGTTCCAGGCTTTTGATCTTGCTTCCACCAAGGTGGATGGCTTTATCTTTGTGTTCAACATCTGGAATTCTAGCTCTGCAGACTTGTCATTCCACTGAGCAGCCTTAGCTGTTGAGGAGTGCACATATCTGGAAGTGATAAGGCTGTAGAGATGACCAAGGTAGGGATTGGCAAGGAGTGGAAGTATTTGAAAATGAGGATGAGGTTTCTTTTAAGTTTAGGCGTGCTAGGATGGGATTTAAAATCAGCGAGCAGAGCGGAATGGAACTTTTGTAAGTTAAAACAACAGGTAGCAGATATTTGGCAGTGACATTGAGTTTGCAGAACGTGGAAAGAGGGAGACTGGCTGCTAGCATTAGTCAAATCTGAAGGTAAGAAAAGTACAGATTTAAGTTTTCAGCTGACACTCTCTGACAGAGAGACACAAAGGTAGGAAGTGGAATTGGGGGATCTTAGAGTAGATGGGAGTTTGGAAGCTCAGCCCAAGGCCAGATTTGATGCCAAGATTAGGGGTAATATAGTTCATCCTCAGATAGTGAGCATGGGGACGGACTGGTCTCCGTGTGGACCCAACAGAATTTGGGGCAGAGGCCAAAGGCAGTGGCTTCAGGTTTCTGCCAGTTTGGGGAAATTCCTGTCAATCTAACACTGGATTTCAGAGAAACAGTCTGATGGCTCAGCAGTGGAGGGGTAAAGGGAGGCCAAATAGATGCTCAAATACCAAGATTGCAACAAGACCCGATGACCTTTTCTCTTAATGGCATGGCTGCTACTCATATCTCAAACTAAGACTGATCTTGACCAGGGATAAGTTGCACAACACCCTGGGATGTGAGATTTAGCAGTTTCGGAGAAAATAATTATGAGTACGCAGAGATGAGCTCCATGATGACCCAAATAATTGGAACTAAACTCTATGCATGCTGTTCACTCTGCAATGATGCAGCACAGACAGATATAGAAGTTTAATAGTTTGGCAGATGTCCATTTTGTTCAGGCTGATGGTGGCTTCAGGTGCAGTCTAATCATCAGACCAACTAATGTGCACTGAGCCTTTCCTAGAAACAGGACCCCATTGGCTCAGTGGGAATATAAAATGACTGTGAGGCTGTCAAATTCTTGTTAAAACTAAGTGGTTCACTCGTGAAGGAGAGTTGAAGTTTTTATTTGGACTGACCTATATATGATTCCTGGCTCATACTCCTGACTTGGGTGATACTTTCCGATCTGCTGTGGCCTGGCTAGCTTCTCAGGATAACCCAGGGGTATTCAATAAAGTTGACCCTGTCCACATGCTGAGAATGGACTTTAAAAACACGGACTTCCATAAGTATTGAAATAAAAGAACGACTAAGCAAAACTCAAATTTAACTATAGTTTAACGTAACAGTTGTGTGAACTATTTGCTATAGTCTGTTACTCAAGGTCTTGGGTTAATTGTTGTAAACATATATGTTGTGTAATTTCTACGTGTTTAGTGAATTTTGTTTGGCTGTTTAAAGCTAGGTCAAAGTACAGGGGAAGGTTGATCTAATATCTTCCAAACCGATTGCGTGGAAGAACAAGATAAATATAGAATCTGAAGTAAACTAAAGAGGCTTTCATTCAGTTCCCTGGGCTCCCCACAGTTTTGCCCAACAATCTCTGTAAGTGAAAACACTTTCTCAGGGACGTGGCGATCTCAACTACCTCTACAAGAGTTGACTAAGTCACAGAAATTAAAAATACCCCCAGTAAAGTTGAGTGAATGAACTCCCAACGATCCATTGTTTTAGAAGATGACCAGGCTCTATTAAACAGCAACCTTGGATGATTTATGAGTGTTTTCATGTATGAATAGTTCAGCCCCACAGGGAAATGGGAGAACCCACTGATCGGCATGTAACTGAATTAAGGACTTGGAGGACATGATTAGTTACGGGGATATTTTCAAGAACTTGATCATGGGAAAATTTTTAAAATCACAGTCCATGCAAAGAACTAGTTCTAAAGTTCAGGATCCTGAAAGATCAATAAGGGTTTCATTAAATGCATCAGGAATCAACTGACGCCACACTGCTGTAAAGCTGAGATAAATAATGATAAGTGATAACTTGTCAATATCATCATCTAATTAGTGTGCAGCAAAATTGACATAGATTTAAAGGAATTGCCAAATGGTACAATATCTTGGAAAAATCATTTGGCATCTGCTTTTGATGTTTGTTGAAATCACGTGCCACATCTTGCTGCACATGTTGAACATTTGATTGATTTGCCTCTGGTGAGAACTAGGACAAAGTGAGGACTGCAGATACTAGAGATCAGAGTTGAGAGTATGTTGCTGGGAAAGTACAGCAGGTCGGGCAGCATCCAGGGAGCAGGAGAATCGACATTTTGGGCATAAGCCCTTCATCAGGTCATCTTTCCTGATGAAGAGCTTCTGCCCAAAACATTGATTCTCCTGCTCCCTGGATGTTGCCTGACCTGCTGTACTTTCCCAGCAGCACACTCTCGACTCTTGTGAGTACGGTGAGTAAGGCATCTGATTGGAGGCTGAGATTGGATAGTACAATATCCAACAAGCACATTCTTTACATCACTGTTTCATTAGCAAGAGCACTGGGTCAGAAAGACACCCCCAGTTTTACAGACATGGTGAATGTGAACAAATCAGTATCTGACCACAACAAGAAATTAATCAGAACTGAGATGGAAGGATTAGATCTTAGGGGTCTTTTAGAGAAGCAATCATGGAGAAGCACACTGATGGAGGAGTCACCTTGAGAGATAACATTAAATTGGTGATACAGCATGGGCCAGCTGTTGTACTTTCCACACAATATTCAGCTCTGTTGACTTTGATAGAATAGATTAGCAGCTAGAGCATTTCATGGGTTGTCCTCATGATACCACCTGTGGGATTTCATTGCCAATCATAGCCCACATCAGAGAAGAACAAGCTGTAAGGAATTAACTTGCTTTCAGATGTGTGTGTTTAATGGCTGAGTGTGTATATGTGAAAGGCTACATATCTAGTTCTGTGTTATTGTTGATGTTGTGAATAAGAGATAACGTAGCTAGTGTTTGTGATTTGATTAGTTTGATTGTTCTCAGGATGTGTGTGTGTGTGTGTGTGTGTGAAGATTCTCTGTTTGCGATTGCACATGTCCAATATTTCCTGATCGATACTTGAGTGTAAGCAGCTCCATTCAGATGAAGGGCAAACTGCAGAAAGGTGAAGACAGTTGTACGAATGAGTGAAGAGAATAGAAGACACTGCAGCTCACAGGACGAACAATGTGTGGAAAACCATAGTGTTGGGGGTGAGAGATCCAAAGGTGGCTTATAGTAAATGCTATATGTTTGTTTCTAGGCCTGTGCAGGGGTCAAGTCCAAGAATTTTGAGAAGATGCCGGACTTGATAGAATATTACAAACAGGAGAACACTGGGTTGGTGACAAACCTGCGGTATCCTGTAGAAAGAGCGGAAGAAGTGGATGGACAGGAGGTGGCAGTCGGTAAGAGGGGAACATCCCAAAACTGGGGTTAATGTGTCCACAGCTACATTGTGAATAAGAGGTTCCTCTGACAATTGAAGAGAGTGTATGAACTGCATTTGCTGGTATTGAGTCACTGTGGGTCACCCTGGTTCCAGTCCCTGCTGCATTAGCTGTTCTCATCCAGAGCACAAAGGGAGATCTGTAGTTAGCCTCATTGCTGTCTGACAAAGGGAGATGATGATTCGTTTGGGTCTCTTGCTGTAGAGAACTGCCCAGGCCTGGTATATATGTGTGTGTGTCTGAGATAGTGGCAGCACAAACCCCCACCGCGCGTCCCCCCCCCCCCACCCCATAGCTCCTGCTGACTTTAGTCAGTGTCAAAATGCATGGGGCCAGGTCTGTGGAAGCTTTACCTGATTAATTTGAAATTAGTTGGATGAGACTTACTGGGCTGTGATGGGAAGTGATAGTGGAAGGGGTTTGGCATTTTACACTTGGTGTGAGCTTCAGAGATCCCAGGGTCAGGGACTGTGTCTATCTCTTTCTTTGTCTCTGTCATGGGAATGGGAGGGGTTCTGAACTCAGTATCACCCCCTACCCCGACCTGCGCTATGCACATGCAGCTCACATCTGGCTACCACTGATGCACCAGAGGTGACTTCTATTTGTCCTTTAGGTGACTGTGTCTGTGTTGATTTGGAGATGCCGGTGTTGGACTGGGGTGTACAAAGTTAAAAATCACACTGTGTCTGTGTTAGTCACCTCAAGACCAAGTTTGTTGGATATTAACTAGATGGAACTGATTCTGAATCCGGGTCCCTCTACTTTACAGGAGCTGCCAATGTTGTTGATTCCACTGCGAAGATTCGCAATGATGCCAGCAGGTCCCTGGTCACTGAGATACTCGCACGGCGCCTTGAACAAGTGGACAGCGCCATTTTGGCACAGTAACTGAACACATGTCAGACTCTGTTTGGGAGGTTTACGCTGGGGGTTATTCTAACAATCCTGGGGTATGGGAACGGGCTTTGGAAGAGGCCTGACTCTCGTGCATCTCGACCCTTCTCAATTTATGTTCACCCTCGTGAGTCACTCCCATCACACCTGGTTCGCCACTTACCTCTTCACCCCCCCCCCCCCACCCCCCACAAAGATTTACTCCCAAACCTAGCTCTGTGTCTCTCTGTCTCTGTCTGTCACCCCCTCACCCCGGAATCTCCGTCTCAGTTACCATCATCACGGTTTAATTCGACATCTTCTTCCAAGGCACTGCAAGGCCCTCCCCTACTGGCTCGGTTCAGCATGGGAGGGGAGAAGTGGGTATGCTGTACCACAGGATTCACAGGGTAGTTCCCCTGACCAGGTTCCAAAGGGCTGTGCACTTTGCATGGTCACTCTGATATTCAGAGGTCATCCAAGAACCTTTTAAAGGTCATGAGGCTTCCTGTCTGAACTACCCTCCTAGACCCTCACCACACTTTGGGTAAAAACAAATTCCTCAAAGCCCCTGGAAATCTCTTGTCTTATACTTTCAAATGATGGCCCCTTGTTATTGACCCTTCAACTAAGGGAAACAGCTGGTTCCTATCCACCCTGTCCATGCCCCTCCTTATCTTATAGACCTCTACGAGGAGTCCCTGTCCCTCCCAACCTTTTCCGCTGTAAAGAAAACACCCCAGATATATCCAGCCTCCTCATAGATAAACTGCTGCATCCCAGGCAACATCCTGGTGCATTTCCTCTGCAACCCATCCAGTGCCATCACATCCTTCATATAATGCGGTGACCAGAACTGCACAGAGTACTCCACCTGCGGCCTAACCAGAGTCCTGCATAGCTCCAACATCATGTCCCTCGTTTTATAATCTATGTCATGGGTGATAAAGGAAAGTGTCCTGTATACCATCTGAGGGCGGCACGGTGGCACAGTGGTTAGCACTGCTGCTTCACAGCACCAGAGACCTGGGTTCAATTCCCGCCTCAGGCGACTGTCTGTGTGGAGTTTGCACGTTCTCCCTGTGTCTGCGTGGGTTTCCTCCAGGTGCTCCGGTTTCCTCCCACAGCCCAAAGATGAGCGGGTCAGGTGAATTGGCCATGCTAAATTGCCCGTAGTGTTAGGTAAGGGGTAAATGTAGGGGTATGGGTGGGTTGCGCTTCGGTGGACTTGTTGGGCCGAAGGGCCTGTTTCCACACTGTAAGTAATCTAATGTAATCTAATCTTAACTAACTCAGTAATCTGTCCTGCAATCTTCAGGGATCTGTGGACAAGCATCCCAAGATCCCTGTGTTCCTTTGAGCTTCCTAGACTCCTTCCATTCATTTGATTATTCTCTTGTCTTATTCCTTCTTCCAAAGTGTGTCACCTTACAGTTATCAGGGTTAGATTCCATTTGCCATTGATCTGCCCAATCTGTTTGTGTCCTCACTATCAACAACCTGGCTAATCTTTGTGTCATTCACAAAATTACTTTTCATTCCCCCTTGCCCCCACATTCTCTCCTAAATCATCTCTGAATACTACAAGAAATAAGGGAACGAGCACTGATACCTGTGGCACACCACTGCACTTCTAGGTCCAGTCGCACAAACATCTACTTTCAGGTCACTGGCCAATGCCTGGATAAAGGAGGCATGACCCATTGGCGAAGGACTACCCTCTGGTAGCAGTGTATGGGGACTGCAATTACTGATTCTTTCTCTTTAACTGCAGGGCTCCACAAGGATTTTATAAGGCTCTTTGTGACTACATTGAGCAGGATGTGCTCAAGGATGCTGAGCACATAAACTCCTCATCAGTGGACATGTGGCAGCTGCGGCTCTTGCTGAGTTTACTAACCAAAGGCCTCAGCAGGTAGGTCTGTGCTCTGCACCTGCTGTTAGGCTCAACAACATCTGAACCTTCTACACCTTGCCCATACCTTTTTATAAACTCTGCTCAGTGATCTGCAACTTCCTTGTTATGTATTTTCACTATCTGCATTCTCACCACCACTAATTTATATTGACCCTTTTTTTTCTTATCGACCTAGTCAGAGATGTTTTTACACGTGAACTCGGGCCTCCCAGTCCAAGGGTAAGGGCATTACTGTTGTGCCATGAGAGGGCCTCTTTCTATTTGACTGAATAGAACACTTCTAGTTGGTATTAAAAGAATATCATTATAATGAGATACATAGTAAATTTGATACAAAGTAAAGCTCCTTCTACACTGTCACATCAGCACTGCCAAGCCAGTTACAGCATGAGTTAGTTTGATACAGAGTAAAACCTCTGCTATTTTGTCCCATTAAACAATCCCAAGGTGGGGATAACAGGCTTGGGCCACAGTCCCATCAAACGCTTTCAAGTCAAGTATATGTAAGATGCAAACAGTCAACTATTTAATCAGCTACAATTTCAAAGTCAACTAATCGACAGGACGCGATGCCAGAAAAGCATTTTCTCAGCAGATCCTGCTTTCTCAACTCTGGAAATGGCCAATCTCGGGGAGGACAAAGCATACGGAAGGCTGTAGAGTGGAAAACAAGGTGGTGTTCTTCCAGCTTATGCTGAGCTTCACTGGAGCACTTGTAATTCAGTCCTCATCTAGTGCCCTCTGTTGCCAGCTTGACTGGCCACTGCAGGAATCTACTTTGCTATTGGACAATTAGGAGAAAATGAGGACTGCAGATGCTGGAGGCCAGAGTTGAGAAGTGCGGTGCTGGAAAAACACAGCAGGCCAGGCAGCATCCGAGGAGCAGGAGAATCGACGTTTCGGGCATAAGCTCTTCTTCAGGAATCCTAAAGAAGGGCTTATGCCCCAAACGTCGATTCTCCTGCTCCTCGGATGCTGCCTGGCCTGCTGTGTTTTTCCAGCACCACACTTCTCAACTATTGGACAATCAACTGAATTGTTTCGGCCACACATCCAGCCAAAGTCAGTAACTTGGCTCACGTCAAGCATTAGACCTAGAGCTTGTATTGCTAATCACAGCCCTGTCGAGTAACTTTTACCCATTGCAGTTCTGTGACTCTGAATTAAATAGTGTTTGACGTTCACATTACTGGGCACGTCACTCATGGGGCTGAGTTTGTCTGCACACCCCTCTCATGTTCTTCACTGCTGTGTGACTTCAGACGGTCAGTTTTTATTTTTCTTCTGTTTTACTTTTGATTTAACTGAAGGGTTGATGGAAAATTGTCGCACAGTGTGAATGTACTGCCTCCTGCGAACCACTGTCTCATGACTTACGCTTGTATTTCAGTGAGCTAATCCAGACAATGTCGGCACTGGAGGCATCCCAGAGTCTGCTTGACAACCAGCCAGCCCCTGGAGGGAGCATGCAAAATCAGGTACCAGTGCAATGCACACACTTCATGGGGCTTGCTAAACAATTAATGTCAAATTTAATGCCAAACAGAGTTTGGAAGGGTTAGAGTGATGCTTACAGATGTAAGAAAATACAAAATAGTTTGCCCATTTAGCCCTTCAAAAGTGCTTGCCTGTTATTACTTGACCAACTAGCGAGGGTTAAAATCTGCCCAATATTCTATTGAAGGGCAGTCACATGGACTGGTTCTAATAGGGGCTCCCAATGTAAGGTTTATCTTTTTGACATGACCAAAAAGGCTGATGTATCTTTTGGTCCGTTTTAATAAAAATTGTCCGGAGCATTTAGACATATTGAAACACAAATTTAACAAGTGGATCTTTTAAAGCTTTGTGCTAGAGGAAAGCACGTGCAGTGAGAGATGCCTGAAAAGGAGAATCCCCATCTGCATCCTGTTCTTGTCCTACCTTTAGGATATATTTTGGGAATGTTCCTTATTTTGTCTCGGCAGAAAGGAGAATCTTGCCAAAACACAGTGCACAGGCCCATTTGGGTTGCATGTGCGACACAAGTCAAATGATTTACAGTTCCACACTCTCTGTCTCTCTCGCTTTGTTCCACTTCTCGTTATGGTAACACCACAAACCAATCAGTTTGAGGCAAACACCTAGCCATGTTTCATTTGTCGCAAACACTGAAACTTATATTCCCCACTGAGTTCAACTGCACAGAAATAGCGAGAGTTAAAATGCCCTAAGGGCCTCCATTTCTGCTGGGATCCAGGGCGATTTGATATCAGACAAGAGCAACAAACATGCCTCGTGTTTTATAGCTGCTGGGTAGGTTACGTTTGGTTTCATGATCTAGTTCAAAGGGTTTTTTCTTTTACAAACCTTCCCCCATGAACATTTTTGCATCTTCTCTGAGTCAAAGCATCATTCTGCTTCAACAAAAAGAAAGACTTGCGTTTCTGGAGCACCTTTCATAACTACTGAAGTCCCAAAGAATTTTACAGCCAGTTGAGGTCCTTTTTAAAGTGAAAGTCATTGTTATCATGTGGGACCATGTTGTCAGATGGATCAATGGAGTCAGTCCTCCAGCAGCGGGTGATGCCAGTGCCATGGAGGGTACAGAATGCCATGCAGTGAAGTCATTTCACGTTCATTTTACTGAACCAAAGTGTCAAGTGCATCTGCCTGGTCTTGGGCATGGACATACACGTGCACAGCCCATTGGTCCAGCTGGTATACCACCAGCCCAGAAAGAGCCCTTCTCTGATTTCAACAAAGGTGTAACATATCAGCCCTTTCTCATCTACTGTGTACTCGCTATTTTGCAATGCATCTACACTTCAGAATAATTCAGCATTAACCCATCACTTTGAGACATTTGGATGATTTCAATAAGGTACCACAAATAAAAACAAGTTTTTTTTCAGTGAGATTGGGCCTTTTTGTTATTTGTAGACTAGTTGGATTCCACATGCAGGTGATGGAAAACAGGAAATGTTTTTCTTTGAGGATGATTTCTCGCGAGGCAGGTGTTTCTGTTTGTTCAACCAGAGTTCTCAAAGCCAACCCGTCATGAGACAGATTAACTGTACCCCTGAGATGTTTGCTGGGGCATGCCAGGGCTTGTCATCTGCACAACATCACACATTGGCATTCAAACCCATCCTTAACCCACTACAGTCGCTGCTGTTTCAAAGTGATGTCTTGTCAATGGAGAATTTTTGATAGATCAGCTCCACACCTCCATCTCAACTTCATGCCAGATCACTCATTCCTTATCTTTGTTTGTAATTCTTCCTCTAATCCCATGAATGAAACATTGGTCAGGCTAATATTTGTGGTTCATCCCAAATTGCTCATGAGCAGATTAGGGATGGCGAGTTGATATCAAGCATCATTTGCTCAGTGATGTCCAGTTTGCATTCTGCCAGAGCCATTCAGCTTCTGACCTCCATTACAGCTTTGGTTTAAACAGGGACACAAATGCTGAATTTCAGAGGTGAGCTGAGAGTGACAGACCTTGACATTAAGACTGTATTCAACTAAATATGGCCTCGTGGAGCCCAAGCAAAACTGGAACCAATGGGTATTGGGGGCAAACTATCAGCTCTTTGGGGTTATACCTGGAATATAGGAAGATGGATTGAAGTTTTTGGAACTCAGCCATCTCAGCTCCAGGACATCTCTGCAAGAGTTCCCCTTGTAATATTCCTAGGCCCAACCATCTTCAGCTGCTTCATCAATAACTTGCCTTTCATCGTCAGGTCAGAGATGGGGATTCTGCAATCATCAGCAAATAATGTTTAGCACCAATCGTGTTGCCTCAGATTAAGGCATTCATGTCCAATGTACAAAGACCTGGACAATGTTAAAGCTTGGGCTGACAAGTGGCAAGTGACGTTCATTCATCACAAGTGCTAGACAATGTCTCTTATTGGAGATGGTCAACCTAACCAGCACCACTTGACATTCAATGACATTACTATTGCTGAATTCCTCCAGCACCAGTATCCTGGAGGTTACCATTGACCAGAATCTGAACTGAAGTCGCCATATAAATACAACAGCTACAAGAGCGGATCAGAGTCCTCAAAGTCTGCCCACCATCTACAAGGCATAAGTTAGCAGTGTGATGGAATACTCCCCACTTGCCTAGATGAATGCAGCTTCATCAACACTCTCAGCTTGACAGCAGTCAGGTCAAAATAGTCCGCTTGATTGGCACCATGTCCATAAATATTCACTCCCTCTATCACTGCACTCAGTATACTATCTTCAAGATGCCTTGCAGAAATGCACCTTCCAAACATATGACCACTTGCATCTAGAAGGACAAGGGGAGCAGATACATGGGAACATCACCACCTGCAGTTGCCTTCCAAGTCACTCACCAGCCTGACTTGGAAATGCATCACTGCTCCTTTCGTGTTGCGGGGTCAAAATCCAGGAATCCCCCTCCTCACAATTTCATTGTGGGTCGACCAAACCAAATTAATTCCAGTGATGCAAATCAGCAGCTCATCACCACTTTCTCTAGTGTACATAGGGACAGGGAATAAATATAGGCTTGACCAGCTACATCTCATCAATGAATAAAACGGTTTACTCTGACTACCTGCCCCTCAAACACTTTGAGTGAAAAGTCTTCAAATCCCTCCAAAGTCCCACCAGCTCGACCTCTGTAATCTCCTAAATCTTAAAGTCCTGTGTGTTCTCTTTGCTATCGATGACTAACTTTGAGTTATGTATTTGGCTGTACTTTCTGTAATCTGCTGCTTCAATCTCTCACGTTCTCTCTTTCTCTCTCTCCAGAACCCTTGTAAAAATCCATCTCATTAGCTAAGCTTTCCATCTCCTGTGCTAACTCGCTATCATTGACTCAGTGGGTTTTTGTTTTAATCCTGTGATTTACCAGGTTATTGCTTTCCTCAGTACAGTACCTTTGGACATTTAATGTTGACATGTTTCCCTTATCACCGTGAACAGGTTGCCTGGATCCATTTTTATTAATTCCCTTCAGAAACTTTCACTCACATCAAATCAAGGTTGCTAAGGCTTTTGTAAAAGGAGGAAATTCAACTTCCTTAAGTTTTCCTCAGAAGTTGTTCTTATCGACCCATTTCACTTTGTTATAGAAATTGTGCGAAGCACCTTTCAGCACTTCCTGCTGTGGCTGTAGCTTCAAATAAAACTCTCTCTCTTTTTAAAAAAATAATCTCTTGTTTTAATCTTGCTGCAGCCTAGCTGTAAAGGGTTTGTGTGTCATTCTCCTTTTGGTGCCCCGTAATCAATGGCAAGAGTTTCAGTAAAAGTATCTCTGGGGGAAGTTGTCACTAATAGTGAAAGATTGTCTTGCAGTCTCAGCAGGGTGTTCAGTCCTTACAGTAATATCCAGTGAGACTCTCAACAAGCTGTAGAGGATTTTTCTTTAATTATTACCCCTCCTAAGGCCAGTCACTTTTTGGCTACTGATTTACAAACAGGGCTGCTGACTGTTCCTGCTTGGTCTTTGTTTCTCAGTGAATTTTTAATACACAAGACAGTGTATCCTGACCTCTTTTCCCGCCCCAACCCTCCGACCTCTACCCCTAATAAGAGATAAGTCAGGACCCCAAGCCAAGCCCTTTTCTGCTGAGAACAGCCAACCCATTATGGATCTAAAGTGCTGGAGTTTGCTGGTTTGTGGGTTTGAGTTTAACATTAGCAAAGTTCAGTTACCAACCCGCCAGCCCAGCTGTGGTTCGGTTAGAGTTGGATTGTAAAATGGAGAACAAGGTGTATGAGAATTGCCGAGGGAAGACCTACATTTGTTCAGCACCTTTCACAAGTACATAACGTTCCAATGCACCTCTTCAAGTAGTTTTGTTTTAAGTGTGGTCACGGTAGGAAATGCCACAGCCAAATTGCGCACATCAAGATCTAAGAAATTGCAAACCATCCGTTCTTGGTGATGTTGGCTGCGGCATCAAAATTGACCAGGACCTTGCCGTCCCGAAAGGAAGTATTTTTGTTGGGTGTCTTTATGAGCTGGCACATGAGGCCTCAGCTTAAGGCCTCATCAGAAGGACAGCCCCTGGGAGAGAGTGAGGACTGCAGGTGCTGGAGAGCAGGAGTTTAACAGGGTGGCGCTGGAAAAGCACAGCAGGTCAGGCAGCATCCGAGGAGCAGGAGAGTTGACGTCTCAGCCATAAGCCCTTCTGCAAGAACGTACAACACTCAGTCAGTGCTGTCCTGGAGTGGTCAGCCAGGATTTCACACAGAAGCATTTGCAATGAGAATGGGGTCCCATGTCTGTCTGGTTCAGAAGCAGGCATGCTACTCACTGACCTGCAGCTGGCACTTAGAAAGGACAACTGCCAAGGATTGTGAGCAAGGAAGTGCCAGATAGCAGCCTACTTTTCAGCATGATTTTGGCTGCATCTTTCTCTCCTGGTCTACTTTGTTTAGCTCATATGTCAGCAGCAAACAGCTTTCAGTGTTAGTGTGAATCTTTCCTGACGATTGCCACCAATTGACTCTGTGAGGCATTCAGCTTACTTCAGTTCTGTTGAGAACCTTTTATCAGGCCTTTGTGTGTTACATGTCGCTGTTGCTGGGCGGACTGCCAATAAAGGCTTCCCTGGACTTGCTGCTGCCAATGGGAGCAGGCAATTCCATCTATAATGAGTCTGTAGAGCAGCCTGTCTGGGAACCTAATATCCCTCCGTCTCATTTAGCATCAAACAGTCACAGCCGTGTGCTGCTGTGTGACACAATGTCTCTACTGTGAAAGTTTCGATCCCCCAGCTTTCTCCTTTTGCATTTCTTTCAGTGTGCTGACTCATGACTGGGTGACTTCCTGGGAGTTTCCAACCTACTTTGACACACCATGGCCAACAGGGTTCCCCCATCTCCTCCTCCCCTCACCCTTGCCCCAAACCCATCTACCACCTATTGTTCTCAGAATTATCCCAGATCAGTGCCTGTCTGACTGTACTCACTGGGGTCAATCAACCCACTTTCGTTTTGGACTTCCCCCCCACCAACCGCCCAAATCATTGCTGGCCGTAGCTATCCACAGTCCCAGATTTGGCCACCACTTGTTGTGGCACTACTGGGCCTGAAGAGCTGTGGCCATGCAATGAGTGGCTGTGTCCTGACCAGAATGTGAAATGCAATGGAGGGGGCAGAGGGAGGTTCTGTGACTGACTGACTGAGATGGCTGACTTTCTGCCCATTGCATGGGTACAGTGCCAGCCAGCAGAATCCCCACCAGCTGTTCTGGTATGATGCTAATGCATCCATGAAGTGTAACTGCATGATCATTAAAATTACAGAAGAGACTCCTGTACACTGCCCAATCTTCCTTTTATTCTGAATAAATGGTCATTTAGTGGTACAGAACTTGAGTATTGCTGAAAAAAGGCATATTTATCAAAGGTCCTCCTGTTGCACTCATCAGGACATTTCACAAGAATACCAATTTAAGGAGCAAACCAGCACTTATAATGCATGCGACAGAGAGTGCTGATTAGTTGGCAAGTGGTCTATGGGAGTATAATTGTCATGGAGAATGAAACCATTAATTGACAAATAATAGCTAGGTGTTGTTTTTTTTCCCAGGCAAGTTATCTCTGAGTAAGAATCCAAAGTGAAATGAGCCAGTGGATGACTCTTGTCTATTTTGTTGTGTTGAAACAGGGGCAGCGCATACACCTGCTCTTTCTGTCTGCAAAGTACAGGGCTGTGCATCCAGTACACTCAAGTGCACCACACTGTAAGCCTGACTGATAATTGTACAGTGATTGCCTTGCACATTCAGGATTATCCAGAAAATGTTGCCCAATTGCAGAGTTATATCCATTGTTAGTGGTTTTGCAATGAACAGGCTGATTAGATAAAACAGTACTCCGCTTGTTGTGAACAACTGAAGGTGCATGCCATTTGATATATTCCACCAGTGTTTTGGACATATGGCCTTCATAACTGGCATCACACAGGCACTGAAAATCATGTACCACATTATGCATTTGTATGATAGACAGAATATTGTTATGGCTGGATGGCACTAAGTCAGACATCCTTCCTCAAAACTATATATAATATTCTGGATGTAGTCTCACCAAGGCTTTGTACAATTGCAGCAAGACACTTCCTGCTCCTGTACTCAAATCCCCTCACTATGAAAGCCAATGTAACATTTGCCTTCTTCACCACACGTTGCACCTGCAATGCTTACTTTCAGTGACTGGTGTACAAGAACACCAAGGTCTCACTGCACCTGCACCTTCTCCATTCAGATCATCTGTCTTCCTGTTTTTGCTACCAAAGTGGATAATCTTGTACTTATCCACGTCATAATTCATCCGTCATGCATTGGCCCCCTCACCCAACTTGCCCAAATCACCCTGTGAAGAAAAAAGCTGATTTCCAGAGGTGAGCTGAGAGTGACTGTTCTTAATATCAAGGAAGCATTTAGACCATAAGATATAGGAATAGAATTAGACCATTTGATCCATAGAGTCTGCTCCACATTTCAATCGTATGTTTTTCAACCCCATTTTCCAGCCTTCTCCCCATTATTTTCATCCCTTTACTCATCAAGGATCTATCTACCTCAGTCTTCAATGCACTCTATGATTTGATTTTTGCAGCAATGAGTTACATAGATTCATCATCCTCTGGTTGAAGACATTTCTCCTCATCTCAGTTCTAAAGGGTCGTCCATTCACTCTGAGGCAGTGCCCTTGGTGCCTAGTCTCTCCCCTACTAGTGGAAACATCTTCTCCAGGTCTCTCAGTATTCTGTAAGTTCCAATGAGATTCCTCCCTCATCCTTCTAAAATCCACCCAGAATCCTCAACTGCTTCTCAAGTGACAAGCCCTTCATTCCAGGGATCATTCTTGTGAACCTCCTTTGGAACCCTTTCCAAGTTCAGCACATTCTTTGTTATATACGGGTGCAAGACTAATCAAATATTCCAAATACTGCCACATGTGGCATGAGGGAACCCTAGCAAAACAAATCAATGGGACAAAGTCAAAAATCTCAGCACACCAGTGAGAGTCTATCCCAACAAAAAAGGATTGCTGGAAGTCAGTCATCTCAATTCCAGGACGTCTATGCAGGACTTCTTCAGGGTAGTGCCCTAGGCCCAACCATCTTGAGTTTCTTCATCAATGACCTTCCCTCCACCATAAGCTGAGAAGTGGGAATGTTTGCTGATGATTGCAAAATGCTCAGCACCATTCATGACTCTTCAGATACATTGGCGTGACCATTACTGAATCTCCCAATGTCAATATTCTGGGGATTACTGTTGACAAGAAACTGAATTGGACCAGCCCTATAAATATTGTGACTTCAAGTGCAGTTCAGAGGCAAGAAATTCTGTGACAAGGAACTCACCTCCTTTCTCCCCAAAACCTATCCACGATCTACCAGGTACAAGTCAGGACTGTGATGAAATACTCTCCACTGGACAAAGCCCCAACAATACCTGAGAAACTAGACACCATCCAGGGCAAAGAACCCCATCTAGCGCTTTGAATATGTATTCCCTCCACCACTCATACACTGTAGCAGCACTAACTACAAGATGCACTGCAGCAGCTCATTAAAGCTCCCCTGACAGTACTTTCCAAACCTATGACCTCTACCAGCTAGAAGGATAAGGGCAGCAGGTACATGGGAGCATCACTACCTGCAACTATTCCCTCTGAGCCACAGAGTACCCTGACATGGCATATTATTGCTATGTTCACTGTTGCTGGATTAACAGCTTGGATCTCTCTCTGCACGACAGCACAGTACCTAAACCCCACAGCTTGCAGCCTTTCAAGGAAACAGCTCACCATTAACTGTTTGAGGGCTTTCGAGAATGATGATAAACATTGGCCTAGCTGGTGATGCTTACATCGTATGGAAGAGTGAAAAACAATGAGAAGAATAACAAAGAGGTTATCTCTCTGTTCACTAGATGTTATTTTCCAAAAGCTCTGGAGGTTAGCTATTTGTTCACAGAAATTGGTATTTATCAGGATCTTATCTCTTTGCTCATGGAGGATTATCACATGATCACTGAGGATTGCCTTCTTGTTTAGTGGGAACCACCTGTTCATGAGGCTTATAATGGCACTTCAAGTGAAAATGAGACCCGGATGTGGCTATCAATTGAATTGACACGTCCACATGGGAAGAGAAGCAGCATCGATTCACCTTTAATTGTGCTTGTTTTCAGATTGCTTGTGATGGGAGTGTCAGAAGATTGCTCTCAACAGCTGAAGAACTGAGCAGAATGCTCTCAACCATTGAGAACCAGGTACCTAGACATTCACATCAGAGTTAATGTGGCAATTGACTTCCAATACAACAATTCATGCCATCCTGCTCAGGGTCAGTCATGAGGATTAACAACCTTTCTCTGTGATTTAGAAGTGTGTACTATTCTAACATGTATCTGAAAAAAAACAATTCCATAGTCCCCTTGTTTACAGATCGTAAAGGACCTCGGTTTTTTTTATCCCTGGTCTGTATTGAGCTCTCTGGCCTCAGTTAGAGATATGTATCGTCCCAGAAGGTTTATGTCTTATGTGGGTCTCAGTTTATCACACACTGTTTCTTAACAGTGAAACCACTCATTACAGTTCCACATGAAATCAAAACTATTTTAATTAAATACTTACCCATTGATTGAGCATAACTCGATGCAATTCCACACATGCTTGCCCCAGGGTCACTAGATGTAGATGTTCAATTGCTGCACCTTGCAGTGTGATACTAAGCTACACAATTCAGGAGCACTGCATTGGTAAACTTCTCCTGTCCTGACTTAAAGTAAAAAGTGAGGTCTGCAGATGCTGGAGATCAGAGCTGAAAATGTGTTGCTGGTTAAAGCACAGCAGGTCAGGCAGCATCCAAGGAACAGGGAACTCGACATTTTGGGCAAAAGCCTTTCATCAGCAAAAGCCCTGATGAAGGGCTTTTGCCCGAAACGTCGAGTTCCCTGTTCCTTGGATGCTGCCTGACCTGCTGTGCTTTAACCAGCAACACATTTTCAGCTCCTGTCCTGACTTAGTCTACTCCCACCAAAGGGATCAGACAAGCCGTTACAGATTTTTATTTTCAGATTTTAAATGTTGATGTCAGATTCTCAAAATGCTACCAAACTGTCTTTTCTGGATTATTAGTCAAGGTGGCTGAATTACTGAGCCAAAATATAACAATTGTCCTGTAACACACATTCTCACAATGCGTGAGCACTAGGGATCGAGATGGGAGAGAGGACAAGCTCTGTGGATCAGAAGCCGAACAAGAGTTACCACCTCAGGACAGGAGATAAAGCTGGCAAGTGTAGAAATGGGTGGGATTGCACTAATATACCATCAGTCCAATTCTTTCCCTACTTTACATTGCACAGGTGAAAGATTTCGAGCCAGAGTCTCCGGACACAGATGTTGAAGGCCGTCACTCTGAAATTGCTCCTGTAACTTTTGAGGTAGGCACTTTTTGCACTCCAGTGTTTTCCCAGCAGAGTCAAATGTTGTTGCTTAGAAAGGAGAAGTTTGCAAAGACACTTCCCACATGCCTTGAATCTGATGGTCTTTCAGAATTTCTATTGTCACCAATCTCACCACCTTTCCCAAAAAAAAAAATCACCTGCCCTAAACCCCTCTGCCCTTTGAAATGACCAATCATCATCCTCAAACTCTACTTTCTCTTCAAGCAGCAGTTCCTAAGTTTGAGTTACGACAAACGGATCGCTAAAGAAGATCAACTTTACTTGTGAGGGTTCCCTTATATTTCAGGTGAAATTGGATAGTTTTGGAATCTTCTTGAAACTTCATTTGAAAGTGGACATAGAACAAGGGAAGTTAATTGTGAAGAAGTCAAAGGATGGGCCAGAAGACAAGTTTTACAGTCACAACAGAAGTAAGATTTCTGATCACTTTCCTGCTCCCTGTCTTGGCTATTCTGTGTTATCTGTGTGGTGTTACTACTTTAATATTGATGCAAAAACCTTATAAAGGAATGTCCGCTTTGGCATTACTGTCAACAGTCTTCTAACCGTGCCAAGTGGAGTAATGAGATGCCTCTCACAACCGATGTGTGTAGTTATGAATGTCTTTTAGCTCTGCTGGGTATCTGTGTGCTTATTGATGTTACTTAGTTGAGTTAACTAACTGCAACTAACAGTTGCCCTTTGGCTATCTCTCTGGTCACTGATTCATCAATGCTATTGCAAGGGAATCCATACATTTGCTCCCATTATCCTGAGTTAAAGTTTTACAAATAATCTGAGAACAGAAGTTTTGTCCAGTGATGTGACAGTTTGGTTCTGAGACATGTACCAAGTGGAGTAGATCTGGGACTCTGTACTTTCTGGCTGAGCACTGGCTGTTACCAAAACTGTAAATGCTCAACGTAACTCATGAAGGAAGTATAGTGTCTGTGTAGTTTCCTTCTCTCACGGTACCACTCATCTCAGTTTTGCAGTTAATCAAATCACAGAAGTTCCCGAACAAGTTGGTGATCATGATCGATTCTGTGGTGAAGAAAACACAACGGAAGGAATACGTCTTCACTGACTCCAAGGTTTGTCATGAAGATCTTTGTTCTCAGACTCAACGATCCAATCACATCACTTCTTTTTCTCACTGTGTGATTTTTGTTTTAAAGAGAAGTCTCAGGGTTGGCAGGTTTCTTTTCATTTACCCATTCTGAACTCACTCTTTCAAGGAGTTTTACCACTTGCTCCCTCGACTGAAGTCCCATTGAACTGCTGCCCATTAACTTCCTTTCCTGAATCTCGTGCTGGCTGACATTGTAAATGGCTTCCTCTCTGCAGGTGCTGTCTGTTTTCTTTGTCATCACGCCCTTCTCAAAGTGTTCACGTCCTTGGAAACCTGTATCCATTTCCAAGTCCTCTTTCGTTTCTAACTTCCTTGAATGTGTTGCCACTTCTCAAATCTCCTCTTATCTTTCTCATCTCTTCCTATCTGAGACTCTCTCAACAAGCTTTCACCACGGAAGCTCAAAGCAATCCACTCAAAGTCTAATGTGACGGTGGCAGTGGGGTTTAATATCTCCTAACCTTGCATAGCCTTTGCTGCAACTTCTGGTATACTTCCCTACAGCATTTTCCTCGAGACCTTGTGTCCATTGCCCAGCTCAGTGAGATTGCCTTTGCTTGATTCCACTTATACAATTGTAAGAAATGGTTTCTCTTTCCATTCTCACATTTTTGGCTTTGCTTCTGTCTGCTCAGATTTTTTTTTCACTGTCATCCACATATGAGATATTTACTTCAGTTGAACAGTGGAAAGACTGACGCCATTGTCTTCGAATCTTGTCACAAAGTCCTGACTCTGGCCAACTCTTTGCCTGGTCACTGTCTGAGACTGAACTCTTCTGAGACTGTGCGGGTCAGGTGAATTGGCCATGCTAAATTGTCCGTAGTGTTAGGTAAGGGGTAAATGTAGGGGTATGGGTGGGTTTCGCTTCGGCGGGTCGGTGTGTACTTGTTGGGCAGAAGGGCCTGTTTCCACACTGTAAATCTAATCTAATCTAATCTTCGTGTCCTATTTAAACCAAAGCTGATGTCTGACACAAGTCCTCATTAACACAGAGGCCACTTCTGTAAACATCAGACACCACTATTCCAGCCTTACCCATCCTTTCATCACTCGAGACATGACCATGCCAGCAATATCATTGCTGGCCTCCCACACTCTTCTTTTATTATCAGAACAACAAAATCTCTTACCTATACTCTATTCCTCAATTTCCTGCTCAACCATCACACCTATGTCTAAAATTATAAGTTCTCTACACCGACCCTATATCTGTCACCTTTTGTGGAGCCCTGTGTTCCTCTGACTGTTCTCATCTGTATCTCCAAACAACCCACAACCTGGCCACATCTCTTAGCCATCCAGCCCTCATGCTCTGGAATTATTTGCTTAAACTCTTCTGGCTCACTGCTTCTCTCACAGAATCCCACTTTGAAACCCCCTTTGAATTCCACGTCTTCAATCTCTGTGTCCTTTGGTTTGTCTCATTACTCATCCTGAAAATGGCCTTGGGGCACCTTTCTGTGTTTAAAGTATGCTTTGGTTTGATTTTCGAGTAAAAAGTGAGGTCTGCAGATGCTGGAGATCAGAACTGAAAATGTGTTGCTGGTTAAAGCACAGCAAGTTAGGCAGCATCCATTCATTCCTGATGAAGGGCTCTGGCCCGAAACGTCGAATTTCCTGTTCCTTGGATGCTGCCTAACCTGCTGTGCTTTAACCAGCAACACATTTTCAGCTTTGGTTTGATTTTGTTGAGGGATAGACACTGCACAAGAAATCTAAATGAGTTATATTCAGAGGGAAGCTTCTCTTCTTTCGACTCCAGTACAGCCTCCTTCTAGGCCTGTAGGTAAGTCCAAGGGATGAGGAGGAAGGTGAACTGGAGGGAAACATTCGAGGAATAGGGAAAGTGCCGAACAAGAGGAGAGAAAACTGATTCGGGATGGTCGAATGAAAGGATGGGGAGGGGACAGGGAGGTGGTGTCTATCAAGATGGAGGAAGTGAAGGATGTGTAAAATGTAGCAGTTGCAAACTGGTAGTGATAGCAACATTGAATCCAAATAAAGAAATGTTATTTACCTTTTCACCGGCAATGTTTCAGTGGTCATTTTCAAGACTGCTGTTTAGACCAGTGTAGGTCATCTAAAACGGTGCTGAGCCTACAGTGTTCTTGTTCAAACCTCTGCCTCCTTATTTTCAGAAACGGGAAGGATTCTGCCAACTCTTGCAGCTGATGAAGAATAAACATTCAGACTTCTCAGAGCCTGACATGATCAAAGTCTTTATTGGAACCTGGAACATGGGTAAGGGGCATTGGTGGCGAACTGTGCTGGAGAGTGGGAGGAGACTTTTGATATGCAGCCTGTCTGCAAGAGGACAGTTACACTCCCATAACAATCCTGTGTTCCCTTACTCACTACAGCATTTGCTTTGTTATCTATTCTCCAATGTCACACTCTTCCAACCCTCTGCCTAGCATCCTTCTAGCTCTCTTCTATCATGTGTAACACATTCCAAATGCCTATTTTGTTCAAGAGGGATGTGTTAAACATTTATTTGTCTAAATTAAAATCCACAATTGAATTGGTGGAGCCTAGTACAATTACATCATTTAAAAGGCATCTAGATGGGTATATGAATAGGAAGAGTTTAGAGGGATATGGGCCAAGTGCTGGCAAATAGGACTAGATTAGGTTAGGATATCTGGTCGGTATGGATGAGTTGGACCAAAGGGTCAGTTTCCATGCTGGACATCTCTGAGTCTGTGACTCTTTCAAATGATCAATCAACCGCAAGAATGGGCTTGATTATTGCTCCCAGCAGAGGTGAGCGGATGCGTACGTCTGCGCTGACATGCAGAATGCCAGTTTGCTAATGCAAGTTCCCTTCCTTGCACCCCCCAAATGCCATTTTTGTGGAGAGGGGTTGCGAGTTGGCAGGGCTACCCACCCACAAGTGACTGATAGGGAATTCAATAGGTTATCAAAGCACCAGTCAGACCAGCTGCTGGAGCTAGCCCTCCTGGGGCTTGGCTACAGTGAGAGGTCACTTAAAGGAGATGTCTGAGACCCCAGAACCCCAGGAAAATATTTGGAAGTAAAATCCCTCAGAACAAAGTTCTGTTTATTGTGCTGTCTGATCCAACAGCATCTTGATTTTGATATTCACATCCGTGTGTTCAGAGCCCTCCAATGGCCTATTCCCTTTCCCATCTTTCTTTGTGAGCTCCTTTAGCCACTTTGGAAACTCTGCCTTTCGGTATTGATTTTAATCACTCCACCATTGCCATTCAGCCACTGAGGCCCTCGGCTCTGAAATTTTCTCCCTAAACCTCTCCACCTCACTATCTCTCTATCCTTTCCTTTAAAGACTCTTGCAACTCCTTGACTGAACTTTTGGTTCCTTGTCCTTATATCCTCTAATGTGACTTGGGGTCAAAATCTGCCCGATAGTGCTCCTGTGAATGACCTTTGCTCTGTGAAGGGCGCTATGTAAAGGCAAGCTGTTGTTGCTGCTGATCGTCTAGGTAATGCCTCACCACCAGCGGACATACGGTCGTGGTTCCTGTGCCGTGGCCAGGGGAAAACACAGGATGACACAGCTGCTGACATCCCCCATGATATTTACATCATCGGCACCCAGGAAGACACACAGGGAGAGAAGGAGTGGCTGGAGCTGATCAAATCCACACTAAAGGACATCACCTACATAAAGTTTAAACATGTAAGTACTTTGGAGCCCTATCCTCTGTGGCAGGTGACAACAGGAAATGGAGTGGCTATTGAATAGAAGCTCAGAATCAAAACAATTCATGGACGAGGGATTAATCCCATACATGAAGTTGACAAGACTACACTGCTCTGACATACCCATAATGGCTAGCCCATTCACTGAGGTCTGATGTGGGGAGGATTGATGAACTCTCAGAGAGCACATACTATCAAGCAGAGTTGCAACATCGCATACTGACATCATGTGGTGTCCTTAAAGATAAGGTACGTGTAGAGTACAGTGGAGGTGAATAGACCTGCAACTAAAGATCAATTCCTTAATACTCAACTCCAAATAATCTCACAAACCAGTGTTCTAATGGGTAAGGTAATGCTAGCTGTGGGAATCCTTGCCCTGGTAGACAATTGAACCTGTAATAGGTTAGGGTTAGGTATGGTTTTCCTGAAGAAGGGCTTATGCCCGAAACGTCGAATTTCCTGTTCCTTGGATGCTGCTTGACCTGCTGCACTTTTCCAGCAACACATTTTCAGCTATGGTTTTGATGTAGAAGGCTAGTGCGTTACCTATTATGCCAGCTGGCAGAACTGACTGAGTTGCTGTTTCTCAGGTAAAATACTGGGGTGCAAGCAAATGATTATTGATGTGAATATAACATATACAATACACGGGATGATTCAGTGAATCTCAATAGCAGTGTGTAGCATCTATGGACAGTAGGGTTAGGCCAACCTCATCATTCAAGGACTGACCTTTCTGGGCCCATCACTGTGGATAAATGGTTAACAAAGGTTGATCTGCACTCATATTGATTTGGAAGAAATCAGAGCAGGAGTACCCTCAGGACAACTCCATACATTAAAATGATCTGCGTCACTGAGGGACAGTTTGTTTATTGACCCTGTGGAAGCCATTGATTTCATGTTGTACATTGACAATAAATTAAAGGCTAGAAGAGGGAGAAATCATTCCAACCTGTACAACACCAGAAGATCCACCAACAGCCGATGCAGTGATAGTGTTTCCTCCAACAACGTCCACTCCACCATCAGCACACACCTCCGCAACCCTGTAGCAAAACGAACACTCCCTTACCTTCACCATGCCTTCCCAAAACCAGGCACTCCCTCACCCTCACCATCCTATCACAAAACCAGGCACTCCCTCACCTTCACCATGACCCTCCAAAACCAGGCACTTCCTCACCTACACCAGCCCCTGCCAAAACCTGGCACTCCTCCACCTACACCAGCCCCTGCCAAAATCAGGCGCACCCTCACCTTCACCATAACCCACCAAAACCAGGCACTGACTCACTTATACCATCCCCTGCCAAAACCGGGCACTCCCTCACCTATACCATCTCATGCCAAACTCGGGCAATCCTGCACCTACACCATTCCCTGCCAAGGCCAGACTTCCTTCACCTACACCACCCCCTGCCAAAACCGGGCACTCCCTCTCCTAAACCATCCCCTGACAAAACCAGGTACTGACTCACTTACACCATCCCCTGCCAAAACCGGGCACTCCCCCACCTACACCATCTCATGCCAAAACTAGGCATTCCCTCACCTACACCATCCCCTGCCAAAACTAGACATTCCCTCACCTACACCATCCCCTGCCAAAACCAGGCACTCCCTACCAACACCATCTCGTGTCAAACCCGGGTACTCCCTCATCTTCACTATGACCCACCAAAACCAGGCACTCCCTCACCTACACCATCCCCTCCCAAAACTAGGTGCTCCCTCACCTTCACCATAACCCATCAAAACGAGGCACTGACTCACCTACACCATTCCTTGCCAAAACCAGGCACTGACTCATTTACACCATCCCCTGCCAAAACTAGGCATTCCCTCACCTACACCATCCCCTGCCAAAACCAGGCGCTCCCTCACCTATATCATCCCCTGCCAAAACCAGGCACTCCCTCACCTACACCATCTCCTGCCAAAACCGGGCACTCCCTCAACCACCCCATCCCCTGCCAAAACCAGGCACTCCCTCACCTACACCATCTCCTGCCAAATCCGGGCACTTCCTCACCTACACCATCCCCTGCCAAGGCCAGACACTCCCTCACTTACACCATCCCCTGCCAAAACTGGGCACTCCCTCACCTACACCATCCCCTGCCAAAACCAGGCACTGACTCACTTACACCATCCCCTGCCAAGGCCAGACACTTCCTCACCTACACCATCCCCTGCCAAAACCAGGCAATCCCTCATCTTCACCATGACCCACCAAAACCAGGCATTCCCTCACCTACATCATCTCATGCCAAAACCAGGCTTTCCCTCACCTACACCATCCCCTGCCAAAACCAGGCACTCCCTACCAATACCATCTCATGCCAAACCCGGGCACTCCCTCATCTTCACCATAACCCACCAAAACCAGGCAGTCCCTCACCTACACCAGCCCCTGCCAAAACCAGGCACACCCTCACCTACACCATTCCCTGCCAAAACCAGGCATTCCCTCACCTATACCATCTCGTGCTAAACCCGGGCACTCCCTCACCTACACCATCCCCTGCCAAGGCCAGATACTCCCTAACATCGAATTTCCTGTTCCTTGGATGCTGCCTGACCTGCTGCGCTTTTCCAGCAACACATTGTCAGCACTCCCTCACCTACACCATCCCCTCCCAAAACCAGGCACTTCCTACCAACACCATCTCGTGCCAAACCTGGACACTCCCTCATCTTCACTATGACCCATCAAAACCATGCACTCCCTCACCTACACCATCCCCTCCCAAAACCAGGCGCTCCCTCACCTTCACCATAACCCATCAAAACCAGGCACTGACTCACCTACACCATCCCCAGCCAAAACCTGGCACTCCCTCACCTACACCATCCCCAGCCAAAACTAGGCATTCCCTCACCTACACCATCCCCTCTCAAAACAAGGCACTCCCTCACCTACACCATCTCGTGCCAAAAGCAGCCACTCCCTCACCCACACCATCCCCTGCCAAGGCCAGACACTCCTTCATCTTCATGATTACCCATCAAAACTGACCCCGTCTCCTCCTTCATCCAGCCTCCATCACCAGATGCAACAAGAGGGACTTACATCACAATGAAACAGATTTCACTTACCCCTTTTCTGATGTTTGGAATGTACTTTTGTTTCACAGATCGCAACACAGACCCTATGGAATATCCGGATAGTTATTCTGGCAAAACCGGAGCATGAAAACCGGATCAGCCACATTTCCACCAGCAGCGTTAAAACTGGCATCGCCAATGCTCTTGGTACAAAAGATTTCTGAGTCATTAATTTAGGACAGTTTTGTGGGAAGCTATTCTTTCAATGGCTGCAATAAAGAGGTTGTAGGAGTTGTTCGGTATTGGGCAATCACTGTCCTTTCACACTCTGAGACTGACTGGGACAGTGGGTCAGACACTGTCCTTTCACACTCTGGGACTGACTGGGATGCTGGGTCAGACACTGTCCTTTCACACTCTGGGACTGACTGGGACAGTGGGTCAGACACTGTCCTTTCACACCCTGACCTTTCACATCTCACATACTCCACTCTGGACCTTGAGGTAAATTATACTAAGGGCCCTGGGGTGTACCACACTCAGGATTTGAGAAAGTAAGAACAGGTTTAAGCTCTACACTGCCTGATCGCAATGACAGGACAAGAAAATGACCTCAGTTGCTGAAATATAAATCTTGATACAGTAACACTGAATATTGTACAGGTAATGCCCCGTGATAGTGTGTTCAGCAATCAGATCAGTGATCCAGGATGATAAACTATCAAAACCATTAAAACACAGTTCAGCATGGATAACATTTGATTGTTTTAGTATGAGCCGATATAAAGAGAGTCACAAACCTTCACCCACTCAGTAGGCAATCAATGTGAGTCACTGTGAACGATTGCTCATCATTCTGGGGAAGCTCTCTGTACTGTACACACATTCCCAAATGTAGGATTGCATTTACTGCAAAGTGATATAGTCTACAGGAAATGCTCTGACCCAATATACATTTTAGTTTATTGACAAAACACTTGCTGCAATTAGCTTTTTGAATGCTATTTAACAGGGCAAGACTTTTACCGACATAGGGTCTTTGATATGGTAAAGTGTTTCAAACATAGGTCAATTATGGCAGTTCCACACAGTTGGGTCCATGAAATGGCAGATTATACTGTCTATGGGCATAGGAAGAACTTTTCTAGTTCTCTGTGTGTATTCTGTGAAAGGAACAAGAAAGAGGAATTGAGAAAGTACAAACCGACTTGTCGCGTGACACTTTTATGTGGACAACATTCTTTTTTGCTCATCTTTCCTGTAACACAGAAGGTCAGCAAATATGGGACCTAGATTAAAGTTAAGCAAAACAATCTTAAAATATGAATAATTCTGGAACAGCAAATTATTCAAATAATGGACTTGCTGAGAATCAGGACTAAACATGAACAGCTTTCACACTCTCTGTTAGTTAGGACAATGGGTCAGACACTGTCCTTTCACACTCTGGGACTGACTGGGACAATGGGTCAGACACTGTCCTTTCACACCCTGGGACTGACTGGGACAGTGGGTCAGACACTGTCCTTTCACACTGTGGGACTGACTGGGACAATGGGTCAGACACTGTCCTTTCACACTCTGGGACTGACTGGGACAGTGGATCAGACACTGTCCTTTCACACTCGGGGACTGACTGGGACAGTGGGACAGACTCTGCCCTTTCACACTCTGGGACTGACTGGGACAGTAACCTTCAAACTGTTCAGAACTGAATTCTAAGAATATTCAGGACTGCTTGATTAACATAGAACATAGAAAAATACAGCACAGTACAGGCCCTTTGGCCCTCGATATTGCGCCGTTTCAAGCCCACCTAACCTACACTAGCCCACTATCCTCCATATGCATATCCTATGCCCGTTTAAATGCCCATAAAGAGGGAGAGTCCACCACTGCTACTGGCAGGGCATTCCATGAACTCACGACTCGCTGAGTAAAGAATCTACCCCTAACATCTGTCCTATACCTACCACCCCTTAATTTGAAGCTATGCCCCCTCATAATAGCTGACTCCATACGTCAGATTGTATAGTCTGGGATAGTTTTGTCTTTTCAGTTTTATGGCACAGGTCTCAGTCCCAGTTAATCTGAAGGAGTCAGTATTGCCTTTTAGATGATAAAAGTCATGTTTGAATTAACTGGAACAATCACTGGTGATTAGGTGTGGAATATTGTAATGATTCAAATTGGGATGTGAATTGTTAGGTGTGGTGTATATGAATGGTTAATAATAACATTTGATGTATTTGGATGGCTGATGTACTGAGTAAGGATTTTTGCTTTACACACTAATGAGTGACTGTGTATTTTAATTTTCAGGTAACAAAGGTGCAGTGGGAGTGTCTTTCATGTTTAACGGTACATCCTTTGGATTTGTCAACAGTCACCTAACCTCAGGAAGTGAGAAAAAGCTAAGGTAAGAGTAGAGTGGAACTGATAGGCTTCTCATAGACACGTGGTGGTACTTTGCAAATCTTTAATTCATGTAAAATTCATTGGAATAGTGGCGTTCATTGAAACAAACACTGTATCTCACGATAGTTACTCAAAAGATGTATACCCGTGCAATGATAAGCAGGTAATCACTCATCATTGATTCAGAAGATGCAAGTGCCGCTCAGTGAATCTCCTTGACCTTTTCTGGAAGTGTCCTGTCAAATGAACTGTCGAAAACTCAAAGGATCCCCAAGGTTTGGTGATACAATTGCAACTTTCTGTGCTTAAATCAATGACATGGAAGGCAGTTTGAACTTTCAAGAGGAAATACAGATCATGGAATCCCTACATTTTGGAAGCAGGCCATTCAGCCCATACGACCCACTGAAAAGCATCCCACTCCCCTGCACTGTCTTTGTAACCCTGCATTTCCCATGGCTAATGCACCTAGCCTACACACTGCTGGACACTATGGGCAATTTAGTTTGGCCAATCCACCTAACCTACAAATGTTTGATCTGTGGGAAGAAGCTGGAGCACCCAGAGGAAACCCACACAGACACTGGGAGAATGTGTGAACACCACACGGACTGGAGCGCAAAGGTGGAATCGAACCCGAGTCCCTGGCTCTGTGAGGCAACAGTGCTAACCACTGAGATACCGTGCTGCCCTCTGCTGGCTGGCTGATTCCCTGGGATTTGCATTGGCATACCGTATTTGAATTCCACTAAAATGTAGCAGGCATCCAAAGGCTGTTTGGCAGGTCCTAAATTTTGAAGGTGAGTTGAGTTTTGGGCTGTGTGGGTTGCAGATGGCTAAGTTACTGGAGGTGGGGTTTTTGTAGGTTTCAATGATGGAGGAACTAAAGCAGGTGGAGATTGGGACCTGAAGGCACCTCTGAATTCCCTCTGCCCCAGAAGAATGTTTGAAACATGCTCAGGCCAGACCTCTGCTGAGAGTTATAAACTTCCCTACTGGTTGGAGCATCAATTCCAAGCACTTCATTAAAATGGCCCAAGGCAACGTCTGGCTCAAAATAATCATTGAGGTGTTAAGCAACTAGTAAATGTATCACTTCAGTTTTAACGCCAGTTGCTACCTATGCATTAAGACTGAGTTAAAATCATCTCACTAGGATTAAGTAAACTCTTGGCTCAGCAGTAATTCCAAGAGTTGGGATTTAGTTTCATACTGACCAAAGAATTTCATGTTTTAGTCATGAGTCCCTGATAATCATCTCCCCTCTAAACCTGCACATCATGGGTTTGAGTCCCACTGTGGCTACCTGAGGAAGCAATCTAGGCTCACACACACACTTGTGCTGCACTGCTGAATAAATGAGTTCACCTTCAATCTGAAGCAGAGCCTGCTGTCTCAGATCGATGTAAAACATCCCCTGGTGTTATTCCAAGACGAACGGAGGCTACTGCTGGAGTCCTGACCATCATTTTGTGTAGGACTGAAAAAGCCCTTGGTGAGATCCTGCTGTGCCAAGTTCCCTGCTGTGAACTTTTTCTCTGTTACAACAGGGACTTCTCTTTCCAATGCTTTTTGGCTGTTAGGCATTGGGATGGCCTTGGGTCATACAGGTACTGTGTGATGCAAACCTTTCTCCCAAGAAGCTATCACTGTGCAGATGTTGCTGTCGATGGCTGATTGAATGATAAATATGCCATTCGGAGCTACATGGGCCAGCAAGATCCCACTCTGACCATGCTGAGTTGAGTGATCTTGATGTGTTATGTTTGGGCTGGGTGTCTGGATTCCTGGAGGATTGAAGTAAAAGAAGATAAATGGAAATACTTCTGAACAAGTTGTTGTGATCCAGAACGCACTGCCTGAAAGGATGTTTGGAAGCAGGTACAAAACTAACTCATAAAAGCAACTTGAATAAAATCTTGAAAACCTTTGAAAGGCTATGGGCTTGAAATTAACTGGCACACTCTTGCCGAAGGCTAGTTTGGCCATGATGGATCAAGTGCCTTATTAGGTGGGGTATGATTCTCTGAACACCTACACTCAAGTGGCAGGAAGGGTAAATACATTTTAACAAAGGAATTTAAAGTAATTTGAAAGGGATCTATTTCCTTAAGGACATTTGGTTTGTTCTGATCTGTTTCTCATTTTCTCCTTTGGCAGGCGAAATCAGAACTATATCAATATCCTGCGCTTTCTGAACCTCGGAGACAAGAAGTTGGGTCCATTTGACATTACCAATCGGTTCACACATCTGTTCTGGCTTGGAGATTTGAACTACAGAGTGGAGCTTCCAACACAGGTCAGAGCAGCAGACTACAGTACCTCTCATGACCATTTCACAAATCGCATTTCTCTTTATTGTCTTTATTCACCCCCTACTCTACTGAAGGTGCTGGTCAATGTTGAAATACCACAGCGAGTTTTATACCTCGCGTCTATGTCAGCCTAAAAGGGATGCGAGGTTTTTCTTCTTTTGAAAGGTGGGAAGTCCATGTCACCCCAACACTGTCTGAGGATTAAGCTAAATCACTTGCCCAATGCAATGCCTTGTCAGTTGTGCAGACAAGAGCTTATGCCTTGAATCACTTGAGCTGTGCGCTCCTTACAATGCCAACCTGACTCCCAGTGCCAACCTGACAGAGGTGAGGTATTTTACACAGGGTCTGAGCAGTTATCCATGCTTCTGAATCTTAGCTTTCTGTGGATATTCAATGGGAGCATATTCAAGACTGTGATCAATAGATATTTAGGCACTAATGGATTCAATAGATATGGGTCAGTGAGGGAAAGTGAAGTTGATTAGCATCAAGTCATTAATTTTCGGTCAAAACCCTTTCCTAACATTACTGTTAGTCTATCAACCTACCCCAAGCACTGTTTACAGCTACCACCTCTAGGGTGATGAGGATAGTAATAAATGCGGACCAACAAGGTCCATAACCCAAGAAGAAATAAAACAAAAGAAATTCATTCAGGATTTTATTAAAGAATGAAGCAGGTTCGATGGGCTGTATGGCCTATTCCTGATCCTGTCTACTATATTCTTATCAATATCCCAACACAAGGTAGGCCTCATCTCACTTCACGCACAGAAGATACCCTTTACATTTCTGAAAAGGAAGATATGATGCTCTCTGGACGGCAACACTCATGGCATCATTGTCTTTCCATATAATCAGCACGTTTTTCAAATGAGAGTCTTTCAGGCAGCTAACCAGCTCTGTGACCATTTTAAGTCTATTGTAATAACTGGACCAACAATCCAAAACATTGAATTATTTTAAATGGATTCTACGGGGGAGGGTGGCTATTTTTGCCAAAACACAATGAAAGTGACTCCTCACTGGGGTAGGTCTTTTTGTGCAGGATGACATTGTGATCTAACCTCTCCATTTTGAGCAGGAGGCGGAGAATATTGTGGAGAAGATCAAACAACAGCAGTACCAGGAGCTACTAACCAAGGACCAGCTCATCATGGAGAAGAATGACAAGAAAGTTTTCCTTCAATTCCGTAAGAGCATGTAGCAATAATGCACGCGATCTTGGGTAAAGCGAAGGGTCTAGGCCTCAGCCTGAACTTCCAGGAGAGACACAATGAACACTCTTTGAGTTTTTTGCTGCCTCTGTTAAAACAGATGTCCTCCTCATACTTACAAAAGCCATGAATGAAATTCTCGCAACAATCCTTCTAATTGACCTTTGATTCCTGTTTTCCTGGAAGTAGAAGACTTCTACTTTCTGGTATTTCTGGTTCCCTTTATTTTTCTTTTTTATTACATCCAGAGGTGCTCCTACACCCATCTGAATTTTTTATTCCCCATCACTAAGTCACCCCCTTGGTTGATTTTTTTTTCATCTATTAACCAGCACCGCAAATCACCCTTGTTGTCCAATGAATTCATTTACATTCAAAGCTCATTAAGGGCGTGAATATAACCAGGGAACAGGAATAATCAGTAGGAATGACTCCCCTCCACAGCTCACTGCCTTGGCCTGTTTATGGCCAGCCTGGCTAGGCCCATGAGGAGGTCCTCAGGTATACCCACACCCCTCCACACCGGATGCCCAAATATTGGGTGCAGGGGTCTGAAGTGCAACTCAAAGCATAGCAAAAGAGTTTTGACAAAATGGAAAAGTGGGCGGGGTCACCCTCAGTCCACGGTCTCCACATTATCACAAAATAAATTGTGCTGAGAATCCGTAAACCACCGTAGTCTGTGGTACTTTTGTTCACTACACTTTGGGAAGATTGACATCAGATGATACTTAGTGTGGAAAACAAGTGGCCTTGCATTTTTGGAGGTAGAATGAGACAACTACACACAAAGTAGTAAAACTTTATTAGACATGAAGAGTAAAGAGAATTTGGATTAAGGTGTACAATTTATTGAAATGAGATGGTACGTGTTTATAAACAGGGGGATTCTGGAAACTTGGTGTACGAGTACAGGCAGGGAGGGGGCAATCCCAAAAACTGGATAGTCTAGAGATGCAGGTGATCAGGGACCATGGGCATGTTAACACTAAGCCTACAGGCCCCCACTGGCTCCTTCAGGTAGTGCAGCAATGAAGAAGATGGAAGATTTGACTCGTGCAATATCAGGGAAATTCTGAATGTGGAATGAGAAAGGGTGGGCTGGTGCGACAAAGACTACAGGGAATCCCAGGGCTGGGAAGCAAGGCTGGCAACGGTAATTGGGATTGGGAAAATATAGGCCAGGATTGGCCATGACTGGGAAGGCTATAGGCCAGGATTGGAGGAACGAGCATCAAACTCCATTGCTGTCTGAAGTAGTGGATGGAGTTAATTTTGGTCAAAAGAAGCAGGAGAATTGACTTAGATGGATAGCACTTTTCAGAAAACCCAGAACAGGTGTAAATAGCTAGACAAATAATCTGAGGTACAGTTCTATGATTCAAGCTATTACAGGAGGGAATCAACTTCAACATGGAACATAGGGTTTATAACTGGAATATTGATCTGAAGTGCAGAGCCTGATTGGATCACTGGTAAATGCACTGGTAGTAAAGGTTTGTTCTGATTTGGAAATGGTCTGGAGCATGGAAGAAAAATTTAATATGAGCTCAATGTCTCAGTGTTACCTGGCGTGGTGTGAAGCCATGTCACCTAGAAGGTAGTTCTTTTGAATGTTGGTCTTTGAAGATCTCAGAGGGACAGCAGTCTCTATTGAAACGGTGCATATCAACAGTGGCCTCATTACATTTACATAGCACCGCTTATGTTGTGAAAGAACCCAAGCTGCTTCACTGGAGCATCAAACACAAACTGATACCAAGCCAAAGGAGATAAATGCTTAGTTATGGAGGTTGAATGAATGTCTTAGAGGGAGTGAGAGGGAATTGGAGACAGAAAGTGGTTATGTGTCAAAGGCAGGTTCCTGAATTTGAACACTGTCCAATGGAACAAGATGTCAGAGTCTGTGGTAGCTCTACTCTGGGTCTAAGTGTGAGCCAGGCACATCTCAGGGTGTTCTGGAGTCCTGCTCCAGATGTGTGCATTCTGGGTACCCTGCAAGTGAAGGCCTGCCTGAGCTGAGCTATCTATGTACTAAGGGGTATGAGAAGCTCTGATCTCCCCAACCTGCTGAGCTGAGAAATCAGCAATGTCCAGGAACCTGGCCTTCCCTGTCACAGTGCGATAAGGTGGGACACCAAGGCAGACGGTATCATACTTGGCTGCGGGCAGGAAGAGAAAAAGCAGGAAATCACTTTATCATTATATTTTTTTCACCTTGCAGAGGAAGAAGACATCACCTTCCCTCCAACTTATCGCTATGAACGAGATAGCAGAGAGATGTACAACTTCATCAAACAGAAGCCTACAGGAGTGAGCATCACAATTATTGCTCCAGTCGGAGTTTATATTTTTTCATATATACCTTTTCATGAGTGATATCGCATTGGAATAAGTTATGGGGCCTACAGCTTTATTTAGTTCTATGTAGCGTGCTATAGTTTTGCATACAAAATGGTTGAGGTACAGAGTGTAACTTCTACATTATTTCAACAACACAGCTCAGATCTATTCTCAGAATGGGAGTCCCATCAGACCAATATATAGATTCACCTTTTTTCATACTGGCCTGCTGAATCAGTTTTCTCACGATATCTTCCATATCCACAACTGCCACAATCTGGAAAGACAAGGTCCTGGGAATACCATTACCTTTCTTGATCCTTCCAAACAATACACACAGAGGACAAGTAGAGTTCTTTCTGTGCCCAGAGACAGTATAATGTACTACGTCATGGACCCAAATGTGTGTAACTGTCGTAATTGACCTAGTTCTGATACACTTTACCATATATTTACCAAATCCTATGTTGGAAAAAATCTTACCCTGTTAAATAGCATTCAAAAAGCTAGTGACAGCAAGTGTTTGGCAATGAACTAAAATGTATATTGGTTCAGAGCATTCCCTGAAGACGATGTCACTTTGCAGTAAATGCAATCCTACATTTGGGAATGTGTGTACAGTACAGAGAGCTTCCCCAGAATGATGAGCAATCATTCACAGTGACTCACATTGATTGCCTACTGAGTGGGTGAAGGTTTGTGACTCTCTTTATATCAGCTCATCCTAAAGCAATCAAACGTTATCCATTCTGGGCTGTGTTTTAATAGTTTTGGGTAGTTTATTACCCTGGATCACTGACCTGATTGCTGCACACTATCATGGGGCATAATCTGCTCCATGTTTATCTGGTCAATGCGATTCTTCTGGTCTAGCTGCCTCTCAGTCTCCAGGGTCCTCTTCTTCCTGATGGGAAAAGGTGGTTCAGACCCTAGCTGTTCAACATTGTGGTCAAGATTTTCCTAGGGTTCTTCAGAACTCTGTCTTGTTGCCCAAACCGGGCAGGAAGTAAGGGTGGATGTGTCAAAATGGAGCTGCCTTCTCTCCACATTGTTTTTTTTAACTGAAAACATGAAATGACGTTTGCAGTTGGGTCTTCACTGTAGAGGAGTGGGTGGAGCCACCTGAAAAGCAGTCTCTGCTTGTTCGTATACCCAGGCAGGAAGGGGTTCTATGCCTGCCTGGAGGCCTGGTCCCCTGGTCTGTTACAGGGAGATCACCACCTCCAGGCAGTTAAACCAGTCCCTTCCACCTCAGGGACCCTGGAGTCAAGTTGGATTATCTCCAGTAACCACCATCGATTGATCTTACATCACCACTGATTAATTTACTTGGCTAGCCATATCATGAAGATGAGGCGGTTAACCCTGCTGCTCTGACCCTTCCTATCCCATGCCTGGGAAATTATCCTTGGAGTAGGATGAAGCTGAGGCACATCAGATAGTGGTGCTACTTTTAGGCTCACTTGTCTCAAACTCCAGCCTAGAATCTATTCACTCAAATCTTTTTACTCGAAGGGTTGTGTTTTTTGAGTTTTGTCTACCTCTGCTCACCCTGTGAATAGTCACTACCATCTCTGTTTCTGTGCTATCCCAAGGCCCTGCTATGTCTATTCCTGTCTTTTAGATGGAGCACATTCTAAAGAGTATGATCTTGAAACCTTTAGCCGTGGTAAGGGGCCCATTGATTCTCAGTACAAAGACCATGTACTCCAGGGAGACCCAGTCTCCAACACTTGGTGCAGATGGGCTGTCTGTGAATAGACAATTGCTCAATGGTTGAGCTGCAGCTTTGACCAGACCTGATAGCAGCTTCTGTCCTCAATGGCAATAACTTACATTTATATCGGGGATACGTTCCAAGGCACTTGACGGGGCCTTGTTACCAAACAACATCTGACACCAAGCCACATGTTGGGACAGGCAATGAAAGGCTGAGTCAACCAGACAAGGGTTTTAAGCACATCTTAAAAGGGGAGAAGTGAGAGTTAAAAGGCAAACTTTAGGGAGAAAATTCCAGTCCTCGTGGATAACAAAGTATGATGGCTATTGTTGGAGTAATGAAAACCAGGGCTGGACGAGAGGTGAGAAATCTCAGATAGATTGCTATAGAGGGTAAAGCACCATAAAAGTGGAGCTTTCAGAAGGAACTGTATTAAACGTAGAGGTTTCTTCCTACATGGCCAGTAACTAATGGTTCTCTCCTCAGCTAAAGTACAACCTGCCGTCCTGGTGTGATCGAGTACTATGGAAAAGTTACCCCAATGTACACGTCATGTGTCAATCTTATGGTGAGCAGGATTACTAGCCTTTTTGTATGAACTTGATTTGCTTCCACTGACTTGTGTGCATTTATAATATCATTCGCTTGTCACCAACAGTGAAAGGTTGAACAGGAACTCTTTGCCTATGATTTCAAAAGATTATTGGGCAGCTGCATGAGGAAAATAAAGTCAGGGTTATGGGGACAGAGCTGAAATGTGGGATTGCTGTAAAGACAGCCAGCGAGTGGGCCGAATGGTCTTCTGTGCCATAATGACTCTGGATTATTAATAGAAGGAGGTACCAGCACAGAAATTCAGAGCAACCAGGTAGTCAATAGTGGACCACATGAAGCATCAGGTTTCCTAGGGGCCATGAATAAAGAGGATGGTGGAGTATCCCCAAGCAAAAGAACGTTCTTATGTCACTCGTGTTAGTCCCCACAAAAGAAACCATTGAAGTCATTGATCGCCTTCCCTTCTACCATGCTCTTGACAGTGAAATCCAAGTCATCACCACTCATTGCATTAAAAAAAAGTTCTTCCCCATGAACCCCCTCTGTCGCTGGCCCATAACCTTAAACCTGGGTTGCACAATCCTTGTAGCTTCAGTGAAAGGGACAAAGGGACTGTCCTTTGTTCACCTTATCTAAATCTATCAAAATCGTGTCAGGCATTTGTCAAATATTATCATCTGTTAGAGGTTAACGTTATTGTGCAGAGGGTGGTGCCTGTGTGGAACGAGCTGCCAGAGGAAGTGGTGGAGATAGCTACAATTACAACTTTTAAAAGGCATCTGGATGGGTACGTGAATGGGAAGGGTTTAAAGGGATATGGGCCAAATGTTGGTAAATGGGACTAGTTCATATTGGGATGTCTGATCAGCACAGATGAGTTGAACCAAAGAGTGCTGTATGACTCTGAGTTTCTGAAAAGTGTGTGGTGAAAACTGAATGGGTTTTTCTTCTGCCCTAAGGGTGGAAAATCATCATTGTGTGCAGACAGGTTCGAGATGCTGGGGCTCTTTAAGGGGAACAGTTGTAGCAAAAATATTGCCAAAGTGATTTAAATTTGCAGCAGCAGAGACTATTTGCCATTTTTTTGATGATCTGTTATCACCCTTCGCTTGACTGAAGGCACAGTGGGACTTGGTGATGATCTCTTGTCACACCTCCCCATTGCTACAACAGCTATAGGCATGGAGTGGAGTGATGATGAGTAGGGTAGCAGTGGAGTCTCTCACTCTCACTCTGACCCAGAGCCACTTCAGGAGATACTAGGACAGATGACTGACATTTAGTCAGAGAGACTGATTTTAAGGAGCAGTTTAGAGAAAAAAGTGAAGCTAGGGAGGAAATTCCAGAGCTTAGTACCTGAGCCACAGCGACCAATGGTAAGGTGATCATAATTTGTTCAAGAAGCCAGAATTAGATGAACAGATGTCCGATAGGTAAGTGGGTCTAGAGAAGAACATAAGGATAGGGATGGGCAAAGCCATGGAGGTTTCCAAAGCAAGTACAATTGAGACATTTCTCAACTGAGAACTAGTGTAGCTCAGAGATTACGGGGATGAAAGGTGAACAAGGCTTGATGTGAGTTAGGATGTATATTGGATGAGCTGATATTTATGGAATGTAAACTGTGGTAAGAGTATGTTGGAATGTAAAGCCTGTCCGTAGGAAAGGTCTCGGTGAAGGCTTCGGGTGACGTTTTGAGCATAGAACCAGAACATAGAAGCAAGTGCGTTGGAAGTCAGAAACTCAACTTGAGATCAAATAAGACACTAAGATTGCGTACAGTCTGCTTCAGCCTCAGATAGTTACTGGGAGATAGATGGAGTCAGCAATGAATGGAAAGTATTAATAGGAGGGATGAAAACAATGCCTTTAGTCTTCCTAATATTTAGTTGGAGGAAATTTCTGGTCATCCAGCAATGAATGTCAGATGGAGAGCCTGATAACTTAGTCATGATACAGAAATCAAGGGAAGTACTGTTGGGTGTCATTAACATATAAAAAGTGGTAAAAAAGCAAAATTGATGGCTTTTTTCCTGAATGCGTGTAGTATTCACAACAAAGTCAATGAATCAACTGCATTAATACAGGTTAGTGGAATGATTACAGAGATATGGTTATAAGGAGATCAGTGCTAGGGACTAAATATTCGGGAGTATGTGACTTTTGGAAAGGACAGGCTGGAAGGAAGGGTAGCATTATTGATAAGGGATTGAATAAGAAATTATCCAGAATCAGAAGATGTAGAATACATATGAATGGAAATAAGAAATTAAAAAGGGTAAGAGGACACTGGCAGGCACATCTCAAGGCCCCTAACAGTAACTTTAAAGTGGGACAGAGAATAAATCAGGAGTTAATGAGGGCGTATTACAAAAGCTGTGCATTATTCATGGGTGATTTTAATCTTCATGTAAATTGGGAAAGTCAGCTTGACAGAGGAAGCCATGAGGAAGAATTTGTAGTGTATTGGGACAGCAGGAATGCAGATTTGGAGTTACAATCAGAATCACCATGATCTTATTAAATGGTGGAGATGGCTCAAGGGGTTGAATTTCCAACTCCTGCTCTAAGTTCTCATTCATATTTCACCTGGCCCCAGTGTAGCAGCAACATGAATGTTTTTTTCCCACTAATAGGTTCCTGCCATCTAGCCAAGAAGAGGTTCTGCCTACTTCACAACTGAGTAAAGTAGACGGTGAATTTTCAGTGCTGGTACAATAGTAAGTGTTTAGGTTGTATATCCCAGTGACTAATGGACTGTTTGAAACAGCACTTCCCTTTGGCTGTTCACAGCAGGAAGAGGACTGACCATATTCAACCAGCCATGCTTACATAACACAAATCGGTGCACAATATAAAATATGATAGCCTGACTTGGCAGCACTTACTGAACAATCTAAGTGTGCCAAAGATTACATTAATGATAAATGCAAGATTGACTGATAATCTTAAAATGTGGGACACTTCTACTTACTGGACACTGCATGTATTTAAATGCAAGGATTTGATTTGTCCAGGTATTGTGCCTGTTCAATTAAGCAAGAGCTTGAGGGACAGTGTTCCCTGATGCATTCTCCATCAATGGCCAATGGAGTTGTCTTGACCTTTTTATTATTCAAAACAAAGCTTTAGCATAGCTGCCGACTAGTGCATTCTCCGTAACAACAGAGTTGCAGTCATAGAGTCATACAGCATGGAAACAGACCCCTTGGTCCAACCAGTCCCATACTGATCATAATCCCAAATTAAACTGGTCCCACTTGCCTGCGTTTGGCCTACATCCCTCTGAATATTTCTTATTGATGCACTTAGCCAAATGTCTTTTAAATGTTGTAATTGTACCCGCATCCATCACTTCCTCTGGAAGTTCATTCCATGCACTCTGTGTATAAACTTTGTCTCTTGTGTCTTTTTAAATCTTCTTTTACTTTAAAAATATACCCCCAGTCCTGAAATCCCCACCCATCTTGACTAATCAGAATCCCCACTCGAGAACCAATCAGCACTCTCTTCTCATGCAGTATATTGTTGTTCCTTTTGTAATTTGGTTCCCTTGCATCTATTCCTGAGAAACACAAGATGATAAACTTCAACAGCATGTCTCTCTTTGTTTCAACAATACCCAGATTCTGCTCTTACTGAGCAACGGTTGGAGAGGATGTTTCCTAACCTTCCGAAGAGTGCCCCCTACTGCATCAAAGAGATATAACCAAACTTCGAGAGATGTTAATAGATTCAGTGAATAGACAATCATGTGTGGACATTCATCTTGGAGTTTATAGGATAGAACAGAGTACTTTGTAAATGGTGAAAAGCTAGGATCACTTCTGAAGAGACCTTAAGTTTCCAAGTACATTGTTGAGATTTCACAAGCACAAAAAATAATCAAGAAAAGGCAAATGGAATGTTGGCTTTTAATTAGAGGACTAGAATACAATGAATAGAATTTAAGCCCTAGCTCTATAAAGTCTTGGTTAGATCACACTTGGAACACTGTGAGCAGTTATGAGCACCAACCTTCCGGGGGGGATATTTTGTACTTGTTTAGACTTCAGTGTAGATTTGCCAAAATAATACCTGGACTCTGAGGGTTACATTAGAAGGAGAACATCTACAGGCATCTAAATGCCCTGGAATTTAGAATGTCTAAAGTTGATTTCTTTGAACTTTTAAGATATTGGGTAAATGAATGGGCCAGATGAAGAGAAACCATTTCTGCTAACTATCAGATCTAAACCTTTCTGAATTGAAGTTATGAAATCCTTCTTCATATGCAAATAGTGACAGGAGTGCGATGCTATCTTAAGTGTTAATTTTAACTCTAAGATTTTTGTTATCCAAGGATAATTAGGGTTTAAGGACCAATGTGGATAAATAGAGTTAGGTCACAGATCAGCATGATCTCAATGAATGGCAGACTAGGCTCTAAAGTTAAGTTGCTTTCTCCCGTTTTTGTCAATATGATCATCTGCCAGTTCCTACCCTGTCAACCCATGACCTCGATCAGTGGCGAGTTAATTTTAATCAAAAACTCCAGAGGAAGTGATGGATGCGGGTACAATTACAACATTTAAAAGACAGTTTTTTGTTATAACTCATCTATATTGACTCAATTTTGGATTTACATTTACTCACACTAACTTGATATCAGACCTTTACAGGAAGAAGGGGGAGCTTTCATATAGTTAGATTTCAAAAGTGACAGAGTGATACCAAAAGCTCTATCATATGTCTTGAGGCAAGGCATTAAGTAGCAATATTTTGTGTGTGCTGTGCAGTTAACAGTGACCGATGTTTAACAGTTGGTTTTTAATTGCAGGTTGCACCACAGACATCGTCACCAGCGACCATTCACCGGTATTTGCAACTTTTGAGGTGGGAGTTTCAACACAGTTTGTGTCAAAGACTGGTCAGTAGCCATGAATTCTTCTCCTATGCTCTTTTTACACTCTTAGGGTAAGGTATGGGCTTTCAATCAATTAAGAGACCCCTGTGGTTTGTAACTCTCAGCTAAGTCCCTGCACAGTTTGATATGAGCTCCCCCTACAGAGCTGTGAGCAATATACAGTGTGTCTTAAGTGACCACAAACCCAGCGGAGATCTTCATGGGAGTATTGTTTGCCAGAACTTTTCTCTCTGTGTAGAGTTCTGATCAGAAATAAAATGATGGGAGTCATTCGTAGCTGAGACTGTGCTAACCCATTGTCTTCACTCCTCAGATCCCAACAATGCTGCCTCTCCTGGCACAATCAACTTTATCAGGTGTGAAGCCAAGCTGAAAACTAAATCCAAGACTAGGTTCTTCATTGAATTCTACTCCAGCTGCTTAGAAAGTAAGGATGTCGTTTTGTCATTGTTCTCAACCAAACCAACCCCCCCACCCCACTCCATCCTTCCCCCCCACCCCCTCCCCCATCCCCCACCATGTGTGTTCATTGCTTTATACCGCATTGCCGCAATTCCTATGTGTGCGGTTGAGTCATTTCAAGAGACTTTTCTCCCCAGGAGAACAAATGGCACAAAATTAAATTCCTCAATTGCAAATAAATGTGCAAATTCTTCAGTCTGTCTCTCTCTCTCTTCATCTGTCTGTTGGTCTGCTGGTCTCCCTGTTTATTTGTCCTCATTGTCAGTTTGCCTCCCTGACTCTTAATTTCTGTCCTGTCAGATAGCTGCAGTTGATGAGCTAACACTGGTGCATGTGTAATGGGATGAATGGCCTCCTCCTGGCTATAATCAGTTGATTCCATTCAATGGAATCTGCCAACCAGCAGCAATGTAGCCTGGTTAAAGTCATAGAGGTGTACAGCACGGAAACAGACCCTTCGGTCTAACTTGTCCATGCCAGTCAGATATTCTCAATTAATCTGCTCCCATTTGCCAACACTTGGCCCGTATCCCTATAAACCCTTTCTATTCGTGTACCCATCATGTGCCTTTTAATTGATGTAATTGTACCAGCCTCCACCACTTACTCTGATGGCTTATTCCATACTTTTCATACTCGCATCATCCTTTATGTGATAAAGTTGCCCCTTAGGCCCCTTTTAAATCTTTCCCCTCTCACCCTAAACCTATCCCTTCTAGTTCTAGACTTCCCAGCCCAGGGAAAAGACCTTGTCTATTCACCCTATCTGTGCCCCTCATGTTTTTATAAACCTCTATAAGGTCACCCCTCAACCTCCAACACTTCAGGGAAAACATACCCAGCCTACTAAAGTTATTGAAGATTCTTATTGTTTGCCTACACTTAGCTCCGCATTGAGTAGGGATCTACAGTAACCTTGTGTTCCCTCTAGATCTTGTGAAAAGTGCTGAAGGTGAGAACCAGGAGTCAAGAGATGAGAATCTGACGGTTGTGTGGAGCACTCTCCCTGAGGTAATCAAAACTTGTTCTCTAATTTCTCATTGTCATTAGGTGAGTTTAGGATTGCAGATTCCATATGCTGGTCAGAACAATTGTAATAATTATGGACTATAATTCTACATTGTGTTTTAGAAAGAAGTTAACCCTTACCCTGCTGAATGAAAAGGAACTCTGTACAGTAAAAGTGAATAACCTATACCCTGCTAATAACCAGCTCAATACCAATCTAGAGTCTTCACCAATAAATGCTATGAATAAATCTCTTAGTTTGTTCTCACTTTGATGAATGGGGTACGATTTCACTGAAATTACAAAGAGGGGCAGTGGTTATACCCAAAACCTGACACAAGCAGGGTACAAACAGGAAACAGCACATCACCTGGAAAATTTGAGCATTCAAAAACCATTTGCAGAAATCCACAAAATGAGCTCATGAAGATTGAGGACCATGTTGTTAAATATCAAGTGACATGAATGGGTGTAACGTTAAAGAATTGAACAAAATGGGAGCAAATGGATATTAGTCAAGTTGTCAGAGGAAGTCATGAATTAACAATCAATTAAAGCAAGGTGTATCCCTCAGCCAACTATCTTTACAGTGCGACATAGACCTTGCAGAGCTGGTTCAAGATAGTCATTCCAGTGTGTCTCATGCGACCATGAACCCAGTGAATAGTGATGTATTTTGGGAGCTCCCCTGTCCTCATGCTAAGTAATTAAGTGACATGAGCATCAATTAAATGGTTTCAAAATTGCTAATGATACCAAAATAAGGACAGAGCAAATTATTACCAAGAGCGTGGGAGTCTGCAGGAGGATCAAGAAGAGGCTACAACTGTGTGAGTAGGTGGCTGAAAAAAATTAAGAGAAAAGTGGATCATAAAATTTTTTGAAAAGACAATTAGACATGATTCTCAATGGAACATGGAATCACAGAATCTCTAGTGTGGGGCCCATCTCCACACCAACCCTCCAAAGATCATCCCACTCAGACCCTCTCTATCCCTTGTATTCAACTTTTCCCATGTCTAATCCACGTAGCCTACACATCCCTGAACATTACAGGGCAATTTAGCATGGCCAGTCCACCTAATTTGCACATCTTTGAATTGTGGGAGGAAACCAACGCAGACATAGGGAGAATGTGCAAACTCCACACAGCCAAATGAACCCAGGACCTGGCACTGTGAGGCAGCAGTGCTAACCACTCAGCCACCATGCAACTCCAAGGAGCATTACTTTGATTACTTACAGTGTGGAAACAAGCCCTTCGGCCCAACAAGTCCATACCGACCCTCCAAAGAGCAACCCACCCAGACTCATTCTCCTACATTTACCCCTTCACCTAACACTACAATTTAGCATGGCCAATTCACCTAACCTGAACCTCCTTGGACTGTGGGAGGAAACTGGAGCACCCAGAGGAAACCCACACAGACACTGGGAAAATGTGCAAACTCAATACAGACAGTTGGATGAGGTGGGAATTAAACCCGGGTCTCTGGCACTGTGAGGCAGTGTGTCACTGTGCTGCCCATGCATAGGAGTAGAGGAGCAGAGAGACCTAAAAATACACTACTTAAATCATGAGATGTAAATACATTGACCTGTATTTTATTTCATGTGTTAAGAGATTATATCCCTTTATTTCTGAAGATATGAGAAATTGAATATATTAAGTTGTAAATTGGACTGAAAAAAAGCAAGCTGTTTAAAAACACAAATCCACCACAAGGCGGAGGTGAGAGAACCAATGAATTGCTGTTGGGTTGGGGGTTGAAATGCTCAAAAAGCGCTTATCAAATCCCAGCATAATCTTCAGAAAATATTAACAAATACAAAGTTTTGCATATTGATGCCTGGTTGTCACAGACAGAATACTATAAGACATAGGAGTGGAAGTAAGGCCATTCGGCCCATCGAGTCCACTCCGCCATTCAATCATGGCTGATGGGCATTTCAACTCCACTTACCAGCGTTCTCCCTGTAGCCCTTAATTCCTCGAGACAACAAGAATCTATCAATCTCGGCCTTGAAGACATTTAGCGTCCCGGCCTCCACTGCACTCCATGGCAATGAATTCCACAGGCCCACCACTCTCTGGCTGAAGAAATGTCTCCGCATTTCTGTTCTGAATTGACCCCCTCTAATTCTAAGGCTGTGTCCACGGGTCCTAGTCTCCTCGCCTAATGGAAACAATTTCCTAGCGTCCACCCTTTCCAAGCCATGTATTATCTTGTACGTCTCTATTAAGTTTCCCCTTAATCTTCTAAACTCCAATGAATATAATCCCAGGATCCTCAGCTGTTCCTCATATGTTAGACCTGCCATTCCAGGAATCATCCGTGTGAATACTTCCAGCCCCCATGAAAGAACATATTGGAGGTACATGCTGGATTCTGTATTACAAGGGAGATTACAAGAGTTTTCAGCTGACCACTTTAAGGAAAGAACCCACTGTCTGTGTCCCTCTCTCTGTCCCTGTCTCTCTCTGTCTGTCTCTCCTCTGTCTCTCTCTCTCTGTACCTTTCATGTGTCGGGATTAGCAGTTAAGAAATTAGCACTTTCATTGACGGTTCTCCCTTGCTTACATTAAAAATAAGTAACTGTACTTTAACTGGAGAATTACATAGCCTTGTGCTAAAAAGAATTTAAATCTTTTTGTGACCAACCAAGGAGGTTGAGGGGAACCAGCTCAGCCTTTCTTACCAGATCACAACAAAAACATTGAATTTACAGATGTGTCCGACATTGGATAAAATAACATTGGATAAAATAATTGGATAAAATTTGAGTGCCCTATTCTAAATAGGATACTAGAGCTATGTAAAATAGTGCAACTTTGTTTCAGTAAGATGATGCCAGGGGATGGGAGGATAACACTCAAGAGACTTGAGTTTTCTTATCAGACTGTGGAAATACAGCATATTTTGAAGTGTGTGAATATTGAAAGATTGATTCCACTGGATAATGAATCAACAGCAAGGAGATAAACTTGGGAAGAGTCCCTAGAAGGGTCAAGGGTGGGGGAGGGAAGGAGTGTTGTTCTTGGAAGAGGTTGTTAAAAATATACACGAGTCTAATGAAGATGAGTAAATCAGTGTTTAAGGAGAATAATATTAATGCTTAGAAAGTAAAAATATTATAGAATTTAAGAATGTAAGTAATAGGTGCATGAGGAGACCATTTGGGCTTCTCAAGTCTGCTTTGCTATTCAGTATGATGGTAGCTGATCCTCGTCTGATCTTTGACTCCATTTTCATCCACCCCCATATCCCTCATGGATCAGAAGTCTGTCTATCCCGGGCCTTGAATGTACACAGTGATGGTGCATCCGAGGTAGGGAATCCCTAAGATTCAAAATCCCAAGTGAAGGAAGTTCATCCCATCTTCTCGTGAATGATTTCCCGCTAAACCTGAGGCTGAGCCCCCGGGTTCTGTTCTCCCGGCCCTGGGAAAGCAACATCTCAGCATCTACCTGACAAACCTCTTCAGAAGGAGCAGGAAAATCCCGCTCCTCGGAGGCTGCCTGACCTGCTGTGCTTTTCCAGCACTACTCTAATCTAGACTCTGGTTTCCAGCATCTGCCGTCCTTGTTTTTACCTAAACCTCTTCAGAATTTTTTCTGTTGCAGTGAGACAGTACAATTAAATTAGTTTGTAAACTGAAGCTCTGAGGAATGGCTTACCGCAACAAAATGATGATAGCTGAATGGCCTTGTGGTGTCTGAGTCTTCTCAAAGTTTGAGACAATGACTACACTTTGAAAGTGAGCTTGGTCTGGACCATTAGACTCCAGACTTCAGGCTTGGCCTCCTTAACAGGATAATTTTGACTGGAACTGCAGTCAGCATTCCACAAATGATCTAAAAGCTCTAGGTTCATTGTTGTGAGGTACCAGAGGACAGCCTGTGTCCCAGAATCCATGCTAGCAGGAATCTGTCCAATCGAAAGTGTGTAGCAAACGTGTGTAAATGATTGAGTGACATACCTTAATGGAGCATTCAGTGCCACTCATCTTCAGAGTCTGGTCTCTTATCAGTTGTAACTCACTATCTTTCTCTTTGCTCCCTCCCCCATGACAGTTGATACCCATTATCTCTGATCCAGAGTATTTACTGGACCAACACATCCTCATTTGCATCAAATCCACTGACAGCTACGAGTCCTATGGTGAGTATGAGTACGTATGTATACATGGCTATGTAGACAGACCGTATGCAGAGATAGTTTAGGGCGCTGCCAACTGTGGTATCTTCTCCAAGAATAGCATGTGGAGACTAGAGGTGTAAGCTCGAAAAATGCTAAATGCTAAAGTCTCCCTGTTATAGGAAGGGAGAGGGTTAAGCTGGAGAGGGTTCAGAAGAGATTTACCAGGATGTTGTCAGGGATGAAGGGTTTGAGTTATAACAAGAGGCTGGGACCTTTTTCACTGGAGCATAGGACATTGTGAGGTGATCTTAGAGAGATTTCTAAAATAATGAGGGGTATAGATAAGGTGAATAATAAGTGTAGTGTTTTCTGTAGAATGGGGGATTTCAAGACTACTTTTAAGGTGAGAGGAGAAAGATTTTAAAAAGACACGGGGGCACATTTTTTACACAGAGTAGTTTGTGTGTGGAATGAACTTCCAGAGGAAGTGGTGGATGCAGGTACAGTTACAACATTTAAAAGACATTTGGATAAGTACATAAATAGGAAAGGTTTGGAGGGATTTTGGCCAAGCACAAATAGGTTGGATTAGTTTAGTTTGAGATGATGATTGGCATGGATTAGTTGGACTGAAAGTTAAAGATTGTGGTGCTGGAAAAGCACAGCCGGTCAGGCAGCATCCAAGGAGCAGGAGAATCAACATTTCAGGCACAAGCCCCTGACAAAGGGCTTATGCTCGAAACGTCAACTCTCCTGCTCCTCAGATGCTGCCTGATTGGCTGGGCTTTTCCAATGCCATACTCTTCGACTCTGTCATTCAGCATCGGCAATGCTCACTCTTTTTTTTTTAGACTTACAGTGTGGAAACAGGCCCTTCGGCCCAACAAGTCCACACCGACCCGCCGAAGCGCAACCCACCCATACCCCGACATTTACCCCTTACCTAACACTACGGGCAATTTAGCTTGGCCAATTCACCTGACCCGCACATCTTTGGACTGTGGGAGGAAACCGGAGCACCCGGAGGAAACCCACGCAGACACGGGGAGAACGTGCAAACTCCACACAGTCAGTCGCCTGAGTCGGGAATTGAACCCGGGTCTACAGGCGCTGTGAGGCAGCAGTGCTAACCACTGTGCCACCGTGCCGCCACTCTCTCCCTGACTGGTCCGAAGGATCTGTTTCTGTGCTGAGTGGCCCTATGACTCTGTGGCAAGTGAGCCCATCAAAGCACCCTCCTCTATTTCTTTAAGTCTGTCATTGAAAACCATCCCTCTAGGACATCAGCTATCCATTGAGACCTTTGAGAAGGAGTCAGTGGCCTTTCTTATTGAGCTGCTGTAGTTCATGGGCTGTTGTTTGATAGGACCTTCTAGAATCTTGATCCAGGGATGTTGGAAGCTGTATGAGTCTTAATGGACATGATGCAATGAAGTAGTGATTGACTGTTCAGCTGAATAAGACTTTATTGAGCTGCAAGCGAGTGTGAGACTCCTCCCACCACGTCAGCCATATGCTCTGTGTCCTTCCCTCCACCATTCTGAAGGTCTGTGCTCAGTGGTGGCTTCATGATGTGTACCTGTGGTCAGGGCAATGCTGTGCAGTAAAGCAAATGCTCATTTTCACCAGGCAGTGGAGTGAATGCAAGAGGACTCTGACGGGTTCCTCTGAGTGGGTTGAGTCATGGGTAGGAACATACCCACTGAACCTTGGTTCCTGGTGGGAATGCATAGCCCCTGGACTTGGGCAGAATGTGTGAATTCACTTTGTTTTAAAACTTCAGCACTGAGGTGGGGAACCAGAGGAGAGAAGAGAAGCATTTCATGTAGCAATTTGTTGTCACCTAGAATGCAATGCCTGAAAAGATGATGAAGATAGATTCAACCTTTCAAAGGGCAGTTAGATACATGTTTGTGAATGAACATTTATGGGGCTATGGGGGAACAGCAGTGGAGTTGCTTGTTTGGATCACTTTTTATGAAGGCTGGCACAAGTGCAATGGGCTGAAAGGTCATCTTCATTATTACTATTGAATAGCTGTAAACGGGAATAATTTTTTCTGTTAACGTGGTTGGTACACACTGTCCAGTTCTTGTAGATTCACGACATGATGCAGATCCCGAAGAAACTATTGAGTCCCTTGTACCCGTTTCAGCTCTTTGGCAGAACTAGATACCTTGATACAATCCCCCCTCCCTTTTCCCAAATGTTTCACCTTTCTTGTTGTATCTTGTTCAACTCTGAGAACCTGCCTGTGTTTCCTTGCCCCAGGTGAAGGCTGCATCGCTCTGCAAGCCAACTCAAACGAGATAACATTCAATATTCCACTGGAACACCGTGGCGAGGAGACTGGGACTTTCAGTGGCTCATATAAACTGATCATTTCAGAGCGAAAACAACGGGAGAAGACTTACGGTAATTTTCAGCTCTTTCTATTGAGGAATTCGGACCTTGTGTTTCGTTGCGATGCAGCAGGCCAGAATAATGTTGCGAATTTTGTATCAGTTGGGTATGTATATGTCAACAGTCTGATTGTGAAGAAGAATGGCTGATAACTGGTGAAAGATTAGCTTATGTGTAGGAGCTATCGTTCCATGAAGAGTATTGTGGTATGGTGGTAGTGTCTTTTCCTCAGGGTTCAGCTTGTACCTGCCAGTGAGATGGAGCTGAAGAGTTTGATAAAAATAATTATATGGAGCACTTTGCATCTGAGAGGTGGCAGAGCAAAGTAGAAGAATCTAGAATCCTTACAGTACAGAAACAGGCCATTTGGCCCAACAGGTCCATGCCGACCCTCCAAAGAGTAACCAACCAAGACCCATTCCCCTACCTTAGTACTCTACATTTCCCCTGACCAATGCACCTAACCTACACATCTCTGCACACTGTGGGCAAGTTAGCATGGCCAGTTCACCTAACCTGCACGTCTTTGGACTGTGGGAGGAAACTCACGCAGACACGGGGAGAATGTACAAACTCCACACAGTGCCTGTGGCTGAAATCAAACGCAGGCCCTGGGCGCTATGAGGCAGCAGCACTAACTACTGAGCCATCATGCCACCCTACTCCTTTAAAACCTTCCCCTCGGACTAAGCTCTCGCTGACTCATTTAAATATTCCTCCTTTAGTCCATACTCCATTTTAGTCTGCCCATTCCTGATGTGTTAATATCCTAAGATGTTTGGCCACATTAAAATCGCTACATAAATGCATGTTGTTGTCAGAGCAGAGTCCTGATTCTGTGCCCACCATTTATTTGCACTCCGGAAGGAGTCTCTAAATAATCAAATGGAGCAGGAGCTCTGAAAAAGAAATTGAGGGGCTCTGTGTGAATTGATAGCACTGAGTCCAGCTCCTGCTGCTATCACACTGACATCTGTTAATCTGCATAACCTAAAGATTTTTTTTTAGTACTGCCCACTTTTACCCATTAAGCCACCAGAATACTCCAAAGGTGATGTTTTAACACGCACGCCCCAGCAACGAAGTGACTGATCTCACTGCAGGTTTCAAAGCAAATTGCCCACAAAGATCTAGTATGGATTTCACCATTTTGCGTGTTAACTTAATTCTGGCTCCCTGGTTTCCAGGCCAAACAGCCAATCATATTGAAGAATTCTTACAGAGAGAAAATCAGAATGTAAAGTCAGAGGGGAAGATAAGGTTTGGGACGAACAAATGGTTGTAGAATCTGAAATATCAAAAACATTTTAAATAAAGGAACTTCATTAATAACATAAGGAATTTTGTTATCAACATTTAGCAATTTGATATTCCAAACATAAAGAAACGATTAGGTTGGGATATCTGGTCAGCATGGATGAGTTGGACCGAAGAGTCTGCTTCCGTGCTGTACATCTCTTTGACTCTATGATTCTAAATACAATATGCATAGTAGAAATATAGACAATACTTTTAGGTAAAAAATGAGGTCTGCAGATGCTGGAGATCACAGCTGCAAATGTGTTGCTGGTCAAAGCACAGCAGGTTAGGCAGCATCTCAGGAATAGAGAATTCGACGTTTCGAGCATAAGCCCTTCATCAGGAATAGGCTGTTATATTAGATTCATAGCACTCTATTTAAAATCTGTTATTTCTCATTCCGTAATGCATACATTTTTTGACGGTTTTTGCGTTGACACTAAATATGGAAAATCATTTGAATTTGCATGATTTCAAAAGGTTTCCTCTGAGAATATCAACAGCGCACCTTATGGACAGATGGGAAATAACATTTAACTGTGGAATGTGTCTATCAGTTTCACAGCTGTGTCAGCAAGCTGACAGTTTCATGGTCATTTCAATTGCAACATACAGGCCCCTAATGTGATAGTCATAGTCATAGAGATATACAGCATGGAAACAGACCCCTTGATCCAACTTGTCTGTTGGGAATAGATTTAATTGTGTTTGATTTTCTTTAATAAGTTTGACATTACGTTCTATAACAAAGTCCTTCTGTCATCGTGGCGACGTTCTCGCCGGCTCAGTGGGTATTCTATTGAATTTGCTTCTTGATTGTAGATTTTATCCAGTTGGAAAAAGATGAAATGATTTCAGTTAAGCAAAGCAAAGCAAACACTCATTCAGAGTTTCCGAAAACTTGGGACCGGCCAGGAAGGTAAGAGCCGACGCTCCTGCTTTCAAATCGGAGCTGGGATTGAGATTAAGGGTGAGGTTATGGTCGGGAATTGGGGCATCCTATGATTGAGGTTGGATTGAGTAGGATTTGGGATGTTCTGGGATTGGACTTGGATCTGAGGTACATTTGTGCCTGGAGTTGGATTCCTTGCCGTCCAGGTCCTTGTTCTTTCAGTGCCGTGAGGTCACAATATTCTACTGGGTGAGACACCACAAACAAGCAACTATTGAGTGCAGTCGGAAATGATTGGGTGAAAGACGGGAGAGTTTACGTAATTCCATCGTGACCTTAATAAACACAAAGGTTCCAGATGTGTTTTCGAGCATTTTGCCCTGAGTTCAGTGCATTTTAAAGAGGACAGTTTACCGGGATTATCCTGATTGGCCTAAACTATTTTTTGTTAAACTCCATAAGCTCTATCCAATTTTATTTGATTCAACCTATCCAAGCCTCTTCTACCAAAACTGAAAGGTTTCATTTTATTTATTGAGCTGCAGATAGATTTTGTGCAGAGGTTTCATAGTTCCTTTTGATGAAAACCATGAAGGGTGATTTCAGTTTATAAGTGAGAACTTCTGCCCACATCAAACATTTCCTCTTCCTTTCAACCTTAACACACAGGTTATATGCAGTGCGAACAAGTAACCCCTTATCTTTGTACTGCTGACGTGGTCTTGCTCACTTTGCAGACTGCATCCTTATCCAAACAGACTTCCAAAGCACCCTGTCCATCCAGATTGCATAACAGACGAAGGTAACAATGGGGGGATAAACAAAGACAGTACTTATCCCTACTTCCACCTCCCTTCTCTCCTTTCTCTCTCTCTATCTATCCTATGTATTTTTCTCTACTCTGTTTCCCATTTCTGTTTTGTTTAAATCTCTGACACTGCGCTTGGGAAAGAGAGAGCCCACTACTCTGCACATACCACAGCCCAGTTATTTTACAGTTGTTGGGGCATAGCTGCAGAGAATGGTTCTGAGGACACAGATATCAGCCCACGCATCTTGTGAGCAACAAGAAAAGATATTTAGCCTTTAGTTGGCCCATCAGCTTATTTTTTTCTATCTGATTAAACACAATTCTGTTTCCTGCTGGGGCAAGTAACAACTTTTTGCCGATAAGAATTGCAGGCTTTGTGCTGTCTAACAATCTGTTAGATAACCAAAGACCTCAAGCCCTCAGTGAGAAGAGTAGACGCTGCAGTTTCTGTATCTTTACGTTATCAACTTATCAGCGTTTTCACCGAAGATGGGTGGGCCGAAGGGCCTGATCCTGTGCTGTACCGTTCAATGTTCTTTGTAACTAACAGCTACACTCAAACACTCTCAGAGTGTAGAATTGGCATGACATTTGTGGAGTTCACCACTATTGCTTCAGCTTCCTGTTTTTTTCAATGTTGGTGGCAACTCGTGAGTTTAATCCTGATTTTGCTTCTTTTATAGTGACTCAGTGGTTAGCACAGCTGCATCACAGCGCCAGGGATTCGGGTTTGATTCCAGTCTCGGGTGACTGTCGGTGTGGAATTTGCACATTCTCCCCGTGTCTGCGTAGATTTCCTCTCACAGTCTGAAGATGTGCAGGTTAGGTGGATTGGCCATGCTAAATTGCCGATAGTGCCCAGGGTTGTGCAGACTGGACAGATTAGCCATGAGAAATGAAGGGTTACAGGGATAGGATAGGGTGTTTGGTCTGGGTAGGTTGTTTTCGGGAGGGTTGGTGTGGACTTGAGGGGCCAAATGGTATGCTCCCATACAGCAGGGATTCTATGATTCGAATTAATTGAATTTAAATTTCCCAGTTGTTCTTATGGAATTTGAATTTCTGTCTTCTGAGCATTTATCGAGGTCTCTGACCAAGTTAGGAGGAACAGCCGAGTCATCCTTTGAGCGATAGGATTTTCATCCCAAATACTGGGGAAGGCACTCTAAACCAGGAAAGATTGGTCTCAAAGGATGTTCCAAGCTTAATCTGTGTGAGCTATGAAGTGACATCTGTTCTTTCTCCTTTGCATCTCAGGGTGACCCAGAAAACGTCAGCACAACTCTTGGCTGAGGAAGCAGCTGCCAAAGTCCGAGATCGAGTGCCGCTACCAAGCGTCCCAGACACTACTTCCAAAGACAATAGCAAGCCCTCAAGGTACTTACATTGAGAACTGGTTGAAGCAGACAAGGCCCTAACTGACATGGGTCTTTCACCTTTGAACCCTGGGTTAGAATCAAATCCAAACCGACAGGATGAAAGGTTCGACACTTCTGAGGGCATCACTGTTTTGTATCCTTACGTGACCAAACTGTCATCAGTGTGACTACAGCCCTGCCCTAGCCAGGCATGCTGTGAGCAGAACAATGTATCTTACCCTCCAATAACCTCACGGGCTAACTCAGGTCATTATGTGCAAACCCAACCTAAGTGGTCAGCCAATACTGATCAGGTTCAAACAAAAACACAAGCTGAGACAGTCCCGAAGGAGTTTACGTAAAATTCTTAACAATAGACCAATAATGTGTGAAGTCCAGGAAATTGAGGTCGAGAATTCCTTGTGCTGCTCTCACTGTAACTTTGTAACTTTGTCAGACATGAGGCAGGGATCTGCTCTCTGGCAATTTTTGGCTTCTGGGACGGAGTTCTATTTTGGGTTTAGTACAAATTTAGTTAGAGCTACTGCCTTCCCAACATCAAAGAATCAATCTGCACATGGGTAGTGAAGACCCAGTGATTTGGGGGTGAGTGGGCCAAGATTTCAGACACAGGATGGTTAGTAAGCCAAATGAGATCAGCATATTGTTTTCATATTTTTAGGCACCTGCACAAGCCATTCATTTTTTTTTAACCACTTAGTCTTTTTGTTTCTGGTTGATTTTATTAATTCCAGTATCTGTGGTGTATATTGATTTCTAGTTTATGATGTTCTGCACTTATTTATATAGTTTTACTTAATATTGTTTCAAATAGATCACCGGTCTGAATTCAAACTCTAATCCTTAATTTAATGTTTATATACGTATTTATATCTATATCTTAGCCTCACAGAGCCTTTCAATTGACTCATTTGGTTACACATACTGCTTTATTTATATTTGTTTATTTATTAGATTTGTTTCTACTGCATATTTGCAATTGTACATTACTTTAGCATTACTCTGAACCTTTGCTCTGTTCCATTGACTTTTGAAAGGTCTATAATTTTTCAGAGGCTTTCTTTATATTTCTGTGTTGGTGTGCTGTGATGTGTGTTACATTCATGTCTGAGAACCTTTGTTCTCTGTCACTGTTTGTTGAGTAACTTAATGGGAAAAAAAACAGAACTATGATAAGACCATAAGACGTAGGCGCAGAAATTAAGTCGTTCAGCCCATCGGATCTGCTCCACTATTCAGTCATGGCTGATGAGTTTCTGAACCCCATTCTCCAGTTTTCTCCCTGTAACCCTTGATCCCGTTGATACTCAAGAACCTATCTATCTCAGTCTTAAATATATTCAATGACCTGACCTCCACAGCCTTCTGTGGCAATGATTTTCATGGATTCACCACTCTCTGGCTGAAGAAGTTTCTCTTTATTCCATTCTAAAAGGTCTTCCATTTACTCTGAGGCTATGCCCCCTGGTTCTAGTCTGTCCTACCAATGGAAACATCTCCCAAAATCCACTCTGTCCAGGCCATTCAGTATTCTGTAAGTTTCAATGAGATCCCCCCTCAACCTTCTAAACTGTATCAAGTATAGATCCAGAGTCCTCAAATGTTCTGGATTAGAGTGGTGCTGGAATAGCACAGCAGTTCAGGCAGCATCTGAGGAGCAGGAAAATCGATGTTTCGGGCAAAAGCCCTTCATCAGGAATACAGCCTCAAACGTTCCTCATATGTTAAGCTTTTCATTCTTGGGACCATTCTTATGAACATCCTCTGAACACACTCCAGAGCCAGGCCATCCTCCCTGAGATATGGGGTCGAAAACTGCGCATAATACTCCAAATGTGGTCTGACCAGAGCCTCATAGAGCCTCGGAAGTACATCCCTGCTTTTATATTCAAGTCCTCTCAAAATAAATGCCAATATTGCATTTGCCTTCATAGCTACTGACTCAACCTGCAAGTTTATCTTGAGAGAATCCTGGACTAGAACTCCCAGATCTCTCACAAGATATAAGATAATCATTAATTAATCCAATAGGGAGTTCAGGAGAAATGTTTTACCCAGACCCTAGTTACAGTGTCAAGTTCAGATTCACAAAGGATTGTTAAGGTGACAACAGAGAGGACTTTAAGGGGAAGTGAGGTTATCACGCGGGGATAAAGGAATGGAAATATATGTTGATGGTGTAAGATGGAAGGAGGCTCCAGTGGGATAAATGCCAACATGGACTTGTTAAACTGAATGGCCTGTCTTTTTGCTTTAAAAGTCTTCATAATTCTCTGTAATGCCATGTAAATTATAGCATGTGGTGTGTTTGCACAAGGCATTTATGTCTCAGACTGTTCATTACTATAATATATGTACTCTGTGTGTGTATATATACAGTCTTTATTCTTCACTATTGGAATTACATTATGTGATGTGTCTGTATAATGTATTTATGTCTCTGACCTTCCACTCTCCTTTACTATGTATTCTATTTATATGTGTTGTGCTTACATAATGTTTTACACTGGGTTGTTTGCAAATTTATATCGACACTGGGGACGTGGAGGCCAATTCCGTAATTGATACACTGGCCACATTCTGGGAAATTCATTTTAAGCACAACTGCAGCAAGAGCTGCACTTGTAGTGGACAGATCTGATGGTCGATTAGTGATGTGCTGTTTGGCTGAAAAGCAGGAAGTGATCGTGAGTTGATGCTGCGCTACACTATGGCCTCTCTGGTTCTTCAATACAGCCCTCACTGCACCTGCCTATGTCAGTGTCTATGGATGAAGAGGGCACATGTTTGGACAGCTTACTGTACTTCATTGAAGCTTTCCCAGAATCTAACCTAAAATCACTACTGGGAAGATACTATATATTAAATGGTGCAGTATTGTCCATTTGTTGTAAAGAGGATGAGCAACTGCCTACTACCATCACCTCCCATTGATGACCAACCCTGTTCAATATACCATGTTCAATATATCATGTTCACTGTCCCCCTACACTGCCATCTCACTATATTAGAGCCCAGAATCTGCTGCATCCAATGATATAATTTCCTTGTATTTAGTATTAATGTGTAATAAATAATGTTACTTCAAAGTCTAACCTTAAGAAAGTGCTTGACCTTGACTACTCCTTGGCCTGTTCGAATGCCAATCTCATCGTGTGGCATGAAACCGCACAGTAAAAGAGTGATGGCATGACCAGGCAGAGTGAGAGGCCCTGCAAAGTAGGTTTAGGGTCAGGAATAGCCTGGAAAAAGTTTAATTTATTAAATGTATATTTTCCAAAACAGCTTAAAGGTTTCTTTTAAAATATAAACAAAGCTTATCGTGGTGTGATTTTAACTTGCTTTAAAAAGACAGTTGAGATTTACCTGCTCACTACTATTTAAAGAAAATATAAGATTGTGCAAAGGTACAGGAAGCCTTTTGAAAATATATTTGTGATATGTTATATATTATATTCAATACTGAAAGCACACACTGGTGTGAAAGAAACAAACTGAACAGTTGAAATAAATATAAACAAAACAATTATTTCACATTACAAATAAAAGTGAAATTCTGCATTAATTGGGAAGGATTACAGGTGAAGAGTCTAATACTTTGAAAAACTGAGCATATATAAAATCTACATTTGTAATGTTTTGAGGGATATTTAAATCATCTGGATTCAAACAGTGTCTTCTCCATTCTCACATCACATTAAAGCATTTACATAGTTGAAGTACTTTGAGTTCCCTGTGATCTAAGTAAATTCAGAAGACACTTTGCAAAGAGGCAGGTTCCACTTAACAGTAGTTGAATGTTCAGGTACTCTGCTGTTGCTGATTCAGGGATATAGACTAGAAGGTTAGCATGCTGCCTCAGCTTCAGATAATGGTTTGAATCCTGCGCTGGAGGAATGGAGATCAGTGTGGAATTTCAGACTGGCCTTGGTCCTGGTAATGGGCAGGAAAGGAATGCCAGGAGCAGACCCAAGAGACTAGCTGACCAATTCTAGTTCAACACATTGTTCTCCCGCTCTTGGTCATCCTTTGTGCCCACACTCTCGGTACACTGCCTCCACACAACAACTCTTCATGATCCACGTGAATCATACCTGACCTTTGGTCAAAGCTTTTGTTTTTCTCATATTCAACAACAAAATGTTCAAAGGTTTTGAAAGCATCACAGCCCCGATAGGGAACAGTGCACAGTAAAACAGATGATTCAGGTCTGATACATCTTGTATACTTCAAAGTGGAGGACCAGTGTGAATAGTACTTACATTTTACTGGGTTTTTTTTCCCTCTGGGAATTGTTTTATTGCTCCTGTAATTTTCCCATTGATTTTGCTGGCAGCAGCATCTTGGAGATTAATCTTGAAAATGCTGGAGGCCTTAGAACTTTGGTGTCACCCTGATGGTGTGTAACTAACAGAAAGCCCAATGTTACTCACTCACTGGGATAGTTATTAATTAGACTCTGAGGAGGCTCAACACTGGGACTCTTTGTGCATCCATCTGTGACAGAAATGTTATAAATTGGCAGTGGAGCATAAACCAGGACTCGCTTGTAATAAGATATTATATGGATTGTTGACTGAAGGTAAGCCACACCCTTGTGAACGTCAGCAGTCTTCACTAAATGGATAGGCAGTAAGGGAAGGCATTCTTGGGTCCCAGTGCAATGTTGATCAGATGCCATTATGACAACTGCATAGTTCAGTCACTATTATCAAAGCAGATGCATATAGTTACCCCTTTACTGCACAACTCCCACCAACTCTTTATCCTCACTCAGTATTTCCACATCTTTCTATATGCTCGCCCCTCCCGGTAAACAGTCTCTGTGTTTTTCTGAGAAAGTCTGTGGGGTAGTTTCACCATTGTCCTTGATCCAATCTGCAGAGTGACCAGGTGTGGAGGTCAGACCATTTCAAACACTTTGTTTTGAGGGTCCTCATCCTTTGTCCCCATCATTAGTGGCTGTGTTCACACAGTTTCCTCCTGAGGATCATGATCTGCACCCAACCTGTTACTGCCTGCAAAACCAAGGCACTTCTGTTTCTTTGGGCCTTGCCATTTGCCATTCGGTCAAGGTACAGTCTTGGTGGTTGGAGCTTCACAAATGCAATACTCCCATTTTGCTGGTCTGTCAGCCACATCTAAGTTCCTTTTTGCATTGTGGGCAGGTCATGACCCCCATGTCTCTGGGTGAAGGGGCAGGCTTGGTCTGTCTTGTGGCGTTCCTCTTTGTATTGTGCCTGTTCTTGCTCTTATGCCATGATGCTTGACATTAGTGCATGGGAAAGGGAGGAAAATTGTGATGGCAGCCTGCAGCCCATCAAAAGCTAGTTTAGTAGGGCTAAATGAAAATCTTCATTCTCTCTTAGAAGATTCTTTATGGTAAATACCCCTTCTCTTGGTTCTGACAGTGGCTTGAGGGTACCTGGATGATCTCGTAATGTGGACAAATCCATATGAGGTCGTTAAGGATCAAGAACAGTCAGTGGCAAAATGTGGTGCATTGTCAGAGATAACATCTCTGATTCCAAATGTGGAAAACATGGTTTTCAAAGAGATCATAATGCCTTTGAAGGTGGTTTGATTGAATGTCTGGACCACCAGGAACAATTGTCAATGGAGCCATCCATTAAGCTCAAATAGATCAATGCCAAGTCACTCCCAGAACCTATTAGTTCCTTATTAGTGACTGATGAAAGGGCCAACCATATTTTTTAGAGGGAAGCATAGACGAGCAGCATTTTATTTAAATATCGAGAGACAGTGGTCCAAAGAGAGTCGGGTGTGCTTACACAAAATGTTTGTGTGACATATGGCCAGTAATTATGAAGGCAAAAAAAAGGTTACTCTTTATTGCAAGATAGATGGTATTTAGCAGTTCGGCATGGCTCATGACAGCTGTGTAAGGTGTTAGTGAGAAGGCGCCTTCAGAAATATAGATAGTTTTGGTCTCTTTTCCCAAGTAAGAATACATGATGCTGCTGGGAATAAAATCACTGAGCTAAGCCCTGAGATGAGGAAGTTGTCATATGAGGAAAGATTGAGGAGGTTGGGCCTAATACTCATTGGAGTTTAGAAGCATGATAAATGATCTATTGAAACATCTAGAATTCTGAGGGAGCTTGATAGGGTGCATACTGAGAGCATATCTCCCTTTGTAGGAGAATCCACAATGAGGAAGTGTGGTTTGAGTATAATGGAAGTCTGGTCCATTTAAGACAGAGGTTACAGGAATTTCCTTTCTCAGAGGATTATGAATCCTTCGAAATCTCTACCACAGAGAGCTGTAGAGCTTGAGTGATTGGATGTATTGAATGTCTGATGGACAGGTTCTTAAAATGTAGGAGTGTCAGGGCTTACAGGAACAGCTAAGGGAATGGGAGCTCAGGCCAAGATCTTATCATGATCTTATTGAAGGGTGTAACATTTGCGCTGCCATTCAGGCTGCAATTGGAGTATTGTGTACAGTTTTGGGACCCTGGTACAGGAAAGACATAGTTAAATGGGAAAGAATGCAAAGAAGATTTACGAGGATGTTGCCAGGACTAGTGGGCCTGAGTTATCAGAAGATGTTGGCTGGGATAGGACTTTATTCCTTGGAATGTAGGAGAATTAGGGGTGACCTTACTGAGGTATATAAAATCATGAGGGGCATTGATAAGATGGATGCAGATTGTCTTTTACCCAGGGATGGGGAATTTAAAACTAGAGGACATAGGGTTAAGGTGAGTGAGGTAAGATTTTAAAAAGTCCTAAGGGGCAATTTCTTTGTACAGAAAGTGATGCATACATGGAATGGGCTGCCAGAGAAAGAGGTTGAGGCAGGTGTAACAGCAACATTTAAAAATCATTTGGATAGCTACATGAATGGGAAGGCTTTAGAGGGATATGGGCCAAATGTGGGCAATTGGAACTCACTGAGTGGGCACCATGGTCAGCATGAGCTGAAAATGTGTTGCTGGAAAAGCGCAGCAGGTCAGACAGCATCCAAGGAGCGGGAGATTCGACGTTTAGGGCATAAACCCTTCTTCAAGAAGAAGATTCTTGAAGAAGAGCTTATGCCCGAAACATCAAATCTCCTGTTCCTTGGATGCTGCCTGACCTGCTGCGCTTTTCCAGCAACACATTTTCAGCTCTGATCTCCAGCATCTGCAGACCTCACTTTCTCCACCATGGTCAGCATGGACCAGTTTGGGCTGAAGGGCCTGTTTCCATGCTGTATGACTCTATGAGGGGTTTGTTGTATGAAGAAAGATTGAAAAGTTTAGGCCGGTACTGTCTGGAATTTAGAAGCCTGAAGGGACATCAGATTGAGGTATTCAAGATGATAAAAGGTGTGGATAAAATAGACATGGAATGGATGCTTCCACTTGTGGGGCATTCTAGGACGCGAGGTCATAGTCTTAGAATAAGGGGTAGCAAATTTAAAACAGACTTGAGGTGAAACTACATCTCCCAGAGGGTTGTGAATCTGTGGAATTCCCTACCCCAAAGTGTGGTGGATGCTGGGACAGTGAGTAAATCTAAGGAGGGGTTAAACAGCTTTTTAGTTGGTAATGAGTTGAAGGGATATAGGGAGAAGGCAGGAAAATGGGGGTGAGGAGCATATCAGACATGATCGAATGGCAGAGCGGACCCGATGGGGTGAAGAGGCTTGAAGGACGATGTGGTCTACTCCCCTTACTCCTGCTCCTATTTCTTATATTCTTAAGGTAGGAGAGTTAAGGTAAACTCAGAGAATATCCTGTTTGTATAACAATGGGGATCCTGCTCCAAGCCCCAGATGCTTAGCGTTTTAGACCCAACAAACGAAGGAGCGTAGTTAGGAAGAGCCTTTCACATTCCATTACAAACATTAGATAACCTGCTCAGAACCTAATTAATACATCTCATCAGAACTTCTTATTAATACTTTATAGAACCTTTCCAGAATTTCATTAATGATCCTTTGTCAAACCCATTAATAATTAGATTAGATTACTTACTTACAGTGTGGAAACAGGCCCTTCGACCCAAGAAGTCCACACCGACCCGCAACCCACCCATACCCCTACATTTACCCCTTACCTAACACTATGGGCAATTTAGCATGGCCAATTCACCTGACCTGCACATCTTTGGACTGTGGGAGGAAACCGGAGTACCCGGAGGAAACCCATGCAGACACGGGAGAATGAGCAAACTCCACACAGTCTGTCGCCTGAGTTCGGAATTGAACCTGGGTCTCTGGCGCTGTGAGGCAGCAGTGCTAACCACTGTGCCACCGTGCTGCCCACAATTGTGCATGCAGCACATCTTAATTTTCTTAGTTGGTACAATATTAATAATCCTTCTCAAAGTTTCCAGAATAATTCTTCTTGGAACACATCTATCTGAAAACCACATTCATAAATCTTTCTTGGAACCAATTAATTATCCACTTTTGGTAGCCCCTTTCGTCAATAAACCTTGTGGCTCCCAGAAGACAATTAATCATGCTTTTCCCTCTACTAGTATTAAGCCTCTCCTGTGAATAGTTTTACATCAACAACTTAAGTTATGTTATGGTACACACCTGAATAGGTGGGATTTAAACACATACCTTCTGTTTTAGGGTAGAGATGCTTCCCCACTGTGCCACAAAAGCCAAAGTTACAACTCTATCCTATTAGTAACCTCTTCAGGCTACTAAAACCTTCCTCAGTAGTTTATTCTCTGGTAAGCAGATGACTAAAACCAAAAGATGCATTCACTTGGCCCTGGGTGTCCTTGGGTTTGTTGGGATTCAGTGCACCAAACAACACAAGGTGTGTGGAATTTTTAAGATGACCTGTGTGGTAAATAATGGCCTTTTTTTTTAATTGGAGATGACATGACTTGGGCATATTGGTAATATCCTTGAAAAAGAGCCCATGATAATAGTCATGCTTGGTTCTTTTCAGCTGGCAACTCTTACCATGCCAGCCAGCATGAAGCATAGATGGGACAATAGTGACATCTACTGGTGCAGCATCAAATAACATAATGATCACGTGCCAGTTATCTCAGAATTGCTAAGACCAGGTGACTTGCTCTGAAACTGTTCAGGAACTGTTCCTTCTAGTATGTAAACATGGACCATTGTTGATAGTTCACTGTATTGAGAAATTGTCTGGAGAGAAGCAGGTCATTAACCTGTCAGTAACCGGCTTGTGTATCTATAAACGTAATGGCCTACTTGTACTTTATATTGATAGGCATAGAACATAGAACATAGAAGGATACAGCGCAGTACAGGCCCTTCGGCCCTCGATGTTGCGCCGACCGAATCCTACCTAACCTATACTAGCCCAATAACTTCCAAATGCCTATCCAATGCCCGCTTAAATGAACATAAAGAAGGAGAGTTCACCACTGATACGGGCAGGGCATTCCATGAACTCACAACCCGCTGTGTGAAGAATCTACCCCTAACATCTGTCCTATACCTACCACCCCTTAATTTAAAGCTATGTCCCCTAGTAACACCTGACTCCATTAGCGGTAAAAGGTTCTTAGTATCTACCCTATCTAAACCCCTAATCATCTTATACACTTCTATCAGATCTCCCCTAAACCTTCTCTTCTCCAATGAGAACAGCCCCAAGTGCCTCAGCCTTTCCTCATAAGATTTTCCTACCATTCCAGGCAACATCCTGGTAAACCTCCTCTGCACTCGTTCTAAAGCTTCCACATCCTTCCTATAGTATGGCGACCAAAACTGCACACAATACTCCAGATGAGGCCTCACCAGAGTCTTATACAACTGCAACATGACCTCAGGACTCCGGAACTCAATTCCTCTGCCAATAAACCAATAAGTTAGTTTATTACTAACATCCAAACCTATCTCATCAACTGTACCTATTTGATTAAAATTCTGACATGCCTCAACAGAACAGATGCTGAAAGGGTGTTTCTTCTTCAGGGAGGGACTAGAACTAGGCGAAGTGGTTAAAAAATAAGGGCAAAGGTGATTTTTTTTCTCTTAAAGGGTCAGGAATATGTACAACTCTCTTCCATAGAGACTGCTGGGGGCAGGCTCATTGAGTGTTTTTATAACAGGGTTAGATCAATTCTTGACCAATGAGGGAGTCAAAAAGATATCAGGGTTAGGTAGGAAAGTGGAGTTGAGGCCAAATCAGATCAGCTATGATCTTATTGGGTGCTAGAGCAGGCACATCGAGGCTGAATGGCCTATTCTCCAAATCCGCCTTCATAAGTACAAGGGACATGTCGTGTAAGGTTTGGGTAAACAACGGATGTTCCATCCAGATCAGCTCATCCTGGACTGGGGATTTGGCATTTTGCCAAAGCAAAACTCTCCAGCCACAGGGAAGGCAGCATCATCCAACTCCCCTGAACCCCACCCAAGTGTTTGTCTGGCTCTCTCCTTCCTGAGCAAGATGGGTGGGCAGCTGCAAAACAGGGTCAAGTACCTGAGCTCAGAGGCTGAGGTCATCTCACAAAATGGTGGTTACCCTGACTTAAGCAAGTCTTTGTTTGAAGCCACATAACTGAGCTGAAACTTCTAGTAACCCCCCCAGTGATCCACCCTTGGCCCCTTCCTAATTTGCAACTAAAACCACAGCCATCTGCTTTCACATTTACAATGACATGGAACTGTGCCTCAAACCCAGCTCCCTTGACTGCTCCACTACTGTTAAATTATCAGACTGCTCCTCTGGTATCAGGATTAGAATTAGCTTCATTATCAAATGTGTACAGTGACAAGTTTACAATTACCACTTACAGTGCCACCTCAGCTGGAACGATCCCTAGGTACAGCTACAGTTCTTAGAAAAATAGAGAAGTACAAAGTCCAGCATTGCAGATTTTAAGTATAAGTTATAAAATGTAGAAAACAAAGTTCAGAACAATGGTCTTCCAACACAGCCCATGCTGGCACCTAGCTTCCACTTTGCACTGGGCCTTCACTCCAGACCTCGTATAGAGCGAGAAAGAATTTCCTCTGATTAAATATTAGGAAGACTGAAATCATTGTTTTTCAGCCCTGCTATTAACTCTGCCCCAAGTTACCGATTTTACTCCGCAATTGTCTCAGGCCAAATGAGTCCATGTGCAACGTTGGTGTCTAATTGGGCCCTGAGACCTGCTTCTGACCATACCCTCTTCCTAAGACCACCTATTGCTTTTGTCTCATTGCAAAACTCTCCCATCTTGCCTAAACCTGTCTGCTACTGGAACCTCCCCAACCCCCCCTCCCCCTGGCTCCATCCCTTGGTCTTTGCCATCAAATTGACATCATTATCCTGACCCACTCCCTGCTGGCCTCTTGCAGTCTACTCTCCATAAACTGGAGGTCATCCTAAACTGCCACCAAATCCTATTCCCCTATCATCCTTTACTGGGACAAATTGGATCCCAGCTCTACAAAAAGCAGTGATTTTAAAATTTATTATCTTTGTTCCATTCACGTTCCCCTGTGGCCTCACCCTTACTAGATTGATACCTGGAATTAGCAAGTGGTCTTTCAAGGAAAGATTGGACACACTCAGCTTGTTTCCATTGGCGTTTAGAAGAGAGAAGGGTGGCTTGATTGAAGTGTGCAAGACCCTGAATGGTTTTGATAAAATGGGCAAAGAAATGATGAAATTAGGGGGCCACTGTTTAAAATGTGGACATTGGCCTTCAAAGACAGAATTGAGGAGATTTTTATTCTCTGCGGATTTATGCAGGTTGGGAGATTTCTGCCTCAGGAGGTGATGGAGGCCATTTGAATAATTTTAAGACTGAGTTAGATACATGTTGAGCAAGGAAATGGAATGTTGTCAGGGTTGGTAGAAATGCAGAATTCGGACAACAAATAGATAAGCCATGACGTTATTCAATGGCAGCACAAGCTTGAGGGGCCAAATTTCTGCCCCTAGTTTGTTTGTTTATATATATGTTAGGCTTAGAAAAGCTAGTTATAGAGTCATAGAGTAATAGAGATGTACAGCACAGAAACAGACCAACTCGTCCATGCTGACCAGATATTCTAACCTAATCGACTCGCATTTGCCAGCACTTGGCCCATTTCCCTCTAAACCCTTCTTATTCATATACTCATCCAGATGCCTTTTAAACATCGTAATTGTACCAGCATTCACCACTTCATCTGGTAGCTCATTCTGTACACCCTCTGCGTGAAAAACCCCAGCAATGCTAAGGCAGCTCTCCATAGAGAGGGTGAGAAAATTGAAGAGAGTATTGCCCTGTGGTCATTGCATGGGGAGGTGACAACTGCAATCCTGCTGTTATGGACAATGTGTCCCCCCTGAGCTCACTACAGAATGGTACATTATCCAGAAAGTTGGGAGATAGTAAAAGTAAAATAAAGGTAAGTAAAATCATTGAAAAGATAAGAGGCCATCACATTTGGTCAAGTAGATTTAGCAGTGTCTCAGAACTCATCATGAGAAATGTTAACAACAGTTTTACAGTGAGTAGTTCTGGCAAGAATCATATTTCACAAGAATCTCACCCCAGCTGATAAATGTTACTGAGAATGGGTTGTATGTTAATTATGAATGCAGGTAGCATAGCTGGCTGATCATTTATCAGACAGTCGACTAGTTATTGATAACAGCAGTTGTATATTGTTTAAATGTATGAATTGAATTTAAATGCATTGGCTGATTGTGTTCCATGCTAAAGAGTAAACAAGGATGAGGCGGCACAGATTTAAGGAGTTTGGTAAGAGATGCAGAGGGAATGTAAAGAAGCAGTTTTATTTATTTACATAGTGGATGGTTATGCAATAGAATTCACTGCTACGAGGGTGCTGCAAGTGGAGATAATCTACAGTTGGACACTTGAAATAGATAAATTTATCGAGTTATAGGGTATATTTGTGAATGGGACTGACTGGGTTTCCTCTACAGAGAGTTGGAATAGACTCGATGGACCAAGTGACCTCTTTCTGCATTATAATTACTATAGGACAGTCTATAATGCTAAGTGACAAGTGATAAGTAATAGAAGCCAGACATTCTCAGAAACATAAATACACTTTTAGGGGCTTACTCAGTCCATAGATTAGTTGCTCTGGTTAGATTTGTATGAAATTCCTCATTGGACTACTTTAACACAGGGACAACGCTTACCAAAAATCAGCAAAGTTACATTTTTGTCAGGTTTCATGGAGGGTTTCACTCCGTGAGTCCGAATGACTTTCCTCATGCTATCTTCCCAAAGTCACCTTGCAAGCTATGGACCATACCCCAGGAGTGCCCCATTTATTGTATTCATCCACTTACCACAGATGGAGATATTGGTCACTGCTGAGACCTCCCAGGGATTCCTGGAACTGGTGCCATCTTTAATATCATGCTGTGTACCTGGTCAAGTGCTGGCAATCTACCGGTACCCTGCACGGTTCCTGCCAATTGCCCTAGACGGGTCAGGTGGAGGGAAATTGGAACCAGACTTCGACAACGGGATCTTATGTCCTAGTGGACCAGGTGCAGTTGCTAACCGTGGTGGGTGTTCTGAGATGTTGGGGGCCAATGGAGGTCTGAAGGAGCTGGTTACCACGCTGACATTTAGATTAGGAGTGTTACCACCTGGTTTCTATCCAGTGGGTGGGCAGAATGGGAAACTGTGTATAAATGAGGTGAGATACATGCAAAATCAGGAGGGCAAAAAGGGGGAAATGAGATAGCTTTGACAAATAGAGTTAAGGAAAATCCAGGAAAATCTTGATCAGATAGGCCAATGAGCTGAGAAGTGGCAGGTGGAGTTTAATTTAGATAAATGCGAGGTGCTGCATTTTGGGAAAACAAATCTTAGCAGCACTTGTACACTTAATGGTAAGGTCCTAGGGAATGTTGCTGATCAAAGAGACCTTAGAGTGCAGGTTCATAGCTCCTTGAAATTGGAGTCGCAGGTAGATAGGATAGTGAAGAAGGCATTTGGTATGCTTTCCTTTATTGGTAGGAGTATTGAGTACAGGAGTTGGGAGGCCATGTTGTGGCTGTACAGGACATTGGTTAGGCCACTTTTGGAATATTGTGTGCAATTCGATCTCCTTCCTATTGGAAGGATATTGTGAAACTTGAAAAGGTTCAGAAAAGATGTACAAGGTTGTTGCCAGGGTTGGAGGATTTGAGCTATAAGGAGAGGTTGAATAGACTGGGGCTGTTTTCCCTGGAGCATCGGAGGCTGAGGGGTGACATTAAAGAGGTTTATAAAATCATGAGGGGCATGGATAGGATAAATACACAAAGTTTTTTCCCTGGGGTGGGGGAATCCGGAACTAGAGGGCATAGGGTTAGGGTGAGAGGGGAAAGATATAAGTGGTACGAATATGCAAGGAGCTGCCAGGGGAAGTGGTGGAGGCTGGTACAATTGCAACATTTAAAAGGCATTTGGATGGGTATATGAATAGGAAGGGTTTGGAGGGAAATGGGCCAACTGCTAGATTGGGTTGGGATATCTGGTCAGCATGGACTGGTTGGACCGAAAGGTCTGTTTCCATGCTGTACATCTTAATGCGTCTATGACTGTAAATAGTCATCTCCATACTCATTATCAGGAATCTCATCTCCCTAATCAACACTTGGTTGGAAAATGGGATTTTTGCTCTTGACAGCAGGTCACTCCTGGTGTCATATGATTTTCCCAACTCTCCCACTCACATCCACATTGATCTGCAGCTGGGAAGATTCTGCCCATCATTTCACTGGGTCAAAGCTGTAATGTTACTCCAATGGGTGAAGCAATGGGACACGAGGGGAAGTTCAGTCTAAATTGTGTCTGATGATGGTTCTGTAATGTGCTTGGCATCTCCCATATTCAGAGTAAAAGGAATTAGGGTGCGGGGGTTACAGAGCCAATGGTCATTTTTATGTTAGAGTTAGTTTGATGATGCACTGTTAATAAGGGTAGAAGTTTTTGCTGTGTGATACGTTCCACAACTGGGTTGTTAGTTGTCCCTTTAATCATAGACTCTCTGCATTGTGGAAACAAGCCATTTGGCCCATTGAGTCTACACTGATCCTCCAAAGAAAATCCCATCCAGACTCAACCTATCCAGGTAATCCTGCAGTTCCTATGACTAACCCATCGAGACTGCAGATCCCTGGACACTATGGGTAATTTAGCATGGCCAATCCACCTGACCTGCACACCTTTGGACTGTGGGAGGAAACTGGAGCACCCGGAGGAAACCCACGCAGACATGGGGAGAATGTGCAAACACAGACAGTCCCCCGAGGAATGGAATCCGACCCGTCTCCCTGGTGCTGTGAAGCAGCAGTGCTAACACGGAGCCATTGCGCCGCCCTAGAGGCTCAAGGCTTCAATTACTGTTAAGTAAGCAAAGGCTCACGTTCCTCAGAGGTTACATGATATTTGGCAAGGGACTCTGCAGAGTGCAATGTCCCTCAGGATGTAGGACAACTGGCTGCCTGTGCGCAGCGTCTCGCGTACCTGTGCATCTAGCATTGAACACCGGTGAACACCATGCTGAACAAGAGTGTGCTACAGTGCACATCTGCAGACACCATGGTGCATATTTATCCACACCATACAGCACATTTACTATGGGTACAACATCAAATCGTACCTCACTCTCCGTGGTAACTCGAATTGTGGAACTGCTGCAGCAGGGAAGCCTTTTGAGGAAATGCCTCCTCCCTGCAAGATGTGTTCAGCTGATATCCCCAACCTCTTTTCTCCCCATAGCACCTGCAAGTTCTTTTCTCCTCAGGATATCATCCAATTTCCTTCTGAAAACCAAGGTCGAATCTGCCATCAACCCCACCGTCATATTCCAGATCCGAAGCCTCACAGCTTACAGCATGTCTTCTCATGTCGCATTTGATTGTTTTATAAATCATTTTATGTTAGTGACTTCTGGTTTTTGACCCGTTCAGCAGTGGGAACTGTCTTTCTCTCTATCTCTGTCTCTAATTACAGTGTCCAGGCTGGTTTGATGACCTGCATAATCTAACTTCTCCTTTGTTCCCCGAACAGCAATCCAGAAAGCTCACGCAGTAAAAACCCAGCGATGGTCCACCCAAGGGCAGAGATCCCGCAGCCTGCGTCACCGGAGGACAAGCCGATGTTGCTGATCAGTAATCCCTTGTACGAAGCAGTTGACCAGAAACAAGGCGCCATCTTGAGGAAAGAGCAGGTTGTCCCGCAGAACCTGAGGAAAGGCGCCCCGGCAAAAGCGGAGAGGTTGTCCCCTCCCTTGGTACACGCCGCCAATAAGCCGGCCCAGCCGGGAGCGGGCAAGTGGTCAAACCGGCAGGAGCTGCTCCCTGTACCCCAGAGCAGGAGGCGGTCGCACACCTGCTCAGAATTGAGAAGGTCAGGCCAAGGGACACCACACTCTGGTCAGGTAGAGGCCAAGGCTGACCGTTCCATTTCGGGGGTCACCTCACTTAGTGAGCAACCCGCTTCACTGGCCAGGCCCCCGCTGCCGATGAAGAGTCAGAAAGTACTGCAGCTACAGCATGCGACAAAAGACTACAGAGAAACCTCGGTGTTATCGAACCACACCAAGCACCATAGCAACGAGTCCTTGGGGCAACAGGCTAGTGTGTCGGTAAGTACAGTACCAACTCTCCCATGTACGCAATAGGAGGAACTGTTTAGAGATGGTATGGCACAACTCTAGACCAGACGGGGTCTCCAAACTCAGAGTCAGAGACATTACCACTGTGCCACAAGAGCCCTAACAATGGAAGGTACATCCTTAGATTTGACAATGTTCTGAGAATGCTTGCCAGATTGATGTCTGTGTTGTCTTAAGCAGAAAGATTGCGCAGGTTGGGCTCATGCTTATGAAGTTTAAAAGAATGAGAGATGTTTCTTTTTGAAATTTATACAATTCTGAGGGGACTCTGAGAGTGTAGATGTAGAGAGGATGTTTTTCTCTCTTTGGAGTGAAACTGGGGAGCGGCTTTCACACAAAAGAAAGGAGAAGTTTGTATTCTCTGCCCATCAGGCTCTAATTAGCAAATTCATGATGGAGGTCCATCGATTTTCGTGTGGCAAGACTATTAAGAAGTATGGAGTTAAGGCAATAAGTGGAGTTGAGTTATAAATTGGTAAGGATTGAATTGAGTGCCAGAGTTTGCTTGGAAATTCTGAGAGGGAGAGAGAGAGAGAGAGAGAAAGAGAGAGAGAGAGAGAGTTACAATCACTCTCATCAACATCTCATTTGGTAAAGGCTGGTCCATTTGGTGACTGTAACATGTAGCTGATATACTCTGGTGTACTGATTAAGATAAGAGAATGAGAGTCAAGGACACAGTCCTATCCTTTGCAACTGCTTTATATAAATGAGCACAATGAAATGTAGCCTGTACACACAGTAGTCTTGAGGGCTCTTGTGGTTTAGTGGGAGTGCCTGTCTCTGGGCCAGAAGATCCAGGTTCAAGTCCCATTAGCTCCAGAGGAATGTCATGTATGTCCTAACGTGTTGATTAAAAATAATAACTGCACACGAGACCTGGAATTCACATGTGTCCCTGAGCCAGCCAAATGAAGTAGGAATAGGATTCAAGTGCTCATTCTGAGAAACAGCCCTGGATTCATGTAGATATGAGTTCACATTCTAACAAATTAAATGCAATAATTCTGGGAAACAGGAAAAGCATAACTCAGCCATCTTATGAATGCTCTTCAGGCAATTGGACCTTGGATCGAATTGACAGTGCAGAAAGCCCACATTCTCCACTTTGGTTAAGATGGCATGATGGCTCAGTGGTTAGCACTGCTGTCTCATAGCACCAGGGACTTGGGTTCAATTCTGGCCTCAGGCAACTGTCTGTATGGAGTTTGCACATTGTGTCTGTGTGGGTTTCCTCCCACAGTCCAAAGATGTGCAGGTTGGGTGAATTGGCCATGCTAAATTGCCGATCCTGTTCAGGGATGTGTAGGTTAGGTGCATTAGTTAGGGGGATGGGTTACTCTCTGGATGGTTAGTGTGGACTTGTTGGGCCGAATGGCCTGTTTCCATACTGTAGGGATTCTATGATGAAACGTGCAAGTCAGCCCACTTCATCTAAACCCCTTTATGACTCATCCTCCATTTTTTATCCAGTACTTTAGCCACTAACCATGAGTGGTCAATTGGGAATCCCAATGTGATTAATTCCATTTTTGATTGATAAATTAATTATGAATATTATATTGTCATTGGACTTGCCTGACTGTGTCTAAACATTAACTATCTTGTGTATTTCTTGGCAAAATGCTAAGATTAAAGCAGAGTGCATGAGTTTTTTGATTGTTAGAAGCATTGAACATCCTTCCTCATCGAACAGTGGCGGATTTTACTATTGCATGAGGCTAAAACAGTATCTTGGAACAACATCTGTAGTTAGTTTACCAGTCCCACTGGATTACATTGGACTGTATTCTTTTTGCTTTGTCCAGGGGATGTGGAGGATGCCAAATGAACCAGAATTTATTGCCCATCCCTAATTGTTCTTGGAGCAGTGGTGGTGAGTTGACTTCTTGAACCACTGCTGTCCATATGATGACATCCACAGTGCTGTTCAGAAGGGTGTTCCAACATTTTGACCCAATGAAAAACAATGATATACCATGTCTACTCAAATAAAAGTCCACCTCATGTAAAAGTCTATCCCCCCCCCACTCCCCCCCCCCCACCCCCAGCCCGACCCCAAACAATCTGGAATTTTCCACATACCTTATGTTAAAATCGACCCTAGTTCTTCATAGATAACAGATCGGTATTGGTAAGTCACGTGTTATCCTGTACATAAGTATTATGATGAGGAATTTTTTTTTGTGCTATAATGTGTTTCGATGTACAATTCACACCAATTTGGTGTGAAGGTTTAAGATGCATCAGGTCACAGTCTCTCTTTGTGTGTAGCTCAACTGACTTTAGTTACCCTGTAGCACTCGTAGAATACAGTCATATTACCATAATTCATTGTGTTTTTTTTCTTTATTTGTCCAGAGATCAATTGGGTTTCTGCTAATGATATAGTATTTTGGACTGTAGCATGAATTACAACCCCTGAAAAGTAGTATCCATATAATAGTCGACCCCATAAATTTAACCTTCAAAAGTTGTCTAAAAAAGTTGGCTTTTACACGAGTATATGCAGTAGTTCCAAGTCATGATGGTGTGTGACTTGGAGGGGAACTCCCAGAAAAAAAAACACTAATGAATGTAGTAGCCCCACATGAGCTCTGTTTTGAAACATATAAGATGAGTCAATATGCAGTTATACTGTTTTATTTTCTATTTGGGCTTACTTGGTGCTGTTTCAATGTACTTCCGGCCCAGGCAATAAATGAGGGCTAATGGTTAGGTCCTATTAAATTAATGAATAGTAAACATCATCAGTGATGCAAGCTGCCATTGATACACATTTGGAACAGTGGCCATGCTGCCGTGGTTCAGGGAATACATGTTCGTATCTACTTATGTACATGATATAAATAGTTAGTAAAGGAACCTGTTGAGCAGCATGAAGACAGATCTCTCTCTTTACAACTCAGTAGCTTCACACTACACTCAAGGACATAAATTTAGAGATGCTTAAACTGCTCAAACAATGCTTTCAAGTCCACACATTACATGGACCTTCATTGCAAATGGTTGCTTCAGGAAACATGGTGACCAGATGATGGACATGATGCATACTACCATGTCCTGACAGTAAACATATTCAGTGAAAGAGAGCACCCTGAGCATGAAGATTATGTGGTCATTGACTGGATCTTAGAAGATCTTTCAAACGAGAAGATTCCCATTTTAGATGCATCATGGGAGGAGAGCTGAAGCTAGGCCCCAAGCCATTCTCTCAGTAACATCAGTTTGCATGGAAAATATTACTAATCTCAACTATTTTATTCTGTCTATTTACAGTGACCAAATCCCCACTCATGGCGAGATGAAAGTTCCTTGTCAGAAGTTTTCAGAAGTGCAAAGCGTTTTCTGCTTGTCTTTGGCTTACACACACTCTCGACAAATGCAAATTGTGGTTATTCTAAAGAGAGAATCAGCAGAGCCGGATGTCAGGAATGATGCAGTGAATCTCTCTGTCACCTCCCTCTTCTCCATGAGTTGGATAGCTAGCTGTCAGGTACAGTTCAGAGCGGATGCTCAGTAGCTAGAAGTGAGGAGGCTTGAAGAAACCGTCAATGTTATAGGATTTCCAATACCGTGCCCCCTTCGATGGACATGTTCTTCATTAGGATCTGGTGGCCAGCTATGGAGGACCTTCACATTCCTTCAGTATGAGCTGACCAGAGTCTCTTGCTGCTCCACCGTTTGGCTGAACCAATGGTGACTGGAGCCATGCTCTGTACTCATGGGCCCCGTGGTTCAGCTCAGGAAAGGACACTTGGATAAACCGTCTACTGACACTCCCCAGCTGGACACAAACAATCAAGAGCTTTCATTTCTTTAGCGCCTCCCGAACCCAGGATGACCCAAGGACAGTTTTGAAGTGTAATCACTGTTTTTTTTTAATATTGATCATTGCTGGCTATATCCACATTGCTCATCACTATTCGTTAAGAGTCAGTCACATTGCTGGAGGTCTGGAGTCAGATGTAGGCCAGACTAAGATGGCAGCTTCCTTCCCTTAAGGCATTAATGAACAATGGTTACCATTAGATCCATAATTCCAGATTTTGATTGAGTTCGAATTCTAAGCATTCTGCCTTGGTGGGTTTTGAACTCAGATCCCCAAAACATCACTGGGGTCTCTGGATTACTAGACCAATAACAACACCATTAGGCTATTACTTCACCTTATAGCATAGAAAATGCAACAGCCACTTTATATAGAGCATGCTTCCATAAATGGCAGAGTATTGCTCACTTGATAAAAGCTGCTGTATGGATTTGTTCCATGTTTGTTAGGGTATCAATAAGGAATCCCTGTGCTTCTTCCAATAGTCCTAAGGGAATTTTACATCTGCCTGAAAGAGGGGCCAAGACCTGGATTTAATACCTATTCCTGCAAATGGGAATACTAGCGATGCTGCACACCCCTCTGCACTGCACTACAATGTCATCATAGATTTTATGGTAAATTCCATAACTTACTGTCTCAGTGGGAAGAGCGCTTATTACTGGCTTGTGATGAGAAAGGGCTAAGTAGTTGAGGTAGTGGGAAATGATCATTGCAGGAACATTTTCACCAGTGGAGAGGGAAGGATGAGAGTGGTGGGCATTGTGATTTGATTTATGTGCACTCTAAATCTTATGTGCCTTCAGATGTTATATTAGCTCATGAATTATGCTGAATAATGTGTTTGTGAGGTGACAGTGACTTGGCATTGGACCAAGCGAGGCATCAAGGAACTCGAGCAATACTAGAGTCAATAGGAATCGGGGGAAAGCTCTCCATAAGTTAGAGTCAGACCTAGAACAAAGGAAAATGGTAGTGCTCTGGAGGTTAACCATCTCAGTTGCTAACAATGCTGCAGCCATTTCTCAGCATGATGCCCTCGAACCCTACTACATTCAGCTGTTTTAGCAATGACCTTGTCTCGATCATAAAGTGGGAATATTTGCTGATGATTGTACAATGTCTCGTGTTAGCTGTGAGTCCTCAGGTACTGAAGCAGTCCATGTTCAAATGCAAAAAGACCTGGACAATGCCTAGGCTTGGGCAGGTAGTGACAAATATCACTTTATATAACAAAAGTGCCATTACCACAAGAGAGAATCTAACCACCACCCCTTGACATTCAATCCATTACCATCGTTGAATCCCGTCTATCAACATTTTGGGGATTGTCATTGACCAGAGCCTGAATTGGTCAAATAAATTGGCTACAAGACAAGTCAGAGGTCAGGAATTTTGTAACAAGTGGCTCATCTCCTGTTTTCCCAAAGCCTGACCAGTATCAACAAGGCACAAGTCAGAAGAGTGATGGAATACTCTCTACTTGCTTGGATGGGCACAGCTGCAACAATATTCAACAGCATTATCCAGGGCAAACATCCACTTGATTAGAACCCCATCTATCAGCTGTAATTCCCTCCCCCGCTGTAGTACCAGTCTGTACCATTTACAAGAACCAGGGCAGAAACTCACCAAGGCTTTTTCTACAGCACATTCTGTACCCATGACCCATACCACCCTAGAAGGACAACATGAAAGATGCAGCATCAGCACTGCAAATTCCCCTCCAAGCCATCATGAGGGTTTGAAACATATCAACATTCCTTTACGGTCGCTGGTTTAAAATCTTGGAACTCCGTCCTTACCAGCACTGTGGGACTCCCTGTACTGCAAGAACTGCAGTGGTTCAACAAGATAGCTCATCACCACCTTCTCAAGGGCAGTTTGTTTGGACAACAGATGCTGGCATTTCCAGTGATGCCCACATCTTGTGAAGACTTTAAATAAAACAACATGCCTTGTGTTCAAAGGCTTTGTTTCACTAATGCAAGCCCTTCCACACGGGAGATGACCACTTCACAGGTGCCAAGTTTTCCCTGCTTTGGAGTCCCAATGTGCTCCATCTGAGGAGGTGGCCACCTCATCCACAATTCGACTCCTTCCCCCAGCCCACACCATTCTACCAGCAACTGCTTCCCTGCCTCAGATCTTTTGTTATCCTGTGTGCCATCAATCTCTACTGACATTATTCCATTAACTAACGGTGCAAAGAAATGCAAAGACAGCATTTGCATTTCTGAACTCCCTTTCACATCCATTCCAAAGTCTCTCAGGGTCCATTAACCACAAATTCAAGTGTAGTTTGGTGTTGTTTTAGATGGGTGGTAAAGCGTGATTTACAATGCTGTCTGCAGTTCCTAGACACAGGGGAGTGACTTTGCTACATGTTAGGATCTTGAGGAATTATGTTCTCTGAAATGTAAACATTTCTGTTGAATTTTTATGATGTTGCCTTGAAGTTGTATGAGAACACCAATGAAGAAGCTCGCAGGTGAAATAAAAGATGTTTGAATCAATTATTTTTCAAAGAAGAATTCAATTTTTCCTTCTCTTTATTGGCCTATCTTGGTCTACTCCACAGCAGCAGGCCCAGTCCCAGGGAGATGGCACAACCACACAGCCTGCTCCAATATTATTGCCCTTCGAGAGAACTCAGAATAACTCCTGCTGCCTACCTTCTCCACTGAGAACGGCACTGGACTCCAGTCAGCAATTCTTCACAGCAGCAAGCGTGACGGAGTTTAAACCTGGTCCCCGCACCTCTCATTATGATCTCAATTCTCAGAGCTCCATCATGCAAAGCCAGCTCACTGTTTCTGTTCCCATTCTCCATTCACACTGGGATAACATAGCAAGGGCTAATTAGCAAGCCTTGGAAAGGATATGTTCGTCCTCCATTCCATCTGATTGGAAACCCCATTTTCCAAAATTCTGCTTCTGGGAATCCCCCATAAAAAGAAACATCCACTCAGCCTTGCTCTGTCAGGCTACCTCAGGATTGGTTGCTAACTGGTTACTGATTGGTTGAGCTGTTGCCATGGAGAATGTGGGAGTTATTTCCCCCAAGCTCTTGTTTAGTTGAAAAGGCTTCAACCTGTTTTTGTTTTGGGCCTCTTCCTCACTCCGTTGGCCTAACAGGAATCTCGTTATGTAGACCACCTACATAAAGTATTGCGGTGGGGGCATATGATGCAATGAGGGATCTAATAAGCTTGTATTTAATAGAACACTAACAATGCCATCTTGGATAGGTGGCCTTGGCATTTTAAACTGTACCCACTCAGAGGGTTGAAATGACCCCATGTAGTTTTCTTGTTTCTCCCACGGGCAGGCAGCCATTGGTGGGATAGAGCCAGTTGAAACACTCGGATTTTATCTCACTGGCAACACGTAAGTCAAAATGCATTCTTTTCACGAGTCTAAGTGTGCCCTCCCACCCCACCCACCAACAGTCTTGTCTTTCTATAAGTTAATACATTCATTTATCTTTTTTCTCTCTGTTTGGCGCTGTGAACATACTCTTTATTCTGCTTTCAGTAATTCTCCTGGTGATCATGGCATTAAAACTGGTTATATCTCCTTTCTTTAGAAGGAGGAATTTAAAGAAAATAACACAACTCCTCTATTCCAAATGAATGGTGACTGTCCTGGCCTGCAATGAGGTGTTTGATCCTCATTGTATTGATGTGACTTGTACTGTGAGCTGTTGGCAATGCACAAACTGGCCAATCTGGCTTTGATACTGTCTATATTTTAAAATGTACCTTATTTCCAAATATACCACTTCGAAATACCTCAATTCCAAAATCTCTTTAACTTTAAATACTGCTGATCTTGCTAATGTTGATGTTGCTTTGTGCACTTCCTGTGCAGCAGTAACCCTGTATGCCTCACTTTGTCTATTTGTGTGTCCTTGTTTGCTATGATCTGCCTGCAAAACAAAACTTTTCACTGTAATTGGGTACACGTGACTACAATAAATCATATCAAATCATTACCTTGAAGAAAAAAAGTATCCACAACCCTTCAAAGCTAATGGATGTATTTCTATTTTGGGACTCTGTATGATGTTAATGAAGAAATTTGGTTACATTTGGGATGTAGATCAATGAATATGAATGCAATTGGGGTTGGTAATTTGGGGTCCTTTGAGATAGAAATGAGTGCTGGATTTGCTTTATTGGTATAAAAGCAAAAACAAAACAATTGGTATATTGGATTTCCACATGGAAGAGATGGGAAATGGTTTCCGGTACATTGAAATATTGTTCAAAGAGAGTGATTATCTTCACATGTTAGTGAATGGATTTGTAATGTTGATTCAAATTGAAATTAGTTCCAACAATGAAAAGGTTTAGCACATTGACATTCTGTACTTGAACCAGCTACCTTCATATCCCTTTGAAATATAATCGTGTTTCCTTGATTAAGCCATGCGTCTCCCTACTTGAATTTCCTTTGTGGTCTTATTACCCATTAATACCGGGTATTATTAATATAGTTCAGTAGCAAATTGGACAAGGTTGTGAGAGAACTGATTTTAGAAAGGGGATTATCCATTTATTCTCAGTCAAAAATGATGTAGAGGGTGCATGCAACAATTGAGGTCTCAGGAACACTTTCATCCAACACACAAGCCATATATAATGACTAGTTTTCTATCACTGTCTGCTTCCAACTACTAAACAAACTCACACTGGATGATAATTATTTTGAATTTAAGCATCATCCTCCAGGGCATTACGCATCAATAAGACAACAGATTCCACTCAGGGATATATAGTGGCGAGATTCTTCAGACCCCTTCAGTCTGCTTTTTCATTCAACTATATCATGGCTGATCTTCGATCTCAATGCTTTTTTCCTGCACTATCCTCATTTCTCTTGATATCTTTGATGTCTAGACATCTATCCACCACTCCAGCATGGAGAAATTTCTCCTTATCTCAGTTCTAAATAGCAAAACTCTTATTTTGAAAGGGTCTAAACATTAGAGAGATAGGAATGCGTGATAAGTTTTAGAAAGAAAAAATGCTTTTTTTGAATTCATTCACAGGACATGTGTGTTGTCACTATTTATTCATTTTAATTTCTCTTGAGAAGGTACTGGTGAGCTCCCTTCTTGAACAGAGTTGAAAAGTGGGGTGCTGGAAAGGGGAGCAGGCCAGGCAGCATCCAAGGAGCAGGAGAATCGACGTTTCCGGCATAACCAACACCACACTTTTCAACTCTGGTCTCCAGCATCTGCAGTCCTCACTTTCTCCCTTCTTGAACAGTCAGTGTGGTAAAGTCTAAGGGCTGAACATGGCAACTGGCCTGCCAACAATGGAAGTAACTGTTCTGGAAGTAACTGTAGCACACAAATCTCAGAAGCTCACCCAGACAGAAACAAAATAAGCGGAAACACATCCCACATGTCATTAGGGAGGGATTTCCAGGATTTTGACTTCGCAACAGTGAAGGGAAAGTGATTTAGCTCCTGGTCTGGATGAGTTGTGGCTTGCAGGGGGTCTTGCAGATATGATAGTCTTCTCATGCATTTGCTGACCTTGTCCTTCTAGCTGGTGGAGATCACGGATTTCAAATATGTCGTAAAAACCGAAAGAACTGCGGATACTGTAAATTGGGAACATAAATTGCTGGAAAAGCTCAGCAGGTCTGGCAGCCTGTGTGGAAAGAAATCAAGAGTTAATGTTTTGGGTCGAGTGACCCTTCCTCAGAACTGATGGTAGCTAGGAAAATTTCGGTTCATATGCAGACATTAGAGTGGGGGGTGGGGGTGAAGGGCTAAGAAGCAAACCTCAATGGGGTTAGCACTCAAAGAGAGACTACAGTTGCGCAAAGTAGTAGATAAGGATCTGGCTATGAGGGTGAATAGCTGTTAATGGAAGACTATTAGTGGCTAACAATAGGCTGTCTGTAATAGCGACCATTAGTATTTCTGGTATAACTTGTGTTTCATCAATGCAAATTGGCTATCTCACGATTGACAAATAGTACATACTGTTTGGATAGTGCAAACTTTCTATTGCACAGGTATAGCGATTTTCTACAGCACGGTTTTCTATGGTGTGATGTTGCACAGGAACGCAACCATGGCATTATACCAGAAACACCTATATGTCATAACAAGGCCTGGTGTATGGGGGTTGGGGTAAAGAGAACTCAAGCCCTAAAGTTATTGAAATCAATATTGAGTCCAGGGACCCCAAGCAGAAAAAAATAAGTTGCTGGAATAAGTCATACTGGACTTGAAACCTTCACTTTTTTTTTCTGCACGGACGCTGCCAGACCTGCTGAGTTTCAGCAGCACTTTCACTTTTGATGACATTAACACGGTGCTCAAGGTCAATGCAGGCTGAGAGGGATGGGCAAGACTGGCGCATATCAACAGCTCACAGCGCCTGTATGAAAGATGGCGACACGAAGCCCAAATGGTTGTCCAACCTGCCGCCTGTTTGGAAACTTGGGTACTTTAAAATGCGACTACTCTTCTGTTTTTCTATCTCAATCGAGGGGCTGTAGTCCGTAGCTTTAGTACGATTCTTGCCCCGACGCCTCGACAGGCAGATAGTCGGGAAGCTCGGCGCCGCTGTGTGTGGAAGGACCCCGGGGAAGATGGCGGAGCGGGAGCGGTTGGAGCGGCAGTCGCTGGGAGCGCTGTTCGGGGCCTGTAGGTACCGGGTCGGGCTGGGTTGACAGGCCGCCTGTCGCACTCTTACTCTCCCTCTCTGCTTGGACGGGGCTCCCGGACACTCCTGTCTGACCCTGAGCTGAACTCTCCCCGGTTCACACCCCACCCCCACCTCCAGCCAAGCCCCAACTGCTGCTCAAAACCCAACATTACAAATCCATTCACTAACATGTGAAGATAATCACTCTCTTTGAGCTGCTCAAAACCCCTCGTCCTGATTCGCATGGGATTGACATCCACTCCCAAAAGGCAAAAGTGAGGACTGCAGATGCTGGAAGTTAGGGTCTAGATTAGAGTGGTGCTAGAAGACGAACAACGAGACCTTGGAGTGCAGGTTCATAGCTCCTTGAAAGTGGAGTCACAGATAGGTAGGATAGTGAAGAACATGTTTGGTATGTTTTCTTTTATTGGTCAGAGTATTGAGTACAGGAGTTGGGAGGTCATGTTTCGGCTGTACAGGACATTGGTTAGGCCACTGTTGGAATATTGCGTGCAATTCTGGTCTCCTCCCTATCAGAAAGATGTTGTGAAACTTGTAGGGTTCAGAAAAGATTTACAGATGTTGCCAGGGTTGGAGGATTTGAGCTACAGGGAGAGGCTGAATTGGCTGGGGCTGTTTTCCCTGGAACATCAGAGGCTGAAGGGTTATAGAAAGTTTATAAAATCATAAGCACGGACAGGATAAATAGACAAGGTCTTTTCCCTGGGGTGGGGGAGTCCAGAACTAGAGAGCATAGGTTTAGAATGAGAAGGGAAAAGTTTAAAAGGGACTTAAGTGACCACGTTTTCACACAGAATGGTGCATGTAAGGAATGAGCTACCAAAGGATGTGGTGGAGGCTGGTACAATTACAACATTCAAAAGGCATCTGGATGGGTATATGAATAGGAAGGGTTTAGAGGGATATGAACCAATATCTGGTCGGCATGGACGAGTTGGACCAAAGTGTCTGTTTCTGTGCTGTACATCTCTGTGAGCCCTTACTCAAATACTTTGAGGAGTCTGTCCCAGAAATTTTCCAGGTTTTGTCCGTAGTGGTTTTCCACCCTTAACTGTGTGGACTCTGCTCGTGATGCTGAGAGAGCAGAGCCAGCTGCTGCCATCCTTCACACGGATTGGAGCAGTTGTGGACGCGACACTACCCACTGCACCTCAATGTATCCTGCTCACTCAGATCCACCTTCTGACAGTGTGCAAATACCTCAAAGTCAGAAATCACACTAAATAACTATACCTGGTGAAAGAGCAGCGCTCCAAAAGCTTGTGATTTTAAATATACCTGTTGGTCTACAACCTGGTATTGTGTGACTTCTGACTTTGCCCACCCTGGTTCAACACCAGTATCTCCACATCATAGCAAACATCTTAAGCACATCCCCAATCCCTAGCAAACATTACAACCCTCCTTTTGGGCTATGGAGTTTGACCATTCTAGATCTTTGGAGAAACCATTCTGCTTTTTTGTGCCATGTGGTGGAAATATGGAATTCTAAAATTATTACTAAACTTTCAAAATGACATCTGCAAATTCCAAGATTGTTACTAAACTTTCAAAGTGACATTCGCAATTTGTCCAGTTGCCCCAGATGTCTCAAGAACGTGATTTGAGAATAAAACATTCATTCTGCTCAGCGAGGGTCTTTTGGTACAGCAGTACTGTCACTTCTTCTGAGTCAAAAAGTCTATGTTTAAGTTCCACCTGCCTTGAAAATGGGTCATAGGATGTCTGAACAGCTTGATTAAGTGTTTAACAACTTGTGTATTCTAAATTTTCAGTCTACTTTCGTTTGTAATTTATCAGACAAATAAAAGTTGAGCCAGGTGTCACTGAAAAGTCAGGTGAATGATATGGGGTAAATTGTTGGGTCAAATGTAGCTGTATTCCCTGAACAGATGGCATTTATTTTTCCTGTCCGGAAGCAGTGGGAGACTGAACGGGAGTGACGTTGGAGACCAGGAGGTTGCAGGAAAGGTAAGAGAACAGTATAAATTCTTACCTTCGAAGCCCACGGCCTTTTTCTTGTCCGGGTGCAGTGGGAGACAATGGGGGTGACGTTGGAGACAACAAGGTTGCCGGGAAGGTAAGAGAACAGTATAAATTCTTACCTTCGAAGCCTAAGGCTTTTTTCCTGTCCAGGAGCAGCAGGAGACAGAGCGGAGGTGACGTTGGAGACAGGGAAGTTGCAGGGAAGGTAAGGACTTAGTATAAATTTGGGCAGTGGCTAAACCCGAGATACTACATACGTAGTGTCTCTCTCCTGCCCACCCTCCTCTACCAGAAGAGAAAGGACTCTGTAAGGTAAGGTTTATTTATTTTTCCTTTCTTATCTTTCATATATTTAAGTACATTGTTTGTTTGGATGGAAGCTTATCTCTCCATGCTTCCAGCTCACTGCCTTTATTCCTGATGAAGGGCTTTTGCCCAAAACATCGATTTCGCTGCTCGTTGGATGCTGCCTGAACTGCTGTGCTCTTCCAGCATCACTGATCCAGAATCTGGTTTCCAGCATCTGCAGTCATTGTTTTTACCTATTCCAGGTAACTACAGACCAGTGAGCCTAACATCAGTTGTGGGAAGTTGCTGGAGAAGGTACTGAGAGATAAAATTAATTTATATTTGGAAATTAATGGGTTTCTCAGTGATAGGCAACATGGTATTGTACGGTGTAGATCGTGCCTTACCAACTTAATAGAGTTCTTTGAGGAAGTGGCCAACTTGATACGTGGAGGAAGGGCTGTAGATATTATATATGTATATTTTAGTAAGGCGTTTGCTAAGGTTCCCCTTGGTAAACAAATAGAGAAAATGAAGTCGCAGGGTGTTCTAGCTAGGGGGATAAAGAACTGGTTGAGCAACAGGAGACAGAGAGTAATAGTTGAAGGGAGTTTCTCAAAATGGAGAAAGGTGACTAGTGGTGTTCCACTGTTCCGCTGGGACCACTGTTGTTTGTGATATACATTAATGATCTGGAAGAGGGCACTGTTGGTCTGATCAGTAAGTTTGCAGATGACATAAAGATTGGTGGAGTAGCTGAAAGTATAAGGGACTGTCAAAGAATTCAGGAGAATATAGATAGAGTGGAGAGTTGGGCAGAGAAGTGGCAGATGGGGTTCAATCCAGGCAAATGTGAATTGATGCATTTTGGGAAGTCTAATTCTAGAGTGAACTATACTGTAAATAGAAAAATTGATGAACAGAGAGATCTGGGAGTTCAGGTCCATTACACCCTGACGGTGGTTGCACAGGTGGATAGAGTGGTCAAGAAGGCATTCGGTATGCTTGCCTTCATTGGACATGATGAATTGACATGATAAACCCTTTAGACCTGTCGGGTCTGAACTGATTTTTCCATCTACCCCATCTTCTTTCACTGGGCAAGCAACCCCTGTCTGCAGGCAGTGCCAGATCAGCACTGTGGGCACTGGAGATCTGAAATATTAACAGAATGTCATGGAGAAACTTAGCAGTTCTACAGAATCTATAGAGAGTGAAACAGTTAGTGTTTTCATGTCTTGTTTGGAAACAAATCCAAAGAAGAATCACATTGGACTTGAAGCGTTAACTCTGTTTCTCATAAATCTCCTGCTGCCAGACCTGATGAGCTCCTCCAGTAGGCATGCCAGATCAGCGAATCCTGCTTTTCGTGTTTCTCCTGGAGTTATCCTGTAATAGGAATCATGTAGCTATTATTTCATTTGGCTCTAAGTAAAAACATTATCTGCCACAGTTCGGTTCAGACATAATCAATCACTCTAGCATTAGATGGAGTGGAAGATGCTACAACAGGTTCTAGAGTCTGAGTGGTTAGGCTTCTGTGTGGCTGGTGTAGCCCATTAGGACTATTCAGTCGTGATAGGTAGTTTTAATTTAGGAGCTGTGATTTATTTGTTTTAGGAGGTGAGCTACATGAGGAAGGTAACTCTCATTGGCTACCTTCTTTAGAGCAGAATAATTTTTATGTCAAATTATAATAACGTTGAGTTGGACTGGAGTCAGGCATATACCAGGCTAGATAGGTGAAAGTCCTTGGAAGACCTGAATTGATTTTTTCCCCTTACCCCATCATGTTTCTCCTGAAGCTGCTAATCTGCCTCTTAATGAGGGAGGTCTTACAATGCCCCAGGCCCCCTCCACCATGTCTTTATAATTGATGCTGCCTGTTATGTGTGTCAACAGCTTGTTAAACACTAGGAGCCTGACAGTCGAGTCTGATCATGCTGTTTCCCACCAATTTTTAGGAGCAACACCAGATAACGATAGGGAGCTCTTCCCTCCCATTCATCCTGACTTCACCCCTCAATAGTTTAGATGCATTGAGGATAACAGCTGAATTTCCAACACTTGATCCACATATGGTCTAAAGCTGGGTACAGACGATTAAACTGAACAACTTATGTTCTCTGTGTTTTAGGCAGTAGCTGTATCCGTTTAGGAGGGCACCTATCATTTCTTGGGTTGTTAGTCATGATAGAACGTGTTGAAATATCTTTGCACTTTTCACTATTTTTCTGCATCCAGGTAGAAGTGGCAATAAAACTTAATCGAATCTAAATATGCTGGAGTCTGTGCAATGACTTCTCCGGAACAAGCATCAAATGTAGGATCCTGAGCTGTTTAATGCAGTGTCACTTGGATCACTGATTTGACTCAGTAAAGTTTAAAAATAACACAACACCAGTCCAACAGGTTTATTTGTAAGTGCAGCTGTACAAGCTTTCGGAGTGCTGCTCCTTCATTTGGTAACTAGTGCTGATGAAGCCAAGTGCTCTGAAAGCTTGTACTTCCAATTAAACCTGTTGGACTATAAACTGGTGTTGTGTGACTTTTAACTTTGTCCACCCCAGTTCAACACCGGCACCTCCACATCTTGACTTGGTAAGTCAGCCTGTGGTGATAGTAGGCAAGCTATTTGAATGCTCTTGAGAGCAGTGGACATCATACTAACTCTGTTTTGCTCATGTTTTACATTTATTGTAGATGGTAAGCTGCTGGACAAATGCGATCTGCAGGCAGCTCTGACTGACAGACTTCGGGTTGAAAAATGTGACCTCCAAACTATCAGGTATGTCAGGAGTGTACAAGCTGTAATGCCTCCATGTCATTATAGTGATGCATTCATACCATGGAGTCTTGAGGTAGGATGGTAAAAATCTAAAATTTTAATCTGTGATCCATGAATAGCCACTTAGGAAACCCCTACAGATAGGAGAGCATTCTCACACTTCAGAGTTTATGTATTTGGGCATTGTTCCTCTTATATTTCCATCATGGCAGCTATAATAGTGGTCTGCTCCTGACTGGATTTTAACTTTCTTATTCTGAGCCATTACAGGCAGCTGTGCCTTCAACAATCTAGTCCCTGAGCTCTGGAATTCAATACCTAAACTGCCTTCTCTCTCTGTCTGTGCCTGTCTCTGTCTGTATCTCTCACTCACTCGCTCTCAAAACATTCCCTATAACATATTGCCTTGAATAGGGGTTTGGCCATACAGTGTAATACGCCTTTTCCTGATGTCAGGTTTTGTTTTATTATGCTCTAGTACATAATTAGGAGCAAGTAAAGGCCATTCCGGCCAGCTCTGCCATTTAGTAAGATTGTGGCTAATTTTCAATCTCAATTCTTGCACTGTCCAAGTATTCCTTGGTATGCCAAAAATCTATTTGATCTATCTGTCGAATGGACTCTATCACTGAGCACCTTCTGGGGCTGAGAATTTCAAAGCTTCTCAAACTTCTAATGAATCCCTCCACACTCTTCCGCAGAAAATGCCAAGTGCCTTATTTTGAGATTGTGACATCAAGGTCTACACTCTCCAATCAGGGGAAACGTTCTCCCAGCATTTACCCTGAATGTTATGTATTTCAATTGGATCACTTCTTGTTCTTCTAAATTCTAGGGAACTCCACTCTAACCTACTCAATTCCCCCTCCTGGGACAAACCCCTCATGCCAGGAACCAGTCCATTGAGCTTCCAGCACACTCCCTCTTTGGATAAGATAGGCTGATCAAACCTGTAGACTGTCCTCCAGATACAGTGTTAGCAAGATCCATTGTAAGTGCATAATTTCACATTTATTATATTCCACATTCTTGTTCACTTCCTTAACCTGTCTATATTTTTGGCAGCCTCTTTGTATCCTCCTCTCAGCTTACCTTTCCACCTAACTTTGTTCTATCAGAAAACTTGAAAGTAATACAGTTGGCCTCTCATCTAGATCCTTGATAGAGATTATAAGTGGCTGAAATCCAAGAATGTTGAGACAATTTATGTTAAAAGTGTTATATAGATTGATTCCCGTTTGACTTTGTGTCTGAATGTTGTACAGTTGATTCTGTTGGATAAAGACAATGCTAAATTAAGCTACTGTGTTGATCCCCACTGAAGTGGCAATCGAGACATGACAATTAGCCTCAAAGCTACTAGTTAAAGGTTAGAAATATTAACCTCAGCTCCTGTTCCTGCTGGAATTTGTACATTCAAAGAAATTTCTGATGGAAATAGCACGGAAACAGACCCTTTGGACCAACTCGTCCATGCCAACCAGATATCCCGATTTAATCTAGTCCCATTTGCCAGCACTTGGCCCATATCCTTCTAAACCCTTTCTATTCATATACCCAACCAGATGCCTTTTAAATGTTGTAATTGTACCCCAGCCTTCACCACTTCCTGTGGCAGCCCATTCCATATACGCACCACCCTCTGCGTGAAAAAGTTGTCCCTTAAGTCCCTTTTATATCTTTCCCCTCTCACCCTAACCCTATGCCCTCTAGTTCTGGACTCCCCCACCCCATGGAAAAGACTTTGTGTATTTAACTTATCCATGCCCCTCATGATTTTATAAGCCTCTGAGGTCACCTCTCAGCCTTCAATGTTCAGGGAAAGCAGCTCCAGCGTCATTCCTCCATGATGGAAGTGTCTGCTGACATTTTCTGTCTCAGAGCAGATGATAGCATGGCTCCTCGAGTTATGTATGGAAGGCGATGGCAAATTTTGGAATTGCAATCTTGAAGAATGGGACGAAGACAATAATTTCTATTTTCACAGCATCTGTCATGAAATCGGAACATCTCAGACTGTTTCACAAGCACCAGAAAGAAATATATTGGCAATGCAGTTGTTGCTATGTGAACAAATGCCCCCTCAAGTTGCTAATCTCAGTAGTTTTGCTTTGACTATTCGAAAAGAACTTTGGTTAATGTTCCTAATTCTGTTGGCAAATAAAGTAGGATGAAACTAAGAACTGAAAGCAGGGTGACTGGTCACAGATTTACAAGGCTTGAGAGAAACTAAGTGGGATAAGTCAGAATAAATACTGGCAAAATAGAATTGTATCTGGCATCCTCTCACTTGCTCATCAGCTCTTCTCTGGTGACCTCACTGTCTCACTGTTTTGCATGTGTTTCTTTCTCTCGCAAACCTTTCTGTATTTTTAAAGTGGGCGGCACGGTGGCACAGTGGTTGGCACTGCTGCCTCACTGCGCCAGAGACCCGGTTTCAATTCCCGCCTCAGGCGACTGACTGTGTGGAGTTTGCACATTCTCCCCGTGTCTGCGTGGGTTTCCTCCGGGTGCTCCGGTTTCCTCCCACAGTCCAAAGATGTGCAGGTCAGGTGAATTGGCCATGCTAAATTGCCCATAGTGTTAGGTAAAGGAGTAAATGTAGGGGAAAGGGTGGGTTGCGCTTCAGCAGGTCGGTGTGGACTTTTTGGCCCGAAGGGCCTGTTTCCACACTGTAAGTAATCTAATCTAATCTAATCTACATTGCATGTAATCTCATCTAATCTAATCTCTTGTGTTCCTATTTATCAGTCTCCAGTATACCATACTTTGTGTATCTCTCAAGCTCGTTTTATGTTCATTCTCAGACATCCACAAACATTTCCCTTTCCTGTAGCACATAATATTTAAATATTATTAGTGCTGTAATTAGTCTGTGTGCCTTTTGGTGGCTGAGGATCTAAATCCAGGAATTCATAGGAATAGATGAATCATAGTACTTATAGTAAAGCACTAGAACTCTGAGTCATTAAAAAAAAAATAGTCATCTGTTTAAAATAGATGAGACAAGATGTTCTCTCAGAAGAATGTTGTTCTTCAAAAGATGGTGGAAACAGAGTCTTTGAATATTTTTAAAGCAGAGATGAATGGATTCTTGTTAAGCAAGGGATGAAAACTTATCAGTTATAGGTGGGAATGTGAATTTGTGATTACAGTCAACCCTTATTAAAGGCTGGAGTGTTCGAAAGGCCGAAACTACTCTTGTTCCTCATTCATATGTAGGCAGATGCCATTTGACTGCCATTCACATGCTGGTTATTTGAAAGAGTAGCCTTGCTTGGTTTGGCATGCCCATCTTTTTTATCATTACTCTGCAAGTTCCTCATCCTTGTTTTACTTCATTTTCAAATTACTTACGGAATCATCATTTGCTATCTCTTCAGGGAGATTTTTGACCTTGTCAGGATTCCAGATCCTGGCAAATCCTCAAGTCATTCAAAATATCAAATCTCCCTGTTGCTGAAAAGAGAAACACATTTCTAAAGTTTTGCATCTTTAATTTATCAACACAAATGGAAGAATGCCAAATTTCAAACATTCTCAACAGTTTTGATTTCCCTGGAGCTTGGGAGCGTGTAGTACATCACTGCTTTCTTCATAGCAAAGCCTTACCCAATCAGTCAACCTGCCAGCCATTCTCTCATGTAGTATAAAGAGTTGTATTAAGTCTTCCTTTGCTAGTGTATAAGCATGGTGCAGCTGAGACCTGTTCTTGATTACGTAAAAACCTTCACTCTGACCATTAACATGTCTATTTTTATCCCTCCCACATATTAGACCAGCCCTGCAGGGGACACAGCATGAAATACTGCGGCAAAAAGGCACTCAGACCTGGATCCAGCAACAGGATGAGTTGATGGAGTTTCACAAAAATCGCGGAGATGTAGGTGTCAACCCCAACGGTCAGGGTTCTTTGCAGTAGCTCTCAGCTGCACAGTTTTGCTATTTGGTGCGATTGAATACCTGAATCTCTTCTTCAATAGATTGGAAGGTCATGACTAAAGCTGTGTAGCCCCAGAGTCCTTATTCCTACAGCTTTAACTGTGGTTCTTCATCTCCCTTGAAGCTCTGATGTTCTGTAATTTGACAGTCGCTTATCAGCAGAAAGTCCCTCTGTTATCCTAGGCCAGCAAGGCCAATTTCATTGCTTGTTATGATCATTTGCTGTTCCTGGTTCAGGAATCATCTCTACCTTTGACCTACTGTTCTTCTGCTTCTGGTATTTGCATCAAATCCCTATTTATAATGAGTTTCTGCAACCTCAGTGTTGATTAGATTAGATTAGATTACTTACAGTGTGGAAGTGGCCCTTCAGCCCAACAAGTCCACACCGACCCTCCGAAGAGCAACCCACCCAGACCCATTCCTCTACATTTACCCCTTTACCTAACACTACGGGCAATTTAGCCTGGCCAACTCACCTAACCTGCACATCTTTAGACTGTGGGAGGAAACCGGAGCACCCGGAGGAAACGCATATAGACTCGGGGAGAGTGTGCAAATTCCACACAGACAGTTGCCCGAGGTGGGAATTGAACCCGGGATCTCTGGCGCTATGAGGCAGCAGTGCTAACCACTGGGCCCCCGTGTGTGTGATGACACTGAGAGACAAGCTCCCCGAGGTGAGGTCAAGTCTCAAGTGTATTTGTGAACTGTGAGGGAGTAACCATCCCACACAAAGTTTAAAATGATGAAGACCATGACACTGAGGCAGAGGTTGAGTATTGGGAAGCTGTGTCCATATAATATACAAGAATTCTGCCTTGATGTCTTCAGGAGAAAGTACATTAAACTTTCTTAGATTGCTGGTTTAGCCTCTGCTGGAACATTGTCCACCTGTGGGAAATATACTATCGGAAGGTTGTCATGACCTTAGAGGGGGTACAGAGGTTTAACAGAATGGGACTAGCGATGAGGGATTGAGACTGGAAAAGCTGGAATTATTATCCCTAGAACTCAGCTGTTACGATGGAAATTTAATAGAGCTGTTAAAATTTATGAAGAGTTTTAGTAGAAGAAATCAAGAAAAATTGGCAGGAGGGTCAGTGCTCAGAGGATGGCAGAGGGAAGATGAGAATTTTTATTATGCTGTGACTTATGATGATCTGGAACGTATTGTCTGAAAGCACAGAGGAAGCAGATAACATTAAAAATGGAATTGAAAAAATAAAGTAATCAGGGCTCTGGGGAAAGAATGGTGGAATGGATTAATTGCATGGCTTTGACAAAGAGCCAACCTGGGCCTGATGGACTGAAAGCTGATCTCCTGAGTTGAAAGATACTTTGTTGTGTTGTCCCACATTAACTTTAGCTTTCATTGAGGAATTTTGTGTCAGAGACATAAGTTCAACAGTGGCAAAACATATCTGGATCTTTGTCAGTACAATGTGTAAGAAATCAACATATTAGAATTTAGAGTGTTCCTGAAATCCTAGCATATTTTTAAAACAAATTTGTTAAAGGGCTGTGTGCATGAACAGCATAGCCAACATTTATTGCCTTTTCACTAGCAGACCAGACCAAACCAGGTCAGGATGATAAATTTCCTTTGCTAGCATCGGCCAAGCAGTCTCCCCTGCTGCCATGCATTGAAAAAGATGGATTGCTGATTGGGGTATTTATTTGTGGTGGTAGCTACCTTGGGCCAGCATAAGTGTCCTATTAATTAGAGAATGGTGGAGGGAGGCTTGTACAGAAAGTTTGGGCACAGAAACAGCCCATTGTAGAACGTAATATTACAGTACAGACATAGCTCATTAGCCCATAATGTCTGTTCTGGTGTTTGACTGCACTTGAGCCATGTTCTCCTATTGCTTTGATTGCTGCCTGTATCCTTCAATGTCCCTCTTTTTGATAAACTACCTAATTCCACTTCAAAAGAATGGAAAAGTGTTTTAACAACAGGTTGTTGCCCCAGTTTGCATTTCAATTAAGTAATACATTTAATGTTTTTTAATGACATTAATTTTATTCCTCCTTGTTACTGTTTTTTTTGCCAGTCAAAATCACGTGTCACATTTTGCCTTACAACTCTTCATAACATTGATGGTTTTAGATTCAAACAGTCACTACTTAAGTGAACGTTATTCCCACCCCCATCCATCATTCTTGCTTTGTTGCTTCATTTACTTCAGTTAAATGTACCTTAACAGTTAGGCATAATTGATTGGATTTATTTAAATAAATTAAAATATGCACACAGTAGATGCCATGGTTTTGTACTGTATGGGGTCTTGTAATTAATTTTTTTTTCTCCTTTCTCTCTTGCCCAGCTCACACAAAGCATGATCGAACTCAATAGCAGACTGCAGCAAAAAGATAGAGAAATCTTGACCAACGAGGCAAAGTAAGTTAGACCATAACACATAGGAGTGGAAATTAGGCCATTCAGCCCATTGAGTCTGCTCCGCCATTCAGTCATGGCTGATAAGTTGCTCAACCCCATTCTCCCCCTTTCTCCCTGTAACCCGTGATCCCATTGATACTCTATCGCAGTTTTAAATATACTCAATGACCTGGCCTCCACAGTCTTCTGTGGCAATGAATTCCATAGACTCACCACTCTCTGGCTGAAGAAGTTTCTCCTTATCTCCATTCTAAAAGGTCTTCCCTTTACTCGAAGGCTGTGCCCTCAGGTCCTAGTCTCTCCTACCAATGGAAACATCTTCCCAATGTCGACCCTGCCCAGGCCATTAACTAATCTATATGTTTCAATTAGATTCTCCCTCATCCTTCTAAAGTCCATCAAGTATAAACCCAGAATCCTCAAACTTTCCTTATTTGTTAAGCTTTTCATTCCTGGGACCATTCACACGAACGTCCTCTGAGCATGTTCCAGGGCCAGTACATCCTTCCTGAGATATGGGGCCCAAAACTGCACACGATATTCCAAATGTGGTCTGAATCCAAATGAGCCTCACAGAGCCTCAAAAGTACATCCCTGTTTTTATATTCAAGTCCTTAAAATAAATGCCGCCATTGCATTTGCTTTCCTAACTGCATTTGCTTTGCTGACTTAACCTGCAAGTTTACCTTGAGAAAATCCTGGACTAGAACTCCCAAGTCTCTTTACACTTCAGACTTCTGAATCTTTTCCGCATTTAGAAAATAGTCCATGCCTCTATTCTTCCTACCAAAGTGCATGACCTCACACTTTTCCACATTGTACTCCATCTGCCATTACTTTGCCCACTCTCCTAACCTGTCCAAATCTTTCTGCAGCCTCGCCACCTCCTCAATGCTCCTGTCCCTCTACCTATCTTTGTATCATCTGCAAACATAGCCAGAATGCCCTCAGCTCCTTTAGCTAGATTGTTAATGTATAAAGTGAAAAGTTGTGGTCCCAACACAGCCTTGCGAAACACCACTTGTCACTGGCTGTCATCCTGAGAAGGACCCTATTATCTCCACAATCTCCCCACCGTCATTCTTCGTTGGTCCAGTGTTCACTTTTGCCTCTTTTTTGCCCTTTATATACATCGAAAGAACCTCCTAGTCTTCCTTTATACTACTGGCTAGCTTGCCTTCATTTTAACCTTCTCTCTTCTTATTTCTTTTTTCTGTTGCTGTCTGTCCGTCTTTGTAAGCTTCCCAATCCTCTAGTTTCCCACTGCCCTTCGCCACATTATATGCTTTCTATTTTGCTTTTATGCTATCCCTGACTTCCCTAGTCAGTCATGCCTCATCCTCCCTGTACCATGCTGCTTTTTCCTCGGGATGAATCTCTGCCGTGTCTCCTGAATCACTCCCAGAAACTCCTGCCATTGCTATGGCTTTGCTGCCAGGCTCCCCTCCCAGTCTATTCTATCCACTTCCTCCTGCATGCCTCTGTATTTGCCTTCATTCAGCTGAAATACCATTATCTCTGATTCTATTTTCTCTCTCTCTCTCAAATTGCAGAATAATTCAATCATATTATGATCACTGCCTCTGAAGGTGCTCCTTAAGCTCCCTTATCAAGTCAGCCTCATTGCATAACACGATATCTAATATTGCCTGTTCCTTATTGGGCTCCATCACAAGCTGCTCCAAAAATCCATCTTATAGACGTTCCACACATTCTTTTTCTTGCATTCCACTACCAACCTGATTTTCCCAGTCCACTTGCATATTGAAATCCCCCATGATCACTCAAACTTTAACTTTACCTTTCCTACACATGTTTTATATCTATTGGTATATATTGTGTTGCAGCTCCTGAGTACTATTTGGAGGCCTGTACATAACTTCAGCTATGTTTTTTTAACCTTTTGCAGTTCCTCAATTCTACCCACACAGAATCTACACCATTTGACTCTACTTCATTTCTTACTATTGATTTAATTTCAGTTCTTACTAATAAGGCAACCCCACCCCCTCTTCCCACCTGCCTATCTTTTCGATAGGATGTACATCCTTGATTACTCAGTTCCCAATTCTGATCCCCTTGCAGCCACATCTCCATGAAGCCCACCACAACATACCTGCCAATTTCAATCTGTGCCACAAGTTCATTTACCTTATTCCTAATACTGCGTGCATTCAGGTATAACATCTCCAGTCCTGTATCAACCTTCCCTTTTCTCATTGTTGCTTGTTTGTCCAGTGTGCTTGAAGTTTGGTTGCTAACCCTTCCCATTCACTCTGGCCTGGAGATTTTAATAACCTCTCCTGAGTTCTGCACTCTTACCTCCTTTAATTCAGGTTTTCTAATTTCCCTTAGAACTGAGCTGTCCCCACTGCCCCTTACTACCACCACCATTTAGTTTAAAGCCCTGCCTACAGCCCTAGTTATATGATTCTCTAGAACCCTGGTCCCAGCATGGTTCAGGTGAAGACCGTCCCATCGGAACAGGTCCCTTCCTCCCCAGTACTGGTACCAATGTCCCATGAATTCAAACCCATTTCTCCCACCCCAATCTTTGAGCCATGCTTAACCTTATTGGTCCTGTGCCAATTAGCTTATGGCTCAGGTAGTAATCCCGAGATTATTATGTTTTCGGTTCTGCTTTTGAATTTAACTCCTAACTGTTCATACTCCCTTAGCAGAACCTCTGGCCTAGTTTTATCTATGTTGTTGGTACCTATGTGGACCAAGACCACTGGCTCGTTAGTGGGCAAATTAGAGTCAGACTCATTTTAGATTTGAAGAGAGGATATTTAGATGCCCATCTGCCTGCAATTGAGCGTATTTTTGCATTGAACTGAAAGAGAATATCTCTCTCTATGATAGTACAATCCTGCAACCCATGATTCATCTTTAAACCGTGTCCTTGACTCTGCTGTAAATCCTTTGAATTTTATCTTATAATTACGTGCTTTCATTTGAAATCCTTCAATGGCAGAAGCTCTCTGCTTATTTCACACTTTGAATTGTTTCTGATTTTTGTATTGATATATTCAGTCAGAATCACTCAGACCAACAATGGCAGATTGGATTTTATAAATGAGGAAATTTGGAGGCTCATGTATTAAAGGGCTAAAGGAAAGTTGGAATACACAGTGTATGCTGGAAACGTAGCTTCAAATCAAAGGAGATAACTCTGTTCTTTAACATCTTGTGGTCTTACATTCAAATGGGTGAACCTTGTTCTTACTGTTTCCCTGCACCTGTATTTTCTCTTACTCCTGAAATCGGATGTGTTATTAAGTTTCTTTCAGCCAAGTCTTCCCAAGGTGGAGATCAGGACCCCAAGTGGGGTCATGTGTGAAATGTTGTGATTGTGATGGCCATCACAGATAAATCCACTCTCACTCTCAGAGATATTTTGTATCTTTACCCCATTTTTGTAGCCTCCCTGTTGTCCAATGTAATTGTGAGACATATCCACCTGCTGAACACATGCAGTCTTTGTAAATTACCCAAGTAAACCTGCACTTTGCATCCTACTGTGTTTCAGAATGGTAGAGTACCACAAACGGATTAAGAGGCTGGAGGTGGAATGCCAGGAGCTGCGGACTAACCTGCAGGACTTGGAGCGAGCCAATCACATACTGAAAAATGAATACAACACTCTCCACATCACATTCAGCACCCTTGAAGAACGACTGCAGAAGATGGCTGATGAGAACCGTGAGCTAATCACACGGTGGATGAGTGAGAAAACACAGGACACAAAGAGGCTGAGTACAGAGAATGAAAAGGACTCCAGGTAAATGCTACAATTCAATTGCACTTGCTTTACTGCTGTCGTGTGAAAAGTAAAATAGGTGGGGAGATAAGCAATTGCTAAAATTTTGTATTTTCCATCCCTCTCAGTCTGATGGCTGACTCACAACGTTGTAATTAGTCAATCACTTCATAATTTTGTTTCTTCCCATGTTTAAAAGATGAAGCCTTTCAATATCTGCCGCAAGCCCACAGTTCCCCTTCCCTTTGAGGCACTGTCCTGAGTTCTCACTGTTGGCCTCACTATCTTGTCTGTTGCTAAAGTATGGAGCTCACTTTCCTCTTTTGTAAAGTAAACCGAATCCTTTCTGCTTGACACCTTTTTGCAGAGCAATCCCATTGTTGTTGCTTTTTGTGGCAGACCATTTATCCTCCTGGGAGGAATTGGAACCTTGCCCATGATGCTGACGAATCACAAGCGCACGGGTCTGCCGCTTGCTGAGAAGGTGAAGGTTGTCATGGCCCATGCTGTTTAAGGCTTGAGTCCTAATCTCTGATCTTCTAAAATTTCTCCTGCATTCCTGAACAGAATATAAGATGAAGGAACTTTGTTATCTATAGAGTGCGATGATGATGGCATGAACCAGTTTCATCTGTTAGGCCAAATACCTGTTTCTACGCTGAGATTCTGTGAATTTGATATATGTTATTTTTCTCTCAACTGCAGCTTCCCATCTCTTAGTTCCTTTCCTTCCTGTCCTGTCCCTGATCAATGCAGTGATGTTCAGATCTCCTTTGAACTTGAATTATTTGTTCGTTTTTGATTGAAATCAGCAACTTCACATGATCTTGCTTCTATCTGACTCTCACTGCCCAGAATTCAGCCTAGTATTCTGACCGTTTTATTCTAAAAACTAATTGGTGATGGATGATATTGGAGGTACTGTTTACTTACTCTTATATTTATTTGAAGAGTGAAACATTTACAGGCATACACCTCCGTTTCCTTATTAAAAGCAAACCACTGCAGAAACCCATTCCGTTCCTGCTCAGTTTCTCCACTGCTTTGTTTTTATTACTGTTTCCTTATTATTTTCTTTTGTTTGTGCTCAAGTGAAAGCCCATTAAGTGCTCTCTTCCTGGATATAGTAAACGCAATGGATGTAGAATTTACACTGACAACTGCTCTTACTCCTTCATTCCCAGGATCTCAGAAAACATTGAATTTTTTTATCCTTTAAACACTTCCGTGCCAGCTCATCAAGACTTCCTGTTTTAACTTTTCTGTACTCTTACTTGTTTTGTGAGCCTTCGCTTGCCAGTTTGGCTTCTGATATAGATTGGAGCAAATGGTCATCTGGCTGAACCACTGGTGGTCCATTGAATGAAAAGCAGAATCCAGTAGATGCTGCACAACTGAAATGAAAACATGAAAATTCCTGGAAATATTCAGCAGGTCGTCATGAAAGGCCATGACTTGAAAGGTTCAATCTGTTTTTCTCTCCACAGATGCCCTGACCTGCTAGGTATTTTCAGCAATTTTCTCTGTATTTCTAGTCCATTGATTTCTTGCTGAAGCCGGTACTTTATAGCATAGCAGCTTGGTATACCAGAGTCGGAGACAGTAAGCGACTGGTAAGACAGGAAGCCTCATGGGCAATTAAGAGTCAAGCACATTGGCTGTGGGTTTGGAGTCACATGTAGGGTAAGGATGGCAGATTTTCTTCCTCCGTGAACCAGATGGGATGTTTATAACAATCAACAATGGCTGCTATCAGACCAATTTTTAATTCCAGATTTTACTGAACTTAAACATCAACATGTCCTCAGAACACATTAGCCTGGGTTTTTGGACAATGAGTCTGGTATAATTATCACTACACCACTCCTTGCTGTTAGTTTGCCTCATGCCAATTGTTTCTTGCAGTGTATTTAAAATCTGTTCTTGTTTGTGTAATTTATTCCTTACTGTTTTTGTCATTATCCAGATACTCATTCACTGTACAAAATCTCATTGCTGCTTCTTTTTATGGCAGACCATTTATCCTCCTGGGAAGAATTGGAACCTTGCCCACGATGCCAACGAATCACAAGCGCACAGATCTGCCACTTGCTGAGAAGGTGAAGGTTGTCATGGCTCTGCAAGGCCCAAAAGTCTCCTACGCCTCAGTGGCCAAGATGTTCAACATCTCCAAGAGTCAGGTGGGACGCATCAGCCAGAACAGGGAGAGCATCCTGGAAGAATGGCGACAGAACGCCAATCCCAACCGCAAGAGGAAGAGGAAGGGGAAGGACATTGAGGTGGAGGACGCTCTTCTCTTGTGGTTCCAGCACGCTGTGGCTGAAGGAGTCCGCATCTCTGGCCCCATGCTAAAGACAAAGGCCAAGGAGTTTGCGGAGGAGCTACATCACAATGACTTTGAGCCAACTGATGGATGGCTCTCGCGATGGAAAGCTCGGAACAACATTGTCTTTAAGAAGGACCCCAACGAGCGGCACGATTGTGATGGCTCTGTGGCAAATGGGCTGACTCCTGAGAGACCTGAAGCCGAGGCCAGAGTCACTGATATTGGCCACAATGTGACCTTGCTCGATGCAATCCAAATGCTGTATCGGGCCTATGGGGGCATGGAGCAGACTCCCTGTGCTGACCCACACCATGGAGACAAGTTGAAAAAGCATGCAATCTGTCTGGGTCCCAGACTCCCCGGGGGCGACCTTGACTCGACTAATTTCTGTCCTCACTTGCTCCCAGCAAAACAGGAGGAGCCTCCTGGCATGCAGCCCAAATCTGAGGACAGTTGTGTGACAACCAAGAGGCCCCGCCTGGAGATCAAAGTGCAAGAGCGTGAGGCTGACAGAAGGTCACCAAGCATAGCCCCTGTCATCACCAATAACGAGGTGTTAGAGTGTGTGAGCAAGCTGGGAAACTGGCTTCAGCTGCAAGGACCATCGGGAGTTTACGAGCCAATGCTGTGCATGCTACAGGAAATGCAGACTGCAGTGGCAACTTTCCTGAGGTAGACATTAGGGTCTTGCTGATGATACAAAGAAAGGTTTTTTTTAAAAAAGAAATGAAACTGAAAAATGCTGAAATTGTACCTGTAAAGATTAACCCTCTAATGGACCTTTCTTGGAACTTAAAAATCAGGAGGCCAAGAGAGCAGGGTCTTGTGAAGATGTTTCATTTTGATGGGTGGCTGTGCCTTCAGACTCCAAGGTCCCAAGCTCTTTCACCAGACCTTCTGTCTCTGTCCTTCTGATTAAGACATTTCTTAATACCTACCTCTCTAATTGCCACCAATCTTAATACCCCTACCTGTTTACTTGGCTTGGCATAAAATTTGTTTGGTTATTCTTCTGTGAACCAACTTTGGACCTTATACTATTTTAATGACTCTCTACGAGTGCAAATTGTTGGTGTTTGATTCCAACCACAACATCAACATCTGGAAGATACTTCACTGATTTTTTTTTAGATTAGATTAGACTTACAGTGTGGAAACAGGCCCTTCGGCCCAACAAGTCCACACCGACCCGCCGAAGCGCAACCCACCCATACCCCTACATTTACCCCTTACCTAACACTACGGGCAATTTAGCTTGGCCAATTCACCTGACCCGCACATCTTTGGACTGTGGGAGGAAACCGGAGCACCCGGAGGAAACCCACGCAGACACGGGGAGAACGTGCAAACTCCACACAGTCAGTCGCCTGAGTCGGGAATTGAACCCGGGTCTACAGGCGCTGTGAGGCAGCAGTGCTAACCACTGTGCCACCGTGCCGCCCACGGTGTATCTCTAATGCTTTCTGTTTTCTGACTGAATTGATTTCTCAAATGTTTTTATATATTTATCTGAGACACATTGTATACTACACAGTAGTCAGAATATAAAAAAAGTCCTATTATAGAAAACAAAACTCTGCTAATTTATTTAGAGAAGCCTTTTTTTATACTTACAATAATAAAGAAGTAACTGAGTCCAGTGGAGGCTACATTTTAGCATTTAGTACAATTAAATCAGTAAGTTGGCTGGGTTTAATGTTTGTAAGGGCTTAAAAGAGATGATCAATTCAGTACCAAAGACTGTATTGCGTGTATTAACTGCCAGATATTATGTTAAATTGAAAAGCACCACAACTGCAACTTAAATGGATCAGTTCACCCTTATAAGGGCTGAGATATTGACAGTATTATACCATAGAGTATGTAGAACAGTCTCGGCTGGTGTGAAGCAAACTGCACTGTACAACTTCATGTTTGATGCTGTTTCCACTTCACACAATAAAGTAGTGCAGTGTTTTAATCCTGCTGTAAACCACATGTTCTTTATGATCTCTGTGTTAGTGTTGGTGTAGAACTGTTGATGCTGAGGAAGTAAGATTCCGACTTCAAACAGTGGGAGGTTTAACATTGATTCCAAAACCATTTAAACAAATGAAGCTGTTAGTATGGCAAGTGTTATTGCTACACAAGACAAAATAAGAGCTTCTGCTGTAGGGGATGACATTAGTAGGGGTAGACGATTGGTTAACTAACAGGAAATGTCAGGATGGCAAGATGTATGTGAGAGGAGCATCAACTCCTAACAACTTATTTATACATAACTTGGATGACAGGACCAAATGTATCTTGTTGCTAAATTTGCTGATTAGATTAGATTACTTAGTGTGGAAGCAGGCCCTTCAGCCCAACAAGTCCACACCGACCCGCCGAAGCGCAACCCACCCATACCCCTACATTTACCCCTAACACTACGGGTAATTTAGCATGGCCAATTCACCTGACCCGCACATCTTTGGATTGTGGGAGGAAACCCACGCAGACACGGGGCGAACGTGCAAACTCCACACAGTCAGTCGCCTGAGGCAGGAATTGAACCCAGGTCTCTGGCACTGTGAGGTAGCAATGCTAACCATAGTGCCACCATGCCGCCCACAAGATGACACAAAGATATGTAGGAAAGTAAGCTTTGATGACAACATAATGATTTTGTGTGGGATGTAAATTGGTCAAGTGAGTTGGCAACAATTTGGCCAAGTATACATGATAAAATATGAAAGTATCCACTTTGGCAGGAAGAATTAGAAAGGCATATTATTCAAATAGGGGAAGATTGCAGAACTCTGCTGTATGGAAGGATCTGGTATTCTGATACACACATCCCTAAATGTTAGTATATGGGGACAATAAATGATTAGGAAAACAAATGTAATGTATCATTTGTTTCAAGAGGAATGGAATATAAAAGTAGGGGAGTTTTGTTACAGTTATATAGGTTATTGATGAGATCACATCAAAAGTACTGCATACAGTTTTGGTGGTCTTACATAATGGTATTACAAGCAGATCAGAGTTGGTACTCAGCTGATTGCTGGGACATGGAAACGTTGGATACATTGAGCCCATATCCACTGGAATTTGGAAGAATGAGAGCTGACATTATTGAAACCTATGAGATCCTGAGAGGGCTCAATAAGGTGGATAATGAAAGCATGTATCTCCTTGTGGCAAAGACAAGTACTTGGTGACACAGTTTAAAAATAAAGGGGTCTCCCATTTTAGAGAGATTTTTTTTTGTGATAGTCAAGCATCTGTGGAATTGTCTTCCCAGAGAGTACAGTATTAGAGACATTGTTGTTGAATATTTTTAAGACAGAATTTGATAGATTTTGTTTTACAAACAATGAAGTATGGGGTTAAGCACTAGAATAGAGTTGAGGCCACAACCAGATCATTCCATCTTATTGAATGGTAAAGCAGGGTTGAGGAACCAACAACCTGCTCCTCTGTCCATTCTTACATTCCTATATAATTAAGTTGTATTGGCTATTTGGTTGACAGACTTGTTGCTCCTAGTAACTGATGCCTCACAGGCATCTTTTGGATGGACTTAATAAGCCATATTTGTGCAGAGGGTCCCCAGCCAGGGGTGCAGTTTAGGTTTCCTCCTATACAGTACTTACATTCACACTCACAGCAACAATCAGCTTCCATAATTACTGTCCAACACACAACAAATTGAAACTTATAACTTTGCGCATGAAATGAATGAGTTAATGTGCAGCAAGATGAACAGTTGTTTTAGTGAGCTATGTATTGGTCTCAAGTATTTGGCAGAAAAAGACCTTCTGTAATTTCAGGCAAAGCTGCAATTTGAGTTTATTACAAGGGGCTAACTTATATAGGCGCAAGTTAACAGATAAACAGCAGCTGAGTGTTAAACTTACACTAATACTTTCAAATTATTTCTGAAAGCAAAATAAAAAAGTGTTGTTGAACCCTCAGCTGTATCCAGATAAATGTAAAATGGGTTCCAGAGTTGTGACGGGTTCTGTTGAATCAGAAAAATGAAAATTGTGAGAGAACTCCAGTCATGGCAAACATCTGTTACAGATCTTTATTGGCCTGGCAGCACAGTTCAGCTGTAAACCTTTTATAACCAGAAGATGGTTCAGACCTGTAACATCCAATTAGAATGTGATTGTATTGAAGTAGCTAGTCACCATTTACTGTCTGTCTTTGAATTAAAATGGCCACTTGGATGATGCACAAGCAGGCTGTCCAGATAATTACAACAACTTTTACCAACATGAGTCCCTGCCTCGACTGGAAACATGCCCCCATTATGAAAAAAATACACACTGACATTAACGTTAAAGTGCACATTAACACTTGCTGGAAAATATTGGTTATAAGTACTATCTATGTCCTGATTGATTTTTTAAAAACTTTTATTTGTGCACTTTACTGTCAGTCTCACATACTGGAATCATGCCAATATGGTTGAATTAATGTGTTTGCCTGGTGGAAATATTTGATGGGCTCTTGCTCTCAATAAATTCTAACGGTTGACCAGTAATGTAATCACTTACCACCATGTCAATAGATATAAAATAATGCTGCTGACACAACTGGTGATTGAGGATACTGACCTGATCACTGCACATCCCAGAAATGACACTAGCAATAATTGCTGCTGTAATTATCAATTTGATTTACAAAGACTTTTGCAGTGGGCATGTAGCAGCACGGTGCCTCAGTGGTTAGCCTTGCTGCCTCACAGTGCCAGGGACCTAGGTTCAATTTCACCCTGGGGTGGCTGTTTGGAGTTTGCACATTCTCCATGTCTGCATCCCTGGTTTCCTGCCATAGTCAAAAGATAGGCAGGTTAGATGGATTGGCCAGGCTAAATTGCCCATAGTGTCCACGGACGTGTAGGCTAAGTGGTTTAACTATGGTAAATGTGGGGATATGGGGATAGGGTCGGGGGGGGGTAAGTCTGGGTGATCTTTGGAGGGTCAGTGTGGACTTGATGGGCTGAATGGCCTACTTAAGCATGTCTAGATTCTATGCATGTATAATATTGTGAATGCTGGATGTGTGCAAATGACTAGTTTTCAGCTCATCTTTTATGTTTTTATGTCATTATAGGGAGGAGACATGCTCCTGGTTTCTCAATGCTAAAAGGACTAATTATCAGGAAAACTGAACAGAGAGAACAAATCTGTTTGTTTCTCCTGCTAATTATGTTCTTTCAATATTCTAGCAAAATGAGAAAATTGAGAGATGATCTAGTAGATAGTCAAAGGTTAGTAGATAACTTTTAAAATGTTTCCACTTGTTGGGGAAATCCAAACTTTGGGATCATAAATTTGAGAGTCATCAAAATCCAATTTGGAATTCAGGAGGAATCTCTCCACAGAACGTGGATAGAACGTGGAATTTGATACCATATGGAGTATTTAAGTCACTTTGCATAGGTACCTCAAGGAGAATCAAGATAAATGCATTAGGGAGAAAGGAGTAGGGTTTGTTAATATAATTCGATGAAGGAGGCTTGTGTGGAGCATAAACATATATGAGAAAAGACTTCTTCTTGGGACCATGGGTTTGTGTGATATGCCACTAATGAAGTGTTGATTCACAGGTGTTGAAAAGCTGGATAAATGTCTGATCAGCAACAGGATTAGAGGTTAGAATGTTAAGTCTGGATAGATATAATCCGATGTATTGAAGATATTGACTCAGCTATAATGTCAGGCCAAGGGCACGAATTGGAAGGTCTAGTAAGGTAAATTCAGGAATTACTTAGTTGAGCTTTTGGATTGGAAAACAGTTGCATAGAAATATCCCTCAACAAATTGAATGAATTATTGCATAGAGTGTACTTCAGTTAGGGCAAGTATTGGCTTTTCTTATCTCAGGAGCACAGTATTGTTTGTGAATTTATCATTAAATCACAGATAAGGAGCAAATGAAGAGAATATTCCATAGTGAAAATGCATATTAAGTTTATTTTGTTAGTAATTGTCTTTATTGTTAATGGCTCCTGGTTACCTAAGTACAGTAGCTGAAAATGTGTTGCTGGAAAAGCGCAGCAGGTCAGGCAGCATCCAAGGAACAGGAGAATCGACGTTTCGGGCATAAGCCCTTCTTCAGGACCTACCTAAGTACAGTAACCTGACACATCTCCAGTGTAGTGTGAAAGTAAGCCACTTCATGCATTTGATAATTAAGAAAAAGCATTGTTTTTTTGGCTCAGTTGGAAAGTTACGGGTTCAAGCCCAACCTCAGTGACTTGACCTTATCCCACACGGAAGAGTGCTACACTGTCCAAGTGAATGTAAATGAATTGAAGAACTTATATCCACCTAATATTTATCATGTTGCGTCTGAGTTCCAGATGAGGCAGCACAGAGTAGAGTTACTGGCAGATCAGGCAAAGAATTCAAGAGCAAATGTTTTGAATTGAGTTGTGGGACGTACTTGTACATAGGAGCTTCTGCATCAATTCAAGGAGGCTAATGGCACTTGGGTCGAAGGTGTCAGCTATGTGATGATAGCTCCAACTGTACTGCACGAAAAGTATTGACTTTTCTTTGTGCTCAAGCCCTCAAGTGGGACTTGATTCAGAAAAAGAGTGCTACTAACTGTGCCACAGCTGATCTCTAACCCTGTTATAATGAAGAGGAATCCAAATTTGCCGTGAGGGAGCAACAGGTCAGTGAAGTGGGAGGAAACTCAATGTGGATTTCAAATAGAGGCGCTGTGTAATTCTGTGGTCAAAGTTAACATAACCATGTTATAATCCAACAGATTTATTTGAAGGTGGAAGCTATAGTGTCCACTCTGATCCAACACGAACACCTCCACATCTGTGAATAGTGGTAGGGTAAACACTGGGCTGAAGCTGGCGGTGCCTTGATCAAATATGGCAACTGGCGACTTTATCAAACATGGCGGCGCAGCGATGGGGGCATGGCCCAGCACTTCATGTCTGCGCATGTGCAGCCTCAGTAGGCCCGCGTTAGTGAGAGGCACCGTCGCTGGTCCCGGAGCGGGAGCGGAGAGCGCGGCTTCGGCCGGACAGAGGGAGAGAGATGGCAGCGGCGGCGCAGGGCTGGAGGAGAAACATCAGCGAGCAGCTGCGGCTCCGGGACCGGCTGCAGCGCCAGGCCTTCGAGGAGCTGATCCAGGCGTGTGAGTGTGAATGCGGGCCCGGCCTGAGGGGAGCGGAGCGGAGCGAGGCCCGCACCTGGAGCTGGGCCTGAGCACCGACGCCACGGCTGCCTTGGCGGTTCTGAGCATCCCTTGGGGGGAAGGGGGGGCGGTGTCGGCGCTGCAGCGAACTCGAGCCCCGGGCTCCTGCGGGGCCCACAGTGTGAGCCACTGGACAAGCAGATGGATGGTGTCCTTGACCCCTGTAGGGCATCCTCCCTCCGTCCCTCCCTCTGCAGCATTGTAACCTCCCACCAGATTAATAACTCACCATCCCGTCCTTTCTTTACTTCTCTATCTTTCCTGAAAGCCTGGTGTCCAGGAATATTTAGGACCCAGCCCTGTCTTTTTCTTTCTGAGCCAGGGTCTCTGTCATCGCCAGAGCATCATAGTTCTGCCATGAAGGCAGGCCTCAAGCTGGTGTCTGTAATAATATCTCACAATCCCTACAGTGTAGGTTCATCGAGTCCACACCGACCACCCTCCTCCTCCGTCCCTGTAAGGGACATGGCTAATCCAGCTAACCTGCACATCTCTGAACAATTTAGCATGGTCAATCCACCTAACATGTGGGAGGAAACCCACGAGGATAATGTGCAAACTCCACACAGATGGTTACCTGAGAGTGGAATCAAACCCAGGTCTCTGGCGCTGTGAGGCAGCAGTGCTAACCCCTGAGCCACTAAGGACTCTTTCATCAGTGCCTGAATCCTTCATCTAGTTTCCAGTGCTATGACTCACTGAGTGGTTGGGGAAAGTATAGAGGAGCTAATTTGCACTTTGTCACTACTCAGCTGTACGTCAATTAAATACTTCAACCATTCACCTGTAGACCAGATAATATAAAGTGCAGAGTGGAGAGAGTTTCTAAAGTGTGAATTTTGTGGATCAGTGTGTTTCTACCTTGGAACAAAGAAGGCGTTGCTGGTTCTGAAAAATCAGAAAGTACATCGAGTCAGTGGAGGAAAATCTGGGGACAGTGATCATATCATAAAATTAGGCTAGCTGTGTCTTGTCCTTTCCATAATCAAGATTCAAATATATTTGATTGGAGGAGGGCCAGTCTTGGTGTGCTGAGAACAGGTCACAGCCTGAAACTGAAATTGATGGCTGATTTAAATATGCCTTTCAAAAGTGAACCTGATAGTACTTGAGAGAGAATGTGCTGGAGACCATGCTTACAACTTGGGATAAGAAAGCAGCAAAAGGATGTGGAATTAGAACTTCTGTTTTTGTTGGGAGTAAGTACTAATATGGCCTAAATCTTATTTGCCAAATACCCTCCCTCCCCCACTTCACACTTTCACTGCTCAGCCCACCAACTTCCACAATTTTACATGCGTGCACTTGCGCTGCTTGAACCTAAACAGGTTGTCGCAGTTGCCCAAACACTCTAGCTCTGCGTCCCTTAGCTTACAATCTGTTCAATGCTTGAATAATGCTCATTTTGTCAATCTTGCATCTCTTTTTACGTCCTTTTGCTTTTCTGTTGTCTGTGAGGATCTTCACCTATATTATAATACTCTGGCCATCTCATCCTAACAATGAGGAGATTAACATTGTCTGGCACTGCACCTGATCATATGGAATCCTTAAGTGTAGAAGCAGGCCATTTGGCCCTTCAAGTCCACTCCAGTCCTCCAAAGAGTATCCCCATCTAGATCCACCCTCCTATCCTATCCCCGTAACCCTGCATTTCCCATTGGCTAATCCGTCTAGCCTGCACATTCCTGGATATTACAGGCAATTTAGCATGGCCAGTTCACCTAACCTGCATACCTTTGGACTGTAGGAAGAAACCGGAGCACCCAGAGAAAACCCATGCAGATATGGGCAGAATGTGCAAACTCCACACACAGTTACTCAAGGCTGGATTCGGAACACACTGTGAGCACTAACTAGAATGCTTTACCAATGGAAATCCCCCATATCCCCCCAAGATTGTCTTCAACTGGTGACTGAAGTTTGCTAACATATATGTGATAAGGCAATCTTTTCTTATTTAATTTCCAAAATTGTATTCTATCAGACCCATAATATGATTTGGAGCAATGACTTAGGTTTGTACTGTTAGTAAAAACTAAAATTGTTAGTGGTTTTCTGAGACAGCAGCCATATGTCATTGCTTTTGCACTGTAACTGTAGCAGCCTTGCATTTAATTCCTACTAGAACCAATAAAACTCTCTCTGCTTTGTTCATTAAAGTAGCATTGAATGGTTTTCCTTCCATTAACCAGTACTTTTGATATATTGACCCTATCCATACGCAGACTGTGCAAAACAAATTTTTGCTGTGTCATATTCTTTGTCTTCAAAATCTTTATAAAGCTAACTTTATTTTATATATGTCTATGTGAAAGTGAGGATAGCAGATGCTGGCGATCAGAGTCAAAAGGTGCAGTGCAGGTAAAGCACAGCCGGTCAGGCAACATCTGAGGAGTGGGAGAGTCTATGCTTCGAGCATAAGCATTTCTGATGAAGAGCTTATGCTCGGAATGTTGACTCTCCTGCTCCTCAGATGCTGCCTGACCGGCTCTGCATGTTCATATATCTCCTTACCCCAGACAGGGACTTTGTCTTACCCTCTAAAGGTGATGTACCTTATGATATTCTACTACACAAAATGCTGATGTGTAAGTGTGAATTTTTGAACATTTCTGACTTTGTGAGAGTTTGATCTATGTTTGAACATAGCAGGTATTGCTCACGAGATGGGTATGGTTGAAGATGGATGTTTCCCCTGGTTTTGGGATCTACAACCATGGGGCACCGTTTCAGAATAAATAGCAAGCTATTTAGGACTGAGATAAGGAAGGTTTTATTCATATAGTGTCATGAATTCTATGGAATTTTATGCACTGTTGAGAGATATAACAATGGTTTTACAGAGTTTTGAAGGTGGACAATATTACACAGCAAACTTTGTGTTGCACAATCTGGAAACTGATAGGATCAATAAAATCAAAAGTCATTTTAAGACTGAGATCTGAATATGGTCATGACATGGGGAGAAGGGTGGCTCATTGGTTAGCACTGCTGCCTCATAGTGCCAAGGACCCAGGTTCACTTCCAGTCTCGGGTGACCGTCTGTATGGAGTTTGCATATTCTCCCCGTATCTGTGTGGGTTTCCTCTCTCAGTCCAAAGATGTGCGGGTCAGGTGAATTGGCCATGCTAATTTGCCCATAGTGTTCGGTACATTAGCCAGAGGGAAATGAGTCTGGGTGGGTTACTCTCCGGAGGGTCGGTGTGGACTTGTTGGGCCAAAGGGCCTGTTTCCACAATGTAGGGAATTTAATCTAAAAAGAAATCAAGGGATATGGCGTTGAAGTAAACGATCAGCCATGACTTAGAATGACAGGGTCAAGGGGCTAAATGGCCTCTCTGACTGTTTTTTTGGACCTCCAGTGATTCTAGATGACCGCTTGCTCCTTCGTACTTCGTCTATCCTTAAAAACACTGTGGTGTGTTCACTATAATGTGCAAATGTTTAATTGAATGTTAAGTAGGTCTGTTGAATTGAGAAAACAAGATGGAGGACGGGAGAAATTTCTGGCTGTAACAGGCTGCTCCTTTTCTTTTGATGTATTTTAAGTGTTGGGATTGATTTCCTCAAAACCCAGGAGCAGCAATTACTGTTTTATATGCTGTTGCATTGTTTTGGAACTTCTAGAGAAAAAAAAATGTGAAAACAATTGCACTTCTAAAAGGGAGAGGAACAGACAAAGGTAGCACATGGTGAGGTCAGTGCAGGAGGGCGAAAGAGAGAGTGAGAGACAGAGAGAGTAAGAAAGAAATCCACACTGCTAACTGACACAGCAGCGAACCTGCGCAGTTACTGCCTTTGTTGTTTAACTCATGTATCGCTGGACATCGGAGTACATCTTGGGAAATTAAAAAAACAGTGAAATTCTCAAGTAATCTTGGAAGAACCTGTTTGGGAGAGGTCACAGCACAGACTGATAAGTAAATAGTTTTCAGCATGACCTTGAGGCCTTGCTGTAAGTCTGCAGTAGTGAAAGGAGTGGGTTCTTTCTTAATTATGTTTATTGAGATATGTCTCTTGACTAAACTTAAAAATATAAGCCATAAGTATTAAGTTAGCCTGGAGCAATGTTTCGTAGAGGAATAAGATGGGGTTATATTCTGGGGTCTGTAGACTGAAAGAAGCAAAAATGGTCCTCAGTAGAGTGATATGCTCATCTTGTCGATGTGGGAGTTTAGGGAGAGTTTGCATGTTACTAAGGATTATATTTGAAATAAATGCCGTTGGTTGAGATTCCTATCAGATCTAATGGAGCAACAGTTAGAGGCAATGAGGAATTTACAAGAGTAAGGGGGTGTGATGGATGGCAGCTAGAGGAAGGGAGAAAAGTCGCAGATACAGTCACATAGGTTAACTCGACGAAAGGTAAGAGAGGTGGGCAGGTAGTGCAGGAGTCTTCTGTGGCTATCCTCATTTCAAACAAGTATGCTGTTTTGGAAAGTGTAGGGGGTGATGGATTCTCAGAGGAATGGAGCACGAACAGGCATGTTTCTGGTATTGAGACTGGCTCGAATACAATGAGGGGTTTGTTAGGTTCTAATGGATCAATTGTGTTCGGGGACTCTCTAGTCTGAGGCACAGACAAACATTTCTGTGGCCAGCAGCGAAAAATCAAAATGGCGTGTTGCTTCCCTGGTGCCAGGATCAAGGATGTCTCAGAGAAGGTGCAGAATGTTCTCAAGAGGGAGAGGGCCCAGCAAGAAGTCATTGTACACATCGGAACCAACAACATAGGAAAGGAAAAGGCTGAGATTCTGAAGGGAGAATATAGTGTTAAGCGGGAATTTAAAAAGGAGGTCCTTGAGAGTAGTAATATCTGCATTACTCCCAGTGCTACGAGATAGTGAGGATAGAATAGGAATGCATGGCTGAGGAGCTGGTGTATAGGAGAAGGATTCACATTTTTGGATCATTGGAATATCTTCTGGGGTAGAAGTAACCTGTACAAGAATTGCATCTGAATTGGAAGGGGACTAATATATGGGCAGGGAGAATTGCTAGAGCTGTTCGGAAGGATTTAAACTAGTCAGGTGGAGGGGTGGGACCCAGGGAGATAGTGAGGAAGGATTTCGATATGAGACTGGTACTGAGAAAAGAAGCAAGCCAAACAGTCAGGGACAAAACAGAGAACAAGGTTGGACTGGTAAATTAAACTGCATTTGTTTCAATGCAAGGGTCCTAACAGGGAAGGCAGATGAACTCAAGGCATGGTTAGGAACATGGGACTGGGGTAACATAGCAATTACAGAAACATGGCACAGGGATGGACAGGACTGGCAGCTTAATGTTTCAGGACACAAATGTTACAGGAAGGACAGAAAGGGAGGCAAGAGAGGAGGGGAGTGGTGTTTTTGATAAGGGATAGCATTACAGCTGTACTGAGGGTGGATAATCCTGGAAATACATCCAGAGAAGTTATTTGGGTTGAACTGAGAAATAAGAAAGGGATGACCACCTTATTGGGATTGTATTATAGACCCCCCAATAGTCAGTGGGGAATTGAGAAATAAATTTGTAAGGAGATCTCAGTTATCTGTAAGATTAATAGGGTGGTTATGGTAGGGGATTTTAACCTTCCAAACATAGACTGGGACTGGCATATTGTTAAGGGTTTAGGTGGAGAAGAATTTAAGTGTGTCCAAGAAAAGTTTCTAATTCAGTATGCGGATGTAGCTATAGGGAGAGGTTGAATAGGCTGGGCCTGTTTTCCCGGAGTGTCAGAGGCTAAGGGGTGACCTTTCAGGGTTTATAAAATCATAAGGGGTGTGGATAGGGTAAATAGACGAGGTATTTTCCCTGGGCTGGGGGAGTCCAGAACCAGAGGGTGTAGGTTTAGGGTAAGAGGGGAAAGACATAAGAGAACTTAGGGGCAACATTTTCATGCCGAGTGTGGTACGTATGTTGAATGGGCTGCCTGGGGAAGTAGTGAGGAGAGTACAATTGCAACATTTAAAAGACATCTAGATGGGTATATGAATAGGAAGGGTTTGGAGAGATATGGGCTGGGTGCTGGCAGGTGGGACTAGATGGGTTGGGATATCTGGTTGGTATGTATGAGTTGGACCGAAGGTTCTGTTTCTGTGCTGTATATCTCTATGACTCTCAGTCGATTCCCATGGGAAATGCACACAAGTGCCATCCAGGAAAAAAGACGCCTTTCACCCACCCTACTTATTTTGAAATAAAAATGGTAATGCTGGAGCAACTCAGAAAGTCTTGTAGCATCTATGGAGTATGAAACAGGAGTTGATGTTTCAAGTCCAATGACTGTTATTCTGACCTGAAAGGGACTGGAAAATGATGGGTTTTTTTAATGCCATTAGCAAAAGAGGAGGAGGAGAAGCAGTTGGAATACATTTGTGAGGGTGTCCATAGCAACAGACGAAGGGAATGCTCATGTTTGTAAAGGAGAGATTGAGATGTAACGTAAAATTGAAATGTAAAAGGGTATGTGAATGGAAGGTTAAAGTAGAAGAAAAAAGGTCCATGCTGGTGAGAACAAAGCAATAAGGCACTGGCAAGATGGGGGTGGGGAGGAGGGGGAGGCTGAGAACACAGGAGCATTCTTGCTGTCAAATAGTTGACGTTGAGTGCAGTAAAATGTCTGTGTGGTAAATGCGATGCTTATTCTCCAGCCTGTGTTGAGTTTTATTGGAACACTGTAGCAGGCCTGGAATGGAACATGTTGGTTATTGAAGTGACAAACAGCTGATAAGTCAGTGTCTTTCTTATTATCACTGGTGGTGTTCTACAAACTGGTCACCCAGTCTGAGATTGATCTTGCCATTGTAAAGGAGACTGCATTCTGAGCAGGGAATATAGTAAAATAGCTTGAAGGAGTCTGACCTCGTTTGTGGGTTGAAGGGTTTTTGCCCGAAATGTCGACTCTCCTGCTCCTCGGATGCTGCCTGATCTGTGCTTTTCCAGCGCCACACTCTCTACTCTGATCTCCAGAATCTGCAGTCGTCCCTTTCGCCTTGTATGTGGGTAAATTCTTGGAGGTGATTATAAAAGATAGGATTTTAGAGAGGCAAAAATTAATTAGGGGTAGTCAGCATGGTTTTGAGTGAGGAAAACTGCATTTCATAAACTTGATATTGTTTTGAGGAAGTTGCCAAAAAGATTGATGGCAACATAGTAGATGTTGTTTATGTGAGACTTTCGAAAAGCCTTTCACAAGGTTCCACATGATAAACTAATTAGTAATGTTTGGTCACATGGGATTCAAGGCGAGCTTGCCGATTGGATATATGCTTGCATAATGGCAGGAGACACAGTGTTGGTGGTTTGCATTTCAGACTTGAGGCCTGTCACCAGAGGTGTTCCACAGGATTGGTTCTGGGTCCTCTCTTGTTTGTCATTTATATAAATGATTTGGATGACAACATAGAAGGTATGGTTAGTAAGTTTGTGGTTGACACCAAAATTGGTGGCATAGTAGACAGTAAAGAAGGTTTTCTAAGTTTACAATGGGATCTTAATCAAATGGGTCAATGGGCTTAAAAATGACAGATGAAGTTTAATCTGGACATATGTGAGGTGTTGCATGTTGATACAACAAGCAAGGGTAAGGCTTATACAATTAATGGTAGTGCCTTGGCTAGTATTGTAGACCAGAAGGACCTGGGGTGCAGGCACATAATTCTTTGAAGTTTGTGTCACAGAAAGACGGGATGGCTAAAAAGCCTTAGGCATGCTTGCCTTCATTGCTGAGTTATTTGAGTATAGGAGTTGGAAAATCATGTTGAGGTTCGACAGGACATTGGTGAGGCTTCTTCTGAGACATTTTTCACTGGAGAGTCCAAGGTTGTGAGGCGACCTTATAGAAGTTTATAAAATAATGAGGGTATCGATAGAGTTAATGGTAGGATATCTTTTCCCTAGGATGGGGGATTTCAAGACTAGGGGGCACATTTTTAAGGTGAGAGGAAAGAGATTTTAAAAAGACACAATGGGCTAATTTGTTTTACACCGAGGGTGGTTCGAGTGTGGAATGAACTTCCTGACAAAGTGGTGGATGGGCACAAATTAAACATTTAAAAGACATTTGGATAAGTACATGGATGGGCAAGTTTTGGAGGGGTATGGGTCAGGAGCAGGCAGGTGGGGCTAGTTTAGTTTCAGGCTATGGTCAGCGTGGACTAGTTGGATTGAAGATTCTGTTTCCGTACTCTGACTCATAGTACAAGTAAGTAGCTGCCTCATTTGGAAGGTATGTTTGGAACCTTGGACAGTGAGGAGGGAAGAGGTAAAAGAGAAAAATGTTGCACCTTCTCTGATTACATGTGAAGGTACAATGGGGAAGTGAGGAAGTGTTCGGAGTGGATCACTATGTTGCGAAGGGAACAGTCCTTGTGGAATACTGACATTGGAGGGGAGAGAAGCATGGGATTATGATGATGGATGGTCCTTTGAATGTGGAGATTAGCATTGTGGAAATTGAAGGGACATATCCACGCAATCTATCTCTCTCACTTTCTCTTGCACGTGCTGTCATACAGTCTTCAGCCATTCTCCTCCATGGCTATTTCCTGTGCTTCTGTCCTCACCCCTTCTCCTCCATCCAGAACAATGATAAGGTCATCTTTTGCTCACTTTCCACACCATTAGTCTGTGCATTTTGATTGCCCTCTTCCCATGTCTTGTTGCTTTGCCAACAGCAAAGCTGTCCTGTTTTCCCCCACTCAGACCTCATTTATATACCCCCCTTTTTTAACCACCATTAGCCCTCCCTTTGTCTTTTCCTCTGGGCACCCTCGCCATCTTTTCTCCTTGTTCCTCCTTCCCTTTGCCAAAAACATAAAATGTCTCTAGTTCCTCTTGGTTCTAAAGAAGAAACTTTGAACTCAAAAAGATAACCCTGTTTCTCTCTCAGATGCTGCAGAGTTTTTCTAGCTTTTTACTGCCTCCACAGTATTTTGCTTTTATTTGTGTCACTGGACATGGGAGTGCATTTGGGAAAATTAACAAACAGTGAATTTCACAACTGATCTTGGAGGAACCTAATCTAATCTAACCGGTTTGGGCGAAGTTCACAGCACAGAATCAGATAAGTTAATTGTTTTAAGTCAGTCCAAGAGAAAGGCTGCATTAGTGAGTACAGTGGGTTCTTTCTTGATTATATATTTTTGGCGATAAGTCTCTTGATTAAAGTTAAAATATAAGTCATAGCTATTAATTTAACCTGGTGCAGTGTTTTGTAGAGGAATAAGACGGTGTTATTTTCTGGGTCTGTAGATTGTCAAGGAGCAAAAATGGCCTTTGCAGTGATATGTATTTCTTGTCAGATGTGGGAGTTTAAAGAGAGTTTAAGGGTTACTGCGGATTATGTCTGCCATAAATGTTGTTGGATGTGAATCTTATCAGATCGAGTGGATCGGTTGGAGAAACAGATAGAAGCAATGAGGAATTTGCAACAGCAACTGTATGTGATGGATGGCAGTTATTGGGGGGGGGAGGGGGGAGGAGGGGGGGGGGGGGCAGGAATGTCTCAGATACAGTCACAAAGATGGGTTAATCCCAGGAAGGGTAAGGAGAGGTAGGCACCTAGGGCAGGAGTCTTTTGTGGATATACCCATTTCAACCAGGTATGCTGTTTTGGAAAATGTAGGGGGTGATGGATTCTTTGGGGAACGTAGCACGAACAGCCAAGTTTCTGGTATTGAGACTGGTCTAATGCAATGAGGGGTATGTCGGCTTCCAAGAGATCAATTGTTTTAGGGGATTCTGTAGTCCGAGGTATAGACAGACATTTCTGTGGCCAGCAGAGAAAAAGCAGAATGGTGTGTTGTTTCCCTGGTGCCAGGATCAAGAATGTCTCAGAGGGTGCAGAATGTTCTCTCGGGGGAGAGGGGCCAACAAGAGGTCATTGTCCACATTGGAATCAGCGATATAGGAAGGGAAAAGATTGAGATTCTGAAGGGAGATGACGGAGAGTTAGGCAGAAATTTAAAAATGAGGTCCTCAAGGGTAGTAATATCTGGATAACTCCCAGTGTTACAAGCTCGTGAGGGCAGGTATAGGAGGATAGAGCAGATGAATGCATGGCTTAGGAGCTGGTGTATGGGAGAAGGATTCACATTTTTAGATCATTGGAATCTCTTTTGGGGTAGAAGTGGCCTGTACAAGAAGGACGGATTGCACCGGGATTGGAAGGGGACTGATATACTGGCAGGGAGATTTGCTAGAACTGCATGGAAGGATTTAAACTCGTAAGGTGGGGCGTGGGACCCAGAGAGATATTGAGGAAAGAGATCAATCTGAGACTGGTACAGTTGAGAACAGAAGTGAGTCAAACAGTCAGGACAGGCAGGGACAAGGTAGGACTGATAAATTAAACTGCATTTATTTCAATGCAAGGGGCCTGATAGGGAAGGCAGGTGAACTCAGGGCATGGTTAGGAACATGGGACTGGGATATCATAGCAATTACAGAAACATGGCTCAGGGATGGGCAGGACTGGCAGCTTAATGTTCCAGGATACACATGCTACAGGAAGGATAGAAAGGGAGGCAAGAAAGGAGGGGAGTGGCATTTTTGATAAAGGATAGCAATACAGCTGTGCTAAGGGAGAATATTCCCGGAAATGCATCCAAGGAAGTTATTTAGGTGGAACTGAGAAATAAGAAAGGGATGATCAACTTATTGGGATTGTATTGTAGACCCCCTAATAGTCAGAGGGAAATTGAGAAATAAACCTGTAGGGAGATCTCAGCTATCTGTAAGAATAATAGAGTAGTTATGGTAGGGGATTTTAACTTTCCAAACATCGACTGGGACTGCCATAATGTTAAAGGATTAGATGGAGAGGAATTTGTTAAGTCCGTACAAGACAATGTTCTGATTCAGTATGTGGATGTACCTACTAGAGAAGGTGCAAAACTTGACCTACTCTTGGGAAATAAGGCAGGGCAGGAGACTGAGGTGTCAGTGGGGGAGCACTTTGGGGCCAGCGACCATAATTCTATTTGTTTCTAAATCGTGATGAAAAAGGATAGACCGGATCTAAAAGTTGAAGTTCTAAATTGGAGAAAGGTCAATTTTGACAGTATTAGGCAAGAACTTTTGACAGCTGATTGGAGGCAGATGTTCACAGGTAAAGGGACGGCTGGAAAATGGGAAGCCTTCAGAAATGAAATAACAAGAATCCAGAGAAAGTATATTCCTGTCAGAGTGAAAGGGAAGGCTGGTAGGTATAGGGAATGCTGGATGACTAAAGAAATTGAGGGTTTGGTTAAGAAAAAGAAGGAAGCATATGTCCGATATAGACAGGATAGATTGAGTGAATCCTTAGAAGAGTATAAAGGAAGTAGGAGTATACTTAAGAGGGAAGTCAGGAGGGCAAAAAGGGGACATGAGATAACTTTGGCAAATAGAATTAAGGAGAATCCAAAGGGTTTTTACAAATATATTAAGGACAAAAGGGTAACTAGGGAGAGAATAGGGCCCCCCAAACATCAGCAAGGCGGCCTTTATGTGGAACCACAGAAAATGTGGGAGATACAAAATGAATATTTTGCATCAGTATTTACTGTGGAAAAGGGTATCGAAGATATAGACTGTAGGGAAATAAATGGTGACATTTTGCAAAATGTCCAGATTACGGAGGAGGAAGTGCTGGATGTCTTGAAACTATAATGGGGGATAAATCCCCAGGACCTGATCAGGTGTACCCGTGAACTCTGTGGGAAGCTAGAGAAGTGATTGCTGGGCCTCTTACTGAGATATTTGTATCATCGATTGTCACAGGTAAGGTGTTGGAAGGCTGGAGATTGGCTAACATAGTGTCACTGTTTAAGAAAGATGGTAAAGCCAAGCCAGGGAACTATAGACCAGTGAGCCTGACCTCGGTGGTGGGCATATTGTTGGAGGGAATCCTGAGGGACAGGATGTACATGTATTTGGAAAGGCAAGGACTGATTAGGGATAGTCAGCATGGCTTTGTGCGTGGGAAATCATGTCTCACAAACTTGATTGAGTTTTTTGAAGAATTAACAAAGAAGATTGATGAGGGCAGAGCAGTAGATGTGATCTGTATGGACTTCAGTAAGGCATTCGACAGGTTGGACCGAAGGGTCTGTTTCCATGCTGTACATCTCTGACTCTATAAATTGAGATGAGCTAAAATTTGCATCAATTCAAAAATGATATTCTCGCTATGTGCAGTCGTTTGCTCAGTGTGTGCCATTAGTAATTAATGTCCACTCCATTCAGTGTTTCAATCAGCCATTCCCACACATGTAGAAGTATTGAAAAGATTTCTGTTTGCAGTCTCTAAAACTAACCATCTGAACTGCATGTGGGCAATAAAAATTCATTTTATGGTGGGATCACTGAGACTGCTTTAGATGGAAAATTCTTTAGTATCTCGGTGAGCCTATCTTATTTTAGTAAGGCTCAACCAAAACTCAATAGCATTCACGTTTTTGAATGACACCTCATCATCGACCTGATTCATTGACTCTCTCTTGCTATTGTTTGTTTTTTTTATTTTAGAGTTTCCAGCATGTGCTGATTTGGATTTTTGGTTTGTGTGCATGGGTTTTCACTTCTTTCAATGTTTGGTCCTCACAGACAATAAACTTCTGGAGAAGTCAGACCTGCAGACCGTGCTGGCTGAGAGGTTTCAGGGGGAGAAATATGACCTTCACAACCGCCAAGACATTAGGTACGTAGCACGTGTAAGTGCTCATGCTTTCTGTTTACTGTCCCTCAGATTAACTGCTTGAAACCCCCAAAAGATTGTAGTAGCATATAATATTTCTTATCACCATCCTCCAACTCCCTTTGCGGGGAAATAATATGCTCAGAGAACAGAAGCTTGGCCCATCATGTCTGTTTCAGCTGTTTGAAAGAACTGTCCAGCTAGTCTCTGTCTTCTGCTTTTTCCCTGTAGTTACTCAAGGTGTGATGAATCAAAGTGGGGATACTGCTACTAAAGAGCAGTGGGGAACAATGCCAGAAAATAAACTGCTGAAAAATTGTGGATTGAGATGCTGGGCCCTATAGCCATCCCAACAGATATGCTGTTGAAATTATGGACTGTTGTTCTTGATTTTTTTTTCATTTCTTTGGGGCATGACAGCGTTACTGACAATGCCAGCATTTACTGACCTTCTGAAGGACATCTTGAAACTCTGCACTCCCTAAGGAAGGTGCACACGGGGTTAGAACAGGAGTCCCAGGGATGTAGCCAACTAACAGGCAGAATGATTGTAGTCCGTGGGCAGGGTGCACTGTATATTGCATAGAGGAAAGTGCATCTAGTTCCTGTGGCAAATTTTGGAAAGTTAAAAATGGCACAGTGGTTAGCACTGCTGCCTCACAGCGCCTGTAGATCCGGGTTCAATTCCCGACTCAGGCGACTGACTGTGTGGAGTTTGCACGTTCTCCCCGTGTCTGCGTGGGTTTCCTCCCACAGTCACAAAGATGTGCGGGTTAGGTGAATTGGCCAAGCTAAATTGCCCGTAGTGTTAGGTAAGGGGTATGGGTGGGTTGCGCTTCGGCGGGTCGGTGTGGACTTGTTGGGCCGAAGGGCCTGTTTCCACACTGTAAGTCTAATCTAATCTAAAAAAAAACACCAGGTTTTAGTCCAACAAGTTTATTTGGAAGCACTAGCTTTGGAGCACTGCTCCTTCATCAGGTGGTTGTGGAGAATTCTCTTAGTCGGAAGTTGGTCATCTGAGGGTCAGAATATTGTGGGTGTCTTACACAATGCTGTCTTTTAGATGAGATCTTACATTCGGACTTTGTCCTCTCCCAAATGGATGTGAAAGATTCTGTGATAATGTTTTCAATAAGAGCAGGAGTCTATGTCAATATTAGTGTCTCATTCTCTCATAACAAAAACAAATTTCCACCAATTTAAACCCACGTAAAACTTTGCCTGTTTGTATCCAGAATCAAGTCTTATTCAAACATTACCTGTTTGTTCGTTGGCTTTCGATCCATCAGCACTTTGATTTTTAAAACCTGCTGACCTTGTTTGTCTTATCACTGTAACCTTTTCCAGTCCAACAACCTTGAGATAATTTTCTTCTCATCTAACCTTGGCCGCTTGTGTAATTATTTTGCTCCACTATTTGCAATTGTTCTGCTTTTCTCTCCTTTTTTTGAGATCCTTCTCAAAATCTTCCTCTTTGACCAGAGTTTTACTCATTCATCCTAATATCTGCTCCCTTAGCTCAGTGTCTGAAACACTCCTATGAGGTGCTTTGAAGTTTATTGACCTAAATATTGACACACAATTATCAGTTGTTGGGATTGTGCTGAAAATAGACTTAATCATTTTGAAACTTATTCTTAGCTGTTGTTCTATCTACCATCTTCCCTATCCATCACAAGCTTTACTCCCCACATTTGATGGTGTCTAATTGCTCCTTCTTTAGTACGGCTGTGTATCGTCATGGGTTTTGCTGTACGACTTTTGCTAAGTGAGAATAAATAGATCGTGGGAAGGTCAAAATGCTCTGATAGAAAATAACTTTGAATCTTGTGACTACTTTTCATTTGGTCATAGACATTGATCTGTGTTGTTAATTATTTCAGTGTAATTTAGTAAGTTTTGAAGTGTGCTGCTTGATTGGCAAAGCTTATATTATGGGAGAAAGTGAGGACTGCAGATGCAGAAAGCTTATATTATGCCATGGATGTCTATTCTCTGTGACCCAGCTAGATTGAGAGATTGGGGAGTGTTATGTTGAGCACTTTTGACCCAACATGGGGCACCACACATCGTTGTCATTCCCTGGTCTTGATTGGAGGAGAAGGAGAAGATATTTCCTGATCCTTATTGCTGAATGGTTAATGCATCTTTGAATGGTGGCAAGGACAGATCAGATTAGACTGAGATTCCTCGCTACCAGAGTTTCCTTGGTCAGAGACCTTGTTAGCACTTAGTGTTTTTACACTTAGCTGAATAAAAGTCACTTTACTGGAGTGTCTTTGGGAAAAGGGCAAACAGCACAGATGGAACTGATGCCTGAATAAAAGTGGGACATTTAGGTCAATTGGAAAAAAGTTCGCTACAGCGAGAATTATGCTTTTTTAAAAATCCACACTAAAGTTTGTGTTTTCTTATTGCTGTCTTGGTGCTCCAGTCCAGGCTCTGATGGGGCACGGAATGAGATGGCGCACGAAATCGCCCAGATGCGAATTCGTCACCAGGAGGAACTTACGGAACTCCACAAGAAGCGTGGTGAGGTGTGTGTGTGTATGTGTGGAACAGAAAGCTATTTGCCTGTTTTGCTTATTGTCATGGGTTACCTAAGCCTGAGTTCAAGCCTGCTGCAGCTCCTCTAAACGATTTGTATCATGATGTCTTAAAGACCTTGTAAAGCTCCAAATAGCTGGTAATGGGAGACACTTCCCTGTTTGAATGGTTTTTGGTTAAAATAGTCTGTGGTAGCAGGAGGCTTAAACTGTACTTAAGTATGTATTAATTTTTTTCATTATTTTTGTGCATATGTTCCTCCTTCAGCTTGCCCAAAATGTGATTGAACTCAATAGCCAGTTGCAGCAGAAAGACAAAGAGATTCATGCAAATGAAGCAAAGTAAGTGGCAACCAGCAAACATTTGGAGATACTCCCTTGACCTTGATCAGATTCTGAAGCTTTTCTTTCGTATTTTGGATTGTAAGTACCAGGGTGCCGTATAAGCATTGCACGTGAGACACATAAGCCTCTAACAGCATCTGAGCATTACCCAATGAGGCCTGCTGTAAAGTTAGAGGTCAGGAGCCTGAAAACTGACTGACTCAGTTGTCCTCTTCTGGTTTGGATGTTAAGACTAGTCACATCTAAGAATTGATAACTTGGCAGAGAGAGATTTGGCCACTGACAGAATTAACTATTAAAATGTTGAAGGAGGTGCAAAAGAGCATCTAGTCCTCGGATCTGTCAGCTTTGACATATCCTAGTGTAGCACAATGAGCTTTTTGGATTTACTGGAGGTGGGTTTTGGGGTTGACAGAGACTATTGAATTAATTAAAGAAGGTGGGGTGGCTCTTATGATCAAAAACTTGCCTGTGTGCCTACTGTCTTCTTTAAAACCTTTGCATTGTCACCTTGAGAGCTTTATCTCTGCCCAGCCTGTATGTATTTTGTTTAAGGATGATGGACTATGAGAAGCAAATACAACAACTGAGTGATGATTGCCAGGAGCTGAGAAACAAGCTCCAGGAGCTGGAGCAAGCCAACCAGACTCTGAAGGACGAATATGATGCCCTCCAGATCACCTTCACCGCTCTTGAAGAGAAGCTGCGGAAAACCTCTGATGAAAACCGGGAACTAATCTCACGGTGGATGGCCGAGAAAGCACAGGAGGCTAATCGGTTGAATGCCGAAAATGAGAAGGATACTTGGTATGACTTTGTCTGTTAAAGATTTTGTGTTGATGGTAAATGTCATCTCATTAGTATGAGCCACTGCTAATAGGTAACACAGGCTGGCATTTTTAATTGATTTGTTCTCTGCTTATTGGCAGTACTTACACTATTGTAGTATGGCTTGATTCACCCAAGTACGGACAAATTCAGCATGTTTAAGGGCCAGTTTTATAGTGTGAACTAGTCACCTGTTGGCCAGATGAGGTTGAATGACTGGCATCTCTCTGGAATATCAGTATATGTTTTTCTGATAACTTCCATGACACTGTTTTTCTGGGGCCAGTGCACTGAGTTCGCCCATACGTCTCATCACTTGGTTTAGTGTGATGTACTTCTGTATTATGGTAGAGTGCATATAATAAGGGTATGAGAAGTTGAAGCAGGAGTAAGTTATTCAGCTCCTTAAACCTGTTCAGCCAAACAATATGATTATTGCTGATCGAACACTGTTCATCCATTTCTCCTGCTCTTTCCCTATAACCCTTGATTCCATTACTGATTAAGAATCTTATCGATCTGAGCCTTAAATATTCTCATTGATTCTGTCCCCACAGCAAGGAGTTCAGTCCCCCGAGAGAAGAAATTCCTCCTTATATTAGTCTAAAATTGGTGCCCCTTAATCTGAGAATACGCCCTCTGGTCTGAGAAACTCCCATGAAGGGGAGCATTCTTTCAGCGTTTACCTTGCCAAACCACTCAAACTTCCTATATGTTTGGATTAGATCACTTCTCATTTTTCTGAATAAGGTAAAGTCCTAACCTGTTCAACTATTGCTCATCATTGAATCTCTCCATACCAGGGATCATCCTGGTGGACCATCACTGAATTCCCTTAAATAAGTACTCCAGATATGCTCTCACCAGCACCTTGTTCAGTTGGATTAAGACTTCACTACTCTTATACTCCAACCCCTTTTTGAGATAAGGGCCAAAATTCCTTTAGCCCTCCTGATTCTCTGCTGCATGTGTTCTAGCTTTCTGTCTTTTGAGCACAAGTCCCTTTGTGTTACAGCTTTTACTTCATTTCTTTTAAGCCCAAAAAGTTCAGAATGGTGCTAGATTATCTTGACTAATATAAAATTAACTGGGACTTTTGGAATTGGTTTATATCAGGCTTCCACGCTGCTAGGAAACAACAAATATCTTGTTATCTGTAAATTGAAGCAGCGTCACATTCCCATGTCATGGAATACCATATAGGAATTCTGCATATTTAATCAGTTAGTTTTGCTGTGTAGATTAATGTTTTGTTTTGTATGTGAGCATCAAGTTTTTGAGTTTGTGTGTTGATGTTAAGTACTGTGTACCAGTGTACCAAGGGACTGTAGTATTGCCTTTCATTATTCTCTCAATTCTGCTGCTTTTGAGATAAGGGACCCAGCGTGTTAAGAATGGGGAGAAAAAGACTGATAAAGGACATACAAAAATAGAAAACCCATTTTGGATAACAGATGTTTGAATTATGGAATATTAATGTATGAACAACCTCTGAAGGACCTACCTTGCAATGCAGGGGGAAGGCTGACAGTTTGCAGTTATTGAGAATTGGTTCTGTGCTAACCTTTGCAAGTAATTATTTGAACTGAGTTCTGTGCTATATCTGAGATTGCCAGGAGAAATCAGTTTGACGTTTCTCTTCCCTGCTGCTCAAAAGAATATTTGAACTGGCTTGGTTATGGTGGGGCCAGTTGTATGACCTATTTCATCCACATCCTATGTTATTTACAAGGAGCTTCTTTAGAGCTAAAATCAATGGGGCAGATGTGGCATGGGATTCTAATATAAGGGTTATCAGGTGAAGCCTTGATTTGCTTTAGTGTCAACTAAGTACTTGGTTTGGCTTTCTTATTGAGAACTTAGGTCAAATTGAGTAATGTATCTTTTCTGTTTAGTTGTCAAGCACTTTGTTAAATTTTGACCCACTGGCCAGGCTATTAACCTTGCCTTGAAGTTTTGTTGAAAGTGGATGCTACTTTAAAGTTGACAACTGTGCGTTTGGCTCAGATAGACATGAAGAAAACAAGTGACAAACTTTGTTTTCATCTGGGCCTTTTTCACTTCTCAGGAGACGGCAGGCAAAGCTGAAAAAGGATCTTGCAGAGGCTGCTAAAGAGCCATTGAATATTGATCCGTGAGTTCCTTCTATTGCAGTAAGTCGTTTTTAATGCATGAGCACTCCGTCTCATGCAGTGTGTTTCTCCTAAGTTATGCACTAATCCAGAAGTGTGCCAAACAGGCCCAAAGCAGCTGTGTCCCTCTGGATCTGTGTTTGTACAGAACTGTGCAGCCAACTTTGGAGTGAAGTGCACTTCTGCTGCTCTGCAGGGTCAGTTGTACATGTCTGCAGCAGAGTGGAGTGAATATTGTATGCTTTCTTTCTGTTCTCTGCCTCTCCTAGAGATGATGATATAGAGGTGCTGGGTGAAGAAGGACCTGATGCTTCTGGAGAAACGTCACCGGTGCGAGCAACACACAGGACCTCTAGGTGGGAGTATTTTCTCTGAGAAATAATTGTGATAATTATCATACAGTAAAATAATTTGGTTTAAATTTGCAACAGATTATTTTCTTTAACTTTGATTGCTTTGGATTGAATGTGCTAATCAGTCTAGCTTTGACTCAAGCTAACACATGGAGGGTATCAGATTCACACATTATCTTTAAGTCAACTGATGCGCGTCCAGATATCAGCATGAGAATATTAATTGGAGTTCCTGATCTCGAACTGGTGACCCACTTCTGAAAGAGTATCTGCATGATTCACAGGTGATGGTGCAATTGTTTCAGGCAGCACTGCGCTCATTCTGACTGGACTCATACATTTGGATTGGTCACCAGAGCAGGGCCAGCAAAAAATGTTTTGGGGAGAAAAAATTGATTGAAGCAGCACACTCTTAAATTAATTCATGCTCATATTGAAGAATGTCTGCTGACACTCCAGCAGTGTGCTGAGTAAACGTAGAAATCATACTTGCATGGTGTCCCTGATGTTCATGCCTGTGACATCACACTATGCCATTTGCTCATATTTATTGTGGTTATTTAGGTGCCAACTATATATAGTTTTTAAACTAACATTGTGTTCTGCAAAGTGTGTATGCATAGAACTTTCTGTTAGGAGTGTCAGGAAATATAGCTTTTTATGTTGAAGGTGTGTGATGTAACAACATGTTATCAGATGTCACTATTAGATTAGATTACTTACAGTGTGGAAACAGGCCCTTCAGCCCAACAAGTCCACACCAACCCTCTGAAGAGCAACCCACCCAGACCCATTCCCCTACATTTACCCCTTCACCTAACACTATGGGCAATTTAGCATGGCCAATTCACCTAACCATTCTCCAGGTGAAATGCTGTTCAGAATGATTGGAAAGGCTCAATCTGCAGCTGAACTAATGGCTGTTTATCATGATTCCAGGGAACAGGATACAAAATTTTCCTTATACTTTAGGATCAGTTCATTTCTTTTTAAAAAATATTAGTAACGTTTTTGATGACATTGGGAGTTTTTACAGGTGTCCTTGCTTAAATGGTGGAAGGAGAACTTTCAAGAATATAAAATAAAAATTCAACAAAAGTCTCCCATTGGCATGGATAAGCTCTGTCTACTGATTCATTGCAACTAGTATAATAGTTAATATAATAAGATTTAATAGTAATTATTTTGTTGTTAAATCTCTAAATAATCTTGAGAAGTACAATTACTGCTCCCTTTTCAACCACACGATACCCAGTGAATCAGACTTCTTCTGAGAACTGAAGTTTCTAGTGCTTTCAGTTTAGACAGAAATTGTGCATTGAAATTGTTCAGCAGCAATGATGGTTTTACTTATTGAAAATCTGTTTACTGAGGGGGACAAGTTAGTCTGAAAGCATCTCAAATTTCGTGGATCTACTCTACATTTTTGCAGTTTCCAATATTCCTATGTTTTCTGAGCTGTACCAAGACACATTGGGTAAATGAACTCATTTCATTCCAATCAGAGGTATCCGTTTTAAGGGTGTATCTGGTCAATCCAAAACAAAGAACTGCAGATGCTGGAAATCTGAAACAAAGACCAGAAATTGCAGGAGAAACTCAGATCTGGCTGTCTCTGTGGAGAGAAAGCAGGACCTGAAACATTGACTCTACTTTCTGTCCACAGTTGGTGACCAGACCAGCTGAGTTTCTCCAGCAATTTCTATCTTTGTCTGGCCAGACCATCCTGGTCTGTGCTGAAGGGAGCTGCTGTTAATTGCAGTCACATTTGGAATTCTTCTGTTCTCCTCGCTCTGCAAGATTGGGAAACGAGGGAATGCTCCAGTGCCCATATCCCTTTGCCTCCCCAGAATCCTTACCTGGATCAACCGAGGTTAAGGTCAAGCTCTACCATGATGTCCTCTGCAGATGAATGGCTCATTGTTACATTTGCCATGCCTGGAAAGTGTTTGCTAGAATCAAATATTGATCAATCGTGTGTACCTGAATTTTCAGTACCATAGACATCAAAGCTCTTTGCCAACATTGCAGTCTGCTATAGTGGCCCATCACATACATGGCCCAGACCCAGGTATAAAATGGTACAGTTCTGCTTTAAATTTAGCCCAGGGACACGTCTCAAAGTATGAATTAAGGGTCACTGAGACATAGTGAGGGCAGTGCCCTTGTGTTAACATTTTGAGAGTATATTTTTAAGATTAGATTAGATTCCCTACATTGTGGATACAGGCCCTTCGGCCCAACAAGTCCACACCGACCCTCCGAAAAGCAACCCACCCAGACCCATTCCCCTACATTTGCCCCTGACTAATCCACCTAATACTATGGGCAATTTAGCATGGCCAGTTCACCTAACCTGCACATCTTGAGTTTGCTGGGAAGGTCTTCTGGTGCAGAGGTCCCTGACGTTCATCCAGCATTGGTGGATTTTCTTGTTTAATAATAACATGTTGTGAAAAAGTGCTCTTCACATTCCTCCCCACCCTGGTAACAGGTCTTTGGTGTTCCCTCCCATCAGCATTCACCACCTAGTTCTCTTCTGAAGATAACATGCCTCGACCAATTCTAGCCCACCTAAAGTGCAGTGTTGATTGCACATACCCTATGTGAAATGTATTTTTACTGCCTCAAAATGGGTATTTGGAAGCAATTGGCTGACACCTTGACCCAAGATTCAGATGACAAATAGAAACTAAACTGTTCCACCCTGTCCTAGAGTGTAAAAGGACATTGTCTGACCCACAGTACCATCCAGAGGATAACTATCATCCGTTTCTACTGCTTATGATAGACATGCTCTTGTATCAGTAATGAATGTATGTGGGATCAACCTTGACTCTACCCCTAAAATGCTTAAGAAATATTCATTGGATGATGCTTACAAACAGTCCTACATGTGAAAGAACGCCACTTGGTTGAGTTTCTTGGAGTGTGTGGGAAACGTGGCTCAGCCAGGAAGAGTAGATATGGAAGGTAGGGAAGGAAAACCAAGAACGTTTAGGATCTTTGTGTGCATGTGTGCATTTGCGTGTGTGTGTCTGTGTGTGCTGAGAGAGCTCATTTGTGCCTGATGGCCTTTGGGGAATGTGGGTAGGGAGGTGAAGGTGTATGATCTCAGCCAGGAAGGTGAGTGGGCATTAATTCAACTGCACTGCTCACATTTCTTTCTGTTCTTTGCAGAAGGACTTCGCAGACAGCTGGTCTCTTGGATTCTATCAGTAATATCTTTGGGTAGGTTAGGAACATTCTCCTCATGTTTTCTTTTTCAATGTTTGATCAAGATCTAATGTGATCAAAACCAATTTTTAATCAGACGGTAATTTAGCTGTCATTCTCTTACAAAAGCACACGCCTCTACCCATTTTATTTTGGTATTACCCTCCTTTTACACGGAATTGTTCCTAAGGATGATGCTCAGTGGTTAGCCTTTTGCTCATAACACTGTGTTTCTGCTTTTCATCTCTGCGCTGCAGTAAGCCCCAGGTTAATCCGTAGAGCTGAAAACACACCGCACTGAGAATTGGAGATGCCTTGTAGAAATTAAGTTAGCAATTATATCAGTAAAACATATTCGACAGCCACTACATATTTTGTAGTAGCCTCTGTTTTATACAAAAAAAACTTCTTCAAACGCTACTTCTGTCTGCTCTTTCAAATCAGTGTTCTGTCTTGTGAATCTACCAAAGGCAACATCCCAGACATGAGTCCCAAGAGCTCACTCGAAACTGGCATTTGCCCCTGCTCTGCCTCGGTAATTTTTTTCTTCTCTGCCTTATAAAGTGCAGCGTTCAAGACACCATTTGCTCTCCATTACCTAACTACAAGCAGCCTAGTTTCATTTGTGACCCTCTGCAATGAGTGACAGCAGATGATTTCAGTAAACAAGGAGGATCTTGGCCTCAACTATATTAAGTTCAGCCTCCTGCAGGAGTCGAGGAACAATGCAGCAAAGGAACAGACCCTTTGGTGAACTGAGCCTTCATTGACTCATGGGCACCATTCTCAACTAAAACCCTTTTTGCCTGTACGCAGTCTGTATCTCTCCATTCCCTACCTGATCATGTATCTGTCAAAATGCCTTTTAAGCATTGCGATTGTATCCACTTCTACCACCCCCAGCACATTCCAGGCACTTAGCACCCTCTGGATAAAAAAACTTGTCTCTTGCATCTGCTTTAAATTTCCTCCTATCTCCTTACTACTATGTCCATAGTAATTGATATTCTTACCCTGGGAAAAAGATTCTAATTTTCCATTCTATCCATACCTCTTGTAATTTTATAAACTTCTATCAGGTTGCCCCTCAGCCTCTGATATCCATGTGAAAACAAACTGAGGTTTTTCCAGTCTGTCCTCATACCTAATACCCTTCAAACTAGGCAACATCCTGGTAAATGTTCTTTGTACTTTCTCCAAAGCCTTTGCATCTTTATAGTAGTCTGGTGACAAGGACTGTTTGCAGTATTCCAAATGTGGCTTTACTAAAGTTCTATACAGCTGTAACATGATTTGCCAATTTTTAATACTGTGTGCCCTGATCGATGAAGGCAAGTATTCTATATGTCCTCTTGTCCATCTTATCCACTTATGTGGCCACTTTCAGGGAACTTTGGACCTGTCTGCTTAATCCCTGTATGTCAATGTGTCTAAAGGTTCTGTGATTTACTATATGTGTCATTTCTGCATTAGATCTTCCAAAATGTATTATCCTGCATTTGTTCAGATTAAATTCTATCTGCCTTTTCCTGCATATTTATATCCTGCTGTATCCTCTGGTAATTTTCCTCAATATCTACAGCTCCCCAACCTTTGTGTCATCCATAAACTTATAATTCAGACCACCCATATTCTCTTCCAAATCATTTATAGAATTTACAAACAACAGGGGTCCCACTACTACTCCCAGATCTCCAGTTGGAAGAATACCCTTCCATTGTGGCACTCTTCCAGGATGAAGCCCGTTCTGTAGTTTACCAGCTCACTGTGGATTCCATGTGATCCCATCTGATATTTTCTGTATATCTTCTGTATCAGCCTACCATGTGAGACCTTGCTGAAATCCATGTCAACAACATGTCCCATTGCCCTCATCAATAATCTTTGTCACTCCCTCAAAAAACTCAATCAAGTTTGTGAGATACACTCAAAGTCACGCTGCCTGCCACTAATAAGTTCATACTTTTCCAAATGTGAATAAATTCTGAAGCTAAGAATCTTGTCCAATAACTTCCCTACCACTGACGGAAGGCTCACCAGCCTGTAATTTACGGGTTATCTTAAATGAAGGAACAGTACTGGTTATTTTCCACTACTCTGGGACCTCTTCTGTGACTAAAGAGAATACAAAGTTTTCGTGCAAGGCTCCTGCAATTGCCTCCCTTGCCTTCCTCAGCATTTTGTAATGGATTCCATCAGATCCTGGAAACTTGTCTGCCTCAATGCTTTTCTAAGCACTCAACACCCCCACCATTTTTACATTGGCATTCTGCTGAATATCAACATACCCCTCTCCTGACTCAATATCCACCATGTCCTTCTCCTTTGTGAATACCAATGTAAAGTATTTAAGAATCTCACACACATCCTGTGGCTCCATGCGTAAATTCCCTCCTTTGTTCTTGTGTGGATGTACCCTTTCCCTTAATACCCTCTTGCTCTTTATATACATATGAAAAGCTTTTGGGATTTCCTTAATCCTGTTTACCAAGGTCGCTTCATGACCTCTTTCAGCCCTCCTAACTCAGTGTTTATGTTCTTTCCTACTTTCTTTACATCCCTCAAAGTTCTGTCTGTAGTTTCCTAAACCTTATTATGTCTCCTTTTCCTTTCCAACAAAACTTACAATTTTTCTTGCTATCCTTATCCTTCATTTTCAAAAGAATGTACTGGTCCTGATTCTAATGAACAGGCCATTAGAAGATACCCATGTGATAGGTATGGATTTATCTGAAGCACCTTAATCTATATTCCCCAGTTCCTGCTTAATGTCCACCCCCAATTTAGGGCTTTCACCTGAGGACTATACTTATCCTTATTCATACATAACTTAAAATTTGCAGAATTATCCCATGACTGAATAAAAACACAGGTCTTTAACTGAAAGCTCCCACTGCTGCTTATCCCCAGGTTCACTCTGCTCTGCTCCTGTCACCACTCGAGTGTAGTCATTCACTCGTGATCAGAAGAAACTTGAACTACGTGAGGTCCTCTTAACACCCAAAACCAGTTGTTGCCCTTGGTGATATAAGCTAATGCTGCACAGACTGACCGTAGAGCTGGGCTTTCCAGTCTGTATGATTGAGACCTGCATTTGTCCATCTCATGATTTCTTCATTTGATCCATTATTGTAGATCAGCTAACGTATCTTGCTTCTCTCCTTACTCACCGCACTGTCCAAAATATAAATACACACGTTGTTCTAAGTGAATGTTGTTCCTTGGTTATTTTTCACCATCTGCAGATGGAGTAAATGAGAGACTCTTTGTTTGCTACCTTTAGAAAACGTTCGCCCACATTGCATGGGACTGTGACAGATTGCCCCAGTGTGCGCACGGGGCCATGCAACGAGATGCGACTTCCCACCACAGCACTGCACGTATTTGTAAGTATTTGAACAAATAAGTAAAAGGACCTGCTATTCAACTTAGATGCAGTAGGATGGGAGGAGGCTCCGCGGAGCCTAAGTTGAGCTTACAACCTAGTAGGTGTGAAGGGAACAAACAGATGCTGGAATGTGTACTGAAAACAAAATGCTGGAAATCATAGCGGTTTTGACAGCATCCATGGAGAGAGAGAGAGGAAGCTAACGTTTCAAATTTAAATGACTTGTCATGAGACATGAAGTGTGGAAGGAGCAATACTTACGCAATGGTGAGTGATTGGAGTGCTGGAGGAGGAAGGATGTTGATTGTGTAGATTAAGTGATCAGAATGAGAGACTGGCAGAACAGTGGTGTGATTAATTTCCAAACTGGAAAGAACAGACAGTCCCACTGGGTTGGTGGAGGGGAGAGATAGAGAGAGAGAATGTAACAAGTAAAGCTAAAAGAAAGGGAAGGAATGGGACTCGGTTCACAACCTGATAGTATTGAACTCCATGTTAAATCAAGATGGTTGTAAAATGCCTAGTCTGAAGATGAGATGTTGTTCCTCCTGTTGCAGTGTTGGAAACACTGCATTCTGCGTCACCTACCAGTTTTTACTTGTCTCTGCTTAGAATTTTGCTGAATCATGGCATGTGAGTAATTTTCCTTCTATTGGACTGAGTTCCCGATCAGTGCTGGTCCTGCAGATTTAGTGAAATAAGATCATGCTGTTAACTTGGACTGTTTGAGAGTTCTGTTTAACAGGAAAGCATAGGAATAACATGACCATTACAATCCATCTGACTGGTTCCAATCTCGCAAGAAATGTGCTGTACAACATCTTTCATCTGACTGAATTGAGCTAAATTATTAAGTTGGAAAGCCAAAATAAAATCCTGGTGTAGTAAAATGGCAAAGAATAGCTTGTGCCAAAGCAGCATTTTATCATATCTGTCAGCAATGTCGCACGGTGCTTCTCTAAGTGTCATCATTGTCCGATAAACTTGAACAGGATTGTTCTCACATTTATTAGCTGCTGTTTAATGTTTATGGTTTGGAAGAAAGTTTTTTTTTCAGAACATTCTTGGGGAGGCCGAGTGCTTTTTTCAGACTCTTGTTATACACAACATATTAGAACAATCAAGCATCACAAATTGCATAACCTTTTTTTATATATCAATGTTACACTATTAATGATTCGTTTTACGGTCGGGCGTGTCTTTAAAAAGTAAGTTGAAATGTTGATGTGATTCACATTGTGACTGAAATTCAGAAGAAAGATCATGATTTATTCCATTACTTAAGCAAAAATACTGTAATTTCACTCTCCTAGTATTCAGCTGTCAAATGATATCACTGCTTTATCCAGGAGTCTTTTGCACGTATTGATATAAATTCTGAATATACTTCCCAGTCGTTTCATCTTTTGCTGCTAATTTGACTGTCATAGTTGACTTTGATATTAATTTGCAGGTTGACTTTGTACAATTTAGGATCTTTATTCAGGCCTCTTTCTGAAGCTGAAATGGACAAGCTTCTCCTGCCTTACCAGTGAATATAAAATGAGCAGTTTATGGCTCTTGATACCCATCACCAAAGTTTGCATATGCTCTTTGTTATTTATTTATTGTTTTGGTGCATTTTCAGTCTGGTGCTTTGCTGAGTTGTAAATGAGGATCGAGTTCAGTGATGTTGAATATATGGTCTGATTTGACATATTTCATCCTGTGTCCATAACAGGTGTTTAAACCGAACTACTGTCAGTGGACTGTTAGATGACGTGGGGCTACCTGTAATACATGACTTGATTTGGAAATGATTTGGAGATGCCGGTGTTGGACTGGAGTGTACAAAGTTAAAAGTCACAACGCCAGGTTATAATCCAACAGGTTTAATTGGAAGCCCTAGCTTTCGGAGTGCCACTCCTTCATCAGGTGGTTGACGATGGTCCTTCAACCACCCGATAAAGAAGCAGTGCTCTGAAAGCTAGTGCTTCCAATTAAACCTGTTGGACTATAACCTTGTGATGTGACTTTTAACTTTTGCTGAGAGCTGTGTTGTTTTTGTTCAGTGTTAAAGAATAATAAAAAAATTCTTGTATTCTTGAATAACTTTTCTGTTGAGTGGAGTGTCACTCCTAATACTTTGATATAACTGGCGATTATATTGTGCTGTTCATAACATCTGGACATTGCAAAGTGCTTTACAGGCAACAAAGTACTTCAGAGGTAGTTAATGTTGTAGTCTGACAGCAGCAGCTAATCTATGCACTGTCCTGGTCCTGTAAACAGCACTGAGGTAGACAACCAGGTAATCTGTTTTAGTGATGTTAATTGAGTGATAAATATGGCACACTACCAGAAAGAACTCATCAGCTGTTCTTTGAACAGTGCCTTGGGATTTATTTTGAATCCAGTTGAGGAGATAAGGAGGTGCCTCATTCTGGATTCTGGGTTAGTTAATCAATAGAATGCAGAGCATAGGAATGGATGGATCTTTTTTGAGTTGGTTGGTATAAGTAACTAGTGGAGGGCTACAAAGACCATTGCTGGGACCTCCACAATTTACAATCTATATTACTTGAGTATTTTGTGACCTGAGAATGGCCTAACTCTGACCTTATTGCAGGCCCAGGGTGCTACTGAATGTTGCAGGTTGTGGCTGGTGGTGAAAGAGTGAAACTTCGGTGCTAATAGCAGAAGAGCTAGGAAATACAACATCTATTTGCAGATGGATGTCTTTTTGGGAAGATAAATTGTTTTCATTCAGTACCTATGAGGAAGGCAATAGAAAACTAGCTCCAGTTCTTTTCCCTAGTCAAATTGCTCATGCTAATTGTTGAAGGTGAAAATGGGGCAGTCTTCTAACAACTAAAAAAGGACTGGAATGGAGAAAGGAAAAGAATTGACCTTGGCAATGTCATTACTATACTTTGTTACCTGCCTCGCTGTTGGCACCTGTGTGGTTCTAATACACACAGTTTCTGCTAAGGGTGTCCTTCCTGAGATGATCCCAGTATAATCCATGGGTTTCTCTTAACTTAGCTCTGGATTTTACTGTTTTATTTTTAGGATGCTCATGATGGAGAGGTAAATGCAGTCCAGTTCAGTCCAGGATCTCGAGTAGTGGTGACTGGTGGCACAGACCGGAAGGTTAAACTCTGGGAGATCTTGTCAGGTATGTTGCGGGGGATTTACTTCTAAATCCACACTGGTGCCAAGTAGCAGGATTAGAGCTTAACCTGACTCTTGTGTCTGTGACTGTTTTACTGTTCAAAAACATGATGGGTAATCCTAGCAATGTTTTCAGGGTTTTATGGGGGAAGGAAATCTCCTCTACCTATCTGCCATGAGCACCTATGGCGCACGTGTTGAAGCTTCAGTTGTTTTAGTTTCCTGTTCTCTTCATTCCCTCCCCATAGCTGTAAGTCCTAATGGGCTGTATTTCCACACCTGCTGAGTTTTGTCAAATGGAGAGTTAGACAGTGAGCGTTAGTAGACAGTTCCACTTTGGGAGGTATTAAAGCAGAATCTGATCCTGTCCTTTTCAATCTTCACAGAACACTTTGTGTAGTGATCGGGAACTTGAGTTAATTTTTGTAGCATTCCCACCACATTAACTCTTGGAGGTGAGATGCTTTGTAACCACCTGCCCCATTCCTTATTATGACCTGACTGAGAATAAAACTTACATTGTGCTTGGCGTGTTTTTATTGCCTCATTTTAAGATGTGCACAGTAATACCCATGTTCTTCTAAACTAGTGGTGGTTTTTGTAATTGTTTGAAGTACAGAGGTCAGTGATGATGGATAAACGCTCTGATGGCACTTTATTAAATGCCCACATGCTCGCTCCCAGGTGCTCCTGTGTTTTCCATTCTGCACCAGTTGCGCTGTGATGGACTTGGAGTTCCTGACAGTGACCGATGCTGCTGTTTCAGTTGATATTCTCGCAGAGCAATGTGGGATGTCTTTACAGCGTGCATCCTACAGAATTCATCCCATAGGAGCTTTTGAGCATGGTGGGATTTCTTTCTGGTGCATGAATGCAAGTTTTCAAGCTGAGACCTCTATTGAGACAGTGGGGTTAATCTTATATTGGTCTGGATGCTGATGTGAAACGCTGACGATAATTAGTCTCATCTGATTGCTAATCAATATTGCCTTACTTTAGCGATCAGTTATTTGAAGGGATGTTTCACTATGGGTGATTTGTAGTAGTTTTGCTTTTGGTTCCCATGAAGAATTGCTTGACGCTAGCAGCTGATGTCATTGGTTTGGAAAAGGTGCCCTGTGGGGATTCCTACGCAGTCACCTTACTGGTTTGGAGCATCAGGTGTAACCTGCTGGAGATGGATTTTTATTTAATGTTTATTTATTTCCTTTCCTTCAAGATACTGACCCCAACTTGAGTTCAGTGCCCTCTATCCTTGATTTTTCTTGCTTGCTCTTTAGATGAGACCAGTGAGCGAGTGTGGTACCTCTCAGTCCAGACCTATCCTTGCTCAGTGAACACAAGTAGCCGGGTAGCTGACTAAGCTCTCTAAACCAGGGCACTGAAGCAATTTGTAGCTTTCCTACTTCAGAGGTTAATTTTTTTTATTAAGCACATCCTGGACCTGGCCTGAGAGTACTTGTGCCTAAAATGCAAAGATTCCATTCTCAAAATTATGATCCCTCAACATGAATACAAATTCATCCAGGAATTCTAAATTTGCAGTGAAAGACTACCCCGGTTGTGAGACTGACAACTAATAGACTGTTGTTTGTTTTATCCAGGAAAGTGTGAGTTGAAGGCTTCACTCACTGGCAGCAATGCTGGCATTACCAGCCTTGAATTTGACAGCACAGTAAGTTGGAGTTTATGTGCTTTCGTGACTTTTGCTTGGTGCTTGCCAAAGTTGCAAAGAACCTGATTCCGTGTTAGAAGTATCGCAGTGAGCCGTACTGCTGGAAGGGGAGCTGAATCTCTGATTCTGTGTAAGAGACTTGGTGAGGACTTAAGAGCAGTTTGACAACTGTAGCAGTCAAACTCGAGCAAGCTGGAGGAATTGGATAGCTAAGTTTGAGATTTTGGAGAAGATTTGTGGATCAGGTTGTAAATTTGCTCGCTGAGCTGGTAGGTTTGTTTTCGGACATTTTATCACTATACTAGGTAACATCATCAGTGAGCCTCCAGTGAAGCGTTGGTGCTCTGATCCACTAGCTACTTAGCTGTCCCGGTTTGTTGTGATAGGTGATGTCATTTATAGTTCTGTTTTGGAGAGGTTGGTAAGTGGGATCCAAATCTATATATTTGTTAATGGAGTTCCAGTTTGAATGCCAGGCCTTTAGGAATTCCCGTGCTTGTCTTTGGTTAGCCTGTCCCAGAATGGATTTCTTGTCCCAGTCGAACTGGAGACCCTCTTCATCTGTGTGTATAGATACCAGTGATAGTTGGTCATGTCTTTTGGTAGCTAGTTGGTGCTCATGTATCCTGGTGGCTAGTTTCCTGCCTGTTTGTCTAATGTAATGTTTGTTGCAGTTCTTGCAGGGTATTTTGTATGTGACATTTGTTCTGCAGGTTGTTGGTACAGCGTCGTTTTAAGTTCATCAGGAGCTGTTAGTGTGGTAGTAGGTTAATGGAGTGCCATGATGCCTTGGGGCTGGAGTAGTCTGGTCGTCATCTCCGAGATGTCTTTGTATGGCAGAGTGGTTAGATTCTTTAGGCATGTTGTGTCATCTTGTTTAGGTCTGTTGTGCAGGAGTCGGCGGACTGCGCTTATCAGATACCCGTTGTTCTTGAATATGTTGTGTTGCTGTTTTCCTTGGCTTCTCGTAGTTCCAGGCTGCTGCAGTGTGTTGCGGCTCATTTAAATAATGTCCTGATGCAGCTCTGTTTGTGGGTATTTGGATGGTTGCTCCTGTAGTTGGTCAGAGAGTATGGCTTTGTTGTAGGTGCTGGTCTGCAGCTCCCCATCGGCTTTTTGTTTTACTTTGACATCTAGGAAGGGCAGTATGTTGTTATTCTCTTCCTTTTTGGTGAACTCTATACCAGTAAGTTCACAAGCAGTGTTTGCTTAGTGTAACTGAGCAAATTTGGAGCCTATAGGAAATATCCAGAGGCAAGGATGAAGAGCTGTTATTAGGCCTGTGAATAAGTACTGGAGTCTGGACAAGCTGCTCCTCTGGAAAGGAGGGCGATTGACTTGAAAAGAAACAGTTTTGCAGAAATCCATGATAGAATGACTCGAGAATTTGTTACAAGTCCAGATTGGTGAAAGTGAAGTATTGGGAAATTTAATGTGATCTGATGACCCACCTTCTCAGTAATATTTGAGGAGAATGGCTGGAAGGTTCATGAGACCTGTCTTTATTGCATTTGTTGTTTGATTTTTGCTGTGCGATGTTTAATCACAGTCTATTACCCATATTTGCCACATATTAATTTTGTGTTAGGAAATAAGCTGTCCATATAGTTTAGATTGCACTATTATTCTAGCATTGTACAGTAAAGTTTATTGTTTGTGCAACAGTTTCTTGAGGCTTTATTCTCTTAGTAAGTCCCTTAGGTGTCTCTCTCTGTTTTTAATCAATCATTCAGGGGACATGGGCCACCAATTATTGCCTATCCCTATTTGCCTTTGAGAAGATGGTGGTGAGCTGTTGCCTTGAAGCACTGCAGTCTGTGCTGTAGGTAGACGCATAATGCTGCTTGGGAGACAATTCCAGAATGTTGATCCAATAACATTAAAGATATATATTTCCAAATCTGAATATAAAGTGGTTTGGAGGAGAACTTGCAGGTGGTGGTTTTGCCATGTATCTGTTGCCCTTGTCTTTTTTGGATGGCAGTTATCATGGGTTTGGAAGCTGCTGTCTAAGGATCTTTGAATTTCTGCAGTGCATCTTGTGGATATTACACTCTGCTGCTATTGGGGATTGATGGTGGAGACAGTGGGTACTTGTGGATGTGTTGCCAGTTTAGCTGGTTGCGTTGTCCTGGATGGTGTCAAGCACTCTGGGTGAGTGGGGAGTATTCCATTACACTTGTGACCGGTACTTTGTAGATGGTGGACAGGCTTTGGGAGTCAACATATGAGGTACTTGCTGCAGTATTCCTAGCTTTTAGACTGTTATTGTAGCTGCTGCATTTGTTTGGTTAGTCCCATTCAGTTTCTTTGTCTATAGTTAAAGTTTCAAGTTGCTGATTCTAACCAGATTGTAACATAAATTTAAAGGTGTGCAGAGGGATTGTGACATTCAGAAATATTTAAAACTGATTTTCCTCCCTTCATCTGTACATAATGGACACATAATCATGCAGGAACATTGAATATGATCTTCATTCCTGCTCCTATCCTAGCTGAACTAACAGATTAGATTGCAGTTGAATCTGTTACAGTTCACACCATTCCGTGTTAGCCATGTTTTGTTCTGTTTGGTGATTTAGCTCTGTTTGCAAAGTATTAAAGTAACTTCTTTTTTCCCTCAGGGAGCGTACCTGCTAGCTGCCTCCAATGACTTTGCCAGCAGAATCTGGACTGTCGATGATTCTCGGCTGCGGGTAGGTAACAAATGTTTAACATATACTCAATTTAGTCTCTAATGTTGTGCTCCAAACCTATTGGTCTGGAGCTTCCTTCATACTATGTGTAGTATTTTGTCATGAGAATGAAAGATGAATTTTAAACTGACTTTGTGCTCATGGTAAATATTTTGTTTTTTGAAGTAAAGAAATACATAGTGACCAGTGTCCCTAGATAGTTCCACTAGTAGATAAACACAAACTCATAGCTTCTAATAACTCCGAACCTCTTCTAGTGAAAATGCCTGGTCCTTTAGTCTCTTCTAAAGCTGAATCCTCTGGTCCTTCCACATTTTGGCGATCTCTTCTGCACTGTCTCTACGGCATCACCAAGTAAGTCCCTGACTCCACACATTATGTAAGTGGCCAAGCCATGGTTAGAATAGATTTGAGACAGTCATGTTCAACTGACAAAGCCATATAAAGCTGCTGTGCAGAGGTCAGTGATGATAAGTAAAAGGTCTGACTGCACAGAGTTATCCTCACAGCCTCGCTCCCAGGGAACCCTGCAATTCCCATCCTGCTCTAGACGTGCTGCGATGGTAGAAGGTTTCCTGATAGTAATTGATGCTGTTGTTTAGTCAGTTCGCGAGTTTTGGAACATGTCTGCAATGCACACCTAACACACATACTTACTCAGGAGTGTGGTGCTGTGAGGTTTGTCTCTGTTGCCTGACTGCAAATTGAAAACTGAGACCTCTCATTCTAAACCTTACAGAGAGAATTTTGCATTGAACCAAATATTGTGTGTGACCTAAGGGTTTTTTTAATTGTATGTTTTATGTCTGTGGACGTGACTTTCTGCAACTTGCCCTGGTACACTCTGCACTGACGTTACAGAGCACTATTTGAGTTTTGAGTGTGGGCAGACCACTCTGCTGCAACCATCTTTCCCTGAGGTGCTGTTGTCGAGCTGTGTGAAACTGTGGATGCCTGTTTCCATTTTAAATATGTGAGCATAATTAGAGAATAATCTGTGATGGCTTTTCTTGCGCCTCATGCACTCCTGTATCTGGTGTTTCCCAAGTCTCAATCTGTGATCCTTTTCCAATTTTCATCTATATGCTACTCATCAATACTAACATCTGAAAATATATAGTGTTTCCACATGTGCATCTACCACACCACCCCCTCTCTCAGTGACTCTCACTAGCCATGCTAGGTGACTGACATCCCAATGTTGGAACAGCAGAAATCTCTCCGTTTAAAATTACAAACACATAAGTTATTATCCATTGTGCTTGCAACATCCTTATTTTGAAATTTCTCTTAAGGCCTGATCTCTTGATATAATCTCCATGTCATATAGCATGCTTTTAGCATCTGTGTTTGTGTTCAGTCTCAGCGTAAAAGATGCAAATCTAGGTCAGTATGCACGTTAAAACTCCAGGCCACATGTCGAATGTGAGATATTACAGAAAGGTAAGCACAGAGAAAATATATCATTTGGGAGCATTGCACAGCAGAAGATGGGATTCAGGGGTGAAGTGGTGGAGATGTCCTTTTTTGAATGTGCAGGATTGGTAGGAGATGCTGGGTAAATGGAACAAAGGAAAATTGGCCTGACACTAGTGAGCATGAACGCATACAGTGTGTGAGAAGCAGTGACTCGGTGCAGCATATTTGGATTTAAAAGTGAAGTGGGGGTGATTCACAGCTGGCAGTAGGTGAAGTCTTACAATTTAGAAAGAAAGGAAAATTAACATTTTGGGTCTGTGATGCTCTGTCAGAACTGAAAAATGTAAAAAGCTGAGAAAATAAGCCTTTGTTGCAGAGGCTAATTGGAAAGTTACAGGAAGTGGTTGGTCTTTGCAAGACATTGTGGCAAGTTTGAGGATATCCTGTTTGTCAAACCAAACAGTGTGGCATTAAAATATGTCTTTGGTTGAACTTCAGATATGTGCCTTTAGTTTGTGTTTGTAGCTAAGTGCAGTTGGGTTTATTTAAATTAATCTCTTTCCTAATTTAGCCTGGGAGCCATTTGCAGTTCACTAGTCCTTTACCAATGACCTCCAGCAGAATTACTGTTTCATGTGTTTCTCCCTGTTTAATTCCAGCCAGAAGAAAATTGACTGAATTAGAATTTGGTGCAGTTCTCTTTCTTTCTACCTAGAAAACAAGTGCTCTTGGTAATCAAGAGGTAGTCCAGCTTCCAAGTCAGTGGACCCCATTAAAACTGAAGCTTCTGTTGCTATTTTAACTTGTGTAACTCTGATGCAAACTTTGGCAGTATGATCAAACCAAACTCGCTGCTGGAATCTCATACTCAGTCAGCCCAGTATCCCATCACACCTGAAGGTGACTTTTGAGCCAGACTTTGGCCTAAGGTTTGGTTTTGAAACAAAACTCACATTTTGTTTTTAGAAGACTATTGTTTGGATAGCCTTTTAAGCTCTGAGTTCAAGTCAAGACCCACTCCAGGACTTCGAGTAAAAAGTGAGGTCTGCAGATGCTGGAGATCAGAGCTGAAAATGTGTTGCTGGTTAAAGCACAGCAGGTTAGGCAGCATCCAAGGAACAGGAAATTCGAGACGTTTCGGGCCAGAGCCCTTCATCAGGAATGAGGAGAGGGTGCCAGGCAGGCTAAGATAAAAGGTAGGGAGGAGGGACTTGGGGGAGGGGTGATGGAGATGTGATAGGTGGAAGGAGGTTAAGGTGAGGGTGATAGGCTGGAGTGGGGTGAGGGCGGAGAGGTCAGGAAGAGAATTGCAGGTTAGGAAGGCGGTGCTGAGTTCGAGGGATTCGACTGAGACAAGGTGGGGGGAGGGGAAATGAGGAAACTGGAGAAATCTGAGTTCATCCCTTGTGGCTGGAGGGTTCCCAGGCGGAAGATGAGGCGCTCTTCCTCCAACCGTCGTGTTGTTATGTTCTGGCGATGGAGGAGTCAAGGACCTGCATGTCTTCAGTGGAGTGGGAGGGAGAGTTAAAGCGTTGAGCCACGGGGTGGTTGGGTTGGTTGGTTCGGGCGTCCCAGAGGTGTTCCCTGAAGCATTCTGCAAGTAGGCGGCCTCTCTCCCCAATATAGAGGAGGCCACATCGGGTGCAGCGGATGTGGCCTCCTCTATATTGGGGAGAGAGGCCGCCTACTTGCAGAATGCTTCAGGGAACACCTCTGGGACGCCCGAACGAACCAACCAACCCAACCACCCCGTGGCTCAACACTTTAACTCTCCCTCCCACTCCACTGAAGACATGCAGGTCCTTGACTCCTCCATCGCCAGAACATAACAACACGACGGTTGGAGGAAGAGCGCCTCATCATCAGCCTGGGAACCCTCCAGTCACAAGGGATGAACTCAGATTTCTCCAGTTTCCTCATTTCCCCTCCCCCCACCTTGTCTCAGTCGAATCCCTCGAACTCAGCACCGCCTTCCTAACCTGCAATCCTCTTCCTGACCTCTCCGCCCCCACCCCACTCCGGCCTATCACCCTCACCTTAACCTCCTTCCACCTATCACATCTCCATCGCCCCTCCCCCAAGTCCCTCCTCCCTACCTTTTATCTTAGCCTGCCTGGCACCCTCTCCTCATTCCTGATGAAGGGCTCTGGCCCGAAACGTCTCGAATTTCCTGTTCCTTGGATGCTGCCTAACCTGCTGTGCTTTAACCTGCAACACATTTTCACCACTCCAGGACTTGCACATTAAAAAGCAGGGGGCCGGCTCTCCAGTGCAGTACTGAAGTGTGCTGCGCTGTTGGTGGTGCTGCCTTTTGGATAAAATAGACTGAGGTGCCATCTCTGCCTGTTCAGGTGGATGCAGAAGACCACGTGATACTTTGAGAAACAGCAGGAGAGTTATGCCATGTCTTGGCCAGGGCTCATTTATCAGACAGTAGCCCAAAAAATAAGTTAACTGCTCATTATCAAATAGCTGTACATGGCAACCTGTTGTGCTAATGTTAGCTGCTGTACTTCCTCTAGCACAACACAGTGACCTCACTTCACAACTACTTCATTGACTGTGAAGCACTTTGAACTGACTGGGTGGTCATGGAAGATGCCCTATAAATGCAAGGTTATTTTTCTCAATTGAGAGCAGAGCTGTGTGGGTAAGCCAGTTGCACTTCCAATACGTTGTAGTTGACAGCTGACTTGTACGTTGTACCTTCTCTTTCCATAACAGCACACGCTGACGGGACACAGTGGGAAAGTGCTGTCTGCAAAATTTCTTCTGGACAATGCCCGGGTAGTGTCAGGAAGCCACGATCGGACACTCAAGCTGTGGGACTTGAGCCGTAAGATCTGTAAGTAGGAGTGTGGTGTTGAGCTAAAGTGGCGTGAAATAGATTGGAATGCTAAGTTTCTTTGTCCTGTGCAGCACAGCGCAGCACAGGCTTAGCAACCTCCTGACCACCGTGTAGCAGTAAGCTATAACCATCAGGCAGTAAGATTTCATTCCCATTCACAGTTGAGATTGCTAATTTCAACAATTAAAATCATACCTGCATTACGAAACAAGGGGAAAAAAAGACTTGTGCTGAGTTATTCTATGCAAAAATGGGTTGTGGGACTTAATTGAGCTTCAGCTTTCCATGGTTCAACAGCCCCCTCTTACCCCCTGTTGACATGCAAGGTTTGGTGAGATTACTGGTGTCAGTGAAATGTTACCTCCTGCTGGTAATGCCCTTTATTAAGGTGGGAGGGTGAGGGACAGCAGCCAACCATTGGCCCAAGAGAAAACTTTCAAAATTCAAAGGATTGAATCACAAATGTTGACTTCTTCCTGCTTGTGTGCATCTCACTAAATTAGAGCGAAGAGCAATGAAAGACCATCTTGTTTCAGCTCAGTGCCTTCCATTCCTCACCCCTCCCAAAATGAAATCCATCTACGTGATAACCATGTGAGGCTCCTGATCAGACATCAAATGAACAATTAGTCGATGATTGATAGATGCTTGTGAGCAGCAGATTGGCAAGTAGGTGGAAGTCACAATGTGTAGCACATTGACTTCTAGAAACTAGTGAGAATGTTCTGTTCCTGAAAACCTTGACGTGTACAAGTATTAGTGCGCAAGTCTTTTGAATAAAGCACAATATGGCTCTTGAGGAATACCATTCTATCTTCTTACCATTTCTTTCAATGTTAACCCTTTATCTTCTAGGTACAAAGACAGTGTTTGCTGGTTCAAGCTGCAATGATATTGTTTGCACTGAGCAATGTGTTATGAGTGGGCACTTTGACAAGAAGATTCGTTTCTGGGACATTAGGTGAGATGAAGACATTGAGTTTCTCTCCAGAATCATTTAATATGCTTCTGAAAAGTTATCATGTCATGGACCCAAACAGCAAAGTTTTGTAGACTGGACAGTTTGTAAGACTGAAACAAATACAGAAGATCCTGGAAAAGCTCAGCAAGTCTGACAGCATCTGTGGAGATAAATCAGTTCATGTTTCAGGTCCGGTGACCCTTCCCCTGAACTTTCTCAGCGGTTTGTGGGACTGCTTTCTCTGAGTAAGATCTCTGTGAAACTGTTCTCAAGTCCTAAAAGGAGTAGGTTTGAGGTTACTGCAGAAGCAGCGCCAAAGGTTCCAGCTTTGAGCAAGGAGGTTGCACAAAGTTGTCAGAGCTTGATGGACACGTGGAGTAAGATACCTTTGGGATGAGGTAGTGAACACAGTCTGTAGATTTCTTATGTAGAGGATATAAGATTTAGCAAGATTATGAGCCATTGGTTTTGTTCTGCCGTTAAGTATCCTGGCTAAGCTTCAGCATTAACTTAATTTTTCAACTTATTTGCATACATTTTAATAGCCCCAACTGACTAAAAATGTCTCTATTGGCATTAAATATATTAAATCAACCAAGCATCCTCACTGTTCTTGGGACGAAGTCTAACTTAAGCAATTTCTCCATGTCTGAAATGGCTGCTTCCTTGCTCTGAGAGTCTGGAGTCAACAACCAAGGGTAACAGACTCTCATTATCTATCCTGCCAAAGCTTCTCAGAATTTTATATACTTCAATAAGATCCCTCCTCATTCTTGTAAGCCCAAAGAATATCGACAAATTTAGATAAAAAGGTGAAAGGAACAGCTGACTGAGAAAAACTAGTTTTGGAACTGGTGGATTGTAAAATCTTTTTTAGTTCTGCATTTGCCATGTAACCAGAAACACACAACATTGTTGAGTATTATAATGTTATGTTAGTGAGACTTGTTCTGCAGTCTGTTAGGTAAGCCTGGGTAGCTAGGGGAAATTGATTACTGGAAATCAATGGCATCTTAGATCATTTTTCTGAAAAAGAAAGTGCCAAATATTTATATTAGAGATTGTAGTAGACTGAGTCTTCTAAAATCCCTGAAAGGAGTCACTGGTCCCAGGTTGTAAACAGTTGTGGTGTAAGCTGCTTGTTCATGTCAAAGATGCATGGCAGTTGGGACCAAGGATATCTCATTAACTTTCTACCTAAATGCAGGATTAATGTGCTTTACCTTAGTAATCACTTTGTTGGGATCAAGTTCCAGGCTTCTCTACATGTGGCTTCACATCGCAGTTAGCAGTTGTTTGTGTTGAGCAGAGAGAAAGGTCTGCTTGATATTGCAAGATGGTACAGTTGGATGTCGGAAGGGTGTCTGGTGATTCTCTATGCAGAAGATATATCCTGCAGCTATCTATGATTTTCGGGTAATATCCTCTGGCATGATCAGGGGTATTATGGCACACGTTTTGAGCAGGTGGGGCTTGAACCCGGGCTTCCTGGTCCAGATGTAGGGATACTACCGCGACACCACAAGAGCCCTTGATATATTTTAATTAACTTATCCAAAGATATTGTTACACACCTTTTGAATAAGTGAACCCAGGCTTCCTGCCCAGAGATAGGGATGCCACAAGAGCCCCAACACAGGAACCCTTGGGTAACTTATAATCCACTGATTCAGGGATACTATTACAAACCTCTGGAGCAGGTGGATCTTGAATGCAGGCTTCCTAGTTCTAAGTTAGGGATGCTATCACTGCTCCTTAGAGCTCTTAGATTTCTAATCCATCCCCATAACCTCTTGATCATGACAACAGCCTTGAGAGGAACACTTAGATATTATCCTTAGAAAACCTCTTGAGAGATTTTCAGAACTGACTGTAGTTAGGAAGAGGTTGTTATATATAGCAGAGAATGGGCTGGGGGATGGTGCGGGGAGGTGGCAGAGTAACCAGTAGGTAGAGATGGAACCCAGCGAGAGAGAGGGGCACAGTTGGGCAGAAAAAGGAGTGGGTAAAGGTCAGCCTGGGAGAATGAATTGTTGCCAGTGGAGTCTGTATTTTACTGACAATGAGTTGCTCGTATGTGGTAGCAGTCCATTTGATGACAGCGCCTGTTGTGTCAGGGTTGGGGTTAGATGATGGGCAGAGGTGCTTAGACTCTAAAGTTATTGAACTCTATATTGAATCCAGAAGGCTGCAGTGGAAGTACATTTCCCAAGTGGAAAATGAAATGCTGATCTTCATTGGAGCGCCGCAGTAAGCCCAAGACACAGATTTTGGCCAGAGACCGTGGTCATGTGTTGAAATGGCAGGCAATCAGAAGCTCAATCATTTTTCCAGACAGAATTTAGGTGTCCTGCAACTTCATCGTCCAGTCTGTGTTTCATCGCCCCATTGAAGAGGAGACCACATTATGAGCAGCAAATTCTGTAAACTGGATTGAGTGAAGGCTTTATTTTGGCCCCAACATCAAATTAGCTGTGGACTTTTCACCCATCATTCCAATTAATGGAGAGCCCTTGGGGCAAGCAGAATTATTGAAATCATCTGATGAGCCCGTCACTCAAAGTTAATGTTCAGAAGGCAGGATATAGAACCCCCTTCGAAACTGGGATTAACCATGAACTCTCTGCTATAAGGACTAATTATGTGGGGAATGTGATGTGATGTGATGTGATTAATTATACGAGAGGAACATTTCAGTCTTGCTTAAAGTGTAATTTTCCTACAAAAAGGTACTTAATGCAATTCAGTCATTTGTTCTAATAAATGTTTAAAAATAGTATCCTGTTACATCATTCCTCTATTAACTGGAGGTTTGAATCTCTTTTAAAAGAAGTTCTATCTCTATAGAGACTGCAACATTGCACTGAGTGAGCAGTAATGACACACAATAGCTCCATGAATAACTACAATACTTTGCCAATTCTCCCCAGGACAGAGAGTATTGTGCGTGAGATGGAACTGCAGGGTCGTATCACAGCACTCGATCTCAATCCAGAACGCACAGAACTACTCACCTGTTCCAGAGATGACTTGTTAAAGATCATTGACCTACGTACAAATGTTACCAGACAATCCTTCAGGTAAATATAAAGACTGGTCAGGGCTTCAACATTTAAAATGATTCAGTATGGCCCGGTGGCACAGTGGTTAGCACTGCTGCCTCACAGCGCCTGAGACCCGGGTTCATTTCCCGACTCAGGCGACTGACTGTGTGGAGTTTGCATGTTCTCCCTGTGTCTGCGTGGGTTTCCTCCGGGTGCTCCGGTTTCCTCCCACAGTCCAAAGATGTGCGGGTCAGGTGAATTGGCCATGCTAAATTGCCCATAGTGTTAGGTAAGGGGTAAATGTAGGGGTATGGGTGGGTTGCGCTTCGGCGGGTCGGTGTGGACTTGTTGGGCCGAAGGGCCTGTTTCCACACTGTAAGTAATCTAATCTAATCTAATCTAATTCCTCAGCATAAAGAAAAAAAATGTAAGTCTACATGCATTTAGGAAGCAGCATGCATTCTCATTTGTTTTTATATGGGGTTTGGTGCCCATATTTTAGCTTGTTCATAGCGTGTGAATATTGCTGGCAAGAGTAGCATTTATATAGTAGTGAAAGTGGGTACTGCAGATGCTGGAGATTAGAGTCAAGATTAGAGTACTGCTGGAAAAGCACAGCAGGTCAGGCAGCATCCGACATTTCAAGCAAAAGCTCTTTTGAAGGGCTATTATCCAAAACGTCAATTTATATCATGGTTCCTCATTGCCTTTTAGAAGGTAATGATGAATTGCCTTCATGAACCACTGCAGTCCATTTGGTGAAGGCATTCCCACCATGACTGTGTTGTTTTAATACAACTGATTGACTTGCCAGACCACGTCAGTGAACAGTTAAGAATCAACTTCATTTCCATAGATCTGCAGTCATGTAATATCCAGGCTGGGGTAAGAATGCCAGATTTCTTTCCTGTGGTCGCTGGTGAATCAGCTTGTGACAATCTGAGAGTTTATAGTTAACATTACTGATCCTAACATTTTATTGCAGATTTTTATTTAAAAAGCTGCATTTATATGGTGCAGGTACAGTGGGATTTTATTTCTGAATCAGTTATTCTCAGCCACTGAGTTAATAATCAAGTAAATTAAGTGTGCCACTATACTTTAATGTGGATAATTGGTATCTGTCTGTCTGCTCTTTCTAACCATGTATAATCTCTTTTCCACACAGTGCACAAGGATTCAAGTGCGGATCAGATTGGACAAGAGTAACATTCAGGTAGTTGAGTCTATCTAACTTTGAATCTTTGCTTGTTCACAAATGGTTGTGTTTTACTGAAGAAAGAGAAGGATGGTGGTTGTGCAGACTCCAAGTGTACAGGCGTGGACTTTTGTCTGTTGTGTCAAAGTGATGTGTCCCGTCAGGGGCAGAATCAGTAACACTGGCTGGGGGGGTCCAGCATAGCAAGGATTGCTACCTGATGACTCTCGGGCTATAACTGCTTTTGGGTAGGGTCGAGAGTGCCATTTATGTCAGGTTATGGCAGAGAACTTAATTTAGGACAGGTTTATATCTTTTCAAATGATGTCCATGTCAATAGTCACACTTCTGCAAATTTCTGATCCTAAAATTTCAATGACTGGGTCAGTGCAACAAAAGAGAATCCAACTCATGGATTTGTACCAGTGTTGAAATTACAAATACTTGGGTTCTTGTTATGACTTAGAGGATCCATTTTCCATAACGTAAAGACTTCTCCACGCGACATTAAATATCATGTGCTGCTGCTGATAATGAGACCCTTGGCTTAGCAGACCCATTTCTCATACATGAAAGGCATTATTGAATGCTTCACCTTTCAGACTCTGATATCAGCTGATAGCTGGTGGCAAAGCTAATCAGGGTCCACTGGCATCTGTTGTCTTAGATCTGAGCTGCTGGCAGTGGAAGCTAGTGGCTTAATGGTAATGTCACTGGGTGAGTAATCTAGAATTCCAAGCTAATGTTCTAAACACACGGATTTCAATCCCATGGCAAGTATTTAAATTTGAATTCAGTACAATAATTCCTAGTGTAACGGTGACCATGCCAATTGTTGGAAAAAGCCCACCTGGTTCACTAATGTCCTTTAGGGAAGGAAATTCCTGCTGTCTTTTTCTGGCCTGACCTACATGTGATTCTTGAACCACAACCACATGGTTGACTCTTAATTGACTTGGAGTAACTAGATTCCAGGTTTGGCCACAGATACCCTCATGTCATGAACAAAGACTGGGGTTTTCAACTGAATTAAAATTCCTAAAACTGGTTTGAGGGGATTTGAACATGCATTGTCTTGATTAATGGTTCGGAAATTTGCTTTCATGGGATGCAGCCTTCTTAAATAACTTCTTGCCAATTCATGTTGTTTTTTTTCCAGCCCGGATGGGAAATTTGTTACAGCTGGGTCTTCAGATGGAATACTTTACGTGTGGGGTGTTGAATCTGGGAGGATAGAAAGAAGTCTGGGAAAGCACCACAGGTTTGTTAAACTCCAGGCTGAGCATTGCTGTGTAATAGTTGCTTGTAACTCAGTTTGCCTACTGCCCAAATGTCTTTGACTGAAGGATTTAACTGCCATAAGTACAGCTGTCCAAACTGTTTGCTCCCTACCAGTTATGATGTGTTACAGTAGCCTGTCCACACTAAAACGCTGTCATCTTTCACTGGGAACAGCACTTCTACTGGCTGTTCTTCGGATGTCAACCTAGATTGCCAATGCCCAAAAGACTAAAGGTTCTGAAAGCTGATCCAAATCATGCTTGCACCTAATGTCCCCAGACAGGCACATCCCACAAATGAGAGTTTGTGGATGTTGATTCAGTGCTGTAATCCTGGTGACTACTTAAATCTCAGGAATTATTTTATGAGGGTGCTACTAGAGTTTTACCAGTTATCACAGAGCACCAGAGAGAGGTCTGTTCTTTCTATATTCTGTCAGTGTTGAATAAGCTGTCAGGACATAACCAGAACTAAAGTTACCATTGAGTTGATGTGATTCCTGACCTTCTAGCTTGAGGTGTGCCATTTTGGAATTGCCGGAGTCCCAAAGGTACTCTGTTTGCTCCTCCGGTTCCTTCACTAAAGGAGGATTGTCACACAGTCATAGACATGTCCAGCACGGAAATAGACCTTGTGGTCCAACTCATCCATGCTGACCAAATATTCTGAATGAATCTCTTACCATTTACCAGCATTTGGCCCATATCCCTCTTAAACCTTTCCTGTCCATGTATCCATCCAGATGCATTTTAAACATTGTTATTGTGCCAGCCACTACCACTTTCTCTGGCAGCTCATTCCAAACACTCACCACCCTTTGCATGACAAAGTTACCCCTTAGGTCCTTTTTAAATCTTTCCCATCTTACCTTAAGCGTATGCCGTCGAGTTTTGGAATCTCCTACCCTGGGAAAAGACCTTGACTATTCACTCTATCCATGCCCCTCATCATTTTATAAACTTCTATAAGGTCACCTCTCAGCCTCTGACACTCCAGGGAAAACAGCCCCAGCCTGTTCAGCCTCTCCCTATAGCTCAATCCCTCTAACCCTGGCAACATCCTTGTAGATTTTTCCTGCACCCTTTCAAGTTTAACATCTTTGCTGTAGCAGGGAGACCAGAATTGAATGCAGTATTCCAAAAGTGGCTAACTAGTGTCTCATACAGCTGCATCATGATCTCCCAACTCCTATTGCTCAATAAGCTGATCAATAAAGATTTGTATAAGAAACACTGCCTCCACCACCCTGTCTACCCTGTGACTCCACTTCCAAGGAGTTATGAACCTGCACTGAGGTCTCTTTGTTCGACAACACTTTCCAGGTCCCTACCATTAAGTCCTGCCCTAATTTACCTTACCAAATGTAGTACCTCCATCTGCCACTCCTCAGCCCATCTGATCAAGGTCCTGTTGTCTGAGGTAACCTTGTTCAGAGTACCAACCCAATTCCTGTGCGAGGTGCTTGACAAAGAAAATGAACATACAGGGTGACTCCTGTATCCATGAGTCCTGTTACTGCTGTTTCAGTTACCTGCAATTTACTGTGGCCCGAACACATTACCGGGCTCATTCGAGAACCAGGGACCAGGAGGCTGCCGGGAAGGTACCTTTCCCATTTAAGTGAATGAGTCTGCTACTCTCCGTGGTTTTGGTCTTCTGTGGTAGGTCTTGGAACATATCACCCACTGGCACGGGGGGGACTACTGCATTTATTCCATTTGCCTTGCACCCAAATAAGTGCAGAGTATAGTGCAGTAGAATATCATTGGGAATAGCCACAGGATCCAGCTTTTCGTCCTGTAGAGTTTCCACTTACCACATTCTGATTAATTGTCCAGTTTACCCCAAGCAGATGGAACTGTTGATATTTAAATAAGATTTCTTGTAAAATGACATTTTTCCAAACTGTCTTCCTCACTCTCCTGAAGATATTGGGGAGATATAACAAGCAAGAAGAGCACAAGCAGCAGAGATTAAGATGAGCTTAGGCTAGCAAAGGGTGACAAGAAGGGCCAGCATCATCAGTATTTGCTACTGTGATGAAGCTGCTCCTTTAACAAGGTTATGCAGTCTTGGCTTTTTTTTTCCCAGAGAAGTCATAAGGGACCTCCAAAAAGCCTGAAGGTGAAGGGTGTTCGGGCCAAGGTGATATAGCTAACAGAGACTGCCTCAGGCAGAAGGCTTTCAAATAAAAAATACTTGTACAATGAAATGGGTGTGGCCAGTTTTCCTAGTTCAGCTTTTCTATGGCTTGGATTTTTTTTGGTAGCGTGAAAAGAAAGGCTGCTGGACGCAAAGAATTAGGTCCAGGCTGGTACCCTTTCTCTGACTTGTATCTGATAAGAATCGGTGTTTGATTTTACCTTTTGTGCCAGGGGCTGTTTATGGGGATTGTTGCAAATATTTGGAACAGCATCATTAAGTTGGATGACCTGTTGGGTTTTTGGAGAGGTTGACTTATACGATATTCTGTTTTCTGTTGCTTGTGTTTCATCCAGTAATCTTGTAAATCAATTCTGTAAAGTTAGGGTCTTGGGCTACCTTCTTGAAATGTTTTGAGGGGTCTGGCCTGGTCCATAACACCACAAGGGCGGGTGTGGTGCTGAACTGAATCTCTAATCGTTCCTTGTGCTTTTTGTCATCCTCCTCCTCAGCTCTTCTATAAATGCAGTATCCTGGTCACCATCTGGAGAACATGTAATCAGTGTGGACAAAGGAAGCCGTGTGGTACTTTGGTCAGAAGCGTAACCTAAGATGCCAGAAGATAACCAAGAGGTGCCCTTATACATGTGCAACTTCCAGCCGTACGCAGGAGATTGGCCTGTGGCACACTCCAAGCCACGGCACACGGCCTGACAAGAGTGAGACTTCTCCCACAAATCAGTGCCACTGGGAGGGCATTCAGACAATGACAGTGAGCTTTTTGTACATTCTCAATCGTTGGTGAGAAGCACACTCTCCACCTGCTGGAGTGTATAGTTGAGGAATAATATGGAGGGTCTGTGCTGTGTACCAGCTGCTGTGATTGACTTTGGAGTGGGAAGCCGTCCTATTTGCTGCAGGGTAGTCACCCAAGGTGTCCAGTTGTTTACTCTGTCCACGGCTTACATTTTCTTGCTGCCATGTCATGGTGGGATTTACTGCCATTGTGTCGGTTTTACTTCCCTTTCTACCCTATCTCTCCAACCTGAATAAGTGTGTTCACTTTTATGTCCTTGGAAAGCGTGGAAGAGTAATAGTCTAATAGTATGGAGTGGTTACAGCTGACATGTCTTCAATTATTTATGTTCACTGGTAAAATAGCTTAAGTGGAGAATAGATGTGCTGTAATGGTGGGGAGAAGTGGTGCTGTGTAGTTTGCTTTTCCTAGATGGCGCTGTAAACCACTTAAGATAGCATTCCCCTCAAAAGAGGCAACTTAATATCAATAACTGGGAGAATAAGCATTTCCTTTTGCATTTATGTTTTGCATGCAGGCAGCAGTGGAAAGGCTGCATTTATTATCCATCCAAACTGTCCTTAACATTGCATGCAGCATCCCTTGGGCTGACGAGTTAGCTGCAAGAGTCAAGCATTAGTCATCCCAACTAAGAGAGTATATGCACACAATGGGACTGGTTAACAAGCTATACAATCTCCCTGTGTTTACCTTCAGAAACACACTGACATGCCCTTCCCTTTATCTATTTAATCACATCTCTCTCTCTCTCTATCTCTCTCATATATTAACTATTCTGACTTCCTTTCTCACTACATTTAATTTCACACACTCTTTTCCATCATTTGACAAATTGACAATGTTTGCACTTTGTGATACACTGATCAATTTTCCTCCTTTTTCACGTTCAGTAAGTTGATCCATTTGTACATGTGTACAGAGAACCAGGTTTGCACTTTGGAATGTGCGTCTCTGGAGTCATCAGAGTAATCTCGAGTTTAAATGTCTCTTCAGAAAACTGAATGCTGAGGGCACTGCCAGAGTAACACTAACCTCGATTGATGATGGATGGTCCCAGGATAGATTCTCTGGCATTTCAAGCATCTGTTTGGTGCCTTAAAGCTTACCACACTGCTCCTGGGCTGGGGGGAGGAAAGGCCAGCTCCAGGTTTCCAGGCCTAATCGTTGCGCTGTGATTGATGGGTGGAGTGGGGAGTGTTACTGATCCCATGGAATGCCAGCACACACTCTCCAGACATACGGAGTCATAAGCTGAGCACTAAATCTAACGGGAAGGTGCCTAACCCAGGCAAGAGTTGGCGCTTTCAGAAGAGAAGAGAAAGAAGGGCAGTTTAATATAAACGTGCACTAACCTTAAACACCACATGTAACATTGGTATTGACCATATCAAAATATAAATGCAAACGTGGACCAGAAACTTCAGGAGGTGTACGCACAAACCTTGTGGCTGAAACTCGGATTGAAGTTTCTGATGGCTTACTACCTGCCAATCCCAGCTCTCATTACTAACACCTATGCCAAACTTAAAACAAAAAGCAGTAATTTGCACTTTGAGATGAATGGTGGTATCCAATTATTATGGCTACAGATCGATGATTACTAGTGGTCAGAGATGAAAAGACTGTGAAGAGCAGTCGTGAGGAAGCTCGTTGGTCACTGTAGACTCCTCTACTACCATACACAACTGCTGCAGACCAGACTGTACCCTGCACTGATGTAGGGTTCTGAAATCTGGGTTCAAATCCAGTCCTCAGTGGGACGGGAGTTACTCAAAGGGGAGTGATACTTCCAGCCCAGTTCCTGTTGCACTAAACTGATAAGATTAAGAACCTGAAAAATTTTCATTGCGGTGGACACCATGAGATATCATGCCCTAACTGGCCTGATTGGAAAAATATGAAGGGATTTTTACTCTAATGTCTATGGTTTCTGTTCTGGGAGTGTTTTTGATATTGCAGAAGAGTCTTTATTCTGTATCTAACCAGGATGAATGTAATTTTGAAATGACTGATGGGTGAATATGGAGGGAGCTATAACTTAGATCTCAGCAGGGAATGCTTACTGCAACAGTGTAAGGTCATAACAGTCTGACTTGAGTTCAGTACACAGTTTAAATATTGAGTGAATCTCCCTCCATTTTGGTGTGTTGCAGCTTTAGTATCAACTATGTGCTCATCACACTGTTAGAAGAATGTTTGTGCTGGGTCCAATTTACAACAAGAACTGAGACTGCGAGCTCAGTTCACATGAGTTCGTTTTCAAAATAAGGACTAACTTAGGATGAAAATTCAATCAGTTTTGAATTTAAACTCTAGTTAGTAAAGGCTAATTGATTGCATCATTTGGTCCCATGTTTCTGGTTTTTCAACTCAGTTAATCAACATAATTTATAGCAAGTGAAAGCATGTATCAATTACTAGAGAAATCCAAAACTGCCAGTTTGTTTGGTGATTTCCCATCAGAATGAGTTTGGTAACTTTAAAGAAGCTCTTCCTCTTGTGGGTATCAGCCATGTTACTCAGTTCCACAGTACTTAATAATGCCATGATAAATGCTTAAATCTAGTTTCAGGTCCCATTTCTAATCTCCTGCAAATGTAACATTTTGAGGAGCAACTCTGAGGTTGGCTGTTGGGGCTAGAGAGTGGTGCAGTACCATTACCATTCACTGGAAGACCAAGACTTCATACTTTTCCCCTCACAGCTGCACACGAGATGTTTAAACATCTGGAACTTCTCCTTACTACTGATCCACATGGAAGAGTGTGCTGAGTTTTGTTGAGAGTGTCTGTTGCATGTACAGCCTGCTGCCAGAGTTGGGAAGAGTGCAAACCAGTGTCTCCTGATATAGCTGAATGCACAGATCCAAAACTTTCCTTGGCTACTACAGTTTTACCAAATGTGCTATTCAGAAATTGCTTGCACTGTGACTGTGGACAAATTCATGCTCCTGTACTGGGTTAGAGAGCAACAACAGCAGGATCTGACCTTTGTTCTGTGTGTGTAGTTAAGTGGCATGTTCCGATTACCTCGTTTATATCGATGCTTTAAGAGTCCTCTACACAAAGTCTTATTTGCACTTTATATTTTTTTCTGAAGAACATGGCATTGTAACAGCCTAGTTGCCTGGCTGAGATTCGGTTCACTTGTGTCTGAATCCCATGTAGTAATCACCAACTTGCTTTGTAACTCTGCCAGTGCTGCTTCATTACAAATGTTTCTTTTCAAATAAAATAAGTTCTAAAAAGCTGCGTTGTGACATGTTTTGTGTTTCCCTTTCAGCTTTAGGTATGCCTCCTGTGTTTAAAGTGTGTATGTGTAAAAGTTTGAGATAATTTGAGGGTAAGGCCACTTTTAAATTTCCTGCACAGCTAATTCTGCTTTGTCTCCTGTCAGCAACAGTCCTTAATAGCTCCATAATTGCAGCTGCACAGAGCAGCAGGACATGATTTTAATCTGGGCGATACTAGAGGATGATACAGCAGAAGCAGGCTTTTTCGCTGGAGCTGGGCAATGACCATGAATCTGACACCAATTTATGCAGAGTTAACTGATCTCAGTTGAAAACTCTAGAACCTAGTACCAACAGTGCAAGAACAGTGAGGAATTGATTAGTGATCATCATGGAATGTAGCTGCGGTGAATGGGCCTTTTTCTCATTTGCTGAAAACGTGTTGCTGGAAAAGCGCAGCAGGTCAGGCAGCATCCAAGGAACAGGAGATTCGACGTTTTGGGCATAAGCCCTTCTTCAGGAATCATTGAGGCTTATGCCCAAAACGTTGAATCTCCTGTTCCTTGGATGCTGCCTGACCTGCTGCGCTTTTCCAGCAACACATTTTCAGCTCTAATCTCCAGCATCTGCAGACCTCACTTCCTCCTCTTCTCATTTGGCCTGATATGTTAATGTGAGCTCTTCGTGAAAGCAACTCATCCTTTACCTGTGTCCCTGAAAATCTTCTCCCTGAACATGTGTCCAATTCCTTTTTGAAAGCTTCCACTATACTCTCATGCAGTGATTTCTACATCCGAAACACTTGCTACTTAAAAGTAGTTTTTATGCTGCTGTCCCATGTCCACACCAGCCTGCCTATGAATATTTTGGAAAGACCAATCGGAGCAGAAGTTATACATTTGATAGTAGGGTCCTGAGAAATATTGCTCAACAAATTGGGTGCAGGTTCATAGTTCCTTGAAGGTAGAGTCACAGCTAGATAGGATAGTGAAGAAGGGGTTTGGTATGTTTGCCTTTATTGGTCAGTGCATTGAGTGTAGGAGTTGGGATGTCATGTTGAAGTTGTACAGGACATCAGTTAGACTGCTTCAGTTCTGGTCTCCATGCTACAGGAAAGATGCTAAACTTGAAAGGATGCAGAAAAGATTTGTAAGGGTGTTTCCAGAGTTGGAGGGTTTGAGCGATGGTGATAGACTGTGGGACTATTTTCCCTGGAGCGTTGAAGACTGAGGTGACTATTTAGAGGTTTATAACATGGATAGGGTGAATAGTCAAGGGTTTTTTTTTACAGTGAAGTGGAATCCCAAACTGGAGGGCATAGGTTTAAGATGAAGGGGAAAATTTAAAAAGGATCTAAGGAGCAGCTTTTTCACACAGGGTGGTGTGTGGCTGGAATGAGCTGCCAGAGGACAGCAGGTGGAAGCTGGTGCAACATGTAAAAGGTATTTGGATGGGTACATGAATAGGAAGGGTTTCAGGGATATGGGTCAAACACTAGCAAATGGGGTCAGATTAATTGAGGATATCTCGGCATGGATGAGTTGGGCTGAAGGGTCTCTTTCTGTACTGTATATGTATAATTGTCCTTTCCACAGAACACACTGCTTCTAAGTTTTGTCATCCACAAATTGTACTCTGCATACTCAAGACTGAGTCTTTACTATATGTCAAGAAAAGTAGGGGTCTTACGATGGCGAAATCTAATGGTTCATCTTTCCTAGTTGTATGCGCAATAATATTTGTTCAGAAGGCTGTCTGCTGTCTTGAGTTCCAGACCCCAGCTTGTTCTAAATCCTGACGCAGACATAGAAGTATAATTACCAATGGGTAATTATGGAAATTAGTGTTGAATATGAAAGGGCAAAGACAAAACCCACCATTGTGCTGAAACTAAAATAGTGTGTTAAATGTCAAGCTTGTTTCAGTGAAAGTACAAAGCCCCAGCCAAATGCCAAAGATTTGAACCTGTAAGCTTTGTCACCACTTCAATGATATGCTGCATTGTCAGATGTGCTAATTTTCAAATGAGATGTTAAATTGAAGCCTGTTCAACTGCTATAGAATCGTAGAGCATGAAAACAGGCCCTTCAGACCAATTTGCCCATGCTGTCCAGTTTTCACAATGAAATAAGTTCCATTTGTCTGCATTTGGTCGATCTCTTGCCATACCTATCCTAGCCATGTACCTGTCTAACTGTTTCTTGAATGACAACATTGTACTCCATTCCAACATTACCTCTGGCAGCCCATTCCAGACATTTCACCCTCCATGTCAAAAAAAACTTGCCCTCGGACCCTTATGTATCCCCCTCATCTCGCCTTAAACCTGGGCCCTTTAGTTTTCCATGGGGAAAAGCTGTTGGCTATCCAAATTAGCTATATCTGTCACAATTTTATAGACTTCTATAAGGTCACCCCTCAGGCTCCCATGGTCTAGGGACAAAAAAAGGTTATTCAACCTCTCATTGTAACTTAAAGCTTACAGTCAGGTAGCACCCTAGTAAGTCTTTTCTGCAGTCTTGCTGGTTTCATAAAATCCTTTCTATAGTAGGGCGACCAGAACTACATGAGGTATTCCAAATCTGGCGTCACCAACATCTTGTACAACTGCAAAAAGACGTCCCAACTTCTATACTCAATGCACTGACCAATGAAAGCCTTCACTTCCGTGTCTACGTGTGACTCCACATTCTAGGGCCTTTAAACTTGTTCTGTCCCCATGATCCTACCAATGACTGTGTATGTCCTGCCCCAGCTGAAAATGTGTTGCTGGTTAAAGCACAGCAGGTTAGGCAGCATCCAAGGAATAGGAATAGGAATTAAGATGCTGCCTAACCTGCTGTGCTTTAACCAGCAACACATTTTCAGCTGTGATCTCCAGCAACTGCAGACCTCATTTTTTATCCTATGTCCTGCCCCAGTTTGTCTTACCAAAATACACCTTGCATTTATCTAATTTAAGATCCATTTCCCATTCCTCGGCCCAGTAGCTCAAGATCTTGTTGCTTTCCCAGATGACCTTCTTCACTGTCCAATGTACCACTAATCTTGGTGTCATCCTCAAGTCATCCTCAAGTCACCCTTGTCTTACACGTGCAGAGTACATGAAGCTGACCTAGCTAGCTCAAAGCAAGTTGTGTGAGTGAGCAGAACCTCGATGCTCCTGTTTATTTTTCTCTTTACGCTGATCCAGCTCCCTCAGAGCCATCTCTGAATGAATAGAACCTCTGACATTACTGATTTTATTTTTCTTTTATCTCCCCCTAACAGCGTAGTGTTTGTTTTTCCCCAGCACCCATGTTGTGTGCGTCAGGTGTAGGACACAGGAACAATAAGTGCGTGAATCTTCATTTGTATTCCATCACCAGGAAGAAAGGAAACATGCAAGTGGCCAGTGACTAGCAGTGCCCTTCTCATCAAAGGACAATGCTGCGTGATCAAACAGTGAAGGGGAGGGCAGGGATTAAATCAAAATAGAGTTGGAGGGGGAAAACACTCCTGTTTATGTCTGTCAGCCAGGGCTCCCTGATTGGACTAAGTTAACATCCCTAGTTAGGGAACTGATATTGTATTAAATCTGCTTAACTGACCTTGTTCCAATCGCTACATTCCTTCCCCTCTAAGTCCTAGGGCATCAGCCAGTTCCTTTTCCTGCAGCATTGCCTGAAGTATTTCTCACCAGGTCCGGTTCCTCTGACTCAGCCTCGGATATTGGCAGCATATACTGGACCGTAGCCTGCCTCTTGAGCTGGGAGGGTAACTGTGTTGAGGCTGCGACATCTGCTGTGTCTATTTTATCCTCGGAGGTTTCTTTGATGCTAGGCAGAAGGGGACAGCTCACAGGTTCTGACAGCACAGCTGGATGCTCTGAAAGGCCAGATACATTTTGCTGCCGCCCAGTTTGACAGGTTGCAGCTTTTGTGTGGTCCACATGCTTTTCCAGGACAGCCTCTCCCACCCAAACTTTGTATGTCATGTGACCTGACCTCGGGTCGACCATGCTGCTTCAACAGCAAACTTCATCCCCTGACATAAACTGCCTATCTCACATGGAGGAGTCTTTGATCTGACGCTGGTAGTCCTGATGCCAATTCACCCTCCCCACAAGGTCCATGGAGCACATGGGAATTTTCCTGGTGTCTTAACTAATGTACTGGTGTAGTCTAGTCTAGGTTTTAGGGCATTTTAAGCAATTTAAGTAACGGATAAGTTCATGGAGCAGTGGCTGGAGGTGATTGCAGCAAATGTGCTGATGTAGGAATGGAACTGCATGATGATACTAGGGAGTCTTTTTGTTGGGGGCTACGAGGAAATAAATATTGACATAAAAAAAACTTTCTAAATTGAAATCCACATTTCTACTCTATGAAGGTACCCAAACATCCTCTCGTGTGATTCTGTGCGCATGTTCCATCTCCTGTTCTTTGACTGTCGGTGGCTGGAGGGATTACCTTACACTGAAAGACTGAAGCGACTGGGCTTGTATACCCTTGAGTTTAGAAGACTGAGAGGGGATCTGATTGAGACATATAAGATTATGAAAGGATTGGACACTCTGGCAGCAGGAAACATGTTTCCGCTGATGGGTGAGTGCCCGAACCAGAGGACACAGCTTAAAAATACGGGGTAGACCATTTAGGACAGAGATGAGGAGAAACTTCTTCACCCAGAGAGTGGTGGCTGTGTGGAATGCTCTGCCCCAGAGGGCAGTGGAGGCCCAGTCTCAGGATTCATTTAAGAAAGAGTTGAATAGAGCTCTCAAAGATAGTGGAATCAAGGGTTATGGAGATAAGGCAGGAAGCGGATTCTAATTAGAAATGATCAGCCATGCTCACATTGAATGGCGGTGCAGGCTCGAAGGGCTGAATGGCCTACTCCTGCACCTATTGTCTATTGTCTAACATGTCGCATCACCGTTTTTATTTGGAGAAGGACATTTAAATTGGACCCACACACTTCTCCCAAACACCTCATACTCCCCAACGTTTTTGTTTGCAACAACATTGTTATGTCATCAATGTTAGTCTGTAATTTCAACCATTGCCTGCTGACTGGCATGGAAAGGAACTCTGGCAATCAACAGCTTCATTTGGCATCTCACAACCATTTCTGCAGCTGCCACCTAACAACAGGTGTTCAGGCTCCCTCTCTTCAGGTTGCACACTGTGGATTGCTGTGAGTACCCAATGCACTTTTTTGTTTTCCAGTCACTTTCTCTCCATCCAGACACCGCCTCACTCAGGCTATCTGGCTCTACTGCTACTGTATGTTACACTATCTAAGACCACCTACACTGATGTCGCTTGACTTTCTGTCTTCGCTTATCAATGGAAAACACCTCATCTACCCTTTGTTACATGTAGGCTCAACTACTCCCAACAGTCTCTAGGTTGAACGCCCACTTCTACTGTCTCTAAGCTTGAGATCACCCCAAATTCTACTGCCTGAGTATATTAACTCATAGCACATTCTGTTCTTCTATCACTCCCATGCTTGTGTCCCTCTTCCCCCTCCCTCTCCCCCTACCTTCTCCCTCCCTTTCCCTCTCCCATCTCTCTCCTCTCCTCTTTCCCCCTCCATCTCCCCTCCCCTTCCATCTCTGATATCTCTTCCAAATCTATGACAATTTGAGCTCACTGCACTCCTGATTCTGGCTTCTTGTGCATTTCCAATTATGATTGCTTCACCATTGGTGGTCGTGTCTTCAGTCATCTTGGCTCTAAGTTCTGGGATTCCTTTTCTTCGCTTCCCCACCTCGCTTGCTTGCCTCCTTTAGGTCACTTCCCCTTTGACCAAACCTTTTTGGTAGTCTGACCTAATATTTCATGTGGCTTAACATCACACTTTGCTCCTGTGAAGCACCTCGTTATGTTTTGTTACGTTAAGGCACTGTGCAAATATGAGTGTCTCCCTGCCTCTCTCCAGCATCTCCACTATCCCTCATAGTTTCTTTCTTCGCCTATTCCCAAATGACCTTTACATCCGAGCCCTCTGCAGCTGCCACAGTTGCCATGGATATTTGAAGAGACTTGCAGGAAGTTAGACACCACGGGAGTAAGTAAATTGGAGTTGGAGATGTGTAGCAGTCTTGATTTTGATGTGAAAATCAAGACATCATCGGCATAATTTAGAAGAGAAAGTTCCCAGCGTAAGGCGTATTTTAGCATTGACAAAACTGATGACGATCTGAGCTAAGAATTGAAAGAAAGCTTAACACTTCAAGCTTCTTTTATCCTCACTTGTATTACTATAGATTTGTTCACAGTTATCAGGTCTTTCTGTTCCAAGCCATGTGCTGAACTAAAATTATTGCATTAATACACAGAGTGATGAGTCAGATGCTGATTGCATGGAGGATTATAGAGGGATTCTCAGCTTTACCAGACACACCTTATGCTCACTGAAGGATCCCTACTCCTGGGAGGAACCATGTTTAATTTGCCAAATGTTTCTCAATGCTCATTGACTCCACAGCCTTCTGAAACCTCTTGAATTATTCTTTCAAAGATAGTATAGAACTAGTGTATTAATTAATTGCAAAAATCACCAGAATTCAGAATTAATGCACTTATTTTCTCTGCTGCGATATTCAAGTTCTCTCTGATGTCTCCTTAAGCTCAGAGATTCCTTAAGACCTTAGGTTACCCAATCCCCCATGGCTTGTGTCCCTATTCCAGTCTCAGATTCCTCCATTACCTTTGTGCTGACTTACCTGGCTAAGTAATGCCTTGCTTTAAAAATTCTTATCCTTTCCAAATCTCTCGCTGACTTCACCCATCCATCTTTGTAATCTCCTCCCATCTTACAATGTTCCAAGATAGCTGCACTCTAATTCCGGTCTCTTGAACATCCCTGATTTTAATCACTCCACCATTGCTGGCTGTGTCTTCAGCTACCTGGGCACTGAGCTCTGGAATTCCCTTGTTAAGCCATTCCTCCTCTCTATCTCTCTCCCTTCATCTTTAAAGCACTCCTCAAAACCAACAGTTTTGAGAGAGTTTTTTAGCCATCTGCTTTAATATCTCCTACGTGGCTGGGAGTCAGGGTTTGCATTATAATACTCCTGGGAATAAACAAACAAATACTTTAGGAATGATTTATCGTATTAATGGTGTTATATAAGTGCAAGCTGTTGTTATTTGATTCTAAGGCAAGCTCATGGAGAATTGGAACTCTGGGCACCATTTCTACCCCTTGGAGGTGGAACAATGAAAAGTGGTGGCTGTTGGTTTACATACTGGATTGAAGATTCTCAGTGGGACTTCATCCAGAACATAGAATGCCATTCATCTGTGTCAAAAAGAATTCCTGCAATGGAAATGCAAAAACTTTTTTGGGTTTCGGGCTATTTTTGTGCAAGATATTTGATGCTGTGTAGTGTCGACTGCGATTCAACTATGTCTAAACTCTTCCAAGGCCCATTTATAGATGAAATGTACCAATGGGATCTTGCTTCCTAGTTGTACTCTCTAACAAATCCCCACAAGTACATCTTGTGACACTTTTTTTTTCTCTCATTGAGATGATGTTCCAAAAAGTCCTGAGTCACTTTTGAAGTGTAAACTGCAAGATTATAGAACCTTATAGAAGGAAACCTTTCAGTCCAACATGCCTGTATTTTGAATGAATTTGCCAACAAGTCCTGGTGTCCTGCTATTTCTCTGTAAACCTGCAAATGTTTCCTTCCTTTCCATGTATCTATCCAATTCTCTAATTAATGGATGATTTCAAACCAACTAGATCCGCTACCTTACCCCCAGTCTCAACTACACTGTGTTGTCAGGTCGACAAAAAGGTGTGACCAGGTCAAATCTGAGCAACTGCCCATGGATCTGTGTAAGTACAAGTGATTAAGTATAATGTGACTTCAGCAAATGCATGCATGTTTTCCTATGAAAAGTTAAACTTAATCAATTAATATAGGCTCTGTTAGTTACAAACCAAACCACAAATAGGTTGCAAGAATTGTGTTCTGTCTAAATGCAAGGTTATAGGATTCCCTAGTTCATATTAAATCATAGCCTGTAGCATTATGAATGTATATTAAAACTAATTTTTCTCTTCAGTTCTCCAGAAGACCACAATTTATACAATGTGCACAGTTCTATATATTTGACACCATGTCATACCTCATTCAAGCAATCTTTAAGTTACCACGCGAGATCAGCCAGTTGAGCTGTGAAATTGTTTTACCCAATATCCATATAAGCACTTTTTTATTTCAAAAATATACTTTAAGTATATTTCAAAAATATACTTAAAAAAAAACTTTAGTCACAAATGCAATTCTGTTCTTTATAGTAGCATATGAAGCAAACATTGGAGTTTGATTCTATCCAATATACATAGAACATAGAACATGGAAAAATACAGCGCAGTACAGGCCCTTCAGCCCTCGATGTTGCGCCGACCAAAGCCTACCTAACCTACACTAGCCCAATAACCTCCATATGCTTATCCAATGCCCGCTTAAATGACCATAAAGGGGGAGAGTCCACCATTGCTACTGGCAGGGCATTCCATGAACTCACAACCCGCTGAGTAAAGAATCTACCCCTAACATCTGTCCTATACCTACCACCCCTTAATTTAAAGTTGTGTCCCCTAGTAACAGCTGACTCCATTAGCGGAAAAAGGTTCTTACTGTCAACCCTATCTAAACCCCTAATCATCTTGTACACCTCTATCAAATCTCCCCTAAACCTTCTTTTCTCCAATGAGAACAGCCTCAAGTGCCTCAGCCTTTCCTCATATGATCTTCCTACCATGCCAGGCAACATCCTGGTAAACTTCCTCTGCACTCGTTCCAATGCCTCCAAGTCCTTCCTATAGTATGGCGACCAAAACTGCACACAATACTCCAGATGAGGCCGCACCAGAGTCTTATACAACTGCAACATACAAACCAAAAGCATTTTTTATTTGTACAGGACTATATTTATATGCATTTGAGGTACCAGGAGGGTCCGATGACTGAACAGACCCCCATTTAACTTCAGCAGAAGGATCTCAGACAGTGATCTTTCCCCAATGCTCCTTGGCAGCAGCTGCCCTAGGCTTTTGTATGTCCTTCAGCATGTAGTCCTGAACCTTGGAATGTGCCAGTCTGCAACACTCGGCCAGGTCAACGCTTGCTCTGGAAGACCAGCACATTTAAAGCAGACCAAAGAGTGTCTTTCACTGAGTTGATGGTCCTTCAGGCACAGTTGATGTTTGTTTCAGTGTGTGTGCCAGCGGACAGGCTGCTGAGCCTAGAGTCCTGCGTCACAGAACTGCGAGGGACTCACCTCAAAAAAACCCACTGCAACATTGTGCAGACGTCCTTTACAAAGGCACATTCCATGTACCAATGTTAGGGGTGAGATTCCTAGGTTAATAATCCTACCCTCAGCGATGTTAATATAGCCAATTGTAGTTTTCACACTGTTGTCTAATGGTGACCAATTAATTCACTGCAAACAAATGGTCTAACCTGAGCCTATTGATTGGCATTATACCAAACATTATACCCCTAATCAATCTGAGCCGGCAGCATACTGTAATTGGGTGACTCCTGATCAGTGAGCATTGTTTTCTTACAATTTATTTGATGTTAATTTGCAAACTGTTATGTGAGATGTTGTAAATCTCTTGAAGGTGTCAACGGATTACATGTGTTCATTAAAGGATTTGCACTTTTGAAGAGATGTAACCTTGGTGAAAATCTGCTGTGCTGACAATGGCCCATAAGCTTCTCATGCTGACGGCCAGTGGAGACTTACAAAAGCCTGTCGTAAGGTCTCCGAGCTTGAACACGTGAATGGGAATTATGAGCCTCCCTCCAAGGGTTTAGGGGCGGTCCCAGCAAAATGCCAGGCTATAAATGACTCCCGTTTCCCACTTGCAGGCACCATTACGACGACCAGTGGTCTCTGAGAGGAAGACTCCCGGCTTGGAGTATCAGAAGGCCAACAGAACCCACTTGTCCCCAGGGATTGTCCAGGAGCCGCTGAAGGGTGTTGATTCATTGACTTTGGTGTTTCTACCCAGAGGTTCCTTCAGGTACTCACAGATGTTCCCAAAATTTATTTTCATTGCTGTTTAAAATTATTAGTGTGGCCAAGACAGTTTTAGGGAAGGGTATACTGTGGTAGTGGGGGAAAGGCCTTCAATTTGTTTAAAAACATTACCTCATTTTGACAAGCCTCAGTCATGAAGATACAGCTAGCTCTCTCTCTCTCTTTCGCTCTCTCTCTCTCTCTCTCTTTATCATCTCTCTGACCAGTTTCAATCTTTGGGATGGTAAGTTTCACTCTTAACATTTCTCTGATGTCATCTATGTTGCTCAGCCAATAATAATGTTGAGTTCATCTTGTCTTCTTGAGTAATCCTTGGGATCTGGGGTGACTTTCCTTGCTTCCAGAGTTCTGGGTCCCGAGATGACTAGACAGTCCATTGCTAGATCTGATGTGGAGGTGCCGGTGTTGGACTAAGGTGGACAAGGTCAGAAGTCATGCAATGCCAGGTTACAGTCCAATAGGTTTCTTTGAAATCGCAAGCTTTTAGAGCGCTGCTCCTTTGTCAGGTGACGTGGAGGGATATGCACAGGCAGAGAGATCAAAAGAGTGTATAAAAGGGAGAGGGGAGTGATGACTGGCTGAGCAATAAGTCTTTGCAGGTTATCAAAAGTATCAGACGGTGTGAGTAAATTGTCAACAACTGAATAGCAAGTGAAGGGATGACCTAAAACCTGATTAATTGAGGCAGAGAGAAAATTGCAAAATATTAAAATTAAGGTGGTGCTGGAGACAAACCAAATGGCTGGAATTACATGATAGGTATAAGAATCACATGGCAAGTGTCTAACCAAAGTAATAAGTAATACAAACTGGACAAACTAATTAAGGTAGAGCGATCATAGCAAGTTATCAAGGTGTCAAAACAGGACAGTAAGGGAGATTTTACAAACACACAACAGTATGGTGGGGTTACATGTAGCATGACATGAACCCAAGATCACTGTTCAGGCCATCTTCGTGGGTACGGAACTTGGCTGTCAGTTTCTGCTCGGTGATTCTGCATTGTTATGTAACTCGAAGGTTGCCTTGGAGGACACTTACCTGAAGATTGGAGGCTGAATGTCTTTGACTGCTGAAGTGTTCCCTGGCAATTGTTGTGCAGCGTCCATTCATCAGTTGTCGTAGCGTCTGCATAGTTCTGCCAATGTACCATGCCTCGGAGCATCCTTGCCTGCAGTGTATGAGGCAGACAACACTGGCCAAGTCACATGATTATTTGTCATGTACATGGCGGGTGGTGTCCCCACACGTGATGGTAATATCAATGTGGATGATCTGGCATGTCTTGCAGAAGTTGCTGTGGCAGGGTTGTCTGGTGTTGTGATTGATGTTGTCCTGAAGGTTGGGTAGTTTGCTGTGAAAGGTTTAAGATTTGGTGGTTGTTTGAAGAATAGAATTGGCAGGTAGGGATGATCTTGGTGAGATGTTCATTGTCATCGATGACAGGTTGAAGACTATGAAGAATGGAGCGTAGTTTCTTTGCTCTGGGGAAGTACTGGACAGTGAAAGGTACTCTATTAGTCATGTCCTGTGTCTGTTTTCTGAGGTTGTTGCAGTTTTTCGCTGTGGCATGGAACTGATAATCAATTAATTGAGCATTGTATCCTGTTCCTGTGAGGGGGTCCGTCAGCATCTTTAGGTGTACACTGCATTCCTCCTTGTCTGAGCAGATCCTATGCATATGCAGGGCTTGTCTGTAGGGGATGGCTTCTTTAACATGTTTAGGGTGGCAGCTAGAAAAGTGCAGCATCATGAGGTTATCTGTGTGCTTGCGGTAGAGTGAGGTACTGAGATGTCTACCCTTGATGGAGATGCGTGTGTCCAAGAATGAGACTGATTCTGAACTGTAGTCCATGGTAAGTCTGATGATGGGGTGAAACTTGTTGATATCGTTGTGTAGTTGTTTCAGTGACTCTTCGCCATGAACCCAAAGGAAGAAAATGTCGTTGAATTATCTGGTATATAGTGTTGGTTGAAGGTCATGTGTAGAAAGAAGTCTTGTTCGAACTTGTGCATATTGGGGTGCAGATTTGATCTCCATGGCTGTTCCGTGTGTCTGAATGAAGAACTGGTTGTAAAGGTGAAGACGTTTTGTGGTTGCGGATGAAGTGGGTGAGTTGTAGGATGGCATCTGGAAATTGGCAGTTGTTGGTGTTGACATGTGACTTTTATATCTGTTGTGTTATTCCAGCCATTTGCCTTGTTTCCAGCACTGCCTTATTTATAAATTTTTGTAATTATCTTTCTGCCTCAAATAATCGGATGACAGGTCATCCCTTCACTTGCTATTCAACAATTGACACTTTACTCACACTGTCTGACAATTTTGATCACCTGCAGAGACTTATTATTCTGTTCGCCGAGCTGGGAATTTGTGTTGCAGATGTTTCGTCCCCTGTCTAGGTGACATCCTCAGTGCTCGGGAGCCTCCTGTGAAGCGCTTCTGTGATCTTTCCTCCGGCATTTGTAGTGGTTTGAATCTGCCGCTTCCGGTTGTCAGTTCCAGCTGTCCGCTGCAGTGGTCGGTATATTGGGTCCAGGTCGATGTGCTTATTGATTGAATCTGTGGATGAGTGCCATGCCTCTAGGAATTCCCTGGTTGTTCTCTGTTTGGCTTGTCCTATAATAGTAGTGTTGTCCCAGCCGAACTCATGTTGTTTGTCATCTGTGTGTGTGGCTACTAAGGATAGCTGGTCGTGTCGTTTCGTGGCTAGTTGGTGTTCATGGATGCAGATCATTAGCTGTCTTCCTGTTCGTCCTATGTAGTGTTTTGTGCAGTCCTTGCATGGGATTTTGTGCACTACATTGGTTTTGCTCATGCTGGGTATCGGGTCCTTCGTTCTGGTGAGTTGTTGTCTGAGAGTGGCTGTTGGTTTGTGTGCTGTTATGAGTCCGCGTGGTCGCAGTAGTCTGGCTGTCAGTTCAGAAATGCGCTTGATGTATGGTAGTGTGGCTAGTCCTTTGGGTTGCGGCATGTCCTCATTCCATTGTCTCTCCCTTAGGCATCTGTTGATGAAATTGTGTGGGTATCCGTTTTTGGCGAATACATTGTATAGGTGTTCTTCTTCCTCATTTTGCAGTTCTGGTGTACTGCAGTGTGTTGTGGCCCTTTTGAATAGTGTCTTGATGCAACTTCTTTTGTGTGTGTTGGGGTGGTTGCTTTCATAGTTCAGGATTTGGTGTGTGGCTTCCCTGTATACCTTTGTGGTGAATTCTTCCTCTCTAGTGAATCAGATTCCTGTGCGTGTGGCGTTGATGATCTGGTGTGTTCTCTATTTCTGTGTTTTTAATGATTACAAAGGTATCATCTACATATCTGACCCAGAGTTTGGGTTGAGTTTGCGGTAAGACTGTTTGTTGTAACAGCTGGAACTGACAACTGGAAGCGACAGATTCAAACCACTATAAATGCCGGAGGAAACATCACAGAAGCGCTTCACAGGAGGCTCCCAAGCACTGAGGGTGTCACCTAGACAGGGGACGAAACGTCTGCAACACAAATTCCCAGCTCGGCGAACAGAACCACAACAACGAGCACCCAAGCTACAAATCGTATCACAAACTTTGAACTTAGTATTCAGCCTGTCAACACCCCACTCATTTGTACGACCTTTTGATCTCTTTACCTATAAATTGTGTCAAAAATTACACGACACTGGGATATAGTCCATTAAGTTTAGTTGAAACTGCAAGCTTTCGGAGCCTCACTCCTTCTTCAGGTAACTACTTGAGGAAGGAGTAAGGCTCTGAAAGCTTATGGTTTCACATAAACCTGTTGGACTATAATCCAATAAAGAGTAGGCCATTCAGCCCTTCAAGCCTGCCCCACCATTCAATAAGGTCACGGCTGACCTGATTTGAACTCCAACTCCACTTTCTTGCACATCCCTGATAACCTTTCACCCCCTCAGTGATCGAGAATCTATCATCCTATTCCTTAAAAAAAACTTAAAGGTTCTGCATCCACCGCCCTTTTGAGGAATAAAATTCCAAAGTTTCACAATTCTCTGAGAGCAAAAAAAATGTTTCTCATCACTATTTTAAATGAGCACCTTTTATTTTTAACTTTTGACTCCTAGTTCTAGATTATCTCACAAGAGGAAATATGCTTTCCACATCAACCTGGTCAAGTGCCCTCAGGATCTTATATGTTTCAATGAGGTCACCTCTGACTCTTCTAAACTCCAGAGGATACAGGCCTTACCTCTCCAGCCTTTCCTCATAAGGCAGACTGCTCATTCCAGGTGTTACTCTAGTTAACTAAGCTGCTTGCAATGCATTAACATTCTTCTATAAATACAGGGACCAGTACTGTACACAATAGTTCAGACGCAGGCTCACCAATGTCAGTATAACTGAAACATACCATCCGACTCCGGCATTCAATTCTTCTCACTATAAAAGGCAATATTCTATTGGTTCTCCTGATTACTTGCTGGAACTGAATATTAAGCTTTTGCATTTCAACTTAGATCTCGCTACATTCCAGAGCTCTGTAACCTCTCACCATTTAGATCTTTTTTTTGATATTCTGGATAAAGTGGTGGTCAGTGCCTTTTGCAGTTGGCCCACTTCAGTGTCTGGTCAATGATAATCCCAGGATGTTGACAGTGGGGGATTCTGTGGTGTTACTGCCATTGAGTGTCAATGGGTGATGTCAGGATTCTCTATTGTTGTAGATGGTCATTGTCTGATACAAAGATGTTTTACATCAAAAAGTAATTTTGAAAGTATTCCATATTGGATTGGTTTCACTTTATTGATGTGTCCCTCATGATTATTTAGCAGGACTAGCCTAGACAGAGAGCGGCATGTACTTGTGGTTGATGTACATTCCTGGTTACAGGGGGAGCAAGGGGCAGTTCACTTATTGTGGAAGGAACAATTCTGTATTTTTCTGTTGACTCCATATTGAATTGGTGTTCTCTACCATGCCATCTTGATGGGCATGGTTGAACTTGAAAGGCCAGCTCACTCTCTCTTCTCTCCATTATAAAGGACGTAGTCTGGGTCAGTCTTACTGTGTGTATTTGGAGTATGTGAACACAAAGCCTTTAAGGACTTCACAAGGCAACATGCTGTGATGTGCGGAGATTTGGACTGTACTAGCACTGCCATTGAGATCCCTTATTTGATCACCTTCATTGACAGCTCCCACCACACCATTGACCACCACATCCAGGGCCCCAAACTTTCCTCATCCTGCCCTCACTCCAGATCCTCCACACACCCCAAAATAAGTGACACATCCTTGTAAATCTAGAACCTTGATGCAAGCTTCCACTTTCCTGCTCTCCTCCCTTGCAAGTTAATGTTCCCTGACATAAATATCTGGCAATTCATATCTGCTTTCAATGTAGAGATATACAGCATGGAAACAGCCCCTTCAATTCAACTCTGCTGTGCCGACCAGATATCCTAAATTGATCTAGTCCCTTTAGGATGTAGGTTTGCTCGCTGAGCTGTAGGTTTGATATCCAGACGTTTCATTACCTGGCTAGGTAACATCATCAGTGGCGACCTCCAAGTGAAGCGAAGCTGTTGTCTCCTGCTTTCTATTTATATCTTTCTCCTGGATGGGGTTCCTGGGGTTTGTGGTGATGTCATTTCCTATTCGTTTTCTGTCAACCTGAGCTCCACCTCAACCTGAGCTACAAGCCTTCACAAACCTTGCAATGATCTAGTCCCATTTGCCAGCATTAGGCCAATACATCTCTAAACTCTTCCTATTCATACACCCATTCAGATGCCTATTACATTTTGTAATTGGACCAGGCTCGAACACCTCTTCTGGCAGGTCATTCCATACACACACCCACCCCATGTGTCATAAAAGTTACCCCTCAGATCCCTATTGCCTGCAGACATTGTACTCCTCCAACTGCATTAGCTGGTTATCAGTCTGTGACCTCTGGCTTCTGACCCTTCTGCCTCTGGGAATACTTATCTAATTTAATAACACCATTCAAGCTTTTTAACCAACCCCACCTAATCTCTCTCTCTCTCTCTCTCTCCCTCTTCTCTGTGGAGAAGAAACTGATTTCCCCCAATTTTCTCAACAATTTGAAGACTTTGAAATCTGGTTTCACTCAGGTAACTATTCTCAGCACCTTCCCAAAACTGTTGACAGCTTACTGAAACTGGCCAGAATGCTTCTATTCAGTTATAATCAGTGCTTTATTAAGATTGAGCAGAATTTCCTTGCTTTTATTCTCTTTTTAAGTAAGCCAAGGATACTATAGGATTTTTCATGGCTTCTTAACTTAGCCTAGCATCTTCAAACATTTTGGTTATCTTTGAGTCTGACCCACTGTCCCAGTCAGTCCCAGAGTGTGAAAGGACAGTGTCTGACCCACTGTCCCAGTCAGTCCCAGAGTGTGAAAGGACAGTGTCTGACCCACTGTCCCAGTCAGTCCCAGAGTGTGGAAGGACAGTGTCTGACCCACTGTCCCAGTCAGTCCCAGAATGTGAAAGGGCAGTGTCTGACCCACTGTCCCAGTCAGTCCCAGAGTGTGAAAGGACAGTGTCTGACCCACTGTCCCAGTCAGTCACAGAGTGTGAAAGGGCAGTGTCTGACCCACTGTCCCAGTCAGTCCCAGAGTGTGAAAGGACAGTGTCTGACCCACTGTCCCAGTCAGTCCCAGAGTGTGAAAGGGCAGTGTCTGACCCATTGTCCCAGTCAGTCCCAGAGTGTGAAAGGACAGTGTCTGACCCATTGTCCCAGTCAGTCCCAGAGTGTGAAAGGACAGTGTCTGACCCACTGTCCCAGTCAGTCCCAGAGTGTGAAAGGACAGTGTCTGACCCACTGTCCCAGTCAGTCCCAGAGTGTGAAAGGGCAGTGTCTGACCCATTGTCCCAGTCAGTCCCAGAGTGTGAAAGGACAGTGTCTGACACACTGTCCCAGTCAGTCCCAGAGTGTGAAAGGACAGTGTCTGACCCACTGTCCCAGTCAGTCCCAGAGTGTGAAAGGAAAGTGTCTGACCCACTGTCCAGTCAGTCCCAGAGTGTGAAAGGACGGTGTCTGACCCACTGTCCCAGTCAGTCCCAGAGTGTGAAATGACAGCGTCTGACCCATTGTCCTAACCAACAGAGAGTGTGAAAGCTGTTCATGTTTAGTCCTGGTTCTCAGCAAGCCCATTATTTGAATAATTTGCTGTTCCAGAATTATTCATATTTTAAGACTGTTTTGCTTAACTTTAACCTAGGGCCCACATTTGCTGACCTTCCGTGTTACAGGAAAGATGAGCAAGGATTCGAAAAAGAATGTTGTCTACAAAAAAGTGTCACGCGACAAGTCGGTTTGTACTTTCTTAATTCCTCTTTCTTGTTCCCTGCAAAGATTTCACACAGGAACAGGAAAGGTTCTCTCTGCGCCCATAGACAGGATAATCTGCCATTTCACGGACCACCGTAATTGACCTAGTTCTGATACACTTTACCAAATGTTTACCATCTATTTACCGTATCCAATGTTGGCAAAAACCTTACCCTGTTAAATAGCAAATGAACAAAAATGTATATTGGTTCAGAGCATTTCCTGTAGACGATATCACTTTGCAGTAAACACAGTCCTACATTTGGGAATGTGTGTACAGTACAGAGAGCTTCCCCAGAATGATGAGCAATCATTCACAGTGACTCACATTGATTGCCTACTGAGTGGGTGAAGGGTTGTGAATCTCTTTATATCGGCTCATACTAAAACAATCAAATGTTATCCATTCTGGGTTAATGGTTTTGGGTGGTTTATTACCTTGGATCACTGACCTGATTGCTGAACACACTACCAAGGAGCATGGCCTGATCATTGTTCAGTGTCAATGTTTGAAGATTTATATTGCAGCAACTGAGGTCTTTTTCTTGTCCTGTCATTGTGATCAGACAGTGTCCAGCTTAGACCTGTGCTGACTTTCTCAATCCTAAGTGCGGTACATCCCAGGGCACAGATTTTGGTTTACCCAGAACCCAGAGTGTGGTTTACCCAGGGTCCAGAGTGCGGTTTACGCAGGGTCCAGAGTGCGGTTTACGCAGGGCCCAGAGTGCGGTTTACCCAGGGCGCAGAGTGCGGTTTACCCAGGGCCCAGAGTGCGGTTTACCCAGGGCTCAGAGTGCGGTTTACCCAGGGTCCAGAGTGTGGTTTACCCAGGGCCCAGAGTGCGGTTTACCCAGGGCCCAGAGTGCGGTTTACACAGGGCCCAGAGTGCGGTTTACCCAGGGCCCAGAGTGCGGTTTACACAGGGCTCAGAGTGCGGTTTACCCAGGGCCCAGAGTGCGGTTTACCCAGGGCCCAGAGTGCGGTTTACACAGGGCCCAGAGTGCGGTTTACACAGGGCCCAGAGTGCGGTTTACGCAGGGCCCAGAGTGTGGTTTACGCAGGGTCCAGAGTGCGGTTTACCCAGGGCCCAGAGTGCGGTTTACGCAGGGCCCAGAGTGTGGTTTACGCAGGGCCCAGAGTGCGGTTTACGCAGGGCCCAGAGTGAGGTTTACCCAGGGTTCAGAGTGTGGTTTACACAGGGCTCTGAGTGCGGTTTACGCAGGGCCCAGAGTGCGGTTTACGCAGGGCCCAGAGTGAGGTTTACCCAGGGTTCAGAGTGTGGTTTACACAGGGCTCTGAGTGCGGTTTACACAGGGCTCAGAGTGCGGTTTACCCAGGGCCCAGAGTGCGGTTTACCCAGGGCCCAGAGTGCGGTTTACACAGGGCCCAGAGTGAGGTTTACCCAGGGTTCAGAGTGTGGTTTACACAGGGCTCTGAGTGCGGTTTACCCAGGGCCCAGAGTGTGGTTTATCCAGGGCCTAGAGTGCGGTTTACCCAGGGTCCACAGTGTGGTTTACACAGGGCTCAGAGTGCGGTTTACCCAGGGTCCAGAGTGCAGTTTACCCAGAGTCCAGAGTGCGGTTTACCCAGGATCCAGTGTGCGGTTTCAGGGTCCAGCGTGCGAATTACCCAGGGTCCAGAGTGCGAATTACACAGGGCCCAGAGTGCGGTTTACCCAGGATCCAGTGTGCGGTTTACCCAGAGTCCAGAGTGCAGTTTAACCAGGGTCCAGAGTGCGGTTTACCCAGGGCTCAGAGTGTGGTTTACCCAGGGTTCAGCATGTAGTTTACCCAGGGCCCAGAGTGCGGTTTACACAGGGCCCAGAGTGCGGTTTACACAGGGCCCAGAGTGCGGTTTACGCAGGGCCCAGAGTGCGGTTTACGCAGGGCCCAGAGTGTGGTTTACGCAGGGTCCAGAGTGCGGTTTACCCAGGGCCCAGAGTGCGGTTTACGCAGGGCCCAGAGTGTGGTTTACGCAGGGCCCAGAGTGCGGTTTACGCAGGGCCCAGAGTGAGGTTTACCCAGGGTTCAGAGTGTGGTTTACACAGGGCTCTGAGTGCGGTTTACCCAGGGCCCAGAGTGTGGTTTATCCAGGGCCTAGAGTGCGGTTTACCCAGGGTCCACAGTGTGGTTTACACAGGGCTCAGAGTGCGGTTTACCCAGGGTCCAGAGTGCAGTTTACCCAGAGTCCAGAGTGCGGTTTACCCAGGATCCAGTGTGCGGTTTCAGGGTCCAGCGTGCGAATTACCCAGGGTCCAGAGTGCGAATTACACAGGGCCCAGAGTGCGGTTTACCCAGGATCCAGTGTGCGGTTTACCCAGAGTCCAGAGTGCAGTTTAACCAGGGTCCAGAGTGCGGTTTACCCAGGGCTCAGAGTGTGGTTTACCCAGGGTTCAGCATGTAGTTTACCCAGGGGCCAGAGTGCAGTTTAGCCGGGGTCCAGAGTGTGGTTTACACAGGGCTCAGAGTGTGGTTTACCCAGGGGCCAGAGTGTAGTTTAGCCGGGGTCCAGAGTGTGGTTTACACAGGGCTCAGAGTGTGGTTTACACAGGGCTCAGAGTGTGGTTTCCCCAGGGCCCAGAGTGTAGTTTACCAGGGCCCAGAGTGTAGTTTACCAGGGTCCAGAGTGTGGTTTACCCAGGCTCCAGAGTGCGGTTTCCCCAGGGTCCAGAGTGTGGTTTACCCAGGGCCCAGAGTGTGGTTTCCCCAGGGCCCAGAGTGTGGTTTACCCAGGCTCCAGAGTGCGGTTTCCCCAGGGTCCAGAGTGTGGTTTACCCACGGCCCAGAGTGTGGTTTACACAGGGCTCAGGGGGCGTTTTACACAGGGCGCAGAGTGTGGTTTACACAGTGCTCAGAGTGTGGTTTACCCAGGGCTCAGAGTATGGTTTACCCAGGGTCCAACGTGCGGTTTACCCAGGGTCCAGAGTGCGGTTTACCCAGGGACCGGAGTGCGGTTTACCCAGGATCCAGCGTGCGGTTTACCCAGGGAACAGAGTGCGGTTTACCCAGGATCCAGAGTGTGGTTTACCCAGCATCTAGTGTGCGGTTTACCCAGGGACCAGAGTGCGGTTTAACCAGGATCCAGAGTGCAGTTTACCCAGGGACCAGAATGCGGTTTACCCAAGGTCCAGAGTGCAGTTTACCCAGGTCCCTGAGTTCAGCTTACTCTGCGTCCAGAGTGCAGGTTACCCAGGGTCTAGAGTACAGTTTACCCTGCGCCCAGAGTGCAGCTTACCCTGCTCACAGTGTGCAGCTTACCCAGGGCACAGAGAGTGGTTTACGCAGGGTTCAGAGTGCAGTTTACCCAGGATCCACAGTGCGGTTTACCCAGGGCCCAGAGTGTGGTTTACCCAGAGCCCAGAGAGCAGCTTAGCCAGGGTCCAGATTGGGATTTATCCAGGGCCCAGAGTGCAGCTTGCCCATGGCCTAGAGTGCAGTTTGCCCAGGGCCCAGAGAGCAGCTTACCCAGGTCCCTGAGTTCAGCTTACTCTGGGTCCAGAGTGCAAGTTACCCAGGGTCTAGAGTACAGTTTATCCTGCGCCCAGAGTGCAGCTTACCCTGCTCACAGTGTGCAGTTTACCCAGGGCACAGAGTGCAGTTTGCCCAGGGTCCAGAGTGCAGTTTACCCAGGGCACAGAGTGCAGCTTACCCTGGGTCCAGAGTGTGGTCTGCCCAGAGCCCAGAGTGCAGTTTACCCCGGGCCCAGAGTGCGTTTACACAGGATCCAGCGTGTGTTTACCCAGCGTCTAGAGTGTAGGTTACCCAGGGACCAGAGTGCGGTTTGCCCAGAGCCAAGAGTGCGTTTACCCCGGGTCCAGAGTGCAGTTTCCCCAGGATCCAGAATGTGGTTTACCCAGGATCCTGGATGCAGTTTACCCAGGGTCCAGAATGCGGTTTGCCCTGGCTCCAGAGTGTGGTTTACACAGGGCTCAGGGTGCGTTTTACACAGGGCTCTGAGTGTGGTTTACCCAGAGCCCAGTGTGCGCTTTACCCAGGGCCCAGAGTGCGGTTTACCCAGGGCCCAGAGTGTGGTTTACACAGTGCTCAGAGTGCGGATTACCCAGGATCCAGAGTGCAGTTTACCCAGAGTCCAGTGTGCGGATTACCCAGGGCTCAGAGTGCGGTTTATCCAGGATCCAGAGTGCGGTTTACCCAGGGCTCAGAGTGCGGTTTACCCAGGGCCCAGAGTGTGGTTTACACAGTGCTCAGAGTGCGGATTACCCAGGATCCAGAGTGCAGTTTACCCAGAGTCCAGTGTGCGGATTACCCAGGGCTCAGAGTGCGGTTTATCCAGGATCCAGAGTGCGGTTTACCCAGGGCTCAGAGTGCGGTTTACCCAGGATCCAGAGTGTGGTTTACCCAGGACTCAGAGTGCGGTTTACCCAGGGTCCAACGTGCGGTTTACCCAGGGCCCAGAGTACGGTTTACCCAGGGTCCAGAATGCGGTTTACCCAGGGCCCAGAGTACGGTTTACCCAGGGCTCAGAGTACGGTTTACCCAGGATCCAGAGTGTGGTTTACCCAGGGCTCAGAGTGTGGTTTACCCAAGGTCCAGAGTGCAGCTTACCCAGTGCCCAGAGTGCAGTTTACCCAGGTCCCTGAGTTCAGCTTACTCTGCGTCCAGAGTGCAGGTTACCCAGGGTCTAGAGTACAGTTTACCCTGCGCCCAGAGTGCAGCTTACCCTGCTCACAGTGTGCAGTTTACCCAGGGCACAGAGAGTGGTTTACCCAGGGTCCAGATTGGGATTTATCCAGGGCCCAGAGTGCAGCTTGCCCATGGCCTAGAGTGCAGTTTGCCCAGGGCCCAGAGAGCAGCTTACCCAGATCCCTGAGTTCAGCTTACTCTGAGTCCAGAGTGCAAGTTACCCAGGGTCTAGAGTACAGTTTATCCTGCGCCCAGTGTGCAGCTTACCCTGCTCACAGTGTGCAGCTTACCCTGCTCACAGTGTGCAGTTTACCCAGGGCACAGAGAGTGGTTTACGCAGGGTTCAGAGTGCAGTTTACCCAGGGCACAGAGCACAGTTTACCCAGAGCCCAGAGTGTGCTTTACCCAGGGTCCAGAGTGCAGTTTAAAGAGAAAGTGAGGACTGCAGATGCTGGACATCAGAACTGAAAATGTGTTGCTGGAAAAAGCGCAGCAGGTCAGGCAGCATCCAAGGAACAGGAGATTCGACGTTTCTGGCATAAGCCCTTCTTCAGGAATCATTCCTGAAGAAGGGCTTATGCCCGAAAAGTCGAATCTCCTGTTCCTTGGATGCTGCCTGACCTGCTGCGCTTTTCCAGCAACACATTTTCAGCCCAGAGTGCAGTTTGCCCAAATTCCAGAGTGCAGGGTCCAGAGTGCGGTTTGCCCAAATTCCAGAGTGTGTTTACTCAGGGTCCAGAGTGCAGTTTAACCAGGGTCCAGAGAGCAGCTTACCCTGGGCCCAGAGTGCGTTTACACAGGGTCCAGAGTGTGTTTTCCCAGCATCTAGAGTGTAGGTTACCCAGGGGCCAGAGTGCGATTTGCCCAGAGCCCAGATTTCAGTTTAGCCCGGGTCCAGAGTGCGGTTTACCCAGGGTCCAGAGTGCAGTTTGCCCAGGGCCCAGAGAGCAGCTTACCCAGGTCCCTGAGTTCAGCTTACTCTGGGTCCAGAGTGCAGGTTACCCAGGGTCTAGAGTACAGTTTATCCTGCGCCCAGAGTGCAGCTTACCCTGCTCACAGTGTACAGTTTACCCAGGGCACAGAGCACAGCTTACCCAGAGCCCAGAGTGTGGTTTACCCAGGGCTCAGAGTGTGGTTTACCCAAGGTCCAGAGTGCAGCTTACCCAGTGCCCAGAGTGCAGTTTACCCAGGTCCCTGAGTTCAGCTTACTCTGCGTCCAGAGTGCAGGTTACCCAGGGTCTAGAGTACAGTTTACCCTGCGCCCAGAGTGCAGCTTACCCTGCTCACAGTGTGCAGTTTACCCAGGGCACAGAGAGTGGTTTACGCAGGGTTCAGAGTGCAGTTTACCCAGGGTCCAGAGTGCAGCTTACCCTGGGCCCAGAGTGTGGTTTACCCAGGGTCCAGATTGGGATTTATCCAGGGTCCAGAGTGCAGCTTGCCCATGGCCTAGAGTGCAGTTTGCCCAGGGCCCAGAGAGCAGCTTACCCAGGTCCCTGAGTTCAGCTTACTCTGGGTCCAGAGTGCAAGTTACCCAGGGTCTAGAGTACAGTTTATCCTGCGCCCAGAGTGCAGCTTACCCTGCTCACAGTGTGCAGCTTACCCTGCTCACAGTGTGCCGCTTACCCTGCTCACAGTGTGCAGTTTACCCAGGGCACAGAGAGTGGTTTACGCAGGGTTCAGAGTGCAGTTTACCCAGGGCACAGAGCACAGTTTACCCAGAGCCCAGAGTGTGCTTTACCCAGGGTCCAGAGTGCAGTTTAAAGAGAAAGTGAGGACTGCAGATGCTGGACATCAGAACTGAAAATGTGTTGCTGGAAAAAGCGCAGCAGGTCAGGCAGCATCCAAGGAACAGGAGATTCGACGTTTCTGGCATAAGCCCTTCTTCAGGAATCATTCCTGAAGAAGGGCTTATGCCCGAAAAGTCGAATCTCCTGTTCCTTGGATGCTGCCTGACCTGCTGCGCTTTTCCAGCAACACATTTTCAGCCCAGAGTGCAGTTTACCCAGGGCCCAGAGCGTGGTCTACCCAGGGTCCAGAGCGCGGTCTACCCAGGGTCCAGAGCGCGGTTTACCCAGGGTCCAGAGTGTGGTTTACCCAGGGTCCAGAGTGTGGTTTACCCAGGGTCCAGAGTGCGGTTTACACAGGGTCCAGAGTGCGGTTTGCCCGGGGTCCTGAGTGCGGTTCGGCCAGGGTCCAGAGTGCGGTTTGCCCAAATTCCAGAGTGTGTTTACTCAGGGTCCAGAGTGCAGTTTAACCAGGTTCCAGAGTGCAGCTTACCCTGGGCCCAGAGTGCGTTTACACAGGGTCCAGAGTGTGTTTTCCCAGCATCTAGAGTGTAGGTTACCCAGGGGCCAGAGTGCGATTTGCCCAGAGCCCAGATTTCAGTTTAGCCCGGGTCCAGAGTGCGGTTTACCCAGGGTCCAGAGTGCAGTTTGCCCAGGGCCCAGAGAGCAGCTTACCCAGGTCCCTGAGTTCAGCTTACTCTGGGTCCAGAGTGCAGGTTACCCAGGGTCTAGAGTACAGTTTATCCTGCGCCCAGAGTGCAGCTTACCCTGTTCACAGTGTACAGTTTACCCAGAGCACAGAGCACAGCTTACCCAGAGCCCAGAGTGTGGTTTACCCAGGGCTCAGAGTGTGGTTTACCCAAGGTCCAGAGTGCAGCTTACCCAGTGCCCAGAGTGCAGTTTACCCAGGTCCCTGAGTTCAGCTTACTCTGCGTCCAGAGTGCAGGTTACCCAGGGTCTAGAGTACAGTTTACCCTGCGCCCAGAGTGCAGCTTACCCTGCTCACAGTGTGCAGTTTACCCAGGGCACAGAGAGTGGTTTACGCAGGGTTCAGAGTGCAGTTTACCCAGGGTCCAGAGTGCAGCTTACCCTGGGCCCAGAGTGTGGTTTACCCAGGGTCCAGATTGGGATTTATCCAGGGTCCAGAGTGCAGCTTGCCCATGGCCTAGAGTGCAGTTTGCCCAGGGCCCAGAGAGCAGCTTACCCAGGTCCCTGAGTTCAGCTTACTCTGGGTCCAGAGTGCAGGTTACCCAGGGTCTAGAGTACAGTTTATCCTGCGCCCAGAGTGCAGCTTACCCTGCTCACAGTGTGCAGCTTACCCTGCTCACAGTGTGCAGCTTACCCTGCTCACAGTGTGCAGTTTACCCAGGGCACAGAGAGTGGTTTACGCAGGGTTCAGAGTGCAGTTTACCCAGGGCACAGAGCACAGTTTACCCAGAGCCCAGAGTGTGCTTTACCCAGGGTCCAGAGTGCAGTTTAAAGAGAAAGTGAGGACTGCAGATGCTGGACATCAGAACTGAAAATGTGTTGCTGGAAAAAGCGCAGCAGGTCAGGCAGCATCCAAGGAACAGGAGATTCGACGTTTCTGGCATAAGCCCTTCTTCAGGAATCATTCCTGAAGAAGGGCTTATGCCCGAAAAGTCGAATCTCCTGTTCCTTGGATGCTGCCTGACCTGCTGCGCTTTTCCAGTAACACATTTTCAGCCCAGAGTGCAGTTTACCCAGGGCCCAGAGCGTGGTCTACCCAGGGTCCAGAGCGCGGTCTACCCAGGGTCCAGAGCGCGGTTTACCCAGGGTCCAGAGTGTGGTTTACCCAGGGTCCAGAGTGTGGTTTACCCAGGGTCCAGAGTGCGGTTTACCCAGGGTCCAGAGTGTGGTTTACCCAGGTTCCAGAGTGCGGTTTACACGGGGTCCAGAGTGCATTTTGCCCGGGGTCCTGAGTGCGGTTCGGCCAGGGTCCAGAGTGCGGTTTGCCCAAATTCCAGAGTGTGTTTACTCAGGGTCCAGAGTGCAGTTTAACCAGGGTCCAGAGTGCAGCTTACCCTGGGCCCAGCGTGCGTTTACACAGGGTCCAGAGTGTGTTTTCCCAGCATCTAGAGTGTAGGTTACCCAGGGGCCAGAGTGCGATTTGCCCAGAGCCCAGATTTCAGTTTAGCCTGGGTCCAGAGTGCGGTTTACCCAGGGTCCAGAGTGCAGTTTGCCCAGGGCCCAGAGAGCAGCTTACCCAGGTCCCTGAGTTCAGCTTACTCTGGGTCCAGAGTGCAGGTTACCCAGGGTCTAGAGTACAGTTTATCCTGCGCCCAGAGTGCAGCTTACCCGGCTCACAGTGTACAGTTTACCCAGGGCACAGAGCACAGCTTACCCAGAGCCCAGAGTGTGGTTTACCCAGGGCTCAGAGTGTGATTTACCCAAGGTCCAGAGTGCAGATTACCCAGTGCCCAGAGTGCAGTTTACCCAGGTCCCTGAGTTCAGCTTACTCTGCGTCCAGAGTGCAGGTTACCCAGGGTCTAGAGTACAGTTTACCCTGCGCCCAGAGTGCAGCTTACCCTGCTCACAGTGTGCAGTTTACCCAGGGCACAGAGAGTGGTTTACGCAGGGTTCAGAGTGCAGTTTACCCAGGGTCCAGAGTGCAGCTTACCCTGGGCCCAGAGTGTGGTTTACCCAGGGTCCAGATTGGGATTTATCCAGGGTCCAGAGTGCAGCTTGCCCATGGCCTAGAGTGCAGTTTGCCCAGGGCCCAGAGAGCAGCTTACCCAGGTCCCTGAGTTCAGCTTACTCTGGGTCCAGAGTGCAGGTTACCCAGGGTCTAGAGTACAGTTTATCCTGCGCCCAGAGTGCAGCTTACCCTGCTCACAGTGTGCAGCTTACCCTGCTCACAGTGTGCAGCTTACCCTGCTCACAGTGTGCCGCTTACCCTGCTCACAGTGTGCAGTTTACCCAGGGCACAGAGAGTGGTTTACGCAGGGTTCAGAGTGCAGTTTACCCAGGGCACAGAGCACAGTTTACCCAGAGCCCAGAGTGTGCTTTACCCAGGGTCCAGAGTGCAGTTTAAAGAGAAAGTGAGGACTGCAGATGCTGGACATCAGAACTGAAAATGTGTTGCTGGAAAAAGCGCAGCAGGTCAGGCAGCATCCAAGGAACAGGAGATTCGACGTTTCTGGCATAAGCCCTTCTTCAGGAATCATTCCTGAAGAAGGGCTTATGCCCGAAAAGTCGAATCTCCTGTTCCTTGGATGCTGCCTGACCTGCTGCGCTTTTCCAGCAACACATTTTCAGCCCAGAGTGCAGTTTACCCAGGGCCCAGAGCGTGGTCTACCCAGGGTCCAGAGCGCGGTTTACCCAGGGTCCAGAGTGTGGTTTACCCAGGGTCCAGAGTGCGGTTTACCCAGGGTCCAGAGTGCGGTTTACACAGGGTCCAGAGTGCGGTTTACACAGGGTCCAGAGTGCGGTTTGCCCGGGGTCCTGAGTGCGGTTCGGCCAGGGTCCAGAGTGCGGTTTGCCCAAATTCCAGAGTGTGTTTACTCAGGGTCCAGAGTGCAGTTTAACCAGGTTCCAGAGTGCAGCTTACCCTGGGCCCAGAGTGCGTTTACACAGGGTCCAGAGTGTGTTTTCCCAGCATCTAGAGTGTAGGTTACCCAGGGGCCAGAGTGCGATTTGCCCAGAGCCCAGATTTCAGTTTAGCCTGGGTCCAGAGTGCGGTTTACCCAGGGTCCAGAGTGCAGTTTGCCCAGGGCCCAGAGAGCAGCTTACCCAGGTCCCTGAGTTCAGCTTACTCTGGGTCCAGAGTGCAGGTTACCCAGGGTCTAGAGTACAGTTTATCCTGCGCCCAGAGTGCAGCTTACCCTGTTCACAGTGTACAGTTTACCCAGAGCACAGAGCACAGCTTACCCAGAGCCCAGAGTGTGGTTTACCCAGGGCTCAGAGTGTGGTTTACCCAAGGTCCAGAGTGCAGCTTACCCAGTGCCCAGAGTGCAGTTTACCCAGGTCCCTGAGTTCAGCTTACTCTGCGTCCAGAGTGCAGGTTACCCAGGGTCTAGAGTACAGTTTACCCTGCGCCCAGAGTGCAGCTTACCCTGCTCACAGTGTGCAGTTTACCCAGGGCACAGAGAGTGGTTTACGCAGGGTTCAGAGTGCAGTTTACCCAGGGTCCAGAGTGCAGCTTACCCTGGGCCCAGAGTGTGGTTTACCCAGGGTCCAGATTGGGATTTATCCAGGGTCCAGAGTGCAGCTTGCCCATGGCCTAGAGTGCAGTTTGCCCAGGGCCCAGAGAGCAGCTTACCCAGGTCCCTGAGTTCAGCTTACTCTGGGTCCAGAGTGCAGGTTACCCAGGGTCTAGAGTACAGTTTATCCTGCGCCCAGAGTGCAGCTTACCCTGCTCACAGTGTGCAGCTTACCCTGCTCACAGTGTGCAGCTTACCCTGCTCACAGTGTGCAGTTTACCCAGGGCACAGAGAGTGGTTTACGCAGGGTTCAGAGTGCAGTTTACCCAGGGCACAGAGCACAGTTTACCCAGAGCCCAGAGTGTGCTTTACCCAGGGTCCAGAGTGCAGTTTAAAGAGAAAGTGAGGACTGCAGATGCTGGACATCAGAACTGAAAATGTGTTGCTGGAAAAAGCGCAGCAGGTCAGGCAGCATCCAAGGAACAGGAGATTCGACGTTTCTGGCATAAGCCCTTCTTCAGGAATCATTCCTGAAGAAGGGCTTATGCCCGAAAAGTCGAATCTCCTGTTCCTTGGATGCTGCCTGACCTGCTGCGCTTTTCCAGTAACACATTTTCAGCCCAGAGTGCAGTTTACCCAGGGCCCAGAGCGTGGTCTACCCAGGGTCCAGAGCGCGGTCTACCCAGGGTCCAGAGCGCGGTTTACCCAGGGTCCAGAGTGTGGTTTACCCAGGGTCCAGAGTGTGGTTTACCCAGGGTCCAGAGTGCGGTTTACCCAGGGTCCAGAGTGTGGTTTACCCAGGGTCCAGAGTGCGGTTTACACGGGGTCCAGAGTGCATTTTGCCCGGGGTCCTGAGTGCGGTTCGGCCAGGGTCCAGAGTGCGGTTTGCCCAAATTCCAGAGTGTGTTTACTCAGGGTCCAGAGTGCAGTTTAACCAGGGTCCAGAGTGCAGCTTACCCTGGGCCCAGAGTGCGTTTACACAGGGTCCAGAGTGTGTTTTCCCAGCATCTAGAGTGTAGGTTACCCAGGGGCCAGAGTGCGATTTGCCCAGAGCCCAGATTTCAGTTTAGCCTGGGTCCAGAGTGCGGTTTACCCAGGGTCCAGAGTGCAGTTTGCCCAGGGCCCAGAGAGCAGCTTACCCAGGTCCCTGAGTTCAGCTTACTCTGGGTCCAGAGTGCAGGTTACCCAGGGTCTAGAGTACAGTTTATCCTGCGCCCAGAGTGCAGCTTACCCGGCTCACAGTGTACAGTTTACCCAGGGCACAGAGCACAGCTTACCCAGAGCCCAGAGTGTGGTTTACCCAGGGCTCAGAGTGTGATTTACCCAAGGTCCAGAGTGCAGATTACCCAGTGCCCAGAGTGCAGTTTACCCAGGTCCCTGAGTTCAGCTTACTCTGCGTCCAGAGTGCAGGTTACCCAGGGTCTAGAGTACAGTTTACCCTGCGCCCAGAGTGCAGCTTACCCTGCTCACAGTGTGCAGTTTACCCAGGGCACAGAGAGTGGTTTACGCAGGGTTCAGAGTGCAGTTTACCCAGGGTCCAGAGTGCAGCTTACCCTGGGCCCAGAGTGTGGTTTACCCAGGGTCCAGATTGGGATTTATCCAGGGTCCAGAGTGCAGCTTGCCCATGGCCTAGAGTGCAGTTTGCCCAGGGCCCAGAGAGCAGCTTACCCAGGTCCCTGAGTTCAGCTTACTCTGGGTCCAGAGTGCAGGTTACCCAGGGTCTAGAGTACAGTTTATCCTGCGCCCAGAGTGCAGCTTACCCTGCTCACAGTGTGCAGCTTACCCTGCTCACAGTGTGCAGCTTACCCTGCTCACAGTGTGCCGCTTACCCTGCTCACAGTGTGCAGTTTACCCAGGGCACAGAGAGTGGTTTACGCAGGGTTCAGAGTGCAGTTTACCCAGGGCACAGAGCACAGTTTACCCAGAGCCCAGAGTGTGCTTTACCCAGGGTCCAGAGTGCAGTTTAAAGAGAAAGTGAGGACTGCAGATGCTGGACATCAGAACTGAAAATGTGTTGCTGGAAAAAGCGCAGCAGGTCAGGCAGCATCCAAGGAACAGGAGATTCGACGTTTCTGGCATAAGCCCTTCTTCAGGAATCATTCCTGAAGAAGGGCTTATGCCCGAAAAGTCGAATCTCCTGTTCCTTGGATGCTGCCTGACCTGCTGCGCTTTTCCAGCAACACATTTTCAGCCCAGAGTGCAGTTTACCCAGGGCCCAGAGCGTGGTCTACCCAGGGTCCAGAGCGCGGTCTACCCAGGGTCCAGAGCGCGGTTTACCCAGGGTCCAGAGTGTGGTTTACCCAGGGTCCAGAGTGTGGTTTACCCAGGGTCCAGAGTGCGGTTTACACAGGGTCCAGAGTGCGGTTTGCCCGGGGTCCTGAGTGCGGTTCGGCCAGGGTCCAGAGTGCGGTTTGCCCAAATTCCAGAGTGTGTTTACTCAGGGTCCAGAGTGCAGTTTAACCAGGTTCCAGAGTGCAGCTTACCCTGGGCCCAGAGTGCGTTTACACAGGGTCCAGAGTGTGTTTTCCCAGCATCTAGAGTGTAGGTTACCCAGGGGCCAGAGTGCGATTTGCCCAGAGCCCAGATTTCAGTTTAGCCCGGGTCCAGAGTGCGGTTTACCCAGGGTCCAGAGTGCAGTTTGCCCAGGGCCCAGAGAGCAGCTTACCCAGGTCCCTGAGTTCAGCTTACTCTGGGTCCAGAGTGCAGGTTACCCAGGGTCTAGAGTACAGTTTATCCTGCGCCCAGAGTGCAGCTTACCCTGTTCACAGTGTACAGTTTACCCAGAGCACAGAGCACAGCTTACCCAGAGCCCAGAGTGTGGTTTACCCAGGGCTCAGAGTGTGGTTTACCCAAGGTCCAGAGTGCAGCTTACCCAGTGCCCAGAGTGCAGTTTACCCAGGTCCCTGAGTTCAGCTTACTCTGCGTCCAGAGTGCAGGTTACCCAGGGTCTAGAGTACAGTTTACCCTGCGCCCAGAGTGCAGCTTACCCTGCTCACAGTGTGCAGTTTACCCAGGGCACAGAGAGTGGTTTACGCAGGGTTCAGAGTGCAGTTTACCCAGGGTCCAGAGTGCAGCTTACCCTGGGCCCAGAGTGTGGTTTACCCAGGGTCCAGATTGGGATTTATCCAGGGTCCAGAGTGCAGCTTGCCCATGGCCTAGAGTGCAGTTTGCCCAGGGCCCAGAGAGCAGCTTACCCAGGTCCCTGAGTTCAGCTTACTCTGGGTCCAGAGTGCAGGTTACCCAGGGTCTAGAGTACAGTTTATCCTGCGCCCAGAGTGCAGCTTACCCTGCTCACAGTGTGCAGCTTACCCTGCTCACAGTGTGCAGCTTACCCTGCTCACAGTGTGCAGTTTACCCAGGGCACAGAGAGTGGTTTACGCAGGGTTCAGAGTGCAGTTTACCCAGGGCACAGAGCACAGTTTACCCAGAGCCCAGAGTGTGCTTTACCCAGGGTCCAGAGTGCAGTTTAAAGAGAAAGTGAGGACTGCAGATGCTGGACATCAGAACTGAAAATGTGTTGCTGGAAAAAGCGCAGCAGGTCAGGCAGCATCCAAGGAACAGGAGATTCGACGTTTCTGGCATAAGCCCTTCTTCAGGAATCATTCCTGAAGAAGGGCTTATGCCCGAAAAGTCGAATCTCCTGTTCCTTGGATGCTGCCTGACCTGCTGCGCTTTTCCAGTAACACATTTTCAGCCCAGAGTGCAGTTTACCCAGGGCCCAGAGCGTGGTCTACCCAGGGTCCAGAGCGCGGTCTACCCAGGGTCCAGAGCGCGGTTTACCCAGGGTCCAGAGTGTGGTTTACCCAGGGTCCAGAGTGTGGTTTACCCAGGGTCCAGAGTGCGGTTTACCCAGGGTCCAGAGTGTGGTTTACCCAGGTTCCAGAGTGCGGTTTACACGGGGTCCAGAGTGCATTTTGCCCGGGGTCCTGAGTGCGGTTCGGCCAGGGTCCAGAGTGCGGTTTGCCCAAATTCCAGAGTGTGTTTACTCAGGGTCCAGAGTGCAGTTTAACCAGGGTCCAGAGTGCAGCTTACCCTGGGCCCAGCGTGCGTTTACACAGGGTCCAGAGTGTGTTTTCCCAGCATCTAGAGTGTAGGTTACCCAGGGGCCAGAGTGCGATTTGCCCAGAGCCCAGATTTCAGTTTAGCCTGGGTCCAGAGTGCGGTTTACCCAGGGTCCAGAGTGCAGTTTGCCCAGGGCCCAGAGAGCAGCTTACCCAGGTCCCTGAGTTCAGCTTACTCTGGGTCCAGAGTGCAGGTTACCCAGGGTCTAGAGTACAGTTTATCCTGCGCCCAGAGTGCAGCTTACCCGGCTCACAGTGTACAGTTTACCCAGGGCACAGAGCACAGCTTACCCAGAGCCCAGAGTGTGGTTTACCCAGGGCTCAGAGTGTGATTTACCCAAGGTCCAGAGTGCAGATTACCCAGTGCCCAGAGTGCAGTTTACCCAGGTCCCTGAGTTCAGCTTACTCTGCGTCCAGAGTGCAGGTTACCCAGGGTCTAGAGTACAGTTTACCCTGCGCCCAGAGTGCAGCTTACCCTGCTCACAGTGTGCAGTTTACCCAGGGCACAGAGAGTGGTTTACGCAGGGTTCAGAGTGCAGTTTACCCAGGGTCCAGAGTGCAGCTTACCCTGGGCCCAGAGTGTGGTTTACCCAGGGTCCAGATTGGGATTTATCCAGGGTCCAGAGTGCAGCTTGCCCATGGCCTAGAGTGCAGTTTGCCCAGGGCCCAGAGAGCAGCTTACCCAGGTCCCTGAGTTCAGCTTACTCTGGGTCCAGAGTGCAGGTTACCCAGGGTCTAGAGTACAGTTTATCCTGCGCCCAGAGTGCAGCTTACCCTGCTCACAGTGTGCAGCTTACCCTGCTCACAGTGTGCAGCTTACCCTGCTCACAGTGTGCCGCTTACCCTGCTCACAGTGTGCAGTTTACCCAGGGCACAGAGAGTGGTTTACGCAGGGTTCAGAGTGCAGTTTACCCAGGGCACAGAGCACAGTTTACCCAGAGCCCAGAGTGTGCTTTACCCAGGGTCCAGAGTGCAGTTTAAAGAGAAAGTGAGGACTGCAGATGCTGGACATCAGAACTGAAAATGTGTTGCTGGAAAAAGCGCAGCAGGTCAGGCAGCATCCAAGGAACAGGAGATTCGACGTTTCTGGCATAAGCCCTTCTTCAGGAATCATTCCTGAAGAAGGGCTTATGCCCGAAAAGTCGAATCTCCTGTTCCTTGGATGCTGCCTGACCTGCTGCGCTTTTCCAGCAACACATTTTCAGCCCAGAGTGCAGTTTACCCAGGGCCCAGAGCGTGGTCTACCCAGGGTCCAGAGCGCGGTTTACCCAGGGTCCAGAGTGTGGTTTACCCAGGGTCCAGAGTGCGGTTTACCCAGGGTCCAGAGTGCGGTTTACACAGGGTCCAGAGTGCGGTTTACACAGGGTCCAGAGTGCGGTTTGCCCGGGGTCCTGAGTGCGGTTCGGCCAGGGTCCAGAGTGCGGTTTGCCCAAATTCCAGAGTGTGTTTACTCAGGGTCCAGAGTGCAGTTTAACCAGGTTCCAGAGTGCAGCTTACCCTGGGCCCAGAGTGCGTTTACACAGGGTCCAGAGTGTGTTTTCCCAGCATCTAGAGTGTAGGTTACCCAGGGGCCAGAGTGCGATTTGCCCAGAGCCCAGATTTCAGTTTAGCCTGGGTCCAGAGTGCGGTTTACCCAGGGTCCAGAGTGCAGTTTGCCCAGGGCCCAGAGAGCAGCTTACCCAGGTCCCTGAGTTCAGCTTACTCTGGGTCCAGAGTGCAGGTTACCCAGGGTCTAGAGTACAGTTTATCCTGCGCCCAGAGTGCAGCTTACCCTGTTCACAGTGTACAGTTTACCCAGAGCACAGAGCACAGCTTACCCAGAGCCCAGAGTGTGGTTTACCCAGGGCTCAGAGTGTGGTTTACCCAAGGTCCAGAGTGCAGCTTACCCAGTGCCCAGAGTGCAGTTTACCCAGGTCCCTGAGTTCAGCTTACTCTGCGTCCAGAGTGCAGGTTACCCAGGGTCTAGAGTACAGTTTACCCTGCGCCCAGAGTGCAGCTTACCCTGCTCACAGTGTGCAGTTTACCCAGGGCACAGAGAGTGGTTTACGCAGGGTTCAGAGTGCAGTTTACCCAGGGTCCAGAGTGCAGCTTACCCTGGGCCCAGAGTGTGGTTTACCCAGGGTCCAGATTGGGATTTATCCAGGGTCCAGAGTGCAGCTTGCCCATGGCCTAGAGTGCAGTTTGCCCAGGGCCCAGAGAGCAGCTTACCCAGGTCCCTGAGTTCAGCTTACTCTGGGTCCAGAGTGCAGGTTACCCAGGGTCTAGAGTACAGTTTATCCTGCGCCCAGAGTGCAGCTTACCCTGCTCACAGTGTGCAGCTTACCCTGCTCACAGTGTGCAGCTTACCCTGCTCACAGTGTGCAGTTTACCCAGGGCACAGAGAGTGGTTTACGCAGGGTTCAGAGTGCAGTTTACCCAGGGCACAGAGCACAGTTTACCCAGAGCCCAGAGTGTGCTTTACCCAGGGTCCAGAGTGCAGTTTAAAGAGAAAGTGAGGACTGCAGATGCTGGACATCAGAACTGAAAATGTGTTGCTGGAAAAAGCGCAGCAGGTCAGGCAGCATCCAAGGAACAGGAGATTCGACGTTTCTGGCATAAGCCCTTCTTCAGGAATCATTCCTGAAGAAGGGCTTATGCCCGAAAAGTCGAATCTCCTGTTCCTTGGATGCTGCCTGACCTGCTGCGCTTTTCCAGTAACACATTTTCAGCCCAGAGTGCAGTTTACCCAGGGCCCAGAGCGTGGTCTACCCAGGGTCCAGAGCGCGGTCTACCCAGGGTCCAGAGCGCGGTTTACCCAGGGTCCAGAGTGTGGTTTACCCAGGGTCCAGAGTGTGGTTTACCCAGGGTCCAGAGTGCGGTTTACCCAGGGTCCAGAGTGTGGTTTACCCAGGGTCCAGAGTGCGGTTTACACGGGGTCCAGAGTGCATTTTGCCCGGGGTCCTGAGTGCGGTTCGGCCAGGGTCCAGAGTGCGGTTTGCCCAAATTCCAGAGTGTGTTTACTCAGGGTCCAGAGTGCAGTTTAACCAGGGTCCAGAGTGCAGCTTACCCTGGGCCCAGAGTGCGTTTACACAGGGTCCAGAGTGTGTTTTCCCAGCATCTAGAGTGTAGGTTACCCAGGGGCCAGAGTGCGATTTGCCCAGAGCCCAGATTTCAGTTTAGCCTGGGTCCAGAGTGCGGTTTACCCAGGGTCCAGAGTGCAGTTTGCCCAGGGCCCAGAGAGCAGCTTACCCAGGTCCCTGAGTTCAGCTTACTCTGGGTCCAGAGTGCAGGTTACCCAGGGTCTAGAGTACAGTTTATCCTGCGCCCAGAGTGCAGCTTACCCGGCTCACAGTGTACAGTTTACCCAGGGCACAGAGCACAGCTTACCCAGAGCCCAGAGTGTGGTTTACCCAGGGCTCAGAGTGTGATTTACCCAAGGTCCAGAGTGCAGATTACCCAGTGCCCAGAGTGCAGTTTACCCAGGTCCCTGAGTTCAGCTTACTCTGCGTCCAGAGTGCAGGTTACCCAGGGTCTAGAGTACAGTTTACCCTGCGCCCAGAGTGCAGCTTACCCTGCTCACAGTGTGCAGTTTACCCAGGGCACAGAGAGTGGTTTACGCAGGGTTCAGAGTGCAGTTTACCCAGGGTCCAGAGTGCAGCTTACCCTGGGCCCAGAGTGTGGTTTACCCAGGGTCCAGATTGGGATTTATCCAGGGTCCAGAGTGCAGCTTGCCCATGGCCTAGAGTGCAGTTTGCCCAGGGCCCAGAGAGCAGCTTACCCAGGTCCCTGAGTTCAGCTTACTCTGGGTCCAGAGTGCAGGTTACCCAGGGTCTAGAGTACAGTTTATCCTGCGCCCAGAGTGCAGCTTACCCTGCTCACAGTGTGCAGCTTACCCTGCTCACAGTGTGCAGCTTACCCTGCTCACAGTGTGCCGCTTACCCTGCTCACAGTGTGCAGTTTACCCAGGGCACAGAGAGTGGTTTACGCAGGGTTCAGAGTGCAGTTTACCCAGGGCACAGAGCACAGTTTACCCAGAGCCCAGAGTGTGCTTTACCCAGGGTCCAGAGTGCAGTTTAAAGAGAAAGTGAGGACTGCAGATGCTGGACATCAGAACTGAAAATGTGTTGCTGGAAAAAGCGCAGCAGGTCAGGCAGCATCCAAGGAACAGGAGATTCGACGTTTCTGGCATAAGCCCTTCTTCAGGAATCATTCCTGAAGAAGGGCTTATGCCCGAAAAGTCGAATCTCCTGTTCCTTGGATGCTGCCTGACCTGCTGCGCTTTTCCAGCAACACATTTTCAGCCCAGAGTGCAGTTTACCCAGGGCCCAGAGCGTGGTCTACCCAGGGTCCAGAGCGCGGTTTACCCAGGGTCCAGAGTGTGGTTTACCCAGGGTCCAGAGTGCGGTTTACCCAGGGTCCAGAGTGCGGTTTACACAGGGTCCAGAGTGCGGTTTGCCCGGGGTCCTGAGTGCGGTTCGGCCAGGGTCCAGAGTGCGGTTTGCCCAAATTCCAGAGTGTGTTTACTCAGGGTCCAGAGTGCAGTTTAACCAGGGTCCAGAGAGCAGCTTACCCTGGGCCCAGAGTGTGTTTACACAGGGTCCAGAGTGTGTTTTCCCAGCATCTAGAGTGTAGGTTACCCAGGGGCCAGAGTGCGATTTTCCCAGAGCCCAGAGAGCAGCTTACCCAGGTCCCTGAGTTCAGCTTACTCTGGGTCCAGAGTGCAGGTTACCCAGGGTCTAGAGTACAGTTTATCCTGCGCCCAGAGTGCAGCTTACCCTGCTCACAGTGTACAGTTTACCCAGGGCACAGAGCACAGCTTCCCCCGAGCCCAGAGTGTGGTTTACCCAGGGTCCAGAGTGCAGTTTACCCAGGGTCCAGAGTGCAGTTTAAAGAGAAAGTGAGGACTGCAGATGCTGGACATCAGAGCTGAAAATGTGTTGCTGGAAAAGCACAGCAGGTCAGGCAGCATCCAAGGAACAGGTGATTCATTCCTGAAGAAGGGCTTATGCCCAAAAAGTCGAATCTCATATTCCTTGGATGCTGCCTGACCTGCTGCGCTTTTCCAGCAACACATTTTCAGCCCAGAGTGCAGTTTACCCAGGATCCAGAGCGCAGTTTACCCAGGGTCCAGAGTGTGGTTTATCCTGGGTCCAGAGTGCAGTTTACCCAGGGCCCAGAGTGTGGTTTATCCAGGGCCCAGAGTGTGGTTTATCCAGGGTCCAGAGTGCAGTTTACCCAGGCTCCAGAGTGCAGCCTACCCAGGGCCCAGAGTGTGGTTTATCCAGGGCCCAGAGTGTGGTTTATCCAGGGCCCAGAGTGCAGTTTACCCAGGTATAGCTGAGTTTTCTGTTTCATTCATGGCACGTGGATGCTGCTGGCTGGCCAGCATTTATTGCCCAACTTTCAGTGACCTTGAGAAGGTTTTGGTGTGCTGCTTGTTTAAACCGCTGCAGACCACCTAGTGTGACCCACAATCCCATTAGGGAGGGAGTTCCAGGATTTTGTCCCATCATCAGTGAGCGAACGCCAACGTATTTCAGAGTCATGATGGCGGATGGCTTGTCAGGGAACTTGAAAGTGGTGATGTTGCAATTCATCTGCTGTCCTTGTAGATGTAAGTGGTTCATGGGTTTGGATGGTGCTGTGTAAGGAGCTTCGGTGAATTTCTGCAGTGCATCTTGTAGACAGTACATCCTGCAGTAAACACTACACTGTTCTTATTTTGTTGTGTTGTGTTGACATAGATTACTTTATGTGCACTTTTAATTAATATACATTTGAATTACTTGATATCAGGTTAATGGCTGCGTTAAGCAATGGATAGAACATTGGTGGGCGGCACGGTGGCACAGTGGTTAGCACTGCTGCCTCACAGCCCCTGAGACCCGGGTTCAATTCCCGACTCAGGCGACTGACTGTGTGGAGTTTGCACGTTCTCCCCGTGTCTGCGTGGGTTTCCTCCGGGTGCTCCGGTTTCCTCCCACAGTCCAAAGATGTGCGGCTCAGGTGAATTGGCCATGCTAAATTGCCTGTAGTGTTAGGTTAGGGGTATGGGTGGGTTGCGGGTCGGTGTGGACTTGGTTGGGCCGAAGGGCCTGTTTCCACACTGTAAGTAATCTAATCTAATCAAAAAATTGCAAGAAGTTGATGATAATATCACTGATCATTTTTATCTTGAAATAATCTATTCCATGCTCTAACTTCTTTCATAGATTGCTGCCTATCTGAGCAAAAGAGATTTTGTGGATCACGGCAGCCATGTTGATCCTGTGGGTGAGTGTGAACCACTGATTGTTAATGTACTCCACTTATTGTTAATGTAAAGCACACACTCAACTTTCATGCATTTACGCGAGCGAAAATTCTGCAATTTGCTTTTACCTTCTGCTATGAATTTCCACTTTATTGTTAGGAAGAATTCCTCTTGTGGGGATCTAGTCTGTTACCCTGGACGCAGACCGCCCTCCACAATATTGACAGCAATCAGCAGGAGGTGCCATAGAGCACATGGAAAGTTGACTCTCCAGGTAATACAGACTTGGTGTAGTCCCCTTCACTCTGGGTCAGGCAGCATCCTTGGAGAGCAAGCAAGCAAGCTAAGATTTTGAAGTCGGCTCTGATGAAGAGTCATCTAGACTCGAAGTGTTAGTTTGCTCTCTCTCTTGACGATTGCTGCCTGACCCACTGTGATTTCCAGCAGTTTTTGTTGTCAGTACAGATTCCAGCATCTGCAGGAATTTGTCCCTCCTTTCACTTTGTGCTCTCACTCTGCACAGTCTCCTTCACTCTGGGGTCTGTCACTTTGAGGTAGTCTCCCCGCTCCTCTGGGGAATATAGGATTGACTGTGAGCTAATGATCAGCTGCGTCCGTAAGCTGCAGGAGCCTGACGAGAGAAAGACTGAGAGTCAAAATGGTGGGGGGCTTGAAGATTAGGGTCAGGCGTGTGGACCGAATGGAGGTGGTCCACAAAGTGAGCACTCGGTCTCTGTTTAACACCTCCATCCCAGTTCACAAGTGCAAACAGGAGCTTTTGGCCTCCTATCATTTTAATTCTCCATAGCACTTCCACTCTGCCCTCAGCCTCATGCACATTGCAATGCAACATGATCAAGAAGTACACCTTTCAACGAAGCATCAGACAGCCTTCTCGAGTCAACCCTGAGTTTAGCAATTTCAGACTACAGCCACTACCACAATTATTTCTTTAAAATTCTGTGTCTCTTACTTTTAGAATCTTCTGGTGATGATTCTGTTTTGCATATTTAAATCACCTCTTGTTTGGGTCTTTTGCCATGGCCATCATTCCTTTTTGTCATTTACTCTCTCCTGCTTTTCACTCTATCTGTCTTTTATTTGTTCTTGTCCCAACTATTCTTGCCTCCTCATTAGCTGAAAATCTCCTAATGTCCTTAAAATCTTTGCAGACCTGACCATGGGTCATCAATATGAAACATTGACTGTTTCGGGTTCCATTGTAATCTTGTCGGACAGTATCTCAAATACTTTCTGCTTTCATTTTAGGTTCTCAACATCTGCCATAGTTTGCTTTTGGTTTGAGCTTTCCCTGGCATTAGATAATGGTGTCGACCAAATAGTCTATCCCAGAGGAGAGTCTAGTGACTTCCAACGTTGATGGGCTGTCAAGGGTACAAGAGCCTTGGAAAAGATCAGAGCAGATATTGATGCTAGGAATGATGTCAATCATGTAGAGATACTGGCAAATGTAGGATTGCTTTCAGTAGAAAAGGTAAAGGGGAGATTTGATTAAGGTGTTCACAATTATGAATAGTTTGAATGAGTAAATAAGGAGAAATTATTTTCAATGGCAGGAGGGTGAGTAACTAGAGTTTTTAGACACTGTATTTGGTAAAAGATTGTTTTTGAGACGATATACTTTTACAAAGTGAACTATTATATTCAGGAATAGGTGCCTGAAAGGAAAGTAAAAACATATTCAGTGGGTGGCACGGTGACACAGTGGTTAGCACTGCTGCCTCACAGCGCCAGAGACCCGGGGTCATTTCCGGCCTCAGGCGACTGACTGTGTGGAGTTTGCACGTTCTCCCCGTGTCTGCGTGGGTTTCCTCCGGGTGCTCCGGTTTCCTCCCACAGTCCAAAGATGTGCAGGTCAGGTGAATTGGCCATGATAAATTGCCCGTAGTGTTAGGTGAAGGGGTAAATGTAGGGGTATGGGTGGGTTGCGCTTCGGCGGGTCAGTGTGGACTTATTGGGCCGAAGGGCCTGTTTCCACACTGTAAGTAATCTAATCTAATCTAATCTAACACAATGCATGATGGGACGAATAACCTCCTTTAGCCCTTTCAGGTTCTGTGCAAGACTGACTTATTTCTTTGCTATTTTGCTGAAAGCACGGCTCCTGGTGGGGTGTGGGTTCCAACTGCATTGGCTATCCTCCAGTAAATGACTCAATATGCCAACCTTTACATACAAGCCTCGCCTTTAAACATCAGGCAGTGGTTTCACTGTGGGGAGCTCCACATCTAAACCCAAAGTTGCCCTCCTACAAGCTCCCTACAAAAGTACTTTGTAAGAGATATTTACAGAACTGTGGTTGGGCCTTGGGCTGATTGATTTTCCCTCAAAAGCATTTGAAACTGGTACTGGTGTATAAATGATTTAGAGATGTGTTGACTTGACATTTGCAGTGTGTACCTGATATTGGGTTGAGAAGTGCTATTGAATGACGCTGAGGGAAGTTATTGAATTGCATTTAGAGGCAATTGCATTTAAAGCCAGCATAACCATGATTCTATTTGTTGCTGTAGATGGCGTGTTGTTGGTGGACACCGGTTACATAAAAGATCAGAAAGGTAAGCTCTCTGCTATTAGCACTTCAAAAAGGCCTCTATCCACTCCCGAATGGACATTGACATTATGCCTTCACAATCACAGATAATGGGTTCTTACAATATACTCTTAGAAAAATCTTCTGGAGTAAAATTTAGTCCAAAAGTACTCAGCGCACCTCTGAAGAAAGGAACGGAATGAGTCAGTGTTTACTGCCAAAAAGAAAGATAGGAGAGAATGAGATAATAAACCTCCTGGTTCAGATGATTGAACAAATAAGTCTGTATGGAGTTTGCACATTCTCTCCGTGTCTGCGTGGGTTTCCTCTGGGTGTTCTGGTTTCCTCCCACAGTCCAAAGAAGTGTTGGTTGGGTGAATTCGCCATGCTAAATTGCCCTGCAGAGTCCAAGATCATGCAAATCAGGTTGGTAAATGTGGGGTTACAGAGCTGGGGTTGGGAGTTGGGGAGTGTTGGTGCAGACTCAATGGTGCGAATAGCTTCTATCTGCACTGTAAGGATTGTATGATCCTAATTTACTAACTCACCTTCTTTCCTTTCTCTCTGGGTTTAGTGGAGATGTTAATCAGTTTAGAAAAACTGATTTTTTTTTTCTCTCAAGATATAGGCAAGGTTGGCATCTTATTACCAATCACTATTTGCCCTGAAACAGTGATGCCAGTGCAGGGACAGCTAAAGGAGATGCAAGGATGTTGGAAGTGCCAACCCCTGGTTGTGAAGAAGACTTCTCCTTGGGGCCAATATTTACCCCTCAATCAAACATCACTGAAACAGATAGTCTGGTCATTCTCACATTGCTGTTGGTGGGACTTTGCTGTTAACCCATTGACTTCTTGTGTTTTCTACTTTACAACTGTGACCACGCTTCATTGGCAGTCAAATACTTTGGGTCACCCAAATTCATAAACGGTGCTGTAGAAATGCGAGTATTTCTTTCTTCTCATACAGTTAGTGCCATTGTATCAATACAACTGAGTGAGTTCTAGACCCGGTGAGAATGCAGTCAAACATCAGTCGTTTTAATGTGGGAATGGAGTCACGTATACCCCAGACTACTTGTGAGCAGCAGATTTCCTTGTGGAAAGGATGGTGCTTTTTCTGGACAGTTACAGACACAATTTATTGTTTTATTTTTCTCTTTTTATTTTCAAACTAAATTCAAACTGGTCGAGTGTTGTTGCCAGCTGGATAAATCCAGTCGAGCCCACTAAGGGTTGGATGGTTCAATCTTACAGCGCAATTTTAGGGGCCTGCTTTTTTTGTAGTTGTTTCATGTTCCTAGGATAAGATGAGCTGCATTTCAGAATTCGTAGCCAGGTTATAACGAATGGCCCCAACGTTCAGACATAATCCCCACGTGGGTGTAAATCACCTCACTTTTAGGAAGCTGGTGTTTCAGGCGAAGAGGGGAGGGTGCATTGTGGGTGAAAGACTTACCCCCAGGCCTCCGACGGTAGCCATTTAAGAGGTTGCTGAAGAAAGTGAAGACTAGCTTCGCTTTGCTTCCCAGCTGACCTGCTGCATACCTCTGCATTATTGCTTTTTACTTCTTCCCGCCTTTGTAACCTTGTTCTTTTCCTCTATCGCCAGTATATTGTAGACTGAGCTGTATTTTCCACTATGGACCTGAGGACATCGAGATGATTGGACAGGCATTCAAACGAGATCTGTATGTGTCCACAATCCAGGTCTACCCTCCAACAGACAGTCAAGTGAAACCCCTCACCAAAATGCAGGAACGTCTGATGAGGAAGCTCGGAGACAAAGCCTTGCCCTTCTGTTTTGAGGTGCACTCTGCAATCTGTAGTGACAGTAGAAATTACTCTGGTTAAGACTGATTCCAGTTGGGAGGTGTGCAAGGTGTGTGGTGGGGGGCGTGGGGAGGTTGGTGGGTGGGGGGATGGGGAGGGGGGGTGGGGAGGTGGGTGGGTGGGTGGGGGGATAGGGAGGTGAGTGGGTGGGGGGGGGGGGAATGGGGAGGGGGGGAGGAGGAGAGTGGTGCTCAATTTGATCTTGGCCGTCCCTACCAAAACAAACATTGAACCTTTACAATTGGTCAGATCTTCAACTGGACTCCAGTACATGTCTGCAGCCAGTATTACCACCATTCACTGAGTTCAAAAGATTCCCAGCTAGACTAGGAAACCCAGACAATAGAAATTCCCGTATGGTTGAAAAGATGTATTTGGTACAATTGAAACCAAGTCTCTTTGAGAGAGCTTCGGTGATGGGTGAGCTGCAGACATTTGCTGTGAGATTCAAAGGGGCTTGAGCGATATGTCACTGTATGGTAGAGCATCAGAAACAACTGATGAAGGAGAACTGGAACTTAATGAGGCTAAAGCTTCAGGAAGATTGTCCATCTGCCACCATTAACATTTCTGTCTTTTCCCTTAACAGTTCCCAAATTATCTTCCCTGTTCTGTGTGTCTTCAGCCTGGTGCTAATGACCCAGAAAAGGTAAGATCTCTATGTTCTTGTTACGAACTGGAGGAAAACTGTGCACAATATGGTGGAGGAATAGTCTGCAAACAGTGTAGAGGAACACCTTGTTGATGCCATTAAAGTGATTTTCAATAATCCATCAAAAGTAAGTCGCACATGGATTCCAGATCTGGCTCTCATCTGAACTCCAAACTCCCATTTAAGATTTAAATTTGGTCCACATTCATGTGTGGACTTCATTCACAGTGAATTGGCCAAATTCTAATGGAGGAGTTATTCTAATAATGCACAGAAATGAGCTATACACTGGAATTCATTTGAAGTTTGAACGGTTTATATATATTTTTATTCATCCATGTTGCTAGCTAGGTCGGCATTTATTGCCCAATCCTAAATGCCCAGAAGACAGCTTTGAGTCAACCCCATTATGGTGGCTCTGGAGTCACATGTAGGCCAGGAATTTTCCTGATAACTGATAATGCTTTTATGGTCACCATAGGATTATAGAATTCCTACAGTGTGACAGCAGGCCATTCAGCCCATTGGGTGCACGACAACACTCCAAAGAGCATCCAACCCAGACCCATCCCCTATCCTATCCCTGTAAGCCTGCACTTGTCATGGCTAGCCCACCCTAGCCTACACACCCCTGGTCACTATGGGCAACTTAGCTTGGCCAAGCCACCTGACCTGCACATCTTTGGATGATGGGACAAAACCGGAGCACCCGAAGGAAATCCACACATACATGGGGCGAATGTGCAAACTCCACACAGACAGTTAGACTCTTAATTCCACATTAAAAATTAAATTCAAATTCCAATATCTGCCTTGGAGGGATTCCGAATATTACCTCATTTTTTGAACGAACAGTCTCGCAATAAAACCACTCAGACATTATCTCCCCATATGTCTCATAATAAGGACCCAGTGAGAGCAGATTTATGATGTAGCATCAGAAATGTTAAAACTATTCTCCCTGGAACAGAAATCAGTAAGGGAGATCAAATTTTAATTTTAAAAATTAGAGATCTTGTACAGAGTAAGTAAATAAAACTAAAATCATAAGCTGTTTTGCAGAAATTATTTCTGTGGAGATTAGACCAATCACAACAGAGTTAAAATTGTTGGTAAAGGAGCTAAACAGTTGGCAAGGAGATTATTTTCAGAGTGTTGTCAGGGTCACTGCCTGACAGATGGTGGAATTTGATTTAATAAATCATTTTAAAGTAGCTTTTAATGTCTTTATGATTCTATCTGGGAACGTATTACAAGGTTACAGGAAATGTAATCCTGATCTGAGAGATAGTTCATGCAGAGAATATCAACTACCTGGGAGGACGTTACAATCAAATCCCATTCATTCACTGATTTATGAAACACTTTGATATAAAAAGCCTACAATCAGGAATTAATTCAAAAGATTTGGATAATGCACATTTAAAAATAAAATGAACACCTAAGAGTTAGTTGTCGGCAGGTCACATTGATGGTTCAACTATATCCCAACATGAGACTGTATAAGTAATAGAAAACAACAGCTGTGAACCTTAGGCTTGAATGGGAGGGTAAACTGTGAGGAATATGCAGAAATGCTTCTGTGTGATTTGGACAAAATGACTGAATGGAACTATGTATGGCAGATGAAGTATAATATGGACAAAAGTGAAATTATCCACTTCGGTAGCAAAAACAGGAAGGTGCATTATTATCTGAATAGTGATCGGTTGAGAAAAGGGAAGGTGTAACACTACCTGGTGTCCTTGTACACCACTCACTGAAAGTAAACCCTCAGGTGTAACAGGTGCTGAGTAAGGTACATAGCATGTTGACCTTTGTAGCAAAATGATTTGAAATGGTGGTCTTGCTGCAATTGTACAGGGCCTTGTTGAGACCACACCTGGCGTGTTGTGTGCAGGTTTGATCTCCTTATCTGAGGAAGGCTGTTCTGGCTATGGAAGGAGTGCCACAAAGGTTTATCAGATCACTTCATGGACTGGCAGGATTGACATGTGAAGAGAGGCTGGATTGGTTAGGATGATATCCATTAGAAGAATGAAGGCTATTCTCATGGGAATAGAATTAGAATTCTAATAGACTAGGCCAGGAAAATGGAGGATGGATATTCCTGATGACTGGAAAGTCCTAAACCAGGGATCACAGACAAAAGATAGATGGCAGGTCATTTAGGACTAAGATAAAGGGCAATGTCTTCACCCATAGAGTGTGGAGCCTGTGGAAGTCTCTATCACAGAAAGTGGTTAAGTCCAAAACATTGAATGTTTTCAAGGAGATAGATATAGTACTTAGGGTTAAAGGGATCAAAGGGTAAGGAGACAACATGGGAGCAGGATACTGGATTAGATGGTTAGCTATGAACATAATGATTCGTGGAGCAATCTCAAAGGCCAGAGGACTGCTGCTGTTATCTTCTATGTTTGCAGCCAAACAGACAGCTCCCAACAATACCTTTCAGGTGCAGCAGTGATTTACTTGCAATTCACTACTGTGTTCACTGCTCACAATTTGACCTCTTCTACACTGGGGAAACACCGTGTTCCCTGCCCAACAGCTCTGCCTCAGGTTTGCTGTGGTGCTCCAGTAAAGCTCAGTGCAAGCTGGAAGAACAGCATCTCATTACCTGCTTGGGGACCCTGCATCCTACAGGACTCAATATCAAGTTCAAGCCTTCTTCTATATCCTTATCCCAATCCCCACACACCAGATCCTGGCATTACATGCCTGCTTTCATCACTGCCAACCCATTTTCATCTGGAGCATTGGAGGCTGAGAGGTGACCTTATAGAGGTTTACAAAATTATGAGGGGCATGGATAGGATAAGTAGGCAAAGTCTTTTCCCTGGTCTCGGAGAGTCCAGAACTAGAGGGCATAGGTTTAGGGTGAGAGGGGAAAGATATAAAAGAGACCTAAGAGGCAACTTTTTCACACAGAGTGTGGTACGTGCATGGAATGAGCTGCCAGAGGAAGTGGTGGTGGTGGTAGAATTGCAACATTTAAGAGGCATTTGGATGGGTATGTGAAGAGGAAGTATTTGGAGGGACTAGGTTAGGGTGGGATATCTGGTTGGCATGGACGGGTTGGACCGAAGGGTCTGTTTCCATGCTGTACATCTCTATGACTCTATGACTCTACTAATGATCCCTATTACCAACTTTTCTCTCTCCCAGACTCACCAGTATCCATCCCTTTTTCTGCTTAACTGCTGCTTTCTCTCTCTCTCTCCCTCTCTCACTTTCTGGTCACCATTTTCCCCTATTGCACACACCTTCTCCCTCTCCTCCATGTCCTGTCTTCAGCATATATCCCACCTTCCCCCAGCTACCATCAGTTCTGAAGAAGGGTCACTGAACCGAAAACATTAACTCTGCTTTCTCGCCATAGATGCTGCCAGACCTGCTGAATTTCTCCAGCAATTTCTGTTTTTGTAAATAATCACTTTGTTCGTTGGGACACTGAGGGATGGTGGAGGCTGAAGTGGAGCATAAATGGGATGGTTGAATTGAGTGGCCAGTGTGTGTTGTACATTCTGCATAATTCAACATAACCTAAAATGATTCAAACGAATCTGAACTCTAGAATAATCTGGTGAATAATAATAATTCTGTGCCCTAATTTACCCTTCCCACTGGATTATTATTCTTCCTGATCTTTCACTTTCTCTGCAGTTCTGCTCTGTGGAGTTTGAGGTTCTGGCTTTCTGCGTGAACAATCTAGAGGAAAAGATCCATAAAAAGTAAGTGTGGTGAGGTGGAATATGTTGCATTCTGGAAGGCAGTCCTGCTGTCTATGTTACCAGCCTCTCACCCCAGTCCTCATTTTCAATGGTTGGGCTATCATCTCCCATCAGAAGTCTCCGCAGTTGGGCCACAAATGGGCAAAAGCACTACTGTGGTGTGCCATTACCATCTACAAGGTGGCTTATCAGGACTCCCAATCATCCCCTCTCTCTCACTTCCTGCCAAACAGCTACATGGGAAAGATTTACAGGCTGGTAATCAACCTGCATGGCCACACCACAAACGCATCTCTAATGGCCAACAAAGCTGCTGGTCCTGAGGTAGGGGCGTTACCAATGTCATAAACCCTCCTCCAGGGATTCTGCTGTATCCCCCATATTCTGTGAAAATAGTCAAATATCAAACACCATTGTAGCACCTGTGACACATTAACTTCAACACAATAACATACCTCTACTTGAATTGTGCAGTACTCAAAGTTTCAATTGGCTGCTCCAAAATGGTCACCTGACAGTTTGCGTAATCCCGGCTGAAAGAGAACCAACACTGGGCCAATACATTGAACTATAAGCTACCATTCAGTCAGCTTTTAGTGATTCCTAGGAATAAACTAGTTGCTGACACCATTACTGAGTAAAGCTCTCACCTTGAAGCCTTATCTAGTCATTGGCCTGAAGAGGATTTGATAGCACAAAGCAAGGACAAGAGGTTAGGCTCCAACCTTTCACCACAGAGACTAAGGTGGGATCAGGTCCAGAGGCCAATGGGCCGAGGAGTGGCAGGTGGCATCTAATTTAGATAGATGTGAAGTGCTGCATTTTTGAAAGGCAGATCAAGGCTGGAATTATGCACTTAATGGTTAGGTCATGGAGAGTGTTGCTGAACAAAGACATCTTGGAGTATAGATTCATAGTTCATCAAAAGTGGAGTCACAGGTAGATAGGATAGTGAATAGGCTTCTTTTGTAATATTGAGTGTAATTCTGGTCTCTCTGCTATAGGAAGAATGCTGTGAAACTTGAAAGGGTTCAGAAAAGATTTACAAGGATTTTGGAGTGTTTGAGTTAAGGGGAGAGCCTGAATAGACTCAGGCTATTTTCCCTGGAGGATCAGAGGCTGAAGTTTATAAAATCACGAGGAGTATGGATAGGGTGAATAGACTAGGTCATTTCCCCAGGGTGGGGGAGTCCAAGACTAGAGATCATAGGTTAAAGGTGAGAGGGGCAAGATTTAAAAGGGGCAACTTTTTCACACAGGGTGTGTATGGAATGAGCTGCCAGAGGAAGTGGTGGAGGCTGGTACTATTCCAACATTTAAAAAGCATCTGGATGGGTATATGAATAGGAAGGGTTTAGAGGGATATGAGCCAAATGCCGGCAAACGGGACTGGATTAATTTTGGATATCTGGTCAGCATGGATGAGTTGGGCCATTGAGTCTGTTTTTGTGCTGTATATCTCTATGACTCTATCTATGACCCTGACTATGTTGTCTGTTGTTAGGAGCGTAATGTTAGTCCTGTTCATGAAAAGCTACAGCAACTTTTCTTCATTCAGCACCAATGGACAATCTTTTAGCAACTTAAAGAAAACATAAAGAATGGTGTGAGGAAAGAAAAATAAACACCATATTGGTCTCTTCAGTGTGTAGCTGAGGAACACTGACAATGCAAAGAGAAGTTTAGTTTGCATTTATCTCGCATTATATTTGCCTTGAGAGTATTTGATGGGACAGTGTAGAAACAGCTTTAATCGTGTGCACAAGTTTACTCATTCCCCATTTTCTGGGATGCCTTAAGGTGTGAATTCACCAAGTTCTGGAACACTCTGTCTAAACCTCTCCAACTCTATCACTGTCTTTGCTCCTTTAAGTTGCTCCTTCAAACCTACCTCTTTGGCCAAGACTTTGGGCCTTTTCCCCTTGTAATTGCGATGTTGTGTCAATTTTTGTTTTGATAGCACTACTGTGAAGCGCCTTAAGATGTTTCACTGTGAGAAGGATATGCTATAAATTCAAGTTGTTGTTGTACAGATTACTACAGTATTTAATCTGTTCTTGTGGTGTGGAAAACCCAGCGCATTAAGGGTCTATCCACATGGGAGACTGATAGCGTGGGTAGGGAATGGCAATGTCACCTCCCTGAATAACAACAGCCGTTTAGCTTTGTTAACAATCCATCAGTTTATATATATATATGTGTGTGTGTGTGTATATAAATATATTTAATTTTAGTGTTGATCACGTTTCTCTTCTTTATTTTGACAGGAGTTCTGTGCGTCTGGCTATACGTAAAATACAATATGCTCCAAATCAGTCAGGGCCACAGCCCAGTGCCCATATCAGCAAGCATTTCCTGATGTCAGACCAGCCACTCCACCTGACGGCCACGCTCAATAAAGAGGTGAGGGGACTCCGGACAGGACTTACTCATTGGATAATGGTGAAGAACTTGGTTTTACCATCAAAGGGAAGATAAAAATGGAAATAATACATTCACCCCCCACCCCAAGGCTGCTCCACTATTCTAATTGATCATGGTTGATCTGCACCTCAACTTCATTCATCTGCCTTTGTTCCAAATCCCTAGCGGCAATTCCTAATTTAAAAAATCCATTTCAGTCTTAATAACTTCAATCGCCCTGACTCCAGTAAGCTCCAGTCCTTTCTACCCTTTGTATGCAAAAAACACATCCTGATTTCACTCAAGTGTAACTCAGCACTAGTTTAAAAATTAGGTCCTTTCCCCTCATTTATCCACCAGACAGCCCTCTGTCTCACCTTTGACAGGAAGAATAGAAAAGCAGAATATTGTTTCAATGGAGAGTGATCACAGAGCTCTGACCTACAGAGGTTCTGGTACATGTATCACACAATTTGCAGCTACAGCAAGTGATTATGAAGACGAATGAAATGTTGTCATTTTTTTGAAAAAGGGATTGAATCTAAGCATAGTGAAGTTTTGCCACAGCTGTACAGGGCATTGGAGAGACCACTTCTGGAGTACTGGATACAGTTTTGGTCTTCTTATTTAAGGAAGGATATAATAGCATTGGCAGCAGTTCAAATAAGGTTCACTCCGTTGACTCCTCAAATGACAGTTATCTCATGAGGAAAGGTTGGACAGGTTTATCTTGTATTCAGTGGAGTTGAGAAGAAGGAGGTGTGATCTTACTGAAACATTTAAAGCTCTGAGGAGATATGACAGTGTGGATGCTGAAAAACTGTTTCCACTTGTGAGCAAGATCAGAAGCAGCAGAATGCAGTTTAAAATTACGGGGTCTCCCTTTTAAGACAGAAATGCGGGAATTTTTCACTCTGAGTTTTGTTAGTTTGTTGAATTCCCTTCTGCAGACAACAGTCAAGGTTGCATCATTAAAGCTGGGATGGATAGATTCTGGATTGAGAAGGAACATGACTGATCCTATTTGATTTGATTTATTGTTGTCACATGTACCTAAATACAGCGAGAAGTTTTGTTTTGTAAACTGTGTAGGCAGATCATAAAATACAAGGACAAACAGACCATAGGGTGTTTGGGCAGAGCAAGGCATATAAGGTGATGACTGCACAGGAGGGGCACCAAAGCAAGCTAGTAATTTTTATAGACTGAGAATTGAGGTTTAAAGGTGCAGAGCAGTTGTAAGAAATGTGAGGATAAGATCTACCTTAGAGAGCTTGCAAAGTCTTACCCAGTGTCAGTGCCATCTCGAGTCTAAGTAACAGAGCAGCTTTGAGGGACTACTCCTGTTTCAAAGTTGTATGCTCAGATGTTATCAATCCATCCAAGTTTTTATAAGCTGTCTTTGTAATTTAAACCTTCAAACTTCAGGCTCATTCTGGTGAATTTGTGTTGAGTGCCCCTCCGTAAGCACCTCCCCTAAAGTACAATGCTGAGAATTGAATGCAATGCTTTAGATAGGATCTGACCATACCTTTATAGATCTGAGGAATAACCTCCTCCTTTTCATATTTCAGCTCCTTTAACATCAAGGCAACATTCCAGCAGCCTTTTTGATTGTTTTAATCTACCGATTAGCTTTCAGCAACTTGTCTGGATTCTCAAATCGCTTCACTCCATTACAAGTTTCTCAAAACTTGGAAAATAAACTGATTTCTTGAGTCTGAAATGGATCATCTCATCTCATCTCCCCCCACAATTTGCTGGAAACACTCAGCAGGGCTAGCAGCACTTGGGAAGAGAAGTCAGAGTTAACATTTTGGGTCTGTTGACCCTTCCTCAGAACTGATGGTGACTAGGAAAATGTTGTACTATATATGCAGAAGATAGGTTGGGGGAAGAGAGGGAGAGAAGTAAATGATAGGTGGGGATACAGCCGAAAGAGAGAGAAGAAGAGTTGGACAGACAAAGGAGTGAATAACAATCTGGCTAGGTGGGTGAATGGGGATTGTTACTGGCTAACAATAGGTAGTGTGTAATGGCAGACTATTTGATAACAAGGAGAAAGTGAGGTCTGCAGATGCTGGAGATCAGAGCTGAAAATGTGTTGCTGGAAAAGCGCAGCAGGTCAGGCAGCATCCAAGGAGCAGGAGAATCGACGTTTCGGGCATGAGCCTTCTTCAGGAAACCTGATTCCTGAAGAAGGGCTCATGCCCGAAACATCGATTCTCTTGCTCCTTGGATGCTGCCTGACCTGCTGCGCTTTTCCAGCAACACATTTTCAGTATTTGATAACAAGGCCTGGTGTGTGTGGATATGGCACTAACGTATGGGAGAGTTCAGGCCCTAAAATCATTGGACTCGATATTGAGTTCAGAGGGCTGCAAGGTCCCCAAGCGGGAAGGCAGGTGTCATTTTTCCAGCTTGCACTGAGCTTCATTGGAGAACTGCAGCAAGCCTGAGACAGAGATGTTGGCCAGGGAACAGAATGATGTGTTAAAGTGGGAGGCAACGGGAAGCTCAGGGTCATTTTTGTGAGCAGAATGTAGGTGTTTTGCAAAATAGTCAACCCATCTACATTTTGTTTCCCCAATGAAGAGGAGACCACGTTGTGAGCAGTGAGTGCAGTAGGCTAGATTATGTGATATGCTGCTTCACCTGAAAGGTATGTGTGAGCTTGAGAAGGGAGGAGGTAAATGGGCAGGTGTAACACCTTCAGTGGTTGCAGGGGGGTACTGTGGGATTGGGGGGGGGGGAGGGGAGAATGTTAGGAGTGAAGGAAGAGTGGACCAGAGTGTCCAGGTGGGAATGGTCTCTGTGGAAAGCAGTCAAGGGAAGGGAGGGGAATATGTGTCTGTTGATAGCGTCTCGCTGGATGTGGGGGAAATGGCAGCTAATGAAAATCTGGATGTGGATGCTGGTGGGATGGTAGGTAAGGGCGAGGGGAACCTTATAGCTGTTGCAGGAGGGAAGAGAGAGAGTGAGGGTGAAAGTGCAGGAAATGAGTCAGGCTTGGTTGAAGGTTGTGTCAACAACAGTGCTGGGTGACCCTCATTTGAGGAAGAAAAAAAACATTTTGGAGGTTCCCTTGTGGAAGAAGACCTCATCATAACATATGTGACAGACACAGGAACTGGGAGAATGGAATGGAGACTTTAGAGGGTGTGAGGTTGTATAGGCTAGGTAGCTATGGGAGTCTGTGAGTTTGCAATGGATATTAATGGCCAGTCTATCCCTAGACATGGAAACAGATGTTGAGGAAGGGAACAGAGGAGTCAGAGATAGACCAGTGAAAATGAGGGCTGGGTGAAAATTGGAAGCAAAATCGATGAACTTTTCCAATTCCTGACGAGAGAGGGAAGCAGCACTGATGATATCATCGATATATCGGAGAAAGAGTTGTGGGTGCGGGCCAGAACAGGACTGGAACAAGGAATGTTCTCATATTTGTTTCACATTGAATTCTGTTTGCTCTAATTTCTCCCCACTATGTGTATCTTTCTAATTTATTGCTTCAATCTTATCATTTTATTGTCCCTCTTACATTTACAGTAACTCAAGATACAAAGTGACAGTTTTGATCAGACATAGAGTTTAATGTATTTAACTTTCTCTTGTCATAATGGAAAATAATAGACATGCTTCCCTCATGATTTAAATAAAATCTTTTTGAATTATATTTCTGTATTTGTCCCTGAGGCCTGGTGGAATCATACCTGGCTGTCTTTATAGCCTTATAGCTGACTGTCAGTTCTCTGTCACAACTTCCTTTGTGGTTAGTGTATACTCCTCCCTCATAGCCAAAAGAATCAGAGATTTCCCAAAACACTGATTACTCGGTCTTTATTGAATGCTGTGATCGACTCAGAGTTTGCAGCCTTGAGGAACATTATGCCAAATCTCAGCTGGCTAGCATGTTAATCACCTATCATCACAGTGTTTGCATTTAATTTTTAAAATCATGTACATAGAGTCATAGAGTTCGACAGCATGGAGACAGGCCCATTAGCCTAAACTGGTCTATGCTGACCAAAATGTCCATCCACACGAACCCCATTTCCCTGCACTTAGCCTATATCCTTCGAATCCTTTCCTATCCATGAATTTGTCCGAATGCCTTTTAAATGTTGTTAATGTATCCACCTCAACCACTTCTGCTGGCAGCTCATTCCACCCTCTGTGTAAAAATGTTGCCCCTCACGTTCCCTTTTAGTCTTTCTCTCCTCTCACATTAACCTGATGCCTCCTAGTCCTTGATTCCCCAACCCTGGGAAAAGAGACTGAGTGCATTCACCCTATCCTTGCCTCTTGTGATCTTATATACCTCTATAGGATCCCCCCTCAGTCTCCTATGCACTAAAGAAAAATGTCCTAGCTTATCCAACCTCTCCCTATTACTCAGATTCTTGTACGATACACTTTTCTTTAAAATCCCGAAATGTAAATATTAATTCTTTTTGAATGTAGGTCTGTAGAAAAATGCAAGAAGTGGCACGCTCTATGATGAATGAGATAGTGAGGAAAGCCCCGATTGGCGTGGGTTAGATGCAAAATGGAGCTCCCTCTACATTCCCCTAAAATTAGCTCAGCTTTAACCTGAAGGATACAGTTCTTTATTCCTTCAGTGTGACAGTTTGCAACTGTCATTTTGCATGCTCTTTGAATCAGACAACCTTTTGATCTTGTATCATGGGTGGCAGCTCACTTTCAGTGAATGTAATGGGGAATTGTTGCTGTGTTCCTCTGGGTTCCCTGTACAGTTGGCCATTGCATGTAAGGGCCTTTGTATTACTGGTTTAGTATCAAGTTCGGGTCAAGCCGAGTTTTTATCTTAGTCATGTATCTGCAACAAGCGTGACAGAAAGGACCGGCCTTTATTTTTCTGGAAGCTGTTAAACAGGAGAAAAAACGATTGCATCCAACTGTCTATCACAAGGAGGCTTTAACAAATTTGAGCCTGATTGGGATAATGACAGTTTTATTTTGTATATTGCATTAATTTACTCCACTCTTCTTAAGAAAGCTTCCCGACAAACGGGTATACATAACCACTTTAATGATTATGTACGGCCCCACTTAGTTAGTTGGTAAATCTAACTCCGAACTGAATTGTAAGAGATCTATGAGCTGCAGCAAAGTTCACTGATTTCAGCCTGGGTCACGGCAATGGATGTGTTGTAGAGGGAAGACATGTTGATTGCTGGCTGCCAGTACCTGTCCAATGATTCTTGCTAGCAGTCATCGTGAGTCTCAAGCAAGGATAGAACTGGGCTTGCCTGTGATGCTGCTATAGTTGAATAGCCCAGGGATACTTGCTAATCTTAGATATGAAAGAACAGACTCGGACGAAGCCCTGGAGAGGAACAGACAGCATCTGGGTGGCCACCTTCTCAGAAAGAGTTGGCACTTTCAGGAGAGGAAGAGAGAAAGTTAAAACCAAAGGGCATAGTTTGAGCTAATTACTTATTTCTTTCCTCAGGTATACTGCCACGGAGAGCCTATCAACGTCACTATTGAAGTGGCTAATAATTCGAACAAGGATGTGAAGAATGTCAGACTATCAGGTATGGTGGAGCTGCTGTGCTTAGCGACTAATAACCTGGAAGTTCTGAGTTCAAATTCCACGAGGGCAGGTTGGAAGCTTGAGCTTGATAACACCTGATAGCTCTGGTCACTAGAAAAGTGACCATAGAAACCACTAAATTTCTATCTCTATGGGGAAGGGTATTGGCCATTCTTTCTTTCTTTTGTCTGGGCCAGCCTTCATTAAACTCCAGAATCACAATACAGCGTTATCTCTTAAAACTTTGCAATGTCTTGCCAATTAAACCTCTCTGGAGTAGAAACAGTACGAGGTTCAAAAAGAAACGGTGACTGCTTTCCTAAAGCAACAGGGAGTTGAGCCATGATCCTGCACCAAACACACATTTTTAAAAATGTTGCTAGATTATCCCAATGTTTCCACTCTGATTTCACTAATCCCTTTCATTATCATCAAAATGGTAACATAAAGGTAAACATTTGTTCACTTTTGAAATATGGTTTAGCAAGAAATCAGATAGCATGTAAAAGCCAAGTGACATTTAACATCTTAAATTTAATGATGTGTCTGGAGCTTCAGTGTTAACTGTTGAGTCTCTCAGTAAACAGTGCATCTCTGAGTTAACAGCTCAAATTTGTGAATCCCTGAGTGAACAGCACTAACAAATGAGCCTTTGATTAAAGTGTGTTACCCCAGTGAGTAATCACTATCAGGTAGCAGTTAAATAAAAGCAAAGTATTGCAGATGCTGGAAAACTTAAATGAAAGAAGCAGAATATGCTGGAGAAACTCTGACAGCATCTGTGGAGATAGAGACCGAGTTAATGTTTCACACTCCATGTGACTCTTTTCCCTTAAAATATGGGACAGTTGGTCAATGTGTGTTAAAACTCTACCTCCTCAAGTGGATTAATTCAAAGAAGGTTAGAGGGGTTATCCCTGTTCCATTGACAATGTCAATCAACATCACTTATAATGGTTTTCTGGTCATTGATACACTTGCTTTTTGTGGGTGCAAACTGCTGTCATCTTTCCTATGTTATAACAGTGACTCCACTTCCAAAAATATTTAATTCACTGAAAGCTGGAAAAGGTGCTGTTTAAATGTTAATTTTTCTTCCTTTCTCTCAATTTCTTTTGTACCTTTTCCCGTACCAATACGTAATTTTTGGAGAAAGCTGCTCACAGTATGCAAAGTGAGCTCGAACAAACTTTTTTTCCAAGATTTAAAACTTCCCAGTTTTTTGAAATAATTTGTCAAGAAACGAGCCTCAGCAATCTGCTTATATTTTTTAATGGCTCTACTAATCTGCATCACTTCCTTTTCTGATTTGTGTCTCTGTGCTCCCTCTGCTCCACACGTTCATTTAGATTTTTATTATCTGAGCAGTCTGTGCGCTCCTTATTCTTCTTAATGAAGCATACCATCCTACATTTACCGAGAGTTCCATTTCCAATTGTGTGTCCATTCTGAAGATAAATTTATATTTCTTTTTGTGTTGCCACTGTTTACACTGTACTACTACTTTTGTTTCCCAAAGGGCCCAATTTTAACTCACGTGAAACCCATCACCTACTTGGGGTTAAAATTAGGCCCTTTGACTTGGATTATGAACCATTTTTGCAACAGCGAACTCTGTGCATTTAGTGGGCCTGAAATTCTTTCCTTTGTTCTCAGTTGAACAAGTGACTAACGTGGTGCTGTACTCGAATGATACTTACACCGAGGAAGTTGCTTTGGAGGAAACCAAGTAAGTACAGCACTTTGTTCACATTAGACAAGGCTCACTGGAGGACCAAGGACGATAAGAACCATGCATGAGGACCTGAACTCTGTGGGGCAGTCTAGTTTGTATAACCAGGATGTGGATATGCCAGTGTTGGACTGGGATGGGTACAATTAAAAATACACAACACCAGGTTATAGTCCAACAGGTTCATTTGCAAGTACTAGCTTTAGGAGCGCTACTCCTTCATCAGGTAGCTACCCTCATCACCTGATCTCTGCTTGAAGGGAATTGCGTGTGTACATCCCACTCAGGTAAGGCTGAGATGCCCTGCACAGTTAAACAGCCCATCAACAGTATCGCCGCAAAGCACAAATTAAACAAAATCCATCTTTTAACTCCATCAGTCCTCTATAGGATCATAGAATCCTCACAGTGTGGAAACAGGCCATTTGGCCCAACAAGTCCACACTGACCTTCAGCACCCCATCCAGATTGATCCCCCATATACTATCCCTGCAACCCTGCGTTTCCCATGGCTAATGCAGATAACCTACACATCCCTTAACACCATGGACAATTTAGTATAGCCAATGCACCTAACCTGCACATCTTTGGATTGTGAGTGGAAACCGGAGCACCCGGCAAATACCCATGCAGACATGGGGAGAATGGGCAAACTCCACAAATACAGTCGCCTGAGGCTGGAATTGAACTCCTGTCCCTGGTGTGCACACACTGTTCCTTTTGAGAAGATACAGAGCATCCTACTTATACAGTCCAATTCCAAGATCAACATTCCCCATCACAGGTGAACACAGCTTGTCACCATTTGCCAGGCCTGCCATATTAGGGTAACCACAATGGTTTTCCACTGGACACACCTTTCTTTCCTCAGTGATCGTCAGGAAGTGAATTGGTAATTTAGTTTTATTACCATGCAATGCCAGGTTGATGGTTTGAAACACTTGCTGCTATTTTAAGATTTTGATGCTTAAGTTAGATTATGACAATCTCCTCCACATGGCCAGATGTGTCTACGACTAGAGGGCATACACTTAAGGTGAGGAGCTAGGGGTTTACAGGAGATCTGAAGAGAAAAATCTCACTCAGAAAGTGGTGGAAATATGGAATGTGCTGCCTGAGAGATTGGTAGAGGCAGCATTTATGAAGCATCTGGATGAGCACTTAAAATGCCAGGGCATATTAGGCCATGCAGGTGCAAGTAAATGGGATTAACCTAAGAACATAAGAACTAGGAGCAGGAGCCGGCCGTCTGACCCTTTGAACCTGCTCCACCATTCAATAAGATCATGGCTGACCTTTTCATGAGCTCAGCTCCACTTAGCCACCCGCTCACCATAACGCTTAATTCTTTTACTGTTCAAAAATTTATCTTTGCCTTAAAAACATTCAACAAGGTATCCTCAACTGCTTCACTGGGCAGGGAATTCCACAAATTCACAACGCTTTGGGTGAAGAAGTTCCCCCTCAACTCAGTTTGAAATCTGCTCCCACTTATTATGAGGCTATGCTCCCTCATTCTAGTTGCACCCGCTAATGGAAACAACCTTCCTGCTTCTAGCTTATCTATTCCCTTCATCATTTTGTATACTTCTGTAACATCCGCTCTAATTCATCTAAATTCCAATGAGTCTAGTCCAAGGTGTACTTAACCTCTCCTCATTAAACAACCCTATCAATTCTGGAATGGACTTCCTCTGTACTCCCTCTTGTGCCAGTATATCCTTTCTCAAGGAAGGAGACTAAAACTGTACACAGCACTCCAGGTGTGGCCTCACCAGCACTCTGAACAGCTGCAACCTAACCTCCCTGCTTTTACACTCATCAAGCGAGGAAGGACCATATTCCATTTGCCTCCTTAATTACCTGCTGCACCTACAAACCAACTTTTTGTGATTCATGCACCAGGAAACCCAGGTGCCTCCGCACACTAGCATGCTGCAATTTTTCAAGATTTAAATAATAGCCCATTTTCCAACAAAAATTGATGACCTCACCTTTAGCAAAATTGTATTCTATTTGCTAGACCCTTGTCTACTCACTTAACCTGTCTCTGTCATTCGACAGATTTTCAGTGATCTCCACGCACTTTGCTCTTCCAATCATTTAGTGTCATCTGCAAACTTTGACACACTAAACTTAGTCCAAATCATCTATGTATATTGTAAAAAATGTTGTCCCAACACTTATCCCTGAGGCACACTACTAGCCACTGATCTTCAACCAGAAAAACACCCATTTAGACCATAAGACCAAAACACATAGGAGCAGAAATTAGGCCATTCAGCCCATTGACTCTGCTCCACCATTCAATCATGGCTAATAATTTTCTCAAACCCGTTCTCCCACATTTTCCACATAAACCTTGATCCACTTGACAATCAAGAACCTGTCTATTTCCGTCTTAAATATACTTGTTAATCTGGCCTCCACAGCCTTCTGTGGCAGTGAATTCTATGGATTCCCCATTCTCTGGCTGAAGAAGTTTCTCCTCATCTCTGTTCTAAAAGGTCTTCCCTTTACTCTAAGGCTGTGACCTCTGGTTTAATCTCTCCTACCAATGGACACATCTTCCCATCATCCACTCTGTTCAGTAATCTATAAGTTTCCATTAGATTCCCAACCCATCTTTCTAAATTCCATTGAGTATAGACCCAGAGTCCTCAAACATTCCTCAAATGTTAAGCTTTTAATTCCTGGGGCCATTGCCATGTACCTCCTGTGAACACACTCCAAGGTCAGTACATCCTTCCTGAGGTATGGAACCCAAAACTGCACACAATACTCCAAAGAGTTATCCCTACTCTTTGCTTTCTATTAGTCAATCAATCCTCTATCCATGCTAATACATTACCCATAACACCGTGCACCTTTATCTTATTGTGAGGCACCTTGTCCAATGCCTTCTCGAAATCCAAATATACGATATGCATCGGTTTCTGGTTGTCCACCATGATGTCCTCCAGTAAATTAATTAAATATGCCCTGAACCCATGCTACATCTGGTTTGGTTTGGTGTGGTTGGTCAACACACACATGATGGTCTGAAGGGCTTGTTTTTATGATGTTTAACTCTAAACTTCTGAACTTCAGTAGTTTAAGGTCTTTGAGCTCTGAGCAGATTGAGGAAGTCATGGAGAGTGGGAGTTTTTCTTTTCTATCCGTACTTTTAGATAGAGACAACAGAAAGTGGTTAAGTAAAGGACTGTTATAACCTCTAGTGAAATAACATTAGTGTCTATAGGCCATGCAGGAGACCCTTTTCAATATAGCTCAGAGTGGTCAGGGTCCCCCAAGTAGTAAGCAGGAACTTACTGGTTGGATATGTTGTAAGGCGGTAGGCATTTTGCTACTTTCGATTGGATTCTTTTGTTAAATGTCAATGTTCTCTTTTTACTAGTGACCAGATTGCTTCAGGTTCCAAGTTCGCTCAGACCTATGTGCTCTTGCCATTAATGGCCAACAATCGCGATAAGCATGGCATTGCCCTGGATGGTAGGATCAAGCAGGAGGATACGAACCTGGCTTCTTCCACAATGTAAGGCCATAAGGTTTGATTTGGGGGAGGGGAAGGTGATAGAGTCTGAGAGGAAGGAAGGAATGAACAGTGCTATGGGAGAAAGGGAGTTGGGCAGGAGAGAAAGACTGAATGGAGGGAGGTGGGCTAGCAGAGTGAAGGACATTCAGTGTATTAGCCTCATACTGCACCATCTTGATCTGGGTGGTAACCGTTGTGTTGACTGTTTGACAAAAAGTGGCGAGGAACTGGCAGAGCAACAGAGGTGAGAATGCTTTCATAGAATCAAACAAACTCATTTGTGGGATGTGGGCTTTGCTGGCTAGCCCTAGTTACTCTCAGTTTTTTTTCCAATCTGCCCATGCAGCTAGAGTTCCCCAAACCTGGAAGTGTTCTCGTTAATCTTTACTGCACTTTTTCTCATTCTCTGGCATGCTTCCTAAAATCCACTGCCCATGGTGCTCCAGATTTTAGAATTAGAATCGCCCCACAGTGGAAACAGGCCATTTGGCCCAACCAGCCCACACCGACCCTCTGAAGTGTAACCCACTCAGACCCATTCCCCTGCCCTATTACTCTATATTTACTCTTGACTAATGCACCTAGCCTACATACCCCTGAACACTATGGGCAATTTAGCATGGCCAATTCACCTAACCTGCATATCTTTGGATGAACTGAACCAGTGTTTTATACAGATTTGCCATAATTTCACTGTTTTTACACACCTTGCCTTTACTCATAAGACCCAATATGGACGAAACTTTATTAACTGCTTTCTCAACTTACTCTGCCTCCTCCACTAATTTGTGCACATTTTTCCGCAGGTCATAGGAACATGGGAATTAGGCTTAGGAGTAGGGCATCAGCCCACTCTACTCAAAGCCCTTTGAGTTTGCTGTGTCATTTGATAAGATATGGTCCCTCTGTCTTTCAGAATTCTGGATTTTATCTGCTGTCTCCTCATCCTTCCAATGAAAAGGAATCACTCCATAGTTCTCTGGATTAAATTGCACCTGCCACTTCTCCCCCTATTCTGTTAAAGTCCTCTTGAAGTTTATTTCCTGTGCTACTCACAGTTTGCAGCACAGTTTTGAGTCATCCACAAAAATCTGAAACTGAATTCTGTATGCCAAGGTCTATTTCATTGATATAAATTAGTGGTCATAAAGTCAATCCCAAGAGAACTATTTCCTGTCATCCAGTCAACTTTATACCCACCGCTGTCCCTGACACTGCAAGAGCTTCAAATTTGCTGACAATTTTTTTTCAGGTAACACCTTCTCAAATGCCTTTTGGAAGTTCATGTGCACTACATCTACACATTACTCTGCTCAACAATCTCAGTTACCTCATCAAAAAAGCCCCTCAAAATTCTCAGCATTGGACATCTGATGTGATGATAGGTGCTACACGTACAGACCCAAGCACCAAGGTCCACAGAGCAGGGTATCAGGCGAAGGGTCCAGGTTCATACTCCGGGCAGCGAACCAAGGTCCATAATGCAGGACATGAAATATCTATAATATGCAGTACAACATGAAGATGAGAAGAGATGCTCACACAAAGTAAGGAGTTGTGTTGGTTGCTCTGGAACATGGGTTTGAGAGAATTGAAGCAGAATGAAATGATTGAAGGAGATATGGGGATACAGGGATTGATGGAGTGCCTTGGCGATATAGAGTGTAATACCAGAGTAACCCTAGGGTAACAGCAGATTAATCTGTCTTTTCTCTGTTTCAGTTTGAAGGAAGGGGCTGACCGGGAAGTTCAGGGAATGTTGGTGTCCTATAAAGTGAAAGTCAGTTTGTTGATTCCTGGGTGAGTGATGTGCACAAATGCTTAATTCAATTCATACTAAATTTCCAGGACATTTTGTATTGAAAAATCTAGATGGAGTCATTCCATTTAGAACCCTAGCTGTGTCCAAGTTTGGGCTTTTATTTTGATTGACAAGTAGTTGTGTTTGTTATGTTTACAGCTGCTGAGGGATATTACAACTCCCCACACAGGAAAAGACTGAACCTCTTTCTGGATAGACCATTTGCATCTCAGTGTGAATCCAATTAGTCTAGAGTCACCACTTCCTGAAGTATCAGACTCTTGTCTTTGACTCAGTTGATTCTACATTCAAGACCAACTTCAGAAACTTAATCATATATTCGAGATAAACACCTCAATGTAGGATGAGTCTTCAACAACAGGCTGTACCTTTCTCTCAGAGGGATGTAAATGATCCCAGTAAACTATTCAAAGAAAAGAGAAAGAAATTTCACAACAGCTTGGCCAATATCTAAGGTTTAACCAACATAATAAAATGTTGGTTATGGTCATTATTTTGTTCCTGTTTGTAAGATGTTGCTGTATGTATATTGGTTTTCAATATTTCCCACACATCATTGTAATAGTGACCACACCACCAAAACTATTTTAGTGCAATAATGAAGCAAAACTTTGTTTCGCTACATTAGCATTCTGCCTTCAAATACATTGTTGTAATTGCCCCATTTCATTGATGGTTAATTAGATACAGAGGACTGTCCAGGCCCAATCCGACTTTTATATTGCATCAGGCTCTTTGCGTTTCACTAAATGATACAATTTCCTGCCTCATCTGTTTCTCAATTACTCCTTCCATCAAAACATTCCATGGATACTCTTGGCACTATTCACCCTCCACCGTATCCCTGGGCAATCTCTTCCCTACATTCTTTACACTCTGATTAAAATTAATTCAACTGTATTAAACACTTGCGCAAAATATTAACTTTGCTGTTTTCCCTTCCTTGCAGCATGTTGGGTGATCTAACGGCCAGGTGAAGTATTGTCAATTGTCATTCTCCAATTAATTACATCCATTACTAAATAGAAAGGCTTCACTGTGACAAGGAAATGAATGCAATTTTCCTCAGTATTTCATATCCTGACTGGCCCAGAAAATTCCCTGTCTTGATTTGGAATGATTTGTTTTAAATATCACCTTGCGAAAATAGAACAGTAGATGTTTTTCCAATGATGAGAGCATCCAAAAGCCACGTTCCTGAGCTGGTGCAAACCCATTAATGGAGCATTTATTCTCAGCTGATATGTGTAACATTTACGGGCTAACACTACAAGAAATGTCTCGAGACACAGAGGAGCTACGAGAAAATCAAACACACACATACACACACACACACACACACACACACACACAACCTATATTATTTCATTATCTGTTACTCATTGCATCTCCCTGTAACTATATCATTGTCAGATGGTGTTATTAAACATTTCATGGACAGGGTGTCACTGGAACAATGCCTTCGCTGACCATGTTACAGTGACTTCTGTTGGCTGCCAGTGTTCAGTAAGCCTTTGCCATTACGATGACCCCGAGTTGGTAAATAAGTAATTTAAAGCAATACTAGCAATTTTGTCTCTGAGCCAAAAGGTTGAGTTCAGAGATTTGAGGCTGTAATTTACGGAGTGTTATTATCTCATATGCTGCCATTGCCAGATATGGAACCCAATCGTTAAACAGTCAGTGCCCCCACAGCCATTTCACACAGGGAACAGAGTTTGTTGCCTCAAGGTGAGGCTTAAGTTCTCAAGGGGGCCTTCCCACCTAACAGAGCTGCCATCCAATGTCACCAGCCAGTGTCTGTGCAGTGCCAACAGTGCCAGGTTTGAGCAGTTGTCACTGCTGGAATCACACACAATCCATGAACAAAAGGAGGCTGTGGAAGTGGATGTAAAGGTCAGTCCAAGGCATTCCTGGGACTTGGCTGCCAGACTCTAATGAGGGTGATGGGAATGGGGGGGTTGGGGGGAGCTTTACTGTGGGTAAGGTTAAAGGAAGGCACGGATTGAGGCAATGGGATGTGCTTTAAATGGGCACAGGGGACTCCCAAATGATGTATCTCCATACTCCCTGCTTATCTGACACCAATGTGAACAATGAAAATTGCTGGAATACCCAAGGTAGTGTGGGTCAGCCTCTGGTAAGAAAAGCAGGGGAGATAGAATGAGGCACTTAACCAGCCATTGATTGGCCATGAACATCTAGGGGTGGGATAAAGGGGAGACTGGGCAAGTACAAAGTCAGTAAATAGGCCACACCGCTGTTATTTCACAAAGCCACCTGCCTTCACACGCACCAAACCAGATGATTCCTGCACGGAAAATATCTCTCATCCCTTGTAAAACCCACCTGATTTTTACCCTCAGTACTGAAGGTGAAAATGACCCTCTTAAGCACATAGTCCAGTGCCACAGAGGGACTGCTGCATTATCAGAGGACCAACCTTTGGGTTAAGCAGTTAAACTGTCAATGAAGCAAAAAAAAATCCATGGAACAGATTGAAATGTAGGAGAGTTCATTCGATTCCCTGACTGACAGTCTGCTCTCATTCAACATCACAAAATTCCAGATTGTCTGGTCACTTAACTCATTCTGTTAATGGGCTCTCACTATGTACAGTTTAGCCACAGCATTTCCTACATTATGATAGTGACCAAATTTTGAAAGTATTTCATTGGTTATGAAGCTTTTTATTGGGAGATCATTAAAGATTAATTCCTTTAGCGAAGAGTGGAAATTTGTACCCCAATAAATCTGGTTGAATTTATTACAAGTCACTAATGATTATGACATTATAATGGGAGTGGTATTGAGTGATATTTTAAAGGCCCATTTGTTGATGCCTTTTCTTCCTGTAGTGATGCGACAGTGGAAATACCTTTCCTGCTCATGCATCCAAATCCTGGTAAGTTTCACCTTTCAGTAAGATATCATGGAATCTAGCTTCTGATGGATATTCCTCTAGTTTGTTAAGCATTAACCCTACCCAGAGCTGCCCATGTGACAGGGTCTTGAACTAAGGAGTAGGGGTGGAAACAGGAAGTGCCAACTGGAGGACTGAGTACCTTCTATCTAATACTGAAAGGCATTAGTGTAAGATCTCTAAAACCTGATTTTGTGAGAGAAATTAATGAGATTGTTAGGTGCGCCCACCTTTTTTTTAGGTTGGTCCTGGAACCTCTGCAGTCCGTCTAGTCTTATGTTAAACCCCAGCAGCAGTTTGTATGATATCAGACTTCTCTTCTGCCCACTCCCCTACTTCAGTCTGATACAGGCACATGCTCAAGCACATTGAAAACAATGCTTTAGGAATTTAGCAAGAATCATTTGGGTTGGGATGGAATGAGGAGCAATTGGCCAACTGAGCAACCAATTGAGGATTATGTGTCGTTATAATAGGAGTGGTGCTGAGTTGCCCCATTGTCATTTGAGAGAAGTCAACGGCTCAAGTGGCCCTGCAAAGACCCTACAAATATAATAAACAAACAATTCAATGAAATGTTTTAAGTAAAACAAATAGAACCTAAACTATTAAAGTTATTAATGTTTCTCATGTTTAATGTTTATCAGAATATCTCTGCATAGTAGAAGCTTCAAATATAACTCTGGGCACTGCATTTTGGAAGTGATTTGGGAATGGATGAATGGGAATCCTGTAGTAGGAATGGGATAGAAATACCAGATTGGATATTGAATTATTAGGAACCCAAGGTCAATTCTGCCATTCCATGGCGAAATCACACTCGCAGAGTTGACAGATCGAAAAGTCAAAGTGTCCCTATTGTAAAAAGTCTATCTCCATCGTATTCTCTACAAGCACTATTTTCCCCACTGGGGATGAATGGAAACATCAAATAGTCCTTCATGGACCTTCATTCAGACGTTAGATTGTTACCTGTTATTTATGAGCAAGCTTGTGTTTCCCAACAATTTTTCCCTAGTGTCACACTGAGCTAAACAGAATAGGACATTACAGAACATAGAACATAGAACATTACAGTGCAGTACAGGCCTTTTGGCCCTCAATGTTGCCCCTACCTGTGAAACCAATCTGAAGCCCATCTAACCTACACTATTCCATTACCATCCATATGCCTATCCAATGACCATTTAAATGCCCTTAAATTTAGCGAGTCTACGACTGTTGCAAGCAGGCCATTCCATGCCACTACGACTCTCTGAGTATAGAGCCAACCTCTGACATCTGTCCTAAATCTATCACCCCTCAATTTAAAGCTATGTCCCCTCATGTTAGCCATCATCATCCGAGGAAAAAGACTCCCACTGTCCATCCTCTGATTATCTTATATGTCTCAATTAAGTCAAGTCTCAATCTTCTTCTCTCTAATGAAAACAGCCTCAAGTCCCTCAGCCTTTCCTCGTAAGACCTTCTCTCCATATCAGGCAACATCCTAGTAAATCTCCTCTGAACCCTTTCCAAAACTTCCACATCCTTCCTATAATGTGGTGACTAGAACTGTACACAATACTCCAAGTATGGCCGCAGCACAGTTTTGTACAGCTGCAGCATGACCTCATGGCTCTGAAACCCAATCACTCTACCAATAAAAGCTAACACACCATATGCCTTCTTAACAACCCTATCAACTGGGTGGCAACTTTCAGGGATCTATGTAGCCGGACACCGAGATCTCTTTGCTCATCCACACTACCAAGAATCTTACCATTAGCCCAGTACTCTGCATTCATGTTGCTCCTTCCAAAGTGAATCACCTCCCACTTTTCTGCATTAAACTCCATTTGCCACCTCTCAGCCCAGCTCTGCAGCTTATCAATGTCACTCTGTAACCTACAGCATCCTTCTGCACTATTCATGCAACTCTACCTCAGTGACCTTAGTGTCATTCACAAATTTACGAACTCGTCCTTTTATGTCCTCATCCAGGTCATTTATAAAAATGACAAACAACACTGGACCCACAACAGATCCTTGCAGTAGTACACTAGTAACTGAACTCCAGGATGAATATTTCCCATTGACCATCACCCTCTGACATCTTTCAGCTAGCTAATTTCTGATCCAAGCTGCTATATCACCCTCAATTCCATACCTCCGTATTTTGTGCAATAGCCTACCATGGGGAACCTTATCAAACACCTGATTGAAATGAGTTGGGACTAGTGGGACAGCATGGGCAGACTGTAATTTATCTCAGTGCACCCACATTAGGGATGGTGAAATTTATCAGACAGGTCTTCAGGTCTCAATCAGTGTGTAGACTGTGTTGGAAATGGTTGGGTTTGGTGTAATATTAACTACACCCAAGTAACATGGCACCATTTACTAATTCTTAGTTATAGTTCTAATCTAGTAAGAAGCTATGTGTCTCTGTTTATGTGCATTTCTGTGTCAGTCTCTCTGTGTCTGTGTCCCTGTGCATATCTACACACTATACTATTATTGGACTTGCACTAATTCCTGTATTTGTTTCTCTTTTCCTAACTCTCTGGTTCTCTTGCTGTGGGATTCCTTCAATAGAAAGTATCAAGTAAGAATCATTTTTTTAAAAACAGATAATTCTTCTGTTGGTACTTAGAGAAACTTCAAAAATGTTTTATATAAAAAAAAGTTATGATGATCATTTTTGGTTCTAGTGTGGTGCAGGGATGGGTGAGTTGTATGTAATCTCTTCTTTCACAGTATGGTGGACAACATCCAATCTCGTAATCTGGTGTGATTACAGTTGCTGATGGTGGCTCAGTGGTTAGCACTGCTGCCTCGCAACGTCAGGGGCCTGGGTTCGATTCCAGCCTTGGGTGACTGCCTGTGTGGAGTTTGTACATTCTCCGTGTCTGTGTGGGTTTTCTCCAGGTACTCCGGTTTCCTCATATAATCCAATGAAGTGCAGGTTAGGTGGATTGGCCATGCTAAATTGCCCATAGTGTTCCGGGATGTGTAGGTTAGGTGAATTAATCAGGGGTAAATATAAGGTAGGGGAAGGGTCTGGGTGGGTTACTGTTCGGAGGGTCAGTGTGGACTTGTTGGGCCAAAGGGCTTGTTTCCAGACTGTAGGGATTCTATGCTGACAATATTACACTGAGAGGGAGACTCATTTGTCTGAGAGGAGATTGGTCGTTATTAAATAAAATTTAGAGTTCAATCAGTTAGTATTCAACTAATAAGTAGTTTTCAATGTATCGTTTTTGGTTTGCTACCAGTTTGATTAGGTATTTGTGATTAATCTTCATTAATTGAATTTCAACATTGGTCAAGAATTAAACTTTATGATTAAAATTTGCTTTTCATTAAATGAAATTGAATTTTCACTCTTCAGTTTCTACAGGATGGGATTTAATATAATGAATTTAGTCTTAATTGAATGAGAGTTCAGTGGTTTGCATCCAAAGGGCTGTTTCATCAATAATGTGAATTTTTTATTTGTTGGTATTAAGATTTCAGTTTAGTTTTGTTTAAGTTAGTTATTTTAAATAGATTTACCACATCTCTAATAAGATAACCCACATAGGAATTTCATAAAAGTGCATTATATTTTGATTTTAGATATCATTTGCAGATTTTATTTTCCTTTTAATAGTAAGTTTTTGTTGGTTTGTGTGGTCTGCCAATTTGCATTTCTTTTAAGGATATGTGCTGCAAATTTCCTCATGGGTTATCATGTTTGGCTGCTATAACTTCAGTGAAAGATCAATAGATATATTGTCCACATAAACAGGAATTGGTTATTCACCACTTGCACTTTTCCAACGTGATTATGGCTGATCTTATCTCGACCCTGTCCACCTTTACTTCTTGATATCCATGTCCAGCAAAAATCCCTCCATGTTAATTGAATTTGTGTCCAGTGCTTTTTTTGTGAGAGACTACTGGATGACAAGGTGTTGCCTAACCTCTCTCCTAAAAAGACTAACAGAGATTTTTAAGGTTTATGCTCTTGCTGCAACTCCCATCTTAAACAGCAAAGGTTTCTCTTCTTGCATATATCCAGGAGTTTCTATCAAAATTATTGAGAGACTCTCTGGGGATGTTCCCAGTCTAACTTAGATCATTTAGGTGTACCCACTGATTCCTTCACTGGCTTTAACTCTTCAGTGGGGTTGGTTTAATCTGCATGGATCAGGATTCATTATTTATTTGGAAGAGGCTGTATAACCTGTTTAGTAGTTACATTGGTCGAGTTTGTGTTTGTTACTTTTCTAATTGGAAACTCTGCTGACATTCTCTTCAGAAATCCAGAGGAGGAAGACATTGCAATCGAGGACGATGGAGATGTTTCACCAGCCGATGATGAAGATGATGAATGACAGCTGCCGTACCTTACTGACCATGTAGAGTTCACTTGTTTGTAGCTCAATGATGTACGACTGAAATCTGTTTAATTGTTTAGCGGGATAGGGCTTCCAATTCCTTCACATTTGAGCTATAGGGAGAGGCTGAACAGGCTGGGGCCGTTTTCCCTGGAGCGTCGGAGACTGAGGGGTGACCTTGTAGAGGTTTACAAAATTATGAGGTGCGTGGATAGGGTAAATAGGCAAAGTCTTTTTCCTGGGGTTGGGGAGTCCAGAACTAGAGGGCATAGGTTTAGGGTGAGAGGGGAAAGATATAAAGGAGACCAAAGAGGCAACTTTTTCACACAGAGGGTGGTACGTGTATGGAATGAACTGCCAGAAGAAGTGGTGGAGGCTGGTACAATAGCAACATTTAAGAGGCATTTGAATGGATATATGAAGAGGAAGGGTTTGGAGGGATATGGGCCAGGTGCTGGCAGGTGGAACTAGATTGGGTTGGGATATCTGGTTAGTATCTTCGAGTAAAAAGTGAGGTCTGCAGATGCTGGAGATCAGAGCTGAAAATGTGTAGCTGGTTAAAGCACAGCAGGTCAGACAGCATTCAAGGAACAGGAAATTCGGTGTTTCGGGCACAGAAGGGCTTGTGCCCAAAACGTCGAATTTCCTGTTCCTTGGATGCTGCCTGACCTGCTGCGCTTTAACCAGCAACACATTTTCAGCTTGGGATATCTGGTTGGCATGGATGGGTTGGACCGAAGGATCTGTTTCCATGCTGTATATCTCTATGACACTCTATCTCTGGAAGAAGCCAGGAAAGATTCTGCATCTGAATGTGGAGTTGTTAGATCATGGAATCTCAGAAAAAGATCAGGATTACACTAAGTTTGATTCAATCTTTAAAAATTGGGTTAGTAACTTGAATGGCAGATTATACAAGGTTACTATTTAATGGTAATTAACTTTGAAGTGTCACTTGATAGATTGAGTGGCAATCATACGTTCTTCAATGTAAATGACAGCAAAATAACAATGGCAAAGAGGGCTGAGATTATAATCAGTGCTGAAATCCATCACAGAGAAAGCAAATGATTCAATCACTCCCACAAACACTACAATGTATTTATTCTGAATAAGAAAACATAACAAGAGTAAACTTTTAAGAGGCATGGGGAGTTATCTGATTTTCACTGGTTCTAATGTTGTTTGGTTTGAGTTGAACATTTGCTATTCTTCATAAAAATATCCTAATCCCCCAATCAGATCCAGGCTGCTTGTTCCCAGGTATCTGTTATTCTGTACCTTCTGGACTCATTAATTAGGCTCCCATCTAGAACTCACTCCTAGACATCTCTTCTTCTATATATAGACACATACATATAATGGTTAGTGTGTCTACATATAGTCTGCCATTTGTTACTGGATATGCAACACTCTACCTCTGAAACAATAATTGTATCAAATGTGTTACTACCTCTTTTGGAGGTGCAGCTACTCTCTCTCGAATTAATCCTCAAGATATGATGGTGACACTCTGATCATTCTGGCAGGAGTGAGGAAGCATTTGGATAATCTGGTTGTGATTTTACTTATTTGTGGCAATTAGTTTGAAATAAAAATGCATTCAAAACATTTGTTTCCTTCTTTCCAGAATTGTAACATATTTGGAACGATTGCAATCCTTTTGCATAAAATGGAATATTCATGGTTTAAAGTAATTTACATTTCCATATTCCGAGTAAGCGAGATTATTGTATCAGTTCTAGGTAACCAGGTGTACTGTACTATATGAGCTCTAGGGATCTGCCAAGCATTTTGTACTGTACCACACACACAGAGTCAGGGACTTTATCAGCCTTCCCACTATAAATTATACAGTTTATTTGTTGCCATGAAAATGCGTATGACAAATTGAATTTCCCCTGAACTAAATCAGAAGAAAATGCATCAACACAATCTGTTTTTAAAGACAATGTTAAAGAGTGCAATGAGAAAATGGCAACCAGATCATAATTATTTCTAAATATTTCACTATATCTCTTATGGCCTTGTTACGAATGTGTCAATTACAGCTAAGGCCACCTTTGAGTTTAAAACAAAAAGTACTGGAGGAACACAGCAAGTCAGCAATGGCAGCATAGAGGAGGAGCCAGTCATAGAGATGTACAGCACAGAAACAGATCCTTCGGTCCAATTCGTCCATGCCAACCAGATATCCTAACCTAATCTAGTCCCATTTTTAGATTAGATTACTTACAGTGTGGAAACAGGCCCTTCGGCCCAACAAGTCCACACCGACCCGCCGAAGCGCAACCCACCCATACCCCTACATTTACCCCTTACCTAACACTATGGGCAATTTAGCATGGTCAGTTTGTCAGCACTTGGCTCATACCCCTGTAAATCCTTTCTATTCATATACTCATCCAGCCTTTTGAATGCTGTAAGTCATCACCCCATGTAGAATATAAGTAACCCAGTGAACTGCATTGAGGATAGGACTGCCGCTCTGCTTTGATGTCACTCTCCACAAACCATGATCACTTGGGTGAACTGCAAGGGACAGCATCAACTTGCTTTCTGGCCAGAAATAGCCACCGGGGGGAGGGGAGGTGGGGGGGGGGGTGTGGGGGAGGGGTGTCCCGGCTCCTGTCAGCCGAGACTTTGAGAGTCTGTGGAGAGACAAACAAAGTTAATGATTCAACAATGTTCTGACGTGCCACAGCAAGAAACTGTAATGACCTCCTCAGGAGATAGACATGAGCTACAACCAACAGGGTGCCCTTCGTTGCCCAGTACTTCTCAGGAGCCAAAAAGCTATGCCATCTTCTTCGTAGCCCACAACACATTCTCAATGTGGATGAACACCTTACCAAGACCTTCCCCACACCTCTACTTCTCACCTTTAAACAGCCACCAAACCTCAAACAGATAGAATGATAGTGTTGACACGGATACCACCATTACATGTGGGTGCTCCTTCCACCATGTACATGGCAGGTACTCACGTGACTTGGCCAATGTTGTGTATCTCATACACTGCAAACAAGGATGCCCTGAGGCATGGCACATTGGTGAGACTATGACAACGGATGAATGGGCACCGCACAATAATTAACAGACAGGAATGTTCCCTCCCGGTTGGAGAACACTTCAGCGGTCTGGGACATTCAACCTCAGACCTTCAGGTGACCGCCCTCCAAGGTGGACTTCAGGACAGGCAACAACGAAACGTGGCCGAGCAGAGGCTGATAGCCAAGTTCGGTACCCATGGGGATGGCCTCAATTAGGACCTTGGGTTCATGTCACACTACAGGTGACCCCACTGCACCACACACACACTTCTACAGACCCATACACCCACGCAGACCCTCTCTCATACACTCACACACACCCTCTCACAGACTTATACCTCTTTACACTCACACTCCCATGCATTCAAATACACCTACTGTCTCACAGACACTCATACCCTCCGCACACCCACACCCAATTGCACACGCACACATATAAGTTTGTGGGGTGAATTTGTACTTGCAGAATTACATCTTATTTTGCTCAAAACCTGCATGAATCCATGTAAGATTCTGTAAATCCCTCTTTTACATTAGAATCAGTCTGAACATAGGGGTACAGACAGCCTCACACAGGGTACCCCACAGCTTTGTTGTATTATCTGGGCCAACATGACAACTATTGTTAAAGCTTACTTGAAAATGTAACTTTAAGAAAATTCTGGAATTTAAGAACTGAAACCAAGATGCCCATTCTAAAAAATGAGAGACTTAACAAACAATCCAGGTCTTTGTCAATATATAATTTCAGTTACATCACACTATAACCTGTTGCTGTAGATTCTGTGTCCTACGATCTTATACTCCACAACCGCCTGATGAAGGAGCAGTGGTCCGAAAGTTAGTGCTTCCAAATAAACCTGTTGGACTATGACCTGGTGTTGTGTGACCTTTAACTTTGTACACCCCAGTCCAACACTGGCATCTCCAAATTAATGATTCGAGTCCATTATCAGTTTTTGGAGCTTAAGGGGAGCTGGAAACATGATGAAAAAGTATTGTAGAAATGGGCGTAGGAGGAGCAAATGGAGCAGATGACAAAAACGGTTGGAGTGAACAGGCAAAGGAACGTCAAATGGTCATAGAGACTGATTTAAATGTGTTAATGGTAGGTGCTAATAACAGAAAATGGATCAGCTCCATTAGGAGCTAACCCATGCACACAAGGCACTGGAAGAGAGTGTATGAGGGGACTGGAGACAATAAATATGTTGTACACAGTTATGCTCTAGTGTTATTGAGCTCGATGTTGTGCCCTGAAGGCTGTAAAGTGCCTGAGTGGAAAATGAGATGCTCCAGCTTCCTTTGATGTTGCCTGGAAAATTTTAGCAGTTCTAGAACAGAAATGTGAGCATGGGAAGAAGAGAGGTTATTAAATTGGCAAGCAACCGGTAGGTTGGGGGCCATTCTTGCAATCAGAGTGGAGGTGTTCTGCAAAACTGGTCACCCAGTCTGCATTTTATCTTGCTAATGGAGAGATGACTGCATTGTAAGCAGTCATACAGCAGACTAGATTGACAGAAGGATAAGTAAATTGCTGCTTCACCTCAGAATTATTTTTGGTGCCTTGGCCAACAAAGAGGGAGAAAGTTGGAAGGTTCCAATGGGAAGTTAAGAGTTGCTGGGAATAATGAAAAAGCAGACCAGAGAATCACAGTAGAATGCTGACAGAAGAGGGCAAGGAAATATGTCTTTGGTGATGACATCTGGTGGATGTAGCAGGAAAGCTGAAGAATGGTTCTTTGAATGCAGAGGCTGGCAGCATGGAAAATGAGGCCAAGGAGAATGCTATAATTGTTCTGGAAGGGAGGGGAAGGGCAGAAGCGCAGTAAAGGGGCTGAGGGATCATACGTCAAAGTAACATCAATTATTATATTAATATTAAACACAACTATGCACGGTAATACTATGTACTGGCTTATGGTTACATTAGGTAAGGGTGAAGCTATATTCTTCATGTGCTCATGTCCATATATTCTCAAGTCTCTCATTTTAGAATGTTCTAACTCCACCCACACTGTGGTATTTATACTCAGTGACGTGCAGCACAGTAACATCGGCACAATGTTGCTTCAGGGCCCTGAAGCTCTCACATAACAGTCGCCACTTGAAATCTGTTTCTAATTCTATGTAGGCTCCCATTCCCATTCCATATGATTGCTATTTTCTGTCTTTGTGATCTCTAGTAGTATGTCGATGATTGTTGTTCTAAAGCAGTAGTATTGCCTCTGGAATGGGCTATTTGTGTGTTCAAGTCCTATTTCAGGCTGAGACCTAAGTATGGAATGCTAATACTCTAGTAGAGTATGAAGGCTGTGCTATGCTATTACAGGGGCTGCTTTCTGGATGACATATCTTAAACGGACACCAATGCCATGACATCACTTCAAAGTTCAGTTGTGTTAGTCATAGAGTCATAGAGATGTACAGCATGGAAACAGACCCTTTGGTCCAACCTATCCGTGCCAACCAGATATCCCAACCCAATCTAGTCCCACCTGCCAGCACCCGGCCCATATCCCTCCAAACCCTTCCTATTCATACACCTATCCAAATTCCTCTTAAATGTTGCAATTGTACCAGATTCCTCCACTTCCTCTGGCAGCTCATTCCATACCTGCACCACCCTCTGTGTGAAAAAGTTGTCCCGTAGGTCTCTTTTATATCTTTCCCCCTCACCCTAAACCTATGCCCTCTAGTTCTGGACTCCCCGACCCCAGGGAGAAGACGTTGCCTATTTACCCTATCCACGCCCCTCATCATTTTGTAAACCTCTATAAGGTCACCCCTCAGCCTCCAACGCTCCAGGGAAAACAGCCCCAGCCTGTTCAGCCTCTCCTTATAGCTCAAATTCTCCAATCCCGGCAACATCCTTGTAAATCTTTTCTGAACCATTTCAAGTTTCACAACACCTTTCTGATAGGAAGGAGACCAGAATTGCACACAATATTCCAACAGTGGCCTAACCAATGTCCTGTACAGCCGCAACTCCCTGATGTCTTGGTAAATATCTATCCTTTGACCAAATTTGGGGAAAACAGGGTAGTTGGTCATTGACAAGGATTAGATGAAGTACAGTGTGGAGAAATGTGAAATGATATGTTTTGGTAATGAGAAAATAAATAGACAATATAAAACACAAGGATACAATTCTAAAGGCATTCTTCACAGGAGCACAGGGCTGGTTGCTGTACGTACATAAGTAATTGAACATAGAAAGACAAGTTCGGATAATGGTTAATAAAGCTAATGGTATCCTTGGTTTTTATCAAGGGGCATAGAGCAAGAAAGTTTTATTAAATTTGTATAGGACACTAGTTTGGCCTCAGATAGAGCACTGTGTCCAATTCTGGACCACACTATGAGAAGGATATGAAAGCATTGGAGAGATTTCAGAGAAAATTTACAAGAATAGATCCAGCGATGAAGAATTCAGTTATGAAGATAGCTTGGAGATGTTAAGAGTTTTCCTTGTAAAGAATGTAAAGGCTGAGAGGTATACAGCTATTCAAAATCATGCAGGGCACGTACAGAGTAGATGGGAGAAAGTGTTTCCACTTGCGAAGGGATCGAGAATGAGAGGGCACAGATTTAAAGTAATTGATTAAAGAAGCAAAAGGAACACAAAGAAATCTTTTTTTCACACAGTGTGTGGTTAGGGTCTGGATTGCACTGCCTGAGTCTGTGGTGAGAACAGGTTCAGTTGAAACATTCAGAAGGGAGTTAGCCTTTTATCTGAGAAGGAAAAGGGTGTTGAGTTACAGGGAGAAGGCAAGGGAGTAGCTCTCAATGAATTGCTCATTTTGGAGAGATGGCATAGCCACAATCATCCCAATGGCCTCCTTCTACACTGTAGCAATGATGTGACATTGTGGTGATCATATTGGTTATTTATTGGATGTCGCTGTATGAAAAGTGAATGCTAACAGTTGCAACAACTGCCATTTGGAAAGTACACCCTAAAGCACATTGGGATGTGTGGGGTTGGAGAATAACATTTAGAGGACCAGCGTAGGACCTGATAAACTGCAAAGCCAATGCAATTTTTTAAAAATAGATAAATCCCAGTACCAAAACCAAGCTTTGAGAATTCACTGGGTGGAGCAGACAGCAATTTGAAAAACAAATGTCCATCTGAACTAAGACAATCAGTATCTATTATTAAGCAGCTGCAAGCTCTAAACCTCTTTAAGCATTTTATAATTCACTTTACTTTTTCTGTGCAGTTTCCAGATAAATTCATTCACTATTCTTGTGAATTTACAACTAAAGTATATATGTACTGCTGGGATGTGAAAATTGGTAACATTTTCATAAGGCATTTAAATCCAATCATTTATGAATAATTTATCTATGTTCATCTGTAAATTTAGATTTCAGTAATTATTGTCTGACAAAGGGCAGCACAGTGGGACAATAGTTGCACTGCTACATCACAGTGCCAGGGACCTGGTTTTGATTCCATCCTCGGAATCCAAATATCCCAATGTCTGCATGGGTTTCCTCTGGGAGCTCCTATTTCTTCACATAATCCAAAGATGTGCAGGTTAGGTGGACTGGCCATGCTAAGCCTATTTCCTGATTAGATTCCCTACAGTGTGGAACCAGGCCCTTCAGCCCAACAAGTCCACACTGACCCTCTGAAGAGTAACCCACCCAGACCCATTTCCCTCTGACTAATACACCTAACACTAAGGGCAATTTGGCATAGCCAATTCACCTGACCTGCACATCTTTGAACTGTGGGAGGAAACTGGAGCACCTGGAAGAAACCCACGCAGACACAGGGAGAATGTGCAAACTCCACACAGACAGCCACCCGAGGCTGGAATTGAACCTGGGTCCCTGGAGCTGTGAGGCAGTAGTGCTAGCCATTGAGCCACGTGCCACCCCAGGTGAAGGGCTTTTGTCTGAAATGTTGATTCTCCTGTTCCTCAGATGCTGCCTGACCTGCTGTGCTTTTCCAGCACCACACTCTTGATAAGCCATCCCATATGTAGGCTAGGTGGGTTAACCGTAGTAAATCTGGGGTTATGGGGATAGGGTAGGGTCTGGGTGGGATACCCTTCAGAGGGTTGCTGCAAGACTCAGTGGGCCAAAACGCCTCTTTTCAGACTGTAGGGATTTATGAACATATAAATCAGTAGTGCAGCCTGGCTTATGTGCGGTTCCCCTAAAACTGAAGTGAACACTAGACAGTCAGTTTAAATGGATTATTATACATTCTAAGATTTGTTTGCACTTTTGGGGTTATATTTTTATAATCAACTTTAAATGAACATGCCCAATTCTCTGTAGATGCCAAACACAATGAGTCTAATTTGTGTTGCAAAGGTTTTGCTGAGGTTAAGGTGGACAAAAATAACGAAGAGCAACTGAGTGTCAATTGCCCAGTTATACATTGGTCCCTTCTCCTGAAACTGAAGCCATGTCACCGTAAACTGATCAAAACATCCCAGAGCAAAATAGTGTGCAGTCAAAATAGTGTGCAGTCAAAATAGTGTGCAGTCAGAATAGTGTGCAGTCAAAACTTTGCACCTTCTTCATTGATCATTGGTTCTTTTTTCACAAAGTTACGATTTACTAAAACATGTGTTTAGTTGGAATGAAAATGGCTTTTCCTGATTCGCAGAAAGAGGTTGTTCAAATCTTTTAGCTTTCTCCATTATTCAGGTAGATCATGGCTGACCTGTAGTTTGACTCGACCTTCCTCCATGTGCATTTCTTCTGATATCCTCACTAAACACAAATCTATTGACCTCAATCTTGAAACTGTCAATCTACCCAGCATTCAACATCTTTGGTGAGGAGAGATCCAGACTTCCACTTTTTGTTTTAAAAGAGAGTCTAAATGACTTGAAGAACTTTTGAACAATTTTAACATTAAAATCTAGATTAGATTACTTACAGTGTGGAAATAGGCCCTTCGGCCCAACAAGTCCACACCGACCTGCGGAAGCGCAACCCACCCATACCCATTCCCATACATTTAGCCCTTCACCTAACATTACAGGCAATTTACCATGGTCAATTCACCTAACTTGCACATTTTTGGACTGTGGGAGGAAACTAGAGCACCCGGAGGAAACCCACGCAGACACGGGGAGAATCTGCAAACTCCACACAGTCAGTCACCTGAGGCGGGAATTGAACCTGGGTCTCTGGCGCTGTGAGACAGCAGTGCTAACCACTGTGCCACTGTGCCGCACATTCTAATTGGCGCATTGCAAGGATTTGTTTCAGAAATTTTAAAACTAACGTTTAAGCAAATCTCTTTAGAAAACTCCTGCTCTATCTGTTCAACAATTCTTGAAACATATCCAGCCTTTCAAAAACCATTCAGAATTTTGTTTTTTGATTCGATTATGAATTCCCATCCAGACTTCTCAGTAAAAAACGAATAAAGTTGTTGCATTTTTATTTATAATTATGAGCTCCTGTTCTTGATATCTTTCTAAACAAAAGCTGCTTTACCCTTCCATGGTTTGAATTTCTGGTACCTGGAACTGCTTTTGCATAGCAGTGATGTCTTATTCAATATCACTCCATCACTTTGAGGTGTACCGAAAAAGATGCACACACAGTCATTTTATGCAGTTTCCAACCTCTGTATTTATTCATGGGCTTCCCTTTAAAGCCTGGACGTTCGATTATAACAAACAGTAACTACTGCACAGAACAGGCTAATTATTTGATCGATTTTATTTCATTTACATCTCTACCAAAGGAACCTGAAATAAACAACAATTTTTTTTTGTTAGCACATATTCAGTTAGTTAGTGAGAGCCAGCAGTTTCTACATTAAAGGGTTGGAAGAGAACAACCAACAAAGTCCAAATTAGTGACTGGGTGCACGGATTGTCGTTACACCAATAAGCAATACAATTTAGAGAACGCAATCAATAAAAAAATACTTAGCTCCATCACAAAGCGCATAGGATATCAAAGCTTTTACTATGGGGAGAAAGGGGACAAATTTGGAAGACACTTTGAGTTGAAATGACGAAGTTGTAACGATTGTGAAGGGAATTAGCAAACAAGATTACAGGCTAATGTAACTCTGTGGAGAAGGAGTCAAACCTCCAGGGGCATAGCCTGCAAATAAGCAAAATCAAGATCAAGAAAGGGAAATGAGTTTAGAGGGATCTTTGCCATCCAAAACCAACTGAATAGCCAATGAAGTGACAAAAATGCATTTAGTTAGAATGAAGAAGGCTTCTCTTATTCACAGAAATAGGTTGTTCAAACTCTCTGACTTGCTCTGTTACTCAGTTAGAAGTATAGCTTAACTCCACTCCCCTACCATTGCTCCATATCTTTTGAAATCTTCACCTCCTAAATCTATTGACGTCAATCTTGAAACCATCCCAGAATGCACAATCCTTGGTGAAGAGAGATCTGGATTTCCAATATGTTTTATGTTTTATGTTTATTGTTTGTATCTCATTCATAAATAACCAAACTATTATTCTAATAAGGCCTTGTATCAATCTGCACCACACTGTTTTTTTCCCCAAAACATATTTCCTTCTTCAGGTCCTGTGTCCAAACTGAACACAGTACTCCAGCCACTGTCTGATCAAGGAATTGTACAAATGAATGATATCTTTGTATTCAATCTCTTTGAGATAATGACGAACAGGTGCATTAGCCATTTTGATAGCATTTTGTACACGTGCCTTAGCTTTATCGTGCTTTGCGAATATGGACACCTAGGTCCGCTGGTTCACTGCAATTCCTAATCACTCACCATTATGAAACTCACTATTCTTTACAAATTGTTTCAGCTCTATGTTAATGTGCATTTCTACAGTTTGAGAGCAGGAGTTGCAGACATGGTTCCAGCCAGTGGAATCCACTTTGCATTGCTTGGCCTCTCAATGCCGGAACTTTATCCTGCTCTGGCCAATGTTTGAGCATAACTTGGATGTATATGGACAAGGCTCTATCCCACAATCAAAAACTTAAAACCCATGTTGTAACAAACCTGGGAGTCTCTTCAAAGCTCAGGAACTATAAAAATCACAGTAAATTAAGAATGCATTTTTTTTGCTGAATTCCCTACACACAAATAGCTGGATTCTATGAAGAGGCAACTGAAGTTCTATAGACAGTCTCAGCACCTTCCTTGAGATCTTCTGTCACTGCCATAGGACCACCCCGATCAAAGTCTTCAAACTCAATGTCATCTTGATCAACACTGAGAACAAAGAGGAGGAAATGTCTGTCAAAAGCATAGTCTCTCCCAGCCTGCACATACAAAATCATAGACAGTCATCTAATAATTACCTGGATAACTGGTTACTGAATGAGGTAATCCACAAAATAGTATGTGTTGTACATATGGGAGCATCTTATAAATGAGTTGGAGTTTGCTGCCAAAATAATAGTGGGGCTAATGGTGGTCCCCATTATGAGTTTCACAAATAAGTGTGAATGTCAAAAAGTTGACGTCAAAGTTGTACCATTCACTGTCTTGCATTTCATGAATACAGCAACTCACTGTCTTATTGAATGGATCAAATGGTGCACATGCAAATGATTGGGCACGTGCACCAATGTAAACTATACACACCACAGAAAACTGAACTTTGCCTTTCTAGTCTAAGTACTCCTTTAACAATGTCAATTGCTCACAATCAATACTTCTGGCACTAAGATCCTTAGTGTGCAAAGGTCGGTTTAAATGATGACAAATGCATTCAATCTCCTACTGCAGTAAATGCTGGACCAGTGAAAGGAGTGGAATTTGGAGTCTTACACTATGCTATATAATCAGGGAAGTGACTTTGTGTAATGGTCCAATACTGAAGGGACATTACTGTGTCCATCTAATCTGACAGCTGCATAGGTTGCAAATTTTCACTCATTGGACCCTGAACAGTGTTAGGAATTGTGGTGCAGTTTTTGCTGCCAAATGCTCCTGGTTCAAGTCCCATCCCAGGACTTGATGACCAAGAAATACGCATTCATAACACGGCCCATTAGCTTGATTATCAGCATGGAAATCCTTCCAAAACACTTATGGTAGTCAGTAGATAGGAGAGAAGCTTCTGGTCAGTCACACTTGCTGCATAGTGTCATCCATCAAGATACAACATCTGGATTCAGGCTAGCAATCTGTCTCCCAGAAAGAAAAGCTGAGGGAAATAGAAGTGGGTATATGTTTTGTCTGCCTCACGTGAAACTAGACGCAAGAAATCTTCTAAGGTTAAGCTTGAACTGTGGGGAGAATAATTAGCTGGAATAAAATAATTGCTGGAAAGCTCTGGATTTCAGGACTAGGTATCAGATGAATGTGCAAGAAATAAAACAAGTACTTACAGGCTTCCTGTGAATTGTGGATTTGAGGGAAAAGAAATAGAGGAAAATTTGAAGGTGTATCTACTCAACATTGAAAGTTAATTATAAAACACTAACATACATAGGCACATGTAGGTTCAATGAAAATCAATCTAAAATCATATTTAACTCCACTCTTTTTACTCTCTCCTATTCATTTGAATATGAGTGCATCACATTACTTCCTAATTAGTCCCATTATATGGGATTACAACGGACCAATGCATTTTGTTATTTACTTCCATCAGAGACAATTCTAATGACCGGGTTCCTTTCCACTCTCTACCATTACATAACATTCCTGTGGACCAGTCTCTTCCCAGTCTGCAGCTATTACGTAGGATTTAAATGAATAACCATTTCCCCACTAAATCCCATTTGCAGGTGTTTTTCACTCGAGTTTACAGTGCATTTGGAACTCACCAGTTTGGGGTTTGGGGTGCATGAGCAAGAATGGTAACTCCACAGCAACATCACTGCAAAGGAAGAGAAAAACAAGAAACTGACAAGTGCTTGTAATGCATCAGCTCCACGCTTGAATGGTGCCATTTCAATTTTCTTCAATTCATCTTTCAGTTCCCCTCGGACCTTTTCCCTTGTTGTGTGAGCTACAGTGGTTACACACTCCAATACATTGCCCAACTTTATTTTGTACGGAAGAGCTACAACGCTGATCCTATATGAAAGGGACGTGCCCAACACCAACCAGTGAGAATGGTTGAGGTGAACCTTAGGAAGGGTGAGAATATTTTTGCCGCCTTGGGTTGGGCTGGATGGCTTGGATAACTATTGCTGGAGCACGGGGTTTGGTGTGAGAGCATTTTGCTTTCCCAGCTCCCTCAACTAAGTCACAGGCTGTTGCGAGGAGAACAGAGTGGGGATGTGTTGGCAGGCTATTGCAAGAGAAAAGTATGAAGATGGATTCACGGGTTGTTCCTTTAGGAACAGAATGGGGAAGGGTATACAGGCCATTGGTCAGGAAACAGAGTGGGAATAGGTACACAGGTCATTGCCTGGGGAACAGTTTAGAGATGGTTTCACAGGCGGTTGCTCAGGGAACAGAGTAAGGATGGATTCATAGATTGTAGAATCCCTACATTATGGAAACAGGCCACTAATTCCCCACAAGTCCACACTGACCCTCCGAAGAGTAACCCACCCAGGCCCACTCTCTTACCTTATTACTCTACGTTTACCGCTGACTAATATGCCTAAACCATACATCCCTGAACACTATGGGCAATTTAGCATAATCAATTCACCCAACCTGCACATCTTTGGATTGTAGGAGGAAACCAATGTATCTGGAGGAAACCAGTGCAGACACAGGGAGAATGTGCAAACTCGAAACAGACAGTTGCCTGAGGCTGGAATCGAACCCGGGTTCCTGACGCTGGGAGGCAGCAGTGCTAACCATCAAATCACAGTGCTAACCACTGGTTCACAGGTCATTGCTGGTGGATCAGTGTTGGAGTGGGTTCATAGTTCACTTTCTCATTCCTAGGCCATTTGAAGCACTAAAGAGACCATTTGTTTTGTCAGAAGCTGTTGTGGGTGTAATGAGCCAGGTGATGCAGGAATAGCCCTTGTATCCAAGTAGCTAACTGCACTCATTGGTCAGAATGGAACAGTGGTATACTGAGGACTGACAGAGTTTGATATTGTAATGGCTGGTAATAGTATACTGGGCACAGGTCTGCATGAGCCCCTCCTGTCAACCCCTGAACACACTGAAACCTGTCTTTCCTGTTAAGATGCAATGGCGGGTGGTACCGTGAGGCAGTTCTTGCCAATATTGCTCCTCAATATTTTGTCAGCATGCTCAGTGTGCACTCTGTCAGGGACACTGTGTTGGTGCACAGTGTCTCTGGGCACTGTAGGACACTGGTGCTACCCAATAGCCAGAGGCCAGTGTGGCTCAGAGTGGCAGCGGCAGGAGGCTGGTGTTGCCGTTGTTCATGGAACATCCAGCAGCAGGTGGTGATGTGAGGGAAGATACTAGGCACTGGGAGTTAGAGAAGGATGTCTTTGGGGAAAAGAGGTTTCAAGGGAAAAAGAATCAGACAGACAAAGGGTTTCCTCAACCAGATATAAACCATAGGCTTAATGCCATTTAAATAGTGTGTCTCCCAGGTTTAACCTTAAGTTCTTTTCAGGTTTGTCAGTGGAATAAAGAATCCTTGCTTCTATGGGCCATCTGTACATTCAAATCTCAGGTTATATTTTACAATGCTGTGCCAGTGTGGGTCAATCTGGGCACTGGCAGGACAGTAGTATTGCTCTACAGTGCGGTTCTAATATGGTGCACTGGAAGCATAATTTTCCTTTTTTTTCCCAAAAATCCATCGTGAAAGCTGAAGATTCTCCATGACTCACTTTCAGATATTGCCCCACATGCAGTGAAAGCACCCCCGGAACTTTTTACGAATGGGCTTAGGTTATAAATACCAACAGGCTATTTAGCTGTGGATCGAATACATTGTAACATAGTTCACCCCGATTTCTACACATGCTGTTATGAGCAGGAGTCACTTTGCTTTGGTCATCAGTGAGGGGTCTGAGGGCTGTGTGAATTCAGCGCAGATGACAAACCATTTAGTCTGTATGGTTTGGACCCAGCTTCACTGAGTTGTGCCTCTAGTTCCACAGGACTCTCGCGATAATGAGCAGCATTGCACTCCAGTGGACAACAGTGAATCAAACTCTGATGAGTCTAATCTTTAGAAATCCTGCATTGAAGAAATTGATCAACCTCATATTTGGATGAGTCAACATAATAGCTTACCTGAACAAAACATCTCCTAGCATACTGAAGGGAAAATAAAGAGACAATTTGACCAACAAAAAAAAGGCAATCACTGTACTTCTAAATATACAATTAAAAGTGACAAGTGGTTGATTTCAGGGGCTTGAAGTCAAACCCGACGTAAACATTGTGATAAAACATCTCCTTAATAATGGGAGAGACAGCAATGTACTAACCCAGAGGCCCAAGCTAATTCTCCAGGGCCATGTATTTAAATCCTAACACAGCAGCTGGTGAAATTCCGGTTCAATTAATTTTTAAAAAGCTAATGTAGCATTGACAGCTGATCTCAGTAATGATGAATAATCGTCCTTAGAAACTGTTTGGTTCACTAATGATCTTGAGGAGATGAAATCAACCATCCATTCCCTGGTCTGGTCTACATGCGACTCCAGAATCACAGGAATAGGGTTGATTCCTAACTGCCCCCTGAAATGGCCAAGCAAATCATCAGTTCAAGGTTAATAAACATTGGGCAACAAACGTTGGATTTGCTGGTGACTCTGATCTTCATAAATTATGCATTAAGGTAAAACTTCATATCAATCATATAAAAGTAAAACCGAATACTTCAGATGCTGGAAATCTGGAATAGAAACAGAAATTATTGGAGAAACACAACAGGTCTGGCAGCATCAGCAGAGAGAAAGCAAAGTTAACATTTTTGAGTCTGGTGACTCTTCTTCAGAACATTTTGCATGTACCCAGTGAGGCTCTGAGACAGAGTTATTCTTTATAAATGTCCTTTGATGGTGCTAGCATGTGATTCTAAGCCATCATTCAGTGCTCCATCCACCACAGCTGACTTGAGTACATAGCTTAGTATACATTTCAATCCCTTTTTAGCTACGTTTGAGTGTTAGTGCAATTGTATTACTCAGCTGACTGGATTTCCCAAAGCCGCAATGATCAGTCATTGGAGAAGAGAGCTTATTCTGTGTGTGATACTTACCCAGATACAATCAACTTCACCCTTACTTTGTACGAAACAAGAATTCCCCAAACTTCTCGATCGATTCCTTCTTTTAAGCTGAAAACACAGAATAGAAATGTTAATCGCACTGAGAAAGACAGATGGTAGACCAAATATTTCCAGCAACAGGAAAAAGGCCTCTTTATGCGAACTGCTTTCACTGTTTTTTAAAATAGGAAAATAATTATGATGTGCACTGCCTGAAACTTAACACATGTTTCACATGTAAAAGATTGGTCTTCAAAAGAAAATGTTATTAAAAAAAAATCACCCCTTGAGTTATCCAACATGTGAGAAAACTTGCCCTGTCTTACATTGTGGACGAAGCCAAGTTGGTGTCCTCGTGTCTGAGTTTTCCATCCAGCACCACACCGTGTTTCTCACGGTTGTTAGCAATGACAGGATAGAGAGTGTAGATTTTCTTTAGAGTGGAACCTGGAGTGACCTGTTCACTGAGTAAGAATACACTTATCAACGAAAGTGAAATACAAATGAGCATAAACTTCTGAATCCCTCCCCAACCAAATCTTAGAGCTACCATCCACTGTACACAACCCCATGGCACAAACAAAATATACTCTATCTGCACTCCAGTATGTATGTGTTCAGTGAACAGTCTAAATATAACCCGATCATCAATACACACATGAACACATATGGAATATGACACAGATGCACCTCAAGTACAGGCAGTACATCAGCAAATAACAGTGAAACATTCCAATCTGGAGCTTCCAATCAGTTTGGAACATCTTGCGAAATTTCAAGCTTAATTTAAATCAGTCCTTTAAGGTTTTGAAAAATATCTATAGTGGTTCAAAAGTCAATTCAAAGTAATCTCTTAACTGCACATGGCTCAGGTTGGTATGGTTTGTTTCTGCTGATAGTTCTCATTCAGCAGTTTCCCATATTGCCAACAGTATTCCAGATGCACGGATACTTTGATCTAGAGTTGCTAACCTACAATTGCAGTGACCAGCAGTTGATGTAAACAAAAAGAGAATGTACTAGAGAAACTCAGCAACATCACCCAGGGAAGAAACATATTAGATTGTAAACATCAACCCTCTGTGTCTCTCCTTAGATACTGAAAGATTGGCTGAGTTTCTCCAACACATTTTCTGCTTTAATTTAGATCTCAAGCATCTACAGTATTTTGCTTTTATTAAAGCAATCAATTGAAACCTCAATTAAGGAGACAAGGGAGGAACTTTCTGAGGCCCTGGTGGAGCTTTTTAATACTTCGCTGCCCACGGGTGAAGTACCAAATGACAGGAGGCTAGTTAATGTGGTTTCTTTGTTCAAGAAGGGCAGCAGGGATAGGCCAAGTCATTATCAATTAGCTTGGTGTCAGTGACAGGGAAGTTATTGGGAATATTTCTGAGGGACAGGATTATCAACACTTGGAAAGGCAGGGCTAGTCAGCACAGACTTGTTCAAAGAAGATCCTATCTGACTAATTTAACTGAGGTTTTTGATCAGATGACTAATTTAGCTGATGAAGGTTTTGCAGTTGATGACATCTACATACAAGGCCTTTGACTGTGGGACCTTGTCCCACATGGAAGGCTGGTCCAAAAGATAATAGAGAATGGGATGCAAGGCAAGTTGGCAAACTCAGTCCAAACTTAGCTTACAAATAGGAGGCAGAGAGTGATTTGAAAGGTTGATTTTGTGATTGGAAGCCTGTGATCAGTGGTGTACCACAGGGATTGGTGTTGGGATCCTTGCTGTTTGTTATGCACATTAACAAATTGGATGTGAATGTAGAAGGTATAAGTGATAAGTTTTCAAATGTCACAAGAAATGATGGTATTGTTGGTAGTGAGGAAGGTGGTCTCAGGCTACAGTCTGATATTGATCAGCTGGTAAATTGGGCAGCACTTTGGATGATTGAATTTAAACCTGATCAGTGTAAGGTGATGCATTTTGGGATGTCTAATCAGAAAGGGACATACACAATGAATGGTAGATCCCAAAGCAATACTGAGAAACAAAAGGACTTTGGTGTACCAGTCCATAGATCCCTGAAGGTGTCAGCCCAGGTAGACAAGATGGTGAAGGAGGCATATGGAATGCTTGCCTTCAGCAGCTGGGTCAGAGCATATAGGAGTAAGGAAGTCTTGTTACAGCTTTATAAAACATTGGTTAGGTGACAGGTGGAATACTGTGTGCAGTTCTGGTCGGCACAATATCGGAAGGACGTGATTGCACTGGAGAGGTACAGAGGAGATTCACCAGGATGTTATCATAGAATGGTTGTACAGAGATGTACAGCATGGAAACAGACCCTTTGGTCCAACCTGTTCATGCCAACCAGATATCCCAACCCAGTCTAGTCCCACCTGCCAGCACCCGGCCCATTTCCCTCCAAACCCTTCCTATTTATATACCCATCCAAATGCCTCTTAAATGATGCAATTGTACCAGCCTCCACCACTTCCTCTGCAGCTCATTCCATACAAGTACCACCTACTGCATGAAAAAGTTGCCCCTTAGGTCTCTTTCATATCTTTCCTCTCTCAAACTAAACCTATGCCCTCTAGTTCTGGACTCCCTGACCCCAGGGAAAAGACTTTGTCTATTTATCTTATCCATGCCCCTCATAATTTTGTAAACCTCTATAAGGTCACCCCTCAGCCTCCGAGACTCCAGTGAAAACAGCACCAGCTTGTTCAGCCTCTCCCTATAGCTCAAATCCTCCAACCCTGGCAACATCCTTGTAAATCTTTTCTGAACCATTTCAAGTTTCACAGCATCTTGTAGAAAGGAGACCAGAATTGCACGCAAGTCTCAGTTATGAAGAGAGATTATATAGACTGGGTTTGTTTTTACTGGAGCAGAGGAAGGTGAAGGAGGATCTGTTTGAGACATACAAAATTGTAAGAAGAATAGACAGAGTAGATTGTGAGAATCTCTTCCCCATGGCAGAACATGTCCAAAACTTTTGGGCATAAGGTTAAGGTGGGGAGTAAATGGAAATCTGAGAAAATTGTTTTCACCCAGAGAGTGGTAAAAATATGGAATATGCTGCCTGAGGGAGGGTGGCTGAGGCAGATATTCTCACTATATGTAAGAAGAATATCGATGAGAGCTTAAAATGGCTGGACATTGTGGGCTATGGAACAAAGAACAGATAAATAGGATTAATGTAGTTTGATGTTTATTGATAAGCATAGACATTGGAGGCTGAAGGGCCTGTTTCTGTGCTGTATGACTCAATAACTAGGTCTGCTCTTTATACCAATGTCACATTTAATTTGAATTAATTTGTGATCAACAATTAATTGAAATCACAAACAGGTCTGTTGCAGCAATTACTTGATGCAATCATCAGTTAAATTAGTCTAATTTTGTAATCTTGAATCCTCAACTTCCTCTATGACCGGTAAGGCTGCCCAATTGCACTGATTTGAAGAGATTTTAGTTTAGGATTTATGCAAATAATTTGGAGTGAAAACATAGATATTAGTTCACCTCCGTACTCTGGTATAATGTCTAGAATAATCCATTTATGCTTTCCTAATAGCATCCCTAGTGGAAACTCCAGGTTTTCACTTTCTGATCACAATGACTCCAGAGGCATAAGCATGGGAAAAGTTGCACTAAGACAAATATTACTGAGATGTCATAGGAAGAGGATTTTGATGAGAACACAATTATATGTCCAACAACTAAATGTCATAAAGCATCTGACAAAGCTAAAACTCAACGACAATAAAGTAGCATCATGTATTCTACTCAGAATGTGATCTTAATATGAACTTTTGAAACATGAATAATTGAAGTTAATGGGCAGACATATTATCGTCTATAGATTTTCAAGTCTGTCATTACTAAGAATTATACCGAACACCCTTCACCAATTGATGGCCAGAAACCTGCAGGTTTCATCAAAATGTAACTCTGTCACTCTTGGTAATGTGTGTTTTTATTTTTGTGTTTGGTCAGTTAAACTGCTGGGAACTGGACTGGGATCTTCACCAGTTACTTTTATCTAAGAAATGTGACGTCACATACTGAGCAATTGAAGCTTATCTTGCTGGTACTGGTTGCTAGGAAACTAATAGAACAGGGCTCCAAAATGAACAGGATGTCTGACTTACTCCACTTCCTCAGTAGCCACCGTCTGGCTGTATTTGTCATGTGAGTACAGAACCACTGATGCAACCTGATCCGCTGAAGGCAAAGACAGTACAGTTAGAAATCTCTGAATGATTCAAAGATACAGCATGCTGCTCAGGAACAAAAACATTTCACACAATGAGGAAAGAATGAACAATAGTGTGCACCATCTAAAAGATGTACTCCAGCAACTTGTCAACGCTTCTTCAGCAGCAGTTCCTGAACCCTCAACTTCTACCTTCTAGAAGTATAAAGGTAGCAGCACTTGGAAGCTTCCATCCAAGTCCCACACCATCCCAACTCATAATCATATCACCATTCTCACATTGCCACTTGGTCAAAGCCCCAGTAGCACTGTGGGTGTAACTTTGCTGCACGGACTACATTGGTTCAAAACGTTGGCTCACTATCACCTTCTCTTAAACTGTTGATTTACCAGCAATGTCTATGTCCCATGAAAGACCTAAAAAAGAAACCCCTTGGTCCTATCTTCGTACCTGTTATTTTCATCTTCTTCACAGTTTTGGTGGAATGGTTGATCACCTCAACAGTGACTTCAACTGGTTCACCATGGTAATAGATCTATAAAACAGTGCATTTCAAGTGAAGACAATATTTTTCAAAGACTATTTTTTGGATCATTTAATTTATCCTTCCATCACAATATGCAATCCTGCCTTCATTAGAATGAGTAATGCTAGAATGTTGTTCCTATTATTTCAGAAAGGGTGCATTCCAGCCACTGATCCTTCTCCCTGTGAAGAACTTGACATCCACCCTGATTGTACATATTACCAGCTTGTAGTTGCACGTTTTTCTGCTGAGAGCGTGGTGCTGAAAAAGCACAGCAGGAGAGTTGATGTTTTGGGCAAAAGCCCTTCACCTGCTCTTCGGATGCTGCTTGACCTGTTGTGCTTTTCCAGCACCACACTCTTGACTCTAATCTCCAGCATCTTCAGTCCTCACTTTTGCATGTTTTTCTACTACAATCATGAGTAAACTTTCAGTGACAAACTCAGGATTAACTTCACCACTTCTTTAAATGGTGTCTTATTGGCCTTTCATTTCCTTTGCTTCATCCTCTGCTTCTTCCAATGTTGAAGCACGGAAAGTGACTGTGTTACTCAATCCTTCATTTTGAGGAGTTAGGGGCTGGGATGTGGTTTTAATGAACAACAATCATTGTATGTTCAATTGTCAGGGAACTTGGAGTTGATTGTGTCAGATGGAGGCGTGACCATTTTTGTGATAGGACATTATCTTAGTAACAACAACACTGAATGAGCCCTAACAGGCAGCTCCCAAGCAGGGTGACCGCTTCAGAGAGCTAAGCCAGATGTTTTAGATTCAGTCAGTATTGTTAGCATCCTGTCCCTCTTCATTATCAGATCTATAAACTACTTCTGAGCAGTTAAAGCAGAGGAACTGGCTATACCTAAAACAAATAGCTAGTCTTTCAAATATCTTATAAAGTCCTTGCTAACTTGAATATTTTGCAGACGCCATGGATTTCATTCCAGAAATAGATCTGACCCTACCGGCTTAAAAAGTGAGCAAATATATTGCAGGGACTGGAGGGTTGAGTTATAAGGAGAAGCTGGATTGGCTAAGACTTTATTCACTGAAGTGTAAAATGTTTAGGGGTAACCTTATAGAAGTTTATAAAATCACGTGGAGCATAAATAATGTGAATAGCAAAGGTCTTTTCCCTTGGATGGGGGAGTTCAAAATGAGGGGGTGTATTTTTAAGGTGAGAGGAGAAAGAGTTAAAAGAGCCCTGAGGGGAAACTTTTTCATATTCGTAGATGTACGAAGTGGTTGATGCAGATGCAGTTACAACGTTTGGAAAGGTACGTGAATGGGAAAGGTTTAGAGGGATATGGGTTAAACACAGGCAAGTGGGACTAGGCAATTTGATCAGCCTGTGTGAGTTGGGCTGAAGGGTCCATTTCCATGCTGTATGACTCTATATCTATCACCTAACATCACCTAACATTCATTCCAAAGCAATTTGCAAGCCATTACTTTTCAATTGGTGTTATGTGCACAAATGAGGTAACCAAATTACACACAGCAGGCTCCCACAAACAGCAGAATCAGCTGAGAGAGAAGTAGGGTTCAGAATACCAAAATCCCCCTCTGTTCTCCTTTGAATACTATCATGTGATCTCTTGCATCTACGTGAGCAGGAAGATGAAGCCTATCTCTGAACTGCTGGTCAGTTAGTCAAGCAGGTCCTCTCATTCATTTATAGATCTCTGTTGGCCATCTCCATTTCTGAGGGTAGAACATGGTTTGCCAAACACTCACCTCTTTGTTCAGTGATGCTTCCAGGTGGAGAGGTTTATCTGACATGAGGAATTGTCGGGTCGTTTTAGCAACCGGCTGAAAAATTGGTTTATCAGGACCATACTGTACTTTACGGATAACCATTGACACGGAACTCCTGGGGGAAGGAAAACATTGAGGATATGAATAATTGTGATCAGGTAGGTATTTGAGCAATGTAATTGTATTTGAACTGGAATGCAATTCTCTGTTGTTCTTTTAAAGCAACATGTTATGCAGATATCAGCCAATGAAGTACCCCTATGAGTGGATGAGATGGCATACATTTGCAAATGGATCTAATGTAGAGATTTATTGTGCCCACACATGTGCTTATGCCTTACTTGTCTGTTCAAGTGGATTAGCAAACTGGGTGCATTAGCAGACTGAATGGGTGCACACTGTTGTATTATAGAGTACATTCCAGAAAGACGGTCCAACTTCAAGCCAGCTAGATGACATCACAACATGTGATGCTCCAAGATAAAGATTCTCACTTCACCTTCATTAATTACAGTGCAATAGAGTCAGTACAGTCTGCAGTTAGTCTGTCAGCCGTGTCAACGTTGCTTTCATGTAATGTACAGTAACATCAGTAAGTACACATGCCAGACTATGTGTAAGTCTCAGACTTCGTGGCAGTTTAAACAGTTCTTGTTGCTCATTAACTTCAAGACATCTGTATCACCAAGAATCCATTTTTTTTTGGTAGATGTTACATCAGCTAACATGTAAGGCAGCATCCTGACCATATCATACTGACAGTGGTGTTTGACCCAAGAAGTCACATCACACACTGTTACATTACAGGGCTGTGCGAGTGATACCAGCTCACTAATGGGAGAACAGTTACTTTCCACCTGATTATGTGTCAAGAAAGGCAGCAATGTTAATTACTTTCCAGGTTCTGACAAATGTGCACTTACCTTTTAGAGATTTTCTCATCGATGCTGAGAGTCTTTGCACAGAATGCCAATATTTGAAAGTCCACTCCACAACACTGTGGAAAGAGTAGAGAAACTCTCCCAAGTCACACATATAGTAGGATTGAAAGGTAACATTCTACTGTTAAAACTTCCAAAGGACAAAACCTACTCATTCTGAAGCCGAGCAATGGTACTGAATTCAACCAATGAGTATAAGCAGGACTTGTTTGTTTCCCCAACACAGATGAGTCTCCAAGAACAAGGAAAAATATGGTGGGTGGAGGAGAATCAAGAGCAAGCTAACTGTAATTTCCACCTACATGTGGCTAGAGCAAATTCAAGCAATTGATGGTAATGTTCTGACCTTTAAACATGTACTGCATACACAGTATTGGACCAGGACTGACTACACTTTAATTTCCTGAACAAACCTGAGAATGGAGCATAATGGCCTAATGCTTCAACCTACTTCTGTTGGAGATTAAGCCAAATCAAACTGTCCTACACTTAAAGAGGGGGCTGGTTACACCATTTAGTTTGCATAGTGCGATCTTTTAGGAGAAAGTAAGGCTGTGAATGTTGTAGAGTCAGAGTTGGTTGATAAAGCTTGGCACTAGAGAAGGCACAGCAGGTTAGGCAACATCTGAGGAGTAAGAGAATTGACTTTTTGGGCAGGACCCTTCTTAAGTCCTGAAGAAGGATCCTGCCCGAAACATCAACTTGGTTGATCCTCGGATGCTGCCTGACCTGCTGTGCTTTCTGGAGTGGGAGAAAGTGAGGACTGCAGATGCTGGAGATCAGAATTGAGTGTGTTGCTGGAAAAGCACAGCAGGTCAGGCAGTATCCAAAGAGCCGAAGAATCGATGTTTTGGGCCAGAGCCCGAATGATGAAAGGCTTCCTGATGAAGAGCTCTGGTCCGAAACGTCGATTCTCCTGCTCCTTGGATGCTGCCTGACCTGCTGTGCTTTTCCAGCAACACACTCTCCACCGTGCTTTCTCTAGTGCCATGTTTTATCAACACTAGTGCCATCTTTTTGAGACTTAAATAGTCTACTCACTTACCCTCAACTTCTCCATGTGCTACAAAAAGGGAGGAATCCCCGATGTAACGGGTCTTACATTCACCACCTGCCTCAACCACCAATTCCAATCACCTTTCCCCTCTACCTGGAAACAATAGGAGTCCCATTAGCAAAGAAGGAAACTGGGCCCCTAAATGTAGCCATAAACTTTTTTGTTGTTGTCAATAGACAAATACATTTATACTGATGACCACATTATATGATGTAACAAAATCCTGAGTATAAAACAAAGAACTTTCAACTGAAGAAATTGTATCAGAGTCTTTACCCATTTACCATTAATTTTGATTTCATCCCACTTTTATTTTTAAAGCCACTATTTTTAAAAAAAATAAAACAATGAGGCTTGCTAGCTTCCGTTTAGTACTTTAACCAAGTGTCACTCCCCTGTGCAAACTGGGAGAGTTACTATGCAAAGTTTCTCATCAGTAAACACTAAAATGAATGTTCCATCAAAGTCACTGCTGAGGAAGGGGGCTAGACAATTTATTCCTTTCTTCTAACATTGAGACCAATTTCAACAGCCCAAGTGGTATCATGACCTATATCTGGGGTTAATCTTTGCCTGCCCTGATTAGTTTTACTCTATGTGGTGCTTCTTTCTCATGACATCACTGGGGAAAATCAGTGTCCTAATTGCCAGGATTCATTATCTTGAGATCAACAGTGTTTAGTTTGTCAATTAATCACTTGAGTCAGCACAGACACGTTCAACAATATTTCTATATTGTGTAGTGTTGAGGTGCAAAGTGAGATTGCCTTAAGAGATGTTGTGAGTCACTTTAGTTGGTTTTGAATATTCAGTGTCATGTTGGGTGGAGCTGTTTCAGATACAAGGCTGTTCATAAGTTAGCACCATCCAATCTTTTTCAACGTTATGATTACATGCTGATAGCTGAATAGCACATGGGCTGCTTCTGACCCAATGCATCAACATGGCAGCATGGATTAACATAGCCTCCTTCCAAGCTTTATCAGTGCTGTGGAGTTAGGGGTCTAATAATATGCAGAATCATCTCTGGAAATGCACTTTGACCTCAGCAGACATATGCTAGCAGGTTGAAACCAGTGCAACTCTAGTGTTATGATCCTATATTAGAACTCAAAGTATTTATAGACATTTTTAACTTTTATTTCCAAAAAGGGGTATTTTTAAAAAGGGGACAGTTACAAAAAAGAGAGCCAATCTGTGGATATAAATTCATTGACAGACTGACAAAATCCTTTATGAAGCTCATGAAACGTTGCACCTGTAAAACAATCAGAGAAGCTTCAAATAGGGAGAGGCTTAATAAGAGTAGATAACAAGGGGCTGACTACTCCCCCTCTCAGCAGAAAGTCACCTCCTTACCCTCCAGGAATATACAAAAATTGTTAAAAACTGACTGAAAGCCTAACTTCTGCATGTAAGCTTTAGCTGCATATTCCAGTATGGGGACTGAAATGTTGTTAGGGCCATAGATTTAAGAGTAACTATTTTAAACACACTGTGTTGCAGGTAAAAGAAAAGACATTCTGAGTGCTGCAATTTTATCACTGTCAATAGTAGTCAGAATTGCAAAACGAAGAATGTCAAAACTAACAAATCAAATGCCAACATCACCCTCCCAGTACCATTCAATAATGACCACAACTTCTTTTTGCTCTTCATGAACAATTCAGAAACTGAGCCATTTTTACATACCTTATCATTTTAGCCTCACCTTTTATTTATACTCTGGGTGTATCATTAGAATCTAACATGATCTGAAGGAATGTCTGTGGCCAAATAAAATCAGGAAACAAATGATGGGATATATTAATTCAGAGTTAATTGGATGTCAGTCAATTGGATAAATATGGGGATTTAGCGATCAGTGGTGTGTGAGCTTTATGGAATAAGGTTAACTTCAATAGAGGTCTCACTTAAACTGTGGACTTGAACTTTGTATATACACAGTGTCTTCTAATGTATATAACATGTACTGTTTGTGTGAAATGCTATTTTCTCTGCCTGTATCTCAACACCACTGACGCTCAGTAGCATCAATGTGTATCATTGACAAGATGCGCTGCAGAAATTCACCAAAACACCTTAGACAGCACCTTACAAACCTACAACCACTTCCATCAAGAAGGGCAAAGGCAGCAGATACAGGGAAAATTACAACCTCAAACCTCTCCACCCAACTCCCTTTCCATCCTGACCCTGAAATACATCAGTATTCCATCGCTGTCACTGGGTCAAAATCCGGCAATTTCCACCCTAAATGACAGTATGGGTCCACAGCACATGAGCTATAACGGTTCAAGTAGGCAGCTGACCACCACCTTCTCAAGGGCAACTCAGAACAGGCAATAAATGCTGGCCAGATAATAATGCCCATGAGTCAATAAAATAAATTGGGAATTAATGAACTGTCTTTTTGTTAATTTAAGAAAACCTGGTTAAATTGGCTCCTTTTGAACCCAAAATTCACTTGGGTCAGGGAGAAAGTGATTCTGAATTGAAAGGATCCTTATTAAATGAACATTGTTGTGACCAACTAGGGAAGTGGGTGAATAAGCAAGGGGAGCCAGTTCTCACCTTGCTCATGCAGGAACTTAATGATTTGGGGTATTCCATGCAGTACCATAACAAATTAGATCCCCTTACTTGGGTGCTGATCATACAGGACACATGTCAAATGTTTTGAATAAATACTATTTAAGAAAATTCTGAGGTTTGGCAATGAGCTTATCTGAGGAGCAGAAGAACCTCTACTAAAACAAGGGCTGCCCTGACACCAGCCCATAATGCCCACTGGTAAGCAGTTCAAGGTGACTCCTCATCTGACTACTGTATACCCTTTCATGGCTCTTCTTGAGAGAGACTTTACAATTTTACTTACTGTCTTACCAAAATAGTGTTGCTGAGTTTGACTGCAAACATAGGTTTAGGTTCTGCCAAAGTGGTCATTTGTCACTGTCTGAAAACCATAAACTTTTTCAACATCTTCTAGGTTAGTCTTATGGGCAGAGGGTAGCAACGTTTGGGCTTGGCCTTAATATACTGAGCCAGTGTTCCAGATCCTTAAGACATCCATTCTTGTTAGACACCCCTTGAGCCCACGCAGCACCTGAAAGCTCTCACCTTGTCAATCTCATTGGCACCCAGCTGCAAGGTTACGGAACAGGGTAGATAGTCCGGGAACTGTCAAAGGAGAGATAGAAATCATGAACACTTTTGGGTTGAGACCTCATTTTGATTCAACACAAACCTAAGAAAAATAAGCTGCAATACACCAACTACTCATTATCCTTAGTGGATAGGGGCACAGATTTTCCGTGGATAATAAAGAAGAAGGGGATATCACTCCAATTTAACTCTCCCATGGATTATAAATGATCACATGATCGCACTGGACAAGTCTGTTGCCTACTTTACAATTCAGGGAGTATCTCAATATCTTACATTGCCTAGGGTAGCCCCATTAATAATCCTATATCTCCTGTTGATTGTAACTGACAATGAAATGGGTGATTCAAATACAAAAGTCTCTCTGTAAAGAAACATTTCCACTACTATCGTCTTACTCATGTATGCTTGCTGTCGATATAGCCCTGCTTCAAGTGAGTGGCATGGTGTAATCATCCCATTCCACACTAGCTAATTTTCCTTCAGTGCATAGCGGCAATTCTTTAAATGTGGAAAGATTTATATAACAAGATTTTGCAGGGTGAAGAAGGCCATTCAGCACACTGTGTCTGTGCCATAGCAGAGTTCAACAGTAAACCATAGTCCAGGGATTGGAGGTCACCTGTAGCACAGACTGTGTAAAGTCTTCATTTCCTGAAGGAATTACTGAATCAAACAGATTTATATCACACTGTGGTTGTATCATAGTTACCATTGCAGATGGTAACAATTTATGCCAGAGACTTTGTTCACTTGAATATAAGTTCCCCAGTTGTCATGATTTCAACTTGTACTGCAAGTAGTGGAAGTAGGCTATTTAGCCCATCGAGTTCACACCAACCCTCCATACAGCATCCTACATAGACCCACCCCCTACGCTATCCCTGTAACCCTGCATTTCCTATGGTAATCGACCTAACTTGCACATCTTTGGACTGAATCGTGTCTAACCATACATCAAGCCACTGGATTGTCAGTCCAGTAACAAAATAATTCTCTCACCATATCGCCAGTTTATTGGCAGGCAGGAGTTGTATATGGCTCCAGCAACAGCTCAATTCATTATAACAAAATCACAACTTTGAATGACCATAGGAGCCATTGAAGATTGTGTAATTGAAAAGTAGTGATATCAAATTATTACGAGCTTCACAAATAATCAGATAACTTGCTAGCTCCTCCCCGGTTACAAATACAGCAGTGGTTCAATGTAAGTACCTGAAAGTAGAATGGATAAGCTTTATCTCCAAACTTTCTTTCCAAACGCTCCTGCAACTTGGTTTGGGCTTTAGCTTTTTCTCCTGATGGAGGTGGATAGACTTGCACAGTGGACTCATATAAATCTCTTCTGAACTTCAATCCACAAACATCTATATCCTCACGCCCATAGCGGAATGCACAGAGTAGTCTGCAAAACACTGAATATCCAGAAATGACACAGAGATCGTAAAGTTATTTTAAGAACTTGGGGATTACAAAGTAACATAGATAGGTCAACTGAATGGCAAAGTTGGCAAATGGAGCATAATGTTGGAAAAAGTGAAATGATTCATTTTGACTTGATGGATAAAAATGAAGAATATTATCTAAAGGGTGAGAAATTGCAGAGCCTTAAGGTGCAGAGGGATCTGAGTGCCCTAGTACATGAATCACAAAAGATAAGTATGCAGGTGCAGCAAGTAAGCTGGAAATCCAATACACCATTGTTATTTTATTGTAGGGAGAATGAAATATACAGGCATTGTAGATACTATATCTGGAGTACTGTGTAAAATATTAAGTTTCCTATTGAAGGAAGAATGTAAATGAATTGGAAGCAGTTCAGAGACGTTTTATATATGAATGAATTAGGTGGACTGTCTGAGAGGACAGATACAGGTTAGACCAGCATCTGCTGGAGCATAGAAGTGTAGGAGGGATTTGATTGAGAAAAAGATATAGGCATCTTGATAAGGTGAATATAGAAAGGATATTTTATCTACTGGGAGAATCTAGAACTAGGAATCACTGTTTCACATTAAGGGGTTACCCATTTAAGACAGAGATGAGGAGAAACTTTTTCTCACAGAGGGTTTTGAATCTTTTGCACTCTCTTCCTCAATTGTGGTAGGAGCAGGCTCTGAATATTTTTAAGGCAGAAAATATCAGTTTTCTTTAATAAGCAAGTGGAGATAAAGGGTATTGAGAGTATGCAGGAATGAGGAATAATCAGATCAGTCACAATCTTATTGAGTGGCAGAACAGCCAAAGGGCCAAATATCCTACACTGCTCCTAATTCATATGTTTGTATGAAATAATTGTCACTAACGGTCAGCAGTGAATAATGTTCCATATAGTTCTGCAATTTGTTTTACATAACATTTCATTAACCCTACTCTTTGGAAGGATTTCTCACAGGAGACATGTATTCAGCTCAATTAGTTACTATTTGTTATTTGGCTCATGGAAGATAGATCACGGTTTCAGACCTATTGCTTCCACTTCTTCATTTCAGCACTCCCATTAATTCTTTCTGCTTGAGGATCAACATCTTGTACATCTTTCAACAATTCCTGGCACAGATCTAGCAAGGTAAAACTGGATATCAATGATGCACTATAGGCCATCAGCGGCAGAATTGTAGTGCACTGTATCCCCCTCTGACTACCATTACCATTATGGTGGGAGATCAGGCCTTCTTCAATAGGGAGTACAAGTAGGCATACTACAAGCAGCATCAGGAAAACCTAAATATGAGGTGTCAACCTAGAGAAGCTGTCACACAGGACTACTTGTGTGCAAAGCAGCACAGCAGCACACAGTAGATAGAGCTAAGCGATCCAACAGTCATTAAAGAGCCGCAGTCCTGCCTCATTCAGTTGTGAATGGTGATGGACAATTGAAAACTCACCGTCAGATGACACTCAAAAAACCCCATCCTCAATGATGGGGGAGCACAGAACATCATGCAAAACATAAGGCTGAAGTATTTTCACCTATCTTCAGCTAGAAGTGCTGAGTGAATGGTCCATCTCGGCTTCCTCTAAAGATCCCCACCATTATGGAATTGTTATAATTCTGCCAATTAGATTCACTCCAAGTGATATCAAGAAACAGTTGGAAGCACTGTACATTGCAAAGACTATGGGACCTGGCAACTTTCAAGCAATAGTACTGAAGACTTGTGACCCTGGTACAGCTATAACTGGCATATACCCAACCATGCTGTAAATTGCCCAAACCAACCTGGCCGATTACAACCCTATCAGTCTACTCTCGACCCTAAGTAAAGTGATGGAAATGATCATTAACAGTGTTATTTAGCAGAACTTACTCAACAATAACTTGCTCACTGATGCTCAGTTTGTGTTTTGACAGGATCATTCAGCTCCTGACCTCATTACAGTGTGTGTCCACATATAACAAAGTATGGCATCAAGAAGCCCCAGCAAATGGGTCAATGAGAATCAACAGGAAACATCTTCACCCGTTGGAGTTATTCCTAGCATAAAGGAAGATTCTTGTGGTTGTTGAAGGCCAATTTCTCAGCCCCAGAACATTACTACGGACAGTCCTCACTCCCTATTAGTCTCGAAAGGGTTAGCCCCTATAACGCTCGAGACGCTTCACACCATTAGAACAAAACAGTCTTTTGATTAGTACCCCAACTAACACTTTAAACATTCACTCTCCTCACCACTGCTGCTCAGAAGCAGCAGTGTGTAACATCAACAAGATGCATTTTTAAAAATTCACCAGTGCTCTTGAGATAGCAATATTAATTCCATGAACACTGCCAGCAAGAAGATATATGAGGTCATCACAACCTGTAAGTTCCCCTCCAAGCTACACACCATCCTGATTTGGAACTATATCAGCATTCCTTCATTATCGTTGGCTCAGAATCATAGAACTTCCTTTCTAGTAGATTAGATTACATTACAGTATGGAAACAGGCCCTTCGGCCCAACAAGTCCACACCGACCCACCGAAACGTAACCCACCCATACCCCTACATTTTCCCCTTACCTAACACTACGGGCAATTTAGCATGGCCAATTCACCTGACCTGTAGTAGTTAATCCTATACCCCAAAGTCTACATTGGTTGAAGAAGGCAGCTCAGAGCCATCTTCTCAGGGCAATTAGGGATGGCAGTAAATGTTGACCCTGCCAGAAATACCCACATCCTGTGAAGGAGTAATAAAAAAAGAGTCATGATAGTATGGTTATCCCTTCATCCACTCCTACTGGGGATATGTTCTGTGAAGGCTTTAGCAGATGTGGCTTGAATGTGCAGCTTTTGGAAATGGAAATGGTCAGTTATCTGGTTGCAGCTATGGATGGAACAAGATTTGCCTCAGATAAAAGCTTCAAAAAACTGTCAGCCAAACAGTTGAGCTGGTGGTTTGGAATGCAGGACACCTTCCTTCAGTCTATCAGAACTAGGCTAGCCCAAGCCTGAAGATTCCCAAGGGGTCTAAACTCAACCAGCTCTGTGATCGGGCCTAGCCAGTGCACACTCAATTGAAGATACCCAAAGGATCAGTACAACCTGGCCAAGGTTTCATGTACACACCTAGGGTGAGCCAGACATTCACTGTGACAGATAGTTCATCTGATGAGAAATGGAAATTTGCAGACAATTACAGGTTGTTCTGGTATAATGTGTGTTTTGTCAATGTGAATTAGCTATAATGTGATTGACAAACTGTGGATGCCGCTTGGATAACACAAACTTTCTAATGAACGGGTATAGCGATCATCTACAGTCCGATTTTCCAGAGCGCGTGACTTTCTATAGCTTGAGGTTTCAGAGGAACGCAACTGTTGCGTTATAGCAGAATGACCACCACACAAGCAGTGGTCCACAGTGAAACACAGGAGAAGCTTAGAATAAACTATATAGAGCAGAGTATGATTACAAATATGATTAGAAAGTGTCGTGGTCCTCCTAGTTCCACTGAATGACTTTTTAAACATTGACGTATTACAAGTTGCTGAAATGTCCGTCCATTCTGCTTTCTGCAATGTCTTCTTCAACAGGCCCTGAGTTCATATTTTCCAGGAGTCTTAAACTTGTTGAAAATATCCATCCTGGTTTGTAAAAACTGGACCTCAGGAATTTAGCTGTGTTAAAAATAATTGTGAGAGTAGGGTGCAGAATGTTCCATAGAAAAATTGACATGGTTGGTACTTTGAAGCTTTGAAACTTTGAAATGACTGCACAATATAGCTGCTAGTGTCTGTCCCAACACTTCAATGGTGTTAAACAAAAAGAGAGATTGGTAGAGAAACTCAACAGAACATCTGTGGGTAAAAAACAGTGTTAACATTTCATGTCCAGTGAACCTTCTTCAGAGTTTCTCCAATTATTTCTGTTTTTGTTTCAGATCTTCAACATCTGTAGTTCTTTGTTTTATTCAATTCAATGCTGTCCATTTTCACTTGCACATGCAGGAGATATGGTCTTTAAATGCACATGCATGGGTCATTATGTGTACATCTGAGCAGGTTACAAAAGGCTATCAATGTGTTATTGGAAGTCAAATGAAATGAGCTAGAGTTCTTCAGCAATTTATTTTAAACACAGCTTGATCATGTTTAATCGACCAATATAAGTACAGTGTTTGAGGATTCAGTGAATGTCAGGTTACAGTGTGTGTGAAGTTCAGTGTGTGTGTGTGAGGATTCTGTATACATGAGGACCAATTTGTACAGGTTTCAGTGAATGTAATAAGGGTTTAGAACATAGAACATAGAATAATACACCGCAGAACAGGCCCTTCGGCCCTTGATGTTGTGCCGTCCTGTGAACTATTCTCAGCTCGTCCCCCTACACTATCCCAAAATCATCCATGTGCTTATCTAAGGATTGTTTAAATCTCCCTAATGTGGCTGAGTTGACTACATTAGCAGGTAGGGCATTCCACGCCCTTACCACTCTCTGCGTTAAGTTTGGTTTTGGTGTCAGGACTCTGAGCGTTTGTGAAGTTTTGTGTCTGAGAGGTCCTGTGTTTATGAAGCATAATCTGTACCTGAAAGTGCAAGGTGTTTTATTTTTGATCAAAAATATTATGTTAACCCCTCAAGTAATAAACATCAGTTGATCTTATTTCTCAGGACACAAAACTTTTACAGAAAAGCAAGAATCTGAGCAAATGGTCAAGACAATCATTTTTTTTCAACATTTACAGTGGGATTTCTCACCTTTTCTATCCTTAATGTAACCAGTGTCCAATACAAGCACACCATCTGCAAATAAATCAGATAAGATCAGTTACTGCAACCAGGCTTGATCATGCTGTTTGGTTCTTCCAACAACAGCTTTCCCATGAACTAGCTCAGGACACTATGGTTCATCCAGTTCAGTACAAGATCCTCTATCAGAGATACTCTGTAGATCATTCTGCACCAGCCCTGGGGCTTCTCTTTAGCTCTATGATTCTAGGCAGAATCAGCGCCAACCTTCCCATTCACCAATCTTGAAATGTTATGTGTTATGGTACTAACTGCCAATACTGCCAACAAACTGTCCTGGTTGTTGTGTGGTATCAGGGGTACACTATTATTGGAGTTGGATTACATGAGCTGGATTTTTTTGGGGGGTGTATTTTAGGGAGTGTGATGTCCATGCAGTGTTGCTTCTGGCAGCAATGTAAAGACTTCATTGATTTGCTGAGGCACAGGCTGTTACCTAAGTAGCCTGTTCAGGTTTCCTTGATCAAATCAATGAAGAACCCAGTTTGGGTGGCAGAGGTCACAGTTAGTGGCATAAACCCATCAGGAATTAACAAAGTCTACGGAGTATTGGTAAAAGTAGGGCTAAATAAAACAGGTTTCTCCCCTGATTAATCTTATAGATGTCTTATTTGGGAGATGTGGGAAATATAGCAATAAAGATCTGTAATATGCGTTGATTACTTTGGAGAGAGGTTTCTTTGGAGTTGAATTGCATTGGGATTGGATTCTAAAGGAACCACATGATATTGGTTGCATTATATAGATCTATTGTGTTAGAATTATGGTATTTTGATATTTTTAGGTTGGGTTTTATTGGGAGGGAAGTCTTGTGGCACAATGAGTAGTATCACAGGCTCAGAGCTAGGAGCTCCAGGTTTGAGCTCAGAGAAGGTACATTCATTTCATCTATTAGAAAGATGGATGTTGAAGGGGGCCTAATTGAGGTTTATAAAATCATGAGAAATTATAGATAGGGTGGATAATAAGAAGCCTTTTCCCAGAGTAGGGAACTCAATTACTAGGGATCACGAGTCCAAGGTGAGCGGAGAAAAGCTTAAGGGAAGCATGTGTGGAGGGCTCTTCGTGCAGAGGGTGGTGGGTGCCTGGAATGCGGTGTCAGCGGAGGTGATAGAGGCAGGCGTGATAGCGTCATTTAAGATGTATTGAGACAGATACACGAATGGGCAGGGAGCAGAGGGATATAGATCCTTGGAAAATAGGCAACAGGTTTAGATAGAGGATCTGGATCAGCACAGGTTTGGAGGGCCAAAGGGCTTGTTCCTGTGCTGTAATTTTCTTTGCTCTTTGTTCTTTGTATGACCAAAATCCTCCTGATACCCCCATGGCAAGTAATAAGAGTAGGGGAGTATTCAGGTCAGCCATGCTTGATTTGGATTGGTTGCTTCAAGCTAGAGCTTCTGGCAATAGGCTAGCAGACTGTTCCAGGAAAATCTAGCTGTGGAGAGAGTTACTGGGGATACTGTTCACCTCATGTGTGACTAGGCTTGGGAAGTCTCTCAGGCTATATTAAAGAGTCTGCAAAGGAGTTATATTGTATTAAGGAAGAATGTATTATATTAAGGAAGAATAATATTGTGGGGGATTGTGTTGAGGAATGGTAATAATTAGAAATATATTGAATTATATTGTATTTGGAATTTACTGTTGTTGTACATTGTTTTTATAAAATTGCATTGCTGAACTGTCAATAGCAGCAGCTTTTTCCTGAGCTTTGTTTAGAAGGTGTACTGCACAACCGTTTTGTTTTCTCAGTGTCCATTTAGGAAAGTCTGTTATTTTAGTGGAAACATCAGGTTGACTTTTTGAGCAGATGTAAATGCTCTGTTTGTAACACTCAGCTCACAAACATTCACAATGTAAATCTCATGGCTCAGCAGCGCTTCGTGGCTCTGCCCCCAAACTTTTGTTTCACTGTAGAATCTCCATAATAAAACTGATGAATTTGACAGCAATGTTGATTTGACTGATGCTCCAGATACCCTGTTTGTACTCTGAAACAGACCATAGTTTTTTGCATTTTGCTGTCCACTCTATGCTGATCCTATCAGCTTTTCTTCTCATGGCTATAGTGACATTTCTAAATATCGTTACATACAGTGTTTACTTTAGTGATCAAGATGGAAGAAGTTGGCGTAAGTTCTTTCTAATGCCAGCTAACAAACACTTAACTGGAAACATACGATGCAGGCCTGTCAATTTTATGTGAATAAATTATCTGTTAAGCGCCCGGTCAATTTTCTTTACAGTGGCAAAAAGACTTGCGATTTTAATGGATACAAAGTGTAGAATCTCTTGGTCTTGCAAAACAAGTTTTCTTTCAGAACATATACTTACCAACAGGATCAGTGTGGGTGACATGATCCACAAAGTCTCTCTTGCCCAAGTAGACAGCAATCTGTGAAAGCAGTGATAAAACAGTGTTAGGTCAATCTGAGACTGAGACGGTCATTATGAATTACATCCTCTGCCCGTCACAACAATAACCTCTGCTTCCATGTAACATAACTTTGCTTTTGTTGGTTATTAATGACTTAAGCCGAAAATGTGTTGCTGGAAAAGCGCAGCAGGTCAGGCAGCATCCAAGGAGCAGGAGAATCGACATTTTGGGCATGAGCCCTTCTTCAGGAATCATGACTTAAGGTTAAAACAGACTTCGTTTGAGAATAATGTCCTTGCAATTTATAAAAAGGGAAAGACAGAACAGCGAAAGAAAGAGAGAAAGAGAAAACAATTAAATAATATTTACATGGGGGATCTAAGGTGGCGGTGATCTGAGAAGATCACAGTGCAGAGCTTTGCATTGCAGCAGGAGCAGGATGGTCCTTTTAACCCACCCAACACAGGTCATCAGGATTTCTTGGAGCGTTGGAAAGATTGTGGAGCCTCAAGAAACATTTAAAAATTGACTTATCTGTATTTTAAGCTGTCCAGAAATGCCTAAAAAGGGAGGAGGAGCATCTGAGGCCGGGCCTGCAGCTCAGCCTGCATGAGCCTCGGAGCTGATTACTCTCCAGGACCTGGTGAACCAGCTCTAGAAATCTTGCAAGATGTTGGGGAAATAGATTAAAGAGAAGCTGGCTCCAGTCTCTCTCATGCTGTAGAAACATGAGCAGCAGCTGGGAGACCTGGAGAAGATGAGGTGGAGCACAGGATCACAGTGGTGGAAGCTGATGCCAGTTCATTCAAGGATGAGATCCAAGCCCTGAAGACGCAGGTTTGTAATTTGTGTGACCAAGTGGATGATTTTGAAAACAGAGGCAGGAGAAAAAACATTCGGATCATCGGTCTGCCTGAAGGTGAGCAGCGTGCGGAATTTGTTGAAGATTGACTTCTGAAATTCCTTGACTTGGAGACTGGCATGAGAGGATTGAAGATAGAGAGGGCTCACCGGGTCGCAGCACAGAGGTCGGGTCTGGGTCAATGCCCTCGTCCTTTCCTGGTGCGGTTCCATTATTACGGGAATAAGGACAGTCATGGAGGCCTCCAGATTCCAGGGGAAGGATCCAAAGGCTCTAATTTACGAGGGGTCTAAAATCATGTTTTTTCAGGACTTTTCAGCAGCGGTGATCCAGAAACGAAAATTGTATGATGGTATCAAGATAAGATTGAAGGACTTGGGATTCAGTACTCCCTGAGATATCCGGCAGTGCTTTGGATCACCTTTGATGGATCCATGCATCTCTTTGACACACTGGAGAAGGCAAGAGACTTTGTGGACAAACTAACCTAAGTTAAACAATTGTAGTATGCATAAGTATTGTTGCTTTGGTATGCATTTCTCATTCTGTAAAAGAAATGGAGGAAATCCGGTTGGACCTTTGCTTTTCCCCCTTTTTTTTCCTCTATTGATAATAATTTGGTTCAAACTATGTCTGGTGGTGGTTAAGATGTACATTTTAAATTTCTAAGTTAGGACATACCAAAGGATGGGTGGGGTATTTATTCCCTTTTCTTTTATAAAAGAATTCTTTTTATTCATATTGATATTCTATGGGGTGTTTATTCTTTTTAGCTTGTGCTTGCAATATGGCTTTAGCTGGGAGAAGTGAAGATGGTTGAGATGGTTAGTTGCCTATTTATGGGCAGTTCAGGATGGGTAGTTGCCCCCTCTGGGCAGGGGGTGAGTTCCCCTACTCAGCACTATTGGTGCTTTACATGTTGGTTTGTTTTCTGTTTTGTGTTGTTTTTTGTTTTTAATAATTTTGTATGTTTGTTAAATGTAGTGGTTTTAGTTTATGTAGTTTTTATATTTGGTGGACCATGTGATACTAAGGCTCAGCAATTTGTGGTTCGGGTTCCTCTTCTCTGGAATTTAAATGTAATTGCAGAAGATTATGGCTAATGATTTGATTAAATGGTGTACCTGGAATATCAAGGGAAGTCACTCACCAATTAAGAAGAATTGAGTCTTAGAAAGGAAAAGGTGGATATTGCTTTGTTACAGGAGACACATTTGGATGACAAGGAGCATATGAAATTACAGCAAAATGGCTTTGACCGAGTTTATTTTTCATCATTTAATACCAGAAGTAGGGGAATGGCTATATTGGTTAGGAAAAATCTCTCATTTAAATTGTTGGAATGTGTTAAAGACACATGCGGGAGGTTTGTAATTCTTAAAAGCCTTGATAAATGGGGAAGAATATGGTATTTTAAATGTTTATTGTCCCCCAGCTCATCCTCTTAAATTCTTAGTAGATGCTTTTTCTAAGTTGATAATTCTCGAGTCTCGGCACATCATTACAGAGGGAGGTTTTAATTGCCTCATGGACCCCACAGTAGACAGGTTACCTAAAGGTCCCTCGATACCCTCTGCACAAACTAAACAGTTATTGGGTTTGTGTGGGGAATTAGGGTTGGTGGACGTCTGGAGGTGTCTCCACCCTACAGGTAGGGATTTCATGTTTTTTTCCAATCCACACAGATGTCACACGAGGATTGATTTTTTTTTCTGACCCCTGTGGTAACCCTGGATCTGGTGGCATCCTGTATGAATGGTAACATTGCCATGTCTGATCATGCTCCAGTGTACCACATGGTTGAGATTAAGGATGTCACAGTGGATTCAAGGTACTGGCGAATGGACCCCTTTACTCTCATGGACAGTCAGTTTGTGGAGTATTTCTCTAGGGAATTTCAGGCATTCCTAGACATCAACATAGGCTTGGTTGATAGCTCATTTGTTCTCTGGGAAACTACCAAAGCTTATGCCCAGAGGGTTAGTTCTTTCATATTCCACCAGTAGGAAGCGGCAGAAGGGTGAGCAGCGACATCTCATTGAAGCACGGTTGAAGGCAGCTGAGAAGGCCTATTTTGACAGACCCACATTAGTCAAACTACAGAGGATTACAGCACTGCAGTCTGCACTAAACTCCGTGCTCATGCAGGCGACAAAGAAGGAGCTGGCTTTTGCAAAGTAAAGGTTATACGAGCATGGTGACAAACCAGGCAAATACATAGCATACCTTGCCAGAAAGAGAAGTGCCCCACAAACCATTACAGCGATTAGGGAAGGGTCTGGGAACCTAACATGTGATTCTAAAAAGAGTAATGTGGTATTCCAGAGATTCTACTCTAAGCTCTTTGAAGAGGTGACAAGTAGGTTAGACCAGGGAAACCCAGTGGATGTGGTCTATCTAGATTTTCAAAAGGCCTTTGATAAGGTGCCACACGGGAGGCTGCTGAGCAAGGTGAGGGCCCATGGTGTTCGAGGTGAGCTGCTGGGATGGATTGAGGATTGGCTGTCTGACAGAAGGCAGAGAGTTGGGATCAAAGGTTCTTTTTCGGAATGGCAGCCGGTGACGAGCGGTGTCCCGCAGGTTCAGATGATACGAAGTTAGGTGGACAGGCAGGTAGTACTGAGGAAGTGGGGAGGCTACAGAAGGATCTAGACAGTTTGGGAGAGTGGTCCAGGAAATGGCTGATGGAATTCAACGTGAGCAAATGCGAGGTCTTGCACTTTGGCAAAAAGAATAAAAGCATAGACTACTTTCTAAATGGTGATAAAATTAGTAAAGCCAAAGTACAAAGGGATTTGGGAGTGCTAGTCAAGGATTCTCTAAAGGTAAACATGCAGTTTGAGTCCGTGATTAAGAAAGTGAATGCAATGTTGTCACTTATCTCAAGAGGGTTGGAATATAAAAGCAAAAATGTGCTACTGAGACATTATAAAGCTCTGGTTAGGCCCCATTTGGAGTACTGTGTCCAGTTTTGGTCCCCACACCTCAGGAAGGACATACTGGCACTAGAACGTGTCCAGCGTAGATTGACGTGGATGATCCCTGGAATGGTAGGTCTAACATATGAGGAACGGCTGAGGATCCAAGGATTGTATTCATTGGAGTTTAGAAGATTAAGGGGAGACTTAATAGAGATGTACAAGATAATACATGGCTTGGAAAGGGTGGATGCTAGGAAATTGTTTCCATTAGGTGAGGAGACTAGGACCCGTGGACACAGCCTTAGAATTAGAGCGGGTCAATTCAGAACAGAAATGCGGAGACATTTCTTCAGCCAGAGGGTGGTGGGCCTGTGGAATTCATTGCCACGGAGTGCAGTGGAGGCCGGGATGCTAAATGTCTTCAAGGCAGAGATTGATAGATTCTTGTTGTCTCCAGGAATTAAGGGCTACGGGGAGAATGCGGGTAAGTGGAGTTGAAATGTCCATCAGCCATGATTGAATGGCGGAGTGGACTCGATCGGTCGAATGGCCTTACTTCCACTCCTATGTCTTATGGTCTTTTGGTCTTAAGTTATATCAGTCTGAGAATTGTGAGGAGGGGCAGGCCAAAATGGAATCCTTTTCTAGAGATCTGAAGCTCCCGGGTGTGACTCCCGAACAACAGTCCTTTCTCAATGCCCCATTATCAGAGCAAGAAGTGCAGGAAGCTGTGAGGCAGCTTCAGAGTGGAAAGGCGCCCGGTCCTGATGGACTTCCCAGTGAATTCTATATGGAATTTATAAGTATACTGTCAGGCCCAATGCTGAATATGTTTAATGATTCATACAGTCACGATTGTCTACCACCATCTCTGAGAGAGGCCAATATTTCACTTATCCTTAAAAAAGGGAAGGATCCGGAAGACTGTGCTTCATACAGGCCCATCTCGCTCTGAAATGTGGACTTTAAAATCCTCTCTCAGGCTCTCTCGTTAAGGCTGGAGACTGTGTTACCCTCTATTATTAAGGAGGATCAGACGGGCTTCATAAAGGATTGTAGATCCTCCAATAATGTTAGGAGGCTCCTTAACGTAATTCAAGCATGCCAACAGCAGTCAATACAGGGATTGGTGATTTCTTTAGATGCAGAGAAGGCATTTGATCGAGTTGAGTGGCCTTATCTTTTCTATACTCTAGACCGGTTTGGTCTGGGTGAAGTTTTCATAAGATGGGTAAAGGTTCTCTACAGTGTACCTCTTGCGATGGTCATTACCAATGGGGTACGATCAAGCAATTTTAATATTTCTAGGGACAGCCGGCATATGGCTGTCCCCTTTCACCATTACTTTTTATGTTGGTCATTGAACCGTTGGCAGAGGCCATTCGTGGGGATCTCAATATATCAGCTCCAGAAGTGGGGTCAAAATTACGTAAGATTTCACTGTATGCAGACGATGTTCTAATTTTCTTGACAAATCCAGCAGTCTCAGTGCCTTGCCTGATACAATACATTCACGCGTTTGGCACTTTTTCAGGGTATAAAATTAATTTTGCTAAATCAGAGGCTATGCCTATGGATGGTCTTAGAAAGCGTTGGCTCTTGAGAGTGACTATAGATTCCCATTTAGGTTATCACAGGGGGGTTTTGTGTATTTGGGCATATTTATTACTCCAGTTCTGGATTGGCTGTTCAAAGCCAATTTTACTCAATTATTTGAAAAAATTAAACAAAATTTCCAAAGATGGGAGGCACTTCCAGTCTCATGGTTGGGTCGGATAGCACTTATTAAGGTGAATGTTCTCCCTTGTTTGCTATACCCTATACGGATGCTCCCCCTGATTTTCAATAAACAAACTCTCAGGAGACTGAACAGTTGGTTCAGCTCCTTTATCTGGCACCGTAAACGGCCCCTCATTAAATTAGCCAAACTGCAGTTGCCTCTCAGATTGGGTGGAGTAAACCTTCCGGGCATTAAAAATTACCAATTAAGCTCGCTTTTGACCTACGTGAGTGATTGGGTTAGTGGGGACCCTCTTTCAATATGGCTAGATATCGAAGCCTCCCAGGCAAAGTGCCCCCTTACCAGTTTGCTGATTTTGGACAAGGTGAGGGCAGTTAGGGAATATTACCATAACCCAATAGTCATCAATACTGTTAATGCATGGAGGGCAATTCGGCAGAGGGAAGGTAATATTGGCAAAACATCTTTGTTTACATCTTTTAGTGGGTATGCCGGGTTTTCAACCAGGTATGATAGATTCAGGATTTAAACGTTGGGGAGCTAGGGGTACATCTTGCATGGGTGATGGGTGATTTATTTGAGGGAGATGTAATGATGTCCTTCGATCAGTTGGTACGGAAGTATGAGTTACCTAATAGAGACCTCTTTCGTTTTTTTCAAGTTAGGGATTTTATTCAAAAAAGGACCACACTTTTGACTGATCCCTACAAATCTGACATAGAAAGAGGGGTACCAAGGGCTAAGAGTACACTCTCTGTCAGTACTCTACATCACCAATTGGGGGGTGCCACCCAGGTGAGTCTGATCGACTCTGCAAGATTTGGGAAAGAGAGCTGGGTGTTAAAGTTTCTTCAGAGACATGGGAGGATATTTGGGAGAATGCAAGGAAGCTATCAATTTGCAATAGGACCCATGCTTTACAGTTGAAGATTCTCCACAGGGTCCATTTAGCCCCAGACCGTTTGTCAAAATTTAAGCCAGGGGTATCTTCAGCATGTCGCAAGTGCAAGTTCTGCACAGGCACCCATAGTCTTTGGTTTTCTGACAGGCTTCAAACATATTAGAGCGCTGTAGTGGGTGCAATGGAGAGGATTTTAGGTGTAGGGGCGGAGAAGGACCCTATTTCGCTTCTTTTGGGTCTACCCATTGTATTTCCTGCAGACGTGCATAAGAAAAAACTTTTCAATATTCTTACGTTCTGTGCAAGGAAGAATCTTGCTAGGTTGGATATCAGAAAACCCCCAGGCCTGTCGGGTTGGTGAAAGATTGTTATGGAGCAAATTCCCCTGGGTTTTCTCACAAATATGGTACACCACAAAACTGAGAATTTTTACAAGACATTGCAACTCTTTTTGAAATACCTGGACACAGATTTATCTGCTACACTAACAAGGGCTTTTATATAGCTGTAACGATTGTGTTTCATGAGTCCAATATCCAGGGAGGAGGAACTGTGAATGTATGAGTGTTTTGTTTGGCTGGGCTGAGTTATTACTATTTATTTGTTTGTTGTTGGGTATTTATTTATTTAGTTAAATAGCTCGTTTTAAAATTTTACATTTCTCTATATATGTTTATACATTCGTATAGGAGGGTGGGTTGGGGAATTTGTAAAAATTATTTGGTTATTTTTGTACAATCTTTGTACTTGTTGTCATATTTAAAAATCTATTTTTTCTTAATAAAAATATATTATATATAAAAAAATGCTTACAGAATTTCAAGATATCACAAAGTATTTCACGGCCAATAAAGTTTTTTTTAAAAGTGGTTTTAATGACAACCAATTTTCACCAAAATAAAGTTCCACTAAAGCAAAATTACTAACTTCTCATTGATTAAGAGAAAGACATTGGCTAGGAGAACTCACTTTTCCACTTCTTTGAATGATATCATGAAATATTTAACATCTTCAAAAAGTTGAAAAGAATCATCTTTTAAATGCAAATCTGGACGTCTAATATTGCATAATTCATTCATGGCCAAGGTGCTTTACATTTAAGAGACCATTTGGACTATGTACTTAAATCCTTTAGTGAGGTTTATCATAGAATCCCTACAGAGTGGAAACAGGCCAGTTGGCCCAACAAGTCCACACTGACCCTCCAAACAGTATCCCACCCAGACTCATTCCTCTACCCTAATACTGTACATTTCCCCTAACCAATGCACTTAGCCTAAACAGCCCTGAGCATGATGGACAATTTAGCATGGTCAATTCACCTGACCTGCACGTCTTTGGAATGTCGGAGGAAACCTACGCAGACACGGGGAGAATGTGCAAACTCCACACAGACAGTCGCCGAGGCTGGAATTGAACAGGGGTCTCTGACTCTGTGAGGGAGCAGTGCTAACCATTGAGCCATTATACCACCACTCTTTTATTCACATTTGTACAACAAATATCAAGTGCAGAATTCTAGTGGATGGTCTAAGGCCTTCATAAGCTCACATTAGACTGGAATCTTCTCTCCTATTGATGTTCGAGACATGATCAATTACAGCATCATGATCTACATGCATCTCATACCACACTTAGGAATTGGTTACACTAGAATGATTTTTGTTTCTAAGTTATTGATTAATTAATTAAATAACTCGGCACAGTTGGTTAAATGTTAGGATTGTGGTTTCGTTTTCCTGGCTGTGTCCTTTCCCTAACATCAACCTGCTCACACAGCCTGAATTGCCACCACATCTCAAAGTTGCTACTGTGGCATTGGAATCTTCAGTAGAAATCAGGGAAAGTAAGAGAGGAAGCGTGAAAGCTAAGTGGAGACAGGGTTCACATACCGATTTATCAGAGGTTGTCTTTTTGAAGACAATGTTTTTGGGAGCTGGAGGTGGTGGGTTCATCTTGGCAACAACGACGCTGGGAGCAGGTGTCTTCTGAATCTGGGGAGCACTCATCTTCTCAGGTGTGTGATAATGCAATGAGGATGAGAAACAAACAAGTAAGTAAATGTAATTAAATAGTGGCATCTTCTCAACATAATATAATCCTGTTAAACAGATTAAAGGTGAGCTAGTAGCAATGCTAATTCCCACATCAAAATATAACTGCTGCTGAAATGATGGAGAGGTAATTTGGGAAATGACTGAAGCCATTGGTTGGTTGGAGATTTTTAAGTGGCTAGTTAATGGTAATGAAAGGCCTCCTTGTGCCACCACTTGTACTCTACCAATGGGAAACCCTGGCAGCCAGACAGCAGTCTTAGAGGGAAATGTTTCTGTTGGTCAGACACTCTGCACCCATGAAGGAACCCATTCCCCAATGGAAAGGACTTGCCTGGTTTAGTTAACCTGCCAGTGTCCTGATTGCTGACTAATCCAATTAGCTTGTCTCACCAACCCACTTCTCTGGCCTCCATCACTGCCCTGGTTAAAGTTTGGCATCAGTCACAACAGTGCCCATTACATCCATTGGTGTAAAACATTCTGTATGGTTCTACTCTACCTCTTAAATATTGCAAAAGATCTCCATTAGGTGATTAATCAGCCTTCTCTTTTTAAGAAAGAGAAGATGCAATCTATTTGTTGTCTCTTGCTTGCGAATCTTTTTTACACTCACTCCAGTGCAATCATCTTTCTGATGTGGTGACCAGACTGAACACAATATTTCGAGTGTTATCCATTTAATAAAAGTTTCACATGACTAGGGGTGAAAAATGAGGTCTGCAGATGCTGGAGATCACAGTTGAAAATGTGTTGCTGGTTAAAGCACAGCAGGTCAGGCAGCATCCAAGGAATAGGAAATTCGACGTTTCGGGCATAAGCCCTTTATCCTGATGAAGGGCTTATGCCCGAAACGTTGAATTTCCTATTCCTTGGATGCTGCCTGACCTGTTTCACATGACTACTCTACTTTCCAATTCTATCCCTTTAGTTCTAGATCCTAGTTCCTGATTTACTTTTATTTAATGACCGAGCCAGTGCCACTCCTTTAAAAGGCTTGTGCCTTCACACCCCCAGATCCCTCTGCCACGCTCTCCAATGACATCCCTATTTTCTAAACTCTGTGTGATGTACTATTTGCCAAGATGTTATACATTACAGTCATCTGTACTGAAATTCATTTGCCAAATACATGCCTATTATCCAAGTTTATTTATATTTTCTTGCAAATTGTTGCAGTCCTTTCCAGCACTGACTTCCCAATCACTAATTTGGTATCATTTTCAAATTTAGAAATCATAATTTTGATTCCAGAGTCTAAATTGATGCTATAAACTGTGAACAGTGGTGCTCCTAGTCCTGATCCTTCTAGGATCCTCCTACTGTCACTCTAAATAACCTTCACCTTACTGTCCAGTTTCTGTTTATTGCAGCCATTTGGCTATCTTGTAAAGCACTGTAGGATTCTTCAGTCAGTCTGACAAAATTCTGGGAATAAATACCTCTTTAAGGCATTCCTTAAAACCTACCTCTCCAAACAAGATTTTGGTCCTAACCTAATATTGCCTTTTGTAGGTTAGTGCCAAATTTTGTTTGCTAATGTTCTTGTGAGGCACCTCAGACTATAGAATAAAAGCTATTGTTACTGTAGTCAGTGATTATCTCCAGGAGTTTTAACCCTTGGGGATTTCACAATGAACTGAGATCCTCCTGTAAAAGTTTCACCCTGCATTCTTGACCAAGGTGTGACAGAGTATCAGGAGTAGATGGGAAAGTAGATTAGATTAGATTCCTTACAGTGCGGAAATAGGCCCTTCGGCCCATCACCCATACCCATTCCCCTATTCCCTACTAATGCACCTATCACTATGGGCAACTTAGCATGGCCAATTCACCTGATCTGCACATCTTTGGTTTGTGGGAGGAAACCAGAGCACCCAGAGGAAACCCACGCAGACACAGGGAGAATGTACAAACTCCACGCAAACAGTCGCCCGAGGCTGGAATCGAATCCGAGTCCCAGGCGCTGTGAGGCAGCAGCGTTAAACACTGAGCCACCATGCCACCCCTAGTGAGACTATAATCAGATCAGCCGTGATTTTATTGAAGGGCAGATCAGGTGTGGGAGGCTTAATTGCATACTCCTGCTCCTAACGTTTTATCTCTGAAAGTTGCCACCCAGGTAAATAGTGCTGTGAGGAAGGCATATGGTGTACTGGGCTTTATTGGCAGAGGAATTGAGTTCTGGAGTCCTGAGGTCATGTTGCAGTTGTATAAGACTCTGGTGAGGCCTCATCTGGAGTATTGTGTGCAGTTTTGGTCGCCATACTATAGGAAGGATGTGGAAGCTTTAGAACGAGTGCAGAGGAGGTTTACCAGGATGTTGCCTGGAATGGTAGGAAAATCTTATGAGGAAAGGCTGAGGCACTTGGGGCTGTTCTCATTGGAGAAGAGAAGGTTTAGGGGAGATCTGATAGAAGTGTATAAGATGATTAGGGGTTTAGATAGGGTAGATACTAAGAACCTCTTACCGCTAATGGAGTCAGGTGTTACTAGGGGACATAGCTTTAAATTAAGGGGTGGTAGGTATAGGACAGATGTTAGGGGTAGATTCTTCACACAGCGGGTTGTGAGTTCATGGAATGCCCTGCCCGTATCAGTGGTGAACTCTCCTTCTTTATGGTCATTTAAGCGGGCATTGGATAGGCATTTGGAAGTTATTGGGCTAGTATAGGTTAGGTAGGATTCGGTCGGCGCAACATCGAGGGCCGAAGGGCCTGTACTGCGCTGTATCCTTCTATGTTCTATGTTCTAACGTGTATGCTCATATTTCTGCAATTCCTGAGCAGAATGAAACATGAAAGACATCTGCAAATAAATTTTATTTTTAAATGGGAGATCTTGTGGAATGTTGGGACTTTGCAAAAGTATTCAACTAAAGCTAATATGCTTGGAGATATGGGGGGGTTAAGATCCTGAACCTAGTCATGGTGTCACATTAAATCAATAATAACATGCTTTAACTAGTTGAATTTGAATTTTTTATTCCCTCATGGGATGTTGGATTTACTGGCAGATTCAGTATTTATTGCCTGATCCTTCTATCCTTGAGAAGGTGGTGGTGAGCTGCTTTCTTGAACTGTTGCAGTCCATGCGCTATAGGTAGACCCACAGTACCTTACAGAGGGAATTTCAGGATTTTGACCACAACAGCAATATATTTCTGAGTGAGATTAGATTCCCTACAGTATGGAAACAGGCCTTTCAGCCCAACAAGTCCATACCGACCCTCTGAAGAGTAACCCACACAGACCCATTCCCTTCTGGCTGATGCACCTAACACTATGGACAATTTAGAATGGCCAATTCACCTGCCCTGCACATCTTTGTGACTGTGGGAGGAAACCCACACAGACACAGGGAGAATGTGCAAACTCCACACAGACAGTCACCTGAGACTGAAATTGAACCTGGCACCCTGGTGCTGTGAGGCAGCAGTGCTGACCACTGAGCCACTGTGCAGATGGTGATTGTCTTGGATGGAAACTTGCCCCAGTGTTTCTGTTGCCTTTCTCCTTCTAGATCTAAGTGGTCATGGGTTTAGAAAGTTCTGGCTAAGGATAATTGCCAATGTTTGCAATTCATCTTGTTGATAATACATATTGCTGTTACTGAATGTCAGTAGTGGAGGGAATAGATGCTTGTGAATGTAGTACCTGTCAAGAGGGCTAGATGGTGTCAAGCTTCTTGAGTGTTGTTAGTGCTGCACCCATCCAGAGAAGTGGGGAGTATTTCACTCCCTTCCTGACTTGTGCCTTGTAGCTGGTGGACAGGCTTTGGGGAGTCAAGAGTTGATTTAATTGTTGCAATACTCCTAGCCTCTGACTTGCCTTTGTAACTATTATATTTATAGGGCAAATCCACTTTAATTTCTGGTCCAGCGGTAACCCCCAGGATGTTGATGGGAGAGTGTTGGATTTCATAGATGATAATGCTGTTGAAGGTCATGGGGTGGTTGTTAGATTGTCTGTTATTGGAGATGGCCATTGCCTGGCATTTCTGATATTACTCGCCATTTGTCAGCCCAAACATGGATACTGTTACATTTGAACATGGACTGCTTCAGTATCTGAAGAGTTGTTTGTAGTGCTGAACATTTATAATCATTAACGAACATCCCCACTTCTGACTTTATGATGGAGAAAGGGTCACTGATGAAGCAGCTGAAGATTGTTGGGCCGAGTACACAACCCTGAGGAACTCCTGCAGAGATGTCCTGGGCTGAGATGACTGACCTCCAACAACCACAACCACATATCACAGTTTTGAATTTCAAAGGATATAGGAAAATGATTCAATAAAGTGTGTTAGTGTTCACGGTGGGGTATTATTATGCTGTTGTAGCAGTGTTATGATGTGGTGCTGCACCTACACAAGGATATGATTATAATATTAATGTTGAACAGGATCTTTTTTAGATATCGATAGTGTAACTTCAGCTACTATAATCACTTTCTCAGACTGACTGGCAAATCCTGAGATGTTCATAACTGTGTAAAACCTCTTCATTCACAGAATCACAACACTCTAGAACATGGTACAGAGTTCTAGAAGGTAGCATAGCATTCAACACTACAAATCAAAGCATTCTAAAATTGGCACAGCATTGTACAGCACGGGAGATTTTAAGAGTAAGTTTATTGCATCTAGCAAACCAATTTTTAAAATAGGTCACCTAATTAACCAACCTTATTGCTAGCATGCATTCGAACCCCTACAGTGTAGAAACGGGTCATTTAGCCCATCGAGTCTACATGAAGTCTCCAAACAGCATTTCACTCAGACTCACCTTCCTACCCCTTAGCCCACATTTATCATGGCTAAACCACCTAGCCTGCACATCCTTGGACGGTGGGAGGAAATCCACACAGACACAGGGAGAATGTACAAACTCTGCAGAGACAGTCACCCAAGGCTGGAATTGAACCCAGGTCCCTGGTGCTGTGAGGCAGCAGTGTTAACCACTGAGCCACTATGCCATTATTTTTGCAACCCTCAGCCTACTACTGCATCAGGTCCATCAATCCTACATTCTCTGCGGTTTATGTAGCCTCACCAGTTCACCTTCTTACCTACTCGTACAGTCTTCTCTTGCTAAAGGAATGCAAATATATCTCTTTTGATCCCACCTAATTATTTTGATATTCTTCCCTGGAAACTTATTTTATAATTCAATTACCCTTTTGGGTGATGATGTTTCTTTGAATCTTCTGCATAATCTGAACTTCACTTTTCCTAGAATCTCAACCCCTTGCTCCTGGGAACAGTTTTCCTAAATCAAGTTTTTTAATTCCTTTAATAATCTTGAAAATGTTGGTTAGACCTCTTTTCCGATTTGATTAACTTTGGAATATAAATTATGGTAAAATTGCATTTTCTGCACTTTTCACACAAAATCACTGGAATAAGATAGTATGGAAGCAATAGTTGATAATCATTCAAATTTAAAAGATCAGATCTTATTTCATCATTTTTAAAATAATTATTCTGCTTTCTTGCTATGAGATAAGCAGCTGACACAGACTCAGAAAGATCACTTAATCCTGTGCAATATAGAACTATTCATCTTCCAGTTTACCAGTCAGCCTGACTTAACACAGAACAGATAATAGAATACTTTAAATATCCAACCTCTGCCAGAAATTGAAAGAAGGATAAGTGCTTTGATAGAAGAATCTCTTGACAATTCTTTTCTTTCTTCAGGTATGTTAGTCAGAGAGAGAGAAAGAGAGAGCCTTTGTCTTAAAATGGGGCAACCAAAATACTGAATAGTGCAGATCAGCAATTGTACAAATTTGTAGTCACCACGTGTGTCACTATCTGAGCGGATTAGTGGTTGTGATAAGGAGACAATACACGAACAGCAAATCCTGCCCAAGGTTACAACGCCACATTATAAACCTTCTTTAAATAATCTTTTAATTGTCCTATTGTGCACAAAGAGGATCGTCTGTCTTCCCTCCTCCAATTTCTGAGCAGAATGTGGTTGGGAGAAAGGGGCCTTTTTTATTATTATTATTTGTTATTGCCTTGTAATAATGTGTAAGACATGAATATATGTCACCAGAATTCCTAATCCATCTAATCTGTGAGTAATTCATCTCTCCCCCCTAGTTTAATCTGACTGATCATTAGCCATTATTCAAATGAATGGTCTTGGTCACTATCTATTCAGGCTTTTAAGAAAATGTTTTAGAATAGTCAGCAACAACATTCATAATCTCAGCTGAGTTGCACATTGATGGACTGCAAGCTTTTCGTTCTAAAGTGAACATTATCAGCTTATTGCCGGTAGGGTATGAGTTGCATCAATATTGTTCTGTGCATTGGGAAATCCAGCCAGAAATAGAATGTGGAGCAAGAGTCTCAATTACACTCATAGCATCTGTCCCTCTGAGCCAGAAACTCCAGGTTTGAGTCCTACTCAAATCTTGGAACTCCTTTGTGGGTGTAACTTTTTCCCACGGACAGCCCGGTTCCAGAAGGTAGCTCACAACTGTTTTCTCAAAGACAATTAGGGATTGCCAATTACTGGACCAGCTGACCCACTCACATAATATGAAGAAATCATGAGAACATTTCATTCATTTATACTTAATGCATGTGATTAACTTGCTAGCAGTCAAGAATTCAAGTTCCAGAATTCTATGAAGGGGCAGGAAAACTAAACAGATGGGTACCAGGATTTCAAAGACAACCTTTACTAATTAAACCCATTTCCCTTCCAACACTCCAGGATTTTCACTCAATAACAGTGAATGGAAAAGAACCCCTTCTGCACATGAAGACGTTGAAACCGAGTGTACACAATGCAAGGTGAGTGTAAGAAAATGAGCGAGATAGGATTTCTCTCATTAGCCAGGACATGGAACACATTTGGAATGATAGTACAGGATCCTTTTTCAGAGCAAGCAGATGGGAGTGTTGTTTTAATATTTAACCTAAAGGCACATCCTTTGTGATGTCATATTCCTTCAGTGCAACAACTGCATTTTCAGTCTACAACATGGTAATGTTATTCTTACAATCTTCTGGTCCAGAGATGAGAGAGCTGTGAACCAAACTGAATGAACTCTCAGAAAATGTGGTTACACTCCCTGACAATACCAATCTATAACATTCAAAAAGGAAGAGTTTATTTGGATGTGTCAAAACAGACTACCTTTAAGACACTATTGGTGAGTAATTCTCCTCATGATGCTCAGACTGCTATGGTAAGAATCTGAAGACAAAGGGTCAGAATTTGATTTTGATACAGTGTTTTACAGCCAATAGTGGATCATTATGTAAAGGGGAGTTTGACAAGATATGTAATAGTCAGCGAATCTGTTATCTGCCCAAATCAGACTATCACCAGAAGTTAAAATGATTCCCTGGACTTCTAGAGTGGGAGGGTTTTGTCTCTTCTGACTTCACAAAGCTTGGGAATCAGGAAGAGGAAACTTTTCAGCATTTCTGATGTTATAATTAAACCATCATCGACTATATTGGTTCTTGTAGTCTGGTCATTAATTTCAGACACTGGCAGTTTAATTCAACAGAATTTATTATCACTACTTTATGAATCAAAAACAGATTACCTGACCTGGAAAACAAGTTCACTATGGTGGAGCTTAGCCTGTTCCTGTTTTAAGAAACAATGGCCGTATCAGCCATTTTATACTTGCCACTTTCATTAATGGCTAGTTCTGTACTACATACATTTCTTCTTTCATTTATTTCCATTCAACTAGAATTTATCTCTTAATCTCGTCAACAGAGAATAATTGCATGCATGCATTCCTTTAATACAAAGAAATACTTCCGACGTATCACTTTTCGTAACCTCAGGATACATCAAAGCGAGTTCCAGTCAATGAAGTACTTTAGAAATGCAGTTGCTGGTGTGATGATGAAAACCCAGAAGTTAATATGCACACATCAAGGTGCCAGAAACGGCAACCAGTTATTTTGTTTCAATAATATTGGTCGAGGAATATGTATTGATCATGATACTGTGAGAACTGCCCTGATCGTTTTCAAATAAGTACTGTTAATCCTAAAGGGCAGGTGGCGTATGGCTTTGAAAGGTTGAATACTGAAGAATGCCATAAGCACTGATCACTGTGTTGAATTGTTATGACTGAGCCTGCATTGTGGTTCAAGTCCCACTATTCCATGAGGCACAACATAAAATAAAAATACTTTTTCCAGTTACCAAGATGACCAATTAAATATGTTATCTATATTAGGTTTTAAACAACAAAATTTAAGAACCAGCTTTCTGAATAGACACAATTATTCATTCATTATCAAAACTAAACTTGTTCTCTCTCTCTCACACACACACACACACACACACACACACACACGATAAGATGAAAGAAACACTTTGGTCATTACGTTAATCTTGAAGATAAAAGATGTAGGACATTCCAAAGTCTGCTACTCTGATAATCTTGTCAAGTCATTGCAGTTATATCTGACATCTTTTAGATATAGTTTGCTTAGGAAATAGTCTCGAGATGCTCTTTCAATCAGTCATTCAAAAGAACAAATAGGTTTCACCCTGAACTTAACAAGAGGGTTTTCTATTAAGAAATAGAAGAAGTCAGTTTGGTGGCTTGCCTTTCACAGATGTCATGTAGGCTTGTGGGCAGAGCAACTATACTTCTTAAAGAAGTAAGACCCAATATCTGGTCACCTTCAAAGTCTCTGCAACTAACATTTACCATATCAACTAGCAACTAGTTGTCAATATACAATAAATTATATCTTGTTAACTATAAGAGAATTTTCCAGTTAGACTGAAAATTGGTTTACCTCCAATAAAAGTCAAATACTGTAGATACTGGAAATCTGAAATGAAAACAGAAAATACTAGAGAAATTGAGCATGTCTGATAGCATCTGTGGACAGAGATGTTTTAAGTCGATAGATTTTTCATTGGAGCTCAGGAAAACAGTTCTTGGCTTTTATTTGAGCAATTCATTCGCTGCCACTTCTCATCCAAGTATGCCCACCTTGAAGAAGTTCTGCTCTTCTCTCCAATGGGATTTCTGTTTAAAGTTTCCAAAGAAGACATTTTAGACTATGAGTGTGTCTCCACCAATGCTGCCAGATCTGCTGAGCTTCTCTAGCACTTTCTGCTTTTATTATAGTGCTTTTCCTCAAACACATTAGACCAAAAAGGCTCTGTAATTTCCTGCACTTAAAGGGGATGGTGACAGCAATCTTTACCGCGAGCAGTAGCCCATTTAGTGCAGAGAGCTGGCATGCCCACACAACATGGTAACCAAAAGTGTGAATTTAATTTGTCTGTTCATACAATGCTAAAGTTAAAAATCACACAACACTAGGTTATAGTCCAACGGGTTTATTTGGAAGGACTAGCTTTTGGAGCGCTGCTCCTTCATCAGGTAGCTGTGAAGCAGGATCATAAGACATAGGATTTATAGCATAAGATTACAGTGTCATACAACTGAAGTAACATATTGAACAAACCTAGATTGCTGTTAAGTCTTTAATCTTTTATAATGGGTTCTAGGTTTCAGTTCATTAATATGTAAATCTCAGAACTTCTTTAAAGTCACATTATCGAGATAACTTAAGGTTTTATAAAAAAAGGTGACATCTCAGCTCAAACGAGGCAGTAAAGGTGTGGGGTTAGAGTCTGTCTATATCCCAGTCTTGAGTCAGACTGGGTCTATTTCCAAAGTACAAATTTATAAAATATTATGTGAATTGACTGCCTGCAGTGTTTGCCAGCAGATTGAGCGCTTTTTGAGCAAAATAGAATGTATCTGCAAGTGCAAATTCACCCCATAGACTTATATGTGTGGGCACGCATGAGAGATAGACTGAGTGTGCACATACGAGTGTGTGTGAGTGAGTGCATGTGAGAGAGTATGTGTTTGCGTGTGTGTATGCTTGGTAAAGTGTGTGTAAGTGTGATGGAGTATAAGCCTATGAGAGGGTGTGTGTATCAGAGAGAGCATATGTATGAGAGAGGGTTTGCGTGAGTGTGTCAGTATGTAAGAGTGTGCGCGTGCATGTGTGTATGAGAGAGAAAGAGAGAGTGTGAGTATAGTGTAGTGCATAGCGAGCAATGGTATGAGATCTTCAGATGCAGCTTTAGGTTATCTGCTCAAGAAGAAGAAAACCTGCAGAAGAAACATCTGTGACAATCCTCAACAAGGAAGAATTCTTCAGTGACCTATTTAAAGAAAACATTTCAGACCTAGTGAGAGATGCATTGCAACTGGAGAGATAGAAACTCTGGAGAAGGAGAATTAGTAAGCCAAGGCAGATACAGGCAGCATCGGAGGCGGTGCTCTGTGGGAGCTGTCCCAAGTTGGAATTAAGAACTGAGTGAACTTGCAAGTAAAGCTTAAAAGCCAGAGTAAACCTGTTTGGAAAAGCAACAAGTTAAAAAATTATTTGCAGTTGAGATTAAGATTCACTGCCATAACAAAAGGACATCACGAAGCATGGCTAGAGAAATGTAAGTAAAGAGCCACAAAATAAAATAGTAATCCAAGGGCACGGGATTGGGGACATCACAAAGCCACTAATTAAAGTGATAATGTTGGGCAGATTAAAATCCTTAGCAGACCTGGTCTAATGGAGAAAGCAAGTTTGGGAGATTTAATTCAAGCTGCAGAAAAGGTTGGAGCATCTTCATAAAAGCCCTGTGAAGGCATGAATCATCCATTTTAACCATAAAAATGCTACGAGACTAAACAAATAAATATATTTCTACACACAGTTGGAAGTATAGCTTTTATTATAGCTTTTGCTAACCAAGGGGTGAAATAAACAACAGTACTGTTGAAGTAGCACCAAAGGCTTTTAATCATTGTTTCAATCTCAGAACTAATAAAATTCTTGAAAGAGCAATATTTAATAAAAGAGTTTAGTATCCATGGAAAGCCATAGATGATTTTATTAATGATCTCTAAAGATTAGTGAAGAAATGTAAATATGGCAATTTCAAGTCAAAATTCATAGGTGACAGAATTCTTGTAGGAATTTGATGGGTCTTTGTGATGTTTATTCTAGAAAAAGACACTTAGGTGGTGACTGAAGAAATAGCCTGGAAGCAATACAGCTCAAGAGGATCAACCTTGACACAGAAGAGCAACAGATTTCATTCCATTCTTAACACACAGAACCACAAAGTCAACATGTGAAAAACCTATGCAGTAAGAGGCACCAAACGCTATAAGTCCTTGTCAGTGCTGTGAAGCAAAGAAACCTCATAGGGATAGACAGGAACAGCTGGGATGAGGGCATGCGTGGAATGTCACATCATAAAATCATTTCCAGAAGATGTGCAGGAAGGGGATACAGTTTCAGAAAGGCAAGAAATCAAATGGCTACCGACAGTGAGTCGTTAATAAGGTAGAACAGTCTACAACTGAAGAAAAACATAAAGTGCTTTGAAGGGAAGAAGGTGATCTACACCTTACATTTTGGCAAGCTGATATTTCTGTCAATAGTTTTTCACAAATTTGAAGTTTGACACTGTGGCAAGAGTCACTATATTATCGGCTCATGAGCTATGGCTAAGAAAACACTGTCTGTAGCTAACAACAGTGTAATTACATGACCTAGGAAGCGTAGCACTTAAGATTAAAGATGTGCTACAAGAAAGTTTCTAATATCGGTGATGTCAAATTTGTAAATAATGTCTACATACTTCACAGTTAAGTATTCTGACTCTTGACATCAGTCTTCTTCAAAAAGTGGAAGAAGAAAATTATATTAAGTTAAGAACCAACCAGTCAAGGAACACTCAGTCAAGGAACAATCAGTAAAAGGACAGTTGATGGAAGATTTAATATATTGAACAGAGTGTCTTTAATGTAATATGATGTCCCAAGTTATTTCAAAGGAACTTTACCAAATCAAATTTGACACAGCAAAACAATGACACATTAGAGTCCTTTGTCAAAGAGGTAGTTTTGGCAACATACAAGAGGAAAGGTGTGTAGAGAAAATGGAAAGGTAACTAAAGGCATGACATGTGGAAGTATCGGGTAGTAGCAGCAGCAATGGATGATAGCAGTTATTTGTGTTTTACTGAAGAGGGGAGCTTCTTTTCACTTTCTAACAGCTTTGGAAACAAAGTCTTGCCTCAGTATTTCAGATTTTAGAGTCATGGTGTTAGCTTATAGAGCTTTTATTTCTAAGACACATATACAAATCTGATTAGAGGGTATTATCAATGACAGTATGAGGAATGGATTTTCAGTAAATCCCTTTGTACATCGTCATGTTCCCAGACAGTGATTTTGTTCTGTCTGCAAGGAAATTTCAGCATTTCAATGAGATGTTTTGTTGTATAACAATCCTCATTATATCCACTGTAATAATTCAGTTTTACCATAGAAAAATAAATCTGAAATAGTGCAAAGCCATTAGTGCACAGGAAGCATCTAGATTTAACAACTATCTTTGTCGGTTGCTGCATCATACAATTTGATAGGTACAGTTACAAATCCTTCAGGGATTTAGTGCTATTGGTGGGTTGAGTTTATGTAATCAAGCTGTAATTCCTGTGTAATCTGCACCTCCCTTTGTCATCACTGTCTGCATTAGCAAGGACCACGAGCTACAAAGGGCGCATTTAAAGGAACATTCTTTTGCATCAAACTAGATTGGCCAAGACATTTTAAAAAATTATTAGTGTTTCTTGACATGAAAAAAGAAAGAAATTACATTTAGATGCTCCCTTTTATGTCCTCAGAATGCGCGAGTGCTTTAGAGTCAAATAAGTACTAGTCACTGTCCTAAAGTATGGAATACATCAGCCAATATGTGCTGAACAATATTTCACCAACAGTAATGAGATAAAGGTAATGGTGTCAAAATTGGCCTTGAAAACTTTGAGTTTGGCACCTTGAATGATGTTTTATAACTGAAGTGGTATCTATGCCATGGTGCACTTTTCCAATGCAGCTTATGGTGAATGCTATCAATGCAGTGAAAAGGATGTTGGTACAAGTTTAAGGACCATGGGCTTGAAGTATGCAGAGTCAACAGTTCATGTCTGAAAGTAACACTGAACCCATGGCTGTGCCTTCTCACCTTGCTACTCCAGTTACCGTCCCCACTTAACCTTACGCATTGAGCATGCTGTCAGTAGCAGGGACAATCCCTAATGGTGCTATTTAAAGAATCATCAACTACTTGATTAGTTCATTGTTAATTACTTTCTACAGACACTGTTTCAACATGGAATTGCTGATGTTTTGAGTCATTGGTTGCAGTTTCCAAAGTCTGCAGGGACTGATCCTTTGCGTGTTGGAAACACGGTTGTAACTGCAAGGGCTCTGGACACACCAGTGCTTAGCCATTGGCACAATGGTTGCAATATGAGAAGGATATTGAACTGAGGTAGCAAGTAAGAGACACAGGAAATTGTGTGCTCATAAAGGGAGGAGAAAGAGGAGAGAGTGGAAGCTTCTTAAAAGAATTTATCTCCGTCAAAGCTAGGAGCAGTATATGGATTATCCGTGCTTTACAAATAACATGCTTACATAACCTTCCCATCCTTTGGAAACAGACCTGCAATCACAGAACTGGGGCAAGGACAGAGCTTTAACTATTTGTGATCCTAAATTTTTTCACATTCGGTCTCCTTCCCGGTTGAAGCAGATAGCTTGTCTAATATCTCCCAATTCTCTACTGCAACAGAGAGTTGAAAAAAAGCTTTTCATACTAGGGCAGTAAGTTCATTGCATTCTGCAATCATTGAGAAGCAAATTATACATGAGATTTTGCCAGGAAAGTAGACTTCCCATGATGTATAGTAATGATTGGTTTTTCAATGCATTAGTTGTTGTGGGCTCAGGAGAACTCTGCATGCTAACAACTATATGATTGGCTCCTGGGCAAGTGGTTACAGCCTTGTATGTGGACAATCTGAGCAGAAACATTGAGCCTGCAAAGAGAAAACATCTCAAACTCTCTTTCCCTCTCCTGTGTGAACAAGCAGGAGAAAGTATTCTAGTAGCTGTTCTCACTCACCATTTTCCTGTAAACTACTCTTTCTTTGTTACAGGGAAAAGGAAAATAATTATCTTCACTGTAAAGGTTAACCATTGAATTACCAGTTGAGAATTGGTGTGCTCCCAACTATCTATCCTCATCAGAGTCAGAGCAAGTCAAAAGAAACCAAAATGATAACAACAAATCAACATTTGTAATTTGAACAGGTACCAGAGCTATGCTTCATTTGACTTTGTTTCTTCCCTTGCCCTTCCCTTGTGTCTTGTCTGTCTTTTTGTGTTTGTATGTGTGGGAAGATTTGAAAACAGAGTTCAAGTTAAGAGTAACAGGTTAACAATTCATATTTCTTTCTCATCATTGGTTAAAAACAATTTGATCACAATCAAGTTATTTTATTAGTAATGAAAACGTAGTGTGCATTCCATTTTAATCTCAACTGGACAGTTAGGTAGAATTGGGTAATTTAATCAAGTTTTCATATTTTTGGCAACTCGGGGAACAGTGGAGCTTAATCTCCAGCACTCCACCGCAATGAGTCTTAACACTAAATTCAGAAGTTGAAAGCTAGCCTCAGTAATAATGATCATGAAACTATCATCGATTAGCCTAACATAATAATCTGGTTCACTAATATCCTTCAGGAATGCTGTTCTTACCTGGTCTGGCCTATAAGTGACTCCAACGTGGGTGGCACCGTGGCACAGCGGTTATCACTGCTGCCTCATAGCGCCAGAGACCCGGGTTCAATTCCCGGCTCAGGCAACTGACTGTGTAGAGTTGCACATTCTCCCCATGTCTGCGTGGGTTTCCTCCGGGTGCTCTGGTTTCCTCCCACAGTCCAAAGATGTGCGGGTCAGGTGAATTGGCCGTGCTAAATTGCCTGTAGTGTTAGGTAAAGGGGTAAATGTAGGGGAATGGGTGGGTTGCGCTTCGGTGGGGCGGTGTGGACTTGTTGAGCCAAAGGGCCTGTTTCCACACTGTAAGTAATCTAAACTAATGTAAATCCATTGCAATGTGATGAACTTTGAAATAGCCTAAAACGGTATTCAGTTGTTTCAGACTGTGTTAGAAAAGTCAAAAAGTAAAACTGTACGTTATCAACATAAACAACAACAGATTCTAATGACCCTGCAAAGTCTTGTATACTAATATCTGGGGACTTGTACCAAAGTTGGGAGAACTGTTCCACAGACTACTCTAGCAACAGACTGACAGTCATGCTCACCAATGTCTCAAACACCACAATTATCATTCCGTGTGATAGTCCCATCACACCAGCAGAATCAACACATAGTGGGGTTCAAGATTAGACTCATGCTGGAAAGGTAATTTTCCTGCTGCTTTTCCAGCACCACTCTAATCTTGACTCTAATCTCCAGCATCTGCAGTTCTTGCCACATAGAGATAATGGTACTATGGGAGAAAGTCAGGAGGGAGATGCCCTGAGAATGCTCAGTATTAATTTTTGACACGACCAGGTGTCATGGCATCATGACAAAAATTGGTAAGAAAAGCTCCTGCTGATAACCAATGATGTCCTCTCTCAGCTGATAACTCAGTATTCCCCCACATAGAACATCACTTGGAACTAATAGTGAGGATGGCAAAGGCACAGAATGTACACTGGGAGACATCAATGTCTATCAACAGGCTTGGGAGCATCACTAGTGACCAAAGCGGCTGGATCCAGCCTAATTGGGCCTGAGGTAGGTGGTGAGGAAATCGGAAAGTGGACAAAACCTATCTTTGTCTTCATTAATTTATCTGTTGCAGATGCATCTATCCATGACAACATTCGTAGAAATTTTTGCCACACAGCCTTTGTGAAGATAAAATCCTGACTTCATACTCATAATATGGTTCACTGCATTTTGGGATACTACTACCAAACTAACTGGGATAGATTCAAAATAGATTTGGCGATGAAAAACTGTGCACTCATGAGACTCCACTGGCCATGAACAGCAGCAGAATTGTAATTAACTACAATCTACAATCTCATGGGTTGGCATGTCCCCTACTCTACCATCAACATTAAGCCATGATGAAACTTGTTTCAATGAAAAGTACAGGAGAGCACCAGACATGCCTAAAAATGAAGTGCTAATGTGGGGAAACAACACCAGAGAATAACTTTTACACTAAACAGCAGAAGCAGTTGGGGAGTCAAGCAATCTCACAACAAATGGATCAAATCAAAGCTGTGAGGTTCTATTGCATTCAGTTGTTAATGGTGGTGGTCATCTATAAAAAACAAACAGGATGAAGGAACTCCACAACTGCAGCAAACTTTTTTTACAAGCACCTTATGAATCGGCATACTTGATAAACCAGTAAATATCATACACATAAAATACTGGAAGTTTACTGTATTATCATGATCTCTGCAATGTCCAAATAGTCAGTTGAGGGTGTGAGTGAGAAGGTTCTCTGCTGGTAAGTTTTATTTAAGGCAAAGTTGCTTCATTATTTAAGTGTGTTATGCTGTAAATAAAGTAAAATAGTGATGTGTATACCTCATGCATTATGCTTCTATCACTTAGTGTGTGGCTTTACATTTATTATGTAGATCTCTTGATTAACCAAAATATTTGATCAATCAACACACCTTTGGTCCTACCGGTGCCAATTAATAAAATGTTTGCTGCATCCCATCCTCTGTAATTAACTACTCTGATTAGCTGGCAGTTTTGTCATCCCAGCAGTGCCAGAATCAAACGGTGACCACTGCTACATTAAAGGCAGTCCCAAGAAGAAGTGGTGTAGCCCAGTCTCAGATAACCATTTCTGGGAAATACCAGGGAAGGTGTCAAAGGGACTGAAAGGCCAAGTTTTAGAGAATAGTAGGGGGTTAGATCTAGGAATAGTGCCTCAGATGGGATAGAAGACTCCCCCAAAAGGAGATATTTTCCTTTCTGTGCAACAGCAGCTTGCACATTGAAAGCTGTCAGTGAAAAGGATATAAAACTAAGAGACTCCTAAGGGCTCTTTGCATAGCCAGAGAGAAGCACTTCAGAAGAGGACACTTGCGGTAGAGAGTTTATGTCAAGAGAGAAAATTAGGTTAATAGTGGCCAGGAATATTACCAATTTAAGTGTTATTGGCAAAGGTTAAAGAAGTCAGTAGTTAGCACTGCTGTCACAGCACCAGTGACTCTGGTTTGATTCTAACCTTGGGTGACTGTCTGTGTTGAATTTGTACGTTCTCCCTGTGTCTGTGTGGTTTCTTCTGGGTGTTCTGGTTTCCTCCCACAATCCAATGATGTGCAGGTTAGGTGGGCTGGCCGTGCTAATTGGCCCATTGTGTCCAGGGATGTACAGATATATCAAACATGGTAAATGTGAGGTTGTAGGGATAGGGTGGTGGGAGTGGGATTTGATTAAGTTGCTCTTCATAGGTTTACTGCAGAAAAGGCCAAATGGTCCCTTTTTCCACTGTAAGAATTCTATGATTTGCCGCAGGAAACCTAAAGGAATTGCTGTAAGAAATTTAGGACTAGTTTAAGGACTTGTTGTAAGAAATTTAAGTATAGGTATTAGATTAATAGATCTTAAGAGAAAATGAAAGTAAAACATTTCTGTTAGGAAGCTGCTGTTAGAAAGCACTTCAGCAATTGATTGAGAGAAAAAAATCTTTCATGAATTAGCTGCATCTACAAGCGTTAACGTATACTGCAAATTCATAGTTGAAGTCTTAAGGGTGCAAAGGAGTTTTGCATATATGTTAGAATTGAGTTCACTAAGTTAAAATATCATTGCATATCATGAGTCAAGAGGCCAGCTTCAGTACGTTGTAAGTCAAGGTTTAAGGAACCAATAAGAACCAGGATCCACAGAAAGGCTGTACAATTCCATATCTCAACAAGAGGAATAATAATACCAATCTCTAGTTGCCTAGTCAAATCTGTTAGTTCCCAAGGTAAATTAATGATTGTCCTTTTTATCAGTAAGGTTATGCCCCATCAATAATTTTTTTTTATATAGAATCCCTACAGTGTGGAAACAGACCCTTCCACACCAACTCTCGGAACAGTATCCCACCCAAGCCCATGCCCCATTACTCTACATTTATCCCTGACTAATGTGCTTAGTCTACTAAGTACTACACATCCCTGAACACTATTAGCAATTTAGCATGACCAATTCATGGAAAGTGCACATCTTTGGAACCTTTGGGGAGGAAACCGGAGAACCTGGAGGAAATCCATGCAGATACAGGGAGAATGTGCAAACTCCACACAGTCAGTCGCCCAAGGCTGGAATCGAACCCGGGTCCCTGGCACTGTGAGGCAGTAGTGCTAACCACTGAGCCTCCGTGCTGCCCACAATTTTCTTACTTGGGTTTTATAATGAATCCCAAACCCAAAAATATATCAGTATGAATTCCCTCCTTTGCACTTAATATCTCTAAGAAGCCCAAAATACCTTTTGCACCAGAGTCTCCATTTCCACTTCAGAAAATCTGAAAATGCCTTGCTATACCATCTTTATTCCTTTGTAAATCAAATTCTCAAGACAATGGGAGAATAGAGCCTTGGGATTACTTTTACATCTGTCTGAGGGCAGTCAGAAAGACAGCAGACCAAACATTTCGGAGTTGGAATACAAACCACAATCCAGAATTGTCACTCCCATTCTAGGAGTTCCTATTTCCAATGGCATGGGGCAAGAGAAGAAATAGCAACCCATGCCCCTATATGCCTGATCTGGGTGGGTCTATTGAGGTCAATCCCTTCCTCTTGCAATTTTCATGGAGTTGAGGTAGCTTTCCCATGACTTGTGGTTCATGGGTCTTCAGAGGAATTGACAGCAATGTTCTTGATTCAGGAAGCTTTTGAAAAGTAAATTTAAAAAGTCTTACCCAGGCTCTTTCTATGCCAGATTATGTCCCACATTCAACCAAGGCACCCCTCATATTCTTCATGCCAACTCACAGCACCATATGTCCATTCATCCAGCATACACTCTTTACAATTGTGGGGGGGGGGGTTCACTGTTTAAAAATATTCATTCATAATTTTCTTTAAGCCTACAGGCCTTTAAAATATTAAGCAAACAGGGTTTTAAATATAAGTAATAGGAGCTACAAGCACCTGATACCTCTTTATCATGACAAATAATCATCAAGGAACTGAAGAAAAGATCACAGAAGAAACATTCACATTATTAGGACCTCAAAAAGCTGTTAATTGTTTCTGCAATTGTATCAACAAAAGTAAAGATTCACATAATCTTTTTATGTGAGTCTGACTCTCAGTCAAACTTCAATATGTACAGACTAAAGGGAGGATCTTATAATGATTACTATTACTAGAGAAAAAGTGATGGGACTACTAATGGAGTTTAAGCTTAACAAATCTTCTAGACCTGATAGGTTGAATCTTAGGGCTTCAAAGGAACTGGCTGCAGAGATATTTGGTTGATATCCTGCAACTGGTGAGAGCACATATAGAGTGTAGATTTTGGCCATCTTATTTTGGGAGGCATAAGCTTAAGTGGAGGTAATTTAGAAGATTCACGAGGCTGAATCCTGGGACGAAAGGATGTCTTACGAAGGAATGTTGAGCAAGCCTGGCTTACATCAACTGGAGTTTAGAAGAATGAAAGGTTATCTTAAGAAAATATTTAAAATACTGAAGGTGCATTATAGGGTAGATGCTCAGAGAATGCTTTCCCTCATGGGATAATCTAGAACTAGTGGCCACAGTTTTAAAATAAGATGTCTCTCATTTAATGTGGAGATAAGAGGAATTCCTTCTTTTAGAGGGTTCTTAATGTTCAGAATACATTCAAGGCTCACTTAGATAGATCTTTGATTGATAAGAAGTCAAGTGTTATGGGGGAGTTGCAGATAAGTTTAGCTAAGACCACATCAGTTATCATCTTATTTACTAGTAGAGTGAGCTCAAAGACTGAATGGTCTACTCCTGCTTCAATTTCTTCTGTTTTTATGACATATCAGTTGCTTGTGTCTATGTTGTTTACATAATATTATTGATTACTATTTACATAATCAAATTGAAAATATTCACTTAATATTATGGCAAAGGGAAGAATAAGTGCAGAAGAGATGAGAAATTGTCAGGAAAGAGGAAATCTAAAAAGGGAAGGAAAGAGAAGAACAGAATTCAGGAATGGGTTTCAGAGTAATCGAGGGCAGGAGGCAAGGAGAGTATTGGAGGAAGGAAGGAAAGGAAAGGAAAGGGGAGATGTTTTCTGAAGAAGGTTCATGAAATTATTATATGGAAATTTGGGTCCTGAAGTGTACAGAACCATGTAAAGCTTTAAAGTTGATTTATATTCTTATATTGTGTGTGTTAAGAAGGATATTTTAGTTTCATTTTGAGTTCTAGGTGTCTGAATTTTGATTATGTGCATCTAGATGTGCCTTTTAAGAAACACTCTAGGTGAATATGTTAATGTTTTTGACAACAAATCAGTGAATGCAGACAAGAATCAAGTACAACCGTGCCAAATGAACTTTAAAGTGAATCAGGGTGACAGTCAAACCTCAGTGAACAATCTTCAGGTTGCTGTTGACAGTAACAGGGATGAATCTTTATTTTTTGACCTGTGGAATAAGACCATTTCAACTAGAGTTTTTTTTTTATGGTGTAATAGCTTGTATGGATGGAAACTGCATTATATCTCTGCCTGTTACTCTTTCTTCTTGAACTGGAGAATTGTCTTTGAGACAATCTATTCTTTTGAGCTTGTTTTTTTCCAAGGGTATGTTTACTATATTGGAACACTTACTTTCTAGTACTAAAATAATGTATTATTCTGTTAAGTTTCCCAATAGAGTTAAGGTTTTCCAATTCGTTCTTTCTTTTGTTATAACTTAACAAAATGTATTTTGTTTCAAATCTGGTAGTTTGACCAGTTGAATTGCATCTGAAACACAACACCTTACAATTACCCTTAAAATAAAGAAAAATTAGGGTCTCAACTATCCTCTGAATATATTTTGTGGGTGTTTGGTGTATTCCATAACACATAGAACATAAATCACAGATGCTGATGGTGAAACTATCCAGGGCATTGTTTCTTTTCAATCTGTATTAGTCTGTAGGTTAATCATTGTGCTATAGGAATGACTTTGTAGCACTTAAAATAGTGCAATTCATCCAATATCTAGGTATTAAATACTCAACCACTCATTGGATATCTAACTATAGAATTGAATTTGTTGATACAAGAAAAGACTGAGAACAATGTTATTCAGATATTCAAGATCTTTAAGCAAACCAACTAGCTGGACATGGAGAAATTGCTAATCCAATTATATAAGGCAGATAGTTTGAATCACAGAATAGAGAAAATGATGCAACAAAAAAAATGTATAATTATTTCAACTGTAGTACGGTGAATGTTCAGAATAGTCAGCTAAAGCAGATGATTATGGCTGATAACATCAGCCATTTGATGTGAGAAGCAAAGGTGAGGACTGCAGATGCTGGAAATCAGAGTCTAGATTAGAGTGGAGCTTCTTCATTCCTAATGAAGGACTTTTGCCCGAAACGTCAATTTTCCTGCTCCTCAGGTGCTGCCTGACCTGCCGTGCTTTTCCAGTACATCTCTAATCTAGACATTTGATGTGAAAGTCAACTGAAGACCATTGGTGATGAGCTGCAAAGACTATCAAATTGCAGACTTTGAAGTTCTGAAAGGGGATCATCAGAACCCAAACATTAACTTTGCTTTCTCCTGCTGAGTTTCTCCAACAATTTCTGTTTTTGTTTTGATTAAAATCTAGGTTTGGCAAAAATAGGCTTTCCAAGTCCAGTCTGTTCCAGTGTTTCAACTCCCATTGAAAAAACAAACAGGAAAATTAAAATATGTTGTGCAATACATTTTCATGTTCATGTGATTAAGAAAAGACAGAGCTAATTTGAGAGAAACCAAAACAAACAACATACATTTTCAGATTTTTATTCTAATTGGTACATTCTCTGAAAAAGACGTGACCTAGGTAGGCTGAGCTGTGTCTGAACCATACTTCCTACCCACATATTTAGGATGAAAAATTTTTGATGTAGCAATGGATCCAGATTCTTGATTTATACTGACACTATCTAATAACTAAGCTTGCACAGTTAATGAGGTAAAGGCCTAGTTCAAAAGTAGCATGTGAAGGAATCAAACACAGGAATTAACAGCATATATGTCATACCTGAAATGTATCTTGTTTTTAGATACCCAAATTTGTGTGAAAAAGTTAAATGTGTCAGAGTTCAGAAGGGAGAAAAAATGCTATGTTTTCATTCCTAGTTAACAAATTGTAATATTGGTTTGTTCGCAGTGCAACATAAACAAAGAACTACAAGCCTTGTTTCATGATTTAACAATTACTTCAATCAATATTTGGATGCTTCCTTTATGAACTAGTTAGCTTAATTGGTGAATATGGTTGAAAATGCAACTGTAGTGATAACTGCCACCTTGAGGTTGGTGGCCTTGAGTTTTTGATTGTGGGTCCCTGCGGGATTTAAAAATCTGTTTGTTCCTATTATGGGGCTTTACTGGCATTTGTAGGCATGGGCTCATATGAATCAAAACCAGAACCAGAGCCAGAACCAGAGCCGGAGCCAGTGCTGGAGTCGGAGCCAGAGCCAGAGCCAGAGCCAGAGCCAGAGCCAGAGCCAGAGCCGGAACCGGAGCCGGAGCCGGAGCCAGAACCGGAGGCGGAGCCGGAGCCGGAACCAGACCCTGAGCCGGAGCCAGAGCTATATTCAAAACCAGTGCCAGACCCTGAACCAGAGTAGTAGCCAGAGCCAGAGCCAGAACCAGAGCCATCATCTTCAGAATGTGTTGGGTTTTTACTATTAAAGTCAGGATTGTAATAATCAGAACCTCCTGAAAATCCTGGAACTGTTCCCCTGGAAATAGCTGGATAACAGGAATCGGGATAGAGTAAAAAGCCGCTGAATGTGCTGTCTGTATCCTGGTCTGCAAATATGCCATTGAAATTAGAATCCTTTACTTGTAACCATATTTTGTCCCCTGCTTCAAGGTGTACTATTAAAGTTTGGGAAACGTGATCCCTGCTAACTTTGTTAGCTGTTTTGATAATTAATTTACGGTTTATGAATAATCCCAGTTTAACAGGATTTTCATCTATCGACAAATGATAACTAAATATATATGTTCCATTGACTGGTGCAATGTAAACTCCAACTGCAGGATTGAAATGTCCTTGGATGTTGTAGAAAACAACAGTGAATGGTATCGGGAAAAATGGATTTGGTAAGCCTTCTTCAGGACTTCGTCCAGCGGAGAATGCAGATTGGATAGTAGGAACACATGGGCCGGGTGGTCCTATCTCACCTTCTTTGCCCTGTTCACCTTTGTCTCCTTGTTCACCTCTTTTTCCTTGTTCACCCTTCGGCCCTAGATCTCCTTTGATTCCCTGTGGTCCAGCGGCTCCAATACTTCCATGTTCACCTTTCTCTCCATCCACACAGTCACAAATACCTTGTTCCCCCTGATGACCTTTTACTCCTTTATCTCCTTTGTCCCCTTTCAGTCCAGGGATTCCTGTTTCGCCTTTGCTGCCAACAGGCCCAGTCAAACCAATTTCACCCATTTCCCCTTTTGGGCCATGGGAGCCTCCATCTCCTTTGGGTCCTGTATCTCCTTTTAATGTCTGGCAAGTAGTTGGACATTGGCCAGGTAAACCTGCACTTCCCTTAAGACCTGGCAGTCCATTAGCACCTGGGTTACCCCTTAGACCTAGAAACAAAATATGAAAAGTTATTAATGGAAGACATTTTGATATGAGTTAATGAAATTACGTTAAATGTATAAAAAATAATCAGAGAAGAAAATACTTTATTTGTGCTATGGGCTGGGATTTATCACCCCAAGCAGGGCATGTTTTAGTGAAAGTTGGGGGAGCAACGTAAATATACTGGTGGTGAGAGAACCCAGTTTCCATCCACCCCTGACCCAGTCTGCATAAATCAGAAGGCAGGTAATCGCTGAAATCAGCAGCTCACTTGCCCTTTAAATAGAAAGGATATGGACAATTGAGCATCTTAACAAGCCAACAGACCCAGATAATACACTGCCCATGTCTTATGACCAGTGTGTGCAGGTGGGTGAGAAGCAAAAGTCAGTTCCTTGAAAAAGTGTGCATTAGACTCAATTTAGAGAGAGGTTTTGGTGGTAGTATCATAACCAAAATATTAGCTGGCAGTGGTGGGCAAGAGAGAATTCCAATGGAAATGCTATCTACTGATATCTTTAATGTCTTTGAAGATTAATGCATTCTCAATGCATTATCCACTCTGCTACATAACACACTGTCAGTGTCAGATTTATTTGGCTCCAGTCTCAACACCCCTCTTCTAAACAGGTATGGCTCTGCATTTTCTCAGATCTCAAATAAGAAAATCAATCAACGTTGTTTGTTTCAACTTGATTTTCACTCCTTGTCTCTGTAAGGCACAACTCCTTTCCTGAGTTTCACAAGATAAGAAAATAAAAAGTGTAAATACAACTGAGAATTAAATATTTCTGCAACTTACCTCTAAGTCCGCGGAACCCCCTACGTCCTCGAATCCCCTTGAGTCCCATCATGCCTCTTGGGCCTCGAGCACCTTTCTGTCCTGCAATTAGAAGAAAGAAAAATAAATTTAAATTACGCACAACAACATCTCAAAATACCAGCCCCGGTGATGACACTTTACTTGATATTTGTTAGATTATTTAAGTGGTGGACACAGAATTACAGCAAAATAGTACAATACAACTGGTACAGACTTAGGGTGAATATTTTAAAAATCAATATGTTACAGGCAGAAATGTATTATCTTACTTAGGACAGTAAAGTATATTGCCTGGGGTTGACATTGGTCTTAGGTAAAACAACATAGGTGACTCTCTTTTACATACTGCGCAATTAACTTTTCCGTTAACTTCATGATATAATAAACAGGTTACTTTCGAAAGGGGGCTGTCAACTTGCAATCATTCATCTTGAGCTACAGACAGAAAGCTCTGTCAATTTTACCTCAAGTCAACATCTTTAAGAAGTATATAAAGCACACATCAGTCTTTCCATTCCCTTTCTCCTGAATGGGTGACTTTTGTAGTAGCTATAACAAGGATGATAGCTCATCAGTAACTCAATTCAAGTTTGCACTATTCAGAAGTGTACTTCAGAGTATTTGACTATGGATGGCATCAAAGAAAGCCTAATTCTATTTCCATTCAATAAACATATAGAAACATTCTCCTGCATTGGTTCCTGAGTAGCCATTATGATTGGAGCTGATTGCAGCACCCTAACTGAAATCAACAAACAATAGATCATTCAGTTCATCAGGGTTGCTCCATCATTCAACTGGATCATGCCTTATAATCTATGGCATTCCATTTTCCTGTACTATCCCCCATACTCTTCGATATTATTAATACCGTAACCTAATGTAAACACAACACACACAAAGGTTCTGTAAGCTTATTCACTTATTTTTTGTATTGTACTAATCACTAAATTATGTAATTGTGCTTTAATTTCTTTTTCATGAACTGGTTGTGGTGAGGTTCTGCATGCTGGGCATCGAAAAAGAAATTGCTACGGTACATTCACAGCAACAGAAGTGTATAAGCAATCTGTAAAAAGGACTTGGTGTTGTAGACAGGTAGCGCAATTTGGTCACCAACTCGAAAACCATGCTGTAGAGATCTGTTGGTGGAATAACTGCCTGAGGCAGACCTTGCACTGTGGAACTGCTAAACAACCTATGTCATTATGATGACATAGTATTGTTTAGTCATGCAATAAAGGGTCTGAATGGCTGGTTGCGATGTAGAATGACTCAATTGCATGTCTTAAATTCCTGCATCTGGTGACATTACCATGATGGACTCTCTTTCTCAACCTTTCCCATCACCTGAAGCATGGTGACCCTCTGGTTAAACCACTACTAGCCATCTCTTTCTAATGAGAGAGCAGCCATATGATTTAGTCAGACTGTGGCAGTTTTGCTGACAGGAAGTGAAAATAAGTCCATTGAATAATGGACCAGAACTATGAGACCTAGAAAAGGATGACATTTTTCAGTGGCAAGCCAACCAGGAAGAGGATTGGGCCAACTGGGAAGAGGCTTATCCCAGAAGTGAATATTCCAGAACCTGAAACATAACAGAGCATGGAGAGTTCTACTTATCTGCCTGTACTAATAAGGACTGTGAAAAAATTAGACTTAGGTAGGAGTCAGAGATCATAGAAATTAATTTGAGAGTGCCACAATAACAGAGATTGCTGTTGAAAAAAGACAAGACAGAGAAAAGTACTTTTGTATAAGTCTTTTCTTTGTGTCTGTATTTTATAGGATTGTCCTTTGGTATCTGTCCTTTCAAGCCAGCAGATATCATCATTCCCATGTGGTCTAATCCTGCATATTTAAAAGCTGTTGTGGATTTAATGCAAAAGAAATGTGGAAGATTGTAAAAGTCAGCAAGGTGGAGCTCATAGAATATGAGTTCTTTGACTGGTGCTGTTAATCTGAGTTAATCAGGGCACCCTCCCTGGCAGACATAAAGAGAACTGTCAAGCATTCTGGTCACTCTGACAGCCGGCTCTGATGGAGTTGGATCAGTGTCAAGTCCTCTCCATGTGTAAATGAAGAGGGGCTTGGTGATGGGATACTGGCTTCTGTGGAGTTATTTCAGTGATGATGAGAGAAAAGCATGCTCTTGAAGAAATGTGCTTGCAATAGTCATCTTTGAGGTGGGCTCAAGATTTCTGACATCATTCCACTGGATGAAATCGTATCAATGACTCCACTAAGACTCTAAGTGGAAAAGAAAGTTTATGAAAGATGATGAAGTTTGGTGTAGGAACCACAGCAATGACCCTGCATGGGTAAAAGGCATGGTCAATGTGACTCAGGTCCAGTGGTGCATAAAGTTCCTGTAGGTGGGATGGTGTTGAACAAGCATGTGGACCATATGAAAGCTACAAACTCACAAATGATGTGAAAACAAACTGCATTTCCCATGTTTTTCCCTTTCCATGTTGACAATACTTTGGAATCCGAGATGGACACAAGTGTCACCTCCTCAATACATTTGCCGCCAGAAGAGAATGAATTTCTTCCGAGAAGCTCCTGGTGCAAGATTGCACAGCCTCTGTGTGCACTACACACTGCCTGGATCAAAGGCAGAATTGGAGGAACCTGACCCAGTGCGAAAAAGCCCAAGGGGGAGCTACAAAACAGAAAGAGCTGGCCTATGTCCTCAGACTCAGAGGGCAAGGGATGTAGTGATTGTAAAGAGGTCAGCCAGGTGAACCTCATAGAATATGAGTTTCCTGATTGAGGTTGTTAACCTGGTCCAATCAGAGAGTCCTTGCTTACAGATGTAAATAGGAGTATCAGAGTTTCTGTTCACTCTGAGAGTTGGCTCTGATGAAGTTGGATCAGTGTCAAGGATTCTCCATGTGTAAATAAAGGGTACTTGGTGATGGCATACTGGCCTCTGTGGAGTTATTGCAAAATGTCTCTGCATAAAATTGGAAAGAAAATTCATCTCTTAGCAATTATAGAAACGTGGCTCAGGGATGGACAGAACTGGCAGCTTAATGTTCAGGATAGAAATGTTATAGGAAGGATAGAAAGGGGGTGGGGGCAAAACTGGGGTGGGGAGGAGTGATGTTTTTGATGAGGGATAGCATTACTGCTGTACTTAGGGTAAATATTCCTGGGAATACATCCAGGGAGGTTATTTGGGTGGAACTGAGAAATAAGAAAAGGGATGATCACCTTATTGGGATTGTATTATATAACCACCTAATAGTTAGTGGGAAATTGAGAAACAAATTTGTCAGGAGATTTCAATTACCTTTAAGAATAATAGGGTGGTTATGGTTGGGGATTTAACTTTCCAAACATAGACTGGGACTGCCATAGTATTAAGGGTTTAGATGGAGAGGAATTATTAAGTGTGTACAAGAAAACGTTCTGACTCAGAATGTGGATGTACCTGCTAAAGGATGTGCAAAACTTGGACCTACTCTTGGGAAATGAGGCAGGGCAGATGACTGAGGTGTCAGTGGGGGAGCACTTTGGGTCCTGCAACCATAATTCTGTTAGTTTTAAAATAGTGATGGAAAAGGATAAACTGGATCTAAAAGTTGAAGTTCTAACTTTGGAGGAAGGCTAATTTTGATGGTAGTAGGCAAGAACTTTTGAAAGCCGATTGGGGGCAGATGCATGCAGGTAAAGGGACGGCTGGAAAATGGGAAGCCTTCAGAAATGAGATAACGAGAGTACAGAGACAGTATATTCCTGTTAGGGTGAAAGGAGAGGCTGGTAGGTGTAGGGAATGCTGGACGACTAGAGAAATTGATGTTTTGGTTAAGAAAAAGAGGAAACATATGCCAGGTATAGACAGGAGAGAGTGAGTGAATCCTTAAAGTATAAAGGCAATAGAAGTATACGTAAAAGGAAAATCAGGAAGGCAAAAAGGGGACATGAGATAGCTTTGGCAAATAGGGTTAAAGAGATTCCAAAGGATTTTTATAAATACATTAAGGACAAAAGGGTAACTACGGAGAGAACAGAGCCCCTGAAAGATCAGCAAGGCAGCCTATGTGTGTAGCCACAGTGATGGGGGAGTTACTAAACGAGTTTTTTGCATCAGTGTTTACTGTGGAGAAGGACATGTAAGATAAAGCATGTGGGAAAATAGATGGTGACATCTTGACAAATGTCCATATTACATAAGAGGAGATGCTGGTTGTCTTGAAACACAAGTGGTGGACCTTAGAACTCTCTTAGACCTTAGGACCTGAGAAAACGAATAGAAAGAACAAACAAGCAAAATAGGGTAATGCCTGCAACCACACTGGAATTTCTGATTTGAAAATATTATGAAATATTTTCTTTATTGGGCATCAACATTTCTCCAGAGCTCCTGATTGAGATAAAATGATACGAATGGAATCCTCACTTAGAATGAGAATTAAATCAAGTCAACTTGGGTGTAGTTCAATTGAATATATCAAATTGAATATAGTGAAAGGCAAATTTTGACTTGAACAACTAAGAGAATAAGATGAAAAACACTTAATGAGAATTAGTCACTGGTTAGGTACAGGCAAAGGGAGAACTGGAGGATCTTTTATGTCTATCCGTAACATTTTAATACTTCAATATTATTGAGAGAGGTAACCCATGACTGGGAAATTTGGCAAAACTCATCTCACTCATGGGCTAAAAGGGAAGTAGAGTGTAAAAATAAAAATGATCCGGGAACACCGGAAATCTGAAATGATATTCAGATATAAGTATCCACCCCCTGAGAGTCAGACACTGGAGTGTCCCAAATAGCTGTCTGGTCTCTCGAATAGTTAGTGTTGATACCCACCGGAAAAATACCCACCAGAACCATGATGTATATCATGGAGTTGTACCATGGAAGATAATCATAACGAAGATAGGATATTCAGATTGGTGTGGTAAAAGGACAAAGAGTTTGCAAGAGCAGCCATTGAGTCAAGTGCTGGATCAAGCCATTAGCCCAGACTTTGGGGATAATACGTTGGAAACAGAACTACATGTTTTCAGAGGACGAAACAAGATAAATAAGGAACAAAATATTTAACAAAAGCACCTCATTACTGAAAAGTTTGGATTTGATTTCTCTAAGTAAAAATATAAAAACTTAAGGGGAAAATAGGGGGCTTTTGACTAGAGAAAATATCAATCAGGACTCTGAACTAAAAGTACGCCAAATTAGTTAGTCCACCCAATAAGCATCGTGGAGCAGTTGGAGTATCATGTTCAAACTAACAAACTCAGCAAGCAGGACAGAAATGCCATGGATGAAGCTGTGGGGAATTATGTATCATGTATCATTCCTCATTGATAGGACGTGCCTGTGAAAATAAGAGTCAAATTTTTGAAAATGAGTCCTCATGAGTTTCTAATGACCATTTGGAAACATTGACTAAGGACAAAAACCACACTGTTTTCAGCTCAAAGGTTTGGTACTGACATATTCTGGAACAGATTATGAAAAGAAATATCTTAAATTGATGGGATTGGTACTTCCTTTTCCAATGATACCACATGTGATGACACCACTTCCAGAGAGCAGGGTTGAGAAGACCAGAGCTTGGGGGCGGGGGGGGGGGGGGGGGGGGGGGGGGCGGTAAACATGTGCAACATTATGAGATACTACCAGATGTATTGAATGTGGAGATTATATAATGGGACCTTCTCTGAAGGGTTGCAATACTGGAAGAAATCTCATAGACATAAATAATACCAGGGAGATAATGGAAGAAATCTTCAAGCCACCCATGTAGTTTACGTAAGGGAGATCAAATTCCTCACTCAGAAAACAATACCAGTTTGATCAAATCTGATTTGGCAAATAACCATTCCTCCATTTTGTTTTCCTCCTGACAGACCTTTGCTGACAGGAGAAAGAAAATTGGTGAGCATTTAGTTAAAGAGTCATAGAGATGTATAGAACAGAAACAGTCCAACTCGTCCATGCTGACCAGATATCCCAACACAATCTAGTCCCACCTGCCAACACCCAGCCCATATCCCCCCAGACCCTTCCTATTCATACACCCATCCAGATGCCTTTTAAATGTTGTTGTTATACCAGCCGCCACCACTTCCTCTGGTAGCCCATTTCACACACATACCACCCTCTGCGTGAATATGTTGCCCCCTCTGGCTCTCACCCTAGCCTGTGGCGTCTAGTTCTGGACTTCCCCACCCCAGGGAAAAGACCTTATCTATTTACCCTATCCATGCCCCTCATGGTTTTATAAACTTCTATAAGATCACCCCTCAGCCTCTGATGCTCCAGGGGTAAACAGCCCAAGCCTATTCAACCTCTCCCTCAAATCCTCCAACCCTAGCAACATCCTTATAAAACTTTTCTGAACCCTTTCAAGTTTCACAACATTTTTCCGATAGGAAGATCAGAATTGCATGCAATATTCCAAAACTGACCTAACCAATATCCTGTACAGCTGCAACATGACCTCCAAAGTCTGACCAATAAAGGAAAACATAACAAACACCTTCTTCCTTATCCTATCTACCTGTGACTCTACTTTCAAAGAGCTATGAACCTGCACTGCCAGGTTTCTTTGTTCACCAACACTCCCGAGGACCTTAGCATTAAGTGTATAAGTCCTGCTAAGATTTGCTGTGCCAAAATGCAGCACCTCGTATTTATCTAAATTAAACTCCATCTGCTACTCCTCAGCCCATTGGCTCAGCTGATCAAGATCCCATTGTAATTCAAGGTAACCTTCGCTGTCCACTACACCTCCAATTTCAGTGTCATCTGCAAACTTACTAACTATACCTCATAAGCTCACATCCAAATCATTTATATAAATGATGAAAAGTTGTGGACCCAGCACAGATCCTTGTGGCACTCCACTGGTCACAGGCCTCCAGTCGGAAAAACAACCCTCCACCACTACCCTGTTCCACCTTTGAGACAATTCTGTATCCAAATGGCTAGTTCTTCCTGAATTCCATGATATCTAATCTTGCTAACCAGTCTGCCATGTGGAACCTTGACAAACACCTTACTGAAGTCCATGTAAATCATGTTTAGATTAGATTAGATTAGACTTACAGTATGGAAACAGGCCCTTCGGCCCAACAAGTCCACACCGACCCGCCGAAGCGAAACCCACCCATACCCCTACATATACCCCTTACCTAACACTACGGGCAATTTAGCATGGCCAATTCACCTGACCCGCACATTTTTGGAGTGTGGGAGGAAACCGGAGCACCCGGAGGAAACCCACGCAGACACGGGGAGAACGTGCAAACTCCACACAGTCAGTCGCCTGAGTCGGGAATTGAACCCGGGTCTCAGGCGCTGTGAGGCAGCAGTGCTAACCACTGTGCCACCGTGCCGCCCGTTTACTGCTCTAACCTCATCAATCCTCTTTGTTACTTATTCAAAAAAATCAATCAAGTTTGTGAGACATGATTTCATACAGACAAAGCCATGTGGACTATCCTTAATCAACACTAGCCTTTCCAAATACATGTATATGCTGTACCTCAGGATTCCCTCCAATAATGTTAGGCTCACTGGTCTTTAGTTCCCTGGCTTGTCCTTACCAACTTTCTTAAATAGTAGCACCATGTTAGCCAACCTCTAGTCTTCCGGCAGCTCATCTATGACTAACGGTGATACAAATATCTCAGCAAGAGGCCCAGCAATCACTTCCCTAGCTTCCCACAGAGTTCTAGGTACACCTGATCAGGTCCTGGGGATTTATCCACCTTTATGAGTTTCAAGACATCCAGCACTTCCTCCTCTGTAATATGGACAGTTTTCAAGATGTCACCATCTATTTTCCTAAATTTTATACCACCCATGTCCTTTTCCACTGTAACATCATGAAATCAAAGCCTAGAACAATAATGAGGGTGAGTTGCAGAAATATGTGAAAGATTTGGTTGTGATAATCCATCACTCGTCTGCCCTATGAGAACATTTAGCTGAGCTATGGAAAGGGACAGATAAATCCCAGAAAGTGTTTAATCAGTTGGATTAGTTTAGATTCCCTAAAGTATGGAAACAGGCATTTGGCCCAACAAGTCCATACTAACCCTCTGAGGAGTCAGCCACCCCAGATCCATTCCCCTACCCTATATGTACCCCTGACTAATGCAACTAACACTATGGCACTAACACTAATACTATGGGCAGTTTAGTATGGCCAATTCACTTAACCTGCACATCTTTGGACTGCATAAGACAATCTCAGCATCCCAGGGATTAGTTTGGTAAACCTCCATTGCATTTCCTCCATGATGAGGAGGCCAAAACTGCACACAATACTCCACATGTGCTCTGACATTCTATACAATTGTCACAATAACTCTACCCCAAACATAAAGTCTCCTTGTGTTGAAGGCCAACATAGTGTTTGCTTTCCTAATTGTTTGCTGCAGATGCAGTAATTCATGAACAATGATACCCTGGGGTTGCTTTGGACAACAATACTCCCACCTCTCAACATTTCAGAAATTTTCTGTCATACATTTTCTCAACCAAAGTAGATTATTTTGCACTCATTTACATTATATTCCATCTATCATATTCCTGTCCATTCATTTAGCCCATCCAAATCTCTTTGCATCTTCTTTGTTTAAAATTATTTTGAAATATTACATTTAGTCTCCATATCCAAATCATTTATATATACTGTGATCAGCTATGGCCCCAACAGTGATACTTATGGTATCCTACTAGTAACATCCTGTCATTCCAAGAATGACATATTTATTCCTGTTCTCTGTTTTTGTCTATGAACCAATTCTTAATCTACACCAATACATTACATCCAATCCTATGTTCTCTAATTTTATTTATTAACCTTTGTGAGACTTTATCAAAAACCTTCTGGAAATCCAATCATATCAGATTTGAAATGTTAACTCTACTTCTTTCCACAGGTGCTGCCAGAACTGGTGAGTTTCTCCAGCATTCACTTCATTTACTTCAGATTTATAGCATCAGCAATATTTTGCTTTAGTTAGAGCATTATTAAACATGATTTGCAGTCTCCTAACAAAAAGCTGTATTGAATTATGCTACAAAATATTTGTGTAATTATAGAATTTTGAATGACTACTGTTCAGTTTAGATCCTGAGACACATATTTTAGAAATTTGAAAGATTATACACTGGACAGGCTATACCTCTCATAATAAAACAAAAATAAAATTAACTGGGTTAAAAGGCAAAAATTAGTACAGATAAGGATTAATTTTTGTTGGATTAATTAGCAATGCAGTGTTGAATGGGGTGGCACAGTGGCTAGCACTGCTATTTCACAGCACCAGGGATCCAGGTTCAATTCCAGCCTCAGGTGACTATCAGTGTGAAGTTGGCACATTTTCTCTGTGGGTTTCTAGAGTGCTCTGGTTTCCTCCCACAATCCAAAGATGTGCAGGTTAGGTGATGTGGCCATGCTAAATTGTCCATAGCGTTCAGGGATGTATAGGTTGGATGCATGAGTCAAGGTAAATGTAGGGGAATGGGTTTAGGTGGGATACTCTTTGGATGGTTGATGTGGACTTGGGCTGAAGGGCCTGTTACTACACAGTAGGAATTCTAATTCAACCCAATTGCATACAATTAATCAATTTCATAATGATTCATTACACATATACAAAGATAATAAATGCAAACCTTTTATCCCTCTGAAGCCTCTTGGGCCAATGTGACCTACTGGTCCCATAGTTCCTTTCATGCCAGGCAAGCCGGGCTTTCCTGCCAGAAAAAAAAACATAAATGTCAGTTTGTTCAATCAAGAAACAAATAATGTCAGCTTTAAAAGTACATCTCTGCGTCCATTTCTCGCACTATGAAGATTCCTATAGTCTAAACCCTCTCATTTCACTTTAATTATATAAAACTCCAATGGACAAAACCTATACATTTACTCTCATTGTTTGCAATCCAAACAAGTTAAATATTTCCCATACAGAATCACAGAAGTATTACGGCACAGAAGATCATTCAGCTTGCGTCTGCAAAAGTGCTTCATGATTTATGCCATTTTCCTGCTTTTTCCTCTACCCTTGCACATTATTTCTAAGCTAAGAATCATCTAGGGTGCTTGTGAATGCCTCAATTGAATTGCATCCACCCACTTCCAGACAATGCATTCCAGACCTGAATCACTCACTGTGTGAAAAAGAGTTTTCTCAGATTATATATGATTCATTTCTAGATTACTTTAAGTCTGGACCTATGCATTCTTCATCCTATTAAGAGCAGGAACAATTTATCCATATCCACACTATCAGCACTGTATCATGATTTGGAAAACTTCTATCAGACTACCTCTTGGTTTTCTTCTTTACTAGAATAGTCTGAACCTCTCCAATCTATTTTCACAACTGAAGTTTCTTGTTTTAGAACCAATCTTAGAAACCGCTTCTGCACCTCTCCAATGTGCTCATATTCTTCCCATAGTGTGACACCCAGAAATGTATGTAATACTCCAGTTGTGATGTAATAAATGTCTTATACAAGCTCAGCATAACCTTGTTCTTACACTCTGTGCCCCTATTAATAAAGCTGATGGTACTGTACACCTTATAAACTGCTCTCTTCACCTTCAATAACTTGGACAGATACACCCAGGCCCCAGTATTCTTGTACCCTTTTAGATTTGTTCACTGTTTTGCATTTTCTGTCTGTGTTTTTCCTACCAAAGTGCATCACCTCATACTTCTATTCTATTCCCATTGCAGTGAATTCCAATTGATCACAATGTTTTGAACTATATATAACTCAAATGATAAAAATCAATCTTTAGGGGTTCTAATCTTATGTCACTGAATCCCTTAAATTTTCATAATACAGAATTCCTGGGAAAGCACAATACTGTTTTTTTTTAAATTATCTCATGGGATGTCAGCACTGCTGATTGAGCCAATGTTGGTTAATTATCTCTAGTTGGAATTAGGTGTTGGCAGTGAACTGCTGCTTTGAACTGTCACAATTAATCTGCTTTTGGCACACCTACAGAATGTTTACAAAAGTAGTTCCCGAATTTAGATCCAGTGACAATGAAGGAATAGCATTGCAGCTTAAAATCATAATGCTGTGTGGTTTGCAGGGATTTCAGGGAGGAAGAGTGTAGTGTTTAAAAAGCATAGCCAGTCAGTCAGCATCTGAGGAGCAGGAGAGTTAACATTTCGAGCATCAGCCCTTCATTCTTGGTACTTGGATGCTGCCTGACTGGCTTTTCCAGTACTACACTCTTCAACTCTGATCTCCAGCATCTGCAGTCCTCAGTTTCTCCCAGGGACTTGAGAGACAGGAAGTGAGTTATTTGCTGCAGAATTCCCAGCCTCTGATCTCTACTTGCAGCTACTGTATTTAAATGGCTGATGTAGTTCAATTTCTAGCCGATAGTAAACCCTGGATGTTGATGCTGGAGTAGTTCAGCAATGGGAATGCCTTTGAGCAAGAGAAGATGGTTAGATTTATCTGCTGGAGATTATCATTGACTGGCATATGTGAGGTGCAAATGCTACTTGATACTTAACAGACCTAGCCTTTATATTGTCTAGGTCTTGATGCAGAAGCAAATGAACTGTTTCAGTATTTCAGTGGAATAAATGGCACTGAACATTCCACAATTATCAGTGAACATTCCTACTTCTGATGTTATGATGAACGAAAGATCATCAATGAAGAAACTAAAGATGGCTCGGTCTATGATGTGCTGATGAACTCCTGCATCAGTGGCCTGGGAGTGGGGTGATTAGTTGCCAACAATCATCACTGTTTTGCTTTACGTTGTGAATAGATTTCCCCTTAATGGCACACTCAATCAACTGGTTCCTTGATGTCAAGACTTTTACTTTACCTCAGGTAAATCCAAGTGTTGTAGCTGTACTGGAATAGCTTGGCCAGAAGTACTTGTAGTTTGGGAATACAAGTGTCCAGTACTACTGCTGGGATTTTTAAAAAATATTTATTCTTTTATAAGATGTGGTGTCAGTGGCAATGCTAGTATTTATTGTCCATCTAGTAAATGCCTTGAAATGACTTGCTTGCTTAGCCATTTCAGTGGGCAGTTAAGAAACAACTACATTACTGAATGAATGGAGTCACATGTAGGCTCTACTGGTCAAAGATTGAAGATTTCCTTCCCTAAAGAATATTAATAAACCAGATGTATATATGATAGGTTCATGGCCACCATTACTGACAGTAGAATTTTTCAACAGAATTTAAATTCCTTCAATTACATTTGGTAGGCTTTAAATTCATGCCACAGAATATTATCCTTGGCTTTTGGTTTACTAGTTCATCAACACCTTAACTATGCAACTATCTAGCTACCCATGTTGTCAGAGCTCACATCCTGTCTTATATCTAGCACCTTCAACCACTCTTTCATATCATTGTCATGTTATGATGGTGTAAATATGAACAATCAAATTTTAATTTGCATCAGCTGATTTGCTAATCCAAGCAATAATTGAGATAAACTTAACAGCATGCTCTATATGAAGAGCAAGACAAAAAAACGTAAGGAATATACACAAAATAAATTGAGTTTTGGGCTTCAAGTGATTTCAATCAATCTCACTTTGGTTACCTCACAGGGATTTGTTCAATCGGGAGAGATTCTAATCTATATGATGCTTGACAGTTTATTTTTGCTGTTCTCTGCAGTAGTTTGATACAACCTCAGTGTATTGATCATTGATCCAAAAGCTTCATTGTCATTTTAACTGGTACCAGCTTTTTATGTCCAGGTTACCTTTTCAAAAACAAAACCTGATTTCAATTCTTAAACTATCTTGATTGGATTTAGTCACACATTCTCTAGATTATTAATTGAAGCCTCTAGGTTACTAGTCTGGCAATGTAATCATACATATTACAATATGCAATATATTACTATACATTTCACATTTCGCAGAAGAAAAGGAAAACAGATAAAATTTTGCAAATTAGGGTTGGGTCGACATCTATACATAATCCTGCATGTGCAGTTGAGGATGATGCATCAGGTTTTGGTCTCATAACAGCCACAAAATTATTTTCTGGAGAATAGAATTTAGCTCTTCTTTTGCTTGGCCCCTTGATATCAAACAAGTTTGGGATATACTTATGAGTATATCTTTTGTTATACTGTCCAAAGTCTGCCTGATTGACCCAGTGGGATTGATATTTTCTGAGGGTAGACATAAAGTGGGTCTTGCAGCATCGAAAGCATATGGCAGTTGATTACAGAGTTGCTTGCCTTTTCCAATTTGCTCTTTGCCATTTGATTGGAGGCCATAAAACTTTTTGAAAGTATTTTTATCAACTCCAACTGAAATTAAAGCCTTCCTTAGATCCTGACTTCCAATTTTTCATTAAGGTGAGTCACAGACACACACCAATCAACCCCACTGCCCCGTGGTTGAACATTTCAACTCCCCCTCCCACTCTGCGAAGGACATGCAGGTCCTGGGTCTCCTCCATCGACATTCCCTTACTACCCGACACCTGGGGAAAGAACACCCCATCTTCCGCCTCAGGACCCTTCAACCACATGGCATCATCAGTTTCCTCATTGCCCCTCCCCACCTTACCCCAGTTCCAACCTTCCAGCTCAGCATCATCCTCATGACCTGCCCCATTTGTCAATCTTCCTTCCCACCTATCCGCTCTACCCTCCTCTCTGAGCTATCACCTTCACCCCCATCTCCATCCACCTACTGCACTTTCAACTACTTTCCCCCAGCCCCAACTCACTCCCATTTATCTCTCCACCCCTGAGACTCCCAGCTTCATTCCTGATGAAAGGCTTTTGCCTGAAATGTCGGTTTTCCTTGTCCTCAGATGTTGCCTGACTGCTATGCTTTTCCAGCACCACTTTAATCTTGACTCTGATCTCCAGCATCTGCAGTATTCACTTTTGCCTATGTCTTGTGGCAGACAGAATGGGGTGTTGGCAATTGCCAGGGGTGGTTGAGTCAGGCAGCATCCACTGAGCAAGAGAATTGATGTTTCAGATATAAGCTCTTCTCCCAGGAGCGGTTGAATGGCAAGTGGTGCAGTTGGTAAGGTGGCAGATTGATCAGGCATGATTTAAAAAGGTGGTAGGGAGGGCGTTAGGTGATAGGATCAGGTGAGATTGGGCTCAGATGGTGTTGGTGGAGTGTAAATCTAAGATTGGGATGTCCAGTTGTTAGGTCAAGGGGTGTTGAGTACGGAGGAGTTGTCAGTACTGAGTTAGGAGGAGATTAGTTTTAGATAAAGCAGATTTTAATATTTCAAAGGTTGCCTGGGTAATTATTTAGGTAACTGTATTGGAAAACTCCAATGTTTCCAGTTATAATTCAGACTTGAGATGTTTTCAGATGGTTCCAGTCACCAGGTAATTGGTCTTTGGAAGTTTAAACTTGCCAGGCAATTGCATGTGTAATCATGTGTGTTAGGACCTCCACATGGTTCAGCATCTCCAATCCACACTGCTAAAATGACTATCTCCCTTTTGGAAGATGTGGGACTCCAGGTTTTCTTTACTTGATACAAAGCAGTTCAGTTTTGCACATAGTAGTTCAGTTATATAAGGCTGGTTACCGTTATAAGCTTATAGTTAATAATGAGGCTCTTCCAAAACACCTTTGCCTGCTATTCAACAACTTGCAGCTCCAAGAAGAATTTTACAAGTGTACCTGGTGGTCCTGAGTTTCCTCTATCCCCTTTAGGACCTAGGTCCCCTTTTGGCCCTTTGCAGTGCATGCAGACACAGTATGATGGGACCATATCTGTGCTGAAAGGATACTCTTGGTCTGGAAGGGGGCACAAGTTGTATTCAACAGATGAATCAGGAAGTTCACGGTTCAGTGGTTGCACGGTTTCATTTTGAGGGGTACCTTCTGCAATCACGAGCAGAGCCAGCACCGCAATTACATTCAGCATTCTTACTTCCACTCCAAAAGCTGTGGAAAGAGGAACATTAAAATTAAGAAAAACTTATTTATCCCATAAATTATGAAGCATCAATCCATTTCATGTTACAAAATACACTGTACAGATTTCTTCCCAGGAAAGATTATCACTTGCAAGGTGACATGCTACTTCCTTTTGTGAGGGAAGATAATTAAAATGGCTTCTTCCTCTGTTGTCCATTTAATATTTTTGGTAGACCAACATCTACCATGCATGATGAATTCCATTCATGTATGTTGTAATAGTTGTTCAACAGAATGACATTGTGATTTCATGTGCAAATTTGCCAGTAAGTTTATGAACAGGTATGGTTATATTTTCCGAAGCAAACCTTAGCAAAGTTTGGGACTTTCACCAGGAGAAGTAAATCGGCACTCACTTTTTTACAATACTTTATCAAAACACATTTAGCATTTTATACAATAGCTACTTCTGAAATGTGATAACAGTTTTTATATAGACGAATACTGCACAATGCTGGTCACAGAGATTGCCAATGAGATAATTGACCATTTGGTTGGATTTAGATGGTACAACATAAGGGACCTCCATCTGAAAGAACATGCCTCTGACAATGTAGCACTCTACAGTACTGAAATGAATAGACAGAGTAGAATGTAAACTTCTGTCTCAGAAGTACGAACACTAATGACAGAGGCAAGAGCTGCAGAACAAAGATAACAAAGAACTGACTAATCTTCTATCCTGTCCAATCCATAGTGGTTCAAATGTAATTTTATCAACTGAGGGAAAGGAAACATATGCATTTGACTAATTCTATTGTAACATTTCTTCATTGTCCATTCACTAATACCAGTAGAAATACACAACAGAATGCAATTCCAATGCTGCTAAAAATAAAAAGCGGAACACGTGTTCTACTGAGTTTAAATTTAAGAATCGCTCTTGGTTATTCTTGTGAATTCTTTAGCTTGGGTTTGTTATCTGAAGAATAGAAAATCTGCTCAATCACTAACTACATTCCTTATTTCTTCTGAAATTCTCTCTGATATTCCCCCCTCTCTTCCAAGTACACCAATCATCTAAGTGTTTAATAATTGATGTTAAGGTATAGATAGTGAATGTCATCAGGTTATTCATTGTAGAGCTGCATAATTGGTGACATTTTAGTCCAACTGTGATATATTAGACAAGCAATCAAATTTTTGTCCAGTTGGTGGGCAAATTTCAGTTCATTAGATGACAACTTGGTCTATTTGGTCAAATCCTTGTTCAGCAGGATTTACAGATGGTGAAATCTCAGTCCAGTGAGGGCCATACTGGTTCAGCAAGTCAAATTCTGGTGAGCTAATACATCTCATTTGATTGTACTAAGCAAATAATCTTTATTCTTTAATGTACAGATGTTTAATTTAAAACTTAACAGAAATACAACTATGCAATGGATGCTAAAGTTTTAACTACTTTTTTCAAGTCCTGATGGTGTCATGCTTTCTTAAATTTCCTATTGTATGACTTGCTCTTTGGAAAGACAAAAATTTATCAATTTTACTGACTCAGTAAACTGTAGAGGTTATTATTATTGGCAAAAGTTCTGCATTTTAATTAATTTCATAATTTTGCTGAGAATAATTACAGAAAACAATATTACACATAAATCTGTTCCTTGTTGATGGTTCAAAATAAAAATCATTGATTTATGATAATCTTGGGTAGAGACCTGAGACCTGAAATAGCATATAAATCATGCTGTAGGATTTATGTAAAGCAATCTATTTAAGTGCAGATATCAAATTAAATTACTTATATTCCATGTCAATCATAATCATGTTTAGATATTAATTTTCTCTCTTATTGTCATGTCCAACAAACAGCATTAGCATGAAGAATGCAGTATAACTCTTAAACTCAACATTCCTTATTCTGTAGATGTTTTTCTTAATCTGAAGCATCCTCACCTGTTGAGGTGTAGATTCCCGAACTTGAAGTTTCTGCTGGATCTAAGATAACAGTTCCTACAGTGCTTGGTTTTATAGACCCTTTCTCTCGGGTGAACACTACAAATTAGTTATTGTTTCCAATTTACATTATTCAGCATGACCTAGATTTGACAATAAGATAGAATGAGGGTATTTTGTGGATTTTTTTGAGGAAGTAGGATAATACTTTATAATCATATTCATTGGGTTCATATTTCCATTATTACTCCATATTCCTTTGCCTGAAGCTGCAGAAGATAATGTGACAAATAAAATATTTGATATGGTTATTTGTTCTGTTTGGTAAATACACAGGGGGTTAGATTACCCACTATTAAGCTTTGCACAAACCACTTTCTGGTCATAGCCTGACAAAATACAATTTGCCCACAGGGGATCCTGTCACCCACTTTCAGCAGTTCAAGTATTGATGGAATCACATACAGATATAGAATTGGAAATTGCCTCATGTAAGAATTTGATTGTTTTAAGTAAGCATGTCCTCCATGACATTATTCCTTGCTGCGATTTAACATAAACACAGTCCTGAATCAATGAACAGGAACCTCACACATGACAGCAATTTGTCACATAACACTATCTAAGGTGGGGGAGATGTGGAAGCATGTCATATGTGGCAGGAGAACACTCTTGGAGACTACTTTACACAAACTCCAGTGCTTAGGTCTGACTACATTTGCAGTATAGTCACGGGCATGTAGCATGCATTGCACATTACAAAGAGAAAGAAGAACAAAGCCTCATGAACAAGGGCAGTAGATCAATATACCTTGTTGCAAATCCAGCTACACTTGCTGAATGTGTACTGTACATGGATCTAATGCAAATTAATAGATTGATCTTGCTTAAAAACAGAAAAATCTGAAAATACTCAGCAGCTTTGGCCCAGTACCTTTGAAGAATCAAACAGAATATTTCAAGTCATTAACCCTTGAATAAAAATGGAAATAATTTCTTCATAATTCACCATTATTATTTCACTTGTCCAATTTCTTCCCAACTCAATCTGTAAGTCTTTTGAAGCCCTCTGCCACTTTTACAGTTTTCAGTTTCTGGGTTTTAATCATCTTCTGATGTTTAATCCCTCCTGACTTCCATCCCCCAACAGGACAGTTTGGAAGCTTCTTTCTTCTTCTTTGAATGGAGGTGCTCTGGATGTACCCTTCTCTGCCTAGTTAAAATTGTTCTCACATGAAATTAATTCCTTTCATTGTATTCACTTCCTCAAAATAAAAGGTCTTGCTCTGAAAACCCATATGGGTCGGAGTTATGTCTGGCTTTTTTGTGGGATTTAGTAGTTCCAGTTCTACTTAGGTCCTTCTGCTCATATTTTTGCAGTAGATTTTAAACCCTCTTGGTGTTATTTCCTTCTCTCACCCTGAATTGGAAAATGTAATCAACTTTGCTTCCAATCTTCACCTTTACCTCACCTTCCAATGTTCTAAACCTGACTGAACCACTCCCCCACCCATTCTCAATTTCTGGCAATCACCAATGTTCGCTGTAAATTTAGTAATTCTCACATCTATTGTGGCACTCTTAATAATGAACACATGCTGAAGCTGAGCAATTTGATGTACTTTGGCATGCTTCTCTCGGCATGTTACACTGCCAGAGAATAGAGTTCAGTAAGATGGAGACAGGGAGCTTTAAACCAATAGGTAACATGCTATGATGTGGAAATGACATCATGAATATTTCCCTGAAAGGTATATCACATATCTGCTATGAGACATAACATAATTCATACATCAGATAGAATCCCTACAGTGTTGAAACAGGCCCTTTGGCCCAGCAAGTCAACACCGACTCTCCAAAGAGTATCCTACCCAGACCCATTCCCCTATATTTACCCCTGACTAATGCAACTAACCTACATATCCCTGAACACTATGGGAAATTTAGCATGGCCAATTCACCTAACCTGCACATCTTTGAATTGTGGGAGGAAACCGGAACACCCAGAGGAAACCCACGCAGACATGGGGAGAATATGTAAACTCCATGCAGACAGTTGCCAAAGCTGGAATTGAACCCAGCTTCCTAGCTCTGTGAGGCAGTAGTGCTAACCGTTGAGCCATTGTGCCACAGTTTTGGCCTCCTTACTTGAGAAATTATATACTGGCACTAGAGGGGTGCAGAGGAGGTTCACCAGGTTGATTCCGGATTTGAGGGGGTTGGCTATGAAGAGAGACTCAGTAGATTGGGATTATATTCATTGGAATTCAGAAGAACGTGGGGGGATCCGAAAGAAAATTTAATTATGAAGGGAATAGATAAGATAGAAGTAGAGAGGATGTTTCTCCTGGCAGGTGAAACTAGGACTGAAGGGCATAGCCTCAAGACTAGAGGGAGCAGATTTCGGACTGAATTGAGAAGGAAATTCCTCACCCAGAGTGTTGTGAATCCATGGAATTCCTTGCTCAGTGAAGTAGTTGACACTACTTCAGTAAACGTTTTTATAGCTAAGATAGATAATCTTAGGGATATGGTGAGAGCATGGGTAAGTGGAGCTGAGTCAACGAAAAAATCAGCCATGATCCTTATGAATGAGGAACAGGCTCGATGGACCAGATAGCCCACTTCTGCTCCTATTTCCTTGTTCTTTTTTTCGGGGTCAGTTAGTAGTAATTTAGTTGCTTCCATTTCTTTATACCCCTAAAAGGCTTAAGAAAGCAGTTGCTCTGTTATGATCTTTATGGAAAACAAAGGAAACAGACACATAATGTGCCAGTTGCTCATTGTAAACTGTGGTAAATGAACAGACCAATCAGCAACTGGATACAACTCAGGAGCAGGAATTCTCTCGGAGTTTCTCCTAATCTACTACGTTAGACCAGCTGTGTCTCTTTCAGCTACTGGAGGCTAGGTGTTGGCGCTGACTGGGTTGGAAAAACTGTCATTCTGAACTTTTTATTTCTTTATCATTCTAATTTATTTTTCTGGTCTGTAATTTTTTTCTTTACTTTTCTAGCTTTTTTCCCCTAAGAATTTGATTTTAAGAAGCTACACCTTTGTACCTAAGATGGCACGGTAATGTGGCGACTTGTAATCTTTTTACTGTACTGACTTGAGCACATGTGGCAATAAAGCTAGTTCAATTCAGTTCAGATGTAGTATTTAATTGCCGGTGTGGTGACAGATAAATTCAGCACAGACTGGCAATCTTACCTGGGTCCTTTTTGGTCAGTACAATTCAGTCACTTGCTCGACAAAGTTACTGTACTTCCAGGAAGCTGTGAGATATTCTATCGAAAACAAATTCCTAAATTTCTAATACTCTGCTTTATTTTAAATCAGACAGCAGCAAAAGAGCCAACATTTGGATGTTGCCAAGTTGCATGTCATGTGAGGTGGCTGGCAGCCCGACTGTAATCCATTTAATTTAATCATTTTCCAACCCTCCTTCCAAGTAATTATATTTACATTGAAATGGTGGTCCAGTTCACAGCACTCAGACAACAGCCTCTCCGATTGTGATTAAATGGCTTTCTTCCAGCCTTATCAAGACACAGATATTACATTCATTGCTGGTAGTACGTGGAGCCAACACTGATCCTGGAAACAGATAATGCTCATGTTCAGGTGGTCTTTCATAGCCAGAGTGAGATTGAAAAGACATTAAAACCCAAGCAGATAACCCAATTCGAGGTATTATCTTATATGTCAAGGGAACAGGCTCAGAAAAGGGTTTAAGCCATAAGCCATGACCATAGCCACAAGAACATGGAGTGAAGCATGACACAGGTTGGTGGTGGGAAGACGTGCAGGAGTTTGTTTAATGGATCAACCACATGGAGATCAGCTGTAGTACACGAGGTTTAACTCAGCAAGTGGAGTTCTAGTCATATACTTTTGCTTAAGGCCGTAAGAAATAGGAACTAGAGTAGGCCAACTGGACCCCCCAAGCCCACTCCGCCATTCAACAGGATCACGGCTGATCTGACATTCCTCACATCTACCTCCTTGCATTTTCTCTGTAACCCTTGATTTTCCAAATGATCAAGAATCTATCTCAGCCTTAAATATACACAAGGATCCTGCCCCACCCCAGCCCTCTGTGGCAAGGAATTCCAAAGACACTCAACCCGCTAAATGAAAAAGTTCCTTCTCATGTCAGTTTCAAGTTGGTGCCCTCTGGTCCTAGACTCTCCCATGAGAAGAATGCTCTCTTAGTATATACCCTGTCAAGTCCCTTAAGAATTCTATATGTTTCAATGAGATGATCTCTCAATTTTCTAAACTCCAATGAGTAGAGTCCTAACCTTATTAATAAGACAATCCCACCATAACATGAATCAACTTCTCTGAACTACCTCTGATGAAATTATATTTCCTTAAATAAGTGTACCAAAATTGCTCAAAGTACTCCAGATGTGATCTAACCAGCAGTAAGACTTCCCTTTTCTATATTTCAAGCCCCTTGAAATAGGTGCCAACATTCCATTAGTCTTCCCAATTACCTGCTGTTCCTGAGTGCGAGCTGTGTTTCCTGCAAAAGTACCCCCAAGTCCCTTTGCGTTGCAGCCTTCTGTGCTTTCTCACCATTTAAATAATATACTGATCATTTGTTCGACTTTCAAAAATTAACAAATTCATATTTTCCCACATTATAATCTATTATAAACCAACTTTATGCCCATTTACTTAACCTATCAATACCTTTCCGTAAACTGTTCTGAGGAAGCGTGACTGAACCCAAAAAGTTAACTCTGATTTCTCTCCACAGGTGCTGCCAGACATGCAGAGCTTTTCTAGCAACTTCTGTTTTTGATTCTGATTTATATAATCTGTAGCTGTTTTAGTTTTTCTCTATAAACGTTTGAATCCTTCCCGCAACCTGCCTTTCCAAGTATTTTTGTGTTGTCTGTAAATTTGGCTACAGTACAATCACTTCCTTCCTCTAGAACATTAGTACTTCTTGTAAACAATTGGAATCCCAGTATGATTGCTGCGGAACCTAACTGGTCACAGGTTGCCAATCTGAAAAAGAACCCCTTATCCCCACATGCTATTTTCTGCCGGTGAGTTAATTCCCTCTACAAATCGGTACACTACCTCCGATACTGTGGGCTTCTATCTTATGCCTTAACCATTTGTGAGGTACCTTGTTGAATGCCTTCTAAGTCAAAACACAACACATCTTCTGGTTTCCCACTATCTACTCTAGTTGAGACCTTTTTGAAAAAGTTTAGTAAATTAGTCAGGCACAATTTCCCTTCCATGAAGCCATACTGACTCTGCTCAATTAGACTGTGATTTTCCAAAGATTTTGCTATTACTTCCTTAACAATTGATTTCAATATTTTTCCAACAATACATGTTGGGTTAATTGGCCCATAGTTACTCACTTTTTGCCTCCCTCCCTTTTTGGATAGAAGTATCACATTGGCAGTTTTCTAATCCTCTAAAACTCAATAGAATTTGCAAAATTATAACAAATGCACCCACTATCTCTATAGCTATCTCCTATATGATCCTCGGTTGCATGCTGTCAGAGCCAGAGCTCTTATCTACATTTAGACCCATTGATTTGTCTAATATTTCTTTAGTGACAGTGATGGTACTCAATTTCTCCCCATGTTCTTTAGTTTAGTGGGATATTCGAAGTACTTTTCACCATAAAGACTGATGCAAAATATCTGCTTAGTTCTAAGATCACATTCCCTCAGTATGGACAGCTTTCACTGAAGCAAAGGTTGTGGCTACGGAAGTGTGAAATAAAAACTGAGTCCTGGAAATACTCAGCAGGTCAGTCATCATCTGTGGAGATGAGGATCATCTCTTAATGCAAATGAGTCATATTTGATTCAAATTGATAACACTGCTTCTTTCTCCACATCTGTTGCCAGATATGTTGAATCGAACACAAGATTTTTCTTGTAAGTCTTTCTTGTATCTAGCACGCAGTCAATTCATGATGCCCATGGAGTGAATCAAATATAACCATGCAAATGAATCGCAACAAAGTCAAGTGTGATATCTTAGAATACATAATTGCAATATGTATGATTGTTCTCATGTTAATTAGAAACTATTTATATCAAGTAATTTTAATTAACAGTGTATTCAGACTTCAACTAAAATGATAGCCATTTGTCAGGTTATTTAGCTGATATTGCACTTTTGAAGAAATTGAAGAGTAGCAAACGTGGTGTAGAACCGAAAGACTGGTCTGGAGTACTAACTGGAGATTAATAGTATGTAAGACTTTCTTAGCAAATTTACTTAAGTCAATAATGATAAGCAGATGTCCTTTGATAGCATTTTTCATGAGTTTTTGATGATTGAAAGATGATTGGAAGTAGTTGTGCTAGATTTTCCCTTATATAAATAGCAATCTTTCTCATTCTGCATAGATTCCTCTGAAACTTGACTCCAATTGAATTGGGAGTCAACTAATGTGGCTGGACAGATTCACATTCAGGACTCAACTGTCTTCACTGTTTCCAATGAATTAGGCACTTCTTAATGTCATGTCGAATGAACCGAATTGACTGGGTAGTCACTGAGTTTCATCATAATTGATTTTCATGGATCTTTCTCTTTTTATGGGTTGCGTGTCTGTCTTTCATCATATTATTTTCAATTAAATGCAGTAAGTTATAGATCTTTGTTTTGATTCATGATCAATATGTCATGATCAATCAATTTCAAGCTGCTTGATTTGATTTAGTTTGACTTAGTTATCACAATGGTAGTACCATCCTACATGAATGAAAGGTTCATTCATGGTTGCTGAGGCTGCAGGTTGGACTGGGGATGTTCAATAATTAGATTTTTCTTCAGATTAAAATAGGCATTGAAAACTACCAGGACTGACAATCTACCACTACACTGGCATCTCCACTGCTGCTGCCACATTCTAGGATGGCTTAATCTGTACAGATAAGCTCATGCCAGACCCAAGGCATTTCTTCAAACTATACTTATTAATTTAATTATTACAATTTACTTACAGCAGTCATTTGTGCCCCAAGGTGCTCCAATCCAATCTCTTATAATACTCCTGAGGTATAGGTACATCAGGGCATTGTTCAGAGGCTCACCTGAAGATTCCCTATCTCTATATAAGGAGTGTCAAAAATGTATCTTTTGGATGAGACATTGAAGCAGATACATTGGATGGAAAGAAAGAGAAAGCACTTTTAATGATCAGAGGTTATTCCAAAGACCTTTATAATCAATGAAGTACTTTTGAAATGATATAATGTGGAAAACAATTTACACACAAGCTCCCATGAACAACCTCATATGACTATAAATCTGTTTTGTTTAATAATGCTAAATGAGGCATAAATATCAGCCAGGACAACAAGAATGACTTTCTTGGTGTTCTTCAAAGTAGAACAATGGGATATTTTATGTCCACCCAAGAAAGCAGTTAAAGCTTTGGTTTTTCTGCCATATTTGAAAGATGATACCAAGGTTATCTTTGTGAGGCAAAGTCCTCAGAGGGAGTGAGAATATAAAAAATAGTCACGGATAATCCAATCTGCACATGTGAGGCTGCAAACGTGAAATCACATCAAATGAAACTGTCTTCAGCTTCTGAACTGAGGAGACATGCACTGAGGACATCTGTATAACTAGCCCTGAGAATACAACAACATACCCAATGAACTGGCTATAAAAGCCACGAGGAGGTTGAACAGTTCATCAACTTTACCAACACCTTCCATCCCGACGTCAAATTCACCTGGAACCAAACTAAAGGAGTTGCCATGGGCACCCGCATGGGCCCCAGCTATGCCTGTCTCCTTGTAGGATATGTGGAACAGTCCATCTTCCGCAACTACACTGGCACCACTCCCCACCTTTTCCTCCGCTGCATCGATGACTGTATCGGCGCTGCCTCGTGCTCCCATGAGGAGGTTGAACAGTTCAACTTTACCAACACCTTCCATCCCGACCTCAAATTCACCTGGACTATCTCAGACTCCTCCCTCCCTTTCCTAGACCTATCCATTTCTATCTCGGGCGACCGAATCAACACAGACATCTACTATAAACCGACTGACTCCCACAGCTACCTGGACTACACCTCCTCCCACCCTGCCCCCTGTAAAAACACCATCCCATATTCCCAATTCCTTCGTCTCTGCCGCATCTGCTTCCAGGAGGACCAGTTCCAATACCGTACGGCCCAGATGGCCTCCTTCTTCAAAGACCGCAGATTCCCCCCAGATGTGATCGACGATGCCCTCCACCGCATCTCCTCCACTTCCTGCTCCTCCGCCCTTGAGCCCCGCCCCTCCAACCGCCACCAAGACAGAACCCCACTGGTTCTCACCTACCACCCCACCAACCTCCGTATACAGCATATCATCCGCCGTCATTTCCGCCACCTCCAAACGGACCCCACCACCAGGGATATATTTCCCTCCCCTCCCCTATCAGCGTTCCGCAAAGACCACTCCCTTTGTGACTCCCTCGTCAGGTCCACACCCCCCACCAACCCAACCTCCACTCCCGGCGCCTTCTCCTGCAACCGCAGGAAATGCAAAATTTGCGCCCACACCTCCTCCCTTACTTCTCTTCAAGGCCCCAAGGGATCCTTCCATATCCGCCACAAATTCACCTGCACCTCCACACACATCATCTATTGCATCCGCTGCACCCGATGTGGCCTCCTCTATATTGGGGAGACAGGCCGCCTACTTGCGGAACGCTTCAGGGAACACCTCTGGGACGCCCGGACCAACCAACCCAACCACCCCTTGGCTCAACACTTTAACTCTCCCTCCCACTCCACCGAGGACATGCAGGTCCTTGGACTCCTCCATTGCCAGAACATAACAACACGACGGTTGGAGGAAGAGCGCCTCATCTTCCACCTGGGAACCCTCCAACCACAAGGGATGAACTCAGATTTCTCCAGTTTCCTCATTTCTCCTCCCCCCACCTTGTCTCAGTCAATTCCCTTGAACTCAGCACCACCCTCCTAACCTGCAATCTTCTTCCTGACCTCTCCGCCCCCACCCCACTCCAGCCTATCACCCTCATCTTGACCTCCTTCCACCTATCACATCGCCATCGCCCCTCCCCCAAGTCCCTCCTCCCTACCTTTTATCTTAGCCTGCCTGGCACAGTCTCCTCATTCCTGATGAAGGGCTCTGGCCCGAAACGTCGAATTTCCTGTTCCTTGGATGCTCCTGATCTGCTGTGCTTTAACCAGCAACACATTTTCAGCTCTGATCTCCAGCATCTGCAGACCTCACTTTTTACTTATAAAAGCATAACACAGGTATTTGGGTTTAAAGGAATTTACATAGATTGGTGAAACACGTGAACTGATACTCCTCGAGCAGTGCCGGAACCAGTGTCATTTAGTATTTACATAAACATTTTAGACAGGGAAAAAGGAGCAGTTTAAAATTTGCAGTCACAAACTGAGAATGCAATTATTTGAGGATGAGTGAATTAAATAACTGAATATAATAAACTTGCACAGTAGATATTTAAAAAGAAAACTAAGTCCATTAGAGCCAAGTCTATGGTGTCGTTGAACAATTTTAGCTTTTAATTTGAAGTTAGACTGAATGAGGTTAATTGTCAAATGTCGCATTGCAATGCTGCATTTTTGCACATAGTTTGTTTGTCTATCTAATGGTAGTGTTGCCCTTAAATGCAGCCAATAGACAAAGAGTTCTTCCACCAAGACGTAAATTATTTAAACACAATCTGTACTTCTTAAAGGAAATGGCTGAGAAATATTATAAGTGACTGAGAAAAATTATCTGACCTGTAAGAAGAGTGACCAAATGCATCTGGTGAGGGAGTAACTCAGGTACTGTACTAAGATTTTGTTCTATGGTAGTGGGAGAACATATGTCTTTTGCAGCAAGAGGTCAGAAGCCCCATCTGACAGGCATTGCAAAGATTTTGATAATACACAGCCATTACAATCATTGACAGCAGAATAACCTTGAAAACTGTGCTTCAGGATGTTTAGCAATCTTATTACAGTGACAAAAGGTGAAGTTGCTACTCTCTTACCATTTCATAGGGCTGCTCTTTCATTACACAGCAACAACTGGTGGGGTTTAACTTGAGAATCTACGTGTCTAAGGCAAAAGGACTGTTTGCGAAGGAGCGTTCTTCATAGTAATCTTAGTTGGTGCAGGAATTGAGACCATGCTTTTGGCATTGCAAACCAGCTGCCCAGCCACCTGAGCTGAAGTGATAATGGTAGCAGTTCAATATGAAGGGGACTCCAAGATGATATGTTGTCTCCCTGATGCCAGGATGAAGGATGTCACAAAGTAATTGCAGGAAATTCTGAAGTGGAAGGATGGACAATGTTACAACTGCGATGGGAGAAACATGCTGATAATCAAGCCTCGATGTTTATCAGTTGCACCTTTAGTGTAAATTTGCTAATTCAATTATTAAAGTGGCAAATTCCCTTTTTTTATTGCTACTATCAAAAATTACAAGGAATGTCCACCAGGCTTCTTCATTTAACTTAATAATAATCCACTTATTATGAACAAAGCTTATTTTAGAAGCAAGTGCCAAGTGCTGATTAACATCTAAGCTATGGTCCAGAATTAAAGCTTTATTCTTGGATGCAGACTCACATAATAAAAACAAGACAAGCCTCTGCAGACATGATTCTAAAACAAAAGATGAAAAGTAACAACTTTGGGTCATAGGTCTGGAAGCAAAGAATAAAATGTGATAATTTATGTCTGCTGAGATTTCCTGTCAACAAAGTTGACTTGCTGACATATGAAGATTGATAATAAATGCCCAGTCTGATTCCAATCACCTTGAATTCAGTTGTTAAGAATTGGTCATACTCCATTATTTATGTCTTCCACATATTTGTATTTTTAAACTCTACTGCTTCCTGGGAACTTCTTCTAAGAAACAAGATTTCAAGTCAAAAATTGCAGCTGATGCAGTGTTTTCTTTACTAACTGACTTCTGGGTCTGAAGAAGAGAATATTAAGTCCAGAGAAGATTGTAAAATCACAGCACTTAATGTCAGTTCATTCATTTCAGCTTCTCAAAAGCTCTTTGTACCCTTTTGACTATAACCTATTATGAGAACAGCTGTCATGCTGAAATTTGGCACAAACTATTGATAGAAAGTATGTACTCCCAAATAAATCTCTGGTTTCCCATTTAGGTTCAGAAATAGAGAATTCTATCAAAGCCCATACTTATCCTGTCCTGGTTAGTTACCCTAAACCTAGGTAGTATACCCATTAGGTTTAGGAACTGATACCAATGGATAACTCCGCTGCTTTTATGAGATCTTATTAAGCAATTTTCTCATCATCCCATTCAGAGGTGTTATTACACACCTCTGGAGCAGGTGGAACTTGGCTCAGAAGTAGGGACACTACCATTGCACCACTAGAGCCCCTCAAGCAATTTTCTACCACATATTGAAACTTTGTTTTCACCTGAGCATGCTTTCCCATACATAAATGATAAGGATGCCATTTTATTAGAATAGATTTCTCTTCATCCATGTTTTGACTAAAGTTCCAATTCATGGTTTATCTCTATATATTTCCTTAAATTCCATAAGTGTCCTTAACAGATTCTCATATGTCTTTTCTCTTAGTATGAGAGTATGGTGTCTAACTGTTCCAATATTTCAGTGTTAGATAATTAGATAATAGGAGGTTCAACTTGTATATTGTCTCCCTCTCCTCCTACCCCATTTTCTGTCTATCACCCTGGACTATTTGTATCACCTGACATACAGGTCCTAATCTTCCTGTCTACAATGGGACTGTTTCAATATGTTAGCATGATACAAGCTATCTTCCCTACTACAATCTAGAATTTCTATAACTTAATTCATTTTACTGACCTTCATGGACTTGTGAATTTTGCTTTCAAAGGCCTGCCCTGCCAAGGTGACAATAATAACACTTTATCTCCCATTTGAAATGTTCTGGTTTCCACATGCTTGTCTAACCAGCTTTTCCTATTTACTCTTTTATACTTCCCTGTGAAGTTTGAAAATGCTACTGTGAAACACCCAGAAATATTCTAAAACAGGAGATTTACTCTTCTGTCTTAAAAACCTTTCCTTTATCAACTTAAGACGACCTCTGATCTCATGATATTTTTCACGGGATGAGGGCATTGCTAGCCAAGCCAGCATTTATTGCCCATCCTCAATTGCTCAGAGGGCAGTTACGAGTCAACCACTTTGCTGTGGATCTGGAGTCCCACATAGACCAGACCAGAGAAGGATGGCAGATTTCCTTCCATAAAGGACAATCTTGAACAATGATCATAGATTACTTCAAGTGGGTTATACCCGGTAGACTCATTTGATGAATCCCTCGTAGCAAACAACAGAAAGTCTAGACTTATGTCCCAATCATATTCATTCATATTTAATCAATGCCCTGAGAGTCTGACTGCATCTCTCTAAATCTCCCTCTGTTTGTGGATGATATGCTGTAGACACCCAAGTTTTATACCCAATTACAGATTATGTTCTGAAAAAGTTTAGACATGAAGTTAGAGCTTTGGCCTAACAGTACTTCTATTAACATTACAGAAGGAGTAAAAAATTGAGTTCATTTTTCTGCTACTACTTTAGCTGTGATTGTTCTCAAAGGAATGGCTGAAAATGTGTTGCTGGTTAAAGCGCAGCAGGTCAGGCAGCACCCAAGGAACAGGACATTTGACGTTTTGGGCACAAATGTCGAATTTCCTGTTCCTTGGATGCTGCCTGACCTGCTGCGCTTTAACCAGCAACACATTTTCAGCTCTGATCTCCAGCATCTGCAGATCTCACTTTTTACTCAAAGGAATGGCCTCTGGGAATCTCATTGCCATTTCCATAATATCCTGCTCCCATTTTCAGCAATGGCCCAACAAAGCAGCCTATTGAATGGTTCCTGTGTTAAAGGTTTGGATGGTGAAGAATTTGTCAAATGTGTACAAGAAAAATTTCTTTATCGAAATGTGGATGCTCCTCCAAGGAGAAGGAGCAAAATTAGATCTTCTTTTGGGCAATAAGGCAGGGCAGGTGACTGAAGTAAACGTTTTAGAGATGTACAGCAGAAATAGTACCTTCAATCCAACTCATCTATGCCACCAAGATATCTATGCAACCATCTATGCCAACTAGCAATCATAATTCTAGCAGTATCAAAATGGTTATGGAAAATGATAAGCTTTCCATAGGCATATTTTAATGGCATGAGATAAGAACTTTTAGAAGTTGATTGGAGTAGACTGCAGATAAAAGGACGTCTATCAAGAGGGAGGCATTCAACAGTGTGATAACGAGAATTCAGAGGCATATGTTCCTACTAGAGTGATGGGTAAGACTAGTAAGATTAAAGAACAATGGATGAATAAAGATATTGAGGTCCTACTCATAAATAAAAGAGAATTTATTTTAGGTACAAACAACTTAGTTTAATTAAACCCCTTAATCAATACAGAGTGTAGGGCCATTTTAAAGAAAGAAATCAGCAAGGCAAAGAGGGGATATGAGAAAGCATAGGCAGATAAGGTTAAGGATAATCCAAAGAGATTCTATAAATACAATAAGAGCAACAGAGTAAATAGGCAGAAGATAGGGACTCGTAAAGATCAAGGAAATCATCTTTGTGTTGAACCCCAGGAGACGGAAGCAATACTAAATGAATATTTTGCATCAGGTTTTACTATGGAGAAAGAAATGGAGTCCAGAGAATGCAGAGAAATAAACTTTGATGTTTTAGAAACAGTTCATAGAACAGGAAGTTCAAGAGTTCTTAGAAAACATTAAATGTAAAAATCTCTGGGACTTGGTCTAATGTATCCCAGTTTGTTTGTGGGAAGTAAGGGAGGAAATTGCGAGACATCTTGCATAAATATTTGCAACATCTATAACTACGGGTGAGGTGCCTGATGACTGAAGCGTATTCTACCTTTGTTTAAAAAGGAGAAACTGGGGAACTATAGACCTGTGAGTCTGACATCAGTTATGAGTAAATTGTTGGAGGTGATTATAAAACATAGGATTTTTGGATATTTAAAGAGGCACAAATTGATTAGGGATAGTCAACACATGGTTTTGTGTGAGGAAGATCTTGTCTCACAAATCTGATTAAGGTTTTTGAGGAAGTTAGCAAAAAGAAAATTGACGGCAGAACAGTAGACGTTGTTTATCTGGATTTTAGTAAAGCCTTTGACAAGGTTCCGCATGATAAATCAATTAGTAATTTAGGGTGAGCTTGCCAATTGGATACATAATTAGCTTAATGGTAGGAGACAGAGTGGTGGTGGAGGGTTGTTTTTCAGGCTGGAAACCTGTCACCAGTAGTCTTCCCCAGGGATTGGTTTGGGATCCTCTTTTGCTGGTTATTTATATAAATGATTTGGATGACAATATAGAAGTCATAGGTAGCAAGTTCGCCAACGGCATCAAAATTGATGGCACAGCAGAGAGTGAAGAAGGTTTTTTAAGATTACAAAGGGATCTTGATCAGATAGGTCAATGGACTGAAAAACAGCAGATGGAGTTCTAACTGGAAAATTGTGAAGTATTGCATTTGGGTACAACAAATAAGAATAGGGCTTATACAATTAATGGAAGTGTGAAGATTAGAATGGTGCCGGAAAAGCACAGCAAGTGCTTTTGCCTGAAACGTCGATTTTCCTGCTCCTCAGATGCTGGATCTACTGTGCTTTTCCAGACCATTCTAATCTTGACACTAATCTTCAGCATCTGCAGTACCCACTTCCGCCTAATTAATGGTAGAGCCTTGGGTAGTGTTGTAGAACAGAGGGATCTCGAGGTGGAGGTACATAATTCTTTGAAGTTTGTGTCAGATATAGACAGTGTACTTAAAAAGGCATTTGGCATGCTTATCTTAATTACTCAGTCCTTTGAATGTAGGAGTTGGGAAGTCATGTTGAGGTAGTACAGGATATTGGTGAGGCCTCTACTGGACTAATGTATCCAGTTATAGGAAGGATACTATCAAGCTGGAGTGGGTTCAGAAGAGATTTACCAGGATGTTTTCAGGTTTTTAATATTTTTAAAAATAATTTATTTGTGGAATGTGGGCACTGATGGCTGGCCAGCATTTATTACCTGTTCCTAGTTGATCTTAAGAAGGTGGTAGTGAGCTAGCTTCTTGAAATGCTGCAATCCACCTGCTGTGGGTTGACCCATTAGGGAGGGAATTCCAGGACTTTGACCCAGCAACAGTGAAGGAATGGTGATATATTTCCAAGTCATGATGGTGAGTGGCTTGGAGGGTAACTTGAAGGTGCTGCGGCCTTTGTCCTTCTAGATGGAAGAGATTGTGGAAGGTGCTGTCTGAGGATCTTTGGTGAATTTCTGCAGTGCATCTTGTAGATAGTACTCATGCTGTTACTGAGCGTCGGTGGTGGAGGGGATGGATGCTTGTGGATGTAGTTCCAATCAAGCAGGCTGCTTTGTCGTAGATGATATCAAGTTTCTTGAGTGTTGTTGGGGCTGCACTCATCTAGGCAAGTGGGCAGTATTCCATCACATTCCTGACGTGTGCCTTGTAGGTGGTGGACAGGATTTGAGGAGTGAGGAGGTGAATTACTTGTCACAGTATTCCGAGCTTCTGACCTGCTCTTGTAGCCACTATTTGGAAGTATGGAAGATATGCAAGTTTTGAATGATTAAAAAAAGCCTGGCTAGGCTGGGACATTTTTCCACTGGAACGTAGGAGATTGAGAGGTGACCTGATAAAAGTTTACAAAATAGTGAGATGTATAGATAGAGCTAATGATAGTTGTCTTTTCCCTTGGATGGGGATTTCAAGACTCGGGGGCACATTTTTCAGGTGAGAGGAGAGAGATTTAAAAAAGACACGGGAGGCAAATCTTTTTTACAGAAGTTGGTGTGTGTGTGGAATGAACTTCCTGAGGAAGTGTGGATGCGGATACAATTACAATATTTAAAAGGCATTTGTGTAGGTATATGAATAGGAAAGGTTTGGAAGAATTTGGGATAGGAGCCAGCAGGTGGGACCAGCTTACTTTGGGATTATGTTCAGCATGGACTGGTTGGACTGAAGCATCTGTTTCTGTGCTGTATGACTCTAAAAGCTAGAATGGACATTAAAGCTGTCAGTTTGACTGCATGTCGATGTTTACCTACAACTTGGCATGTATGGCACCTTTACAAAATTGTACAATGTCCTTATGAAGACCAGGTGCCAGTAAAAATTCCTGTTTATCAATGCTTTGGTTTTCCGTATTCCTACATGCTCTACCATATGTATTTCACATACAACCCACATTATCACTTTACACTATCCAGGCCGTACCATTACCTGATATAGAACTCTTCGCCTGTGAGGGTGTGTCCATTTTCTCATCGGTATCCCATTTTTAACATAGTAAGTCTGGAAATCACTCAGCCTGAGCTTCAGCGTGCTTTGATTGTGCTTATTTGTTTAACTCTGGGTCTGCTTTCTAAACCTCAATTAAAGAAGACTTATTAAACACTTCTTCTCAATTGTCCCCATCTTCCAAAAAAGTTTCAGCCATCCTAACATCTCCTTGAAGTATCAATTTGATTCCTGGTGATGAACTTTGTTTAATTATTGCTCTGGTTACCAGATATGAAGAAACAAAATCTGGAACTTGTTCTTATGACTGTTTTGTCTCTTTATCCTCAATCAGACTTTCTGATTATAAGCAAAGTTACAACTTTTGCTCCAGATAAATCACTACCTAGAAATAAGTCACCCATGTTTATGGGTAACACCTGAACAATTGCTACTGTCACAGTTCCAGAAGTTAACTCATATTTCAAGTGAGCATATATTCTCCAATGACTGCACTTGTTAAAACTTTCAATGCACTCTGGAGCAAAATGGTTTAAGTAGCTCCTGCATCCCTTAATACAGATACAGGTTAATTTGTAACATTTAAGAAATAATGGGTTAATTTTCCCTTTGATAAAAATCCCTTGTATTTCTCACATATCTTAGTTACCTCTCCTGTATTCATAGTAGTGTTTCTCTTCAGTCATATATTTAAGGCAACAAGTTGATTCAGTATGGCTCCTTTTTCAAAATTGTTCTTACAATCCCCAAGAAGTTCCAGAGCTTTCCAATGCCACTTCCAGAATTCTGAATGAAGGTGTATCACTTTATCACAATGAAAACATTTAGGATTTTGATTTTCACTTCCACCCTCAGCACCTTCCTCTCCAATCTGAGAAATAATTCTCAGGGCATTTCCAACTGTTCTTTCCTTACTCCCTCTTCTTGCCTTCCTTTCACTCACCAACAAACGATCCTCTCTGGTTTATGGGGATAATGGAGAAAAGATTTAATTTAATGGATCAGCTTATAATTATTATCTCATCTACCTGTCCAACCTTTGTCATACTCAAGTCTTCAATGTGAGCTTGAATTACCAGAGGAGGTGTATTTTTAAATTTTCTGAGAGAATACTTAATCTGAGAGCTTCATTTGTCTCAATTGTTCCTAATGCCTATATCCAACAATCAAAATTACTTTGCTTTACACTTTCATATTAATTTATGTCTACCCAGGTTGTTTCTAGTACAGTAACATCCTTTAGAAAAGAAAAATATATACTTGGTCTGGCCTAAAAGTGACTTTGGACCCACAGCAATGTAGTCAACTCTTAACTGCCTCTGGGCAATTAGAGATAAGTAACAAATGCTAGTCTACTCAGTGACATTCACATCTTTTGAATGAACTTTTAAACATTTCAGAAGATAGAAATATTGGAAATGAAAGACAAAAAATTAAGAAGTGTGTCTGGAGGGGAAAGAGAGCAGAAACCAGAAAATAGACAACAAGAGAGTTTGGCAACACTAAATTGAATAAAGCACAAAGCAAGAAGTCCAAGGAACAAAGCCATTAATATTTGGGAAAATGATACAGATGTAAATGAAACACTGTTGATAGAAGTGCAGCTCAACATTCCTAGTTACAGGAGCTTTTGATGAGATAATGGTGGTGATAAAAAGTGCTGAGTCACAGAACTGATTAAAGAAGTATCAATAAGGTAGGGTTGATATGGTAGATGGCCCATCAAATAAGGGGAAGCAGTGACTGCTAGAAAGTTTAGCAATCAAACTGGAACCCCAGGTTAATATTCCAAGGACATGGTTTTGAGTCCCACTTTGGCAGAGAGTGAAATTTAAATTCAATAAAAACACGTTATAAAGAGCCTAACGGCAGCCATGTAACCACTGCTGGTTGTCATAAAATCCCATCCGTCCAACGTTCTTTAGGGAAGGAAGTCTGCCGTCCTTAACTGATCTGGACTATATGTGACTTCAGACCCACAACAATGTGGTTTATTCTGGCAATTAGAGATGGGCAATAAACGCTGGTTCAGTCAGCAATGCCTGCATCCCATGAACAAATAAAATAAAATATATAAAGCCATATGGTTTCAATTGGTGAACACAGGTAGTCACACTCAGGAAGTGTATTGTAGACTTGCAAACAGTTACAGAGAGATAGAAGAACAAATATGTAGGCAAATCCCTAATGGAGAATTAATACTGGACATTAGTTACTCAAATATTAATGGAGATATAGTTAGTGTGAAAGGTAAAGAGTAAATTAAATTATGAAAATACATTTGGGAGAACATATTGAACCCAAAAGAGAAGGGATCGTTTTGTAATTAGTTTCAGGAAATGACATTGGTGGAAGGGTATCAATTGGGGTGCACTATGGTGGAAATGATCATAATTCAGTCAGATTTTGGATAGTCAAGGAAAAGGTTAAAGGTAGACCAAAGGTAAAATATCTTAATTGGGAAAAACAGAACCTAGAGAAGTACAAAAAGTATTAGGTGAAGTGAGAAAGAAAAATAAATAAAATCAAGGAGAGCCCAAAGTCTTTTTTTATTAGACAGATAATGAGGAAGAGGCAAAAACAGAAAGAAGAGCTTAATCAGAACCATGAAAGTAACCTGTTATGGAAATAAGGATGTGAATGTGGTTCTCAGGATGTGAATGTGGTTCTTAATGAATAATTTACATATGTTTTTACAAAAGATAGGGACAAAAATGGGATTAAAATCAAGGGTGTGGAGTGTAAAATAGTAATTGACATTAACATACTGAGACAGGAAGAACTTATGAGTTGACATCTTTGAAATTGGATAATCTAGAGTCCTGTTCTCAGGCAAACTGGGGAATGAATAGCAATAGTTTTGACCATTACTTCACAAGCCTCTCCAGCTATAGACACAATACCAGAGTACTGAAAGACAGCTAAAATTACACTACTGATTACAATGGATAGATGGGGGTGGGGGGTGGGGGGAATCCAAGATGGTGGCTTCTTTTTAGGATCACATTTGCTGGGCTCTGCACTGCAACACCGAACCGACAGAGCCAGGACAGATCCCAAACACTTCACTAGAAGTAAAAACACAGCAAAGGAGCTAGAAACCTGAAAAAAATCTACTTTGTCTTTGCAGCTGGAGAATGCCAAAGAAAGGAGAAATCTCCCCAGGGACCAGCATCACGGCCCAGCCCTCTGAAGCAGCGGGCTTGCTTACTAACCAGACCCTGGTTGAGGAGCTGGCTAAATCTCGCGAGGTCCTGGGGAACCAGATCCAGGAAAACAAATCGAGGAGAAGTTGGCTTCTGTATCTGCAATGCTGCAAGACCTAGGAAAAAGGACTAATGAGCTTGAGCGCTGGGCCATGGGGAAAAGGCAGAGACTGACTCCTCCAAGAACCAGATTGAAGTCCTGGAAACACAGATTTGTGGTCTATTAGTTCTGGTGGATGATCTCGAAAACAGGGGCAGAAGAAAGAACTTGCGCGTTGTTGGCATACCGGAGGGGAATGGAAGGTGACCGATTGGTGGAGCTCTTCGAGAAGTGGTTCCCGGAGTTCCTTGGTTTAGAGGTTGAGAAGGGAAGGATAACAACTGAAAGAGGGTACCGGATCGCATCACGAAAGTTAGGTGTGTATCAGTGCCCACACCCTGTCTTGGTGATTTTCATCATTTTAAACACATGCAGAGGGTCATGGAAGCCTCTGGAGCCCAGGGGAAGGATTAGAGATGTGGTGGCTCCAGGGTCGGCGGCAGTGGTCCGGAAAAGGAAGTCCTACGATGGCGTCAAGACGAGATTGAGCGAGCTTGGGATCCAGTATTCCATTGTTCGACCAATTAGAGAAAGCGAAGAACTTTGCGGACATTTTGACTTAAGTTGAATGGCCGAATAAGCGTAGAAGACAGCTGTTCAGGTTTGCTCCTCTTTAAAAAGGACTTGGTGGACTCTCCTTTCTGATAATAAGTTGCGTGAAATGATATCAGGGATGGTTAGAATATTTATCTTTAATCTCTTCGTTATGTTAAGGGATGGGTGACATATTTATTTTTAGTTTACTAGTTTATAGTACTAACCTAGCTTTTGGGTATTTTATTTCGCTACCGGGTGGTCGGCTGGACCCCTTCATCCTCAAGGTCAGTAAGTTTATTGAATTCTTTTCTCGAGTTCAGTGTTTTTTTTCAGCCAGTAGCCCATCCATCCTTTGAGAAACAGCTAAAGCCTATGCTAGGGGGTTGGTTATTTTCCACTCAGCAAATAGGAAGTGACAGACAAGTGAGCAGCAACGCTTGTTCGAGACAAGACTGAAAGTAGCTGAAAAGGCTTTTTTTGAGAGGCCCTCACTGGTTAAATTGCAGATGATCGCAATACTTCGGTCTATGCTGAACTCCATGCTCACACAGACAGCCAAGAGGGAGCTTACATTTGCAAGTCAAAGGCTGTTTGAGCATGGGAATAAGCTGGGCAAGTACCCAGCATATCTTGCTTGGAAAAAGAGTGCCCTCAGACCATTACCTCGATCAGAGAGGACATGGAAATTTGACCTATGATTCTAAAAGGATTGATGCAACATTCTGGAAGTTTTACTCAACTATACCAATCTGAAAGCTGTGAGAGTGGGCAGGTTAAGGTGGAATTTTTTTAAAGAATTTAGACCTACCGGGAGTGACTCCTGAACAAGAGTCTCTCCTCAGTGCCCCATTGTCAGAACAAGAGGTGCAGGAGGCTGTGAGGCAGCTCCAGAATGGAAAGGTGTCGGGTACCGACGGGCTCACCAGTGAGTTCTATAAGGAATTTATAAGTATGTTGTCAGGGCGGATGCTTAGCATGTTTAATGACTCACATAATCAGAGTCTGCTCCCACCATCTCTAAGAGAGGCGAACATCTCCCTCGTTCTTAAAAAAGGTAAGGCCCCGGAAGAGGGTGCTTCCTATAGATCCATTTCACTCCTGAATGTCGATTTCAAAATCCTATCCAAGACTCTGGCATTAAGACTCGAAACTATACTGTCCTTCATCATTAAGGAGGACTAGACAGGGTTCATCAACGGATAATGTCAGGAGATTACTTAACATGATCCAAGTATGTCAACAGCGATCGGTACAGGGATTGGTGACCTCCTTTGGTGCGGAAAAGGCATTTGACAGGGATGAGTGGCCATATCGTTTTCATACTTTGGAGCAATTTGGCCTGGGAGAGACTTTCATCAATTGGGTGGAGGTTTGTATAGTGATCCTCTTGCCGCAGTCCTCACCAATGGTGAATGATCAAGCAATTTTAATATTTGTAGGGGCAATCAACAGGGCTGTCCCTTGTCACCAGTGCTTTTCACATGGGTGATATCGAACCACTGGTGGAACCAATATGCAAGGATCCCAATATAATTGCTCCAGAAATGGAGATAAAATCACATAGGATCGCACTGTTGGCAGATGATGTTCTCGTCTTCTTATCAAACCCAACAGTCTCATTTGTATCAGATGGTACACCTGATACAATGCATCAATCTGTTTGGTGGCTTCTTTGGTTATAAGCTCAATTTTGTGAAGTCAGAGGCCATGCCCATGAGTGGTCTCCCGAGAGTGCCTGATCCTGATGGCGGATCTCCTTTCCGGTCGCAGGAGGGCTTCCTTTGCTTAGAAATATTTATTACTCCCATTTTTGATCAGTTATTTAAAGCCAAATTTTGCCCATTTAATCGACAAAGTCAAGCAGGATCTTTGCAGATGGGAGGTGCTTCTGATCTCTTAGTTAGGCTGGATAGCTCTCATTAAAATGAACATTCTGCCCTACCTGTTGTATCCTATGCGAATGCTTACTAAGCAAACATTTAGAGAACTGAGTGGCTGATTTAGTTTTTTTTAAATCTAATATCGCAAGTGCCCTAATTAAGTTGACTAAACTGCAGTTACCTTACAGACAGGGAGGAGTGGGCCTCCCAGGTATTTGAAAATGAGATGTAAAAATCAATTGGATATGCACTTGAAATTCCATAACAAGGCTTTGGAATAAGAACAGGATTATGTTAAATGGCATTATGTTGGGTGACTCCTTGTCAATTATCATGGAAATGGATAAAGTGGTCTCCTTCCTCGCTGTAAATGTTATCACTCATTCATTAGATCATGGAATTCCCATCTTAACACTGTGGTGGAAGCATCATTACCACAAGCCTGCAGCAGTTCAAGGATAAGGCTTATAATCACCTTCTCAATGCAACTTTGACTTTACCAACATCAGTCTCTTCCTGAAATAAATAATAAATAATTTACAAACTATCTTTGAAGACATTTCCAACTCCTTTCCTCTTTTTTCCTCTTTCTCAGCAATTGTACAGGGCAATTTGGACAGCACCAGTTTATATTGGATACCAGTTTATCTAAAAATCCCTTAATTTCTCTTGTCTGTTGTGGATCAACAATGACACTGAATGCATCCACAATATGCCCAAGGAACTTGACAGTTGACTGTAAGAATTCACAATATTTGTAAATCCTGCTTCTTCTAGATGTCGCAGTACAGTTAGCACTTGTGTCATGTTTTGTCTGCATAGATCCATTCATTAAGATACGTGATGTGACATATGACTCCGCCCAGACATTTAAGTTTGCTTGACATTGTCATCCTGAAAGATTTCCAGTGCTGATGTGCTGCTAAATGATAGTCAGGTGGAGCAACTGTCTCAAATAGAGGAATGCAGTTTTGAGATTTCTTCTTCCTCCCCTACTGTACATTCAAGCTGCCTGTGATCCATAAACTTGGTTCTGTATGAACTCCCTTGAGGAAGCAGCACCTTTGTCAGCTTCCAAAACAGAGAATCGATTCCTAAGTAAGACTCCAGATGACTCCTGAAATAGCTGCCTGTTTCTGTTTGACTGCTTGGTGGTCACCCATTCCCTTCTTTCCTACAACCCCTTGAGCTATGGTGTAAGCATCTAGCTGAATCATGCTATCCGCATAACTCTTAGCCTCACAGATGTGCCACTACTCTGACCACTACTTATCCTTGGTGCACTTCAGTTAATCTTCATGTATATTGAAATTACCAGCTATTTCCTACTAAAAAACATCAGCCTTTCGGTGGGGTCATTCTTTGATTTGTGCTTGACCCTTAATCCTGGTCCTCAATTTATCCTTTTGAAAATACCTTACAAACTATGAACCAGAAAAAGCACAAAGCATCTCTTCTACTCTGCAATAAGTTCTCAACTTGCTCCAAAATCCCAGGAACACAGTCACTCAGATTACGCCTTATTGCAGAGGTGTTCTCTCTCAACTGCTCAAGTGAAGCTTACTGTAGATCATTCCTCCACTCGTACAGGTTCTCTCTGCTCTGTTATGGGCTTGTTTCTCTTGTCATGAAAGAAAGGGTTAGGTCAGATGAAAGTGGGCAAAAGATGGTGAGGTGCTCAGAGCAAGTAAGTAGGCTACACAGAAGACATTAGGATTAGTGGTGTGGGAGGTTGGGAGAGGAGGAGTGTGGTGAAAGTGGGCAAAGTAAAAAAGTTGCAGGGAACAGTAAGAGTGGTAAAGCATGAGCCTTGGTGGGGAATGGGAGCAGAGATGGAGTGACTGTGGGGGATCAGAGAGAAAAGTATAGCACTTACTATGGTGCATTGGGAAGATCACTGAAGTTCTTATCGAACTATTGGCCATTCCTCTGCACCATGGAGATGGCACTGACTAGGTGGTCTCTGGAAACCAAGCTGTCAGTGCTGGAATCATGGCCTCTTCTGCTAGTCCTCCAGAAAGAGAACTCCTCTGCTTTGCAATATCTCCACAACCAGGGCCTCCAGGTCTGCCAGAGAATTGCTATCTGCAAATGTGTTGCTGGTCAAAGCACAGCAGGTTAGGCAGCATCTCAGGAATAGAGAATTCGACGTTTCGAGCATAAGCCCTTCATCAGGAATAGAATTGCTATGCCATCTTCCCCAATTGCAACTTCTTCTAGAAATGTAAATGACTCAACAGGGCAGCTTCAGAATGCTAAAGCTCAATTGGGTGTATAGCAACAGTTTAAGGATAGCTCAGTCAAAATGGATACAAGCCTTTTAGTGGATACCCATTGACAGGTGAGTTTTCTGGGATTGTGCTTGATAAAATGGGGCTAGAATCAGATGTGAGGGATACTTCAGGAGAAGGGTAGGCCATTAATATGGTGAGTTTGGCAAAGGAATGTTTGCATAGCTTCAAGGTGAAAATCAGTCCAAAAATACCTTGTGCAATACACTTAGCCAAAAAAATGATAATATAAACCTTTTTCCTTATCATCTATGTTTTACATTTCAAAGAAAACTGAGCAAAGCACCTGAGTTGACCAAAAGGACTTGAAAGGTGCTCAACAAATAATAAAACTTAGTGCCAACAAAAAGTCAAAAGTTTGAAATCTTGTTGCTAGGGACAAGGTGGTAGTGCTATTACCTGACTCTAGGGAATCATGAAATCCAAGACTCACTGGATTTTAACAAATTCAAAACAAACTAAATGACTTAAATTCTGTAGTGAGTACTTTTGTGAGGGGAAAGAACTGTTAGTACAACTTTCATCTCTGTGAATACATTATCATCCCTGTGATGGTATCTCATCAAAATATTAACTTGACATACTCACTCTGAGGCAGTTAGTGTACATCTGATTCATCTCAATGTACCATGCTGTGTTTGGATGAGGTAGGACCATAGATGAGCAGTCTGTTCAACACCTTGCCTAACCTAGATAGTTACAATGGGAGGAACAATCTGGCTGAAGAACTCAAGTAAGAAAGAGATGGAAGAGAAGGTTCCCGAGGAGTACAAAACATCCAGCTGAAAAAAAACTATCAACGACAATTTAGAAAGATCTTACCTTTCAAAAAGAACAAAATGATCTTTTCCTAGCAATATCCTTTACAGACACTCAAATCTAGTGATGTATCACTCCAATCTTTGCTCTTTAATTTCTTTCTTGATTGACAAATTCACCAGCATTTCCATTAAGCAATTTTCTGCACATTCACCAACTGTGACTCTTTCCTTGAGGAACACACCCGAACTCATTGACTTTTCTATAACTTTGACTATTTGCAGCTACTGAAAAAATGAATTTCTAACTATTAAAATATTACTTCCATAGAACTGAATACCAAAAAGCCATTTATCTCTACTTTAGAATCCAAGTTCCCAACATTATAAATCTTGATTTGATTTATTATTGTCACAATTACTGAGATACAGTGAAAAGTATTGTTTTACATGCTAACCAGAAAAATCATGTATTACATAAGCACTTCAGGGTAATAGAATGCAAAATATAGTGTTATAGCCACAGAGAAGGTGTAGAGAAAGATCAATTCTAATAAATGAGAGGTCTGTTCATAAGTCTAATAACAGTAGAGAAGTTGTTTTTAAATCTGTTGGTGCATGTTTTCAAACTTTTGTATCTCCCACTTTCTTCCTTTGAGCAGGAGAGAGAATACCCTGGGTGGGAGGTGTCTTTGATTATGTTGGTTGCTATCCCAAACCACTGGGTGATGTAGACAGAGTCAATAGGAGGAAGGCTGGTTTTCATAATGGACTGGGCTGTGTTCATAACTCTGTAATTTTGTGAGGTCTTGGACAGAGTAGTTGCATCCCAAGCTATGATGCATTTGGATAGGATGTTTTCTGAGTTCATCAGTAAAAAATGATGAGTCATTGTTGACATGCTGAATTTCCTTAGTCTTCTGAGAAAGTAGAGGAATTTGTGTGCTTTCTTGACTGTACCGCCAACATGGATGGACCAGGACAGATCACTGGTGATACTTACTCCCTAGGAACTTAAAGTTCTTGACTACCTCCACGTCAGCACCGCTGATGCAGACAGGGGTGTGTCCTCCACTCCACTTCATGAGGTCAATGACCAGTTCCTTCATGTTGCTGACATTGTGGGAGAAATTGTTGCATTTACACCACACCACTAAGCTATCCATTACTTTTCTCTACTCTTTCTCATTGTTATTTGAGATCCAACCCACTACAGTGGTGTCATCAACAAATTTGTAAATGGAATTAGAGCTGAATTTGGCCAAGCAATAGTGGGTGTGTAAAGACCATAGTAAGGGGCCGAATATGCAGCCTTGCAGGTCACCAGTGTTGAGGATTATTGTAGAATAGGTGTTGTCACCTATACTTATTGAATGAGATTTGCGAGTCAGGAAGTCAAGGATCCAGTTGCAGACGGGAGAGCAGAGTCCTAGGTCTCGAAGTTTGAAGAAGAGTTTTGATATAATTATGGTGGAGGCGGAGTTAAAGTCAATAAATCGGAGTCTGACATAGGTGACCTTGTTATCCATATGTTCCAGAGATGAGTGTTGAGCCAGGGAGATGGCATCTGCTATGGACCTATTGTGACAGTAGGCAAATGATAGCAGATTAAGGCAATCTGGGAGGTTGGAACTGATTTGTACCATTAATAACCTCTCAAGGCATGTCATAATGATAGATGACAGAACCACCGGGCACTAGTCATTAAGGCACATTGACTGATTTTTCTTTGGCACCAGGATGATAGTGGTCTTCTTGAAGGACGTGGGAGCTTCACATTGTAGCAAGGAGAGGTTAAGATGTCTGAAAACATTTCTGCCAGCTGGTCCATGCAGGATCAGAGTGCACGGCCAGGACTCCATTTGGGCCAGTCACCTTCTGTGGGCTCATCCTCAATACGGCTAATCTGACATCTGCAATGGTGACTGTAGGTCCAGGCACACCCAAAACTGTCGGGGCAGGTGACATCATTTCACTGACCTTCTGTTCAAAACAAGCATAGAGTTCATCAGGATTGACATATGGCTGTCAGCGATTCTATTCAACTTCGCTTTGTAGACCATTATATTGTGTAAACCTTGCCACAGTCGACGTGTGTTCATTTGGTTAGTCTAGAACTCATCAAATCTACCCCACCAAAAAATTGCAAATGTATCTTAAAGAGGCATTTTGATTTTCTATCAAAATTTCCTCATCACTATTTGTATTTTACTTTGACAATAATAGTAGATTATAATCTATATAATAATACATTAAAGATTCTAATTTCTACAAAGTTAATTTTGTTCCCAATATTGACTTTGCGCAACATTCATTCTTGATAAATAAATGGTAATAGTAGTCTTTTTCTAGGAGATGAATGATTTTCAAGCTATATAGTAGTATTAGTAAACTTTAAATAAACAGTATAAAATTCTTTGTATGAAATCTCACTAAAAAAATGCAAGGATTATGATCCATGTATGAAAGAATTTCTGCAGTTATGGGTTACATAGGCATCACATTTTGCACAATCAACATTAAGTTCAGTGTTTCTTTCACTATTATTGAATACTGCTGTGAACACTAACTCATCTACCAAAAATAACTAACAGGCTACTCAATCCCCTTTCTTCTTGCTATGACAAAAATAACATTGATATTGCTGGCATCAACAGTTAAACCAAATGGCTTATCATAATTTGGTGCTGCTGGAAATGATGTGATAATAAGTATAGCATTCAAGCTGTCAAAGGCTCTCTGACATCTTTTTCTCCATTCAATCTTCTCACCTTTCTTTAAGAAACTTGTCAGATGTTAAATGCTGAAATTCAGAATGAACTCTATGATAAAATCCACAGATGGGATATGGCACAAATTTTTGTGTTTTGTCTTTGGCATTGGAAAATCCAAGCTAGCCTTTATTTATGCTCCACCGGATCTCCTCCACTTCCCGCTCCTCCGCCCTTGAGCCCCGCCCCTCCAACCGCCACCAGGACAGAACCCCACTGGTTCTCACCTACCACCCCACCAACCTCCATATACATCGTATCATCCGCCGTCATTTCCGCCACCTCCAAACGGACCCCAACACCAGGGGTATATTTCCCTCCCCTCCCCTATCAGCGTTCCGAAAAGACCACTCCCTCAGTGACTCCCTCGTCAGGTCCACACCCCCCACCAACCCAACCTCCACCCCTGGCACCTTCCCCTGCAACCGCAAGAAATGCAAAACTTGCGCCCACACCTCCTCCCTTACTTCTCTCCAAGGCCCCAAAGGATCCTTCCATATCTGCCACAAATTCACCTGCACCTCCACACACATTATCTATTGCATCCGCTGCACCCGATGTGGCCTCCTCTATATTGGGGAGACAGGCCGTCTATTTGCGGAATGTTTCAGAGAACACTTCTGGAACACTCGGACCAACCAACCCAATCACCCCGTGGCTCAACACTTTAACTCCCTCTCCCACTCCACCAAGGACATGCAAGTACTTGGACTCCTCCATCGCCAGACCTTAACAACACGACGGTTGGGGGAAGAGTGCCTCATCTTCCGCCTAGGAACCCTCCAACCACAAGGGATGAACTCAGATTTCTCCTATTTCCTCATTTCCCCTCCCCCCAGTCGATTTTACTGCACCTCGGATGCTGCCTGAACTCCTGTGCTTTTCCAGCACTGCTAATCCAGAATACTATTTATAGACTCCATTCCATCTAATTTGTGTCAATATGTTGGATTTGGTTGAAGATGGAATTTTCTGTCATTATCAGCTCATTATAATTTCTCTGCGTTTTACCCTTTTCCTTCTGATCAACAAAAGGCGAAGAGTATATTTGCTTCCTAATTTACAAATATTTCTAATTTACCCCATAGAAAGAGGCATTAAAATTGCTAGAACTTTTCTACATTTACTTTGTAGATCCTCTAATAATAATATTAGCTGTTTCATTTTATGTTCTGCCCCAAACTCCATCCTTCACTCACCCAGACTTCTAGAATTCTTTATAAGTTTATTGTTTGTTTTTCAAAGGATGTTATTTGATCTGAAAAATTAGTCTGCTATGTCCTAGATTTCTTGAAAAGAATTGATAGTTGAAGCTGCGTTTTTTGTGCTTCTTTGTCACTAATTTCAATACAGTTGATGATAGTTTAATTTGAAAGATGGAAACTGACTTCAAAAAAAAAGTTTCTGGGGCCTGGGAGTGATGACTCCACTGTAATGTAACAAATAATATTATATCTAATGACTTCATTGTCTTGTCAAAATTAAATGTGGCTTTCTACCATTTCAATTTAAATTTGTCATGTCTGTTCCTACGTGTGATTTCAGCACTTTTGCTCTTGGAAAAATAGTTTGACTTCAGTATGATATTAGTCTTTGTACTGAACTACTTCCCAGGTGGTGGTTCTCCACTCAAGGATTGGCTTGTATAAAGGTTGTGGAAAATACATTTGATGATTGGCATGGGTAGTGATATCTCTTCAGAGCCTTACTTTGATACTTCTAGTTGTTATATACTCTCAGCTTCCCAGGTTGTTTCACTATTATAATGCAAATTCATTCTATAAGGGTTGTCATTTTCTTGATTGTGCCTTTCTTTTTCACTCTTCTATCTTGTCTTTCAGACTGACCTGAAGAACAACTGGAACTTACTTTAGCAATACAGAATTTTTCTTACACACTGCAAAACATGCAACCAAATGTCATACTCCTCTGGGATTTGTTCCATGGTAAACACTGTTAGCATGCAGCAAGATGTCGCAAATATATTTTGCTCTTTGAAGGTTGCCAGTTCAAGCTTTAGACTTTCTCCAGATGAGATGAATAGTCAATATAATCTGAAGCACCAGAGCTTCATGACGGCATGGTAGCTCAGTGGTTAGCACTGCTGCCTCACAGAACAGGGGCACCTGTGTTCAATCCCAGCCTTGGGTGAATGTCATTGTGGAGTTTACATATTCTCCTACTTCTTCCAGTTTCTCCTACAGTCAAAAGATGCACAGATTAACTGGACTGGCCATGCTAAATTGCTCTGTGGTCTCCAGAGGTGTGTAGGCTAGGTGGATTAGCCAAGGTCAATGTAGGATTGTGGTGGGATTCTCTTTGGAGCAGATTTGATAGGCTGAATGGCCTCTTTCTATACTACATGATTGTATTCTAACTTCATTTTTGTTATCACATTGGGCTGTCAGATTGATTATACAAATATGGTGGCATTACATACCCTCAATCTTACTTTTGTGAGTTTCATTTTTAGATTGCCATATTGAGCCACTTTGTATGGGACTATTAAAGTCATGATGTTGCCTGACACTGTAGTGTCTTTCATACACTTTACGCTGACTATGCGTTCTCATTCTGTAGTCAACATTCCAACAATGGGAACATGCCTCTATTCCTGATGAAGGGCTTTTGCCTGAAACGTCAATTTTCCTGCTCCTCGGATGCTGCCTGAACTGCTGTGCTTTACCAACGCCACTCTAATCTAGAATCTGGTTTCCAGTCCTTGTTTTTACCTAACATTCCAACAATCACATACCATTACTTACTGTTCCAAATGAATTAATATGTCATGTGGTTTAGAGGAATTCAATAGGATCTTTGGCTGGTATCTCACTTGTACCTGCTTCTTGTGTTTACTTGTAGCCAAATTCTGAATTATCCCAGCAGGTTAAAAGTCAGAAAATATAATTCTGATATTCAAGAAAAGGAGTGAGGCAGAAAACTGGGAACTACAGGCCAGTTATTTTGACATCAGTTAAGCACAAAATGATTTGGATTCTTGTAGTGATAAAACTGCTTTCCTCACACTTGTCATTTCCATCCTGCCCTTTGTGATCCTTCTGCCTTCTTAGCTGGTAATGTCTTATCAGCATAATGCAAGACTTAGTATTTTCTGCAATAAATTTATTACAGACTTACAATCTCAGTACTTTTATACATTGATTGCTTTCCTGAGAATGGGTTTCACCTCTCTCTGTGGGCATGTTCCCATTGTGATATTTCCGATGCTTAAAACGATCCTGTCTTTAATCAGACCAGAAAGAAATGGTAAGAACTGCGGATTCTATAAATCAGAAACAAAAAACAGAATGAGCTGGAAAAACTTAGCAGGTCTGGCAGCATCTGAAGATAAATCAGAGTTAACATTTAAGTCTGGTGACCAGACCCAAAACGTTAATTCTGATTTCTCTTCACAGATAATACCAGACCTGCTGAGCTTTTCGAGCAACCTTGGTTTTTGTTCAATTAGCCCATCTTTTATTTTCACAAATTCATATGATCCTGCAAGGTGTTAACACAGCCACAGATTGATTAATGAACTTTTTTTCACCTAATACTGAACAAATAGTATTATAATTTACATTTACCAGTGGTTTGAAGTATGCTTTTAAGGATTTCAAAATTTCTTTTGCCAATTTTTTTTTGTTTTTTGGAGAAATATCAATTTGAACATACTATGGTAAATTATCTCCCCAACAATGATAATAGTGCAAACACTCTGAACAGCTCTGATTTGCTAAATTAAATCTGTAGCAGCTCTGTATTATTTGCAGTTAGTGGGAAAGTATTGATGACTTAAAGAGCCGTAAAAAAGATAGCAGCAGTGATAATGGATGAGAATGTGATTTTCCAAAATTCCCTAAATTCTTTCTGATTCCAGCAGGTTGGAATTTAGCAAATACAATATAATGCTATTGTTCAAGAAAAGAGGGAGAGAAAGCAGGAAACTACAGTCCTGTTACCTTGACATCAGTTGAATGGAAATTCTTGAATTTACTATTAAGGAAGTTTTAACCATGCACATTGAAATTCATTCCATGTCAAACACAATATGGATTAACAGGTTTGCTAAGAGTCTTTTTGAGGATATGACTGGTAGTGCAGATAAAAAGAAACTAACACGTCATATATTTGAACTTGCAAAAGGCTTTTAATAAAGGTTCCACACAATAGTTTAAATCATGACGGTGGGGATAACATGGATAGATGATTGGTTAAAGAACAAGAAGCAAAGAGTATGGAAGGTGGGGGCATTTTCACGTTGCCAGATTGTGATTGGTGGAGTAACACAAGAAGTCATGTTGAGACCTTGGCTATATTTTTATTATTTTGAAACTTGTGGACATTGCTGGCAAGGGTAGAATTTATACTATTCCTAATTTTTTTTTAAACCAAAAATTTAAAAATTTATGGGATTTGGACGTTACTGGCCAAGCCAGTATATTATTGTTCTCCACAAGTATCCTTCAAAAGATGGTGATAAGCAGCCTTCTTAAGCCACTGCACTCCAAGTGTTCTAGGTTCACCCACAGTTCTATTAGAGTTCCAGTAACAGTGAAGCAACAGCAATATAATTTTAGCTTGAATGGAGTATGCATAAAGGGTAACTTACAGATTCAGCATTCCCACTTATCTGCTTCCTTGTCCTTCTAGGTGATAGAGGTCTTGGGTTTAGAAGGTCCTTTCAAAGGTGTTTTAGTGAGTTACCACAGTCCATCTTTCATGTGGCATCTTGTTGCCACTGCATGTCAGTGATGAAGGGACTGAATGTGGAAGGTGCCAATCAAGTGGGTTGCTTTGTCAAAGGTGATGTTAAGCGTCTTGGGTGCTGTTGGAGTTGCACTCATCCAGACAAATGGAGAACATTCCATCAAACTTATTTGGGCCTTGTAGATGGTGGATGGGCACTAAGGAGTCAGGAGGTGAGTTACTCATTGCAGAATTCCTTGCTTCTAACCTACTCTTGTAGCTGGTTAAATCTCAAAGACAAGTATGAGGAACAAATGCTTATTATAATATTTGTGAGACAAAATTTTAAAACAGAATTTCTGAGGAAGAAGAGAAAGGTTCAATGAAAGGTTTGCTTCAGGAATCAACCACTGTTCTTTTAATACAGTCTAGGCAATCTGCAAGTGGTGCAACTTCAGAACTACTGAAGGATAGCAAACCTTCTCTCCATTCTTCTGTCTCCTGCCACAAGCTTGCTCTGTCTACTAGGTCCAGCTGTACAGGAATGACAAAGGAAATCTTTGTCAATTCCAGATTTGATTATTCTCAAGGACATCATCCAAATTTGCAAGCTCTGTAAACTTGGATTGATTTAAAACTCTACTGCTCATATCCTATCCTGCAACAAATTCCATTTACTTATCCCATTCATCCATGTTCATCTATGCTGGTTGTTGGTTCTCTACTATTTCTGATTTAAAATTTGTGTCCTAAAGTTTAATTCATTATTCCTCAGACTTTAATATGCTGTATTGTCCTTCTCATCTTGTCCCACACCAGTAGCTGTGCCTTAAGTCACCATGGCACCATGTCCTAGAACCTGGTCCTAAAATTCAATCCTTTGATTAGTTTCTTAGTCATCCTTCATAATTTAAGCTCTTTGATTTAGCATTCATTTTCTTAAATCATATTCTCAGAAGAACTTGATAGATGCAAGTTGATATAGCTTTTCTTCAACCCTTTGTAATATTTGTGCATACACTTTAGAAGGAGTAGGAAGCCTCAGACAATGTCCAAATGCAGATAGGCATTCCATGAATGTTTCTTTCTAGTTTTTGACATCCATATTTTTGCTAACCTTAAGGAAAGACAAGTTACAAGGACTTAATCCGTGCCAATTTTTTTTTGGAACAGAATGGCAACAAATGTCCTGCAGCTTAAGGTAGAAAAAACAGATCTAATTTCTCATGTGTGTCTGGGAAGCAAAATTTCAAAAGTATGTCCTGGTTTCGCTTAATTCTATCCATTCATAGAAACAATGTTGCACAAACAGCCTCTCCTTTTACTCTTTTTCCACAATAAACCTGATTATAATAACATTTCACAGGTTAAACTGATTTGATATTACATTTTTAGGTAATGTATTATCCACAGCCACAATGGAATTTCATTTGCATTGTGGTACGCTTTGTTAATGTTTCCCTTATGCTTTGTGTTTGTTGTCCTTTAGCCTTTCTCTGCAGAAGATCATAAGACAAATTCAATAAAGGTGTGAACATGATACATGGCTTATTTAGAAGACAGGTTGTGAAATGTCACTCAACTGAAAGACTAATCCAGTTTACATCAGATGAAGAAAATCTCTTCTTGTGATTGAAGGGTTTTGTTTTAGCTTAGCATGATATCCACTAGATCTAACTTGAAACATGGAAAGCTTCTCCTTGTACTGAAGTATCTAAAGCGACCGCACCCAGCTCCACTGGTTCAGATTCCATTGTTAATAGATGATGCCTATTCCCTCAGCTTCTACTCAAGTATTCATAGAATTGCCTTAGAATTGTTTTGCCAAAATATACTATCATCGTTTCTTTTCCAAATCAACTTGCTTAATGGGTTTACAGATTACAGAGGTGGACAAGGAAAAGTTATGTCTTTGATCAAGTGTACCACACGTGGAGTTGTTTCAGCCTAATTTGTGCTAATGGGCCAGATTTTCAAAAGAAAATCTTTTAACCATTATTCTTTTAACCCATTATCTTGCCAGTAAAGTATTACCAGAGGGTGTGTACCATTTTTACAGAAAGGCTTTCTTCTAATTCTCATTATTTCCAAATCCAAATAACTTTTAAACAATACAGCTATTATGCCCGCATCATGTATTAAACAGGTACTGCACTGAATCTGCACCAAGGTTTGCTGTCCAGAAACAGAAGAGCTGAGCCGGGAAGCATTCTTCCAGCAGGTATCTCAACTGCTCTAAATAATAACCAAAGCGAAACTTAGAACCTGATTGTCACAAACAAGCAGTATCACAAGAAATGCAACTACCAAAAATTGACTTTCTATAATAAAAATTTCAATGTCCTTTCTTTAAATAAAAAACAATCCTGTCATCCACAATCCTTCACACTAAGGTTCATAAAAATTAATAAATATTATTCATAATAAAAGATAAACACATGATTAGAGATATAACTTTTCTGATAATGAAACTCAAGTTAGAATAGCAAAAAAAATTAAAGCACAGAGGAAGAAATTTAGCCCATTAACCCTGTGCTGGTTCTGTGAAAGAGCAGGCATGGTTAATCCACATTGAAAGAAAAATGCACTAAGTTCCTCATTTTCTACACAACTCTGTTTTAAAATTTTTATAGAGTGAGCTCATGCAATATTTTCAAGTTCTAGAACCTGACAACTCACAGTGCAAAATATTTTCTGATACTCCAATTAGATATTTTTGTCAATTATTTTAAAATCGTTATTTACCCGCTCTCCAACTGGAATTGTTCGTTTTTGACTGGATTACCCAAAACTCTTACCATATTGAAGAGCTCTGTTTGATTATCTCTTCACCAATTCTGAAGAAAACAGTGTAAACATTTCCAAAATAATCAATAAAAGCACAGTACGTTAGTACTGCGGATGTTGCAAATGCGGAATAAAAACAGAAAATGCTGGAGAAACTCAGCAGATCTAGCTGAATATGTCCTATCACTGCTGGGTCCACCACTTTTCGTCATTTGCATAAATGATTTGCTAGATAGATTCCCTACAGTGTGGAAACTGGCCCTTTGGCCCAACAAATCCACACTGACCCTCCAAAGAGTAACCCACCCAGACCCATTTCCCTCTGATTAATGCACCTAACATTATGGGTAATTTAGCATGGCCAATACACCTAACCTGCACATCTTTGGAGGAAAGGAAACCCACGCAGACATGGGGAGAATGTGCAACCTCCACACAAACAGTTGCCCGAGGTTGGAATTGAACCCAGGTCCCTGGCGCTGTAAAGTGCTAACCACTGAGCCTTCATGCTGCCCCATAGCAGATTTAGATATGAATATATGGTTACTAAGTTTGCAGATGACACCAAAATTGTTGGTGTAGTGGATGGTGAAGAAGATCATCTTAAAGTATAATGTGACCTTGATTAGATGGGCCTATGGACTGAGGAGAGGCAGATAGAGTTTAATTTAGATAAATGTGAGGTGTTGAATTTGGGTAAGGGAAACCAGGGCCGACGTTATACAGTTAATGGTAGTGTCATGAAGATAAAAATCACACAACGCCAGGTTATAGTCCAAAAGGTTTATTTGAAAGCACTAGCTCAATCAGTTTGGATATTTGTCAGTGCAGATAAGTTGGACCAAAGAGTCTGTTTCCATGCTGGATAACTCTACGACTCTATGTGTCAAGATAAACAAAGTTTATGTTTCAAATCCAAGATGGCTGTTCTTCAGAACTGAGGTTTTGACAGAGGCTGTTACTTCTCTTCCGTAAGCGAGAGTAATAGGGAATTGACAAATCAATTGCTGCACAAACCTAACTCAACTTTCACTTTTCTTTTGAAAGGAAGACTTTCAAGCTGTCACTATGGATACCATCCTTTACTCCCAGTATTCCTCTAATCATTTATTCATCCTTGGGATGTGAACATTATTGTTACGATCAGCATTTACTGCTATCCCTATTCCCTGTAGCAGCAGGTAGCTAGCAGCCTTCTTGAACCATTACAGTCCATGTGGTGTCAGTATATCCAAATTACTGTTAAAGAAGGAGTTGCAGTAATCTGGCAGAACACAAACTTAGCATTGGTGAGCAGGTTATTGCTATTTAAATGCAAGTTGATAGTATGGTCAATGATGTCTTCCATCAACTTACTGATGGATGAGCGTAGACTAAAGAAGCAGTAATTAGCCAGTCTGAATTTGTCATAATTTTTATGGACAGAGCACACCAGGTTTCTGCCTGTCGATGAAACACCATAATTGCAGCTTGGGTAAGGGCACAACTAGTTCTGAAGTGCAAAACCTCAGTACTACAGCTGAAATGTTCTCAGAACCCACTGCATTTGCTGATATTACATGGAGTTAATGAGTTGGTTGAAGACTGGCATCTGTGATATTGAGGACCATTGAAGGAGACCAGGATGAATCATCCAATCAGCATTTCTGGTTTAATATAATCATAAATATTCAGCTATATCTTTTGCACTAATTTGCTGGGAATCCACTTTATTGAGAGTGAGAATATTTGTGAAGCCTATTCCTCTAGTTATTTGCTTAGCTGTCCACTTCCATTCGTGACCAGATGTGGCAAGTCTGCAGAACTTTGATCTGATCCATTGGCTATGGGATTGCTTTCACTTTTTAACATCCATGTAGATCTAGTTGGTAGTGTCATCAGGCTGGTACCTCATGTTTAGTTATATCTGGCACTGGTCCTGGCATGCACTCTATTGAACCAGGATTCTTCCTTGATGGTGTTGGTACAGTGAGATGACTGGTTGTGATTAAAAACAATGCTGCTGCTGCTGATGGGCTTCATTGATGCCCATTTTGAGCTCTTCAGATCTGATCCGAATCTCACAGAATCATAGACTATATGGCACCGAGGAAGTTATTCAGCCCATCATATTTGCTCTAGCTCTGCAAGGAGCATTATGACTTACAGTCATTCCCCTGCCTTTTTCCAATATCTTTGCACATTGTTTCTATTCAAATACTCACCTAACAGTTTCATGAATGCATCTGCCTTTGCCACACTTTCAGCCAATGCATTCCAGAACAAAACCATTTCTTATGCAAAAATGTATTTTTTTCTCACATTACATGCACAAATCACTTTAAACTTGTACTCTTTTGTTCTGGATCCTTTTACAAGTGTGAACAGTTTCCTCTTCTTCACTCTCATTATTTTGAAAATTGCTATCAGATCTTTTCTTTCTTCTCAACAAGAACAGATCCAACTTCTATAATCAAACCTCATAATTGACTTTTCTCATTTTGTAAATCTTTTCTGTACTGCATTCTCCAATGAATGCTTGTAGAGGTTCTGAGAAAGTCTATAGCCTTAAAAACTTGCCCTTAAACATTTAGACTAAAATGTAATGTTGAATTATAGAACATATTTGCTGCACACTAGAAAATAGACAGGCAGGGAGGGTAAGGCAATTAAGAACAGTTGTCTTAACATCAGTGAATCTGTATAAACAAGACACCGAATGATAACAGCTGTCCCTTTGTGAAATTAATACCAGTGTTGATTCTGACCTTGAAACGAAACTCTGTATCAATTAACTTCTCTCCCAAATTGTCCTTCACTGTTATCTGTCTAGTTCAGAACATGCAGTGCTTTTGTAAACTTCTGTAAAAAGGTAGCCTGTTTGTGATAGTTCAGCAGAATAGTCTGCCAGGGCTCTTGAAGAGCTGATGTCCTAGTCTCCTGGGTTATGAGAACCCAAATAGTTTAGTTTATAGATATCAGTGTTATGTTGTAATGGTGATGTTGTTAGTGAGTAAAGGGGATGACTAAAATTAAACTAAACTGTCTGTAAGAGGCTTTTTAAAATTCCAATCCACCAAAGATTACGATCTCTGAGGCGAACCAAGAGAGGCTTACAGGTTGAGTCCATAAGGGATTCCCTGGGCCGTCTCAAATCTGTACCTGATCAGTTCAGCATAACTTCCTTGCTTACATTCTATGCTACTATTAATACAGCCCACTATACTGTATGCTTTATTATGTAGCCTGTCATCTTCAGTGAACTATGTACATATATATATTAGGTTCCTTTGCTCCTCCACCTCCTTAAATATTATATCCTGTATTTATATTGTCTGTCCATGTTCTTCCTACCAGAATACATTATTTCATACAACTCTGCATTGAACTCCATCTGCCATCTGTCTACCCACTCTACCAACTTGTCCATGTCTTTTTTTTAAGTTCTACCCAGTCCTTCTCACTATTTATAATGATTCAAAGTTAAGTATAATCTGCAAGCTTTGAAATTGTCCCCACACACAAAGATCTAGGTTATTAATAGGTATCAAAAAAGTGTCCCAATGCTATCCCAAAACTCCAGTGCAAAAAAAAATCATTGTTAATTACTCCCTGTCTCCTACTACTCAGCCAATTTTTTATTCATGTTGCTCTTGTCCCTTTTATTCGATGAGCTATAACATTTCTCATAAAACTGTTGTGGTACTGTGCTTTTGAAAGCTCACATAAAGGTAAAGGTAAAGTTGCCATAGTCTTACCAGACTATAGGACTGCTCTGACCTTACAGAAAAATGACTGATGGTGGTTTAACCTGAGGACTGTCACACTCAGGCAAGGGGTGAGGTTGCAATGGAGAATCTTTCATGGTATCCTCATCTAGCCCAGGATATCCCCATACACCCAAAGCAACAGTGTTTCCCTTAGTAATCCTTTCAGCCAACTCTCCAAAAATTAATCAAGCATGATTTTCCCTTAGAAATCCATGCTGGCTGTTCCTAAACAAGCCACCCTTTTCCTTGTGATTCCAAATTCTACCTCTAATAATAATTTCTGGAAACTTCCCTACCACCAAAGTTAAACTGACCAATCTGTAATTATTAGGCTTGCCCTTACTATATGTTTTGGACAAGGGCAAAATGTCTGCAAGTTTTCAGTCCTCTGGCACATCCCTCAATCTAGGGAAGACTCAAATATTATAGTCAATGCCTTTGCAATTTCCTGTGTTACTTCCTTCAGCATCCTTAGGTGCATCTCAACTAGTCCTGGTGCCTTGTGAACTTTTAGTATTGATAGCAACACTTCCTCCATATCAAGTGACAACACTTTTTCTTCTGTCAACATTGCCTGGGTTGTATCTATCTTACTTGTAATGACAGATACAAACTATTCAGTTAACATCCCAGCTATGCTCTTGCCTCTATGTGTAAATTCCTTTTTGGTCCCTAATCTACCCAACTCCACCATTTACTATCCTTTTACTATTGATGTGCCCATAGAAGACTTTGGAATTCATCTTTATGTTGGCAACCAATTTTCTTTCACAAGCCCTCTTTCCTTCTCGACTGAGCCTTTTCACTTCTCCTCTGAATCTTCTATATTCCTCTTGGTTCTCAATTATATTATCTACCTGACATCTGTCAGAATCATATTTTTTCTTCTTTATTTTAATTTCTATCTTCGTTTTCACCCACAGAGTTCTGGACTTGTTTGACCCTATTTTCCCTTTTACGAGAATAAACCTTGACCAAACCAGAACTCTCTCTTCTTTGGAGGCAGCCCATTGTTCAGTTGTGGTGTTTCCCATTCATGTGACCCAGCTTTGTTCTAGCTCCATTGAAGTCGGCTCTCCATCAATTAATTATTCTTAGTCTGGATTGGCATGGTTGGCTATCTCACCATTATGGTCCTCTCCCCACCCAAACCCCATCCCCTCTCTTTATCTACAGCTTCCCCGACGCCCACCTCCATTCCTGAAGAAGGGTTATTCCTGAAACATCGACTTCTCCACCTCCTGATGCTGCCTGGTTTGCAGTGTTCTTCCAGCCTCCTGCTTGTCTATCTTATCTAGTCTTTGGCAGCTCACAAACCAATTGCAATGGCTTAAGCCTTACGTCATTCTTCAGAAAAGGCAGAGTTGCAACTTGATAGAGGCATTTAAAATTATGAAAGATTTTGAAAGTGAATTCTTATTTAATGCTTTCCCTTTTGAGGTTGAGTAATTCTTACAAGATAGTCATCAAAAAATCCAACAATGAATTCAGAATAAATTTATTTAACCAAGGAGCGATGAGAATGTGAAATTCTTATCATATGTTATATTTTAAGTAAATATTATACAGTAGATACATTCGAGGCAAAGCTGTATATGGGAAGAGAATAGAGAATTGCTGTGATGTATTTACTTGTGGAAAGATGGGAGAAACTCAGGTGAAGCATAAACATGTTCCAGTTGGGCTGAATGTTAGGTCCCTTGTGTGTGTATGTGATACATGTATGAACTGGACAGTGTGTTACTCAACTCAATGTTTGCTCAAGACAGGCAAACGTTGAAATCGCATTGTGAACATATTGGTGGGATCAAATTGACACAGGGGCACCCAAGGGTCAAGGGTCACTCGCCACTGTCAGAGGTTACTCTACTGCCCATTTGTTATGAGGATGGAGAGTCCAAAGGCTCACTTACCAATCTGCTGTACACAAACTCCTCACGGGGCACCAGAGAGTAACACCACACATATCTGCAACCATAATGTGGCTCTTAGTGGACATGGAGGATGAGCTGAGAGGCAGTGGGTGTCCGTGGTCGTTGTTGTTGTTGTAGTTGTCAGCCCCGGTGGCGGTTGGCACCTTGTCCCTACATTCTGTGCTCTCTCTCTCTCAGCCTACCGGGCTCCGCATCGCATTGGAACCGCGGGGGAGAGTGGGATGGGATGGGGTGGGGGCTGGGGAGGATGCTCAAGCAAGGCTCCGGTCCCCGATCTCTGGCCGGCCGAGCGCGCGCAGCACCAACTGACCGTTAAATTTAAACGGCCGCCGCGCGTGAGCCTGCTCGCGGTGCGCGCCCGCTGCCAGGGGGAGGGGAAGGGACAGGACAGACAGTCAGTCAGTGGGCGGGTGGGTCCAGTGAAACCGTCTGTCCGCCGTTTGGCTCGTCCTTCAGCAGGAAGTTAAGAGGCTGAGCTCCTTCAGGGACGGTTAGGAACAGTCTCCGCTTCACCCTGAGTCCCACCGCACATCGAGGTGCTGAATTCTCTTGAGCTTGACCACAGCCGCTGCAAACGCCGACGCTGCTTCTGAGAATCGACTCTAAATTTCTGCAAGGAATGACGAGAACAAGAAGAAAATGTTCCCCCACCAGCCCGAGTCAGAGGAAGTGGGTTTTCGACTTTCTCTCAGTTAAGGAACTCCCACAAATTAGTCTGTGAAATGCTGTGAAAACAAAGTAGTACACAATTGAGCAAATGAATGAACGTGAAAATAAGTTTCAAATTACCCGAGAATTGAGTGGAAACTTTGATAGATGCCCGGAATTTGGGGAAATCGGGTTGGAAAACACTTCTTCACAACATCCACTTGCGCTGACCACAGACAATTTGCTACTTCTCTATTGTGTTTCACTATATCTGATCTACTGTGGATAATTACGGAGAAAAGTCGTTTTTTTCCCCATTCATCAGACCCCTGCCTCCCTGCAACATAGTATTCAACTTTTTTTTTATTGGAGTATGAGAACCAACTCAATACCTTGGTTACCAGGACCCTTACTACTTCGAAGTACATTTTACAACCACTCTTATTCATTCTTTGCAACCTGTTTCAAGAATCAAGCTGTCTGACATGCTCCCTATGAATCATTTCTTTCCCCCACTTTATCCACGGTGTTCTGGCTGTCATGTTTATGGTTGCCTAACTCTGTAGCAACCATGCAATGATATCACTGAGCTGCAAATCACTGGGCTTAAATGCCACAGTGTGGGTGGAGTTGCAGGCTGAAGAAAGATTCTGAAAAGAGCATTCTGTAAGCTAATCAGAATGAAGCTCTCTAAAAGAAACACAGAGATCTCTTTGACATGAACACAAAGAGATAAATTAGTCATTACTCGATGTAATAAATCAGAGCCTGGTAGAAGATTAGGTCTGAAGTTAGTAGGAGAGAAACTACTACTGCATGCAAATATGGATCTTGTCCTGATTAACCTGTACAATTAGAAAATATGATAAAGAATAATCTGTATAACATCAAAAGGAAATGTCAAGTTTGACCAAACCTCTTGAATTCTTTGAAGGATATATAGGGGTATACTACATATTATCCAATGTTATGTTGGAAGGGATCATCCTAATTAATAGAACCTTTTAACTGGTTTGAGAGTAAATTGTTGATTGTTACTATTGCGTCTTGGAGTTTCTGGTCCGGGAAAATTTTTCAGATTTATTAGAAGGCCACCTGTTCTGAGGCTTGGGCAGTGAACCACAAAATTCATGCAGAAAGTCACTTACTAGGCTGGACTTTGTCAGGATATAATCACCTGGACAATGGGTTGGAAATCTGGGGATAACCACTTATTGGCCATCAGCCACATTTCATGCCCATCTTTGTCTAGTGAACTGCTGCCAGGCCCTTGACCCAAGGGAAACCAATATCCTGGCAGGGAGATTTGCTACTTGGGAGCTACTCAGGAGGGTTTAAACTAGTCTGGTGAGGAGGTGGGACTGTCAGCATTAGTAAGAAGGTTGGGGGTGGAACCGGTTAAGGAGAGCAAATTAAACAAGGTAGAAAAAGCATGGCAGAATGAGGGAAGTCTGATTAATTAAACAGCATTTATTTCAATACAAGAGGCCTGATAGGTAAGGCAGATGAACTCAGGGCATGGATGTGAGCATAGGACTTGGATATCATAGCTATAACAGAAACATGGTTGAGGGAGGATGGGACTGGTGGCTCAATGTACAGATGCTCTAGGAAGGATAGAAATAGAAACAAGAGAGGAAGAGGAATGGAGTTTTTGATTCTGGAAAACATAATGGCTGTACTTAAGATATTCCTAGGGGATTGTGCAGTGATGCTATATGGATGGAACTGAGAAATAGGAATGGGTGATCATTTTGATGGGATTCTACCATAGGCCTCCAATAGTCAGCAGGAAATTGAGGAGTAAATATTTTGGGAGATTACAGATAGCTGTAAGAATAATAGGGTTGTAAGAGTCAGAAATTCAAACTTTCCAAACACAAACTGGGACTGCCATAAAGGGGGAGCAATTTGTTAATTTTGTGGCAAGGCAGCCCATCCTAGCAAGATGATGTCCTTGACTTTTTCAGAGAGGTTGCAAACAGTCCAGATTCTGAAAAGTCTGAGAGTTTGGAAAGATTTTAGGGCCTATTTGTTTACAGCTAACAGATATTGCCTCAGATAGAAGGCTTTCAAGTTTAAAACACTTATATAATGAAAGGGGAGTGGCCAGTTCAGCAGTTCTGGTAACTCAGCAGCAGCGTGTGTGTAGAAATGTTGCTGGGGTGAGCTTAGGCTGGACTTTCTCTCCTTCTAACTTCAAACCTGTCAGCCTTTATTTGTTTTTACATTTTGTGCCAAGGGTAGTTTATTGGGATTGTTGCATGTACTTTGGAACAGCATCATTAAGTTGGGATAGCCTGTCGTATTTAGATAGGATAAGTTATTTCAGTATTCTATTTTCTGCTCTTTGTGTTTCATTTTGTAATCTTGTCAATAAATTCTGTTTTGTTTAAAAACAAAATCGGCTGTCCAGCTAATTCTCTTTGGGAAAATCAGCTATACATTTACGTAAATTAAATAGCAAAGTTAGTGTCTGGGCTACCTGCTGAAAATGTTTTGAGGGGCCTGGCCTGGTCAAGAACAGACCAGGGGCTTTTTGCAGGATTTGTTTGTATTCCAAATTGGGATTTGGGATTACAGTTGTTGGACTGGAAGGCAGCAAGTAGTAGGTGTTAATGTGTTTATTCTGGGTGTTGATTTGGTTGGGTAAACAGAGATTGGGATAGCAATGGTTTTTGCAGTCACCAAGAGATTTCTTGGGATGGAAGAAGTGACCTTGGGTGTTTAACAAAAGGTAGGTAAGGCCAAGCTGCGGGAATTAGCAGACAAGCTGGAGTTGGAGCTACCTGTTTCTGAGAGGAAATATGAGATGGTTACAGCAATAACTCAGCATTTAAATTTGCTGGAAACACCATCAGGATCTGTAGAGATGGCTAAAATTCAATTGCAAATGAAGCAGCTTGAGCTAGAGGTAAGAGATAAGAAAAGGGTAGCAGAAATGAAACAGTTTGAGTTACAATTAAAAGCAGGAGAGAGTTTGAACATCAGAAAATGCCACTAAGAAAGGAAAGTCAGCTTAAAAGGATGGAGATGAAGGCTGAAGATAAGACGAGTGGGGATGAGCAAGCCCTGGTAATCAAAAGCCTGGTGACAAACTGCTTGAGTATGTTCAAGCATTGCCTAAATTTGATGAGAAGGATGTGGAAGCCTTTTTCATCTCATTTGAAAAAGTGGCTAAACAAATTCAGTGGTCAGTGACCATGTGGGTTTTGTTAATCCAAACAAAACTTGTAGGTAGAGCTAGTGAGGTATTCGCATCACTATCTGGGGAATATGAGGAGGTGAAGAAAGCCATCTTAAGTGCGTATGAGCTTGTACCAGAAGCCTACAGACAACGTTTCTGGAATCGAAGGAGGCACCCTAGTCAAACCTATATTGAGTTTGAAAGGATCAAGCAGAGTCATTTTGATAGATGGATAAGAGCATTAAAAATAGAGCAAACCTGTGTCGTTGTTTGAGAGACAATCATTTTGGAGGAATTCAAAAATTCACTTCCTGAAGTAGTGCGAACTCATGTGGAAGAGCAGAGAGTTAATCTGGCTAAGTTAGCAGCTGAACTGACTAATGATGATGAGTTGGTCCATAAAATATGGTTTGGCTTCCAGAATCAACTTCAGTCCATGAGGGATAGAATTTGGGAAAGATAAGGTAGATCTCGGTGAAAATCATAAGGATAACTTACCGCAGAGTAAAAAAGAAGGGGACAAAGAAGTTAAAGAGCTCTGGTGTTTTCATTGCAATAAAGTAGGTCACATGAAATCACCGTGTTGGAAAACAGGACAAGCCTGGGAGTTTTGTTGGAGTGGCGGCAGTGTTAAAGTACAGATTTGAGACGACTCGGAATCCCTTGTGGATTACTGACCTGTAAGCCTCTCTCATGGTTCGTCCCGGAGATCATACTCTTTGGTGGTCTGGAATAAAAAAGCACTTACAGACAGTTTAGTTTAATTTTAATCATTCCCTTCATTTACTAATAGCATCATTGTTACAACATAACACTGATACCTATAAGTCAAGCTAACTGGATTCCATTAATCCAGGACAGTAGAAATCGCTCTTCTTTCAAGAGCCCTGGCCAGCTACTCCATCGTACTATCAAAAACGGACTATTTTTATACACAGGTTTACAAAGGCATTACTGTCACAAACACAAATTTAACGAATGCACTGCATGTTCTGAACTAGATAGATAATTGCGAAGGACAATAATTCAGGAGAGAAGTTAATTGATACTGAATTTCCAAGGTCAGAATTAAACATTGTTTATTAATTTCAGAAAGGAATAGCCATGAATGTTATCACTTGGTGTCCTGTTTGTACGAATTCACTAATGTTAAGGCAATTTTTTAAATATATCTTATCCTTCCTAGCTATACTTTTTTTCTAGTGTGCAACAAACGTGTTCTATAATTCAAAATTATATTTTAGTCTAAATGTTTAAAGACAATATTTAAGGCTATAAACTTTCGCATTCCCTTCTTTTGTCATTTCATGACAACTACATAGCTGTACAAGTATCATTAGTCCATTTAGTTGATTTGTATTCTGAATAAGTCAAGTGCCTCCTCTGGCAATTCACCATCCGGAGGATCAGTTTGAAAGATACTGGATTTCAGCATGGGAGTTCGGACATAGTGCAGGAGTAGATAAAGGTTGATTAACCAGATTCCTTTACGGCTTAGACAAAAAGCAATGTACGGTCCATTTTATGCATATGTATATTCCTAGGATGAGACCAAGGACTGTCAGTACGTCCCACATGATCCATCCGTACAGCTACCATAGCCAGCAAGTGACACTCCATCCACATGAATCGGACAATGGTAAGGCAGGTATCTTCCCTGCGTCTTCACCCACTTTGTTGATATTATCTGCGTTCTCCAAAATGTCCTTTGAAAAATCATCGATGTAGGTGCAACATTGCAGACCAATGACTGAACAAGCGCCTCCTTCTTTAGCAAAGAGGAAATCTAGCACTAGCTAATCTTGAAGCATCACCATCTGGGTCTCCTGTATCTCTTTGTTTACCAGCTTCAGAGCGTAGGCTGTTGTGTTGGCATGTTCTTTTGATACACAAGGTCACTTATCTGATCTAGGGCCATCTCAATACCCCAGCCAGAAATAAGACCTCCCAGCAACCTGGACCACCAGGTTTGTTGATGAAAGAAGTTGTGTAAGTCCCTTTTGTTTTCCTCTATTTTTTGTTCTGTACCATTTCACATCTTGGTGGGCGTTCCATTCATCATCTACTTCACGTACTTCATGGAGGAGCGTAAAAAGTGGTAAAGTGTGTACTGGGCCACAACGTCCGTACTGGTCATTGGATAAACATGGGTAGGCTTTGTTTTATCACGAAGGCTAAAAGGAGTTCCAAAGGTGCACTTCTGTGAGTGAATGACTAGTCCACTCAGAGCGAGAACAGAATCTTGTAAACAGTGGGTGCTGTCAAACATTCAATTAGAGTCATAGAGTCATAGAGATGTACAGCATGGAAACAGACCCTTTGGTCCAAACCGTCCATGTCGACCAGATATCCCAACCCAATCTAGTCCCATCTGCCAGCACCCGGACCATATCCCTCCAAACCTTTCCTATTCATATACCCATCCAAATGCCTCTTAAATGTTGCAATTGTACCAGTCTCCACCATTCCATACACGTACCACCCTCTGTGTGAAACAATTGCCCTGTAGGTCTCTTTTATATCTTTCCCCTCTCACCCTAAACCAATGCCCTCTAGTTCTGGACTCCCTGATCCCAGGGAAAAGACTTTGCCTATTTACCTTATCCATGCCCCTCATAATTTTGTAAGCCCCTATAAAGTCACCTTCAACCTCCGACGCTCCAGGGAAAATAGCCCCAGCCTGTTCAGCCTCTCCCTATAGCTCAAATCCTTCAACCCTGGCAACATCCTTGTAAATCTTTTCTGAATCCTTTCAAGTTTCACAACATCTTTCCGATAGAAAGGAGACCAGAATTGCACGCAATATTCCTCTCCAAGAGTATTAACGGATGGAGAGTAGGAGTACGAACAGTGTCTTTGAAGATATTTTTACATTGTTTTTGTTTCACTTGCCCCATGTCATAGGTACTGGAAACTCTTTCAGTGCACCACTCTAACAGCGGAACAACGTTAACGTTGAATCCTTTAGATTTGTTAGTGCACTTCATACAGTGACGCGCTTCTTCCAATGAATGGTTTTTCATCACAAATGAGGGATTGCATAAGTGGGTGAGTCCTGTTTGTACACTGTATATCAGAAATTGGGAGAGTGGGCAGATAACAAATGGGTCAGGGGGTTTAGCTTGAATAAATAAACCATTAGTAACAGAAGGAGCATCGGGTATGCATAGTATTTTTGGTCATTATTTATTTTTCCAGCTTGTCTTGTTGATCATACTAGCAACTGAATACAGGAAACATGTAAAGGTATTTCTGTTAGCGGCGATAGGTCAGATAGGAGAGGATTCAGTCGAGACAGTATAGATGGTCAGTCTCATAACAGTAGGTGCCTTAAGGTTTGGTGATTTCGGTACTATGTGCTCAATACTGCAATTTGTACGGTTCATTTTGAGAGGGGAACAGACAAACATTTCAAAGTAACAGTTTTCCGTTGATGGAACGGATGAGGTTATGGAATTGTGCCATCTTATGATGACTGGCACAGAAGTGTTGTAAGGATGACAATAAATTCAAGAGTGATGTTTGGATAAATGAGTTTCAGCTGGGCAGCTGCATTCATGACTTCCAACGGTATTAATACAGGTTTTAGTTATACAGTCACATTGGAGTTTTAGCCGTCTGAGATATCACAGATGAGTTAGTTATATCTGGAAAAATGTATTTGGGTTGGGTTTTCATTGGATGTCTGTATTAGTACTAACACTAAGACTGTGGGGGGGATACAAGCTTGCAATGTCCTTTGTAGACCATATTGAACGTCCTTCTACCTTTACTGTAGTTTCAGTTGTCACAAGAACTTGATAAGGGCCTTTCCAGCAGTGGCCCAATTTTTCACAATTGAAGTTTTCTAATAGTACGTAGTCACCAGGGTTAATGTCTTTAAACATTGGAGCTCTTTCTTCTTCCTTCCCTGATACTCAATAGGCTTCTTTCACCTGTTGATGATAAGACTGCAATGCGTTGCTTAGCTTAATCAGGTAACCGTGCATTTCTTCTGCCATGACATGCACATAAACAGGGTGTTGGGCAGTTAATAGTGCAGACCAGGGAGTCCTCAGGGGCTTTCCATATGTCAGTTCAGCCACTGAGAATCCCATCTTTTTCTGTATCATGGTTTACATATTATAAAGGGCAATTGGGAATACTTGCAGGTAATTAAGGCCTGTATCTTCTACCAACTTGCTTAGTTGACCTTTTAAGGTACCATTGGCTCTTTCTATAATTTTCTGCTGCTAAGGGATGATTGTCACAATGGAATTTTTGATTCATATTAAAATTCTTACATAGTGCCTTGTTTAGCTCCAGACAGAAGGGGGGTCTATTATTCGAACACACCATTACTGGTCTTGCAAATCTGGGTATGATTTCCCTTAGTTGAATTTACAAGTAGTTGTTGTTGTGCAGTCAGTACAGGGTAAAAAGTGAGGTCTGCAGATGCTGGAGATCTGAGCTAAAAATGTGTTGCTGGTTAAAGCGCAGCAGGTCAGGCAGCATCCAAGGAACAGGAAATTCGACGTTTCGGGCATAAGCCCTTCATCAAGAATGAGGAAAGTGTGCCCAGCAGGCTAAGATAAAAGGTAGGGAGGAGGGACTTGGGGGAGGGGCGATGGAGATGTGATAGATGGAAGGAGGTCAAGGTGAGGGTGATAGGCCGGAGTGGGGTGGGGGCGGAGAGGTCAGGAAGAGGATTGCAGGTTAGGAGGGCGGTGCTGAGTTCGAGGGAATCGACTGAGACAAGGTGGGGGGAGGGGAAATGAGCAAACTGGAGAAATCTGAGTTCATCCCTTGTGGTTGGAGGGTTCCCAGGCGGAAGATGAGGCGCTCTTCCTTCAACCGTTGTGTTGTTATGTTCTGGCGATGGAGGAATCCAAGGACCTGCATGTCCTTGGTGGAGTGGGAGGGGGAGTTAAAGTGTTGAGCCACGGGGTGGTTGGGTTGGTTGGTTCGGACGTCCCAGAGGTGTTCCCTGAAGCGTTCCGCAAGTAGGCAGCCCGTCTCTCCAATATAGAGGAGGCCACATCGGGTGCAGCGGATGTAATAGATGATGTGTGTGGAGGTGCAGGTGAATTTGTGGCGGATTTGGAAGGATCCCTTGGGGCCTTGGAGAGAGGAAAGGGAGGAGGTGTGAGCGCAAGTTTTGCATTTCCTGCGGTTGCAGGGGAAGGCGCCGGGAGTGGAGTTTGGGTTGGTGGGGGTTGTGGACCTGATGAGGGAGTCACGGATGGAGTGGTCTTTTCGGACTACTAATCCTGACTGCTCACATTATTGAGGAGCTGTTTTGTTTCTAATATTCCTCACACAGGTTTATTAGAATTGGCAATTAATGGATCCAGACATAGCAAGGGCTGTCGTATTGCTGCAATGCTACAAATGAGCAAAGAAACGGAGGAAAAACCGATACACCAGTAAACCTCGTACCAGAGCAAGCTCCAGCAGCTGACAAACAGCCTCCATATGAAAAAGTTGTAACTGAAAGCCCCCTCAGGATGCCGAGGTGATACAAGAGGCCCAGAAGGTACAAACCTCTCGGCCAAATTGTGCAACCTTAGCATCTTGCCAGTAGATGTTGTCAGTTTAAATAACTTTCTGTACCTGCTCAGGTCAGACAGTCATACATAGGGCATTAAATTGGGGTGATCGCCCTTGTGGAAGTTAACATCACCAGAGTAAGTGCCATAGCATTCCTTAAAATGGGTAAGGAACTCCTCACTTCGTGGGTTTCCTCCGGGTGCTCCGGTTTCCTCCCACAGTCCAAAGATGTGCGGGTCAGGTGAATTGCCATTCTAAATTGCCCGTAGTATTAGGTAAGGGGTAAAAGTAGGGGTAGGGATATGGGGGGTTGCGCTTCGGCGGGTCGGTGTGGACTTGTTGGGCTGAAGAGCCTGTTTCCACACTGTAAGTAATCTAATCTTTACCAGAGCTGGGTTTACATGTTAAGACTTTACCCACATCATCTGCACGACGCACTGCTTGGCGGGACAGGTAATAATCCAAACTGATCTGTTGGTTCGGCCTGGTGCCGGACTACAAGTTGTGCATGATTATTACATTGTAAAATTTCTAAGCACTCAACCCATTTTTCAGGGGAAAGGGTGCATTCTATGAGGTGAAGTGGGTCTTGGGAGGCAGCATTATAAATGGTCCTAGTCCTATTAAAGTAATTAACAAATCCCTCAGGACAGTTACCATAATCTAGAGCCTTATTGATAATGCTTGAGAGTTCATGAGGTTTCCATGGTTGATGAAGATCCGCAAATTGGGCTAGTCTTGGATTCAGGGCCTGGGGTTAGGAACTCTTCTATTTGGGAAATTTCCCTTTGGTTCTCCCACATCAGGGTGAGTGCAAGGACTGATTATAAGGTCCCAAAACTTTGATTGCAATTCATCAGTGTCTTTGGGATTTATTAGTGTAGGGACAGTGGAAACCAAAGGAATATCTTTGGTGTTTCTTCCATGTTTTAATTTCAATTAACTCTGAGTGCGGTGGGCTATGGGGTCATGATAAGCTGAATCCTTATTTAGCTGAACAGTTGGGGGAAGGGTACGGGCCTTAGCATGTTTGTCATCAGAGTAAGGGGGAGAGTTCACGCGGGAAACCAGAGGTGGTTGGCTGACCGGACAGGAGGCGTAAAATATTTCCTCCTCCAAATCAGTGTCCCACCCCCTCATCCACAGATGGATCAGATTTCTTTAGTAATGAGTCTTTGGGAGAGGGGAGGGTGGGGTATAAGGAACAGTCTTTGTCAGTTTCATCCTGCGCGGCTGTGGCTTGTTGTTTATTTACCGGTTTCTCTTTTTTCAGCTTAAGCTGTGATTCTTTGCTTTCCTTTTTATTTTTTTCTATTTTCTCCCTAGCCAATTCCAATTCTGCTTCTAAATCATGTGCTTCACATTTGCGTTTTAGTTTTTGTCCAATTTAGTTCAGATCCTTCCTCAGTTAATAGACTAATTCCCCTTTTAGTACAGTTTTATCTCCATGATGATTGCATGGAGTTTTCCCATTTTTCCCTTGCTAGCTTTTTCCACACTGATATGACTTCTTTCTGTTTACTTCCCTTTCTTTTTCCCCAAATCCCTTGTTCAATTTTAATGTGTAGATTTAAATCATGTGTGCCTCCTAGAGGCCAATTCTTATTTTGTTGAGCAGCTGTGGCCAACATTCTCCCTAATTGTTTCTATAATTAGGATACAGATTTATTATTTCTGTTAGGGGACATTTGTCTTCCATCTTATCTAGAGTTACACACATATTTATCCTACATACTTTAAATCTTCACAAAACTACTGATTTACAGGGGCTCCAACTCCAAAAATAAACACAGAACACTGACACAAAATACAACATTCACTCACCAACAAACAAATGTGCATCCAAACAGAGTCTCAAAGGGTTAAACTTTCTGCAAGCTGCAGGGAATAATCTTTATCTGTCTATCTCGCTCTGTCTGTCTGTCTGTCTCTCTCTCTTGCACAAACACATGAACATTTTAGAAGATAGCAACTTGACAATGAGCAACAAGACTAATTATTTCTGCAAAGCATTCTCAACATTCTAAAACTCTGATAGTTTCTGTTTTTAGTCCCTATATAAGCAATCTCATTTAGGGTTCATTACCAGAAAAGGTACCGGTAACAGGAATTCACGGTGAGACAAAAAGCGTTCAATTATGTAAAGTAAGATTAGAGTGTCCAGAAAAGACTGGAGAATTTGTAGTAGGAGTACTGGACAAACTCTCGGCTCCAGGAGTACAGTTTGTCCTTGCTAATGATATAACTGATTCACCAGTAGGAGTGCTGCCTACTGTGGTTGAAAAGCCAATGGAAACTCAGGCAACTGAACAATTGCGGGATATACATCCTGGAATTTTTCCTGATTGTGTGGTAATGAGGTCACAAAGTCAGCAGTTGAAACAGGAGAGATCTAAGAGTACAAATAAGATAGCTTGACATGTCATTAGCAGAGACTTTGATCAGATGGTTGGGACAAAACAGAATCAAATAGATGACCATGCAGACATCTTTAACTCAATTAAATTAATTGAGTTACAGCAGAAAGATGAAAATTTAAAGCAGTTATATCAAAGGCTTATACAGAGAAGGAATCTGAATGTATCCTTGAATGTTATTACCTTAAAAATGATGTCTTAATAAGGCAATGGAGACCATCACATATTTAGGCAGATGAGAAATGGACAGAAATCCATCAAATCATATTGCCAGTAGGGTATAGAAAGGAGGTGTTGCGCGTGACGCTTGAGCTACCACTTGGAGGTCATTTAGGAGTGAGAAAAACACGGACTAAAATACAAAGACATTTTTACTGGCCTGGACAGCATAAGGATGTAATTGAATTTTGCCAGACATGTAATACATGCCAGGTAATTGGAAAACTACGAGCTGTAATAAAACCTGAACCTTTAATACCTATTCTAGCATTTGAGGAGCATTTTACAAGAGTCTTAATTGATTGTGTAGGTCCCCAACCTCAAACAAAAAGTGGGAATCAGTATTTGTTAACAATAGAGGCTAGAAAAATAATGAAGCTTTAAACTTATTGAAAGTAGAAATCAACATAATTATTTTTGATGTCTAAGCAGTATGAAGTTGTTGTAAATACATTATCAAATTAACTTTGAGAGTTATGTAAAAGTATAAATCCTGTTTTGAAACTAAAATATCAGTTCTACCTGGATCTTGACCAGTTATCAACAATATGAACTTGTGATCTGCTGCAATCAGGTGCATTATCTCTTAATGTGTTATATACATGGTTTCTACATGTAAATTGTTTGGGAGGAAGAGTTAGTGGTGGTCCTTGAAAAGGGATCAGAAACCATCCTTCTCGACAAGTTTATGGAACACTATGAAATGCTGCTGAATCATGGAACCCTGACAGTGTGAAAACAGGCCACTCTGCCTTGTGAGTCCACACTGATCCTCCAAAGAACGTCTCACCCCTCTGCCCCATAACCCTGCATTCCCATGGCTAACCCATCTAACCTAGGCATCCCTGGGTGATGTAGCATGGCCCACTCCACCTAGCCTGCACATCTTTTCATAGAAAATCCATGTAGACAGTGGGGGAATGTGCATACTCCACACAGACAGTCGCCCAAAGATAAAATTGAATCTGCATTCCTGGTGCTGTGAGGCAGCAGTGCCAAGCCACTCTGCAGCCCAATTTGGTTGAAATCAGCTAACATAATGCCCTGGACAGTGAACCTGAAACCAGCCATGTTAGATATGATAACGCAACTGTGACCTCTATTGAGAATACTTTGTTTATCTTGCTGCATCACATTCATGCTGTCTGTTTTGAGGAGTTCTTTCAGGAGCTGAAAAATAGTGATGATGGTTTGGATCCCAGGACAGGTTTACCGCTGACATTTTGGGATTGCCACTTCTGAGACAGCAATCTTCCTGGAGATAAAAATGAGCTGTCTAGTTGTGTAGTTTTCTTCTCCTGCCAAGTTGTCACTGTGAGGTTGGGATAGTTTTAAGTTTCAAAATGGGATGGCAGTGGGGGAAAATGCTTGGGAGCTTGCTGTCTGCCAAGGTTTTGGTATGTTAGATCATTAAACAATAAACCTCTGCAGTTGATGCCTGCTATTTGACCCTAAAAGCTCTCCATCACTTGCTTCCACTTGTATTGTATCACCTGTTTCAAGTCAGTCTTCTCTGTTGTTCAAACCCTTATTTGTGCTTCCATGACATTCAAAATTTAGTTTGTCCAATCCATTTCCAATTGCTGTCTCTCCAACCTACGCCAAATTGTGCTTATCCCATGCTTTCTGGCCAGTATTGAATCCTGACCTTCTAGCTCAATTTGTAATTCTCATCCTGGTGTTCAAATCTTTGCTTGGCCTCATTCCTCCAAAAATTCTGCATTTCTCTCTCTCTAGCTCTGGACTTGCCCTTTCATCTACTACTGTATTGTTAGCTGTATTGGTCCAATTTCTAGAGTTCTTTCTATCTCTCTCTTCTCCATTAAAACCACCTCTTGCACCATATTTTTGGCACCTGCCTTAACCTATTTTGTTTTGGACCAATGTTGGCATTTGTCTTTAAAAGTATCTCTTTCATTTATAAACAGCCTCACTGGCAGTGAAAAATGAACCTTCCAGCTGAGCAAGCAAACCTACATCCAGAACCTCAACATGAGCTCCAAATCTTCTCAAAACTGGCTATTAAGCACTTGGGGATATCCTACAAAATATCATATAAATACCAGTTTGTCTTTTGTGAAACATAATTTTAATGAGTCAAACACTTAAAGATGGAATATAAATTGAAGTGTTGCTTCAGTTGTGGTCTAGTAGAAACTATATCTAGAATTAACTTTGATAATTTGTGCAACTAGTAAATGACCTATTTAAACCACTGAAAAAGTTCTATATGGACTTCCATGGTTATAGCAGTAGTATTGTTAGAGAATTTTATTTATAGTGCTTAAGCCATAGCGATGTAGAATCACGAATCATTCCATCGAACAAGTGTTCCAAAGATATCATGTTCTTCGTTCTCCAGTTACCACTTTTCTTTTTCACCAATGTCTCTCTGCATATAACCCCCTTGAATTAAGTAAAGGGCAATGTAGAATACATTGGAGAAGTGAGTAAATTGAGTATTTTTAACTAGCTAAATCTGATTTCACTAGCTTAGCAATTCACCTGGGATTTTATTGAAATCCAGCATTCCATTAAGCTACTGCTATGTTGACACTTGTGTAATATAAGATGATGAAATTCTTGTTTTTCAACATTCAAATTGTATATTGCAAACTAAGTTTTTGAAATATAAAAGATTTATTTGGTTGCTGCATTTTGGGAAAGTAAATCTTAGCGTGACTTAGACACTTAATGGTAAGATCCTAGGGAGTGTTGCTGAACAAAGAAACCTTGTAGTGCAGGTTCATAGCTCCTTGAAAGTAGAGTCGCAGGTAAGTACAATAGTGAAGAAGGCGTTTGGTATGCTTTCCTTTAATTATCAGAATTTTGTGTATAGGAATTAGGAGGTCACTTAGCAGTTGTACAGGACATTGATTAGGCCACTTTTGAAATATTGCATGCATTTCTGGTCTCCTTCCTATCAGAAGGATGTTGGTGAAACTTGAAAAGGTTCAGAAAAGATTTACAAGGATGTTGCCAGGGTTGGTGGATTTGAGCTAAAGGGAGAGGTTGAATAGACTATATCTGTTTTCCCTGGGATGGGTGAGTCCAGAACTAGAGGGTTTAGGGTGAGAGAAGAAAGATATAAAAGAGACCTAAGGGGCAACTTTTTCACACAGAGGATGGTGCATGTATGGAATGAGCTGCCAGAGAAAGTGGTGGAGGCTGGTAAAATTACAGCATTTAAAAGTCATCTGGATGGGTATATGAATAAGAAGGGTTTGGAGGGATATGGACCAGGTGCTGGCAAATGGGACTGGATTAAGTTGGGATATCTGGTTGACATGGACGAGTAGGACCAAAGGGTCTGTTTCCATGCTGTACATCTCTTTGACTCTAATAATGGAAGAATCGACTAAACTTCCAGAGGCCTTTCCAGTACGCAGTATCGCAGCTAATTACTCAAATTTTTCACGAGATACAGACTACCAATACAAATAGTCAGATCAAGGGTCAAACTTTGCATCAAAACTACTCAAGGAAGTTATGGACAGCTTAGGAATAAAACAATTCCAATCTCCTGCATCCCATCAAGAATCTCAGGGAGCACTAGAAAAGTGGTATCAAACATTAAATACCATGTTGAGGGCTTATAATCATGACTATCCAAATGATTGGGATGAGGGAATTTCATTTGTGCTTTTTTTGTGATCAGAGATGCACCAACTGAATTGACTAAATACAGTCCATTTGAATTTGTCTTTGGGCATGAAGTGAGAAGACTGTTAAAATTGATTAAGGAGAAGTTGGTAATTCAAATACCACTCATTTGGACTATGTGTCAAATTTTAGGAAACGATTAAATAGTGCTGGGGAGTTGGCTAGACAGCATTTACAAGTATCGCGGCATATAATGAAACAGGAAGTAGACAATAAATAAAAAATTTGCAATTTTGATATCAGGGATAAGATATTAGTGTTACTTCCAGTAATAGGTGAACCTTTAAAAGCAAGGTTTAGTGGACCTTATCAAATTGAAAAGAAATTGAGTGAGGTGAACGACTTGATCAGGACTCCAGACCGGAAGAAATTTCACTGAGTGTGTCATGTTAATATGCTGAAAAGGTATTTTGACAAGGAAGGAAAGCAAGAGGAAAAGGTATTAATGATTACAACACAGAAGGAGTAACCAAGTCCAGAGGATTCTGAATTGGACATTCCTCAAATTAAATTGGACAATGAAGACGTTGTCAAAATTTGGTTTAAATTATTGAGTTATCTTCCTGAGGAAAATCAAAATGACCTGAAAGAGTTATTACTATCACATGGGGAGATATGTGGAAATAAACGGGGAAGCACTAACCTAATTGTGCATGATGTAGATATAAGAAGTGCTGTTCCGATTAAGGAACATCATTCTTGGCATAACACACAGGTTCAGAAGGAAATTGAACGCATGCTCCAAGATGACATAATTGAAGTAGTTACACTGACTGGAGTTCACCTATAGTAATGGTGCCAAAGCCAGATGGTACCCAACGGTTATGTGTGGACTATCAGAAAGTCAATGCAGTTACAAAGACTGATGCACATCTCATTCCACAGTGACTATGTTGAAAATGTGGGACAAGCAACTTATATTTCCAAGTTGAACTTGCTCAGAGGATGCTGGCAGGTACCTTTGTAAGAAACAGCAAAGGCAATTTCGGCTTTCGTAACGGCGAATGGACTGTATCAGTTTAAAGTCATGCCATTTGGTATGAAAAATGTGCCAATCACATTTCAGAGACTAACCAATAATGTCATTGTCTGATTACCCAATTGTGTTGTGTACGTAGATCACCTGGTGATTCTTAATCGCACTTGTAAGGAACATTTACAACATTTATCAGACCTGTGCGATTGACTTCGGAAGACAGGCTTGGTGATAAACCTGGCTAATAGTGAATTTGCCAAGGCCCAAGTCATCTTCCTGGGCCATGTTGTTGGACACGAAAAAATGGCTCCAAGGGATGTGAAAACAAAGGCAATTGGGGAATTTCCCATACATCGATAAAAAAGCAGTACTACAGTTTCTAGGATTATGTAGATTTTATTGAACGTTTGTGCCGAAGTTTAGCAGTGTGGCTGCTCCACTCACTGAATTGCTAAAGAAAAGCAAGAAGTTTCAGTGGACAGCAAACTGTCAGAAGGCATTTGGCAGCTTAAAAAATGTGTTAACCACTATCCCAGCTAATTACGCAAAGTCTGTCAATGTGGTTATCGATGCAAGTGATGTGAGTGTTGGTGCTGTGCTCTTGCAGGAAGACGACGAGAAGATAGAAAGGTCTATTAGGTATTTCTCCACGAAGTTTAACATTCATCATCAAAAATATTCGAGGGTTGAGAAGGAGATTTTGAGCTTGGTGTTAGCCTTGCAACATTTCAGTATTTATGTTACCAGTAACACATCTGAGACAATCGTAAACACTGATCATAACCCACCGAAGTTTGTGGAGAAATTTAAGGACAGAAATGGCAGACTATTTAGATGGAACTTCTTGTTACAGCCATTCAATTTGAAAATTGTGCATGTGGCAGGTCGAGAAAACATGATTGCCGAATCATTGTTGCCATTCGACTGAGAAACAGAGGTATTCGGTGGTGGGAGTGCCACAGACTGAATCCATACATAGTTGCGCATATTTGCATGTTTATTGTCAATGGAATGTATATGTGTGTTTTAGAGTGCTAACCAATTTTTTAAGGGGTTTTAAAAGTGAAGCCATCTTTGGATATTGATGGTTCATTTTTTTAATGAGGGGTGGGGGGGAGGTATGATGAGGCTGCCTATCCTGGGAAGGTGATGTTGTCCTTGATTTTTTTTCAGAGAGGATGTAAATGGTCCAGACTCTGAAAAGTCTGAGAGTTTGAGTTGATTTTAGGCCAATTTGATTACAGCAAATGGATGCTGCCACAGATAGAAGGCTTTCAAGATAAAAAAAACTTGCATAATGAAAGGGGAGTGGCCAGTTCAAGCAACTCTGGCAGTTTAGCAGCAGTGTGTGTGAAAACATATTGCTGGGGCGAGCTCAGGCCGGACTTTCTCTCCTTCTAACTTAAAGCCTGTAAGTCCTTGTTTGTTGTTACCTTTTGTGCCAAGAGCTATTTGTTGAGATTGTTGCAAGTATTTTGGATTGGCATCATTAAGTCGGGATAGCCTGTCATGTTCAGATAGGGTAAGTTATTTCAGTATTCTACTTTTTGTTCTTTATGTTTCATTCTGTAATCTTGTGAATAAATTCTGTTTTGTTTAAAAACTAAGTCGGCTGGCCAGCTAATTCTCTCTGGGAAAATCTGCTATACACATGCATAAATCAAATAGCAAAGTTAGTGTCTGGCCTACCTGCTTAAAATGTTTTGAGAGGTTGGGCTTGGTCTATAATAATGGTGTTCAAGACAAATTTCTTAATATGTAAGTGACCCTACTTCAGAAGGGGCAAAACTTGACCTCCTCTTCGGAAATAAAGCAAGCAAGTGATTGAGGTGTTAATAGGGCAGCACTTTGAGATCAGTGACCATAATTCTATTAGTTTTAAAATAGTTATGGAAAAAGATATGCCTAATCTAGAAGTTGAAGTTCTAAATTAGAGCAAGGCCAATTTTGATTGTATTAGGCAGGAACTTTCAAAAATTGATTGGGGGGGAGGTAGTTCACAAGTGAAGGGATTCTGGCAATTAGGAGGCTTTCAAAAGTGAGATAATGAGAGTTCAGCGACAGCATATTCGTATTAGTGTGAAGAGCTGGCAGGAGTAGGGAACACTGGATGACTATAGAGATGTTGAGGCTCTGGTGAAGGAAAAGAAGGAGGCATATGTCAGGTATAAATAGCTGGGATCAAATGAATCCCTTGAGGAATATAGAGGGTGTAAGATTACGCTGAATAGGTAAATTAAGAGGGCAAAGAGGGGACATGAGATAGATTCATAGAGTCATAGAGATATACGACACAGAAAAAATAGCTTTGGAAAATTAGGTTAAGAAGAATCCAAAGACATTCTACAAGTATATTAAGTACAAAAGAGTAACTAGGGAGAGGAATGAAGCCCCTTAAAGATCAAAATGGTCATCTCTGTGTGCAACCATAGGTGAGATCTGAAACAAATATTTTGTGTCAATATTTATGGTGGAGAAATATATGTAAGCTAGGGAACTCAGTGAAATAAATAATGGTGTCTTGAAAAAATTCTATATTACAGAACAGGAGGTGCTGGAGGTCTTAAAATGCATAAAAGTAGATAAGTCTCCAAGACCTAATCAAGTGTATTCTAGAACATTGTGGGAAGCTAGGGAAGAAATTGCAGGGCCCCTAGCAGCGATATTTATGTCATCGATAGTCATGGATGAGGTGCCAGAAGACTGGAGAGTGATTAATGTTGTGCCATTATTTAAGAAAGGCTGCAAGAAAAAGCCAGTGAACGATAGACTGTTGATCCTCACATCAATGGTGAGTAAGTTGTTAGAGGGGATTCTGAGGGACAGTATCTCCATGAATTTGGAAAGGCAAGGACTGATTAGGAATAATCTACATGGCTTTGTGTGTGCAAAGTCATGTGTCACTAACTTGATTGGGTTTTTTGAAGAGGTGGCCAAGAAGATAGATGAAGGCAGAGCAGTAGACATTGTTTACATAGAGTTTAGCAATGCCTTCAGTTAGGTTCTGTATTGTAGACTGGTTAGCATGGTTTGATCATATGGGATCCAAGGAGAGCTAGCCAATTGGATACAAAATTAGCTTGACAGTCGGAGACATAGTGTGATAGTAGAGTGTTGTTCAGATGGAAGCCTGTGACCAGCAGTATGCCCCAAGGTCAGTGCTCAGTCCCACTGTTGTTTGTCATTTATCAAATGATTTGGATGAGAATATAATAAATTAGCATGTTTGCAGATGACACCAGAATTGGTTGTATGATGGACAGTGAAGAATGCATCTAAGTGTACAACAGGATTTTAATCAACTAGGCCAGTGGGCTGAAGAATGGCAGATGGAGTTTAATTTAGATAAATGCAAGATGTTGCATTTTGATAAGATGAATCAGGGCAGGACTTACACAGTTAATGATAAGGCCCTGGGGGGAATGTTGTTGAACAGAGAAACCTAGAGGTGTAGGTACATAGTTCCTTGAAAGTGGCGTAACAAGTAGACAGGGTGGTGAAGAAGGCATCTGGCATTCTTACCTTCATCAGTCAGAGCATTGAGTACAGAATCTGGGATGTCATGTTACAATATACAAGACATTTGAAAGGCCACATTTGAAGTACTGCATACAATTCTTGGGACTGGGACTTTTGTCTCTGAATCATGGGAGGCTGAGGGGTGACCTTATAGAAGTTGATAAAATCATAATCATAAAATCATAGATAAGATGAATAGCCAAGGTCTGTTCCCCAGAATAGAGGAGTCCAAAACTAGAGGGCATAGGTTTACAGTGAGAGGGGAAAGATTTAAAAGGGACCTGAGGGGCAGTTTCTTCACACAGAAAGACACATATACAGAACAAGCTGCCAGAGGAAGTGGTAGAGACAGGTACAATTACAAGGCAGGTACATGGATAAGAAAGGTTTAGTGGGATATGGGCCAAACACAGGCAAATGGGATTAATTTAGTTTAGGAAACCTGGTCGGCATGGATTACCTGGACCAAAGAGTTTGTTCCTGTGCTGTATGACTCTATGACTATTTGACTCTATGACTTGTCCCTTTCAAAGGATCTCTAAGAGTTGCCAGCTTGGGTAAGAATTGATTGGTAAAGACTTTGGCGATGTTGCTGCGCAACAAAGGCCAGAAATATACCTCGATTAGGAGACCCTTTGCCATTACCCATCTCACATCCCCTACCTCAAATACCCCCACACACATTCACCCTACACCACACCTTTCACCACAACACATATCCCCCATTCCCTGAACACAGCCCACACAACTTTTCTATGCTATCCAATTCCCATCTCATACCACATTGCACGTAACCTCGGTCTGCAAAAAATTCTCCAGGATTCAAAGGTTGGTCATCTCATGCTGAAAAGGAAGCATCCACCACAGATATAATGCTATTACCAAAAGTACAAGGCTTTTAATTAAACTGAGAAAGCCAGTATCTGTGTGGAAGGGCCTTCCTCTGCCTTCACCATGCCATGGTGCAGAATGCCACGGTGATGGAAAGTCAATGGATACATCATGCACTACCTTATCTCACCAATATCTATCTATATCCTCATCTACTTTCCTGCTCTTTCTGTACCCATAAAACTCAAGCAATATGGTGCAGCAGTCTCCATTTCCATCTCACTGTTGCATTTCCTGACCTTTGAGAAACACAGGAAGAAAACATTTAAATCAATTGCAATGTGGGATCCTAATTTAAATAATTTAAATCATTCACAAACACACTGGACACATCTTTTGCTTTTTTACTATAGATCCTGGGTGGCAGTGTGGCACAGTGGTTAGCACTGCTGCCTCACAGCGCCAGAGACCTGGATTCCATTCCCACCTCAGGTGATTGACTGTGTGGAGTTTGCACATTCTCCTCGTGTCTGCGTGGGTTTGCTCCGGTTACCTCCCACAGTCCAAAAATGTGCAGGTTAGGTGAATTGACCATGCTAAATTGCCCATAGTGTTAGGGGCAGGGGTAAACGTAGGGAAATGGGTCTGGGTGGGTTGCACTTCAGCGGGTCAGTGTGGACTTGGTGGGCCGAAGGGCCTGTTTCCATACTGTAAGTAATCTAATCTAATCCTTGTGCGTTTTATACAAGGAAATCTGTTGTGAGTCCTTTAATCTTCTGACCTGTCACAACCTCTTCTGTTCTTTCTCCTACCTCCTCTTTCCACTTTCTACTTTCCTTCAGTTCTGAAAAAAGGCCCTTGGCCTGAAGTGTTAGCCCTGTTTCCATCTCCACATGTGCTGCCAGACATCTTGAGAATTTCTAACACTTTCTGTTTTTGGTTCAAATTTATAGCAGTTGCAATAATTTGCTGTTGTGTTGTGTGGGCATAGAAATGGTCGAGAACATGCTTCTAATTTGTCAATTTGAACCTACTCTGAAGATGTGCCTGATGTAAGGGAGTGGAAGGTGGTGGGGAGTATGGAGTAGGGGAGATAATAATTAAGTTCATTTTGTCATCAGGATCTAAGGTCCTGAAACAAAGGAAATATAAATCTTCCTACCTATAAAGTATCATAGGACATCAAAGCTGCAAGTGGAAAATTAGCTATGTTAACATTTGAAACCCACAATGTGACCTGCAAACCTCATAAAAGAAAATTAGCTAATAGAACTCAGGTAAGCACCTAAAACAGGAAGTAACAACTAAACCCAGCATTTAGCCAACTGTCCAACAGTTCTCAACCATTTATATTTAATTAAGAAGAAACAACCATAATCCTCTACAGTTGGTTTGAATGGGATGAGCGTGCAATTAAATTCCCTTTAAAAACACGTCTTCCCTTTTCTGCATGGTTCTTGAATTCTGCCCACTAACTGTGCCCTCTGTTTTGGCAGCTAAGGCACTCTTCTGACTCAGGCAATCATTCATTAATACGTGAATATGAGGTTACTACGTTGTTATTGGAATCCCATTAGCATTTTAACTTGCTACTGACGAAAGCACACATTACAAACATCCCATTTATTGAATCAGACTTCAAATGACAAAAAGGTCTTTTAAAATAAGTGTTAAACTTTTCTTATTCAGGCCAAGAAGAATGAGGAAAACATGAACTGTAGCTCCCCCAGCTGTACAATATTGTAAGAACTGTCTTCCACTGCCATACTTGCCTTTGCCACTTACTTGATTGCAAGCAAACAGGCAGTCTATAACACCATCAATTTAGAACCCTAATTGAAACTGAATATTATTTTCAGGATTTCTGAGTTTTCTTTAGGTTAGTTCAAAAGTTCTGACAGTCTCAAATTTCCCATTAATACTCTCAGGAATTTGCAATGGGACTAATGGATTCATTTATTACTAATCAAAAACATAATCTAACCAAATTAAAACAAAATATTGTTGGCCATTGTAACTATACCTCCAGTCTCTCTCGTATCCAACAGTTGTGTTTGGTATCAAGAAAGTTCTCTGACACACATTTCAGGAATTCCCTCCCCTCTTTGCTCTAAGACTAATAAATTTCAGTCTGTATTGAGATACTTTAAGTTTTCACCATTCTACATTGGTTTTTCACCATTGCAGTTTCTCTGCAAATTGGTTTCCTCTATATCTTTCCCTCATATTTGGTGTGCTGCAGTACAGATTTAGCAGAGTATGAACTCTTGTGGACAGTGTCTCGAATTTGTCTTAGTTGGAAGCTCCTGCTGCTTTAGAAACCATGGCTAAAGCTTCAAAGAAAAGAAGCTTGCATTCTGGAATTGTACCTGAAAACATTTAGAGTTTTGAAGAATTTTGGCATGACATTCATGCCATATATACTGAGTGAACAGCCCTATAATTCGGTGAGACCTATCTTTTTTGTGCCATTTAATGTGTGATTTTTTAATATATAGGCCATGATTTGCTTAGTAATTAAGTCCTGTTATGTTTATTTTAATTAAATTATTAAATGTGAAACCTTATCCTTTAGTTTTCTTATTGTTACTCTGATGCACTTATATAGTGCGATCTGCCTATAAAGCAAGGAAGACAACACGGTACACACAACAGTAAAAAACAAATCAAATCCAATCAAATTATTGGACAAAAGGTCAGAGAAAATTATTTCAATTAATTATTTTGCAATAGGAGAAGATGTACATCTGTCAATACAGAAGCATGTATTCAGATTCAGCACATCAGTACAATAGGTGTGCAATATATAGGTCATTTTATGCAACCATGAAAGAATCCACTGATGGCCACAGAGACAATAAGGGTGCAGTGACTAAGTTTTTCCAATTTGTACAGCAAATTCTGTACAAAGAAATAGCTGAATACATTGAATGTTACCACCATTTTAGAAATATATTGTGTGAAGTTGCGGCTCGATTCAGTACATAGTATCCAAGATTGAGTTAAATGATTAATAAAGGAAACAGGAAGTCAAACTTACTTTCTGTCTGTCATTTAGGGCAATTACAGGAACTGTTAGAACACCACTGAAAAAAGCAGCAAGACTCCATCTTCTTTATTGCAGTTTTAAATTTCTGCTCAAGGAACTAATTTCTCACCACTACATTCATCTGTCTGAAGTTCTCACTGTCTGTAAGCAATGTAAGTACAAGCTCCGTCTCGCTCGCTAACTGATTCTCTTTTCTATGATTTTTTAAAATGGTGTTTATCAATGATTTTCTCTGAAGTATGCAATCTTGCTCATTTTTTACTCTGCCTGCACCAGTTACACCACCAACAATTCCCTCTGAAAAGGTGTTCCACAATCTGAAAACTGTAGAAAGAAACTTTCCTAACCTCTCTTGTTCCTGATTCAGAATTCCTTTCCTGTTTCCTCTTCAAAGGTAATTCATTATTCTAAAAATCAATTTCAATTAGTTTTATCCTCTCTGCCCCAGTGAAAATTGTCCCAGTATAGGAACATAAGAATTAGAAACAAGAATAGATTATATAGTCCTGTGAACCTGCTGTGCCAGTCAATACAATTTTCTGTCCATCCACTACTTATATCCTTTGATTCTAGGAACAACGAAGAATCTGTCTATCACAGCCTAACTATTTTCAACGGCAGAGCATTCACAAACCTTTGGGGTAAAAGATTCCAAAGATGTCATTCTCATTGAAATCCTAAATGATTGACTGAGGCTGTGACCCCTTGTTCAAGTTTCCACAGACAGAGGAAACAATCTCGTATGTTTACCTCTTCAGATTGCATAATTAATGAGATCACCATTTATTCTTCAAAACTCTAGAAATAATGTACCCAGACTATTCTGTGTCATCCCAAGATGATCCTCGCATCCCAGGAACCAATGCAGTGAACTTTTGCTGAACCAACCTTAATAGAAGTACGTCCTTAAATATAGATAAAATCTGCACACAATATTTCATTTGTGGCCTGAACGAAGCCCTGTACGATTATTTGTGAGACTTCTTTATTTTTGTACTCCAATCCCGCTGCAATAAAAATCAACATGAATTTTACCTTCCTATTTGCTTGCTGTAACTGTATGCTAGCTTTGAGTGTTTCTTGTATGAATACTCCCAAGTGCCTCCAAACATCTACATTTAGTTGTTTTGTGTTTTATTTTTAATTGTTCTGTTTTTCTTGTCTTACTACAAACCACATTACCACACATTGTTCACCTTCTGCCTTTTTGTCGAACAATTAGTCTGCCTGCATCTCTTTCCAGCCTCTGTGTTCTTCTCCCACTTTACATTCCCACTTAGCTTTGTAATATCAAAAACTAGTTGCATTATTCTTGGTCTATATTGTAAATATAGACTATAAATAGTTGAAGTATACCACTGATCCTTGTGCAGCTACACTAATTACTGCCTGCCAACTTGAAAATTATCCTGACCTCTGCCTTAAGTGGGTGACCCCTTATGCTGATATAATGCCTTCTGATCCTTGACTCTCCCACAAGGGGAAGAAATCTCTTCTCATCTACCCTGTCAGCCAAAGAATCTTAAATGTTTGAATAACGTTGCCTTACATTCTTTTAAACTCTAGTCAATACAAGCTCAACTTGCTGAAAATGTCCTTATAAGAAATTCTCATCCGTATCCGGAATCAACCTCGTGAACTTCGCTGGACTGCCTTCAATGCCAGTCTATCTTCCTTTAGATAAGGGAACCAAAACTTTTCACAATATTCCAGCTGTAGACTAATGTATAGTTTTAATAAGACTTCCTCATTTTATAGTCAACTTCCTTTAAAATAAAGGTCAATATTTTATTTGCCTTCCCTATTATTTGCTAAACTTAGATGCTAACATTTAATGATGGCTGGCAGTAATGACTGAGGGCAACTATGTTCCATGTTCATTGGAGCATCCAAATACAGACATCATCATGTAAAATTTATGTGTGAAGTCACACAAAAATGCATCACTGTGTGCATGAGCAGGGAAGCCCGTAAGATTTTGAGCTGGGCTTTCATGGTGGGAGAATGAAGAGGGATGCCAGACATGGGGTGTGAATCCCTGGAGCGAATAGGTAAGAGTGCCTGGATGTCAAGGGTGATGTTGACAAGGAAAACCAGGAGGGGGGGGGAGAGGCGAAAGAAGGGCAAAAGCTCTAGGTGCCCTTAACCCCCTCTCTCACTTCCACACTCTGCACAGCTCTCTTTCCCACTCTCCAACTTCCCATCTGGTTCTCTCCTGTCCCAAATCCCTACCACATCTACTCCCGATCTCTTCTCCCTCACATCCTTAGTCCCAAACTTGTCCCCATTCCCATTCCTGATCTCAATCTATTTCACCCCAACCAGTCCCAATATCTTACTTCCTCTAGTCTTGATATTTCCCTTCCCAGTCCTGATCTTTACTCCCCCACCAAATTCTCACCCAGAAATTTGCAAATGTGCGATTTAAAGCAGCATTTGGCATGCATTGATGTCAGCGAAAATAGCCTTTTGTGATTCATACATGAGCATACCCAAATCCCTCTGTGCTGCAGATTTCTGCAGTCTTTCCCTATTTAAATAATATTCAGCTCTTTATTCATCTGCCAAGGTATATAATCTCATATTTTCCACATCATGTACCCTCTATCAAGTTCTTGCACATTCACTTCAGCTGTCTATATCCCTCTATGCCTCTTTATGTCATTTTCCCACTTGCCTTCCCACCTATTTTTATACTATTCCCAACGTGGCAATAGTTCGTTCACTTTGCTCATTCAAATCATTAACATATATTGTAAATAATACTGTGGCCCTCCACCAGTTATATGTTACCATCTCAAAAATGTCCCTTTTTTCCAATTTTCTACTTTCTATTAGTTAGCCAATCCTCTGTTCATGCTAATATATTGTTTCAAATACAATGGACTCATCCTATTAAGTAGCTTAATGTGAGGCACCTCAGTGAACACTTTTTCAAAATCTAAACATATGTACTGCTACCCCTCTATCTATCCTTTTTTTTTACCTCCTCAAATGACTCTAATAAAATTGTCTGGTATAATTTCCCTTTCATGAAGTCTTCCTGACTTTGTTTGATTGAATAGGAACATAGGAATTACAGTGCGAGTGGGCAATTCAATCCTTTGAGCCCACTCCACCATTTAACATGATCATGACTGATCTTATCCTGGTCTCAACTCCACATTCCTGCCTGTCCCCCTTGACCCTTTATCCTGCATTTCATCAGAAACATATCTACAGAGAAATCTTGATTATCTAACATTCAATTATCCAAATATTGGATTATCCGGCAAGATTGCAAGGTTCCAATTCTTGACTAAACTATGTTATCCGGCATTCGATTATTTGGAATTTAATTAACCAAATGAAATACTCCCTGCATGTCCTTTGGATAATTGAGCTTCCTCTGTATTTCTTTCTTGAATCTGTTAATTGATTCTGCCCTCACTGCACTCTGGGGCAGTGATTTCCGCAGATTCACAACCTGCTGGGAGAAGTGGTTTCTCCTCATCTCAGTTTTAAACCTACCTCTTCTCTGACTTCTTGTTTGAGACTGTCCCACATTTATTCAATGTTCACTTTATCAATCTCCTTTAGCTTTTTATACACCTCAATCAGATCCATTCTCATTCTTCTGAACTCCAGCATGTTTAAGCCCAAGCTATTTAATGCTCTATGTATTTCTGCTTATATACCCTTGATAACAGTCTCATTTTCTAAATAGCAGATGTTAGGCTAATTGGCCCATAGTTACCTGCCGTTTCTTTCTCTCCATGTTTGAATATGTGTGTTACAGTGGGACTTTACTCAAATCTAACATCCTTAGAAGATTACTACTAGTGCAACTACCACCTCTGAAGTTAATTCCTTTCATAGAATTAGATGTAATCCATTCACCAGGTCCACTGAACTTATTGGCCTTTAGCTTTATTATTTTCACTGTCACTTTTACTCTCATGATTGCCTCCCTACATTGGGTCTCTTGATTCTTTAATATTTTTGGAATCCCATTAATGTTCTTTACCGTGAAGACTGGAGCAAACTATTTATTGAACTTCTGTGCCATTTTCTAGCTCCACATAATGTCATTGTCTAAGGGGTCTATACTTACTTTGGCCAATAAAAGCAGAGGTCCATAAAGCATAAGAGCAGATGTAGGCCATTCAGCCCATTGAGTCTTTTCTGCGATTCAATGATATCATGGCTAATCTGATAATCATCGACTTCTCTTTCTTACCTTTTCCCAATAACCCTTGATTCCTTTACTGATTAAAATTTTGTCTATCTCAGGCTTGAATGTACTTAATATCCCAATCTCAACAGCCCTTTGTAGTAAAGAATTCCACAAATCAAAGTGTCAACCCCACAATGTGCTTTTCTACAATCAAGTATTCATTCATCACTGTTCTTGGTTTCTTGCCAATAAACCAACTATTTTATCCATGCTGTCACAGTACTCTTTATTTCATGGACTTTAATATTTCTGGCAACTCTGTTAAGTGAAACTTTATCAATTTTGGTTTGGAAATTCATGTACACCACTTCAACCTTTTCATTAATTAACTGCACAATGCTTTTCTAGACCAAATTTTAAAATAATGCTCAAGTTAAATTTATATAGCAGAGGTAACTTATATAGATCCTTGGTTGTCTTCCAGAGTTCAACTGTATCAAGTTACCATAACTCTCAAACAGGTGACCGAGGATAACCTGCTTATTACGATGGCAATGGGTAAGTGTATTACAGTGAAATGCAAAATGGTATGTTGGTATATGAATAGAGGACGGCAGGGTCTGGGATACAAGGTGCTATGGATGGCTACTGTAGGTGGCTGGAGCCTATGAGAGGATGAGAGGGGTGAGGGCTCGAGTGTCTTACAACTATGAATAGAACTAGGAGAAAGTGAGGACTGCAGATGCTGGAGATCGGGGCTGAAAAATGTGTTGCTGGAAAAGCGCAGCAGGTCAGGCAGCATCCAAGGAGCAGGAGAATCAAAGTTTCAGGCATAAGCCCTTCTTCGGGATTCCTGAAGAAGGGCTTATGCCCAAAATATTGATTCTCCTGCTGTTTGGATGCTGCCTGACCTGCTGCGCTTTTCCAGCAACACATTTTTCAACTATGAATAGAGCTCAATCAATGGCCTGAAACATGGAGCTGAGCTTTTTATTCGCCCTACCTTGGCAACAGCCAACCTCTATTGCCATCTAATGCCTACTTCAGAAGGTGGCTGCTCCCCAGTAGAGTCATAGAGTCACAGATTTGCGCAGAATGGAAACAGACGCTTCGGTCCAATTTGTCCATGCCGAAAGATATCCCTACCCAATCTAGTCCCACCTGCCAGCACCTGGCCCATATCCCTCCAAACTCTTCCTATTCATATACCCATCCAAATGCCTTTTAAATGTTGCAATTGTACTAGCCTCCACCACTGTCTCTGGCAGCATCTTCTGAGGTCTCTTTTATATCTTTCCCCCCTCACCCTAAACTTATGCCCTCTAGTTCTGGACTCTCCCAGGGAAAAGACTTTGTCTATTTATCTTATCCTTGCCCCTCATGATTTTATAAACCTCTAAAAGGTCACCCCTCACCTCCAATGCTCCAGGGAAAATAGCCCTAGTCTAATCAACTTCTCCCTATAGCTCAAATCCTCCAACCCTGGCAACATCCTTGTAAATCTTTTCTGAACCCTTTCAAGTTTCACAACATCTTTCCGATAGAAAGGAGACTAGAATTGCATGCATTATTCCAACAGTCGTCTGATCAATGTTCTGTACAGCCGCAACATGACCTCCCAACTCCTGTACTCAATATTCTGACCAATAAAGGAAAGCATACCAAACGCCTTTTTCACTATCTTATCTAACTGCGACTCCACTTTTAAGGAGCTATGAACCTACACTCCAAGGTCTCTTTGTTCAGCAACACTCCCTAGGACCTTACCATTAAGTGTATAAATCCTGCTACAATTTGCTTTCCCAAAATGCAGCGCCTCACACTTATCTAGTTTAAACTCCATCTGCCACTTCTCAGCCCATTGGCCCATCTGATCAAGATCCCGTTGTAATCTGAGGTAATCTTCTTCGCCGTCCACTATACCTCCTATTTTGGTGTCATTAGCAAACTTACTAACTATACCTCTTATGTTCACGTTCAAATCATTTATATAAAATAGTGGACCTAGCACAGATCCTTGTGGCACTGCACTGATCACAGACCTCCAGTCTGAAAAACAACCCTCTACCATCATCCTCTGTCTTCTATCTTTGAGCCAGTTCTGTATCCACACGGCAAGTTCTCCCTGTATTCCATGAGATTTAGCCCTGCTCACTAGTCTCTCATGGGGAACCTTGTCGAACGCCTTACTGAAATCTATATAGATCACTTCTACTGCTCTACCCTCATGAATCCTCTTTGTTACTTCTTCAAAGAACTCAATCAAGTTTGTGAGACATGATTTCCCATGCACAAAGCCATGTTGACTATCCTTAATCAGTCCTTGCCTTTCCAAATATATGTACATCCTGTCCCTCAGGATTCCCTCCAACAACTTGCCCACCACGTCAGGCTCACTGTTCTATAGTTCTCTGGCTTGTCCTTACCACCTTTCTTAAACAGTGGCACTATGTTAGCCAACCTCCAGTCTTCTGGTAACTCTCCTGTAACAATTGATGATACAAATATCTCAGTAAGAAGCCCAACTATCACTTCCCTAGCTTCCCACAAAGTTCTAGGGTATACCTGATCAGGAGCGGGGGATTTATCCACTTTATGCGTTTCAAGACATCCAGCACTTCCTCCTCCGTAATCTGGACATTTTTCAATATGTCACCATCTATTTCCCTACATTCTATATTTTCCATGTCCTTTTCCACAGTAAATACTGATGCAAATTACTCGTTTAGTATCTGACCCATCTCCTGCGGTTCCACACAAAGGCCGCCTTGCTGATCTTTGAGGGGCCTATTCTCTCTCTAGTCACCTTTTTGTCCTTAATGTATTTGTAAAAACCCTTTGGATTCTCCTTAACTCTATTTGCCAAAGCTACCTCATGTCCACTTTTGCCATCCTGATTTGTCTCATAAGTATACCCCTACTGCCTTTCTACTCTTCTAAGGATTCATGCTATCTATCCTGTCTAAACTTGACATATGCTTCCTTCTTATCTGGCCCACAATAACCTCAAAATACTAGGTGAATCAACTGACTTTTCAAAGTTGGGAAAGCAATATTAGAAAATGACCCAACTCATACATCCCAAACCAAATTTGAAAATGCAGCTTGTTTGTCTTCTTCACATCTTGCTTCCCTATCTGAATTTTTTTAATCCTATTCATGTTTAATAGCAAAGTTTGATACAGTTAACCTGTCCCTTAATCCAATTCACTTAATTGATTATAAATAGCTGAGAATTTTGTACTAATCTCTTTGAAACCAACAGTGGCCATCCTGAAAATGAGTCATTTTGTCATGGCTCAATTTCCTGTTATTTAGCCAAACTACTATCTATTCAAATATATCATGCTCAATACCTTGATCTTGTATCTTACTTAGTAACTTTTTAAGTTGCATATTACTGAATATCTTGTATGTCCAAATACACCATATGCATTGTTCTCTCTATCCATCCTGCTTGTTACATCCTCAATGAAGTCCAATAAACATGGCAAATACGGTTTCCTTTTCTTAAAACTATGTTGATTCTGCTAGATTGTATAATGATTTCCTAACTAATCTGCAACTCATTCCTTAATAATGGATTGCAACGTTTCTGCAATGGTAGATATTAGGCTAGCTGGGTGGGGAGGCGGCGGTGGGGGGCTATGATTTCCTGCTTTCTGTCTGCCTCCTTTATGTTTGCTACATTTATGATTTTCAAATCCACTAAGACCTGTCCAGAATCTCAGGAATTTCGAAGGAATACCACCGATGCATCTACTATTCCTAAAGCCTAATACTCTAGGATGCAAGTCATCAGGTTTAAGGAACGTATCCACATTTAATCCCATTAGTTTTCTTCATACTTCTTATATGGTGATAATGACTTTTAAAGTTTCACCTGACTTTTCTCCCATGATTTTCCACTTTTTTAGGATAACATTTCTGTATTGTGCAATGAAGACAAGTGCAAAATATTTGCTTAAAGTCTCTGGTATTTCTTGAGAGTCAAAGAATCCCTACAGTACAGATAGAGGCCATTCAGCACATTGAAACTGCTCTGCCCTTCCGAAGAGCATTCCACAGCCTCACCCTATCCTCGCAACCCTGCATTTGCCAAGGCTAATCCACCAAGCCTGCGCAGTCCTGGACACACGGGGTAATTTAGTATGGTGATCCACCTAATCTGCACATCTTTGGCCTATGGGATGACACCTGAGCAGTTGGAGGAAACCGAGTTGACACAAGGAGAACATAACTCTATACAGTCACCCAAGGTTGGAATCAAACCTGGATCCCTGGCACTGTGAGGCAGCAATGCTAACCATTGAGCCATCATGTTGCCTATTTCCCATTCTTTAAAAATTTTTAAAAAATTTTCATGGCATGAATGTAACATTAAATAAGCTGAGTTTACATTTACATTGTACAAAATTTATTTTGAAATGAATATTGGTTCCCTTTATCATGCAGTTTGAAATAATCCTTTTTCAAAATCTTTTACAATGAAATCAATAATCAACTTGAATGACAAAACATTAAAAGTATTGGGAATTACTTGCTAATCCATTCACATTAGAAAATTAAGGAAAAAATTACAATAGGGAAGATAGGTTATAAATTACCTGTTTTGGTTTCAAGAAGTTATATGCAGAAACTGCAGAAAAAAGTATAACATTTAATGGCCAAATATGAGGAAGAAACATGATCAATACACAGCACAAATATGGAAACTGAGAAAGGTCTACATGGTACAAAATCCTAGGCTCACAGTCTAGACAGGAGCTGTTCTTCAACATACCGGCTATTGCTGATGACACCAACCAATACTGGATCACTCCCTTACTGAATGGCAAACAGGTAAGAATGGAGGTGGACACTAGAGTGGGTGGTTTCATTGATACTTGAAAGTGTGCATCAGTAGCAGCTGAGTCATGCAGCACCGCAACCCTCAAAAATTGTACTAAGAACATACAGAGGTAAAGCAATGTTCTTAGTGGGTTGTATCAAGATGAATGTGCAGTTATATAGTCAGTCTGACATTTCTTTCCACATTGTCAAAGAAAAATTTCCAGCTTTATTAGGAAGAAGTTGGTTGTAGAGGATTGATCTCAACTGGACTGAAATAAGTTGCTTGTCAGATTCTACAACTGACCTATCACAAACTCTAAAGAAATGTGCTGTTGTTTTCCATAGGAGTCTGGGAAGCTTGGAAAAGATCAGTCAAGTTGAAAATCAAGGATGAGAGAATCAAACAGTGATTCAAGGCTAAATAAGTATCTTATGTAATCAGACCAAAGGTTGACACAGAACTCAAATCAAACAAAAAGTATGAATTGAACCAGGATGGCACGTTATTGAACCATATAACTGATCTGTTAAAAAAGATCGACAATGCCCACTACACCTGTGACATTGGTAATGCACAATGAAGAGCTCACCTGGCAGTTGCAGCTTTGTCTGTGACTTTCAAACAAAGTTTAAGGATGAATAAGCTCAACAGGATGATACTGATATCCTACATTGTGAAGCTAGCAGATCAGATAAAGCAGTACAATGAACAAAAGGATCCACTCTACTTCAGCGTAGTACCAAATATAAAATGAATCAAAAAGTATCCGCCACTGAGTTTATTATTCATAAACTTAAACCAGAAGATAGTGGAAAATGCACTTGCAACATTTGAGACCAACTAATCAGTATTTCTTTGAAAATTAATGCCTTTCTGGTCCTTTTCAAACAACTGCTTTAGAACAAGGAACCTGATGAAATTAGCACCACCACTTTTCGCTGTGAGCTTACTAAGCCTTACGTTCCTGTTATGACACGGAGGTGAACCCCTCTGTTACTTACACCCAAACATGCAGAAAAGCTAGCATCACCTCGTAATATGTTAAAATATGAGTGACAGAGAGCTCCCAAATTCCACTATTTAAAGAAAATATAACCAATTTATTTTTTAACTCTAAAAGGTCTGTAGATTGTGAAGGAGCAAAGATAGTTGTGAGTATAGTGATGTGCTCTTCCTGTCAGTTGTGGGAGTTTAGGGAGAGTTTCTATGTTACTGATGACTATATCTGCAGAAAGTGTCTTTGGTTGCGAATCCTATCAGATCACATGGATCAATTGGAAGGTCAGTTAGAGGCAATAAGGAATTTACAGGAGCTCGGGGTGTGATGATTGGCAGTTATAGGAATGTAGAAAAGTCACAGATACAATCAGGTTTAAAGTCTGGTTGAAGATTTGTAGCTAGGGTGTCCGTTGTTGTGGTTCTGTTCGCCGAGCTGGAAGTTTTTGCTGCAAACGTTTCGTTCCCTGGCTAGGGAACATCATCAGTGCTATTGGAGCCTCCTGTGAAGCACTGCTTTGAAACATCAAAGCAGCGCTTCACAGGAGGCTCCAATAGCACTGATGATGTTCCCTAGCCAGGGAACGAAACGTTTGCAGCAAAAACTTCCAGCTCGGCGAATAGAACCACAACATACAATCAGGTAGATGGGTTAACTCCAGGAAAGGTAGGAGGATAGGCAGGTAGTACAGAAGTCTCTTGTGGTTATCCGCATCTCAAACATGTATGCTGTTTTGGAAAATGAAGGTGATGATGGACTCTCAGGGGAATAGCCAAGTTCCCCAATAGTATGGAGAATAGCTTTAATGTAATGAAGGATATGTCGAGTTTTAAGCAAACGATTGTGATAGGCAACTCTCTAGTTTGCAAATGATACCAAAATTGGAGAAGTAGTGGATGGCAAAGATAGTTATCTCAAAGTACAATGGGATCTTGATCAGATGTTCCAATGCGTTGAGGAGTGGCAGATGAAGTTTAAATTATAAAATTTAGATATATTTTGAAAAGGTAAATCAGAGCAGGACTTATACACTTATTGATAAGGTCCTGGGGGGTGCTGTTGGCAAAGAGACCATGGGGTACAGGTTCATAGTTCCTTGAAAGTGAAGTCACAGGTAGATAGGATAATGAAGAAGGCATCTGGTGTGCTTTCTTTTATTGGACATAGTATTGAGTACAGGATTTGGGAGGCCATGTTGAAGCTGTACAGTACATTGGTTAGGCCTCTTTTGGAATATTGTGTGCAGTTCTGATCTCTCTCCTATTGGAAGGATGTTGTGAAACTTGAAAAGGTTCAGTAAAGATTTACAAAGATGTTGCCAGGGTTGGAGGTATTGAGCTACAGGGAGAGGTTGAGTTGGCTGGGGCTGTTTTTCCTGGAGTATTGAAGGCTGAGGAGTGACCTTATAGAGGTTTGTAAAATCATGAGGGGCATGGATAGGGTAAATAGACAAGGTCTTTTCCCTGGGGTGGGTCCAGAACTATAGAGTATAGGTTCCGAGCGAGAAGGGAAAGGTTTAAATGGGAACTAATGGACAGCTTTTTCATGCAGAGGGTGGTGTGTGTATGGAATGAGCTGCCAGAGGAAGTAGTGGAGGCTGGTACAATTACAGCATTTAAAAGCCATATGGATGGGTATATGAATAGGAAGGGTTCAGAGGGATATGGGCCAATTGCTAACAAATGGGACTAGATTAGGTTAGGTAGCTGGTTGGCATGGATGAATTGGACGAAACGGTATTTTTCTGTGTTATACACCTTTTCTGACTCTATGACTCTAAGTGAACATTAAACAACAACTATTCATAACTCTCAGTCCCCTTTCTATTAAATGCTTACTAATCTGCCCCCAATTCTATAACAATATGCAGTTCCAATAAAACACTTATTAAAATTCCATCAATTAATTTCAAAACCACACAGCTGCTGTCTTCACCTGTGTCTTCCAGCTGAGGATCTCCCTGGGTCATCTTCTTTCTTTTTGCACGAGAATATGAAAAGGTACCTTTGATAGAGAGTGTTTTCTAATTTCTTGGAGAGCAAGATGTTAGATCTCCAGGCTTATCTCTCTTAATGGCAGATACTCTTTCTGACCAACTTTCAAAAGGGTCGCATTTTATATACCCCACAATATTGGATCGACTCATTGGTTCGATGTTGATAAACAATAAATTCAAACTCAATTGGGTTTTAGTTTCCTGGGGCATAATTTAAACTGATTGGTTAAATTTGAATTGTTGTTAAAACAGCAACCAAAACTCAGGTATCCATTTCACAGCCAAAGATACACATTTTAAATTTTTCAGTACACTCTGGGACTGCTGTCTAGTTATATACAGGTGTACACATGTGCTTGTAAGCTCTCAATTCAGATTAGCATTAAAGGTACAGTAAATAATTAGATTAGATTCCCTACCATGTGGAAACAGGCCCTTCGGTCCAACAAGTCCACACCGACCCTCCAAAGAGTAACCCACCCAGTACATGCCCTCAACTTCATAACATCTCACCTTAAGAAAAAAATGGACCATCATAATGAAAAAAAGCTTTGTTTTTGAATTCTTAATCCCATTAAGATGAAATACATAGGTAACTTATGCATTTCATATTAATTTCTGCACATATATATGACTTTGGAATCTGTCCAATCTCATCCACATTTTTTAAAAATCCACAATAATGCATCGGCTGTCACATTTTTATGACCTGCAATCCGTACAATTTGTAAATTAAAAGTCTGTAACATAAGACTCCAAAAACGTAATCTCATGTTTTTGTCATTAAATCTTTCCAAAAATATAAGAAGATTATGGTCAGCGCACGCAACCATCTCTGACACATTGTTCATCACATTTACATTAAAATGTTGTAAGGCCAGTATCATACTCAATAATTCCTTTTTGATGGTAGAGTATGTTCTCCGATGAGTTTTGAATTTCTTTGAAAAATACCCATTTGGCCATTCAAGTCCATCATCATCTTCCTTTAGCGGTACAGCTTCAACGCCTATATTGCAAGTACCCATTGCAACTTTGAAGGGTTTCAAAATGTTTGTGCAGCTAAAATTGGTGTGGTGGTTAATATCACTTTTACATTCTCAAATGCTTCTTGGCATTGTTCAGTCTGTTGAAACTTTGTGTTCTTCTTTAGTAAATCCATCAGCGATGGCATAATGCTGCTGAAGTTTGGAACAAATTTTTGGTCCGCTTAGTCCCAAAAATCAAAGCACCTCTTTCTTCGAGGATGGTAGTGAAAATTACTAGATGGCCTTCGTCTTCATGTTCCTTGGTGTCAACCTTCCATAACTGATGTTATGACCCAAGAATGTTACCTTTGCCTTCGCAAATTCAGTTTTCTTTAAGTTTATTACCAGTTTTGCTTCTTGTAATTGTTCAAAGAGCTCTGGCAACTCTACCATGTGATCTTTCGATGACTCGCTAAAGATCACTACATCATCCAGATAAACTGCACAATTTGTTAATCCCACCACAACTCTGTTCCTGAGTCTTTGGAATGTGGTCGGTGCATTCTTCATTCCAAAGGCCTTTTGGGGAAGCAAACACAGATGCAAATTGTCTGATAAAGACACCTGCCAAAACCCATGCAGCAAGTCCAACTTTGTGATGTAAGTGGCTTCACCAACTTTCTCTATACAGTCCTGAAATCTTGTAGGAGAAAGTGAGGACTGCAGATGCTGGAGATCAGAGCTGAAAACTGTGTTACTGGAAAAGCGCAGCAGGTTAGGCAGCATCCAAGGAGCAGGAGAATCGATGTTTCGGGCATAAACCTGAAATTCCTGAAGATGGGCTTATGCCCGAAACGTTGATTCTCCTGCTTCTTGGATGCTGCCTGACCTGCTGCGTTTTTCCAACAACACATTTTTCAGTCCTGAAATCTTGGTATTGGATAGGAGTCCAATTTTGTTATGGCCTTCCGATAGTGGCCTTCCAATAGTACACATAAAATCATTGAGTCCCATCAGGTTTGGGAACCCATGCGATCGGCAAACTCCGCTCACTCTGACTCGATTCAATGATATCTTCATTAAGCATTGCATCTACTTCCTTCTGTACCTATGTGGTTTTGAGAGGATTAAGTCTGTAGGGGGTATTGTTTTATCAGAGCAGCATTCCCTACCTCTACCTAATACACAATAGTATTAGACATCCTTGTCTTATTCCTGCATATGTCCTCATACTGGTATAACAAACCTTTCAACTTGGTTCTTTGGTGCTGAGAAAGATAGCTCACTAACTTATCCAACTCCTCATGGACTTTCTCATGATTTAAAGTATTCTGAGGTACATCTAACTCCACAGCAACTGGTTTTGATTCCTTACTCTGCAGGGTTATAACTAACACCACCTGTTTTTACAGTTCCCTGTCTCTATTTAGTAAGGTTTCAACATTGTCACATGACATACCTGATACCCCCATTTGGCATCTTTACCAGATAGCTTACCTGACTCAATTTTTTCTCAATTTACTAGGAACCATTAAACCTGGTGTTAAAGGGATCTTCTACCATTAGTGACATTATCAATATGTCATTCCTGTGGGAAACGTCCAAATTTTAGAAGTTGTGTCTGCAACCTTCTTCATTCTATGCTCTGCTCTTTTCAGGTGCTGTTTAGCTAACTCACCTACCCGATTTAGTATCTCCCTCACCTCAGATACATAATCCAGGTGTGAGATCTCCAACTTCGGTCCTCTCAATTTTTCTTTAATTAATTCAAAGGCCCTCTCACTTGATGTCTGAAATTTAACTCAAATGGAGTAAACTGTGTAAATTCATTTGGGGCAGGTATAATGGCAACCAATGCAAATGGGATACTTTTATCCCAATCATTCAGGTAATCCTGACAGTACGCTCTTAACATGGTCTTCAGGGTCTGATGCCACCTTTCCAAAGTTCCCTGGGATTCAGGATAGTATGCACTTGATTTAAAGGCCTGTACGCCTAAGCTATCCATGACTTCCTTAAATAGCCTAGCAGTAAAATTAGACCCTTGGTCTGACTGAATATCCCTAGGTAGCCTATACTGCGTAAAGAAAGCTACCAACTCCTCCAACACCCTTTTTGCATTAATATTTGGTCATGGAATTGCCTGTGGAAATCTGATAGACGCATCCATTATGGTTAGCAAGTACTGGTTTCCACTTTTAGTTTTAAGGAGGGTGCCCTTCTTAAACCACCGGCACTGTAATTTTATGTGTCCCACTCCATTACAATGAAAGCACATGAGGCCTTTCACTTCATTTTCCACCTGTGGTAAACTATTAGGTGCTCTACTCATTGTTTTGTAGTGAAGAATCTCCCCTTCTCCCAATTTCTATGCCTCACAGATGAAATTCCTGTCAGAAGCTAAATTTCACCTTATGCACCAAAGAATATTCATCTGCCATCTCTGCAGCCTGTCTTACTTCTTGAACTTTCTGTTCATCCACATGAATTCTTATCATCTCTGTAAGTGAATTTTAAACTCCTCTAGCAGAAAATCTTTCTTAGAGCCTCATAGATCTTATCTATTTTTAAGGCCTGCACCCATCTATCAAAATTACTATGTTTAATTCTTTTGAATTCAATGTAAGTCTGACCTGATTCCTTCTTTATGTTTCTGAACCGCTATCTATACGCTTCTGGTACCAATTCATAGGCATTCAAAATAGCCTTTTTGACATCTGCATAATCTCTTGACACCTCATCTGACAGCGCTGCAAATATCTCATTAACTCTGCATGCCAGCTTAATCTGAAATAGCATTACCTACAAATTCTCTGGCCACTCTATCTGCCTAGCCAATTTTTCAAATGAAATAGAAAAGTCCTCGACATCTTTCTCATCAAAATGTTGCAATGTTTTAACATATTTGTATACATCACTACCGTCCCTCCATCCTGTTAACTTTGCTTTCCTGACTAATTCTCAACTTCTGAGGTTCAAATTCTTCTCGCTTTCTTTTTGCTCAGCTAAGAATGTTCTCTCCCTTTCTTTTTCCTCTGTCTGTTTCTCTCTCTCTTTCTCTTTCTTCTCTCTGACTCTTTCTACTAACATGGCTTTTCATTCCCTTCCTTTATCTTCTAACTCCATTTGCCTCAATTGGAGTTTTTCTAACTCTAGTACACTTAGCTGTTTCTCTGATTCACCTAAGTGCTTGACCAACTCCATTACAATTTCAGCTTTCCTTTTGTCCCTGGTTAAACTCAATTCTAAACTATTTGCTAATTCTAAAAGTGTGTCCTTCCTCTGTCTTTCTAAACCTTCTTGGCAAATTTGGGAAGCATCTTCAAACCCCAGAACTTGCTTAGCAATGTTAAAAGCCATTTCCCTCACTTTTAATTTAACCAACCACAAGTAACCGAAATTAAACAGATGTTTTCACCTGCATTTTATTTAAAGATCCAGGACACTTATCAGCAAGTGTTTAAATCTCCTCAGATCTTTCATACCCCAAATCTGTTCAGAACTGTCCAAATGTCAGATTGGATCTGTCTAAACCTGTCCAAATCTCAGACCCAAGCCCCCAAAGTGTTACGACATGGAGCTGCACTCCTCTATTACTTAAACCCAAACACTCAGTAAAGCTTGCCTCGCCTCTTAATCTGTTAAATTATGAGTGACAAAGAACTTCCAAATTCCACTATTTCAGGAAAATAACGTCGATTTATTTTTTAACTCTAAAAGTGAACATTAAGCAATGACTTATCACAACTCTAGGTTCCTCTTTATCTTAACTGCTTACTACCTGCCTCTAACTCTATAACAATATGCTGTTCCAATAAGACACTTATTAAAATTCCATCAACTTAATTTCATAACTGCACAACGCTGTCTTTTCCTGTGTCTTTATTCTTCTGGCTGAGGATCTCCCTCAGTCATCCTTTTTACTGTATGTTTCATACGAATAGGTACCTTTGAAAAAGAGTGTTTCTTAAATTCTTAGAGAGCAAGATGTTAGCTCTCTAGGCTTATCTGCCTCAATGGCAGTTTCTCTCTCTGACCAGTTTTCAAAAGGTTCGCATTTTATATACCCCTCAACTTTGAATTGTCTCATGGTTTGATGTTGGCAAAACAATAAATTCAAACTCGATTTGGTTTTAGTATCCTGGGGCATAATTTAAACTGATTTGTTAAATTCAACTTGTTGTCAAAATAGCAACAAAAACTCAGGTATCCATTTCACAGCCAAATGTTACATATTTTCAATTGTCCAGTACACGCTGGGACAGCCATCTAGTTATATACACAGATGTTTGTAAGCTCTCAGTTCAGAACAGCATTCAATTTCTCTTAATGATACAGTACACGCCCTCAACTTCATAACACTCCCATATAGTGGAGATAGCAGACTGTGGTGCTTCATCCCAGTGATGAGTACAAAATGGGTTCTGTTGTTGAATTGTCAATCAGCGATCTGAAATGAGATGTGGGAGAACATACTTCTGAATCAGGAAATTAACAGACCACAACATCCCTTAAAATGAAAGAAAACCCGGCAGTTTTCATGAAATCCTTGGATGACATTGCTGGAGAAAAAAGAGGAATGATATCCTGGACTGTGAGGTTTCAAAAATAACTCAAAAGTTAATCCTATCTGGAAAAAGGATGACTTGGTTCTTTGTTCAAGTGACAAATGTGAAGTACTGCATGCTGGAAAAGCACTTTCTCTTATAGGACATGACCTAAATACCAAACCACATGAAAGTGATGCTGGATTGCATACTTGTGACATAGGCACCAACATTGCAAGTGCTAGTCCATGATTTGAATATTAGAATCATGAAATGGCTAAAGACTACAGAAATCAATGCAGGCAAACAGGGATCTTTTGTATGCAGACCTTTTTATGAAAGCTAAAGGAAAACAGCCTCAGCCTGTTCAGCCTCTCCCTACAGCTCAAATCCTCCAACCCTGGCAACATCCTTGTAAATCTTTTCTGAACTCTTTCAAGTTTTACAACACCCTTCTTATAGGAAAGAGACCAGAATTGCAAGCAATTCCAAAAGTGCTGGAGAAGTAATTTTCATGCATGAAACCTCAGCTCGAAACTCTCATTGATGGTGAAAGGAAAAGAACAGCAGAAATCACAAAGTGACTTGAGAACTTGATAGCGATAGTTGGAGAAGAGATTGTAACAAGCTGTGAAACCGCTCAGCCCAATTATTTAGTTTAAGGATTACAAAAGAATTAGAATGAGTCACACATACAGAGTATTAGCAACTGTTACATCATGTCACTACAAAGAAGTCAGAAGAGTACGCATATGAAACAGAAACTTCTAAAATCAGATCCACTATCATTGTACATAAGATGGTAAACCGATTTACCAAATAACTACAGAATATAAAAACTGAAAAGAATTGCCACTCTTGAATGTGAACAGGTCAGCCAATAGAAATGGTTATCTGGAGAACAGGGAATGGCAAGACAACATCTGCAATGCACTGACAACTGCACAGGAATTGATGTCCTCTGAAACATCTTACCCCTCCTGACTATTGTATATATGATTATAAATATTGTGAATCTCTTTTCATTACAGGAACCTTTGATGTAAAGGGGGAGGAATATTGTGTATTTGTTGGACGGTCACTTTAAAAATAAATCTCCTTCTGTTGTTAGACATTTCAGCCTTTCGGTCCTTCTTGGGAATATAACATTAAGTATCATACAGTGACTGGCATATATTGACACGGAGTCAGCTTGCGTCCGGGAATTTAAGCCAGAAAGAATAGTATATGGAGCTGCATCCTTCCTTCACATGTTCATCCAATCAGTGTAACTCTTCCTACTTTTCTAGGAAATCATCAAATGACCACTGCCACAGTAAAAGCAGAAACTGGGAGCAGCATCATCTCACCAGTTATTGAAAACTCTACAGTTGAATCCATGCCCATTACAATAAATGTGGAGTATGTTTGCAAGAGCAACCAAGGTAAGATATCACTAAATTTACAAGTATCAATCAGCAGAAACTATGGGCATCAACAACGGGCTGGGGGGAGCAGAATTCAAGATGATGGCAATCTGAAGAGATCAGCCTTGCTGAGTTCTGCTCCCTAACCCTGGGTAGTAATACTTTTCACCCCATCCATTTTAGTTTTTTGTTTGGAAAAGAAATATTGTTAAACGTTAATACAACCATTTAAATCCATTTGTGTGGCGTGTGACAATGACTAAGGGAAAGAAAACGGCCAAGTCTCAACACTTGGGACGCTCAAAAATAGCTGTGGGTCCTTGACTGCAACTAAATGCCTGCACAGCAGAACATCATGGACGAACTCGGAGCGATCTGAAAGCTGACCCAGGAGATGAGAGAAGAGACTTATAATCAACTGGAGCCCATCTCAGCCATCCTGATAAAGAGTTGGAAGGGCTTGGGAGTGAGTTGAAAAGGTTTGGCGACGGACCACAGCATCGGAAACTGAGATCAAATCCTTGGTGGGTCGGATCCAGGCCCTTGAGAAACAGGTTTGGGCCCTGACTGAGCAAGTTAATGACCTGTAAAATAGAGGTAGGAGAAAAATATCCAGGTCATTGACCTACTGGTTGGAGTAGAAGGTGGGCAGTCAACTAGTTTTTTTGAAGACTGGTTGCCACAGTTTCTTGGTTGGGATGCCGAGATGGACCAGATAAACGTTTATAGACCAGAGCTCACTGGGTGCAATGCGCAGATCTGGTCAGAGTCAGTGTAGCCACCCGGTTCTGATATGATTTCAATGTTACATGGATAAGCAGAGAGTCATGGAAACTTCTAGAAGGTTGGGGAGAGATCTGCAGGCCCTGACTTATCAGGGAACTTAGATAATGTTTGTCCAGGACTTTTCTGTAGCAGTGATCTATAAGAGGAAATCATTTGATGATGTTAAGAGAAGATGAAAGGACCTCGGTATTCAATATTCGATGAGATACCGAGCGGTGCTTTGTATTACTTACAAGGAGACTGTCTGATTTCTTGCAGTAAGCCAAAAACGTTTTGACACTTTAAAATAATGTATTTATGGCCATGGACAATTAGTGTCTGTTTTTTTTTTATCTTGTTTTTATTTCTTGTACTTTCACTCTTTTCCCAAAGAAGCTGTTGTTGATGGGATTTTTTCTGCCCGAACTGAAGTGATATTGATATATTGTTGGGGGTGGGCAGAGTGCTCACTGTTTTTGTTATATCTTTGTATTTACAATGTCCTTTGTTTGGTTTCTTCCATTGCTTGGGTTTGGGATGCAGCTCGAGCTGGAAATGGGGATGGAGGTGTGTGTGGGAAAGTAAGCGCCCTCTGTGGACAGGAGGTAGAGTCCCCATTTAAGTGCCTTTTGTGTTTTGTATTTAGTTTTTTTTTGACTTTTTTTGTAAATAGGCTCTATGAGTCTCCTTTTGAGTTTGCTCAGCGTGTTGCAAGACGAATTCTTCCTCTCGACACGTCAAAGGTAATTGTAATGGATCATGGTTAGCAGCATTCTTAAACGGAGCACCTGGAATATAGAGGGATTTATTCACCAATTAAAAGAAAAAAGGTGTTTTTGAGCCTGAGAAAGGAGAGGGTGGATGTTGCCCTGTTGCAGGAGACTCATCTTAATGACAAGGAACCCTTGCAGTTGCAGCAGGGTGGGTTTGATCAGGTATTTTTCTTGTCTTTTAGTATAGGAGCAGAGGAGGGGCAATACTCGTCGGGAAGGGTCTCCCATTTAATTTAATAGATTTTAAAGATAAGTATGGTCAGTTTATTATTCTTAAGGCCTTTATCTATGGGGAAGAATATGGTATTTTGAATGTGTACTGTTCTCTAGCCCATCCTCTTAAATTTCTGATTGATGTACTATATAAGCTGATGGACTTGGCATTGCAGTGTGTTATTATGGGGGGGGACTTTAATTACCTTATGGATCCTGTGCTGGATAGAATGCCCAAAGGCTTCCCAAAGCTTTCTTCACAATCTAAGCAGTTGGGTGATCTAGTGTGGAAATGGTTGGTAGACATGTGGAGATGTTTACACCTCATGGGCAGAGATTTTGCGTTCTTTTCTAATCCTCATAAATACCACACAAGAATTGATTAATTCCTAACTCCCATGGCTTTTTTAGATTTGGTGGTATCCTGTTCGATTGGGAATATTGCCATCTTTGATCATGCAGCAGTGTATTTAACGGTTAAGATTAAGGGTGATGCAATGGGCTCACGGTACTGGCGAATGGATCCCTTCATCTTCAAGGACAGCAGGTTTGTAGAATATTTCTCTTGGGAATTTGAAGCTTTTTTGGCCACCAACTCAGGTACAGCTAGTAATCCGTCTATTCTTTGGGAGACTGCTAAGGCCTATTTTAGAGGGATAATTACCTCATACTCAGCCAGCCATAAGTGACAGAAGGGAAATTAGCATTGTCTGCTTGAGCCACGACTGAAGGCAGCTGAGACGGCATTTTATAATAAATCATCAGTGACTAAGCTGCAGTGGATCACAGCTCTCCGATCCACCTTAAACTCCATGCTTATGCATAGAGAAAGGAAGGAACCTTCGTTTGCGGAGCAGAGGCTGTTTGAGCATAGTGATAGGCCATGTAAATACTTGGCATATTTGGTCAGGAACAAGAATGCTTCCCAGTCTATTGCTTCCAATAGGGAATGGAATGGGACTCTTACTTACGATGCTAAAAAGATCAATGAGGCAATTTGGAGGTTTTACCCAGAACTTTACCAATCTGAATGCTGTGAGGACAAATGGCATAAGATGGAGTCGTTTTTTAGGAATTTGGATCTTCCTGGTGTGTCTGCTGAGCAGGCGTCTCTCCTTACTGCTCCATTAACAGACCAAGATATACAGGAGGTGCTGAGGCAACTTCAAAGTGGTATGGCGCCTGGCCTTGATGGCTTCCCCAGTGAATTTTATAAAGAATTTGTAAACATACTGTCAGGGCCGAGGCTAGACATGTATAACTATTCAAATTGTCGGGATTGCCTCCCGCTATCCTTGAGAGAGGCTAATATCTTCTCCCTTCCTCAAGAAAGGGACGACTTCAGAAGACTGATACTTACACTCCCATCTTGCTTTTAAATTCTGATTTTAAAATGCCATTGAAGACTATAGCATTGAGGTTGAAAAGGGTGTTGATCTCTATTGTTAAGAAGGATCAGGCGGGCTTTATATAGACAGTTCCAATACTGTTAGGAAACTGCTTAACATGATTCAAGTGTGCCAGCAACGGTCAGTTCAAGGGTTGGTGGTTTCCTTGGACACATTTAACCAGGTGGAATGGCCTTATCTTTTTTATTACCCTGGAGTGATTTGGCCTGGTTGAAGGGTTTACTAGATGGGTAAGGGACCTTTATAGTAATCCTCTGGCTAATGATATAAGGTCTGATAATTTTAATATTGGTAGGGGCAGTCGGCAAGGTTGTCCCCTCTCACCTTTGCCCTTCACATTGATGATTGAGCCGCTGGCAGAGGCCATTCGTGGGGACCCTAATATCGCTGCCCCAAAGGTAGGACAGAAGGTGCATAAGATAATTTATATGTGGATGATGTTCTCATTTTTCTTTTGAACCTAGCAGTTTCGGTGCCCTATTTGATGCAATGTATTAATTCGTTTGGCTTTTTCTCAGGGTACAAGATCAATTTTTCAAAATCGGAGGCTATGCCTAAAGCGGGTCTTAGGGGAATACTGGATGTTGAAGATGGATTCCCCTTTAAGTGGGCAGAGGGAGGTTTTCCTTATTTGGGCTTCTCTGTTACCCCTAGCTTTGATCAGTTATTCAGGGCTAGTTTTGCTCATTTGTTTGACAAGATTAAACAAGACCTACTCATAGTAAGGTTGAGTTGCTCTTATTAAAATGAATGTTCTTCCTTGCTTATTATACCCTCTGAGGATGGTTCCCTTGCTTTTTCCTAGACAAATGTTTTGGAAATTAAATGGTTGGTTTAGTTCTTTTATTTGGCGCTATAAGCGGCCCCTTATCAAGCTTATGAAATTGCAAATGCCCCAGGGGTTGTGAGGAGTGGATCTCAGATGTCAGAAGATATCATTTGAGCTCCCTTTTTTCTTTTGTGAGTGATTGGGCCTGTGAGGATGAGATTGGATGTTGACACCTCCCAGTCAAAGTGTCCTCTTATTAACCTGTTGTTTCTGAACAAAATCAGGATAGTTGTGGAACATTGCCGCAATCCAGTAGTTGTTAATACTGTAAGAGCATTGAGGGCATTCAGACAGATGGAGGGTAATACGTCTAAAACATCTTTCCATACTCTCATAGTTGGTATTGCCAGGTTTCCAGCCAGCAACATTGGGTCCCAGGTTTAAGTCCTGGGTGGAAGGGGAGTCTCTTGATTGGGTGACCTGTTTGAAGATGAAACATTAATGTCATTTGATCAAATAACCCGTAAGTATTGTTGTGGGGAAAATCACCAACCTTGGAGCCAGTGCTGGGTTCAACGACAGAGTTTATTGTACAAGGAAATACCAGAACTCTGGGTACAGAGAAACACCAACAACACAATGGTCAGCTGCGAGTCTTCTCTCCACCCAGAGGACATATAATTTACTTTTATGCATTTAGTAATATAATAGGTCAGTGATGAGGTTATTGTCTTCGTAACATAGTTTGTTTATTGTAAATATTGCAAATCGTTGATAGCTTTGGTGCAGTCATTGTCAGTTCCAGCTCAGTCTGAATTAATTTTAGCACAGTCATTGTCAGTTTCAGCGCAAACATTATCAATTTCAACATCTGGGTGGAAGTCCATTACTGTAGTAATAGGTGCTAATCACTCTTCCTGAGGAGGATGATTACTGTAGCTCTGGCTATTAGCACTTTGTATTGAGTCCATATCAAACAGCTAGCATTTATATCAAAGGTCTTGACTGGACCCAGACACTTCGGTGGGCTGTATATGCTACTTATATGTATTCTCTTCCCCACCTGCCTTAAACTAATCAACTAGGTTGTGAGTGTATTGTGCTGGCATCCAGGTGGACCCAGGCAGAATCTGTGTTTGCTCTGCTGTCTCTCTCCATATTGTGGTCTGGCGGCCTAGTGTCAGCCTGCCCCGTGCCATCTCCCACTTCACTATGGATTATCAAGTAGGGACCTCTTCTGTTTTTTTGCCAATCGAAGATTTTATCTGAAAAGAGACTACATTTCTGACTGTGTGTTATAGATCTGATATGGAAAAGAGGGTGCTTCAGGCTAAGAGCACTCTTTCAGTGAGTACTCTCTATCATTTGTTGGGGGGAGGTTCCTCAGGTGACATCAAGCGATTATGGGAAGTCTGGGGGAGAGAGTTAGGGGTGGAGATCACTCTGGAAACTTGGGAGGACATTTGTGAGAAGATTTCGATATGTAATAGGACCAATGCTATGCAGTTAAAGATTCATCACAGGGCTCGTCTGGCCCTAGATCGTCTTGTAAAATTTAAGCAGAGTGTGTCTTCAATGCGCCCCAAATGTAAAATAAATACAGATGCCCTCACTCATTGTTTGTGGCCTTGCCACAGGCTCAGTACAGACTGGAGCACTGTGGCAGGAGTAATAGAGAGAGTCTTGAGGACCGAAGTCAAGGTGGATCTGCTTTCTCTTCTCCTGGGTTTTGTGAATTTATCTCCCTTGGATGTACATGAGAGAAAGTTTTTTGGCATCCTCATGTTTTTTGCGAGGAAGAACATTCTGATGTGCTGGGTGTCTGAGAATCCCCTGGTCTGACAGGGTGACATAAGTTAATTATGGAACACATTCTTTTGAACTTTCTGACAAACATGGTGCACCAGAAAATTGACAGTTTTTCTAAGACATGGCAGTCCTTCTTGAATTATTTGGAAGCAGATCTGTCTGCCATTTTAACTAGGGCTTTTGTCTAGGCATGATGGTTTGGTTTAATAAGCCTAATGTCCTAATGATCAAACGTGGGTTTAATAATTGATGCTCTTGAAGTTCGAGAGTTGAGGCCTTGTTACGCTGAGTGGCGTTATTTATTTACTTATTTATTTATTGATGTGTAATCGGTGTATTTGTCAATTCTTTGTGGAGTTGTCTGGTTTATTGTTTATTGTTGTTTTTGTTGTTACAATGTTATATTTTCATATTTTTGTATTTTTATAGTTTTGTAATGAAAATTTTTTTCAAATAAAAATATTTTAAAAAAAGGGTAGAATAATTTCCTTTGAATATTATTAAATCAATGTCCTAGACATCTCTTATAAAACATAGAACATTGCAGCACTGGGTAAAAACAATGACTGCAGATGCTGGAAACCAGATTCTGGATTTGTGGTGCTGGAAGAGCAGCATTCAAGGAGCAGCGAAATCGATGTTTCGGACAAAAGCCCTTCATTAGGAATGCTGCCTGAACTGCTGTGCTCTTCCAGCACCACTAATCCAGAACATTACAGCACTGGACAGGCCCTTTGGCCCTCAATGTTTCGCCAATCTGTGAAACCAATCTGAAACCCTTCTAACCAACACTATTCCATTTTCATCCATATGTCTTTCCGCTGACCATTTAAATGCCCTTAAAATTGGTGAGTCTACTGCTGTTGCAGTCATGCCACTTCCACCATTGCTGACATCAGTTACCAAAGCACTGTCAACCAATTTAGAACAAAGAACAAAGAAAATTTACAGCCCAGGAACAGGCCCTTCGGCCCTCCATGCCTCAGCCGATCCAAATCCACTGTCTAACCGTATCGCCCAATTCCTAAGCATCTGTATCCCACTGCTGCTCACCTACTTGTGCATCTGTCCAGACACACCTTAAATGAATCTGCCATCCCTGCCTCTACTACTCTGTGGCAATGGTTCCAGGTATCTACCACCCTCTGTGTAAAGTACTTGCCATGTATATCCTCCTTAAACCTTTCACCTCTCACCTTGAATGCGTGACCTCTTGTTATTGAATCCCTCACCCTGGGAAAAAGTTTATCTCTATCTACCCTGTCTATCCCTTGATGATTATATAGATCTCAATCTGGTTCTTCCTCAATCTTCTTTTTTCTAATGGCAACAATCCTAACCTACTCAACCTCTCTTCATAGCTAGCACCCTCTATACCAGTCAACATCTTCATAAACCTTCTCAGCTCCCTCTCCAAAGCGTCCACATCCTTTTGGTAATATGGTGACCAGAATTGTGCACATTATTCTAAATGCGGCTGAATCAAAGTCTTGTACAATTTTAAAATGACCTGGCTGCTCTTATACTCAATACCCCGTCCGATGAAGGAAAGCATACCACATGCCTTCTTGACCACTCTACCACCTGTACAGTGACCTTCAGGGTACAATGGACCTGAACTCCCAGATTTCTCTGCTCATCAAGTTTTCCCGAGAGACTTTTCCGTTTACAGTATAATTTGCTCTAGAATTAGACTTCCCAAAATGCATCACCTCGCATTTGCCCAGATTGAACTCCACTGCTACTGCTACTTCTCCGCCCAAGTCTCTAGTCTATCTATATTCTCCTGTATTCTTTGACAGTCCCCAATGCTTTCTGCTACTCCACCAATCTTTGTGTCATCTGCAAACTGATCAGACCAACAATGCCATCTTCCAGATCATTTATGTATATTACAAACAACAGTCCCCCAGCACTGATCCCTGTGGTACACCACTGGTCACCTTTCTCCATTTCGAGAAGCTGCCTTAAACTACTACTTTCTGTCTCCTATTGCTCAACCAGTTCTTTATGCACCGAGGTAGAACACCCTGCACACCATGTGACTTCACTTTCTACATTAATTTACCATGTGGAACCTTATCAAATGCCTTATTAAAGTCCATGTACATGACATCTACAGCCCTTCCTTCATATATCAACTTGGTCACTTCCTCAAAGAACTCTATTAGGTTGGTAAGGCACAATCTATCGCACACAAAGCCATGTTGCTTATTATTGATAAGCCCATTCTTTTCCAAATATAAATACATTTTATCCCTCAGTACCCTCTCCAGCAACTTTTCCACAACTCACTGGTCTGTAGTTAATTGGAATATCCCTACTACCCTTCTTGAACAGGGGGAGCAACATGAGCAACCTTCCAGTCCTCCGGCACCTCACTTGTGTTTAAAGATGCTACAAAGATGTCTGTCAGGGCCCAAGCTATTTCCTTTCTCACCTCCCTCAGCAAGCTGGGATAGATCCCATCTGGTCCTGGAGATTTGTCCACCTTAATATCCTTTAGCTGACCCAACACATCTTTCCTCCTTATATCAATGTGATCCAGAGTAAACAAACTTCTATCTCTAATCTCAGCATGCATCATCTCCCATTCCTCAGTGAACACTAATGTAAAGTAATTATTGATAATCTCACCCATTTTTTCAGGTCCGACATAGAACCTTCTTTCTTTATCCTTTATTGGATGTACCCTTTTTCTTGCTTCTTATATAAGAATAAAAGGCCTTGGGATTCCCCTTAAATCTGCTCGCTAAAGTTATTTCATGACCACTTTTAGCCCACTTGATTCTTTGTTTAAGATTGGCCCTACTCCCCTGATATTCCTCCAAGGCCCGTTCTGTTCTTAGCTGCCTGGACCTTTTGTGCGCTTCCCTTTTCCTCTTGGCTAGTTGCACGATTTCTCCTGTCATCCACGGCTCATGAATCTTGCCTTTCCTATCCCTTGTTTCCAAAGGGACGTGCCTATCCTGCACTATCTTCAACCTATCCTTGAAAACCTCCCACATATCATATGTGAACTTTCCTTCAAATAGCTGTGTCCAATCTACATTTCCCAGCTCCTGCCTAATTTTGATGCAATTGGCTTTGGCCAATTTAGTACTTGTCCTTAGGACAACTCTCATCTTTGTCTACGAGTATTCTAAAACATACAGAATTGTGGTCACTATTCCCAAAGAAATCCCCCACTGCAACTTCTACAACCTGGCCTGGCTCATTCCCCAAAACCAGGTCCAATATGGCCACTTCCCTTGTCGGACAATTGACATACTGCTCTAGAAAACCTTTTTTGGACGCTCCGAGCCACTGCCGAGAATGCTGCCACCGAAGATACCACTTTCACGAACGCCACCCAGAACGTCACTTCCAGGTGCCACCAAATGCATCACCTCCGCCCCCATGACTGCCACTATTCACGTCACTTCTCCGGTGATGTCACTTATGACCGAAACATCGGCTTTCCTGCTCTTCAGATACTGCATGACCTGCTGTGCTTTTCCAGCCCCATACTTTTCTCCTTTAAGAAATGAGAGTTCAGGGCAAAATTAATAGTCACTTAGATAAATTTAGTTTAATTAACAAGAGCCAGCATATTTTACTGGAAGCAAGTCTTTTTTAACCAAGTTGATTCAGTTTTTTGATGATGCAACTGTGAAGGTTGCTGTGAATAATGTAAGTGACATTGTCTACATGGACTTCTAAACATTATCTGATAAAATGTCAAAAAAAGGCTTGCCAGCAAAATTAAAGCCCATGGAATAAAAGATACAGTATCAGCATGAATATGAAGTTGTTTGAGAGACAGAAATTATGGTAATTTTTTTATCGAGAAGAAGATGTAAAACAAAGTTCTGCTAGGATTATTACTTTTTAAAATTTATATTAATGACCCAGAATTGGGTGTAAAGGGCACTATTTTAAAACTTTCAGCTGACACAAAACTGGAAATATTTGAAGGTATGAGCAGACTTGGACAGACTAATAGAATTGTAATTATGTGGCAAACTAAATTTTACATAGAGCAGAGTGAGGTGATATGTTTTGCTGGAAAGAACAAAGAAAAGCAATGTAACTGTGTATAAATTGTAATATAGGGTAGAGTCAGATTCCCTGCAGAATCTCACTTAGGTTCAGGATGTACTCTGAACATAATAGAAATGACTGACAATTCCAAATAATGTGTTAACTCGGCAATTTTATTGAATACAATAATACTAGTAATGTACAGCAATTTATAAATGATGCCACAAGTGATAATTCCCATTAAATATTATTAAATCAGAGTGAAATTATATGGTCCTAGACCACTTCTTTACATACGTTAATCGGTGTTTACCATAATGCCTGAGTATAGAAGGCAGTAGTTTTTAGATGGAGCAAAGAAATAAGAAAGAAAGATCAGGAACTAGAGGGCTTTGATTTATGATGAACAACAAGAGACAATGGGAGATAACAAAATGCATTTTTTTTAAAAAGTAGGTGATTAGAAACTAGAAGACTGTGCCTGAGAGTAAGACGGAGCCAGATTCAATTAAGCCTTTCAAAGAGCATTGAGTAATCACCCAAACAGAAAAGGTTTGCAGGTGTACAAAAACTGTGGAAGTGAGAGTTGCTCAATTGCTCTTACAGTGAGCTGGCATAGCCAGCAGAGACCAAATGGCCTCCTTCTGTGTTGTAAACATTCTACTATTCTACTTATCATTAAAACATTGAATGATGCCATGAAAAAGATTTGGCAGGAAGGATTAGGGAAAGCCCAAAGAATAAGAGAATGATCAGAGAGGAGGTATGACCAGTCAGGAATAGAGTAGGGAACTTGTGCGTGGAGTCTGAGTAGATAGGGGAAGCCCTAAATGAGTTTTTTGCTTTGGTTTTCGCTAAGGAAAGGGACCTTGTTGCGAATGAGAACTTTGAGGAGCTGGGAAAGAAGATTGAACAGATCAAGATTGATGAAGTTGATATGCTGGAAATTTTGGCAAACATTAAGATTGATAAGCCCCCAGGGCCAGACCAGATTTATCCTAGGTTGCTCCAGAAAGCAAGAAAGCAGGTGCTAAGCCACTGGTGAAGATCTTTGCTACCTCACTCTCCATGGGAGGTGTACCAGAGGATTGGAAGGAGGTGAATGTTGTTCCTCTTTTCAAGAAGGGGAATAGAGAAATCTCTGGCAATTACAGACCAGTCAGCAAGGTTTTGGGATAGGATTTATGACTATTTTGAAAAGCATTGAGTGATTAATGGCAGTCAATATGGTTTTGTGAGGGGCAGGTCATGAGTGAGTGACGAGACAGGCCGATGAAGGTCAAGCAGTGGATGTGGTGTATGTGGACTTCAGCAAGGCATGGTAGGCTAATTCATAAAGTCAGGAGGTATGGGATACATGGAGATTTGGCTGTCTGGACTCAGAATTGGTTGGCTGACAGAAAGTAGAGAGTGATTGTAGATGGAAAGTATTCTGCCTGGAGGTCAGTGGTGAGTGGTATCGCACAGGGCTGTGTTCTTCTGCCTCTGCTCTTTGTAGTTTTTATAAATGACTTGGATGAGGAGGTTGAGGTGTGGGTTAGTAAATTTGCCAATGATACAAAGGTTGAAGGTGCTGTTGATAGTATCGAGGGCTATTTCAGGTTGCAGCGCGACATAGACAGGATGTAGAGCTGGACTGAGAATTGGCAGATGGAGTTAACCTGGATAAATGTGAAGTCATGCATTTTAGAAGGTCGAACTTGAATGCTGAATATAGGATTAAAGGCAGGATTGTTGGCAATGTGGAGGAACAGAGGGTGTTCAAGTGCATAGATCCCTCAAAGTTGCCACCCAAGTGGATAGGGTTGTTAAGAAAGCATATGGTGTTTTGGCTTTCATTAACAGGGGGATTGAGTTTAAGAGCTGTGAGGTTTTGCTGCAGTTCGACAAGACCCTGATGAGACCACACTTGGAATATTGTGTCCAATTCTGGCCACCCTATTATAGGAAAGGTACGGAGGCTTTAGAGAGGGTGCTAAGAAGGTTTTCCAGGATGCTGCCTGTACTGGAGGACTTGTCTTACAAAGAGGTTACTAAGCTCAGAAGTTTCTTGACGGAGAGAAGGAGGAAGATAGGTGACCTGATCGAGGTATACAAGGAAATGAGAGGCATGGATAGGGTCAATAGCCAGAGCCTTTTCCCCAGGTCAGTTTTGACAGGCACGAGGGGTCATAGTTTTAAGATATTAGGAGGAAGGTATAGAGGAGACATTACAGGTAAGTTCTTTACTCAGAGAGTTGTGAACACATGGAATGCGTTGTCAGCGGTGGTAGTGGAGGCAGAGTCATTAGGGACATTTAAGTGACTGCTGGACATGCACATGGACAGCAGTGACTTGAGTGGTGCGTAGGTTAGGTTATTTTATTTTAGATTAGGAATAATCCTCGGTACAACATCGTGGGCCGAAGGGCCTGTTCTGTGCTGTACTTTTCTATGTTCTCTGTTCTTTGATGCACCTCAGAATGAGACCAGTTGATTATTGTGCTTATGCCTCTTCCTTGAAAGAGCTATGTAATTCGTTCCACTCCAGTTCTGTTTCTGGAGCCCTCCTGTTAATGCTTTCACTTTAACTGTTTGTCCAATTTTCTTTGAAACTTACTTTTGAATCTTCTTTCCTTCCAAACAATTCATGCCAAATTTGCTGCAGGGAAATTAAGATTTTGTGTCACTTCTACGTCGTTTAACTTATCTCTTTTTCTCTCGCTATCGGCTCTTCTGCCACTTTTCCTTCTTCTTTAGAATATCAAAACTGTTCCATTTTCAAACACTCTAACTGCTCCCTTTGCAGTCTCCTCTATAAGAAGAACAGGTTCAGTTCCTCCTGTCTCTCCAGATAACTGAAGTCCATCCTACCTGATACCATTAAAATAAAACCCTTTCTGAAGTTTCGACATCCTTCTCAAAGTGTGGTGTCTAGAATTAAATCCACTACTCTCTCTGTGTCTTAATTAATGTTTAATCAAGGTATAACATAGGATTTTGCTTATGTAGTACATGACTCCATAAATAATATCAAGGATTTTTTAATGTAACCTTGTCAACTTTAATAAAATATGCATAAAATATCCAGGTCTGTCTGTCTCTGCATCCCTTTAAAACTTAATTGATATTGCTCACTTTGGTCTTCATACCAAAATTGACCACTTTAGACTTCTGAGCATTAAATTTCATCTGTCATTGATGGCCATTTCATCAATATGTCTACATACTCCTGATGACCGCTTTTGCACTTTTTTGGTCATACTTTCCAAGTTTCCTGCCATCTCCAAATATTGAGCTGTCGCTCAGCATGACCTCCCTTGAATAAACCCATGCTGACTGTCCCTGATCAAACCTAAACATAAAACAAAAAACTGTGGATGCTGGAAATCTGGAACAAAAACCAAATTTGCTGGAGAAACTCAGAAGGTGAGGGGGGAGGTGTGGGCACAAGTTTTGCATTTTTTGCGGTTGCAAGGGGAAGGTGCCGGGAGTGGAGGTTGGGTTGGTGGGGGGTGTGACACCTCCCCCCTCACCTCCCTCCAAGGCCCCAGTGGATCCTTCCATATCCGTCTCAAATTCACCTGCACCTCCACACACACCATTTACTGTATCCGCTGCACCCGACGTGGTCTCCTCTACATTGGGGAGACAGGCCACCTACTTGCGGAACGTTTCAGGGAACACCTCTGGGACACCCGCAACAACCAACCCAAACGTCCCTTGGCTAAACACTTTAACTCCCCCTTCCACTCCGCCAAGGACATGCAGGTCCTTGGCCTCCTCCATCGCCAGACTCTGGCCACATGATGTCTGGAGGAAGAGCACCTCATCTTCTGCCTAGGAACCCTCCAACCACACGGGATGAATGAAGATTTCTCCAGCTTCCTCATTTCCCCTCCCCCTACCTTATCTTAGTCCCAACCCCCGGATTCAGCACCGCCCTCTTGACCTGCAATCGTCCTCCCAACCTCTCCGCCCCCACCCCCTCTCCGGCCTATCACCCTCACCCTCACCTCCTTCCACTTATCGTATTCCCAGCGCCCCTCGCCCAAATCTCCCCCCACCTTTTATCTCAGCCCACTTGGCACACCAGCCTCATTCCAGAAGAAGGGCTTATGCCCGAAATGTCGATTCTCCTGCTCCTCGGATGCTGCCTGTTCTGCTGCACTTTTCCAGCACCACACTTTTCAACTCCTACTTTTTGTATGTCTTGAAAAAAAATTATGTCACTAATAAGTTTCTTTTATCCCATAGTATAATGAATTTTCCCCAACATTAATCCAATGAAATATTTGAACTTAATACCAATCTTGTCAATTTTGATTCCAGGTGGATTTTTTCGCCACATGGCTTTACCCCCAACTGTCGCAGCTGGTAAGGAAAGTGATAAGTAAATGCTTTGTAGTACAGAGCTTAAACTTTGCTGAAAGGAGACTAAAAGTTGAAGCTTCATACTTGCACTCAGAGGAAGTAGAATGCAAGAAACAGATGTTTTTAAAAATCAGCTTTTACAGCATGAGAAAGATTTGTTGGGACTTTTAGGCAATTAGCTGCTGGTTAGTCAGTGGATTAGAATCTTGCAGAAGGTAACTCACCTCCTGACCCAACAGAGCAGGCTCACCATCTGCAAGACACAAGGCAGGAGTGTGATGGAATGCTCCTCACTTGTTTGGATGAGTGCAGTTCCAACAACACTCAAGAAGTTTGGCACCATTCAGGACAAAGCAGCCCGCTTGACTGACACACATCCACAAATATCCTGTCCCTCCATCACCAACACTCAGTAGCAGCAGTGTATACTACCCATAAAATGAATTACGGAAATTCACCTAGGGTCATTGGAGAGCGCCTTCCATGCCCAGGACCACTTCCAACTAGAAGGGTAAGGACAGCATTACATAAAACATGATCACTACCTCCAAGTTCCCTCCAGGCCACTCATTATTCTGATTTGGAAATAAATCATTTTTCCTCAGTGCTACTGGGTCAGAATCCTGGATTTCCTTCCTGAATGATATTAAGGGCCTACCTACAGCAAACGGACTGCAGCTCACCACCACCTTCTCAAGGGCAAGTGGGGATAGACAATAAATAATGGCCCAGCAAGCAACATGCACTTCCCATGAGTGAATAAAAAACATTTATGCTGTAGTCAGTCAGATAACTCAAATCTGAATGAACTCTGTAACTGCTTGGTTCCTTAAAGTAAGTGAAAAGAGGCAATCATATCGTTTCCAGGTGCCACAGTTTCAACAAGAATAAGCTAGCACATTAATAATACTGTGTCCCTTCCACTTAACAGTACATTCTTTAGCAATGCCTTTGTTAGCATTGGAAAAGAGATTCAATTTTGACATTCTCAGATATGTTAACATTGGTTGTTGATATCACACAATGAATATGTCGCAAATGAAAATGTAAATTTAGTACAGAAATCACACACGGGACTTCAAGTTTATTGTGATGATATGTAAACCTAACCTTGGAGTGTTTGATGGGTAGTTGGTGCTGGATTTGTGAGCAATAGGATGGCTTAGAGATACTTTATTCTATAGAACTCCATTTTAAGAGCTGATATAGGTTGCTCAGATTAGCAGGTATTTCCTGCCCGGTATGAAAATAGAATGTGAAGTTTTCCTATTTTACTTACAGGAGATTCCTATGAGCAGGTTATAAATTATCATAAGAAGATCTTGAAGGAAAAACTTGAATATATTACAGATTACACATCAATTGCAGGGGAGCGTATCTGTCTCCTTCAGAGATTCACGGATATTTGGATCACTGATGCAAAGGAACATGAAGTAACAGAGATTGGTCCCTCCTCCCTCAGACATGACAAGACAGTTGCTAAATATATGGAGAACAAAGATATTTTTAGACCCATTCGTGAACAATGGCCGGCAAGAGTGGTTATTACCAGTGGCATTGCAGGCATCGGAAAGACAATTTATGTAAAGAAGTTCCTCCTTGACTGGGCAATGTCAAAAACACACCAGGAGTATGATTTTGTATTTGTCTTTCCATTCTGTGAGCTCAATCTCATCTCAGAGGAAAGCCTCAGCCTTGTGGATCTAGTGCAGCAACATTACCCACATATGAGACAATTGGATGAGACTTACCTAAAGGACTCTGCTCACTCCTTGTTCATTTTTGATGGTCTGGATGAAAGCCGATTTTCCTTAGATTTTGAAAATAACCCTGTGTGCAGTGACATAACAAAGCCAGTGCCTCTGCAATCATTACTGACAAATCTCATCAAAGGGAACCTTCTTCGTTCAGCATCTATCTGGATAACAACGCGCCCATCAACAATACACCGAATTCCATCCTGCTACGTGGACAGAGTGACAGAAATACAAGGATTTCAAGATGAAGAAAAGGAAGAATATTTCAGGAGGAAATGCCAGGATGAACAGCTGACAGAGAAAATCATTGCACTAGTGAAGAAGCAAAGTAGCCTTTGGATGATGTGCTATGTGCCTGCTTTCTGCTGGATCCTCACCACTGTTTTAGAACATGCCTTCAAGTCATCATATGCTGAGGAATTTAGAGGTAGCACCGTAACTGAGATTTATACCAACTTTCTGCTTGTCATGGTGACGTACCATCATGAACACCGTGGCCATGGAAAGGAAAAAATTGATAGGATATGCCAACTACTCCAGTCAGACCGTGCGGCAATACTCAGTCTGGGCAAGCTTGCATTCCAGTACCTTAAGTCTCACACCTTTGTCTTTTATGAGGAAGATTTTAAATCTTTTAATATTGATATCTCATCCATCTCTAGTGGGTTTTGTCGGCAGTATGACATTGAGTACTCTCCGCTTTCCCACAAGCGGGTCTATTCGTTTGTTCATGCCACAGTCCAAGAGTACTTTGCAGCTCTCTATATTTTTGTGGCTTACCATAATGAGAAACAGAACCTGATGGCATGCAGCATACTGGGACGGTTCTGGGAGATCTTTTCGAAGCCTACCTTCTTTCAGGTTTGTAAAAGTGCCTGCAGTGAGGTAGTTCGGAGTCACACAGGCCACTTGGATCTGTTTCTCCAATTTCTCTGTGGGTTAGGAAAGTGTAGGATACAGAAGTGCCTGCAAGGTCTCCTAACTGATGTGGAGGAACTGACAGATGACCTAAAGAACACTATAAGCTACATGAAGAAGTTGCTCCAAACAGACATCCCTCCAGAGAGATGTATTAATCTATTTCACTGTCTAACTGAGATGAATGACAAATCAGTAGTGAGAGAAATGAATGAATCCCTCCACCAGGGAGTGTTGTCTTCCAAAAAACTGTCACTCGCTGATTATTCAGCATTGGCCTACGTTCTGAAAACATCAGATATGGACAGAAAAGAATTTAATTTATCCACATACAGGATATCACCAGATGGTTTGAAAAGACTATTACCAGTTATTAAATCCTTTGAAAAAATAACGTGAGTATTTTGACCATAAAGGATTTGAAGAGTACACTTGTTTACTTTTCTATGACACAGATATTTTAGACATTATTTTAAGTTCAAACATTGGAGGGGGAAGATGCACAAGTGATTTAGATACTAGAAGAGATTGCTGAGCACATGGCTGAAAGCTTCAAGGATAGTGTGGAGGGGAGAGTTAAATGGATACCTGACAGCATGAATGATTAAACATGTACTAGTTTCTTGAAATGGACACATGACAGCAGAAACTTCTTATGCTTTGTACACCCTTATATAATTTGGTCTGATTTATTCTAATGAGCTATATGGAGTCTATTGAGGTTTTCAGCATATAAGTTGTGCCCTGAACTCAGTCGATTTAAGTCAACAGTTCTTTCATGCACTGAACTTGGGACAGCACAGTAGATACATTACTGTACTTTTGCAGTCTGGGACTGGGTGGGTACAGTGGGTCAGACCCTGTGTCATAGTCAGGTGGGTGTTACAATGGGTCAGATACTGTCCTATCATAGTCAGATGGCTGTTACAGTGGGTCAGACACTGTCCTGTTGCACTCTTGGACTGGGTGGGTCAGTGGAATAAGCAACTACACCATAGCGTTAAACTTTTTGACTATAGCCTATCAGCAATGCTACAGGACAAGAGCAAATAGTGTAATATAATGCAGGAGTGATATTTATATATGACTCTATGTTTCTTTGCAACACTTGCCTAAATTTTATTTGATCTATTTGACCTACTGTTTGAACTGTAGGCTATCAGGTACTGTCATGGATGAAGAAATGGTTAACTCTATGAGCGCTCTCCTGCTTGCCAATAAAAATCAAATCAAGGAGTTATGGTAAGTTGTGAATTGGTACCAGAACATTTTCTGTACAATTCTTAGCAGCATATTGGAGCCAGCTGTCTTCCTGAGCTCAGAATTGGAATTCCCACCTCTGGGTCAGATGGTTTTGCGTTTGAAACTTCATTCCAGGATATGATCACATAACCTAGGTCGACATTCCAGTAACATATTGAGGAAGTACCGCATGCTGTCTTCCAGGTGAGAAACCTTCTGGTCACTCAGATAGATGTAAATATAAATTAGAGGATAACAGGAAGTTCAGTTAAGGTGAATCACCAATATTTATCTCTCAACTCACATCACCGAAAAAGATTTTAATTAAGCACTTCATTGATAATGATGCCCTTTGGATACCAGGATACTGATATCAAGGAAGATGCCACATAAATATAAGATCTTCTTTCTGATAGTAATGAATTAAGAACTTTGAAATTTTGTGAAACAAATGATGTTAGGCTGCTCTGCCCTTACCTCAGTGGGCTATACTCATACCATGAGTAACACTGAGCTATAAGGCCCAAAATATCTTGAGTCCCATTTCCAATTCACACTCAGTCATTTCATATCAATTGGTGGAGTAGTACAGGTTTAAATCTTAGCTCAGTGACTAGGGCCCTGCTCCAGATCACCATTCCTCCCCTGCCTGGGATACACTGCTATTACTGCTTATTGACTACACCTACATATAAAGGATGATCATTCAGTTGACATACTGAAGAGTGTTCAGTGCCCTGGAAGCCAGACCCCACGGCCATTTTGTCCTTTCGGGAAGGAGAATGAAATGATGGATAACGAATCTGTTAAGCAAAGGCCCGGTAGTTCAACTAGTACTTGGGTTTTGGTGGAAAGCTCATTAACACACAGACTGGATCAAGAATGTTAGACCCTTAAACATCATACACAGTAATTTCCAAGTTAATTAATATTTACAGGATATTTTAATGGGGCAATTGTAACCATGATATGCACACATAACTTTAGCTGGTCATTGGCTAGTGATCGGTGGGGCTGATTTATCTTAATTCTTGCTTGTGAGATTCTGAACTTTCCAATTCCTGTTTTAGATGAGATCTACTAACACAATAAGGACCTGGGGCATTCTTGCCATGTCTGACTCAGGCCATCAGAATGGATTCAAAATTTTACTGTTTCCTCTTGATTACCTTGAAGTCAGAGTTCCCTAATCATGGTAATCACTGTCTGATGATGACCCAGTAGAAAATCTCCAAGTACTTGATATCAAACCCATCCCCTTACTAATTTGACACTAATCTTCATCATGAGCATGGCCAAGGTTACAACTCATATTGTTATACCCTTTGTGTTGTGGATGTCCAATCATAATTCTGAGGCCAAATCAGTGCATAGCACATTACAAGCAACATATAGAGTTTAACTATCTGGTCCCATGAACTTTGCCAACAAGTCCTGAGTGTTGAAATTTGACATTTACCTATCAGCAAGCGATAGTGGCAACAACAATCTCTTCCAACTGTTCAGGTCCATTATATTCAATAGTCCAAACAAAATAATAATAAAACAAAAGTGTTAGTGTTAGACTTGGGAATGGAGTTTGTTGAACTTTGAGGGCTGAATTGCCAGCTGATGATGTGGCCCTAGGACTATATGCTTCAGTTCTATGATTTTATTATAAATGTGAAATGCTTTACGTTCCAGCTTGATAAATAACACATTGGGAGATACAGGCCTCAGAAATCTGGCTGCCGCACTGATGAGCTCAAGCTGCAGACTGGAGATACTGCAGTAAGGAAGCCTTTTCTACTTTCAAAACTCTTGAACATAGAAACATAGAAAATAGGGACAGGCAAAGCTATTCAGCTCTTCAAACCTGCCCTTCCATTAAGTATGATCCTGATCAATCGCCCTATTCGGTACCCTGTTCCCACTTTCTCCCCATACACTTTAACGTTAAGAACTATATCTTGTTCCTTCTTGAAAGCATTCAATGTTTTCGCCTCTGTGGCAGATAATTCCACTCTCTAGGTGAAACAAATTTCCTCATCTCAATCCTAAACAGCATACTCTACATCTTTAAACTGTGACCTCTGGTTCTGGACTCCTTGGTCATTGGGAACATGCTTCCTGTGTTCATAGAATTACAGAATTGGTAGCAGGCAGAAGGAGGCCATTCAGCCCATTGCCCATTCACTGTTCTATTACCTAATGCCAATCTTGTGCTTTCCCCCATACCCTTGCACACCATCTCTATCCAAATAACCATCCAGTGCATGCCTCAATTGAACCTGCCCTCACCACATTTTCAGGCAGTATATTCTATACTCTACCTACTTGCATCACCTTTGCTTCAGTTGCACAGCACGTTAAATCTATGCCCTCTTGTTCTTTCTCGAACAGGAACAGTTTCTCCCTATCTGCTCTGTCCAGCTCATTCATGATTTTGAAAACCTCTATCAAATCTCCTTTCAGTCACCTTCTCTCCAAGGAGAACAGTTCCAACTTCTGCAATCTGTCCTCATTACTAAAGCTTACCCTGTCTAGTCCTGTTAGATTTTTTTTTTGATTTTCTATGAGTTTCTCATTTGTTCTTCTAAACTCCAGTGGATATAGTCCTAACCAAGCTAGTCTTCATTCAACAGCCTCTGAGCTAACATTGACTAAGAGGAAGTGAGGACTGCAAATTCTGGAGATCAGAGTCAAAAGATATGATGCTGGAAAAGCACAGCATGTCAGGCAGCATCTGAGGTGTAGGAGAATTGATGCTTCAGGCATAAGCCCTTCATCAGGAATGTGGGCTTATGCCAAAACATTGATTCTCCTGCTCCCTGAATGCTGCCTGACATGCTGTGCTTTTCCAGCACCACACTTTTTGATTCTGAGTGAATATTCTAAGAAGCTATCTAAATGGGTTTGACTATTTGGTAAATATAAGAATGTACATCATTGTAAAGGTTTTCATATCTGAATTTCCTCTTCATACATTTTAATGCTTAGATCACTTTTAGTTCTTAATCTTCTGTCAAGTAAAACCATTTTCATCTACTGTAATAAAACATGAAGCATTTTCATGTCATTAAAACTAAAGAAAGTCTTGAAAAAGAAGTTGCTTCTGACCTTAAATATGTAGATTACAATAAACACTGGTCCAGCCAGCGATGCCCACAACAAAGTAAAGGGGCAGATTGAAGGTCAAAGAATGCTGTATTGGGCTACTCATATAAACAACTTACTATATCTATAGAATGGTATTTATGGGAGCTGGCATAAAACCAGTTGGTCCCTTATGTTTTTGTTGATTATATTAGATGTATGGGGGTCAGTTGGCTAAACATCTGTTTTGCAATGCAGTCTAATGCCCAAAGTGTGGGCTCAAATTCTACACTGGCTGAGGTAACGATGAAGAACTCTCCTCCTCAATTCTCCCCTTACCTGAGGTGTGGTAACAAATTGCTAAATCACCACTCTTTAATGAGAGAGCAGCCCTATAGTCTGGTATAACTGTGGCAACTTCACCTTTCAAAATTCTCATGCTTCATGTAATTTAATTCTTTGCAGTCTGTGTACAAATAACCTCACTGAGCAATGTGGCAGAGATCTAATTTCCATTTTAAGAACAAATCGAATTCTAAATGAGTTGGACCTGAAATACAACCAATTGAAAGATGCAGGAGTGAAGCAGCTTTCTGTTGCGCTGCAGGACTCTGACTGTGAGATCGAAACCCTGGGGTAGGTGCCCATTATTGTTACACTTTTCTTTGTAACACAATGTTTTTAAATTTTTTGTATGGCAGTACTCAATGGTGTCTGTATGATTTATCGAGATTGTGGGGAAATGAGTTCACACACTGCTGCTGCGAGGAACTAGCCCTGGCTCTAAAAACCAACCAGTCACTGAGAAGGCTGGACCTCAGCTGCAATAATATTGGAGACTTGGGAATAAAACTACTTTGTGCATCGATGAAAGATGATGGCTCTAAAATTGAGAAATTAGGGTAGGTAACTCCACCTTGTAATTGTTATTATCTGCTGTACAGCAATAGTCTGTGGATCATCCCTGCACCTGCAGTGGCCAGATGTAGCAACAAGCAACTAGACATGATTGTGATCAACATGGTTTAAAGAAAATTCAGAAATCAGTATTTTAGAAAATTTTCCAATTTAAGAAGGATTCTGGGTAATCCAAGATGTAAGATGGGAAAAAGTTGTGGCTGTAAGAGCTGCTCCTTTTTTGATGTATTTTAGGTGTTGGTGGAGATTTCCTCAAATTCCAAGAGCAGCAATTGCTGTTTTATATGCTGTTGCATTGTTTTAGAACCTGGGGGTTCAAAAGATCAAAACAATGATATTTTAAAAAGGAACAAGACAGACAAAGGCAGTGACCACATGGTCAGAGAAAGAAACCTATACTGAGATCTGACACAGCAATGAATCTGCAGTTACTGCCTTTGCTGTTTGAGTTGAAATATTTCTGGATACCGGAGCGCATCAAGGAAAAAATTGACAAACAATGAAATTCACAGCTGTTCTTGGAGGAATCTGTGTGGGAGAGATCACAGCACAGGAACAGATAAGTGCATAGCTGTAAATTTAAAATAATGAGTTGAGTGGGTTCTTTCTTGATTATATGTTTTATTGAGATCTGTCTCTTGATTAAATTTTAAAATTATAAGCTGTAACTATTAAGTTAGCCTGGAGCAGTGTTTTTATAGAACAATAAGACAATGCATTTTCTGGGTCTGTAGCTTATTAAGGAGAAAGGATGGCCTTTAGTAGAATAATGTGTCCTTCCTGTCTGATGCGGGAGTTTAGGGAGAGTTTCTGTGTTACTGATGATTATGTCTGCAGGAATTGTCTGGTTGTGAATCTATCATCTCGCATAGATAGGTTGGAGGGACAGTTAGAGGCAAAAAGGAATTTACAGGAGCTAGGGGGTGTGATGGATGGAAATTATAGGAAGTAAGAAAAGCTGCAGATACAGTCAGGTAGATGGGTTAACTCCAGGAAAGGTAGGTGAGGCAGGCAGGTAGTGCAGGAGTCTCCTTTGTCTATCCCCATCTCAAAAAAGTATACTGTTTTGGAAAATGTAAGGGGGTGATGGATTCTGAGGGGAATGTAACACAAACAGCCAAATTTCTGGTACTGAGAATGTTTCTAATGTAATGAGGAGTACGTCAGGTTCTAAGCAATCGATTATGATTGGGGACTCTCTAGTCAGAGGCACAGGCAGACGTCTCTGTGGCTAGCAGCAAAAAATCAGAATGGTGTGTTTCCTCCTTGGTGCCAGGATCAAGGATACCTCAGAAAGAGTGCAGAATGTTCTCAAAGGGGAGAAGGACCAGCAGGATGTCATTGTACACATTGGAATCAGTGATGTAGGAAGGGAAAAAGATGAGATTCTGAAGACACAACATAGGAGGTAGGCAGGAATTTAAAAAAGAGGTCCTCGAGGGCAGTTACTAATGGTGTTCCGCAAGGATCTGTTTTGGGACCATTACTGTTTGTCATTTTTATAAATGACCTGGAGGAGGGGCTAGAAGTTGGGTGAGCAAGTTTGCAGATGATACGAAAGTCGGTAGAGTTGTTGACAGTGAGGAAGGATGTGGCAGGTTACAGCGGGATATAGATAAGCTGCAGAGCTGGGCAGATAGGTGGCAAATGGAGTTCAATGTAGGTAAGTGTGAAGTGATTCACTTTGGTAAGAGTAACAAGAAGATGGGGTACTGGGCTAATGGTCGGATACTTGGTAGTGTGGATGAGCAGAGGGATCTTGGTGTCCATGTACACAGATCTCTGAAAGTTGCCACCCAGGTAAATAGTGCTGTGAAGAAGGCATATGGCGTACTGGCTTTTATTGGTAGAGGAATTGAGTTCCGGAGTCCTGAGGTCATGTTGCAGTTGTATAAGTCTCTGGTGCGGCCGCATCTGAAATATTGTGTGCAGTTTTGGTCACCATACTATAGGAAGGATGTGGAGGCACTGGAACGGGTGTAGAGGAGGTTTACCAGGATGTTGCCTGGTATGGTAGGAAGATCGTATGAGGAAAGGCTGAGGCACTTGGGGCTGTTTTCATTGGAGAAAAGAAGGTTTGGGGTGACTTAATAGAGGTGTACAAGATGATTAGGGGTTTAGATAGGGTTGACAATGAGAACTTTGTTCCACAAATGGAGTCAGCTATTACGAGGGGGCATAGCTTTAAATTAAGGGATGGTAGGTATAGGACAGATGTTAGGGGTAGATTCTTTACTCAGCGAGTCGTGAGTTCATGGAATGCCCTGCCAGTAGCAGTGGTGAACTCTCCCTCTTTATGGGCATTTAAACGGGCATTGGATAGGCATATGGAGGATAGTGGGCTAGTGTAGGTTAAGTGGGCTTGGATCGGTGCAACATCGAGGGTCAAAGGGCCTGTACTGCACTATATTTTTCTATGTTCTATGTAATATCTGCGTTACTCCCAGTGCTGCGAGCTAGTGAGGGCAGAAATAGGAGGATAGAGTAAGTAGGACTGATAACTTAAACTGCATTTATTTCAATGCAAGAGGCCTAACAGGGAAGGCAGAACAGCATGGTTAGAAACATGGGACTGGAATATCGAAAGCAATTACAGAAACGTGGCTCAGGGATGGACAGGACTAGCACCTTAATGTTCCAGGATACAAATACTATAGAAGGATAGAAAGAGGGGAAAGAGAGGGAGGGGAGCAGCATTTTTGATAAGGGATAGCATTACAGCTGTCCTTAGCAAGGATATTCCTGGGAATACACCCAGGGAAGTTATTTTGGTGGAAGTGAGAAATAGGAAAGAGATGATAACCTTGTTGGATTATATTGTAGACCCACCAATAGTTAGCAGGAAATTGAGGAACAAATTTTTAAGGAAATCTCAGTTATCTGTAAGGATAATAGGTTGGTTATGGTAGGGGATTTTAACTTTCCAAACATAGACTAGGACTGCCATAGTGTTAAGGATTTAGATGAAGAGGAATTTGGTGTGTGTACGAGAACATTTTGTGATTCATTACACAGATGTACCTACTAGAGAAGCTGCAAAATGTGACCTACTCTTGGGAAATAAGGGAGGGCAGATGACTGAGGTATCAGTGGGGGAGCACTTTGGAGCGAGTGACCATAATTCTACTAGTTTTAAAATAGTGATAGAAAAGGATAGACCAGATCTAAAAGTTGAAGTTCTAAATTGGAGGAAGCCAATTTTGACGGTATCAGGCAAGAACATTGAAAAGGTGAATGAGAGCAGATTTTTTTTCAGGTAAAGGGACAGCTGGAAAATGGGAAGCCTTCAAAAATGAGATAACAGTATATGCCTGTTATGGTGAAAGACAAGGCTGGTAGGTGTAGGGATGGCTAGAGAAATTGAGGTTTTGGTTAAGAAAAGAAAGGAATCATCTGTCAGGTAAAGACAGCAGAGATTGTGTGAATCCTTAAAAGAGTATAAATGCAGTAGGAGTATACTTAAGAGGGAAATCAGGAGGGCAAAAAGAGGGCATGAGATAACTTTGGAAAATAGAGTTCAGGAGAATCCAAAGGCATTTTATAAATTATTAAAAACAAAAGGGTAAATAGGTAGAGAATAGGACCCATCAAAGATCAGCAAGGCAGCCTATGTGTGGAAATGCAGGAGATGGGAGAGATACTAAACAAGTATTTTGCATCAGTGTTGACTGTGGAAGGTATAGCATGTAGGCAAATAGATGGTGACATCTTGAAAAATGTCTATATTACAGAGGAGGTGGTGAGGGATGTCTTAAAATGTATCAAAGCGAATAAATCCCCAGGATCTGACCAGGAATACCTTAGAATCAAGGAAAGTTTTTGCTGGGCACTTTGCTCAGATATTTGCATCATTGATTGTCACAGGTGATGTACCAGAAGATTGGAGGTTGGCAAACGTGGTGCCACTATTTAAGAAAGATGGTAAGGAAAAGCCAGTGAACTATAGACCAGTGAGCCTGACATCAGTGTTGGGAATCCTGAGGGACAGGTTTTATATGTATTTGGAAAGGCAAGGACTGATTAGGAATAGTAAACGTGGCTTTGTGCATGGGAAATCATGTCTCACAAGCTTGTTTTTTGAAGAAGTAATGCAGAGGATTGATGGGGTCAGAGTGGTGGATGTGTTCTCTATGGACTGCAGTAGGCGTTCGACAAGGTTCCTTATGGTAGACTGGTTGGCAAGGTTACATCTCATATAATATAGGGAGATCTAGCCATTTGGATACAGAAGTGGCTTGAAGGTAGACATCAGTGGTGGAGTGTTGCTTTCCAGACTGGAGGTTTGTGACCAGTGATGTGCAACAGGATTGGGGCTGGGTCCACTGCTTTTCATCATTTATATAGATGATTTGGATGTGAAATAGGAGGTATAGTTTGTAAATTTGCAGATGACACCAAAATTGGAGGTGTGGTGGACAGCAAACAAAGCTACCTCAGAGTACAACAAGATCTTGATTGGATGGACCAATGGGCTGAATGGCAGATGGAGTTTAATTTAGGTAATGTGAGGTGCTGCATTTTGGAAAGGCAAATCAAAGCAGGACTTATACACTTAATGGTAAGTTCCTGGGGAGTGTTGCTGAACAAAAATACCTTGGAGTGCAGCTTCATAGTCCCTTGAAAGTGAACTTGCAGGTAGATAGGATAGTGAAAAGGGTGTTTGGTATCCTTGTCTTTATTGGACAGATCATTGAATATAGGAGTTGGAAGATCATGTTGTAGCTGTGTAGGCCATTGGTTAGGCCCCTTTTGGAATATTGTGTGCAGTTCTGATCTCCCTCCTCGGATGGATGTTGTGAAACATGAAAGGGTTCAGAAACGATTTACAAGGAGGTTGCCAGGATTGGAGGATTTGAGCTACAGGGAGAGGCTGAATTGGCTGGGGTTGTTTTCCCTGGTGCATCAGAGGCTGAGAGGTGACCTTATAGAGGTTTATAGAGGGGCATGGATAAGGTAAATAGACAAAGTATTTTCCCTGGGGTGGAGGAGTCCAGAACTTGAGGACATAGTTTAAGGGTGAGAGGGGAAAAATTTAAAGGGACCTTTGGGATAACTTCTTCATGCAGAGGATGGTGAGTATATGGGATGAGCTGCCAGAAAAAGTGGTGGAGGCTGGTACAATTGCAACATTTAAAAGGCATCCGGATGGGTATTTGAATAGAGAAGGTTAGAATATCTGGTCGGCATGGGCAAGGTGGACTGAAGGGTCTGTTTCCATGCTGTACATCTCTATGACTATTTGTGCAGAGCTCTAGAGTAATTTCACAGTCAAAGCAACAACAGGTTGGCCAAACCAGTAACTGGAAATGACACATACATGTCACATTTTTGAGATTGGGTTGAAACACAATTGAACAGTGTTAAGGTGTTTTGCCTAATTAAATACTGCTAGATCTGGTACTGTATGAGTTATGTATGGTAAATGGAGTTTTATCTACCTGACCAATTTTGTACTTGACCTAGGAATGTTTGGCTATACAGTGTAGAGGAGGTTCTTTTGATGCCTTAACGAACATAAAAGTGTAAAAGTGAACTTTGCAGTGTGTCTTACAGAGCATCCTGCTGTGTTATGTTTTATCTGACCTAGACTATTTAATGGGATGATGTAGAGCCTGACTGTGTTTAGTTCTCAGAACGTAGTTAATTTTACTACATAGACACAAAAAAAAGATGAATGACATTTAAAGTCAAAATATTTCATTAGTTATTCAACATAGTATGGGAAGATGAGTTCTAGACAGGGGGAGTGATGAGTATATTGAATGCAAGCACGGAAGAGTTCCTCCCATATTTACGTTCAAGTGATCATTGCATAGGTATCAACTGTCAGAAAGAAAATCCTTGTCCAAAAAAGAACACATGTTACATTTTATAATGCTGTGTTTTATTTCTTCTTTGAATTTCGTAAAAGACCCTTGGTGTTACCTTGAATGTTATTTATGTTTTGACTTCCTGATCTCCATTTTTTTATCATGCTCTCATCTCTGTTCTCGACCTCTGTAGATTACACCGGACTGGCTTAACAGAAGGCTGCTGTGAGGATCTCACTTCTGTTCTCAGAACAAGCCAGAGCCTGACTGCCTTAGAGCTGGGCTACAACAACCTGGGAGATTTGGGTGTACAGCGACTGTCTGCAGCACTGAAAGATCCCAAGTGTAAATTACGAATTCTGGGGTAAGTACATTTGTGCTTAACTTTTGCAATCTGGAGCTCGATGGTTTTCCCACTAGGTGTGTTTTGGCTGGGAGGCATAAGATATTGGTCACTTGCACTATCTTTCTACCCATCCCCAAACTCACCTCCAAAGTATGGGGGGATGATGCCAGAATCAGAAATGCACCCACTACATGTAAGTAACTAATGATGGATCATTTGAGCATGTTAAAAGCTGAGTAGATCCTGATAACGTACCACTCGTACCAAAATATTCAGGAGTGGGTAGTTAGTTTTCAAACATCTAAATGAACAAAGACAGGAAGACAAGGGGGTGTTTCATTGGGAGGGGAGTTGATTTGCCTTGTGTACATCAGAGAATACACCCCTGCTATCCCACATTCCTTCCACCCCTCCTGCCTGTCTTGGCCCTTCCCTGTCCCCTTTCCCACTTCCCTGGGATCACTTCTCACCATGAAATCATAGGATTTACATTCTCAGTGCAGAAATTCATGCAGTCTGCATAACTCAATCCAGTCAATGCCCACTGCTGAGCTCTGGCCCTGCTAGAAGTGTTAAATTTGCTGGCCAAGATTAGCTGGCAGTTCCCAAAGGTGGACCTTCTTCATGATTAGACCCCAGTTGGAGTTCCTGAGTCATTATGGTTCCAGACAGAACACCCCAATCTGTTAAGCTCCAGGTGAAGAAGAATGAAATGGCTCCCCTTCCCGATTCACACACTCCCTTGGTTCGTTGCAATAAGATTAGTTTTAAAATTATCCCTTTCCTCGTGAATGCCTTTCTCCAAAATCCGAATGAAAATATAATACACGTACAAACAGATTAGAAATAAAAAATGAGTTTAAACAAATAAAAAAAAGTTAAAAATATGGAGCAGTCTTTGAATTGTTGTGAAGAGCAGACAAATGAACATTGCTGCTGTTGCAGTGTAAGTTACAAGCAGTGCTGATGTTAGTTAGTGAATAGTCAGCTTGGTGGGTCCTTATTTTTGCAGATTGGTTGACATTCTGTAGTTCTGATGCTTTTCAACTGTGATTGAATTCCAAGATTCATGGTAAGAATCTATTGATGAGCAGGTGCCTTTAAAACTGGTTGACAGTTCTGACAAGCTGAATTCGAGGAAATGTGAAGGAACTTCAATTGGATTGAATTGAGAAGGAACGTCTTCACCCAGAGGGTTGTAAATCTCTGAAATTCCCTGCCCAGTGAAGTTGTTGATCTCCTTCAGTAAAGGTTTCTAAAGCTAAGATAGATTTTTTTTGAACAATAAAGGAATGAAGGGTTATGGTGTGAGGGCAGGTAAATGGAGTGGAGTCCACTGAAAGATCACCCATGATCTTATTGAATGGCGGAGCAGGTTCAAAGGGCCACATGGCCTACTCCTGCTCCTAGCTCTTAGGTTCTTATGTTCTCTTAAAATTGCAGAAGGTCTTTACCTGCAACAAAGAGGTATTTAGGAACTAGGGAATAGTTCATTGACTGTGACTTTCAAAACATACTAACACTCAAATCCAGTTTGGTATACATAGCATTTAGTCTCACTACTCCACTGCAGTAGAGTAGAAACTGATTTTTAAACTCTGACTTTTGTGTATTCTTCAAAGGGAAAACTGCAAAATATATCTATAGTCTGGGCCATAATTTTCAGAGACTGACTTGCTGTTGAGGAGGGAGTTTGTCAGCCCCCCATCATTTTTGTAGACACCAGAGATCACTGTCCATTCTGTTTTCTTTGACACCTTCAGGTCATAGTCATAGAGATGTACAGCACAGAAACAGACCCTTCAGTCCAACTTGTCCATGCTGACCAGATATCACAATCCAATCTAGTCCCACTTGCCAGCACCAGGCCCATATCCGTCCAAACCCTTCCTATTCATATACCCATCCAGATGCCTTTTAAATGTTACAATTGTACTAGCCTCCGCCACTTCCTCTGGCTGCTCATTCCATACACGTACTGCCCCCTGCATGAAAACGTTGCCCCTCAGGTCTTTTTTATATGTTTCCCCTCTCATCGGAAACCTATGCCCTCGAGTTCTGCACTCCCCCACCCTAGGGAAGAGACTTTGTCCATTTATCCTATCCATGCCCCTTGTGATTTGATAAACCTCTATAAGGTCATCCCTCAGCCACTGATGCTGCAGGGAAAACAGTCTCAGCCTCTCCCTATAGCTCAAATCCTCCAACCCTGGCAACATCCTTGTAAATCTTTTCTGAACTCTCTTAAGTTTCACGACATCCTTCCGATAGGAAGGTGACCAGAATTGTATGCAATATTCCAAAAGTGGCCTAACCAATGGACCCCACATCGATCCTTGTGACTGAAGGTCACTGGCCTCCAGTCTGAAAATCAACCCTCCACTATCACCTTCTATTTTCTACCTTTAAGCCAGTTCTGTATCCAAATGGCTAGTTCTCCCTGAATTCCATGAGATCAAACCTTGCTAATCATGGGGAACCTTGTTGAACGCCTTATTGAAGTCCATATAGATCACGTCCACTGCTGTGCCCTCATCAATCCTCTTTGCTAATTCTTCAAAAAACTCAGTCAAGTTTGTGAGACATGATTTTCCACGTACAAAGCCATGTGACTATCCCTAATCAGTCCTTGTCTTTCCAAATACACGTACATCCTGTCCCTCAGGACTCCCTCCAACAACTTGCCCACCACTGGTATCAGGCTCACTGGTCTATAGTTCCCTGGCTTGTCCTTACTACCTTTCCTAATACTGGCACCACGTTAACCAATCTCCAGTCTTCTGGCACCTCACCTGTGACTATTGATGATGCAAATATCTCAGCAAGGGGCCCAGCAATCACTTCCTTAGCTTCCTACAGAGTTGTAGGGTACACCTGATCAGGTCTTGGGGATTTATCCATTTTTATGTGTTTCAAGACATCCAGCACTTCCTCCTCTGTAATATGGAAATTCTTTCAAGATGTCACCATTTATTTCCCTACATTATATATCTTCCATGTCCTTTTCCACAGAAAACACTGATGCAAAATATTTATTTAGTATCTCCCATATCTCCTGTGGCTCCATAAAAAAGGGCACATGGGTGATCTTTGAGGGGTAAAAAATGAGGTCTGCAGATACTGGAGATCACAGCTGAAAATGTGTTGCTGGTCAAAGCACAGCAGGCCAGGCAGCATCTCAGGAATAGAGAATTTGACGTTTCGAGCATAAGCCCTTCATCAGGAATGAGAGAGAGTAGCCAAGCAGGCTAAGATAAAAGGTAGGGAGGAGGGACTTGGGGGAGGGGCGATGAAGGTGGGATAGGTGGAAGGAGGTCAAGGTGAGGGTGATAGGCCGGAGTGGGGTGGGGGCGGAGAGGTCAGGAAGAAGATTGCAGGTTAGGAGGGCGGTGCTGAGTTGAGGGAACCGACTGAGACAAGGTGGGGGGTGGGGAAATGAGGAAACTGGAGAAATCTGAATTCATACCTTGTGGTTGGAGGGTTCCCAGGCGGAAGATGAGGCGCTCCTCCTCCAGCCGTCGTGTTGTTATGTTCTGCCGGTGGAGGAGTCCAAGGACCTGCATGTCCTCGGTGGAGTGGGAGGGAGAGTTAAAGTGTTGAGCCACGGGGTGGTTGGGTTGGTTGGTCCGGGCGTCCCTGAGGTGTTCTCTGAAGCGTCCCGCAAGTAAGCGGCCTGTCTCACCAATATAGAGGAGGCCACATCGGGTGCAGCGGATGCAATAGATGATGTGTGTGGAGGTACAGGTGAACTTGTGGCGGATATGGAAGGATCTCTTGGGGCCTTGGAGGGAAGTGAGTGTGGAGGTGTGGGCACAAGTTTTACATTTCCTGCGGTTGCAGGGGAAGGTGCCGGGGGTGGAGGTTGGGTTGGTGGGGGGTGTGGATCTGACGAGGGAGTCACGAAGGGAGTGGTCCTTGCGGAACGCTGATAGGGGAGGGGAGGGAAATATATCCTTGGTGGTGGGGTCCGTTTGGAGGTGGCGGAAATGACGGCGGATGATACGTTGAATGCGGAGGTTGGTGGGGTGGTAGGTGAGAACCAGTGGGGTTCTGTCTTGGTGGCGGTTGGAGGAGCGGGGCTCAAGGGCGGAGGAGCGGGAAGTGGAGGAGATGCGGTGGAGGGCATCGTCGATCACGTCTGGGGGGAATCTGCGGTCCTTGAAGAAGGAGGCCATCTGGGCTGTGCGGTGTTGGAACTGGTCCTCCTGGGAGCAGATGCGGCAGAGACGAAGGAATTGGGAATATGGGATGGCATTTTTGCATGGGGCAGGGTGGGAGGAGGTGTAGTCCAGGTAGCTGTGGGAGTCAGTCGGTTTATAATAGATGTCTGTGTTGAGTCGGTCGCCCGAGATAGAGATGGAAAGGTCTAGGAAGGGGAGGGGGGAGTCTGAGACAGTCCAGGTGAATTTCAGGTCGGGATGGAATGTATTAGTAAAGTTGATGAACTGTTCAACCTCCTCGTGGGAGCACGAGGCAGCGCCGATACAGTCATCGATGTAGCGGAGGAAAAGGTGGGGAATGGTGCCAGTGTAGTTGCGGAAGATGGACTGTTCCACATATCCTACGAAGAGGCAGGCATAGCTGGGGCCCATGCGGGTGCCCAGCTATGCCTGCCTCTTCGTAGGATATGTGGAACAGTCCATCTTCCGCAACTACACTGGCACCACCCCCCACCTTTTCCTCCGCTACATCGATGACTGTATCGGCGCTGCCTCGTGCTCCCACGAGGAGGTTGAACAGTTCATCAACTTTACTAACACCTTCCATCCCGACCTGAAATTCACCTGGACTATCTCAGACTCCTCCCTCCCCTTCCTAGACCTTTCCATCTCTATCTCGGGCGACCGACTCAACACAGACATCTATTATAAACCGACTGACTCCCACAGCTACCTGGACTACACCTCCTCCCACCCTGCCCCCTGCAAAAACGCCATCCCATATTCCCAATTCCTTCGTCTCCGCCGCATCTGCTCCCAGGCGGACCAGTTCCAACACCGCACAACCCAGATGGCCTCCTTCTTCAAGGACCGCAGATTCCCCCCAGACGTGATCGACGATGCCCTCCACCGCATCTCCTCCACTTCCCGCTCCTCCGCCCTTGAGCCCCGCTCCTCCAACCGCCACCAAGACAGAACCCCACTGGTTCTCACCTACCACCCCACCAACCTCCGCATACAACGTATCATCCGCCGCCATTTCCGCCACCTCCAAACGGACCCCACCACCAAGGATATATTTCCCTCCCCTCCCCTATCAGCGTTCCGCAAGGACCACTCCCTTCGTGACTCCCTCGTCAGATCCACACCCCCCACCAACCCAACCTCCCCCCCCGGCACCTTCCCCTGCAACCGCAGGAAATGTAAAACTTGTGCCCACACCTCCACACTCACTTCCCTCCAAGGCCCCAAGGGATCCTTCCATATCCGCCACAAGTTCACCTGTACCTCCACACACATCATCTATTGCATCCGCTGCACCCGATGTGGCCTCCTCTATATTGGTGAGACAGGCCGCTTACTTGCGGGACGCTTCAGAGAACACCTCAGGGACGCCCGGACCAACCAACCCAACCACCCCGTGGCTCAACACTTTAACTCTCCCTCCCACTCCACCGAGGACATGCAGGTCCTTGGACTCCTCCACCGGCAGAACATAACAACACGACGGCTGGAGGAGGAGCGCCTCATCTTCCGCCTGGGAACCCTCCAACCACAAGGTATGAATTCAGATTTCTCCAGTTTCCTCATTTCCCCACCCCCCACCTTGTCTCAGTCGGTTCCCTCAACTCAGCACCGCCCTCCTAACCTGCAATCTTCTTCCTGACCTCTCCGCCCCCACCCCACTCCGGCCTATCACCCTCACCTTGACCTCCTTCCACCTATCCCACCTCCATCGCCCCTCCCCCAAGTCCCTCCTCCCTACCTTTTATCTTAGCCTGCTTGGCTACTCTCTCTTATTCCTGATGAAGGGCTTATGCTCGAAACGTCAAATTCTCTATTCCTGAGATGCTGCCTGGCCTGCTGTGCTTTGACCAGCAACACATTTTCAGCTGTGATCTTTGAGGGGCCCTATTCTCTCCCTAGTTATCCTTTTGTCCTTATTTTTTTATAAAAACCCTTTGGATTCTCCTTAACTCTATTTCCCAAAGCTACCTCATGTCTCCTTTTAGCCCTCCTGATTTCCCTTTTAAGTATACTCCTACTGCCTTTGTACAAGAGCAAGGGGATGTGATGGATAGCAGTTACAGGAAGGGAGAAAGGTTGCAGATACAGTCACATAGATGGGTTAACACCAGGAAAGATAAGAGAGGTAGGCAGGTAGTGCAGCACTCTTCTGTGGATATCCCCATCTCAAAAAATGTATACTGTTTTGGAAAATGTAGTGAGTGATGGATTCTCAAGGGAATGTAGCACAAACAGCCAAATTTCTAGTATTGAGACTGGCTCGAATGCAACGAGGGGTACATCGGGTTCCAAGAGATTGATTGTGTGAGAGGGCTGTCTAGTCCAAGGCACAGATAGATATTTCTGTGGCCAGCAGTGAAAAATCAGAATGTCTCAGACACGGTGCAGAGGGACCACCAGTCTTTGTACATATCAGAACTAATGACATAGGAAGGGAAAAGGATGAGATTCTGCAGGGAGAATATAGAGAGTTAGGCAGGAAGTTAACAAGGAGATTCTCTCGATTACTCCTGGTGCTGCGAGCTAGAGAGGGTAGGAATAGGAAGATAGAGCTGATGAATGCATGGCCGAGGAGCTGGTGTATGGGAGACGGATTCACACCTTTGGATCATTGGAATCTCTTCTGGGGTAGAAGTGACCTGTACAAGAAGAACGGATTGCACCTGAATTGGAAGGGGACTAATATTTTGGTGGGGAGATTTGCTTGAGCTGCTCAGGAGGATTTAAACTTGTAAGGTAGGGTGTGGGATCCAGGGAGATAGTGAGGAAAGTGATCAATCTGAGACTGGTACAGTTGAGAAAAGAAGTGAGTTAAACAATCAGGCAGGCAGGAGCAAAGCAGAGAACAAGGTTGGACTGATAAATTAAGCTGCATTTATTTCAACGCAAGAAGCCTAACAGGGAAGGCAGATGAACTCAGGGCATGGTTAGGAACATGGGCTGGGATATCATAGCAATTACTGAAATGTGGCTCAGGGATGGATAGGACTGGCAGCTTAATGTTCCAGGATACAAATGCTACAGGAAGGACAGAAAAGGAGGCAAGAGAGGAAGGAGAGTGGTGTTTTTGATAAGTGATAGCATTACAGCTGTAATGTAGAAGGATATTCCCAGAAATACATTCAGTTAAGTTATTTGGGTGGAACTGAGAAATAAGAGTGATTATCACCTTATTGGGATTGTATTATAGACCCCCTAACAGTCAGGGGGAAATTGAGAAACAGATTTTAAAGAGATCTCAATTATGTGTAAGCATAATAGGGCGGTTGTAATTTTCCAAACATAGACTGGGACTGCCATAGTGTTAAGGGTTTAGATGGAGAGGAATTTGTTAACTGTGTACATGAAAATTTTCTGATTCAATATGTGGATGTACCTACTAGAGAAGGTGCAAAACCTGACTTATTCTTGGAAATAAGGCAGGTCAGGTGACTGAGGTGTCGGGGGTGGGGGGGGAGCACTTTGGGGCCAGCAACCATAATTCTATTAGTTTTAAAATAGTGATGGAAAAGGATAGACCAGATCTAAAAGTTGAAGTTCTAAATTGGTGGAAGGCGAATTTTGAAAGTTTTAGGCAAGAACTTTCAAAAGCTGATTGGGGCAATGTTCACAGGTAAAGGGATGGGTGGAAAATGGGAAGTCTTCAGAAATGAGATAATAAGAGTGCAGAGAAAGTACATTCTGGTTCAGATGAAAGGAAAAGCTGGTAGGTAGGGAATGCTGGATGACTAAAGAAACTGAGAGTTTGGTTAAGAAAAAGAAGGAAGCATATGTCAGGTATCGACAAGATAGATCATTCAGACCCACATAAATTGTTGTCTCTGTAGTAGTTCTCTTTTGAAAGAAATAGGTTTGGAATTGAAGACTGAAAAAAATGTCCACAGTAATGTGGGGTTCTGACCTACGATGTGATACAGTTCAGGGGTAGAAGCTTCACAATTGGTCAATTACAGGCTTCCAATTTGCAAGTCAAATTCCATCCAACTTGTCTTTCAGGGTTGGTGAATCACCTGAGCTTCTATAAATTTCGGCCCAAGATTTATTTAAAAGATTCAAATGAGAGGATAAATCTGTTTATTGACCTTTCTCATATAGAGTCATAAAGTCATAGAGATGTACAGCATGGAGACAGAACTTTCAGTCTAACTCATCCATGCTGACTATTTATCCTAAATTAATCTAGTTACATTTGCCAGCACTTGGCCTATATCCCTCTAAGCCCTTCCCATTCATATATCCAATGTACCAGCCTCCACCATTTAATTTGGCATCTCATTCCATACATGCACCACCCTTTGTGTGAGAACATTGCCTCTTAGGTCACTTTTAAATCTTTCCCCTCTCACCCTAAAGCAGTGCCCTCTAGTTCAGGATTCCCCCACCCTCGGGGAAAGACCTTGTCTATTTAATGTGATCTAATCTTGCTAACCAAGCTACCATGAAGAACCTCACTGAACACCTTACAAGTCCAAGTAGATCATATTCACTGATCTGTCCTCATCAATCCTCTTTGTTACTTCTTCAAAAAAATTAAAAGGTTGGTGAGACATGATTTCACATACACAAAGCCATGTTAACTTCCCTCATCAGTCCTTGCCTATCGAAATACATGTAAATCCTGTCCCTCAGGATTCCCTCCAACAACATGGCCACCACTGATGTCAGGCTCACTGGTCTATAGTTCTGATTAGATTAGATTCCCCATGGTGTGGAAACAGGCCATTTGGCCCAACAAGTCCATGCTAACTCTCCGAAGAGTAACTCACCCAGACCCATTACCCTACATTCACCCCTGACTAATGCACCTAACATTATGGGCCATTTAGCATGGTCAATTCGACTGACCTGCACATCTTTGGATTTTCCTTACCACTTTTCTTAAGTAGTGGCACCACATTAGCCAACCTCCAGTCTTACGATATCTCACCTGTGACTATCAATGATCCATATATGTCAGCAAGGGGCCCAGCAATCACTTCCCTAGATTCCCACAGAGTTCTTTGGTACACCTGATCAGGTCTGGTGGATTTATCCACATTTATGCATTTTAAGAGAACCAGCACTTGCTCCTCTGCAACATGGACATTTTTGAAGATGTCACCCATCTATTTCCCCACATTCTTTTTCTTCCATGTCCTTCTCCACAATAAATACTGATGCAAAATACTCGTTTAGTATAACCCCCGTCTCCTGCGGTTCCATACAAAGGCTGCCTTACTGATCTTTGAGGGATCCTACTCTCTCCCTAGTTATCCTTTTGTCCTTAATACATTTATAAAATCCCTTTGGATTCTCCTTATCCCTCATTGCCAAAGCTATCTCATGTCACCATTTTGCCTTCCTGATTTCCCTCTTAAGTATACTCTTGCTGCCTTTATATCGTTCGAAGGATTCACTCGATCTCTGTTGTCTGTACTGACTTGTTCTTCTGTCATTTTCTTAACTAAAACCACAATTTCTCTTGTCATCCAGCATTTGCTCACCTACCAGCCTTGCCTAACACCCTAACAGGAACATACATCTCTGGACTCCTTTTATCTCATTTTTGAAGGACTCTCATTTTCCAGCTGTCCCTTTACCTGTGAACATTTGCCCCACACCCCCCTCCCCAGTCAACCTTTGAAAGTTCTTTCCTAATACTGTCAAAATTGGCTTACTCCGATATATAACAGCACCTTTTAGACCAGTCTATCCTTTTCCATCACAATTTTAAAGCTATTGGATTAAAGTCACACACCCCAAAGGGATTCCCCACTGACACCTCAGTCACCTGCCCTGCCTTATTTCCCAATAGTTGGTCAAGTTTTAAACCTTCTCTAGTAGGTACATCCACATACTGAATCAGAAAATGTTCTTGTACACACGTAACAAATTCCTCTCCATCTAAACCCTTAACACTATGGCAGTCCCAGTCTATGTTGGAAAGTTAAAATCCCCTACCATAACCACTCTTTTATTCTTACAGATAACTGAGATCGCCTTAAAATTTTTTTCTCAATTTCTGACTGTCTATTGGGGAACCTGTAGTACAATCCCAAATGGGTGATCATCCCTTTCTTATTTCTCAGTTCCATGCAAATAACTTCTCTGGATGTATTCCCAGGAATATCCTCCCTGATTGCAGCCATAATGGTATCCCTTATCAAAAATACCACTCTGCCTCCTCTCTTACCTCACTTTCTATCTTTCCTATGGCATTTGTATCCTGGGACATTAAGCTGTCTGGGAATCAACTACTTCCCAGTGAAAAAAATACATGTTTTTGACTTTTGGGGGGTTTTATTTTAAAATTCCTTCCTATTGAACTAAATAGGGGACTGAGAGTGGACTTTTGCAATAAGAGAATTTACATCGCAGTTTAGTAATTATTCACACCTATCTCAGTGCAATGGAGGGATGTACTCTGGAAACACTTGACATGTATAGTTTTCGTTTTCACATGATTCATCATACAGGTAAACCTCGATATTTGAAACTGATCAGTGAATTGAGTCAAACATCTCTGAAGGTGATTGACATTATGGGTTAATTAATTTGGCTGACCACTGTGAGAGGGTGAAAACAGGAGACAGGTGTGCAAGGTATCCTTTTAATGGACTGTTTTGTGACCAGGAGCTTCCAATTGCAACTTATTGTTTCACATCCTATTCTCAATTTTCAAATCAGTTTAAACCAAGTAAAACATGTAGTCTAGATCTGGCAATATAGTCACATAATGGAGGCCTTCTGTGATACAGTGGTAGTGTCCCCAACCCTAAACTAAGAGGGTTCAAGTCCTACCTGCTCCGAAGGTGTGTAATAACATCTCTGAGCACGTTGATTAGAAAAATAGATATACAGGTAGTCACACAAAGGAGTGAGTGTCCATTCTGTCAAGGGCAAATTTATGTTGAGAGTTTGTATTTTCACAGAAGTAAGCATAAAATGTGTAGTTTGCTGGAAACATCATTTCATCCTATTTAATGCAAAATAAATTTGCCTGATAACGTATAGCCCAGCTTTGATGTGTTAGAGTGTGTTCACCTTCCCATCTTACTTTTAAGATTGCAGAGCAGAACTTGATACGTTCCATTAGTTCAGATTATTATGACCCGGGTTCTCTGCTTAATCTCTGGGGTTTGTGGATAATGGAACACCCTAATTCATAGGATACACAAGGTCCACTTAAGGAATGGTCATTAATGCTAAACCCAAGTATTATAACTCGGTAAAGTCAAAAACAAGCAGTTCTTTAATTATGTGCTTTTTTTTGTAATCTTCTTCCTTTTGTTCTTTACCAATGACAATCAGCCTAGCGCTTGCATTATCTCACGATGAACTACCATTTGTTATAAATCATTATAATACTGCACAACATAATCTACTGGATGTGGGGGTTTGGCTAGCTCAGTTGGCTGAATAGCTAATTTGCAATGCACAGTGATGCCAAACTCACGGATTCAAATCCTGCATGGGCCCAGACAATCATGAAGGGCTATCCTTCTCAACCTTTCCCTCACCTGAGGTGTGGTGACCCTTGGGTTAAACTATCATCAATCACCTTTCTCCAATGAGAGAACAACCCCAACCCCAGTCATTAAGAGTATGGCGACTTTACCTCGAATACAATACAGAAAAAAACTAAGGAAGAGTTTCAATTGTTGGTTTTCCACTTCTCATCTAAAAATTGTGATTAGTTGTTCGAGGTATGTTGGGAATCTTTGGTGCTAATTTACTGCCTGAATCAATGTTCAACAAATTCACAAATTGGTACCCATTACCCACACCTAACTCACTCTATTTAGTTGTGCAACTTGGGGACCATTGGCCTGCCATTGGACTGTTTTCAAACTTCAAAGAAAAATAGATATAACTTACATGATGTATAGTGATCCTGCTTCTGTCAGTGCTGAGAGGCCATTCCAACAATGATAAGATTTGCGTGATCTTTCTTTTCAAAATACTTGTTGGACTAGGAGAACATGTCTTCTTGCGAATATCATTGGTGCATTTCTAATATAATGCAGTCTCACTCCTTCCCACTTGTGAATGCTGTTCCCAAATACTTAGTAAGGCTGAACCACAACCATACATACTGTCAGAAAGTACAGTAATTCAGTAAATTGTTAAGAATAGGGTCAGCTTGTTGGGTCCTTTCAAGTCAGGAGTTTGTGGATTAAGCAGATCACCTAGGCTGATACTTCAATGCTGTATGAAGAGAGCACCGCATTGCTGGGGACAGCTGTCTTTCAAAGGATGCACTAAGATAGAGGGCCTGATCTCTTTTTTCTATGTGAAGAGTGACAGGAAGCTCTATCAGTGCCCTGGCTAACATTTCTCCCTAAACCAACTGAAAACTAAATAAAAAACAAAAGAACTGCGAATGCTGGAAATCAGAAACAAAAACAGAAATTGCAGAAAAAGCTCAGCAGCTCTAGCAGCATCTGTGGAGAGAAATCATGGTTAATGCTTCGGGTCCAGTGACCCTTCCTTAGAAGGGTCCTCAGGTCACTGGACACAAAACATTTATTCTGATTTCTCTCCACAGATGCTGCTAGACCTACTGAGCTTTCCCAGTATTTTCTATTTTTGTACCACAGAAGACTAACTCACACATTATTCATATATGTGGGTTACACCACATGGAAATTACCTGCTTTATTTTGGCCAATGGCTGAGAAATTCCATGGTGCTGTTCACACTTTCCAATGAAATTGGAGCAGAAACCCCAAATACACATGTAAACAGAAATTCTTCTGTGCATTCAGCAAAATTTCAGAAGTGGTGAGGGCTTAGCTCCAATTCCTAGCATATTGGACGAGTGTTGCAGCATTTCAGCAAATACCACATTGGGTATAAGGGGCTTCAAAGCACCATATAAAAATGTTAAGTTGCAGTATAAATATAGATGCTTTCATACTGATTTAATATTCCCTAAATGGTTCACTCCAATTGAACTACAGTCTCATGGATTTGCTAGGATGTATAGGGTTAATAAAAAAATTAGGATGTTATTGCTCTGTTTCCTGCAGGCTGTATCGCAACAACTTGACAAGTGCCTGCTGTCCAGATCTTGCAGATGCCCTCACTGCCAGTTCCACATTAATGGAACTCAACCTAAGCAGCAACAGTCTGCAAGATTCGGGAGTCAAATCTCTCTTTGCAGCCCTGAGGAATCCACAGTGCACGATACAGGAAATAAAGTAAGGCTGATTTCAAAAATAAACTAAGATTAATTTAAAAACACTGAAGATGCTGGAGAACAGAAGTAAGATCAAAGAGGTCAGAAAAACTCAACAGGACATGTAATATCTGTATACTGAAACAGGGCTAACACTTTTGGTTGAGATGGCCATTCATCAGATCTTAAGAAAAATGGAAACATCTGAATTTTTAATGGAAGGAGGGAGAAACAAAAGGAAAATTCTGTGATTGAGTGGTGACTAGGAAAAATTAAGTGACAAAGAATATCATAATGTAACAGGCAATAGAAATAGAAATGGCCATAATAAAGAAACAATGGTTGTGTTCAAATGCATCATGATTTGTTGCATTAAAAAAACCTGAATGAAACATGAAGGAGTAAGAAAAGGAACAAGACAGGATACAAGCCAACAAAACAAAAAAGGTGGGGGGGGGGGGAAAATCACACAATATGATGAAGTTAGAGGCTATGATTAGAAGTTGTTGAACTTGATGTTGAGACAGGAAGGCTGTAGAGTGTAAGATAAAATACCGTACCTCGAGTTTGCATTAAGCCTCATTGGAACATATAGCAGACCATGGAAGAAAGGTCAGCATGAGAACAAGGTGGAGAATTAAAATTATGAACAAATGTGTTTGAACATATGAATATTTGAATTAGGAGCAGAAGCAGACCATTTGGCTCACTCCCCCACTCAGTAAGTATACTCCACATTCTCGCCCATGGGTGGCACAGCGGTTCAGTGATGAGCAATGCTGCCTCACAGCAGCAGGGAACAGGGTTCATTTCCACTCTTGGGTAACAGTTGTCTCTGTGTCTGTGTGGGTTTCTTCCAGGTGTTCCCATTTCCTCCCACAGTCCAAAGATATGCAAATTTGGTGGGTTGGCCATACTAAATTATCCATAGTGTCCAGGAATGTGTGGATTAGCCATGAGAAATTCAGGATTTTGGGAGGTGGGCCTGGGTGGAATGCTCTTTCAGTGGTCAATATGGATCTGATGGGTGAATGGCCTGCTTCTGCACTGTATTAATCTATGATTCTACCCTTGATAACCTTTCCCTTCTCATTTATTTATCTCTGTCTTGAAAATATTTAGACTCTGCTTTCACTTCCTTTTGAGGAACAAAGTGCCAACGATTCATGACCGTCTGTGAGAAATAATTCTCACCATTGTCTTAAATGAGTAGCCTGTTACTTTGCAACGGTGACCCTAGTTCTAGATTGCCCACAAGAGGAAACACACTTTCCAAATCCATTCTATTAAGACCACCCAGAATCTTATATGTTTCAATCAAGTCGCCTCTCACTATTCTAAAATCAAGCAGGTACAATCCTATTCAACCTTTCCTCATAAGACAAATTGCCCATTTTAGGTATTAATCGAGACAACATTTTCTGAACTGCTTCCAAAATACATATGTCCTTCCTTAAATAGAGGCCTGTGACTAAATACTGTTGCATTCCAGATATGGTCTCAGCAATGCCCAGTATAACTGAAGCACAGCCTCCATGATTTTGTATAAAACTTCCTGTGCAATAAACAACAACTATCTACTGCTACTTATCCTAATTACATGGTGTACCTGCGTACTAGGTTTAGGTAGCTCTGTTGGTTAGGTGACACTTTGGGTTCGAATCTCATACTGGCTATGGTCATTCATGAAGCCTGTTCCTGCCCTTACCTAACGTTTGTGCAATGGTTACCCTCAAGCTGTACATAGCCTGTTGTCTCTCTCTAATGGAGAGAGATGCCAATGGTACTTCAAGAACTATGGCTCATTACCTACCTACAAACCTCTAAATACTTTTTAAAGGTTGTCTCAACTAGTCAGTCAATGCATTCCAGAACCTCTACCACAGCATGAGTGAAAAAAACATTTCCTCAAATCCCCTGCCTTTCACCTTAAAATTATAGCTCCTGTTATGGACCTTTCAACTAAGGAAACAGGTGCTCTCTATCCATGCTGTCCATGCCCTTCTCAGCCTCCTCAGCTCCAAAGAATGTTCTGACATTCATTGAGTATTCGCTTGTCTTGTTACTTCTTCCAAACTGCATCACTTCACATTTATCAGAGTTAAATTCCATCTGCATTAATCTGAGCAATCTGTTTATATCCTTCTGTAACCCAAGACCTTTCTCCTCACTGTCAATAACCTGGCCAATATTTGTGTAATGTGCAAACTTACTTACCTATATCGTCTATATATATCACAAACAATAAGCAACCCAGCCTGAACCCTGTGGTACGCCATGGACATTGGCCTCTATCACACGAATAACCTTCTATCATGACCCCCTGTCACCTCCCACTTATCCAGTTTTGGATCCAAATTACCTTGGATTCCGTGTGCTTTTTCCTTCTTTATCAGTCTCCCATTGGAGCATTGTCAAAGGCTTTGCTGAAATTAATATAAGCTACATCAATTGCACTACATTCAGACGATTCCTGTAGTCTGCTCTGTCATGGTTAAGGTTTTGACTATAATCCAATATCTGGATATGGTAATATTTAGACCTTCTTTAGATTAACTAAGGTAGTGCAGATTGCAATCCAGAGCAAATACTTACTGGATGGTCAGTCACTGTGTGTTTCTGTTTGGCTTCCCTCAGCTTAAAAAACTGTGATTTGACTGCTGCCTGTGATGGGGATATTCTGTCTGTCCTGAGAGAAACACATATACTCAGAGGACTGAACCTGACTGCAAACAAGCTGGGGGGAACGAAAAACAAATTGAAGCGCCTCTCACAACAATCGAAATGCAAACTCCATCTATAGAGCACAAAACAGGTATTTGTTTCTCTTTTTATTTAATTTCATTTTCTGTTTTTTTTTGACTTTGAAAAATGTCCTGGTCTGAACAGTATGGTCTACGACACTGAACACTTCATATCTGTTGTAGATACTAGGATCTGGGAACACTTGCTGCTCACTCACATTCTCATATAATGTACTTTATATTGATCATCATCTTTGAGTAGGAGTGATGTGAAGTAAGAGGAATAATATTCAGAGAATAATGGTCAGAGGTAGTGTCTTGTGCCACAGTTTACCTTTGAAACCATGCAATAAGGCAGGGACAATATAATAGAGAGCTGCTGAGTGTCCTGTTTCACTTATTTTCTGATGCCCAGTTAACGATGTCTGCAGATGCCTTCCATCCTCTCCCTGGAATAGGACTGAGCAACGCTGGAACATTCTGATGCACCTACAAGAACAAGTTCACATACCTGGCTGGCTGCAGCTGGAAATGCAGAGTTAAATGGGACAACAATGGCCTAAAGTGATTCCTCAAGGTGGATTTCAGATGTGATTATGGTGCCCAAAATTACAACAGTAACCGCATTTCCAAAAGTACTTAATTGGCTGTAAGTTATTTTGGTATCACCTGAATACATGAAATGTGGTAATGTAACTGTGAGCTCTTTATTTCTTAGTTTTGCACTCATGATCTATTTTCTGTCCATCAACTCCATGACCAAAAAGAACAGAAGAACATAGCAATAGGTGTATGGTGCTGTGAATGCATATTGTCTTTAACAATGTATGTTATTCATATCTTGTTTTTGCATGTATATTCAATAATTGAATGTAAGTTTATGTTGTGCATAGGATTAACTGTACATTGCAAGTATCACTTTAAATTGTGAATTGGAAAATAAACTGTGCATGAAAATTTATATCATCTACATAAATTTACAATATATCATGCATGTGAATCTGAATTGTACACTGGAATGTACACTTGACAATAATTTACAGTTTGTGTAATAAATATACTGTGTACAATAATTTGCAGTGTGACTTAAATTGTCTTTTGATTGATCCTGATAATGGATAGTTTACTTACTGAGTATGTTTTATACTTGTACATCTCTATACTTTCAGTTTCTTTATACTTTGATGCTAGTTTCTTGAATGGCTGTCCACAAAGTCACCACGTAGCTTTGAAACATCTCTTTGTAGTCCAGTCAATGTGTGTTTTTTTCCCTCATTCTTTCTTGCAATGTAATTACCCTTGAACTGAGTGGCTTGCTAGGTCATTTCAGAGGTCAATTAAGTCAGCTATGTTGCTGTGAATCTGCAGACCAAATAAGGACAGCAGATTCAATTCCCTAAATGACACAAGTGAACCTAATACGTTTCAGTACAGTAAATAATAATTTCATGGTCACCATTACTGAGACAAGTTTTCAATATTTTTCTATACACTTTCAGGATATGGACATCTCTGGTTGGGCCAGCATTTATTGCCCATCTCTACTTGCCAAAAGGCCAGTTAGGAGACAGCTACATTGCCGTTGGTCTGGAGTCACATGAAGGGCAGACCAAGTTAGGACGGCAGTTTCCTTCACTAAAGGGGATCCAGATGTGTTTTTGTGATAATTTATTATTATTAAATAATTAATTAAATGCCTGTTAAATAGTAATTATTAAATTATTAATTCCTGATTTTTAATGGATTCAAATTCTACCATGGCAGAATTTGAACCTGGGTTCCCAGAACATTACCTGGATGTCTGGATTAACAGTCCAATAATATTGCCACTAGACCATCCCCTCCCCTGAATTCCCCTCCCTTAATTCCAGATTTATTAATTAAATTTGAATTCCACCAGATGCAGTGATGGGAGTTGAACCATTATCCTCAAAGAATTCATTTTGGACTATGGATTACGATGGACAGAAACACAGTTAACATTTTAAACTCAGTATGAGACAAAGAGTCTGGGAAAGCTCTCTCGTGGTATGAGTCATACCTAGTCCAAAGGAAAATGATTACAGTTATGGAAGTCAATCATTTCAATCCCAGGACAGCTTTTGACAAGAGTCTCAGGGATTGCCCCAACCATCTTCATGTTGCTTCGTCAATGATCTTTGATCTGTCATAAAGTCAGAGTGGGAAGTGGGAATGTTTGTTGATGATTACACAATATTCAATGTCACTGCCTCCAACTGTGATTATAGCTATTCCAAATAAAAAAAAATACATGTAAGTAGTAAGAAATCCAAAGAATGTTTACATTTGCATTAAATGCTTTGCCTTTTTACTACTGATCTTTTTGAATTACTGTTCATAATCCTGTCATTGCAGCTAACCATCAATTAAAAGATAGCATCTGTTCGGGATCAATGGATACCTGCCATGGATCTTCGTGCTTGCATTGGGGCAGTCAGCTGTCCTTGGCTTCTGGGCCTGGAGTGAATTTTGTATATATGCGATATTGGCGGTCAGCCCAGCACTAAGCCCTACAATGATTGTGGTGGCTGATGGCTGGCTCCAGCACAGCCCAGCCAGCAGGTGGCAGTGATGATGGAGGGCGCGAACATGTTGTGCAATCTAGGTTCTTGGAAATTTTTGGGTGCTTATGACAGCTTCAGAGAGGGGGTTAAGTTTCATGCCTCAAATGTAGGGTAACAAAGAGTTAGCCAATTTCCAACTGCTGTGTTCATTTTGAAGCTGAATTCTCAATTGTTTAGTTAGCCTTTTGAGGCTGGAACATCTGTTTTGAAAAGCCCTAGAAAAATATTACAGGGAGTGTAATACCCTAATAGTATGAAGGAAGAAATTATAAATGATATTTTGATGAAACATATTACCTATTTGAATTCTTTTATTTAAAAAAATTGTACCCTTGATAGATTTTAAAATGGCTGCTATCAAATACAGATTGACTGTCATAGAGTCATACAGCACAGAAGCAGACTGCTTCCAAAACCTACCAGCAATTACCAGGAAAAAAAGCAAATTCACCATCTCTTGAAATATGACACTTCTGACATTGTAAAAAGATTCCAGTCAAGTCAATACAAAGGACTTGTAGCCAAGATGTTGACCTTCGCTGGTGCTGAACAAAGGAAACTATTAAAATAATAGAATTCCCCACATTGTGGAACCCATGTGATTTGACTTGGTGTGAATGACTCCACAGTTTTCTACTTCAAAACACAATGGTTTTGTTCAAGAGGACATAATTCACCTCATTAACTGAGTATTTCAACATGAAGTCCTAGTCACATGACTGAAATTGTTAGTTGTGTAATCTTTAACTGTATAGCTTTGACTTTTATTCGCCAATGTGCTTATAACACCGAAAGAGTAAGCAGCTCCAAGGTTGACTAAAAGCTTGCCAGTGGAGTGAACCAAATTCGTAGCTTATAACCATTGTACTATCACCAGTAATCCATCTGCATATGAGCTCCTATGAAAGAACTCAGTGAGCTGACAAAAGCTCTATAGGTCAATGACGTATTAGACTCTATAATTCATTAGTTGAAATCCTAACATATTTGACATGAAGTCATTTGTCATTTATAACTTCTACCCATTCCATTCACTGCTCTTTCTTTCTTGAATGCATTTGTATGTGGATGTATGTCACAAACCATTCACCCCCAAGGTTTTCAATGCAGTAATGAATCCCACGCCTTTGTTTTATTTTGCCATGGGCCATTTTAAATTTGACTTCATAAGCAGGGTTTGGGCAAACATGCCACTGCCTATTCTTAAAATGGAAAAAGAGGAAGAAAATCAAAATAAAGAAACAAACCCATCGCTTTCAAGTGAAGAAGACAGTAAAAATAATTAAGTTTACCTCATCTTCTTGCCCATGACAAAAATTGGGAACCCAAATCTGGATTCGAATATTGCTCTCAACCACATTATAAAAAGGAGCACAGATGCCAAGCAGTAAGGCTCTGTACTTGCAGAGTTCAAAATTTACTCCAAGAGGTTATAAAGTGCCTAAGCGGAACTGAGGCATTGTTTCTTGAGCTTGCATTGTGCTTCACTAGAACATAGGCAAAACTGTTGCTGGTGTGGAAGGAGGTAGAACCAGGCAGTACGGTGTTCCCGGACTATGAGGTTGGAAGCTGTGGTTGGGAGATCTCCTGAGGTGATGAGGTTCTATATGGTCTGGGAGATGATGGTTTGGTGATGGGTTGTGGGATCATGGTTGAGGGGGCAGTAGGAAGACGTGTCCTTGAGTTGGCGTTTGGCTTCAGCGATGTAGAGGTCAGTGTGCCAGATTACCACTGAGCCCACTTTATCCGCTGGCTTGATGGTGAGGTTGGGATTGGAGGGCTGCGCGTTGTGAGGGTGAGAGGTTGTAGTGGGGGGGGGGATAGACAGGTTGAGGCGGTTAATGTCCTGGCGGCAGTTGGAAAAGAAGAGGTTGAGGGCAGGTAATAGGCCAGCGCGGGGTGTCCAGGTGGATGCAGTGTGTTGGAGGTGGGCGTAGGGGTCCTTGGAAGGTGGGCGGGAATCCTGATTGTGAAAGTAAGCTCGGAGGCGGAGGCGACGGAAGAATTGTTCGACGTCACGGCGTGTATTAAATTCATTGATGCGTGGATGGAGGGAGATGAAGATGAGTCCTTTGCTGAGGACTGATCATTCGTCCTCAGTGAGGGGGAGATCTGGAGGGATGGTGAAAACTTGGCAGGGCTGGAAGCTAGGATCTGGTGTGGGTGTGGAGCTGGGAGTGGGGTCAGAGCCAGTAACTGAAACATTGCAATAGACCCAGCACAGAAGCATCGGCATGGGAACAAGGTGGTTTATTGAAATGAAAAACAAGTGGAAAGTTGGAGTCATTCTTATGGACAAGAGTAGAGGTGTTCTCTAAAGCAGTCATTGAGTCTGCTTTTGGTGTCATCATAAAGGAGACTGCATTGTGAGTAGTCATTTTCAGTTGTCATTACAATGCAGTCGACAAGGTTAAAAGAAATGTAAGTGGTTGGTTCACCTGAAAGGTATGTTTTGGGCCTTGGAGGGAGGAGGTGACCGTCAAGTGTTACACTTTCTGCAATGGCATTGAAAGGTGTCATTGGAGAGTGAAGAGTGGAGAAGGGTGTCACAGATTGAATGGGCCCGTGCAGAATACTGGCAGTGGATGGATTGGGACGATTTGGTGATGGCATCCTGTTAGAAGTTTGGTTTGAAAGATAAAGTTTTCTTCCTTCTAGGGACAATGTCCCAGCATGCCTCTTTAAAAGTGAGCGGGTCCATCGCTTCCCTCAATTGGAACTACCCAACCACTTGGTCCCTGTAGCAGTTGGAATTGTCCCTGAGCTTCAGTTGTCATTACAATACATTGTAACCCTGAATTACACATTAGCATATTCAACTTTTAATTACAACATGTGTACTAGAAAGAATATATAGCCAAAAATGACTGGGACTGTAAATTCAGTGTCTGCCTGGCAAAGCCCTGAGAGGGACAATGAAATGTTATACCTGAAAAGGTGCCAAAAGAACTTCAAACAGCAACTCATCAAAAGGAGATAATGGAGGGGGAATAACTTCTCAGTAGAAAGCTATCTCCTGTAGATTGTGCCCCAAACTTCAGACATGTTACCCATCTGGGAATATACAAAACAAAGATTAAAACCAGGTGTAAACCCTCAACTGTACGTCATTGAGCTAATGTGCTAGGTGTACTAGTGTCCTGTGAAGGTCACAGCTTGAGGTTAGTTTTAGACACTCCTGCGCTGAAAGTAAAGACAGACTTATGCTTGCCCAGAGTGCTAGAAGGCAGTGATGTCACTGTTATGAACAACAAAGAACAAATGTCTGTCAGCTGACTTGCAGAGCCAAGAATCTTGAAAACAACTTTTCATGATCAATGTTAATGTTGCCAGCATGATACAACATAGAACATAGACCTTTACAGCGCAGTACAAGCCCTTCGCCCCTCGATATTGCACCAACCTGTCATACCAACCTGAAGTCCATCTAACCTACACTATTCCATGTACGTCCATATGATTATCCAATGACGACTTAAATATACTTAAAATTGGCAAATCCACTACCGTTGCAGGCAAAGCATTCCATACCCTTACTACTCTCTGAGTAAAGAAACTACCTCTGACATCTGTTCTATATCTATCACCTCTCAATTTAAAGCTATGCCCCCTTGTGCTCGCTGTCACCATATTTGGAAAAAGGCTCTCCCTGTCCACCTTACCTAACCCTCTGATTATCTTATATGTCTCTATTAAGTCACCTCTCAACCTTCTTCTCTCCAGAGAAAACAGCCTCAAGTCCCTCAGCCTTTCCCCGTAAGACCTTCCCTCCATACCAGGCAACATCCTAGTAAATCTCCTCTGCACCCTTTCCAAAGCTTCCACATCCTTCTTATAATGCAGTGACCAGAACTGTACTCAATACTCCAAGTGCGGCTGCACCAGAGTTTTGTACAGCTGCAGCATAACCTCATGGTTCCAGAACTCGATCCATCTATTAATAAAAGCTGTATGCCTTCTTAACAACCCTGTCAACATGGGTGGCAACTTTCAAGGATCTGTGTACCTGGACACTGAGATCTCTCTGCTCATCTACACTACCAAGAATCTTAGTATTAGCCCAGTACTTTGCATTCTGTTTACCCTGATCAAAGTGAATCACCTCACACTTATCTGCATTAAACTCCATTTGCCACCTCTTAGCCCAGCTCTGTAGCTTATCTATGTCTCTCTGTCACCTACAACATCCTTTGTTACTATCCACAATTCCACCGATCTTAGTGTCGTCTGCAAATTTATTAACCCACCCTTCTACGTCCTCATCCAGATTGTTTATAAAAATGATGAACAGCGGTGGACCCAACACCGACCCTTGCGATACACCACTGGTAACTGGACTCCAGGATGAACATTCCCATCAACCACCATTGTCTGTCTTCTTTCAGCAAGCAAATTACTGATCCAAACTGCTATATCTCCCACAGTCTCATTCCTCCACATTTTGTATAATAGCCTACCAGAGGGAACCTTATCGAATGCCTTGCTGAAATCCAAATACACCATATCAACTGGTTTACTCTCATCTACCTGTTTGGTCACCTTCTCAAAGGACTTAATAAGGTTTGTGAGGCACGACCTACCCTTCACAAAACAGTGTTGACTATCCCTAATCAAATTATTCCTTTCTAGATGATTATAAATCCTGTCTCTTATAACCTTTTCCAACACTTTACCAACAACTGAAGTAAGGCTCACTGGTCTATAATTACCAGGGTTGTCTCTACTCCCCTTCTTGAACAGGGGAACCACATTTGCTATCCTGCAGTCTTCTTGCACTATTCCTGTAGACAATGCCGATTTAAACATCAATGCCAAAGGTTTGGCAATCTCCTCCCTGGCTTCCCAAAGGATCCTAGGATAAATCCCATCTGGCCCACGGGACTTATCTATTTTCACATTCTGCAGGATTTCTAATACCTCTTCCTTGTGAACCTCAATCCCACCTAGTCTAGTAGTCTGTATCTCAGTATTTTCCTCGACAACATTGTCATTTTCTAGAGTGAATACTGTTGAAAAATATTCATTTAGTGCTTTCCTTATCTCCTCTGACTCCACACACAACTTCCCACGATTATTCTTGATTGGCCCTAATCTTACTCTCGTCATTCTTTTATTTCTTAAATACCTATAGAAAGCCTTAGGGTTTACCCTCATCCTATCTGCCAACAACTTCTCATGTCTCCTCCTGGCTCTTCTGAGCATTCTCTTTAGGTCTTTCCTGGCTACCTTGTAATCCTCAAGCCCCCTAACTGAGCCTTCACAGCTCATCCTAACGTATGCCTTCTTCTTCCTCTTGACCAGAGATTCCACTTCCTTCGTAAACCACGGCTCCCTCGCTCTACAGCTTCCTCCCTCCCTGGCAGGTATATACTTATCTAGGACACACAGGAGCTCTTTCTTGAATAAGCTCCACATTTCTAATGTGCCGATCACCTGCAGTTTCCTTCCCCGTCCTACGCTTGCTAAATCTTGCCTAATCATATCATAATTGCCTTTCCTCCAGCTGTAACTCTTGCCCAGTGGTATACATCTATCCCTCTCTATCACTAAAGTAAACATAACCGAATTGTGACCGCTATCACCAAAGTGCTCACCTACTTCCAAGTCTAACACTTGGCCGGGCTCATTACCCAGTCCCAAATCTAATGTGGCTTCGCCCCTTGTTGGCCTGTCTACATACTGTGTCAGGAAGCCCTCCTGCACACACTGGACAAAAACTGACCCATCTATAGTACTCATACTATAGTGTTCCCAGACAATATTTGGAAAGTTGAAGTCCTCCATGACAATGACCCTGTCTCTCTCACTCCTATCAAGAATCATCTTTGCTATCCTTTCCTCTACATCTCTGGAACTATTCAGAGGCCTATAGAAAACTCTCAACAGGGTGACCTCTCCTTTCCTGTTTCTAACTTCATCTCATACTACCTCAGTTGACGAGTCTCCAAACATCGTTTTTGCAACTAAAACTGTCCTTGACCAACAATGCCACACCTCCCCCTCTTTTACCATATTCTCTGTTCTTACTGAAACATCTAAATCCTGGAACCTGCAACAACCATTCCTGTCCCTGCTCTATCCATGTCTCCGAAATGGCCACAACATCAATGTCCCAGGTACCAACCCAAGCTGCAAGTTCACCCACCTTATTCCAGATGCTCCTGGCGTTAAAGTAGACACACTCCAAACCAACTTCTTGCTTGCCAGTGCCAACTTGCATCCCTGAAACTTGATTTCAGACCTCCCTACTCTCAACCTTTCTAAACTCGAACTACAATTTTAGTTCCCATCCCCCTGCTGGATTAGTTTAAACCCACCCCCATAGCCTTAGCGAATTTCCCCTCCCAGGATATTGGTACACTCTGGTTTAGATGAAGACCATCCTGCTTGTAGAGGTCCCACCTACCCCAGAAAGAGCCCCAATTATCCAAGAATCCAAAAATCCACCTCCTGCACTGTCCCTGTAGCCACGTGTTCAACTCTTCTCTCTCTCTATTCCTTGCCTCACGAGCACGTGGCATGGGCAACAAACCATAGTCAACAACTCTGTTCATCCTAGCTTTAAGATTCCATCCTTGCTACCTGAATTTCTGCCTTAAATCCCCATCGCTCTCGCAACCACACAAATATATGACTTCCCAGAAGTCCTTGGCTCTTCCTTCGCACCTCTTGGCAAATAGAGGCCCAACTCCTGAGGTAAGTCCCTTTTAATGTGGGAAAACTCACCCTTCCCAGCAGCCCTTGCTTCGCCACTCCTTCTTTCCTCGCCAGTCTGGCAAAATGGAGGCCCACCTCCCAAGGTAAGTCCCTTTTAATGCAGGGAAACTCACCCTTCCCGGCAGCCCTCGCTTCACCACTCCTTCTGTCCTTGCCGCTCTGGCAAAATGGAGGTCCAACTCCCGAGGTAAGTCCCTTTTAATGCGGGAAAACTCACCCTGCCAAATGATCTTTCCCATTCTTTCCATCGCCTGTCCTACCTAGTCCCTGTGCCTGTCTGTTCTAGATCTTTGGAGCTACGATGCCTGCCAGGTATTCCCAAGGAAGCTATGGGCCAAATGGAAGCAAGCCATTTGGCCCATAGAGTACACACCAACCCTCTGAAGAGCATCTCACACAGATTTACCCTCTACCCTATCCCTGTAACCCTGTGTTTCCCATGGCCAATCCACCTAACTTGCACATCTTTGGACTGTAGGAGGAAGCCAGAGCACCTGGAGGAAACCAGTGCAGACATGGGGAGAATGTACAAACTCCACACAGACAATTGCACAAAGGTGGAATCAAACCTGTCTCACCATAACACCCCTGGCCATTATGTTCTACCATCTTCTCACAGAACCCAGGGATTGATTTGTTTATCTTTTTAACTGTGTTTTTAATGTAATTCATATTTCTGTGTGCATATTGTCATGTTTTATTACCTTTTCTCATATTTAGTAGCTAATAAACTAATAAACTTTCCTCTTATTCAAGAAAACCTGGTTAATTTGAAATATTTGAAAAATTTGAAACTTTTGAAATATAAATACGTTTGGATTCAGCAAAGATATCCACAAGGGAAGAAATCCTTTATAAATCCTGTTCTAAACAAATGGGAGGTGGGTTAAAGGGAGAAAATTCACCTCTCTTTATTGAGGATCACGAATATTTGGACCAATTTATCTGGGGTGGAAGAATAGGAGACCATTGCCGGGGGACCAGTTATAGTAGCAGGAGTGGATAGCTTCCTTGGGAATACCTGGCAGGTAACGTAATTCCAAAGATCTAGACCAGGCAGGCACAGGGACTAGGTAGCCCAGGTGATGGAAAGAATGGAAAGAATGTATGATACATGGCATCAGATCAGACATGAACACAGAAATGTCTTGCTGATTACCATGTACCACCCTTTCAGCTGATGAATCACTGCTTCTCCATATTGAATGCAACTTGGAGGAACATTTGAAGTGGTAACGATACAGAATACACCATGTTTGGGAGAGTTCAAATACCATCAACAAGAGTGGTATGGCACCATCACTACTGACTGAGTCCTGAAGGTTGTAGCAGATAAAGTTGGTCTGTGGCAGATGGTGGGAGAACCAACAAGGTGAGGGGAACAAGTACACTTGGCCTCATCCTCACCTGCACAGATGCATTGCTAAAACTATATAAATAAAAGTGACCAGCACACAGTCATTGTGGAAATAAAATTCCATCTTCACATCGAAGATGTCTTCTAACTTATTGTGTGACACCACCATTGTGCTAAATGGGATAGACTTTGAAGCCATTGAGAAATCAGCAGTAGCTCAATAGCACCAAAGCAATCTGTAAATTTGTAGCTAGGCATATCTCTTATCATAAAGCAGGGGAACAACTATGGTCCAATGGAGAGTCCAGGAGGGCATGTCAGGAGCAGCACCTAAAAATGAGGTGTCAATTACTAACAAGACCACTTGTATGCCAAATAAAATTAGGAACAAGTGGTACTTAAAGCTAAGCGATTCCACACCGAAAAGCTCTGTATTCCTGCCAATTCCAGTCATGAATGCTGGTTGACGTTAAAGAACCAAGAAAGGGGTGAAGACTCCACAAAAATGTATTCTCTTGAGTACATAAAATGAGATTGAGAACCCTTGAGCTTCACCTGACCAGCTCAGTGCATTGCATCCACATACATCCCCAGGGATGCGCGCATGTCTGTTGTACATTAGGAGCTATGATAGATAAACTGAGGCCACAATCAGATCAGCCATGATCTTTTCAAATGGCAGAACAGGCTTGATTGGCCTACTCTTGGTCCTAATTTATATGTTTGTATGGATACATTTGGCCAACTCCAGTCTCTAAAGAATATGCACAAATATTGTATCATGAGACTGTAGCTGAAGAAATAAGTGTTCCTGCTCATTAGGTTCCTGAACATATGAATGATGCATATGCTGATGTGGTTAATTAACCATCTATCCTTCTGAGAAACAAGATGCTAATGGTGTTTCTAACATCATGGATTCTCCCATGAAATGTGTTGAAAGTACCTGCACAAATGATGAACTACAAAGTTCCCCTGAGCCAGGGCTGGACCCAAACATAATCCCTGCCATTTGACAAGATCTCAAATTAATGAAGGAAATGCTGTCACCAATGTTGATTGGCATGTTTAGTTATAATAGCTCAAACCAAACTGTTAGTTACACAATTGCTCTGTGACAGCAGCCAATGCATGTTGTTGGGAAAGCAATTCATTAGCAGGCTGCTTCTCACCCTGACTTCAGATCAATTCTGTGGGGCATTCAGCATGATAGGTGTGTAGAGATTAGCCTTTGTTTTAAGCCTTGGCATCGCCATGGTAGGCTGGTATCCGGTGCAGCCCTGCTGATTAGCGGTCTTGGTGGGCATAGACTTTATTCTTTTTCTGGGATTACTTGGCATTATTTGGAGTAGAAATTGGTGAGCTAGGGATGGGACAGAGGTTCATGCCTAGAGGCTGGACCAACAGTTAGCCAACTCCCAGCTTTGGCTTCATTTTGAAGGCAAGCTCTCAGCTGTTTGGCTACCACTTTAAAGCTGTTCAAAGTTTGGGTGAAGATTTGTCCCTCGGGTGCTCGTTGTTGTGGTTCTGTTCGCCGAGCTGGGAATTTGTGTTGCAAACGTTTCATCCCCTGTCTAGGTGACATCCTCAGTGCTTGGGAGCCTCCTATGAAGCGCTTCTGTGATGTTTCCTCCGGCATTTATAGTGGTTTGTCTCTGCCGCTTCCGGTTGTCAGTTCCAGCTGTCTGCTGCAGTGGCCAGTATATTGGGTCCAGGTCAATGTGTTTGTTGATAGAATCTGTGGATGAATGCCATGCCTCTAGGAATTCCCTGGCTGTTCTCTGTTTGGCTTGCCCTATAATAGTAGTGTTGTCCCAGTCAAATTCATGTTGCTTGTCATGCAGATGACACGCACACAGATGACAAGCAACATGAATTCGACTGGGAAAACACTACTATTATAGGGCAAGCCAAACAAAGAACAGCCAGGGAATTCCTAGAGGCATGGCACTCATCCGCAGATTCTATCAACAAACACATTGACCTGGACCCAATATACCGACCACTGCAGCGGACAGCTGGAACTGACAACCGGATGTGGCAGAGACAAACCACTATAAATGCTGGAGGAAACATCACAGAAGCGTGTCACAGGAGGCTCCTAAGCACTGAGGATGTCACCTAGATAGGGGACGAAACGTTTGCAACACAAATTCCCAGCTCGGTGAACAGAACCACAACAACTTTAAAGCTGTGCTTTGAGTTTTCAGCAATCATCAGCCTTTGTCAAGAATTTTTTTTATTCAGGACTTTTCATTGAATCGCCACAGTGTGGAAGCAGCCCATTTGGGCCAATGGGTCCACATCAACCCTCCAAACAGTATCCCACCTGGACCCATTCCCCTATCCTATCACTCTACATTTCCCCCAGATAATGCACCTAACTGACACATCCCTGATTATTATTTAGCATGAACAATTCACCTATCCTGCACATCCTTGGATTGTGGGAGGAAACCCATGCAGACATGGGGAGAATCTGAAAACTCCAAACAGACAGTCACCCGAGGATGGAATTGAGCCTGGGTCCCTGGCACTGAGAGGCAGCAGTGCTAACCACTGAGCCACTGTGCTGCCCCTGAGTTTCCAGCCTGATTCCAATCCTGATCAGACAACAAAAAAGCCGAACTTTGTTCAGTTTCCGCCCTTACATTTCCTGGTCAGGAGCCTCCTGCTACAAAACAGTGCTTATAAATGCAGGAATGCTAGCAGCAAGCAATGGAGTGGATCAACATTGACTCTATTGAGCTTTTACTTGGCACTCTCCCACCATCTCTCAACTGGCACACTCTTCCATACCCACCTGGCACCCTGTCCCTTACCCAACTGTCACACTGCCTCCTATCTGTTATGCAGCATGACAGATAGGAGGCAGTGTGATAGTTGGGTAAGGGACAGGGTGCCAGGTGGGTATGGAAGAGTGTGCCAGTTGAGAGATGGTGGGCGAGTGCCAGGTAAATGAGGGGTTAGGTTGAAAGATACGTGTGCCAGATTGGTGAGGAGTTGGGTGGAACATAGGTGATGGTGTAGGCTGGCAGCTGAGCAAATGGTGTAGCATTCCAAGCTGGTGAGGGGTTAAAGTTGCTAAGAGTGTATCATAGCAAGTTGGTGCAGAGTCGGGTGTCAGAGTTGATGAGGGGTTAATGTGATAGGTAGTGAAGGGGCAGGATGTCAGTCAAGTGGATAAGTGTTTCAGGCAGTTTAATGGTTCAGGCCAGGTGTGAGGTTTGGGTTCAGTGAGGTCAGGGCAGAAGTGCGGGCTCAGGAAGACAATGGAGATGGTGGGAGATCAAGCTGGGTGCACACATGCAAAGAAATACCAAAAGAAGTTCAGGCTCAGTTGGAGTATTGTGTCCACTTCTAGTTATTACAGGAAGGATTTTCAGGCCTTAATTAAGGGTAAAGAAGAGATTTACTCAAATGGTATCACGGACTACAGATACTTTGAGAGACTGAAGAAAATGGAATTGTTGGATTAAATTTATAATTGTCACATACTGAGATACAGTGAAAAGTGTTGTTTTGTATGCTCACCAGACAAAGGATAGTGAAGAAGGATTTTATGTGCTTTCCCTTATTGATCAGAGCATTGAGTGAAGGAGTTGGGAAGTATGTTGCTGCTGTACAGGACATTGCTTTGGCCACTTTTGGAATATTGTGTGCAATTCTGGTGTCCCTCCTATAGGAAAGACTTTGTGAAACTTGAAACGGTTCAGAAAAGATTTACAAGGATGTTGCCAGGGCTGGAGTGTTTAAGCTTTCAGGACAGGCTGAATAGGCTGGGGTTGTTTTCCCTGGAGTGTTGGAGGCTGAGGGATAACTTATAGAGGTTTATAAAATCATGAGGGACATTGGTAGAGTAAATAGACAAGGTCTTTTCCCTGGGGTGGGGGAGTCCAGAACTAGAGGGCATAGATTTAGGGTGAGAGGGGCAAGATATAAAAGGGACCTAAGCACAACTTTTTTACGTAGAGGGTGGTGCATGTATGGAATGAGCTGCCAGAGAAAATGGTGGAGGCTGGTACATTTAAAAGGCATCTGGATGGTATATAATAGAAAGGGTTTGCAGGGATATGGGCCAAGTGCTGGCAAATGGGACTAGATTAGTTTGGGATATCTGGTCGGCATGGATGAGTTAGGCCACAGGGTCTGTTTCCATGCTGTACATCTCTATGACTGTATGATTATAAATCACACCTTCCATTACTACATCAGGGTAACAGATCAGAATGCAGAATTTGGTGCTGCAGCTACAGAGAAGGTGAAGAAAAAGATAAACTTTCATATACGAGAGGTCCAGTCATAAGTGTGAAAACAGCATGGAAGAAGATGTCCTTAAATCTGTTGTTCAAACTTCTGTATCTTCTGCCTGATGGAAGAGGGTGTAAGAAAGTATACCCAGAGTGGGAAGGGTCTTTGCTTATCTGCTTTCCTGAGGCAGCGGCAAGTATAAATAGAGGCAATAGAAGGAAGGCTGATTTTCGTGATGGACTGGGCTACATTCACAAGTCTCCACAATTTCTTGCAGTCTTGGCACTGCATTTGCCATACCTAGCTGTGATGCATCTGGATAGGAAGCTTTTCATGGTGCATCTATAAAAATTGGTACAAGTTATAGGGACATGCTGAATTTCCTTAGCCTTCTGAGGAAAAGAGGCATTGGTGTGCTTTATTGACTGTAGCATAAATGTTGATAGACTAGGACAGATTGTCGGTGATAGGTGCTCTAGGAACTTAAAGCTCTCATTCACCTCCACCTCAGTACCGTTGATGCAGCCAAGGACATGTCCTCAATTCTGCTTCCTGAAATCAATGACCAGCTCCTTCATTTTGCTTATATCAAAGGACAGGTTGTTGGCTTTACACCAAGCCACTAAGATGTATGTCTCTTTCCTATACCATGTCTCCTCATTGTTTGAGATCCAACCCATGTTGGTGGTGTCATCAGTAAATTTGTAAGTGGACTTAGAGCTAAATTTGGCCACATGGTCATGAGTGTATAAGGAGTGCAGTAAGCGGCTGAGTATGCAGACTTGTGGGTCACCAGTATTGAGGATTGTTGTGGGGGAGGTGTTGTCACCTATCCTTATACTGATTGCGGTCTGCGGGTCAGGAAATCAAGGATCCAGTTGCAGAGGGAAGAGCAGAATCCTAGGTCTCGTAGTCTGGAGATTGGTTTTGTTGGAATTATGGTGTTAAAGGTAGAGTAAAGTCAATAAGTAGAAGAATTCAAAATAATAAAGTACTTAGGTAAAATAAATAAGAAGAAACTGTTTTTCATTGTTGGGAAATCAGTATCCAGAGGAAATACGTTTAAAGGATGCAGCAAAAAAAATGCCCAGCGGTAAGATAATGTGACATTTTTAGGCAATAGATTGTTTTGATATATAGATACACTTCCTTAAGAGGTGGTGGAACCAGATTTTTTCTATTCATTCATGAGATGTGGATGTCACTGGCTTGGTCAGCATTTATTGCCTATCCCTAATTTCCCTGAATAAAGTGGTGGTGAGCTGCCTTCTAGAACTACTGCGGACCATTTGGTACAGGTAGAATGTCTTTAGAAAGGGAGTTGCAGGACTTTTTTACTGAAGAAAATGGGTCCAGGTGGGTGACTCTTTGGAGGGTCGGTGATTTATCTTCAAGTCAGGATGGTGAGTGGCTTGGAGGGGAACTTGCAAGTGATGCTGTTCCTATTTATCTGCTGCCCTTGCCCTTTTAGATGGGTGGGTTTAGAATATACTGACCAAGGATCAATGGTGAACTTCTGCTGTGCATCTTGTGGATGGTACGCATTGCTGCAACTGAACGTCATGGGGTAAGAAATGGATGCTTGTGGATGTGTTGCCACTTAAGTGGCTGTTTTATCTTGAATGATGTTGAACTTCTTAGTCCCATTGGATCTGCACTCATCCAAACAAGGGAAGAATATTTCATCACATCCTTGACCTTGTAAATGGTCAACAAGCTTTGGAGAATCAGGAGGTGAGTTATTCGCTGCAGGATTCCTAGTCTCTGACCAGTTCTTGTAGCCACAACACTTGATGTGACAAGTCCAGTTTAACTTCCAGTCAATGACAACTCCCAGATATTGGCAGTGGGGGATTCAGCGACAGTACTGCCCTTGAAAGCCAAAGGTTCTCTCTTGCTGGAGGTGATTGTTTCCAGGCATTTGTGTCACATGAATGTCACTTGCCATTTGTTTCTGGACAGCTTAGACATCTGAAGGTCTTCTTGCGAGAGAAAAGTGTCCCCCACCCCTCCTCCCCCCCCCACCACCACCCCCAGCTTGAACTATCACAGGTTGAAAGGGGGCAGCCCAGGTAGATATTGAGGAATAACCTCAGTAATATCCTTTTGAGGGGCCTATGGGTATGATCTTCCTCCATCTGGATGTCTCCTTAGACTGTCTATCCCCTTCTGAACAGGGATACCTACCAGGCTGTGCTGGTCTGGCCTTCTTTGGAATACCCCATCCATCAAGGCTTCTCAGACCCTCTTGAAGAATTGCACCACATTCCCCTTGCCTGGTATCTTCTGTTCGCTGAGCAGGGCAACTTCCAAATGTCATTGCTCTGCCATGGTGTACAAAAGCAACAACATGAGTGCCAGGGATGCTGGTTTCTTGTGATATACCCAGTGAGTGGCAAGTTCTCCCAGGAGTGGCAGTTGGTAGTATGAGGTCAGAATGGGGCAAGAGGGCACCGTGGGGGCACAGTAGTTAGCTAAATAGGTCAGATTGGTAAGACACAGTGCGAAAAAGACTTGCCAGGCCTCTCGGAGGGAAAGCCTCCATGTAACTTGACAAAACTGACATTTAGGAATAACATGCCAGAGAGTCTATTGTCTCTATGAGACAGTGTGAACACATGAAAGGAGTAGATCTGGCCTGTTGCGTACCAGGCCAGACCCCCTCAAAACATTTCAAGAAAGTGACCCAGACCTTAACTTTGCTAATTGTTTTAAGCAGGTTCCAGGATGTTCCAAGAGGGATGCAACTGGTCAAACCACATAGTTTTAAACAAAACAGAATTGATTTACATGATTACTGAATGAAACACAAATGAAAGAGAACAAAATACCGAATAACTTAATCTATCCGACAACCCAACAGATTATCTCCAACTTGATGATGCTGTTCCCAATACTTGCAACAACCCCCATAAAGATCCCTTGGCACAAAAGGTAAAATTATACACAGGGTCTTACAGGAGAAATGTCAGAGAGAAAGGAAGTTTAGCATGGACCTGCTTCTTTGGGTCCAGTAGCTTTTACAACTACCTGACTGCTTTCAGTGAATAGCCAGACCAAACCAAAACTAAATCAAATCAGAGAAAAGCTGAGTTGGGAAAACTGGCCACTCTCTTTTCATTGTACAAGTGTTTTTTTTAAACTTAAAAGCCTTTTACCTGTTACCTATAATCAAATTGGCCCTAAAACCCTTCAACTCCAGACTTCTCAGAATCTATGTTTTTTATGACTTCCTGAAAAGAAAGCCAAGGACAACATAACCTTGTAAAAGGAGTGGCATTGTCACAGACAATTACCATGATTAGGTGGTGTAGCTTCACTCAGTAGTGTGCCATTTCATTGATGGTAGATATATATGTTGTCTGATATGATATCTTCAGTATTTGAGATGTCATCCTGTGTGACAGGATACTGAAGATTTGCAGTTTGGATACTTTGTCTATTTTTCTTTAAGACCTGACCATTGCTCATCATAATGTCATATGACCCAGACTGGACACATCAATCTAGTATTTTTACATGAACCCATGCATTCTTATGAAAGTATTGAACTCTGAAACTTTGACCTAGTCTAAGTTGGGTCGAATGCCTTCATATGTTTTGGATCATTTTCTCTATCCTTTCCGATAATGCTTCATACACGTGTAGTTGTGTGGTGAGAGAGTGGGAGGGAACGAATGTGTGGATCTGTCTTCTAAACATGGGTGCTGCCACTGAGGGGAAATTGTTTCCTAAAGGCAAATACATAGATTTAACATAGCTATTCAAAACTCTTTGAGGAGAAAGTGAGGACTGCAGATGCTAGAGATCAGAGCTGAAAATGTGTTGCTGGAAAAGCACAGCCGGTCAGCAGCATCCAAGGAACAGGAGATTCGATGTTTTGGGCATAAGCCCGTTCCTGAAGAAGGGCTTATGCCCGAAACGTCGAATTTCCTGTTCCTTGGATGCTGCCTGACCTGCTGCGCTTTTCCAGCAACACATTTTCAGCGCTATTCAAAACTCTTGTCAATTTTCTTCACATTTAATTTTAAATTTGCAGTGTGAACAATGCGTTCTGCCAGACTATTTGACTGAGAAGGGTGAAGGGAAGAGGTAATGGATTGAACACCCAACTTGATGAATGTCTTGTAAAGGTGCACAGGTATTCTGTGGACCACTGTCAGACACAATGTGCTGAGGTACGTTGAACATACTGAATATACCAGTCAACCTGGCAACAATTATTGCACCAATGATTTCTTTGATTTGTTGCACAAAAGGGATTTTGGTGAAATAGTCAGTCACCGTAATGTAAGTATGCACTTGGAAAATATCAGTTACAATCTTGCACCATCACTCAGAAGGAATCTCACGTGGAAGGAGAGGTTCTCTCATTCATTAAATTTGATGTGATTGACACCTATCACATGACTTATTAGTTGTTAGATTTTTCTATAAATGGCAGGTTCGACGTTTCGGGCATAAGCCCTTCTTCAGGCTTATGCCCGAAACGTCGAATTTCCTGTTCCTTGGATGCTGCCTGACATGCTGCGCTTTCCCAGCAACACATTTTCAGCTCTGATCTCCAGCATCTGCAGACCTTACTTTCTCCTATAAATGGCAGGACAAGGTATTGTTTTTCACTGTGACTATGTGACCTATATGTATATGGTCTAGTACATCTTGACATAAAGCTTACAGAATTATGATTGTTTGCCTTTCAAGATTACAATCTTGGAAACTCCTCGTTCACCTCTGAATGACCATAATGAATCGATGAGATCAGGGCGTGTGTTCAAATGACCCATCAATGATGGTTTTCTTGAGATGTTGTAGCTGGTCACCATCTGAATTCACTGTGCTTGAATGAGACCAAAAACATACAAGATCAATGTTGCAACTTTGATCTTTGGTGTTGCAATTGATGGATTTGTCACTTCATGGGTCATAATAGCATGAAGGTCCATGCATGTGTGGAGACCGAAAACAGAAAGTTCATTTATTTGAACGATGGAAAAGTTGGAGGTGTCCAGCTCAGTGGTCTGTATTTAAAGTTATCATGACAATAGATCAGCATTCAAACTACCTACGGACAAATTGAACTTCTAATTCTAATGTCTTTTTTTAAATAGGATCACAATAGCCAAAAGATGACCTTGACTTTAAATTCAGTGACTCTCTGGCTGTGTCCTGAGTGGGCCCATGAACTGTACAGAGTGCTATACTCTACAGAGTCTGGAAAAATTCAAACAGAAACACTAAAAAGGAAGAGATAACATGATAAAACCAAACAGAGAAATGCAGATGCTGGAAATCTGAAACAAAAAACATAAATAGCTAGAGAAACCCAGCAAGACAGGCAGCATGTGTAGAAAGAAAGCAGAATTAATTTCTTCTGAACTGATAGGATCTGGGAAAAGGTGTTATTTATCTTGATGGTGACAGATAGTGGAGATGGAACTCAGAGAGAAAGGAATTGTTGATATTAAACTTTACATGAAGTAAAGCTAGACAGGTGAAATTGCTGGTGAAACTCAGCAGGTTTGGCAGCATCTGTGTAGAGAAAGCGGAGTCAATGTTTTGAGTCCAGTGATCCTTCAGCACCCACAGTCCTTTTGTTTTAGTTTAAAATATGAAAACATTTGTCAGGATATTTGTATTCATTGTCACAAATACCAAAAAAAGTATAATCTTTCAGTATCCAGAGTATCTGCTGTTTGCAAATCCATAAAGATCTATACTTTCTTTAAAGAACTGAAGTTGTCACAGAGTTTCAGAGTGGTATGCCAATCCATTGTTATGTATTTGATTTCCATATTTTTGTTCTCTAAAATCCCAGTGTAAGGATTCCTCTGCTGTGTAAGGCTTTTGTGTCCTTGCTGTCTTCTCTGAACTTTTTATTGTGTGTTGCTGACACTTTAAACATTGTAGGCTTGTAGTAGCACGTTTTTGCCTGTAGGTGGTGGTGATGATGTTACTTTTAAATATGATGGATTTGAGTGATGTCTGGACACAGAACAGGTTTCCTGAGCATAGAGAAAAAAAATCAGTGTTTTTAAATAGCATTTTCTTCAAGAGGCATTTGAAACTGTCTCAAAGTCTTCCTTGTGTCTCAAATCTGTTTATGTCAGATTTGCTTTTACCAGCCAGCACTATTCCCATTGACAGAATAATGAAAGGCTTTTATCCGAAATGTCGATTTTCCTGCTCCTCAGATGTTGCCTGACCTGATGTGCTTTTCCAGCGCCACTCTAATCTAAACAAAGAATAATGCCAATATGCATTTCTAAAAAATGTTCAGGGATGAAGGTAATATACGTGCATTAAATTGTGTGAGATAGGAAATTCTGCTTACTGTTTGATTAATCTGTGGTTGACATAGGAACAGAGGAATAGGAATGGGCCATTCAGCCCTCTTGAGCCTGTTCAACAATTTAATGAGATCATGGCTGATCTGTGGAATAACTCCATTAGAAGCTGAGTAAACACAGTGGCAAAGTGTGCAGCATGTTGAGGACATGGTAGTCAGCAGGATGTGAGGTTTCTGCAGAAATAGTAAAGAACTTAAGAAGTAAGAACATGAATAGGCTATTTTGTCCTGTGTGAAATCAAGATGTGACATTTGCTTGACAACAGCAAAGTGCTGAATGATAGAGTTGAATCATACAGTAGGGCTTATGCCCGAAACGTCGAATTTCCTATTCCTTGGATGCTGCCCGGCCTGCTGTGCTTTAACCAGCAACACATTTTCAGCTTGAATCATACAGTGTCAATCTCCGATGACACCCTGCCAATTTCACATTAAACTATAGAAAAGTATTATCTAATGAATGAAGGTCCAAAAAAAATTCCCACAGAAGAGCCTCCTTATGTCCTCTCGGCTGCTCACAAAATGAACATTTGGTTCCTGAAACAATTTGTTACATCACTTATAATTAGAAATTGAACTTTGGATATTTTCCAAATAACCTGTTCCAAGATGTTAAATGCATACTTCTAGAGTAGGTAGGCCTTGAACCCAAACCTCCCAGCCCAGAGGGAGGGACACTACCACTGCACCACAAAAGCAACCAGAAATCAAAACTTGCATTATACCCTGTATTTCAGACATTTTAAAAACAACCCCTTCATTCATTTCTAATTTACTTCCCAAATGCGCCTCTTTCTATTCTATATTCCAATGACAGAAAACTCCTTGAGCTAATCTGGACATTTGTATCATTAAAGCTGCCTATTCCCAGCCCTTACTGTTCAGCTAACCTAGTGCATAAATCTTAATGTACAACCTTACAGCAAATATCAAGGCTCTATACAAAATTAATTATAACAATTCTGGAGAAATCAGGGATTAGTCTTGAAAATGTATCACAAACTTACCCACTGTCCACCCAATAAAAGGACTAAAATGCTTCCCCTCTTTAACAGCTCCATCAAATGCTACAGAATGTCAAAAACAAACCATTTCTGCAGTTCACAGAATAGTTTAGGAAAATTGTTATATTGTCTCTTTTTGGCAATGATAGCATGGGATCGACATTGATGTGTGATATAAACACGACTTGTATTACCAGGTGCACATCTTCCATTTCTCCAGTTGGAAAGCAGACAACTAGCGAAGCAGGGAAAAATCTGCAAGACAAGGAAGCTTTCTCTGCTCCCTCGTACTGAAATCTGAAGGTGTGTTCTGGCAGTGTCACCATCCACAAATTGTCAAAATGCCAACAGATGGATGCATTAAATCTGAAAGCTGGTTGTGGGTGAACAGGGAGGGACTTCCTTATGTTTGATGATGAAAGAGAAAGGGGTGAGACTGAAAAGTGGAAGTGGGACATCTCAATCATGCTGGAGAGAAATCCTCAGGGTAGAAAAATGGAAATATTTCAGAAAGATTGGAATGGAACATGGCATTGTCAGAACAGATGTGGTGGAAATGAGGAAACTCAAAAGAGTGAATAGCGTCCTTTATAGGAATTAGGATGGAAAGCCAGGTTGCTATGAGAGTTGGTGGGCTATTATAAGCGGCAATATTATGTCTACAGTGCACCAGCATCTTCATAACCTTGAATCCATTGATATTGTTAGACTACTCAGTCCATAGTTTGATTTGCAATGTTCTTTCCACTGGCTTTTGCAAGATCCCAAAGCATTCCAATTCATCTAAGTACTCATTTGATGCCTTTGGCCAGTAGCAATCGTACAATCATAGAAGGATTTGGCTATTCTGCCTGTCAAATACATGCCACTCTCTACACCATAGAGTCCCTACAGTGTGGAAGCAGCACATTTAGTCCATCAAGTTCTCACCAACCCTCCAAAGAGCATCCCTCCCAGATCCAAACCCCCTACCTTATCCCTGCAATCCTGCATTTGCCACGGCTAATCCTCCTAACTTGCAAATCCCTGGACACTATGGACAATTTAGCATGGCCAATCCACCCTAACCTGTACATCTTTAGACCATGAGCGAAGACCAGGACCCCCGGAGGAAACCCACAGGGACAATGTGGAAACTCCGCACGTTGCCCAAGGATGCGATTAAACCCAGGTCCCTGGTGCTGTGAGATGACAGTGTTAACCACTGAACCACCACGCTACCTCAAAGTTGAGTTGCAATCTCAACTCATCTACGTCCTTTTCCCAAGGTCCTATAAATTTTCCCTTTTGCCTTGTGAAAGCCACATTTACATCTGCCTCCTTCAGTGAGACTAAAAAAGGATCCCCTAAAAACAAAGATGTAGCCCTCAAATATAAATAAGTAACCCTTTAGAAAATCTCAAGAGTGCTGGGGGATAAAAGGTTATTTTGTGGCCTAGCATGCACACTGAGATATTAGCCAGCCTGCAGAACAACCTTGTGTCCATGTCAAGGATCATGAAGGAGTCTAATTCCAACATGTCAAACGGCCTCTGTGCAGCCTCTGCTCCATTCCCTATGTTCTGGAAACCCAGACGCACTGCCGGTGCTGTCCCCAAATCACATTACTGCCTTCCTATAGACAGGTCACTTACTCCTCTGCCCTCTAGGTGAAGATGCAGCAGCAGACTGCAGCCAATTCAGGAGCTTAGTGCAAAAGACCTCCAGAAGCCCACAGAATTCTGCCAGTCAGTTCACAAAAGGTATCATTTCCAAATTAAAATACCCTTTCTGCTCATTGTTTGACCTAGTAGAATTGTTAGTTGCAGGGTGAACCTTGTAGCCTTATGCTGGACCCTTGGATAATGATTCAAATTTATAACCTTGGCGTCACAGCAGATGGTTGACTCTGTGCTGTCAGAGTAGTGCTGATTCAAAACCTTCTAGCAAACACTGGGGATGCTCCTGCTACTGTGTGTGCTGTGAAAGGTATGGCCGGTTAGTCTCGTGCCTGCAGTAACTGGCAATGCAGTTCTAACACACCATGCCTAAATTTCCAGCCCCATTCTCTTCACTCAGGTCAATCAGCAGGGCAAGTGGCGCCACACTGGTAATTTCTCTGGCCTGGCTATCCAGATGGCCAGGTTAATAACTTGGGGACATAGATTTGAGACACAACATGGCAAATGGTGAAATTTCAATCTAGTTAAATGTCAGCTATTAACAACTAATCTCATAGTGACCATGTAACTGTTGATATAAAAATACATCCAGTTCACAAAGTCCTTCAGGGAAGGAAATCTGTCCTTACTTGGGCTGACCTACATGTGACTCCAAAACAACAGAAATATGAGTGACTCCTATTTGCCCTCTGAGAAACCATGAAAGGGAAATTAAGAATAAGCAGTAAATGGCAGCCTTGCCTGAAATGCCAACATCCCATGCAAGAATTTTTTTTTTTTAAATCTCCAATCCTTTCCTCAGCATCAAAAACAGTCCCAGCTAAAGTTACATTTTTGGTATGTAACCTCCTCATCTTCTTCACTCTTTAATACATTTATCTTCATTACCTTCCTTGAATGATTCCTGTTGCTTCTCCCTCCTTAGGATTAAACCTTGGTCTGTTCCCATCTTACCTAGCTAATCACAGCCAGAACCTGCAGCGAATGCATACCTTCATGTCCATGTACATTTCCTATGCTATTCCCCGAAGATTTATCCTCTGTCCCCTCTTGTTCCTCATCCATTCCACTTTCCTATGACTGCTGAGGAATCTGCCTCTGCACACCATCTCTCAAACCTTCTGCAGTCTTTGTGATATGACTTCCTCAAACTAATTGTTAGTAAGATCAAAGGCTTCATCTTCAGTCTCTGTACAATGTAATTGCTGTTTTAGATGTTTCAAGACTAACTGGATGAGGTTAACTCAGGGAGTGAACAACCGTATCGTCACACACCCCAGAAAACCAGGTCATATGCAGCACTCTATTCCAATAAAATGAGGATTAAACAATACACTATTGCATGCTCATTAACACAGGGAGAAGCTGGGGCTTTTCTTCTTGGAGAAGAGAAGGTTGACAGGAGATTTAATTTAGAGTCTGGACTGAGTAGATTGGTAGAGTTGATCCCATTGGCAAGGATGGAGGACCAGAGGGCACTGATATACAGTGAAGATTAAAATAATGAAATTACACACGAGGAATAAAGTTTTCACGCAGCTAGTGGTTAGCTTCTGGACTGTAATGCATGAGAGTGTGGGGAAGGCAGGTTAAACTGTAGTTTCTAGGGGAGAATTCTATAATTACCTAAAGAAAAAAAAATTTGCAGGGCTACAGAAAAAACAGACTAACTAACTCTTACAGAGAGGACACACACATACAACAGGCTGAATTAGGTAACCATTTGTTAGGTAACCATTCCCTGGTTTGACACGTCGGCAAAATTAGTGCCCTGTTAGGCCTTGACTTGAATTTCAAATCTACATTCGCTCCACCAAAGGGACTGCCTGCTTTCAGCTCCATTACATTGCATAAAATTACAACATCGAATTGATGTCTTCATCATTTCCAGACTTGACTCTTTCAGTTCTCTTCTTGCTGACCTCACAATTTACTACTTTGTTTTTTTTTAACTTTCACTTCATCCAAAGCATTTGGAAATTATAGCATGATCATCAGCTCGTCTCATGGACCATCATCACTGTTGAACTTTACCAAATGTAGAGATACTGGATAGCTGGACTGAGAGGAGGTACATGAGTCTGATGGGAAGCTTGTATAGGAAATCGATGCTATTTTGGTGCAACTTTTCTTGTTCATGCTGCCTAAGTTTTCGGTGATAGGAACATACTTAGAGTCATAGAGATGTACGACATGGAAACAGACCCGTTGGTCCAACTCATCCATGCTGATCAGATGCTCTAAATTAATCCCATTTGACAGCATTTGGCCCATATCCCTCTAAACCCTTCCTATTCATGTACCAAATTAAGATGCCTTTTAAATGTTGTAATTGTACCCACTTCCTCTGGCAGCTCATTTCATACATGCACCACCTGCACTTGAAGCATTCCTGCACCTTGCATCAAGAGACTTGGCATCCATAACTCACCAATGGAGTTGTGTAATTTAAATTCACTTGATTGAAATGTGGAATGAAGTAGAGTTGTCATTAAGAATAGCAAACCATTCAGTTCCATCAAAAGATGTCGTGGGTGTACCCACACTACATGATCAAGGGCTGGTTCAAATAGGTCAAGTACTCAGCACCACCTTATCAGGTTAACTAAGGATAGACAATAAATGTTTGCCCAGCCAGCATTATCCAGAAGGAAAAGGATATTGGGTCCTGACAAGAAGAAATCTTTTTGTCAACATGATCAGTTTTAAAAATATTTCAGGGAAGTGAATGTTGATCTTGAGTAACACTTGGCATCATGTATATCCACTCATCTCCACTGTGCTGAGAATTAGTTACAGCAACGTTGACAAGATCGCAGTAACTCAATCACATTTGCCATGGTCCATTGTCAGTATGATTTGATTTCTTTCCTAAAATATTCTCTGGAAATTTCTCCATTTAAATTCTAGCTGGCACAGCAAGAAACATTGAATCATTATCAACAGCTATCTTTGAGTCTGGCAATCACAGAGCTCTGTTTTTGCTTTGTACTCTTTTGGTTTAAGTTCAATTGGCTAGAGCATGTTTTCCTTTTTACATTAGTTATGATTCCTGATGAAGGGCTCTGGCCCGAAACGTCGAATTTCCTGCTCCTTGGATGCTGCCTAACCTGCTGTGCTTTAACCAGCAACACATTTTCAGCTCTGATCTCCAGCATCTGCAGACCTCACTTTTTACATTACATTACAGTTATGGCAATATATTCACTGTGGACCAGCTAGTGCAGGATACTCAAAGTACCACTACACGGGTACATCCAGGATTTGCTTATGTGCAAGATTTAGACCACAACCTTCCTAAATATTTGCATTTTTAAGTCTTAGCTTGGACCCTTTCCTTTTTAACTGGCCTGAACATTTCATCAGCTCCAGTGTAAATAAAACAAAGTTAATAATTAAAAGAGGGATCCATATACTAATCTCATTTGGCTGCTGTTCAATGTTAAAAAAAATTGATTCTTGTCGGCATTTCCCGTTTTGTGATCTTCTGCCTCTCTTCCATCATTAGCACTTGAAACTCTGTGAAACTCTGGAGGCAGTGTTTAAAATAGTGCGATCATGCCATAACTGATTATCAATGTCACAAAGAAATAAAGGCTCCAGTGTAGCACTCCTCATCACAGAGTCAAGAAATCTTTTGCTTATAATTCACAGATGGGACACGGGTGTAGCTGGCTGGCCAGCAATTATTGCCCATCCCTGGTTGCCTCTGAACTAAGTGGCTTGCTAGGCCATTTCAAAGGGCAGTTGAGAGTCAACCACATTGTTGTTGGTCTGGAGTCATATGTCGGCCAGACCAGGTAAGGATGGCAGATTCCTCCCCTAAAGGGAATGAACCAGATGGGTTCCTTTTCCTAAAATTAACAATTGTCTTATGGTCATCAGTAGATTCATAATTCCAGATTATTATCAAATTCCACCATGGCAGGATTTGAACCCAGGTCCACAGAAGATTAGCTGAGTTTTTGGATTAATACTCCAGCAATATTACCATAGGCCATCACCTCCCTGTAAGTTTGTATGTATAAGTAGCCCTCTAGGAACTTGACCAATGAAGTACTGTAGGAGTGCTGCACTGTCAAAAGTGCTGTCTTTCAAATGAAATGTTAAGCTGAGACTGTATCAAACCTCTATGGTGAACATAAAGGATCTAATGGAAATCCATATCCTATTCCAAAAAAACAGCAGAAGAACTCTCATCTGCCTATACTGCTAATATTTATCCCTCAACCAACATTAATAAAGTAGATCATCTGACATTATCATTTTGCTGATGGTTGGACTTGATTGTTTCTAATGAGCTGCTTCAACTCTTGTTTTGCACTGTGACTAGATGTTCTTCCCTGTGAAGTATTTTGGGATAGCCTAAGATGTTGAAAGACAAGGCAATGGAAGTTCTGTCTTTAATTCTTTTTAAATGCAGGAATGCAACTCCATTAAATTATTCCTTACTAAAATTGTCAAGACAGATTGTAGGCAAAATATTAAACTTTTTAATACTAGGTAGTATGTTATTAATGATTAATTATGGCTTTTTGTTGGTTATATCACTTCTTTAGGATTACAATACAAAATGGTGGACAGAATTTTCTTTTAAACAAATGGACAAGCAACTAGTGCATCCTTCAAATGAACCTTCAACATTCTTCAAGACAAAGCATTGCAGAAGCTCAAACTATGAAATGAAAACTGAAAATGCTGGAAGTATTCAAGTCAGGTCACAGCTGTAGAGGGAAAAACAGAGTTAACATTTCAAGACAATGGTTCTTAGGAAGAGTAACCAAACTGTGAAACTTTAAATCTGTTTTATTTCTTCACAGACCTGTTTCTTTTTTTTATTCACTCATGAGACATGGGTATTATTGACTTGGCCAGCAATTGCTTCCCATCTCTAGCTGCCCTTCCTTGAAGGAAGGAGGCACTTCCTTGAACTGAATTAGTCCATATATCAGAATGATGTGAGCATTTGCAGCATTTTCTGTGTGTTATCCTTTGGTTTAAAGAATTAAGCGCAATCATCCTGCTACCAAGTATTTACTGATTAATTCAAATTAGCATTTCAATATTGAATTGATAGAATATTGTTTGTTGAGTCTACTAAGAGTTTTGGAACTAAAGTAGGCAAATAATTGAAGATAAAGAGTAGCCAGGACTCAACTGAAAGGTAAACCAAGCACAAGAGGCTCTACGTCCTACGCCTGTTTCTGTATTCCTATGTTCTTTACATATATATGTTCTTTACAAAGGGCAGGGGTATTTGCTTTTTTCAGAATTAAAGCCAAGTTAGCCTGTTGGCCTCTTGTGCACTGGATCTGAATGAGAACCAAACTTGCTGATATCTGCTGTAAATCAATGGGTGTACAACCAATTCATAAACTTTGGTTATCATTCAATTAATGGAAAGCTGCTGAGAATCATAGTTTACACCCTTCAGCCCACTTTCTTCACATAGCTTTGAGGACCTGTTTACAATCAACTAATCAATTCATTTTCAAACTTACTTCTTACTTATTCTCGTACAGGCCCACTGTAAAATCAGACTTCTCATTCCAGTTGAACCTATATTCCTTAACATTAATGCATTGACGGGATAGATTCAAAGCAGCTTCTGAAATGTTTTATACTTAGGAAACTGTGCACATGCAAACTGTTGGCCATTTCTTTCTCCTCTTCCTTGAAGGAACTGAGGCATATTTTAGCCTTGGGTCCTTCCACAGCTCGAAGGCCGACTGAGATGGCTCTGTTCCAAGAGCTCTGCCTAAGATGGTTACTTGGTTACTGCAAGTCACAGCTCCAGAGCTGGCTGCATTTTGGCTGACAGACTGATCCCTTTAAAAACCACTGGTTAGATTGCTCAGTGGGTGAGGATGACACAACACTTACAAACTATATCTGGATTATGGTGTAGGGTGTAGGTTTGCTCACTGAGCTGTAGGTTTGATATCCAGACGTTTCATTACCTGGCTAGATAACATCATCAGTGGCGACCTCCAAGTGAAGCGAAGCTGTTGTCTCCTGCTTTCTATTTATATCTTTCTCCTGGATGGGGTTCCTGAGGTTTGTGGTGATGTCATTTCCTGTTTGTTTTCTGAGGGGTTGATAGATGGCATTTAGATCTATGTGCTTGTCTATGGTGTTACGGTTGGAGTGCCAGGCCTCTAGGAATTCTCTGGCATGTCTTTGCTCAGCCTATCCCAGGATAGAAGTGTTGTCCCAGTCAAAATGGTGTTTTTTTTCATCCGTGTGTAGGGCTATGAGGGAGAGGGGGATCGTGTCTTTTTGTGACTACCTGGTGTTCGTGTATCCTGGTGGCTAACTTTCTTCCTGTTTGTCCTATGTAATGTTTGTGGCAGTCCTTGCATGGAATTTTGTAGATGACATTGGTTTTGTCCATGAGTTGTACTGGGTCTTTTAAGTTTGTTAGTTTTTGTTTGAGAGTGTTGGTGGGTTTGTGTGCTACTAGGATTCCGAGGGGTCTCAGTAGTCTGGCTGTCATTTCTGAAACTTCTTTGATGTATGGTAAAGTGGTTAGGGTTTCTGGCTGTGTTTGGTCTGCTTGTCGTGGTTTGATCTTGAGGAATCTGCGGACTGTGTTTTTTGAGTATCCGTTCTTCTTGAATACGTCGTATATGTGGTTCTCCTCTGTTTTTTTAAATTCATCTGTGCTGCAGTGTGTGGTGGCTCGTTAGAATAGTGTTCTGATACAGCTTCGTTTGTGTGTGTTGGGATGGTTGCTGGTGTAGTTGAGTATTTGGTCAGTGTTTGTCGGTTTTCTATATACGCAGGTTTGTAATTCTCCCTTGTCCTTTCTTTCTACTGTGACGTCCAGAAATGCGAGTTTGTTGTCAGTTTTTTTTTCCTTGGTGAACTTTATGCCTGTGAGGGTGTTGTTGATGATGTTAAATGTCTCTTCTATCTTGTTTTGTTTTGTGATGACAAAGGTGTCATTTACGTAGCAAACCCAGATCTTTGGTTTGATCTGAATTATATCAAAACCTGCACATACTTGGTGCTTCACTAAAATGTTCAAGTCCAAATGGGTGAGCCCATATCAGCAAGTAATTTGACCATCGTATCGTCAACAATTCAACACCACCTTTATGCAGTACACACTGATTCACAAACTCTCCCAACAGGAACAAGGAATCGATGCTTATTTTGCATTTTGGGGGCAATGAGTTAAAGGTCCACCAAAAGATTCAGCACATGGTTCCAGGAAATTTACAACATTTCATCAAAATGAGGAATGCTGGTACATCCTCTGAAATGCTTGAAAACATTCCCTTAGAATACTCGTCGGAGAGCACTTGGCATTCCAAGGTCAAGGACTACGTACTGAGGGATACATTAAAGCTTGGGGCAGCTGCTGCAAAGGTTGAGTGGGGCAAGACCGCATTTGAAGTGCCACCCTTAGAGTGTACCAAGGAGCTCAGGCCTCTGTAACATCCCTCTCTGACAAGAAACATTGTTCATCGAATCTATCTTTTCAGACATGTTGCGACACATCTGTGGGGCAGGTCAGATTTGAACCCAGACCTTCTAGCCCAGAGATAGGGATACTACCACTGCTCCACAATACCCTATAACATGTTTACTGTAATTGTAAGTGACATGAGACACCTCAGAGTTCTACACACTGTATTGAAAGATATTGAACTGCATTGCGCTTGATGTTACATGGATTTGAATTGTTTACATAAAGTACTTGGGGCAGCACAGTGGCTCAGTAGTTAGCACTGCTGCCTTACAGTGCCAGGGACCCAGGTTGAATTCCAGCCTTGGATTGCTGTCTGTATGGAGTTTGCACATTCACCCCATGTCTATGTGGATCCAATCCAAAGATGTGCAGGTTAGGTGGATTGCCCATAGTGTACAGGGATGTGTAGGTTAGGTGGATTAGCCATGGGAAATGCAGGCTATAGGATAGAGGAATGAGTCTGGGTGGGATGCCCTTGAAGGGGCTGAATGGCCTGTTTCCATGCTGTTGGGATTCTATGATACTTTTGGAAAACTTTGTGAGTAAAGTAGTATTTTTTGAGAAAATGAAACTGAAACACGCCATTTTTGAGCCTCTTATTTGATGGTTCTGCCTATTTAAAACAAATCGGTTAAAAACTCACTTAGGAAGGAAGCAAAGTAATTTCCTCCAAACATTAAATGTTGCTCCAGGAATAATCAAATAACCCAGAGCTAACATTACAAAATGGAACAAAATAAAAGGAGTTTGAGGAGACTTTAAAATTGAACATGTAGAGAGCTTAAAAGGAACCTTATCAAGTCTGCAATGTTCGTTTTTAAGACAACTCTTGTGACTCTTTCTACAAGATGTAGATTGAGATTAACATACTTCCTGCTTTTTCTTGCCTGTTATTTTTACAGATTGAAAGCCTGAACCCACTTAACTGAAGTTAGTGCTCGCATTTTGAGTTCACAATCACTTTATTGTAAACTAATGCTCACAGACAATGATAACTTTAATGCATCACAAAACAATTTTGTTCCATCAATCTGTTGCAAACAGACATTCACAGCATTAAAGGCAAGGGGAGATATCATCACATAGAAGACTGACCATTTCACAAAATTCATACTCCGCCTCCTCACTGCCCACTTTATCTGCAACTAAGAACTGAGCAGAACAAAGGCTGAACACTCAAAGGAACAATTAAGGATGTGAGGGTTAGCCACCGAGATGGTTGCAAGCTGGGGTTGTGGGCTTGGAGTGCCATTCTGAGGTTAAGAGGTAGTACTCTTGTTTCTGTGTTTGAACATTCTGAGATTGGTGGCATAGTGAGAATTTCACTGAATTTGTTTGTCCAGAAGCCCAAACCAATGGTCCGATCAGATGGGTACCCAATCCCTCCATGACAGAGAGTGGAATTAAAATTCAATTAATCAATAAATACCCAAATTTGTTCACTAATTCCCTTCAGAGAGGAAACCTACTGGCCTACATTGTGACACACAACAGTATGATTGCCCGTTGGGAATAATTACTGCTCTCAAGGGCAATAAGTGATCAGAAATAAATGGTGGCCTTGTCCCACTAAAGATCGAAAAGAAAATAACAGTCTGGAGACTGGAACGTTAAATTCAGACTGACACTCCTGCATGGTACTAATGGAGCTCACTTCTGAAAGTTTCATCTTTCAGAACAGATGTCCCATCGGCACTTTCAGTATTGAAAATAACCCATGACACCATCACAAATACAAGGAGGAGTTCTCTCAGGGAACGGACTCCTGGGCAACACTATCCCTCAGTCACCATCACTCAAACAGGTTGTCTGCTTTCACAGCGCTTGAATTCATTTCAAGACATAATTAGCTGTAAAGCACTTTGGGACTCCCTAAGATTGTGACAAATGCTACGTAAATGTCCATTCTTCCCTTAGAGAAAGTGCAGGATAGCTTGGGGTGTAGGATGAATAAACTATGTAACTGAGGAGAGTGTAGTCCAATAAAATGCCATGGGCAAAGTGTGTAAGAACACAATATGGCACAAACCTCATGATACGAGAAGTCTTGAATCTGGCTAAACACTCACATCATTAACCGAGAAAAGGGAAGCCAGTGATCTCTTGGTGCGTGAGCCTTGGTCCCGAAATTCCTTTGCTACAAAATAGTAGCAAATGGCATCTAGGCAACAGTTGACATTGGCTAAACACATGGCACCTTGAACAAATAAACTGATACTTCTTCGCGTCGAACAGTAGTCTCGGCCAATGATGTCCTGCCGCACTAAAAACTGAAGAAAAATGCCAACGTGGACAGGCACAAATGAGCAAATGAAGACCGCCAGGTTGGCAATGATAATTGTGATGCAGGCCTGGCAGTTTCCAGGAACATCGCTTTGCCTCTCTAGCAGTTTCTTGATGATTCGAACTGAACAAAACACCATGGTAGCCATCGGGGTCACAAAGCCCAGCAGCTCTACAAAGGCGATCAGACCCGGGTTCCAAGATTTATCGGAGAATTTATGGAAGCAGGTGATAGTGGAGTTAGCAGAGTTTGGGCTGTCGTGGAATCCATAGACAGGGATGCTCCCCAACCACACGAAGGCCCAAATGACAAGGCAAATGATCACGGTGTTCCGCGGGCACCGAAAAGCCCTCGCCTTCAAAGGGTGGATGATGGCAAAGTAGCGATCGATGCTAATGGAGGTGATGATGAAGATGCTGGCGTACATGTTAACAAAGTAGAGTGACTCCACAAAGGAGCAGAAGGACACATCAAAAGGCCAGCCCTTATCCCGGTCAAGCATCTTAAAAGGAAGAGAGAACAGCAGCAGGATGTCAGCCAGGGCAAGGTTACTCATGTAAATGGTCGTTTCAGTCCACCTCTTGATCTTACAGCAAAATATCAGGAGTGCCAGAAGGTTGAAAAGCAGTCCCAGGATGAAGGTGGGGATATAGATCACCAAATGCATCACATTCTCCTGCTCACTCATGTTAATCTCACAGAGATTAAACTTTCTCTGGTGGTCCAGATCCATGGCTTGGTTAATCCTGCAAAGGGAAAATATGCTTAGAGTCCAGACAATTTCTTTCAATCACATGAGGTTAGAAATCTTAGCAACTGATTTAGTGTACAAAGAGGACAGAGAGAGACCTAGGGGTTGAGATACACAATTCTTTGCAGTTTGCTTCACATGTAGACAAGGTGGTTAAGAAGGCATGTAGTATGCTTGCCTTTAATACAGGAACTGGAACTTCATGTTAAGGTTGTACAGGATATTGGTGAGGCCTCTTCTGCATCCAGTTCTGGTCACCCAGTTATAGGAAGATATTATTAAGCTGGAGAGGGTTCAGAAAAGATTTATCAGGATGTTGCTGGGAGTGGAAGGTTTGAGTTATAAAGAGAGGCTGGGACTTTTACACTGGGGCATAGGAAGTTAAGGGTGACCTTATAGATGTTTATAAAATCATGAAAGGTATAGATAAGGTGGATGGCAGGTGCCTTTTCCCTCAGGTAGGGAACTTCAAGACTAGCGGGCATTTCTTAAGGAGAGAGGGGAAAGATTTAAAAAAACATGAGGGGCAATTTTTTTATACAGAGAATAGTTCATGCTGGAATGTACTTCCAGAAGACGTGGTGGATGCAGTCAAAACATTTAAAAAGCATTTGTATAAGTACATGAATAAGAAACATTTGGAGGGATATGGGCCAAGTGCAGACAGGTGGGACTAGTTTAGTTTGGAGTTACGGTCAGCATGGACTGGTTGGACTGAGGAGTCTGTTTTCGTGCTTTATGACTCTATGACTCAATGCCAACAGGCTACTTAATCACTTACAAGTTTGGAAATGCTGGTGGCACGTTCTCTTGAAGCTATCTCTTCACCGTACTCATATGAAATTGCTCCCTCTGCTTTTAGAACGGAGGTGTTCGTAAACTGGGGAGACGTTTCATTAAAATAGCAGCGAGGTGGACGTTGGGACGGGTTTATGAAACATCCAAACAGCAGCAAAATTTTCTGTTTTACTTCACATCTCATGTTGCATCGTGGGGCGCACTGACTGAAAATGTGGTGGAAGCACATTCAACAGCAACTTTAAAAATGAATATGGAATTTGGAAAGACAGTTGCAGGCCTGAATAGGGAAAGAGGGAGGAACTACTGAATAGCTTTTTTCAAACTGCTGCCACAGATACAGTGGTCTCTGTATGGTTCCTTCTCTGCCATCGGGAGTGTTCATCCTTCAAAACAAGTAATCAATTTAGAATTTATTTCAGCTACTTCAGCAACAAAGACAGAATGCCTCCTGAGTGATCGACTGAGCAAGACCAACCAGGCAAAGTGAAACCAACAGTCTGGAAGACTGTTAAAGATCATTTGGGCAAAATAACCTAGTATCAGTCAAACTACCAATTTGATATTTAATGGCCCGAACAACTGAGCTAATGCGTGTGGGTGGAAGATTTGCCTTGTTTTTGAAGCTCACAAAAGAGCATTCGAGATGAGAAATCGCCCATCTCAGAGCTAAGAACGATGTACATTTTATGATCTAGAATCTACTGTTGTGTGGTTAACTTTTAATAATACATTTTTCGCATTTTTTTATGTTACAGATTGAGTAGCTTATATCGCTTTACCTTTCACTGCTGAGTTAATCAAGTTAAATATATCATTTCAGGATTAATTTTCTTTTCATTTCATTCCGACTGCTTCTTACTCCCAGTAATCTCTCCAACCCCTATGTCTCTCACAGACCTCCTCCCCTCCTGGCATCCCCTGAAACTCAACTCTTTCAGAGTGGAATTAGTCACGGTTTTACAGCAGTTGTGTTCCAGTTAAATCCATTTTTGTTCCGAAACTTTTGAAAACGTCTCGATCTGCAAATTTAAAATGCAGCGCTGCCAATTTTGCATATTATGTAATATTGATGACATGCTATCAACTTTGTGCATGCATTTTCTGCAGGCCTTTTGCTCCCAATGCTCAAATCTTTATAGCTCACTGAAAATGGGGGTCAAATAAAGCCGTCACTCAAAACCAGTGTGTCCAACCAACTGCTAAAACACAGACAGGTGCTTAATTTGTAAAAATTGTTTCTAAATACATAGGTGTACTTACAGTATATTACTCAATGGAAGGCTTGCCAAAAAGTGGATGAGTATACTCGTCCAGCCTTGTATAAATATGTCTTCTAACACGCTTGACAACACTAGAAATTCTAACCACATCCTTTTGTGCCTTGCCCCTCGCTTTGGTTCTTTTTGCTTTTTTGGAGAGTCAACAAAGTGTCACTTTCCAGAATCTCTGCAACCCTCTGGCTGCATTCATTTTCAGATCAATTCTGATTTATATTCCTTTTGAATAGAATTTTCTTGTCATCGTTACAGCCATCTTCCTTTCTGCATAGCACAATGAATCGTGCCCGTTTTGGAGTAAATCTGAGCTCACAATTAATTTTTGGCTAGCAGAAGCCCCAGCTCTTGTGCCCTTTACTTTTAATTCTTCCTCTTATCCAGCTCAGGACGTAGTTGAGCTTGAAATATTCCTGGCGTGACTGAGAAAGGCTTAGTGGTTAAGAGATTGTCTTCATGTGGGTGTAAAAGAGTCATAACAGCTTTTGAAAACGAAAGAACATTTTGCGAATATTACGCACAGTGAGACAGTGAAGCCAGCAGCAATCTGCACCTGACACTGAATAAAAGGAATACAGAGTACTGAATTAAGTAAATCTAGCTTACATCTGATTGCTTTCAGACTGAACTCATAAAGGGAACAGTAAACACCAGTAAAGCAGATTTACACCAGCGAAATGGAATATTTTAACAGCGTCTGGAGAAGCAGCCAACACAAGAGAACTACACAGATGTGGAAACTTCTCAGAAATACGGTAGTGGGGATTAAAAGCAAAATTCATTAATTTTCTGGTTGTTGAAAGAAATATAGTGGAACTGTTAGCAATGTTTTCCATGTTTCAAGTAAACTAAATGAGCTAATTACAACCTAGATTTTTTTCAGTGAGATGTAAAAGAATAGAGTTTGGAAAATGAGGACTTCAATTTTCCAGACTGAGGGACAGAAATACAACGTGGGAAGAAAGTAAAGGAATTCCTGAAAGGCGTACCAGAGAACTATAGCAGTCAGTCTGTTTCCAGCTCAATGAGGAAGGAAACAGTGCTGGATCTCAGACACATGGAATATGTTTCAGAGGAGAATTTTGGGAAATAGTGATCACAACTCCATTAAGTTTAGAATAATTATGGAAAAGAACAAGGAAGAATGAACAGTGAAAATACTAAACTGGAAGAGCATTAATTGCAGTGAGTTAGAAAGGGACCCAACCCAAGTGAACTGGAATCAAAGACTGATAGATCAAATAGTAAATGAGCAATGAAGGGAGGTCTTTAAAGATATAATAGTTTGTGAACAGACTGGAAACATTCCCACAAGGGGAAAAACCTCCTCCAGACGCTCAGCCAGGGCTGCTAGGGTAGCTAACAAAATGTAAATGAAAATGTAACTGAGTGGGCTATATGTATGTATAGTATTACATAACAGTAGGGAATAAAGTAGGGCACAAAGTAATCTGATCAAATGCTAAAGAAAATAGAGAGTCATACAGAAAATCTGTATAGGAGCAAGTGAGGACTGCAGATGCTGGAGATCAGAGCTGAAAAATGTGTTGCTGGAAAAGCGCAGCAGGTCAGGCAGCATCCAAGGAGCAGGAGAATCAACGTTTCAGGCATAAGCCTCCTGAAGAAGAAATATCGATTCTCCTGCTCCTTGGATGCTGCGCTTTTCCAGCAACACATTAGATTAGATTACTTACAGTGTGGAAACAGGCCCTTCAGCCCAACAAGTCCACACCGACCCGCCGAAGCGCAACCCACCCATACCCCTACATTTACCCCTTACCTAACACTACGGGCAATTTAGCTTGGCCAATTCACCTGACCCGCACATCTTTGGACTGTGGGAGGAAACCGGAGCACCCGGAGGAAACCCACGCAGACACGGGCAGAACGTGCAAACTCCACACAGTCAGTCGCCTGAGTCGGGAATTGAACCCGGGTCTCAGGCGCTGTGAGACAGCAGTGCTAACCACTGTGCCACCATGCCGCCCATTATTTTTCAGAAAATTCGTATGGAAAGGTTAGACAGTAACACAAAGTTTAGAAGGTACATAAAAATGAACACTGGAACCTTTTACAAATGCATAAACAGTAAAATTCTACACAAAGGAAGGATGACACATATTAGCTGCAATTAAAAAAGACATCTTTTTTGTGGATGTTGTTGAATGAGTGGTTTTCAACTGTCTTCACTGAGTAACAAAATGTCGCAAATGTCACAGTAAAGATTTGATCAGAAAAATTGGATACAGCTAGATTGTGGGTGGGTTCTTAAATGGGTATCAGTTCTCAAAGTAAAAACGTTGTATGGCCAGATTAGAATACCAGCTGGCGGAAGGAAATAGGAATGGGAACGATGGACGCTTCAGTTTTAATCTTTCCATTTTCCTTAGCTATAGAAGTGGTGTCAAACAACTGAAAACTTACAGAATGATACCTTCCTGTTCAAAAAAGTGATAAAGAAATTAAACCAATCTTCTTTCCAAGTGAGGGAAACTTCTAGTGTCAATGATCTGAGACAGAATCAATTGTTACACCAAATATATAAATTAAAGTTGGCATGGATTTGTTAAAGGTCAATTGTGCCTGACTAAATTGAGTCTTCAATAAAATAATGTAGAGGATTCATAGTCATGTATGAATTAAGGCGGTACAGGTAATGTGCCGAAATGGACTTTCAAAAGCATTTAATAACATAATTAACTGAGCAAAATTGAAGTCTGCAGGATAAAAAGAGCCTAGGCAATATGGTGATGGAATTAGCTAAGAGACAGAAAAGAGAATAGTAGTAAACAGGCTCTTTTAACATTGAAAGGTTGTACACAGTGGTGTTTCCCAGGGGTCAAATATTAGGACAAGTGTTCTTTTTGACAGAGTATACAGGGCTTGAGTATATAGGGTAAAATTTTAAAGTTTGTAGATGGCCTAAGACTCAGAAATTCAGCAATCAGTACAGAAGATAATCATGGATTTCAGGAAGACACAGACTAGTGAAATGCCCACACATAAAACAGATGAAAGTTAATGCAGAGATGTGTGAGAGAGGCATTTTAAAGGAAAATGAGAAGCAACAAGCATAATTGAAATAGTGCATATTGAAATAGTGTGGAAATAGGGAGACACAACAATGCAAACGTACAATCCTTTGAAGCAGAATACCTTGATAAGACTGTTGAATACAATGCATAAAAATCCTTAGCTTTATAAACAAATTGCAATTATTGCCGGAGATAGGAAGTTACAGTTCCCATTTTTACAGTAGCACAGCTAGGTAATTATAGAAAATGATATGAATCAGGATCTTTTTTGGTTTCTTCTTGGAATGTAGGTTTCAATGGAGAGACTATCATTTATTGTCCATTGCCAGTGTTTTATGAAGGACAACTTGTGTCTGATTCATTTGCTGGAGTTTTTCAAAGATTTAAGGAGCAAAGTGGATAATCGGGCTCCTGTAAATTTGTATATCTGGACTTCCAGAAGGCATTTGATGATGTGACACACAATAGGTTAATGCAAAAGATAAGCTCATATTTAGTAAGGGGTAATACATTAGCTTGGATAGAGGATTGGTAACTGTCAGAAAGGATAAAGCAATCTCTTTCAGGTTGTCAAGCTCTAAATAGTAGGTGCTGCAGGGTTCAATCTTCAGGGTCCAACTATTAATAATCTATATTAATGACTTAGATGCAGAGATGGAATGTACTAAAGCCAAATTTGCAGATGGCACTAGAATAGAAGGGAAAGGAAGTTGCAACCAAGAAACAAGAAATTTACGAGTGAATATGAATAGGTTAGGTGCATGAGCCGAGATGTAGCAGGTGTAGTTTCATGTGGATAAGTGTGAGGTTATTCTTTTTGGTTTGAGGAATATAAAGGTAACTTCTTATCTAAATGAAGAGAAACATCAAAATGCTTTGATGGAAGGATCTGAGGGTCCTTTTTGCATGAATTGGAAAAAGCTAGAGTTTAGCACAGCAGGTAGTAATGAGGGCAAATGCAATTGCAGCATTTATTGCTAAAGGAAAGAAATTTAAAAGTAGGGAAATGTACAAGGCATTGGTGAAACCTGGAGTATTGCAATACAGCTTTGGACTCCTTACTGAGGAAGGCTGTAAGTGTATTGGTGGCAATCTGAGAGAAAGGTCACTAAATTAATTCCAGAGATGAAAGAGGGGAGCGATCAGTTTTGACCTATGTTCACTCAAGCTTAGAAGAATGAGAGGAAATCAATTAAAGTATATAAGATGCTGACAGGGTTTGACAAAATAGACATTAAGTGGATGTTTCCCTTTGTGGGGCACTCTCGAATGAAAAGCCAGAGTTTTAGGCAAAGGGGTGGCGGATTAAAAACAAAGATGACAGAGAAGAATGAATATCAAAGAGTTGTAATCTTGGAATTCACTATCCCAGAGTGCTGCGGATATGAGGGCACTGACTACATTTAAGGAAAAGATAGACAGATTTTTAATTATTAATGGTGTGAAGGGTTATGGGGAGCTGATAGAAAAGTGGAATTGAGGCTGAGATAAGATCAGCCATGATCGTAATAAATGGTGGAGCCAGCTTAAGGGGCTGATTTGCCTCCTTCTGTTCCTAGTTTTTATGTTCTTATCCTTAATTGGCATTGATAAGGTGGCTGTTGTTAAATGAGAGCTTCATGACCCTAGAGCAACCTTGCAATGATGTCACAAAGCTGTATGTCACTGAGTATAAAAACCAACTGCGGACGGAGTTAGGACATTCCCTAGAACATGGGAAGGCTACATTATGGGCAGCAGTGTTCTGATGAAGCTCAACATTAACTCGAGGAAAAATCTCATTTTCTGCACAGACAACTTACAGCCTCTAGGACTCCACTTTGAGTTCAATAGCTTCAGAGCAGCACTTGTATCCTCCGTTTTCATTATACACCATTACTCCCACCTCTCTGGCCATTTCTTGTTTGTGTCTTAGAACATAGAACATAGAACAGTAGAGCACAGTACAGGCTCTCCGGTCCTCGATATTTTGCCGACCTTTTATCCTACTCAAACTAACCTGCATTGCCTTTATTTTATTATTGTTGGCCTTGCTGTCAGCAGAGCAAACCGGTTCTCTACTTTTCACATCTCTGATCCCAAATTTATATCCTTATCTTTCATTTTCTTCCAATAGCACTAGCTTTGTCATTTGCTTTGGGTACCCCTCAACCTGTTCCACTCAATCTTCCTTCCCCCTCTATCAACAGCATAAAAAAACCCATTGTCCAAAATCAATCTTTCAGTTCTGAAAAACAATCATACCAAACTCAAAACACCAACTCTGTCCACAGATGCTTCTAGGGCTGCTGCGTGTTTCCAGCATTTTATCTTTTTTTTATTTCAGATTTCCAACATCCACAGTAATTTGCTTTTATTTGAGTGTTTTTATTTAACAATAGTTTATAGACTGGTATATTCAACACTGCTGTACATGGTAATGTAAAATAGTGCTAGTTTGAAGTAGAAGCCTAAAGATGGTCTTAATTTTGCCTTCTCGCCCATTGAGCCCTGCACCCAAACCTATCATGTGGCATCAGAGAGCATACTAAAAGATTAGTGAGCTGCCTTTATGAACTGTTGCTGTCCATGTGGCATAGGTGAACACACAATACTTTTAGGGAATGAGTTCTAGGATTTTGACTGAGTGAGAGTGAAGGAACAGTGATATATTTACAAGTCAGGATGTTGTGTGGCTTGGAAACAAACTTGCAGAAATGTTGTTGTCCCATATATTTGCTGTCCTTGTCTTTCCAGGTTGGAGGTGGAATACACTGCAGGCACTGCTGCCACGGTGGTGCAGCGAGTGGATATTTAAATTGATGGATGAGGTGCAGATCAAGCAGGATCCGATGTTATGACTGGTGTTAACCCTATTGAGTGTTGGAGTTGCACTCATCCAGACAAGTGAAGATGCAATCAAATTTCTTAACTGTGCCTGCGTGATTAATTTAGAAAGGCTTTGAGGACTCAGAATGTGAACCACTCACCACAAGTCTTTAACTTGCTGTTGTACCAGTCACAAATATGTGGCTGGTTCGGTTAAGTTTCTCATTAATGGGAACCCCCAGTGTGCTGATTGTCGAAATTCAGAAATGGTTTTCAGGGAATGGAAGGTGGTTATATGCTCTTGTTCAAAAAGGTATTTGCCTGGCTGAACTATTATTTACCACTTATCAACACATTATTATCCAGGTCAAAAATGGAAAGTGCTGGAAAAACACAGCAGCACATCTGTAGAGAGAAACACAAAGTGAATAGTTTGAGTCCAGTGATCCTTCATCAAAACAGAATCACACAGGTCTGACTGCACACACACACAATCTGTTCTAATATGAGAGGAATTGCAAAGGGAGCTGATAACTGTGACTGGACAGGATATTGGTGAGGCCATTTTTGGAATACTTCGTTTAATTCTAGTCTCCCTGCTTTAGGAAAGATGTTGTGAAATTTGAAAGAGTTCAGAAAATATTTGCAAAGATATTGCCAGGGTAGGAGGTTTTGAGCTTTCAGGAGAAGTTAGATAGGCTGCGGCTATTTTCCTGGAGTATCGGAGGCTGAGGGGTGACCTTACAGAGGTTTACAAAATGATGAGGGGCATGGATAGGATAAAAAGACAAAGTCTTTTTTGCAGGGTAGGAGAATCCAAACTAGAAGGCATAGGTTTAAGGTGAGAGGGGAAATATTTAAGAAGGAGCTAAGGGACAACTTTTTGACACAGAGGTGGTGCGTGTATGGAATGACTTGCCAGAGGCGGTGGTGGAGGCTGGTACTATTACAGCACTTAAAAGGCATCTGGATGGATACTTGAATGGGAAGGTTCAGAGGGAGATAGGCCAAATTCTGACAAATGAGACTGGATAAATTTAGGATCCCTGATTGGCATGAAAGTTGGACCAATGGGTCTGGTTCTGTGCTGTACATCTCCATGACACTATGACTGTGCAGTAGTTAGCAAAAATCCCCACTTCTGACCAAATAATGAGAGAAAGGCCATTGATGCAGCAGCTGAAGATAGTTGGGCCAAGGACAATACACTGAGGAACTCCTGCACTGAAATTCTAGTGCTGAGACGGTTGATGTCCAAGAACCATAACCATCTTCCTTTGTTCTGATTGCAGTATGGTTTCAGCCACCAAACTGTGTTTCCTCCTATTCCCATTGATTCCAATTTTACTTGGTTTCCTCATGACTTGATCAAACATCATCTCGATGTCATGGACTGTCATTCTCACCTTACTTTGATAATTTAGCTTTTTTGGTTTCACCAGAACCAGGGCTGTAACAAGAATGGGACTTTGAAGAATTAAACTGCGTTTATTTCAATGCAAGGACTCATACAAGGAAGGCTGATGAACCTCAGGACATAGATTGGAATATGGGACTGGGTGTCATAGCTATTACAGAAACTTGGCTGAGGGAAAGACAAGACTGACAACTCAATACGTTGGACTTTAAATGCTTTAGGAATGATAGAAATGTAGGCAAGAGAGGAGGGGAGTGGGATCTTTGAAGAAGGGAAATGATATTATTGTAATTGGAGAGGATATTTGTGAGAGATCATCCAGTGAAAATATATGGGTCGAAATTAGAAACAAGAAAGGGATGATCACGTTGATGGGATCGTACTGTGCCCACCCACACCACCCCGCCCCCCCTTCCCCCCCCCCCGCCCCCACCTCCCAATAGTCAGAGGGAAATTAAGGAGCAAGTATGTAGAGAAATCTCAGATCTATGAAAGAATAATAGGGTTGTAATAGTAGGGGAATTTAAATTTTTCAAATAGTTTGGGACTTCCCTAGTGTTAAAGGTTTTGATGGTGAGGAATTTGCTAAATGTGTACAAGAATGTTTTCTTAATCAATACGTAAATGTTCTGACTACAGAAAGAGCAAAACTTCTCTTGGGAAATAAAGCAGGGCAAGTGACTGAGGTATTAGTGACTGTGAGTGAGCATTCACAGCACAAAGAATTCACAATTACCTGAGTAAAGCAGTCTCTCCTCATTCCAATCCTTGATAAATATTCCTTTATTCTCAGAGAATGGCCCCCAGTTTTGGGTCCTTGAGCCAAGTGGACTAGCCTCTCAGAATTCTGTCCATTTCACTTTTCATTCCTCTAAACTCCAAACAGTACAGAGCCATTCCTCTCTCTCTCTCTCTCTCTCACACTCTTTCTTTCTCCCTCTCCTCATGAGGCAACCTTGTCATCCAAGGAATTAATCCACTTGGGACTACTGACTGAAGATGACAATAAACATTTCCACTTAGCCTTTTGAACTCACCTGCTGGGCTTTCCCAAGCTGATGAGATTCAGGGATCCTCCCCCTCCCAGTCCTGTTTAATTAAGTACCCCTGAATGTAATAGCGGTGTGGACACTGTAGGGATTCTATGATTCTCTGATTCTATAATATAGATCTTTGATGTATCAGTTGCCCATGAGCAATTCAGATTTGTTTACAGCACGCTGTTTCCATTGTGATAACATGCATGAAGTACTTGGTTGTAATTTCATCAAGTTAACAACTAAATATTTGATATACCTAATATGGATTTTGGCATTCTGTCCTATACACCTCCATGAACAGGGGTTGGCGTCCTACCCTGATAGTAATGGCAGACTGAGGATACAGATTGTGGTGGATTTAATTCCATTGATGATGGTCCTCAGCAGTTCATAGATTCCCAGTCATGAGCTACTAGATCAGTCCTAAATCCTCCTTTGAGGCCCATCTCAATGTCAAGAGTGTCTCACTTCAACTTTGGTGTTTTTCACCAGCAGTGAGGTGAGTTAGTCACTGGGAGGTGGTGATTTGCCCATGAACAGGGATTATTAATTATTAATGCCTTGTCGATGGCCCAATTCATCTCATTAATTTTCAGCTTCTGATCTTACCAAACAAGCTAAAAATCTCAATATGGAAGTCCAAACAAGTATTTGGCGAATCCAGCTTACTGCTTTCTCAGAACAGTGCTCATGTTGGACATTGGGCTTCAATCCTCATCTTAGGGCACACTCCATGGGCACTGGTCATTCATATGCCATCTCCCCCAATACTGGCATCTGGTATTTGCCAACACAGTTATAGGAAGGACATTATTAAGCTGGAGAGGAGTCAGAAGAGATTTATCAGAATGTTGCCAGATATGGAAGATTATGAAGAAAGGTTGAAGAGGCAGGCACGTTTTTCACTGGAGCGTAAGAGGTTGAGAGGTGATGTTATGTAAAAACGAGATGTATAGAAATAGCTAATGGCAGTTATCTTTTCCCTAGGATGGGGGATTTCAAGATTAGGGTGCCCATTTTTAAGGAGAGAGGAGAGAGATTTAAAAAAGACATGAAGCCTTTTTTTTACACAGAAATTGTTTCTCATGGGTTATGAACTTCCTGAGAAAATGGTGAATGTGGGTACAATTCCAAATTTAAAAAATATTTGGCTAAGTACATGAATAAGAAAGAGATATTGAAGGGATCTGGGCCAGGGGCAGGCAAGTAGGAGTGGCTTAATTTGAGATGACATTCGGCGTGGACTGGTAGGAACAAAGGGTCTGTTTCCATATTGTATGACTCTAACACTACTTAGAATTCATATTTCCAAGATTCATTTACAGGATGCTGCTGCACCTAATGCAGCACTGGTAACTATCATTGTAATGCTGCAACAAGGACACGGTGCATTCATGTGCACCTAGCACATGGACTGGACCTTTTTGTGCTCTGCTGTCCTCAGTCAGAGGTACATGGTTCACATTACTGCTGGTTAGCAGCAACACAAAGGCAGGAAGCCTGTCCTGGTTGTCAGCAGGAGGATTGCCTTCACTCAGATGCTCCCAACACAGTAAGTCAAGAACAGCCTCCAATACCATAGCAGTGGCCTGGAAACAGTCAGTCACTATACAGATCTGGAGTTCTAGAAAGGTTGGAACGGGTCAAGATAGATTTCCAGACCTAAATCAGGGCAGTAAACAGGATGTATTTTTCGGATGATCATTTAGTTACTCAAGCTAGCTGTTGTGGTTCTGTTCATCCAAACTTTGAACTCAAGCTAGCGTTTTATGCCAGGTTTATTCAAATAACTGAATTCAAAGTTGCTGTAAACTCATGATCCAAATCATTAGTCCGCACTTTAGGATTATTAATCCAGCAACATAATCGCTACTTACCTGTCCCTTCATGAATGAGAAATGCTAAAGCAAACTCATAATGAAGAACAGATAAAGCCCTCCATTACGCTCATTTTCCATTCCCTTGACTTCCTCTGGGCTCAACTCCTGAATTATTATCTATCTTCCCTACCATTGCCTACTTTTCCAGCCCTTAAAGCATTGCGCCTCCCATTTCAGAATTGCTTTAACCGATGCGCCATTTCACAGGAAGAATCATAGAATGGTCCCAGCACAGACACTGGCTGTTCAACCCATCATGTCTGTACTGGCCCTTTGAGAGAACGACTCAGTCTCAATCTGCCAACTCTCCTTTTCTGTCACTCTGCAATCTTTTTACTCTTAAAATAATTATGCCATTCGTCATTGAAAGCCACAATTGAATCTGCCTTCATCAGAGTTCCAAACACAGTATTCCAGATTCTGATCACATGCTGTGTAAAAATCTTTTTCTTCATTGTCACATTTGATTCTTTGATCAATCGCTTTGGTGCCCTCGGCCTCTTGCCCTTCACCAGTGGGAGGTGTTCCTCCCAATCCACTCAGTACGGATACTTGAAAATGAAGACTTCTATTAAATCTACTCTCAACCTTCTCCTGTCGAAGAATAACCCCACCGTCTCCCTGTTTCAGTCAAGCTTGCCATGAAGTCCTGTTTATTGGGATCCTTGAAACAGAGCTGTTTATGAAACAATTTCCTGAGGTGTGTGAGGAGATGTGTACTCTCTGAGTTAAAGTAATTCAGCATGTATTGGAAATATCTAAAACAACAACAGCATTGCACAGGACATCTGCCTGAAATAAGTTTGTGGTTTAGCAAATGTCTTGCAGGAGGACGTTTGCGTGCTGTTTTTAACCACTTCCCTTTAGATCGAGTAACAAATCAGAATTGTTCTAAAATGTGCTGTATCTGCACGTCATTGAGTAATAATGAAAGCTTCAAAATCACTCAGCGATTTTGATAAGAAAGTGGTTAAAGACTGAAATCATTAATTCATATTGATTTACTGTAAAACCTGCAGCATGCCATCAGAAACTCCCTTTCAAATTCAGATATAGAAATCCTTCCTTTTAAATACCCAGAGTCTGGCTTCCTGTTGTTTTAGCGCGTTGAAAGTTTGTGGATAAATTTGCCAGCATTGGGCTTGCCAGAGCACGAGAGTATCAGATAGATAAAGGGTAGAGCATGTTTGGGGGAGTGTGGGGGGTGGGGATCTGCAGCTCCAGTAACAAACACATCATGAACAAACTTTGCTTGTAAAATGAATGTTCTGAAGTTGTTTTGCTTCCATTTTCTCTAATATGACAAGGCCAAGACTAAGAGTGCTCTACATATAGTATTGCAAGCATTAACTAATCAGACAGGCTCACCATGCTTTGATAGCTACTCAAAACTGGTGACAGTTTTGCTGTTCTCACACACTGCAGAGAGGGGCTCTCGGAATCAGCGTTGACTCAGTGCAAGCAATGTTACTTCTCAGTCAGAATCACTGTGTAGGATTAGGCAATGTTCTCTCTGAGTTACATGTATGAGGGTCGCCACAGGCAATCTGGATATACCATCCATTGAAATACATAGGAGGCTCACATTGTGGAATTGCGGAGATTCCAAAAGGTAAGCAGGCCCACTCACGAAACAAAACCACTCGCAGGGCAGTGAGAGCACACTTAGATGGGACATGCATAATGGATGTGGAGGGTACAGTCCTTCAGGTGGGTCATTAAACCAGGGGTCTGGCAGCCCTTCGAGTGAATGATAATGATTCCTCAGTACTTTTCTACAAAGAACAGGGGGAGTTCCACTTAGTGACCTCATCAACAGCCATTCCTCAACAAACATTGCTGAAACAGATTGTGTAGCATTGATCTGGAAATCCGGCTGGCACAGGAAAGACAGCTCAGCGAGCAATGTGATGGCTACACCTTTTTCTGGAAAGGCAAGGATGGTAAGTACAATTGCAGCAGCCACGCTGTCCTTCCTCTTCTCTCCCCTTTCTCCCACTCTCCTCACCTTGGACCTCACACTGCCTCAGAGAGAGGCACTGCCAAGTGCTGAACTGTTTGGTTGCACTCCACCAGGCAAGCTAAGGCCAAACAGCAGTGGCTGCTCTCTGCTTGCCTTTGCTACACTCCCCAGCCCACTCTTTGCCATTGAACCAAGGCTGCTAAGCCTGTGTGGTAGCCGCTGTGGAATAGTTTCCCCGTAAAAGGGACTCTCGCATAGGCACCTTCCGCACCCTCAGGATGAAGTTCAGGACCTGGAATGTTAGGAACCCCTTACGGACGGTCCCACCAGTGACAAACTGGAATGTCGCACTACCATCGTTGCTTGGGAACTCAGGCACTACGATATTGATATTGTCACCCTGAGTGAAACCCAATGAGCAGGGAAGGACAGCTGGAAAGGCAAGACTGAAGGAGAGCACCACATCTGTGGAGTCAGCTTTGCCATCAAAACCGAACTAGTGGAGCAATTCAGAGACTCCCCCTGTGGAATAAGCAAACTCTTCATAACACTCTGACTCCCCCTTGCTGGGAACCATTATATCACGGTATTCCATGCATATGCACCAACACGTGATGCAGCAGCTGAGGGCAAAGCTTTAACCTACTCTAGCCTTGACCAATCATCCTCATGCATCCCTGCAGTGGATAAACTAATCATCCTCAGCAACTTCAACGGCAGAGCCAAGACAGGTGCAGACCTCTGGGGCAATGTAATTGTGAAAGAGGGAGTTGGGAAGCAAAATTCTGAAGGCACCCTTCTCTTGACTAAATGCTGAAAACATATCCTCCTCATCACCAACACGCTGTTCTGTCAAAGGGTCAAATACAAGACAACGTTGCAACATCCACACTCCAAACACTGGCATCCCTTTGACTACATCATCATCAGAGTGAGGGATTGGAAAGACATTAAAATTACATGCACCATGACAGGAGACAACAACTGTTGGACAGACCATCACCTGATCCAAGCCAGGATTAAATACAGCCCTGCCGCAGCAGAGACAACGGAAGCAGTGATGCAGGGAGTTCAACATTGAGGCACGCAAAGACTCAAAAGAGATAGCCTCATAAAACCAGCTCCTCTCCACAAACCTAGCAACCCTTGGCAACTCTGAGTTGCAGGATTGCGACAGCCTCTGGTCCCCCCTCAAGACCGCCATCATCAATGCCTGCAAAAACCCAGTCAATCATTTAACCAAGAAACAGCAGGACTGGTTTGACGCGAATGATCAGGAGATCAAAGAATGGGTAAGCTGGAAGCACATGGCATTTCTGAGTGGAAAACAGCAACCGCATTTGAAGGAAAAAAGACACACCTACAGGTGACTAAAGGCTGAGGCCTAATAATGACTTGTGTCATAAAGAACAAGTGGTGTGTGGAGAAGGGAGCACTTCAGAGATGTCCTCGCCCAGGGCTCTATCATCGATCCGAGCATCCTTGACTGAATCCTACAGCACACCACACGTCACAAACTCAGCAATGCCCCAGCCCTGCATGAAGTAGAGAAAGCCTTCTGCTAGCTCAAGAACAACAAGGCTTCTGGAGCAGAATGTGTCCCCGCTGATGTATTGAGGTGCGGAGGCAAAGAGCTCCTGCTGCAGATACATACCCTTGACTGCCTTATCTGGAAGGAGGAGAGCATCCAGGGTGAGCTGTGCAATGCCAAATCGTGAGCATTTTTGAAAAAAGGGAACAAGTCAGATTGCTGTAACGACAAGGGAATCTCCCTGCAGTTGACCATTGGAAATGTCTTAGCTAAGATCCTCCTCAACTGTTTCTTCCCTGTGACTGAGAAACTCTTCCCAGAATAGCAATTGTTTAATGGTTGACTTGTATCCTTACCTGTAGTGCAATCTGTAGATGAATCTATAGACTGAGTTATTGCTAAATCGTTGTTTATCCAATTTGCTCTTTTTAACTGGGTGCTGTGTTCTGAGGTGATGAGAGAAAGAGAGAGAAAAGGAAAGAGAGAGAACTCTAACATTCGCTTACAAATACATTTTATCTTCTCTGGCCTATGCTGCTCAGAAGTAGCTGTTGAAATATGATTCCGTGTGTATTCCTGAATTCAACTCCAGTGTCTTTTCAAGTTGGCTAGGTTTTTATCTCTTAATGTATGCAATTGTGTAACAAGTGTAAATCAGAACAGTTGAACTTCAAATACTGATTCTGAGACCTGGTCTTGATGTATTTCGATAAAATTACAATTTCAGTGTTGATAGTTTTGATTATTCTACATGGGTTTCACAAAGCTGACATCGCACTCTGTGAAAGACCTCAGGTGTAGCAACAGTCTATATTTATGACTATCGTAACAATTACCAGTAGGTGTAAAGTCAAGACATCTAAAACCAGATCTCCTGAATGGCTAAGGCTTTTGGAGGTAATTCTCCCAGGCAAGAGGCAATGAAGAAATTCCAAGATAAGGTTTATACCTAAAATACCAGTTTTGCCCTTGAAAAGTGCCCAAGACATCATCTAGGTAAAGCAATTGCAACCTGCATTGGGATTGTCTGCATGAAGGAATATTATGCTTTTGACTGACACTTATATTGCCTTAAATTAAGGAGGTGACTGTTTCACCTTATGCTGTCTCCTAACAGGAGTCCTCTGAGTACAGTAAAACTAGTGTAGATGAGGATTTGAAGCACTGTTGAATAGAACAAAGAAAACAAAGAAAATTTACAGCCCAGGAACAGGCCTTTCAACCCTCCAAGCCGGTCAATTCCTAACCTTCTGTATCCCTCTACTCCCCATCTACTCATGCATTCATCCAGACACATCTTAAATGAATCTACTGTGCCTGCCTCTACCACCTTTGCTGGCAATGTGTTCCAGACACCCACCACCCTCTGTGTGAAGTACTTGCCGCTTGTATCCCCATTAAACTTTCCACCTCTCACCTTGAAAGTGTGACCTCTCGTTATTGAATCCTTCACCTGGGAAAAAGCTTGTCTCTATCCACCCTGTATATACCTTTCATGATTTTGTAAACCTCAATCAGTCCCCCCATAATATCCTTTTTTCTCATGAAAATAAACCTAACCTACTCAATCTTTCTTCATAGCTAGCACCTTCCATATCAGACAACATCCTCGTAAACCTTCTCTGCACCCTCTCCAGAGTGTCCACATCCTTTTGGCAATCTGGCGACCAGAACTGTACATAGTATTCTAAATGCAGCCAAACCAATGTCTTGTACAATTTTAACACGACTTGCCAGCTCTTATACTCAATACCCCGCCCAATGAAGGCAAGCAAACTGTGTGCCTTCTTGACCACTCTATCCACCTGTGCAGTAACCTTCAGGGTACAATGGACCTTCATTCCCAGATCCCTCCGCCCATCAACTTTTCAGTCACCTTTCGCTGTTTGCATGTTGTAGGAGGTTTAGAGAAGGCTTTTGTCTTCTGGGAGACCGTCAAGATTTCACCGGTATTCTGAGCACTTCACAGAGTGGGCGTGAGAGATCTTAGTCACTGACACCATGCTAAGGAGCTCTCTGTTAGTCAGTAGGAGGATGGGAGGCGAGTTGCTGCAGGAGGGTGAGGTGGACTCCTTCTCTTCTCTGAATACAAGACATCTCAGCCACCGCTCTGAACCTTTTTTATCAGGACCACCGATACTGCAAGAGAGAACCTTTCCCTTGGTTCCTGAACACTGCACCCCTCAACTGCATGTGTTTCTGTATGCCACTTCACACCTTCAGTTGAAGTGACTGTGAAGAGTCCACATATTGCCTCATGAGAATTGCCCTTGGCAACTGAATCTGCAGATGTCTCTCATTCAGCACCTCCCAACAAGTTCAAGTATGGAGATCAGCAATTAGGGCCAAAGATGCAAACTAGACTTACAAACAGGCACGATCCAAATACTGTGAATGCTGGAAATCTGAAATATAAGCCAAAAATGCTAGAAATCCTCAACAGTTCCAAGGCATGGTCACAAAACTTGGAACATTATTTTTTTCTCTCTCTCTCCACACATGTTCTATTTTTATTTCCCAAAACTGGGCCAGAGGTTTAGCCACCCCAATGTTTGGGCGCCAGAGATTGGGGGGGGGTGGGAGGTTGGAAGTACACACATTTGAATCCTAATACAGTAGCTGGTGCGATTTAATTTAAATCATAAACCTGCAATACAGAGCTAATTCCTGGAACACCAAAAGCACTACTGATGGCTTTGTTCAGTTTTTTGAAAAGAGGTCACAATACCCTTCATTGTGCCATCCTTACTCAGTCTCGTGTGATTCCTAACCCACAACATTGTGGTGGACTGTTAACTGCTCTCAGAAAACTGCTGCAAATAGTAGTTGGGCCGAGCAGTTCACGAAGGTGGTTTGTCACTACTTTCACTGTGGCAATTGTGGATAAACAATAGCCATCAATGCTCACATCTTGTGAAGTAGTATTAATGTGGGGAGATTTAGTCTTGACCTTGCTGCTGGTCTGGTCTGCACACAGCACATGGAACATGTCAAATACTACAGACAGTGCCCTTTTGCCTTAAAGGCAGCCTGCCTCTTAAAGGTAATGTGGAGAAAAAGTTTGCCAAAATGGGATTTACCATAAAATGAAGACAGCGCACATAGAAGAATCCAGATTGACAGATGAGTTGCAGGAGGCTTTACCTGTGCTCTTAGGTAGGGGGGAGACATCAAGGCTTGTATGTGGGCTTTTCTGGAAGGGAGTGGGAGAACAAAGTGGCTGGAGAGGTCAACTCTCATGATTCTGTCCCCAAAGTGCTGCACCTCAAGAGGTGGCATGACCAGACATTGGTGGCACTTGCTCTGCATAGCTCCAGCTACTCAGCTATGGCAAGCACATTTTTGTCAAAGCAGATATCTTGAAACTTTAGAATTAAAACTAATTATTTACACTGTTAGAATATTAAGGACCTAAACACAGTATTGGATCTATACTTACTGATAATGTAAGAGGAGAAAGATTTAAAAGGTACCCGAGGATGGTTCATGTGTGGAATGAACTGTCAGAGGAAGCAGTAGGTGCAGGTACATTTAAAAGACATTTGGATAAGTACATGAATTGGATGACTAGAAGGATATGAGCCAAATGCAGAGCTAATTCCTGGAACACCAAAATGCAGACAAGTGGGATTAGTTTAGTTTGGGAAACTTGGTTGGCATGGACAAGTTGAACTGAAAGGTCTGTTTCTGTGCTGTCTGACCCTATTACTCTATGATACTACATTACCCGACTATGACATTAGACAGAACAGACTGCAATAACTACACACTGTACAGTGCTATGTCTGTTGAAGAGACATGGGAACATTTACACTGGAGCATCACATGTTGATATGCTATCTAACGTTCTTAAAGTTACACTGCCTTTCTGGAATCTACACAATAATGAAACTTGCCTCTCTTCCCTTTTAAAAAATAGAAACCCTTTTTGATAAGCATGTACAAGGCTACAGACAAATACCTAATCTCTACAAGTTAAAATAAACCTTTAGCAGATGACCAGATCTATTCTGATCCAGTTATCACAGCTTGGCTGTATAGCTTCACTATGTAGTGTGCTGTCATTGTGGATGGATGTGAATCATTGTCATAGACGCGCAATTGTCAACTGGTATGATACTTTCAGTATCGAAATCGTCATCCCTTGTGAAGGATGATTAATCATATACAGCTCAGATATGTCACCATTTTTGTAGGATTTAAACATTGTTTATCACAACATCATATGACTTTGATGGATATAATGATGATTAAACTTTCCAGAAACACATGTATTCACATAAAATTTGCGAACTCTTATGCTTTGCCCGAGTTAAAATTGAGATAGTTGCCCGAATGCCCTTGTCCTGTCTTTAAAACCATGCAACATGTGCATGCAGTTTGACAGTGAGAGTATAGGAGGGAAAAATTGTATGGATCTGTCTTCCAAATATGAGAGCTGCTAATGAAGATGAATTTAAGGAGGAGCATGTAGTTCTAACTCATCTATCCCATAATTTTGGAACTTTACACTTAACTATCATGGATTTTGCCAAAGGTACAAGTAGTGCATTCTGTGAGGTTGTTAGGCTGAGGTAATGAGGCAAAGAGACAGTGTTTTGGAAATCCCATTTCCTGCACATGTCTGGGAAGGGTGCATTAGTATACTGTGCAATGTGACTTGCTGAGGAACTCCAACATACTGAATATGACATTTATTGTGTCAGCAACTGTTGACCTAGTGGGTATCTTTATTTTTTTTGTGTAAAGGGTGAGATAGTCAGCTATCAGTACGTAGTTGTGTCTTTGGACACAAAAAATATCAGTTCTAGTCTTGCACTGCAGCTCTGAAGGAATCATGTATGGAATAAGAGATCCTCTCTTGTTAAGGTTGGTGGTGGTGGAGTTGACCTGTTCCACACAATTTAATGATGCTGGGGGAAAGGATAGATTCACATAGTCAATCTCTTGTCTGCAGCCACGTGACCTATGTTTATTTAGTCAAGTGTACGTCAGTGTAAAACCTGTGGTTTATTTGCATTTTAAAAGTTACAAGCTGGCATAACCTACTAGCTTGCTGAATGTGTTCAGGCCACCTATTGATGGTGATCTTCGTGAGCTGTTCCATTTGGACATCATCCAACTTTGCTGAATCTGCTCTGGTTGGCTGTAACCAAATGAATGAGACTGGTTCAGATTGAATGATATATACTTGGAAGTCTATAGGAATTTGGAATCCACTAAGGGTATTAGAAATACTCATCTATGAACCTGCACTTAATTTGTTTTAGAATAGTGTATTTGTCTATACTCCACCCTAGAATTTTTTTATAAAATTCGCTTGTGAGATATGGGCGTCGCTGGTTAGGCCAGCATTTCTTGCCCATCCTTAGTTGCCCTTGAGAAGGGAGCTTTGCGAGATAAGAACTCTTCTAGGTGTTTTGCAAAACTGTTGTTTATTGAATCGAATGCAGATTGACCTTGATACAGAGAGCTCACGATCATTTCTCCTCCCTTGCGGTTACTGTGCTGCAGCAAGAATAGTGACATAATTAGTTTAGCTCTGAACTCAGGCAGATGGTGAGTGAAAAAGAGCTCTTGCCAACTGCTACTGCTTCTGTCACTTTTTTAGTACCCACTAGGTACCTCAAACTTTCAATCCTCTCTTACTGCCATCACGATGTGATTTCTTGGGCCATACACCTTCGCCAATGTGGTAAGGTCTGTATGCTTCCCAACCTGTTTACCCGTTTAACATTTACCAGGAGGACTGGGTTCTTGTTGAAACAGGTATCTTGAACGTTATCAACAAAACAGACTATTCACACTTCTATAAGATTTCAAACTTACTCATGGTGTGGATTCTATCCTCACTGATGTTTCAGTAATGTTACTTGACTATAACATGGCAGATAGCTGACTGCATGACTGCGCTGTGCTTTATCTACTGAAGACATGGACCTTTATACCAGAATGTCTCATGTCACAATGTAATCAAATTATGGTCAAAAGGTACATTGCCCTAAGATATTTGCAATAATACAATATTTATTTAAGAACCCAAGTTATTAGCAAAGTGCCTGGAGGTGCTACCTTTAGCTCCTGATAGACATTGCCCGACTGTGAGTGTGAGGATATGATGAGGAAACTTGAGCTGAATGTGTTCAGGCCACCTATTGATGGTGATCTTCGTGAGCTGTTCCATTTGGACATCATCCAAATTTGCTGAATCTGCTCTGGTTGGCTGTAACCAAATGAATGAGACTGGTTCAGATTGAATGATATATTCTTGGAAGTCTATAGGAATTTGGAATCCACTAAGGGTATTAGAAATACTCATCTATGAACCTGCACTTAATTTGTTTTAGAATAGTGTTTTTGTCTATACTCCACCCTAGAATTTTTTTGTAAATTCGTTTGTGAGACATGGGCGTCGCTGGTTAGGCCAGCATTTCTTGCCCATCCTTTTTCTCTACCAGAAGTTCCAATGAATCTATGAGAGATTGATAGAGTGTAGTGCGTCAAAGTTTGTAGATGACACTAAGACAAGTGGTAGAGTGATGTATACCGAGGACACTGAAAATCTGCAAAGGGATATAGACAGGATACGTGAGTGGGCAAGGGTCTGGCAGATGGGGCATACAATGTTGGACTATTATTTAAATGGTGAAAAAAATGTAGCATGCTACTCTGCAGAGGAACCTGGGTGTCCTTGTGAATGAATCACAAAATGTTGGTTTGCAGATGCGGCAGTTATTTAAGAAAGCAAATGTAATATTGTCCTTCATTGCTAAAGGATGGAGTTAAAAACAGGGAGGTTATTCTGCAGCTGTATAGGATGCTAGTGAGGCCACACCTAGAGTACTGTGTACAGTTTTGGACTCCTTACTTGAGAAAGGATGTACTGACACTGGAGAGGGTGCACAGAAGATTCACTAAGCCGATTCCAGAGTAGAGAAGATTGGCTTGTGATGTGTGATTGAGCAGACTGGGATTATACGCATTGGAATTTAGAAGAATGAAAGGGGATCTTATAGAAAGATTTACAGTTATGATGGGAATAGATAAGATAGAAGCGGGGAGTTGTTTCCACTGACGGGTAAAACTAGAGCTAGGGAGCATAGCCTCAAAGTAAGGGGAAGCAGACTAGGTTGAGGAAAAACTGAGTTGTGGCTACCTCGTTGAATGTTTTCAAGGTGAAGATAGATGTTTGAACAGTAAAAGAATTAAGGGTTATGGTAAGCGCACGGGTAAGTGGAGCTGAATGCGCTTAAAGATCAGCCATGATCTTGTTGAATGGTGGCGCAGCCTGGATGGACCAGATGGCCTATTCCTGTTCCTATTTCTTATGTTCTTGTAAAGAACACTAACCTAAGGTGGCATGAATTTACACACGTCTGCAGCATAACATCTAGATAACAAAACTCTAGAGCTTTAGAAGGTTTATTAAGGAAATAGTAGAAGAATATCTGAACATCAATAACTTTAACAGCAACCAGGTAAGCAAAGACTCAGCTCTCCAAAATGGCCACCTAACAACCTGGACCAACAACTTGCTGGACTGATATACAGGGAAAAAGTAACATGGGGTTGGGAACATGGAGAGTTGCATAAACTTTTTTTAATGACAGGGACCAGCTTTCAGTAGGTATTGGAAGGACTGGGCACAGAAACAACAGAAGTCCCTGGGCCTAATGCAGATTCAGGTCTCAGCCTTTCTGCCAGATCATTTTGGACTTAGTACTGAGACAGCACCATTCAGAAAACAACTGATTCATTTCTTTACACAAAGTGGGGGGAAAAGTACTGATTTCTGGTGAGGGTTTTAACAGTGATATCATAACCAATGTAGCTACAGTTATTCAAACAATGGTCACAGATAGATTCTGTGGTGTAGTCATATTGTCACTTGATTAGTAATTGCAAGACCCAGACTAATGCTCTGGGGATATGGGTCAAATCCCATCACAACTGATGAAAGCTAGTTCATTCATGATAACTATGACAATCATCACTTATTAAGATGTGGGATCCAAATATTAATTCACTAATTATTGACTGAACCAAAGAAGGATTTTTATTATATATGCATGGTTAGCTCGTTAATTTTTGCACATTCTAATGTGTGTGCATTCAAATTTTCAGCAGTGATGCCATACTGTGCATGTGCATTTGAAGTTTTGTTATCACACATTGTGATTTTACCAGAACTGCATGTGAGTGCAACCAACGTTGATGTCATAGCATTTGGGTGCCATGACATCATTAAGATGCATATGCTCAGACTTGTTGTTGGCCCTTCTATGAACGCATATGGAGAATCTGCTGTTTCCAACATTGTTGGGCAACACGATGGTTCAGTGGCTAGCACTGTTGCCTCACAATGCCAAGGGCCTGGGTTTGCTTCCAGCCTCTGGTGACAGTTGGTGCACAGTTTGCACATTCTCCCTGTGTCTGCGTGGATTTCCTCCAGGTGATCTGGTTTCCTTCCACAGTCAAAAGATGTGCAGGTTAGGTGGATTGGCCATTTTCAGTTGCCCATAATATCCAGGGATGCATAGGTTAGAGGGATTAGCCATGAGAAATACAGGGTCAGTGTGGGCTTAATGGACCAAATGTCTGTTTCCACACTGTAAGGATTCTAAGATTCTATATTCACTGCATCTACCTAGAACATAACAATTGAAAATTCACATAAAACCAGACCATGCACTGGAATTAGACAGTACAGTTTATAACAAAAGAAGGCAGTTGTACTTACCCAATGTCATCAAAAACACAAGCGAGTGAGAGTGGTGTTGAAATTGACAGTTTCTAGGCACTTGTTATGTGTGAAAACTTACATTCATTTTAATTGAGATATTGATCATGTATTATTTTTCACTTCTGACACTGATTTAAAGCATCTTGCTAAGTCATTTTTTTTTACATAAATTTTGAACTGATTTAACCTTCCTCATAGGTACAGAGAACAGGCGGTGGGAAAGTATGAAGGGAGCATGAGGAAAGGCTGACAGAGAAGGTAAGGAAAGGGAATGCATTCTGCATGAAAAGGAGCTGCAAATTGTAGTCTGAATTGTTAAAGAAACCTGTATGAAGATTTTCAAGTGAAATGAATCCATGCTACTACATCTGTGTTACTTGCTAATAACTCAAGAAATAAGACACAGGTAATTTGTCACAGATATATGCAGCACGGAAACAAACCTTTCAGTCCAACCTGTCCATGCTGGCCAGATATCCTAACCTAATCTAGTCACATTTGCCAGCATTTGACCCATATCCCTCTAAAACCTTCCTTTTCATATACCTATCCAAATGCCTTTTAAATGCTGTAATTGTATCAGCCTCCATCACTTCCTCTGTCAGCTCATTCCATACACACACAACATTCTACATGAAAAAGTTGCCCCCAGGTCCCGTTTATATCTTTCCCTCTCACCCTAAACCTATGTCCTCTAGTTCTGGACTTAACCACCCGAGGGAAAAGACTTTGTCTATATTCCTGCCCCTCACCATTTTATAAACCTCTATAAGGTCACCCCTCAGCCTCCGACGTTCCCGAGAAAACAGCGCCAGTCTATTCGGCCTCTCCCTATAGCTCAAAACCTCTAACCGTGGCAACATCCTTGTAAATCTTTCCTGAACCCTATCAAGTTTCACAATATCCTTCCGATATGAAGGAGACCAGAACTGCACGCAATATTTCAAAAGTGTCCTAACTAATGTCCTGTACATCCGCAACATGATGTCCCAACTCCTGTACTCAATGCTCTGATCAATAAAGGAAATCATACCAAATGCCTTCTTCATTATCCTATCTTTCTGTGACTCTGCTTTCAAGGAGCTATGAACCTGCGCTCCAAGGTCTCTTTGTTCAGCAACACTCCTTAGGACCTTAGCATTAAGTGTATAAGTCCTGCTCTGATTTGCTTTTCCAAAATGCAGCTACAAAATTAAACTCCATCTGCCACTTCTCAGCCCATTGGTCCATCTGGTCCAGATCCTGTTGTAATCTGAGGTAACCCTCTTTGCTGTCCACTACACCTCCAATTTTGGTGTCATCTGCAAACATACTAACTATACCTCCTATGTACACATCCATATAACTGATAAAAAGCAGTGGACCCAGCACTGATTCTTGTGGCACACTGCTGGTCAGAGTCCTCCAGTCTGAAAAGCAACCCTTCACTACTGCCCTCTGTCTTCTACCTTTGAGCCAGTTCTGTATCCAAATGGCTAGTTCTCCCAGTATTCCATGAGATCTAACCTTGCTAACCAGTCTCCCATGAGGAACCTTGTCAAACGCCTTACTGAAATACATAAAGATCACATCTACCATCTGCTCTCATCAATCTTCTTTGTTAGTTCTTCAACAAATTCAAGCAAGTTCATGAGACATGGCCTCCCATGATGACTGTCCCTAATCAGTCCTTGACTTTCCAAATACATGTTAATCCTGACCCTCAGGATTCCGTCCAACAACTTGCCCATCACTGATGTCAGGCTCACCCGTCTGTAGTTCCCTGACCTTTCCTTACCACCTTTCTTAAACAGTGGCACCATGTTAGATAACCTCTAGTCTTCCGACACTTCACTTGTGATTATCAATGATACAAATATCCCTAGCTGGAGATTTTCCTCAAGAATCAAAGACAGTGTATCAAGCTTTAAAACCATGGGAGACAGACTCAGACAAGACTTAAAACAGTTCAGAAGTTGAATATACCTTAGGAACCAGAAAAATTCTCCATGTACATCTCTATGACTGCATTACTTCAAAAGCAGTGAGTACTTGATTTTTACGCTGCCCAAATCCATGTGGGCAGCAACTTGTTTCCAAATTGGATTGTAGAAGCTGCAGGATCAAAGAAACAACCACAAGTACCATTCCTGCATGTGACAAAATGTGCTTGAAATGCACCTGGAAGGAACACCTGGCAGAATTAAACAAAAACAATCACAACAGCTACATCGCTGAATCTCCATACAGTGGTAACTCTTTCATAACAAGAAAACTATAAATCACCTACATATCAACAGCACTTTCAAAATGAAAAGGGAACAGCATAATGATAACAAGCAAATTCTTCAGCATGAATTGGACAGACACAGATATCCTATCACCATTTGGGCTCTTAAGGCAAAGGATGGAGATTTGTCTATTGTCCATTGTCTCTTTCCTCATTAGGTTTACCCATTGTAGAACCAGATAAACTAACTACGAAAACAAAGGTAGCCATTGGAAATGAGGGGTTGCACAGAGTTGTTATCTTCAGCTTGACTCAAAGAGGACTGAAGAAGTTCTGCTAAGTTATGGGAATTAGTGCAAAGTCAGCTTTGCGTTGCAGTGAACTCAAAATCTACCATCGAGAGCTAAAGATCACAAATACAATTGAATTGTCCCAACATAGAGTGTGAAACATGTGTATGAGCATTTGGGATATCACAAGATTCCAAAAGTACCTATTTGCGAAGCAATTCACTGTGTAACTGACTACAAGCCATTGGAAATGATTTGATGTAATCAACTAACAAGCGTATTACCAGAAATCATTATATGGTGCCATTGATGTCTGTCACAAACCAGATACCAAATACTCATCTCAAACACGTGAGAAAAGAAAACAAAAATAAAAATAGTGCATGATGAATGTAAACTAATCGACATGTTGGACGTTTGGTCGTACATTGTACACAGGGAACATGTTTAGTTGCAAAAGTGTCCAAAATGTGCAGGGAGCTTAGACCCTAAAAAGTCACATCATTGAATTGAGCTACATTATGGAGGAACAAAAGCCAGCTTAGGGAATGATACAATATTTTGATTGTGCACAAACTGTACGCAAAAATAAGCTTACGTAATGAAGGAGTGGAAGATTATCAGGACAACAATTACATGGTAACAATACACAAACGATTTCAATACACCTGTAGATCTACAACATCAAAAAGTGATCCAAGTCTCTGGAAGATTGTACCATCAAAAAATCCAGAAGGATTGTCACACCATCTGTTATATGGACTCCTACACTCAAACTTTTAAAATGTTTCAATTGTTAAAGAGTAAATCATTTTGCAACTACCTTATTTATACATTATTTTGATTCTTACTGTCTGCAATTTGATCTTGGAAAAAAGAGGATGCTATATTATCATTTTAAGAGCTGTTTTGCTTTATGAGTTGGATATGCTAATTAGTTAAGGAGCAGGAAAAAAACATGTGATCCACTTTCATGCTCAGTTCAATAAAAGGAAGCTAGAGTGAGAATGTACATGTAGTTATCTGTAACTGCAAGTTGTATTCTGAGTTTTAACTAAATAGATTTGTGAGATTTTTAAGGGAATGAACGCCACTTACCAATATTGGGAGGTGATGACATAGTGGTATTATCACTAGACTTATTAATCCAGAAAACGTTGCTAACATCCTGGGGACCTGAATTCAAATCCCATCAGGGTAGATGGTAGAATTTGAATTCAATACAAATGAATATCTGGAATTAAAAACCTAATGCTGATGATGAAACTGTTATTGGAAAAAATCCATCTGGCTCTTTAATGTCCTTCAGAGAAGGAAATCTGCCATTCTCACCTGGTCTGGCCAACATGTGACTCCAGACCCACATCAATCCAGTTGACTCTCATCTGCCCTTAACAGTAAGTCTATTATTTGAGATTTAAAGAGTCTTCACCTGTTTCAGACAGGAGCCCTAGACTCCCATTTTATTGTCTACATCAGTATAGGTGATAGCCTTTCTTGTCTGCTGCACTGGAGGTCAAGGAGGCTGTTTAGTACCTGAAAAACATGGAAAACAGGCAATCATATTTCTAGAACACTTCTTTCTAGATGTCATTTGTAATCTTACTCCTTCAACAATCTTGGTTGCTGGTAATGCGCCTGGTCAACAGCTTTGAAGGTACTGAAGATATATCAAAGAAGTTTGGTTTCATCCTCCGTGTGTCCTTTCCTCTCTAATTCCTAACATTCTACCCAAGGTGAAATGTGTCCAAGATGTGAATCTTGCTCCCATTATAGAGAGGCTCATCCAGAAACTTACACTTCTAGACAGGATACAAAACTGTTGGACAGATGCTCTTCTCTGCATCATTACTGAAGCTAATTCATTCCACCATGCCATCATTGGCTCTCAATTTTAATTATACTGCAAGTCAATGCACACATGAAAATACCTTACATTCCATCTAATGTCCATTACATACAGTTTTCTTCCTCCTTATAACTACATCGAAATAAGGACTCATCAAATCTGCTCCTACTTCATGTGATTCTGGCTCAGTAAATGAGAAGTCCTTACCTCATTCCACTTTCTCTTCCTCCTGAGGTTACCCAACCCCTGCTCCTAACTTTTCCACATCTTTGAAATTTAACATGGATTTCTCAGTTGAAAGAAAACACGAAACGCTGTGTTGAAACAGTGCTGTTGAAAGCAGCTACCAAGTTTGGAACAGAAGGAACTTGCTGAAAAAGAAAGGAGTCATGAGGGAGAAAGGAAATCATTGGCTCCAGCAATAAAACCAACCTTCCTGCAGTCAGCTTCAGTGACTAGGGAGCATGTGGCAGCCAGAGGCGAATGTGAAGAACAGTTAAGGGTGGAGCGCCAAAGTTGAGATGTTGGTTAGATTAGTAATGAGATTAGTTTTAAGGAAACTCTGTTTAAAGAAGTGAAAGCAACACGGTTGTCATTATCTGATTAAAGAGCAATGGGTATTTATGCAGCCACGCTGCAGAGAAGTAATGTAAAAATTATTCATGCTAAATCGACTTTTTAACATTCTTTACATGGTCTTGTGGCTGCAAGATAGTATTAATGGAGCAACACATTGCTGCTATCCGTGAAGGTATGAGAGATGCCATCCTTAGAGAGTTGTGGAAGCAGAGTCATTGGATATTTTTATGTCAGAGATAGAAAGATTCTTGACTAACAAAGGAATCCAAGTTTACTGAGAGTAGGTGAGAATATGGAGTTTATCAATGCTCTTATTGAAAGCAGTTTGGTTCGAGGTGCTGAATGGCCTTTTCCTGCTACTAATTCAAATGTTTGTATGCTCATTTGCCTTTATTAATCTACAGACTTAGAATAAGTACACTTCTAGCCATCAAACAAAACTATCTGTAATGTACAGGCGCTGGTGAAAGAGGCGTGTTCCATTTCAACACCTGCTGACCACATTAAGCAAAAAAACAACTTCAAACAACAGGAATCATCATGAGCAATGTATGATTTCAGATTTAAAGGTTTTTTTTCTTCTTTCATTGCATGCATTTATCAATAGACATTGTTCTTTTGTGAGATATGAAAGATGTTGACAATGTCCTGCGTTTGCACCTTTCAGTTGACTGGCTTGTTATAAGGCAGTTGGGTAGATTAGATTACTTACAGTGTGGAAACAGGCCCTTTGGCCCAACAAGTCCACACCGACACGCTGAAGCGCAACCCATCCATACCCCTACACTTACCCCTTACCTAACACTATGGGCAATTTAGCATGGCCAATTCACCTGACCCGCACATCTTTGGACTGTGGGAGGAAACCGGAGCACCCGGAGGAAACCTATGCAGACACGGGGAGAACATGCAAACTCCACACAGTCAGTCGCCTGAGTCAGGAATTGAACCCGGGTCTCAGGCGCTGTGAGGCAGCAGTGCTAACCACTGTGCCACCGTGCCGCCCACAATTGAGAGTTAAACACATTACCATTATACCAGGCCTGAAAATTAGTGAATTTTCTACAACTAATCATAGTTTCATCATTACTGAGACTCTCTGTTAATTTCACACTGAATTTAAATTCCATGGTGGGATTTGAACCCACTCTCTTCAGAGCATTATCATAGAATCCTAGAATTCATACAGTGTAAGCAGCCCACTTAGTCTCCATCGACTCTCTGAACAGCATCCAACCCAGACCCTGTAACCTTGCATTTGCTATGGACAATGTGGGCAATTTAGCATGGCAAATCCACCTATCCTGCACATCTTTGGACTCTGGGAGAAAACTGGAGCATCCACAGGAAGCCTACGCTGACATGAAGAAAATGTGAAAATCCCACACATACAGTTGTCCGAGGGTGGACCCCTCATGCTGTGAGGCAGCATTAATCCAATCCTACTTGATGACTACCCGAATGGCCTTATGTAAATGTCCCCATCCTGATTGCAGTAGAAGGTAAGAGTCAAGATTAGAGTGATGCTGGAAAAGCACGGCAGGTCATGCAGCATCCGAGGAGCAGGAAAATCAATGTTTTGGTCAGACGCCCTTCATCAAGAATGAGGCTGGAAGTCTTGGGGGTGGAGAGATAATTGAGAGGGGGTTGGGCTGGGGGGGAAGGTAGCTAAGAGTGCAATAGATGGATAGGGGAAGGGGTAAAGGTGATAGGTCGGAGATGATGGTGGAGCAGACAGATGGGAAGGAAGATTGACAGATGGGACAGGTCATGAGGATGATGCTGAACTTTCTCACAGTGTTTCAGGGAACATCTCTGGAACACCTGCACCAAACAACGCCACCGCCCCTTGGACGAACATTTCAACTCCCCCTCCCACTCTGCCGAGGACATGCAAATCTTGGGCCTCCTCTACCACCACTCCCTCACCACCCGAAGCCTGGAGGAAGAATGTCTCATCTTCTGCCTCAGAACCCTTCAACACCAGGGCATCAATGTGAATTTCACCAGTTTCCTCATTTCCCTTCCCCCCACCTTACCCCTGTTCCAACCTTCTAGCTCAGCACCATCCTCATGAGCTGTCCCACCTGTCAATCTTCCTTCCCACCTACCCGCTCTACCCTCCTCCCTGACCTATCACCTTTACCCCTTCCTCTTTCCATCTATTGCACTCTCAACTACCTTGCCCAGCCCCACCCCCCTCCTACTTATCTCTCCATCCCCCAGGCTTCCAGCCTCATTTCTGATCAAGGGCTCCTGCCTAAAACATCGATTTTCCTGCCCCTCGGATGCTTTTCCAGAACCACTCTAAACTTGACTCTAATCTCCAGCATCTGCAGTCCTCACTTTCGCCTTGCAGCAGAAGGTAAGTTGAGTAAAACTGCAGGTCCATCAGTTGTGAAACTATTTGTGTGATATGATCATGTCCCTTGTTTTTGATGTCCTTTCATCCAGTATTGTAATGACAGAGACAATAGAAAGATGCTCTCCCATGAAAATTCCTTTCTCTTTTTCCTCTCCCTACCTCTCAATGGAACCACATGCAAAATCTCAAAATCTGATGAGAAATGCTTATATTTTTGGTCCTTTCTCCAGGCAATTCTCAGAAGCATTGGTGCTTTGGTGAAAAGTAGGCTGCATTGTTTTTATTATCACTCATAAACCATAATTTATGCTGCTTCAGAACTTCCTATGCAGCATCACAAACCACTATCCAGTAATGTAAAATACACTTCCACTTTCTGGTCACTTCCCTGTTGGTTGAAAGTGCTGACTGTTTTGGAACACCCATCAACAATTTGTTACTGGGGAGATTTGATGAAATTCTGAGTGCTAGCTTACACTGGGTTTTACTTATTTTTGCCATCTGATGCAGGAGTTGCTGGCTCAGGCGGTATATATTGCCCATCCCTAATTGCCCTAGAGAAGTGGAGTGATTGGAATGAGATCAGCCAGCTCTACATTATAGAATATGAGTTCCCTGACTGAGGCTGTTAATCTGGTCCAATCAAGGAGCCCCAGCTGACAGATTTAAAAAGGGTGTATCAGAGATACTAACACTGATAGTTGACTCTGAAGAGGCAGTACTAGAGTCAAGGATTATTTCTGTGTAAGTAAAGGGTGACTTGGTGATGTGAGACCAGCCTCTGTGGAGCTATTTCAAAGAAGGTGATGAAAAACCATGTCCTTGAACTGCAGCACTCCATGCTTGATATGGACAGAGTGCCAGGATTTTGAGCGACAGTGAACGAAAGCCAATGTTGCTCAAAACCTGGAAGATGTGTGATTTGGAGGGGACCATTCAAGTGATGATGTTCCCATGCATCTGTTACCCTTTGTTCTTCAAACTAGTACAGGTCATGTGTTTGGAATGAGCTGTAAAAGATCCTTGGTGAATTGTTGCTGCACACCTTTAGATTGTACACCCTGCTTCCATTGTGCATTGGGGTTGGGCAGAGTCAAAACTGAAGGTGGAGAATGTAGTCCCAACTATCAATAGGACAGCTAATGATATCACAGGATGTGATATCAGGTCATGTGAGAGTTACATCCGTGTAGGGATGTTATTTCAGAAGATTCTTAAGGACAGAACTTACAGGCTTTTAAAGAAGAATGGACTTATTAGGGAGAGTCAGCATGGCTTTATGCGGGCAAGGTCTTGTCTCACAAACTTGATTGAGTTTTTTGAAGAAGGGATGAAGTTGATTCATAAGCGTTCGACAAATGTCCTTGTGATAGACTGATCCAGAAGAATAAGTCACCTGGCATCCATGGTGAGTTGGCAAGTTGAATACAAAACTGGCTTAGTCATAAAAGATAGAGAACAGTTGTGGAGAGGTGTTTTCCTGACTGGAGACCTGTGACTGGTGGTGCACTTTAAGGATCAGAGCTGAGACCTCTTTTAGATTTTTTTTTTAGATTAGACTTACAGTGTGGAAACAGGCCCTTCGGCCCAACAAGTCCACACCGACCCGCCGAAGCGCAACCCACCCATACCCCTACATTTACCCCTTACCTAACACTACGGGCAATTTAGCTTGACCAATTCACCTCACCCGCACATCTTTGTGACTGTGGGAGGAAACCGGAGCACCCGGAGGAAACCCACGCAGACACAGGGAGAACGTGCAAACTCCAACACAGTCAGTCGCCTGAGTCGGGAATTGAACCCGGGTCTACAGGCGCTGTGAGGCAGCAGTGCTAACCACTGTGCCACCGTGCCGCCCGTAGCGGCAATATATATAAATGGCTTGAATGAAAATGCAGATGGTCTGATTAGTAACGTTGCAGACAACATTGAACTTGGTGGAGGTGTGGATAGCAAGGAAGGTTATCACGAATACAACAGGATATAGATCAGTTGAAAAGTTGGGTGGAGAAATGACAACCGACAATTTAATCCAGCCAAGTGTGAGCGATACATTTTGGGAGATCAAATGCAAAAGGAAAATATATCATAAATGGCAGGGTCCTTAGGAATATTGACATACGGAGGGATTTTGGATGCAAGCCTATAGCTCTCCTAAAGTGGCGACATAAATGGATAAGGTGTTAAGAAGGTGTACAACATGCTTGCCTCCATCAGTTGGAGTGTTGGCTATAAAAGTTGATAAATCATGTTGCAATTGTATGACTTCAGTTTGGCCACATTTGGAGTATTGCGTGACGTTCTGGTTGTCACATTATAGAAAGACATTGGAGGCTTTGGAGAGGGTGCTAAAGAGGTTTACCAGGGTGTTGCCTGGATTGGAGTGTATTCGGTATAAGACAAGATTGGACAAACCTGAATTGTTTTCATGAGAGCATCAGAGACTGAGGGGTGACTTAATAGAAGTATTTAAATTGAGGTGCATGGATAGGTTGGATAGTCAGAATATTTTTGCTAGGGTGGAAATGTCAAACACTAGGGGACATAGGTTTAATGTGAGAGAGGGAAATTTTAAAGGAGATGTGCAAGGAAAGCTTTTTTACATAGAGGGTAGTGTTTGCCTGGATCGTATTGCCAGGGGAGATGTTGGAAGCAGATACATTAAAAAAGTTGAAGAGTCATTTGGGTAGACCCATGAACAGGCAGCGAATAGAGGAATACGACCATGAACAGCAGATGGGAGTAGTTTACAGTTGCATCATGATTGGCACAGACATGGTGGGCCAAAGGGCCTGTTCCTGTGGAACTTTTCACAGTACTGTCATGGAGGGTCTTCCCTTGCTCAGTACATATTATACAGAGTTAAATAAACAGTTCTGGTTACCATGACCTGCTCAACAGCCATTTCTACACAGACTTACAACATGGTGACAGTGATAAAACTGAAAATAACTGTCCTTGAAGCAAAAGAAATGACACTTGGAGCATTTCCCAATAACACGGAAATGTGTTGAATGTTTTTGATGAGCACTTTGATCATGGGTGGAACATCATGATTGACAATGCTAAGTTTGACAGGCATACCCAGGGCCCAGACGAGAGCATAGGCTCCATTGTGAATGACTTACACTGATTCTCAGACAATCACAACAAAAACTCATTGAAAGAAGAGCTGTTCTGACACGGAATCATTGTGCTGAATGTCTCACAGATTTCCTAATGCAAGGGGAACAAGATCTGACCATTTTATGGCATCGGTCCACTGAAGCCACTCTGTTAATGACTAATACACAGGCACAGCTGTTGGAGGATTCGCAGCCATCAATACTACTTGTTCTGGATGTGGTGCTTAATTGAGCCCACTTGCTTAACTAAGTTCTGCTACCAATTCTGACTTTAGATCAGAGCAGTGCTGGAAAAGCACAGCAGGTCAGGCAGCATCCGAGGAATTCTGACTATCATGCCTACAGGAGAAGCGGTCATGCCAGGGCAGTGTGACCAAGCTTTCATCTTCAAGATACAGGCCTGTCAGGACCATAGAGATTGGTTAATGTACCAGAGATTGAATACTCCCCAATATTTGAAGAGCCCTTTCTCAGACAAGTAGCCTAAATGGTAAGGGAGGGTCTGTTCTTCAATGAACACAAGACAAGACTAAACCTTGATATCAGAGCAGCGATCTCTATTCTCTCAGATAATATTGAGTGGTTGAGACCAAAGCTCTTCCAGCCCTGAGGGAATTCCAATGAGGGTCTTCAACTGCATAACTTTCAAAACTCCGACCCCTACCCACGGCACAGTGAAGAGAAATGTCACGGACCCTTTTTTGTTCTTTCAAATAGACATTAAACGTTCTTGAGCAGGGAAGCATATGTGGTCTTCCAGCATTTTTACACACTGGTAGAGAAGGAAAATCTAACTTATTTCAGACCATGTTGAGACAGCCTCTGCTGAGGATGTTCCACAGAGAGATGTCCCACAAACCGTATCCTGCACCACTAGCCACAGCTACCAGCTGGAGCAGTGGGCTCTAGACCTCAATCTGCTCATCCAGGATACAGTGGAGGGGGGTGACTGTGATGTTCTCACAGATGGGTGACAGCCCAATGCAATGTGATATCCAGCTGAGAGCACAATGTGCCATCAGAAAAAATGGAAAGGGTCCCTGAAAGAGATTGTACAACCGAAGGCGATTCCGGTAGCAACACAGAAAGTGCCAGAAACAAAACTAACAAGAGTATTTTGACAGAATCATTGCAGCTACAAAAAAGCCACAAGGGAGGACAATCCTGACAATGCACTTTGGGGGACAATATCGAGCCTCAGACTAGGCCAGACTACTTATTCCCTAGGGAGGTAGAGGCATAAACATTCCTGTCAAGAGCAGGAGAATGCCCCAATCCACCAGGTCAGACATGGGGAAACCATCTCTCAAAGACAAGTCCATCGCTAGTGATATGGGAGAATACTGCAGCTGAGGGCATGCTAATGAGCAACTCTGGAGAGAAATTGTCACACCCAGCCCCATTCCATCTGGAGACAAGAGCAGCCAAGAAGATGGTCAACATTAAAGTCTGACTGTGAGATATGGTGGAGAAGGGAGTGGGCTACAGGATGAATATCAGGATGAGTTGTAGTAAAGTAGCAGTCAATAGGAGAGCTGATGTCAACACAAGAAGTGATATTAAGTCATGAGCCACTCATTATGTAGAAGGACTTTATACTCCCATATAATATGTGCAGTTAAATACACAGCTCTGATTACCAACCCTTGCTCCATACCCATTTCTAAGCATTCTCATAACATTGGATAGGAAGTTTGTCCAATTCCTATCCTATCAACTCATGAAGCCTGCTCCACCACTCCATTAGATTATTGTAACTGATCATATACCTCAATGTGACTTTCCCACACCTTCTCCAAATTCCTTATTTCATTACTCTCCAGAAATCTATCAGTTTCAATCTTGAACATTGTCAATGATTCTCCTGATCTCAGTAAATGACCTAGCCTTACCCTGAGGTTACGTCACCTGGTTCTGGAATAACCAGCCAGGGAAAACATCCTGTCTACATTCACTCTGTCATACCCTCTAAGAATTTTATGGGCGGCACGGTGGCACAGTGGTTAGCACTGCTGCCTCACAGCGCCAGAGACCCGGGTTCAATTCCCGACTCAGGCGACTGACTGTGTGGAGTTTGCACATTCTCCCCGTGTCTGCGTGGGTTTCCTCCGGGTGCTCCGGTTTCCTCCCACAGTCCAAAGATGTGCAGGTTAGGTGAATTGGCCATGCTAAATTGCCCATAGTGTTAGATAAGGGGTAAATGTAGGGGTATGGGTGGGTTGCGTTTCAGCGGGTCGGTGTGGACTTGTTGGGCCAAAAGGCCTGTTTCCACACTGTAAGTAATCTAATTTTATAAGTTTAAATGAGGTCATCCTTTATTCTTAGAAACTCTCTGGAATGGAGTACCAACCCAGTTTCCTCATAAAATAATTGCAGTGTACCAGAGGTTATTCTAATGAATCTCTGTGGCATTCCCTTTATGGCAGCGATACCTTTCCTTAGATAAGAGGACCGAAACTGTTCACAACACTCCAGATGTGATCTCATCAAGCCTTCCAACAACTCTAACAAGATATCTTTACTCTTGTACTCAAATCTCATAGCAATTAAGGTCAACAGGATATTTGCTTTCCTAATTGCTTACTGCCTGTGCATGCTAACTTTTAGTGACCCATGAGAAGGAAATTGATGTCCGTACAGACACCCACATTTCCAAATCTTTCAGAATTTAAGAAATGTTCTGCCTTTTTGGGTATTTTTCTGCTAAAGTGAACAAGCTCACATTATTCAAATTGTATTTGTCTGTCATGCTCTCGCATATTCCCTTAGCTTATCTAAATCCTCCTTGAATCTTCCTCATTCCCACTATTTTGACGTCATCAGCAAATTTGGAAACATTACTATTGATCCCAACATCCAAATCATTTAGATAGTATGGACCTAGCACTGATCCTTGTCCATTAGTCCATATAACAGTGTGCCATCCTGAGAATGTTCCATGTTTCCTCATTCTCTGCTTTCTATCTATTATTCAATTTTCAATCCACTCTAGTACATCTTTTCCAAATCCTAGGCATTATAATTTCATTTACTAACTTCCTGTGGGAAACCTTATCAAAAGCTTGCTGAAAATCCAGATACCCCACATTCACTAGTTTTCCATTATCAATACTACAAACAGCATCGCAAAAAATTCCCAAAAGTTTGTAAACTGTGAGTTCTCTTTCATCAATCTATATCAACTCTGTCTAATTTTACTACTCTTTTCCAAATGCCCAGTATTGCATCCTTTATAGTAAATTTCAACATTTTGCATAGTAAGGACATCAAACTAACTGGCCTGCAGATCCCCATTCGTCCTCTTCCTCCCTTTGTAAATACTGGGGTTACATTTGCTACTTTCCAGTCTACAGGAACTTTCCAGAGTCTATAGAATTTTGAAATATCTCTGCCACTTCCCTGTTCTCTGGAGTGATTTTACTGAAGTCAGCCAGGTGGACCTCATAGAATATGAGTTCTCTGATTGAGATTGTTAACCTGCTCCAATCAGGGAGCCCTGGTTGACAGATATAAACAGGAGTGTCAGAGGTTCTGTTCACTCTGAGAACTGGCTTTGATGAAGCCGGAACAGTGTGAAATACTATGCACATGTAAATAAAGGGTGACTTGATAACAGGATACCAGCCTCGGCGAAGTTCTTTCATTCACCATTTTTAATTTTCCTGTAATTGGCCCACATTTGTCCTTGCTAATCTTTTCCTTTTCATGAAGCTTTGTGTTGCTTGTTAGTATGCATCCATATTGATTTGCCCTTTTTAATCATTTTCTTAGTCCTCCTTTAGTAAAAAGTGAGGTCTGCAGATGCTGGAGATCAGAGCTGAAAATGTGTTGCTGGTTAAAGCACAGCAGGTTAGGCAGCATCCAAGGAACAGAGAATTCGAAGTTTCGGGCCAGAGCCCTTCATCAGGAATTCCTGATATGTCCTCCTTTGCTGTGTTCGAACTTGCTCCCAATCTTAAAACTTGCTACTTTTTTCTTTCTTTTTTTAAGCCACTTACCTTGATTTAATGCATGCTTTAATTTACTTTGTTAACCATAGTTAACCTTTTCCTTTAGGAATTTATGCTGTAGAGGAAAGTATGTCTGTTTTACGCCGTGAAGTATTTCTTTAAATGACAGTCTATCAAATCTTTTAGTGTATTTTTCTAATCCAGCAGAGCAAACTTTGTGCTCATAGTTTCATAATTTCGTTTCTTCAGATTTAAAACATTAATTTCAGAATGAACGATCGCATTTAAACCTGATATGAAATTCTACCATATTATGATCACTATTTCCCAAAGGTTCCTTTACAGAAAGGTCATGAATGATCCCTTTCATACTACTCAACACTAAATCCAAAATAGTTGGCATCGCAAAATATTGTTCTAGGAACCCAGTTTATGTTCACTCCAGGAAGTTACACTCGACAGCATTAGTGCTTGTTATGAACCAGGCCAGATCCCCTCAAAACATTTCAAGAAGGTAGCCCAGACCTTAACTTTGCTAGTTGTTTTAAGCAGGTGTAAGTGGATATTCCAGGAGAGATGCAGCTGGCCAAAACACTTAGCTTTAAACAAAACAGAATTTATTTGCAAGATTACCAAATGAAACACAAACAGAATAACTTAACCTATTCAAATATCCAGTCGATTATCCCAACCAGATGATACTGTTCCCAATATGTGACACAGTCCCCATAAACACCCCTTGGCGAAAAAGGTAAAATCAAACACAGGGTCTTACAGGAGAGATGTCAGTGAGAGGGAGGATCAGCATGGACCTGCTTCTTTGGTTCCAGCATCTTTTACAACTGCTTTCAGTGAACAGCCAGACTGCTTTTACAACCTCTCTGAAAAATAGCCAAGGACAGCATTACCTTGTTAAAGGAGCAACATTGTCATATGCTGCTAGGATTAACATTGCGTCATGTAAATCTAACTTGTCAATTATTGCTATATTGCCCACAGTGCATACATCTCTAATTTTCTGATTTGTAGCATGCCCAACATTAACACTACAATTTAATGGCCTATAAAACTTCCACCAATGTCTGGTGTCCCTTGCTGTTCTACACTTTGGGCTTTTGATCTAAGATCTCTAATACTTAAGTACTGATCCTCTCCCTTATAAAAAAAATGCTACCCTCCTCTTTTTCCCTTTTTGCCTATCCTTCCTAAATACCAAATATCCTTGGATTTTCACTTTCCTGTACTCACCCTGTAGTTACGTTTACATAAGGGCTATTAAATCACATTCCCGTACCTCCATTTTTGTATTCCAATCATCAACCTTTTAGCTAACATTATGTATCCAGATATTGTGCCATTAAATCTGTGCTTCTAACATTGTCCATTTTAATCCTGTTTGATGCTTCCTGTGCTTTGTCTGTCATCTATTTTTGCTTCCTAATTTTCAACTTTTTTTTTACCAGTTTGTTTCTGTAAAATCTGAGCTCCCTATTAGATTCCCATCTCCTTGCCAACCTCATTTAAACCCTCCCCAGTAGCAGTAGTGAATCTCTCAGTGAGGATGTTAGCCCTGGTCCTGATAAGATGTAGCCCATTCATCTTGTACAAATCTGACCTGTCCCAGATCCCATGCCTCACAAATCTATTGCTCTCCCATTAAGTGTTGGAAATAAAGACAATCCTGCCAAGAACCATTGTGAACTAGATTACCAAAGGACACAACCTGCAGTGCTGTAAAACCAAAGACAAAGAACTTTCATTACCCTTCCATCCAGAATAACATTGCTCAGTCCTTCTGTGGAAGGAACCTCTAATCCTTCAACTACAGAGATCACTACCATTGCTGAATTTTGATTCATGTTTTCAGTCCCTTCATCCTGGAAAAAACACCTTCTAGTGAGTAACAGGCCCGTTGAGATTGATCATAGCCCAGCACAGTCTGGAGCCAAGACCCGGTATGGACTAAAGGCTAGGTACCAGCAAAGTCTGGGTTGAAAGACCATTATTCCGAAATCTCGTTTCTGCAATGCTGGACTTTTTACTTCTCTGTTTCCTAAGATCTTGTACCTGCAGAAGCTGTACTTAGGTACATTTGTACATAATATGGTGCTGTAAGTGGTGACATATAAACTTTTCACTCTACTCATTTGAGTACACGACAATAAAGCTAATTCATTAATTTATTCATTCATTTATTCACCTTTATAAGCAATCTTTATCCAAATCTAATTTTAATCTTTCTATGTGTATTACAACTAATTATTACATCACTTTTTGTCATTTTCGACAACAGCTGGGTAATAAACGAGCCTTTATCTCATTTATGACTGAAACTTTTGCTGCTACTTACTTTAATATTGAGCCTCTTGAAACTAAAAGGGGACTAAGCAACTATTCATGTTCACAGTTCATGGACCACTTTGCAGACATGCCCGGTTGGACCTTGACAACTGAACCTAAAGCTGGAAGAGGAAAGTGGCATCACAGTGGAGGATAAGAGGGAAACAAAGTGGCAGACTGTATTAGAGATATGGATTGGACAGGCTGGTCATACAGTTTGACTGAGTAAGAGAGAATTGTCAATTAACAGGATTGACTAATGCAAGAGGGAAGTGGGTAGCAGTGACATTCTGCAAAAGACAAGTAGTTGACTATCAGCTTTCTGCACAGATTTGTGGACATGGTGAGATTTTACCACAGAGTGGGTTTAATAAAACACAGAATGGTTTGGTGAAGATTGATGATTGAGACACAACCTCTGAAGTCATTCAAAAGGGAATTGCACAGGTACATGAAAGAAAATGCTATAAAACATTTACTCAGAAAGGCAAAGGCAAGAGTATTGGTGTGATAGCTCATGGTCAAGAGCTGGGAAAAGTGAGCCGAGTGTTTCTTTTTGAGTCATAAATTTATCGATGATTGAGTTAATGACTGAGAGGAGCATGCAGCCTGGATTATTGGTGAATAGATTGACTAATTGACCAGTGCAACTACAAGACAAACCAAAATATCAAAACTTGCCTTTGGCAGCAAAACGCAGAATGAAGGATTCATGAAACGACCAATAGAACTTTACCCAGTGCAAAATAAAAAAAAGTCTGCCAGTTTAGGAACGGATCACGTTGTCACTGAAAATGAAGATTGAATTTGATCAGTTCAACTTTTCCACAATTTTTTGGCTGAGGTGACAAGCACTTGTGATTGGTTGTGGCAGGAGTTGGTGTTCCGAGCTCTTTGCGGAAGCTGTCAGTTTATAATGATGCCCAGATTTCCCAATTGAGGTTGGAAACACTATTTCTGACCTTGGTTAAACAAAGATTAAACTAATTTATGGTATAATGCTCCCTTCCCTGGAGCTGGGAAGATAAGGAAGTGAGAAAGGTAAACTATTGGTTGCATTGGCCTAAGAGAGAGACTCACTTTTTCCTCGACTCCTCGGAATGAAGTACTGGGCTTGGACATCCAAGGATCTCTATTTTAAGCTGCTAGCAATTAAGGCCCTCAATGCTCAATTAATGGCCACGTGAGGGCCTCAACTCACCATCTTTCTGATAACTGCTTCCCTGGATGACCAGAACAATGGCTAGATTCCCAATTAGGAAACCAGGAACACCTTCCTGCCAGGTTGGGGGTGGGCTCCTCCAGTCATATCAGGCCAAGGGCAATCAGAGGCATGAATGGTCAATAAGAGATTTGCCCTCTCCTTTGACTGCGATCCCTACCAACCCATCTCCCAGCTCCGAACCTCTGTCCACAGGATGACCACCCCTCCAGAAGGAGGAAATCAGATTTACCTTCTTGCTGCTGATTGGCTGGCAGTTCTGTGATTTACATGTCATACAGTCACTATCATAGCACTAAGAAAAGTAAGGTAAATGTGGGGATTAGGCTAACAGGGGGACTGGGAGAGAAAGGTGGGATAGGTGGTTAAGGGGGATGTGGAATGCCAGATGGGTTAGAGAGATAGAGTGCCAATTGGGTGAGTGGTCAGGGTGCCAGATGGGTGAGAGGTTAGTGTTGTTGGTGGGTGAGAAGGTTAGATTGTTGGGTGAATGAGCAAAGATAATATATCAGGTAGGTGAATGACAGATTAGCATCAATCAGAGGGTAGGGGTTGGATGTGGGTATGATGCCTGAGTTGTGGAAGGTGTGTTAGGACCCTCCCACCCCACGGGGCTTGGAAGGGGTCGGCTCAGGTCTTAGCTGAGTCAGTCTGAGGATGAGATATTGGCTTGGGTCATGGGGTGTGACATCAAGAACAAAGTGGTTTTGGGTCTCTTGATGAGCATTAAGGTGGATAATTAAAGGATAGTCCAGGAAACTATAGACTGGTGAGTCTCACATCAGTGGTTGGGAAGCTATTGCAGAGAATTCTTATGGATAGGATTAAGTGCGTTTGGAAAAGCATGGTCTAATTAGGGATACACAATTAAGTTGGAGGAGGTGCTTGAGATTGCCGAGGCCGCAGGGGTGTCAGGTCGGCGGGGGGGGGGGGGGGGGGGGGGGGGTGTCAAATCCAGCAGGGTCAGGTTGGATTGGGATGGGCAAAGTGTTGGGGGAAGAGGTGGGGAGTGGCATATTTGATCTGGTGCAGCCATGGATAGAATCAAGTTTGGGGTCTGTCGGGGTCAGGCAAAGGTATTGTTTGGGGGATCATTGGTGAGTCAAGAGTTCAGTTTCATAGTTAGAGTTAGTCTAGGTTCTCGTCTTCTAACTGTTCCTGGATACCCAATAAGCTGAAAGACTCAGAGCTATCTGAACTCTCTGACTCCTAACTCAATTTCCTGGGCGGTTCCTAAGGAATCAGCTGCTTTGGGAATTCCACATGGTTCTGACCTGTCATCGCAATTGACCCTGAAAAAGCAAAGATCCAACAATTGGAATTTCAGAGCCACTAGGGAGAGAACCACACGGAATTGTAATTAGTCGTGCAAGAAAACCACAAAAATTGCAATATTGTTTTTAACAAGGAGAGCGACAGAGTGCCAAACTAATTCATGTTTTGAGCAATCTTATGACAGGCACACGTCAATTTACACAAAACACCCTGGTATTTGTTTTGTGAACCTGGTTACATTTTATTAGTTTGAGCATGTTTATGACATTCTCAGCTCCAGCCTGTAGTCACATGCATTTCCTCTTGAAACAATTTTTTTCCAATCTCTACATCTTCTGGTTTAGTGACGCAACTCTCTCATTAAGTAGATCAACAGCACATTAACAATCATTCACAGGGTGCAATGGGGAGAGGATCTGTCATTCAATCTCCACTTCATTCTCCCACAGATCATAGATCTATATACTGTGTACATTACTCAGTAAATTATAAGAGTATTATAATTAGGAAAGGGTCATTCAGTCCATCAAGCCTGCCCCATCTTTCAACAAGATTATGGCTGATCTGCCCCAGGTATCAACTCCTCTTTCACAACAACTCCTCACAGCCCTTAACTCCTCAATATTTCAAAAATCTATCTACCTCCTCTTTAAACACTTACAGTGATCTATCCTCAAAAACTCTCTGGGTTAGAGAATTCCATGACTGTCTGAGAGAATAAATACCTTCAAATCTCAATTTTGAATGAGTGCCTCCTTAATCTGTAACCACTTTCCCCAGTTTAGGATTCCCCACTGGAAGATAGATGTCTTCTCAACATTTATCCTGCCAAGGCTCCTCAGAATCTTGCATGTTTCCATAAAATTACCCTTCATTTTGCTAAATTCAAATTAATAAAGGCCTAGGTCATGTGTCTGGTGCTGGAAAAGCACAGCAGCTCAGGCAGCATCCAAGGAGCTGGAGAATCGATATTTCAGGCATAAGCCCTTCATCAGGAATGAGGCTTGTGGGCCGGAGGGCTGAGAGATAAATTGGATGGGGTGGGGCTGGGGGCAGATAGCTGAGAATGCGATAGATAGATGAAGTTGGGGGAGAAGGTGATAGGTTGGAGAGGGGGGTGGAGCTGATAGATGGGAAAGATGATGGACAGGTCAAGAGGGCGGTGTCGAGTTGGAGGCTTGGGACTGGGATAAGGTGGGGGGAGGGAATTGAGAAAACTGGTGAAATCCACATTAATCACATGGGGTTGCAGGTTCCCAAGGCAGAAGATGAGGCTTTCTTCCTCCATGTGTCAGGTGGTTAGGGTTTGGCGATGGAGGACGCCCAGGACCTGCATGTCCTTGGCCGAGTGGGAGGGGGCATTGAAGTGTTCAGCCACGCGATGGCGCGGTTGGTTGGTGCGGATGTCTGAGTGATGTTCTCTGAAACGATCCGCAAGTTGGCGTCCTGTCTCCCTAATTAGAGGAGATTGCATCAGGTGCAACGGATACAGTCGATGACATTTGTGGAGGCACAGGTAAATTTCTGTTGGATGTGGAAGGATCCTTTGGGACCTTGAATGGAGGTGAGGGGGGAGGTGCAGGTGCAGGTTTTGCACTTCCTGCATTGGTAGGGGAAGGTGCCAGGAGTGGGGTGAGGTCTGGTGGGGATATAGATCTCACAAAGGAGTTGCGGAGGGAATGGTCTCTCTGGAACACTGATGGGGTGGGGTCTGTTTGTAGGTTGGAGAAGTGGCGGAGGATGATGCGATGTATATGGAGGTAGGTGGCATGGAATGTGAGGACCAGGGTGTTCTGTCCTTCTTGAATTGGGAGGGGTGGGGTTCAAGGGTGGAGGTGCAGAAAGTGGAGGAGATATACACTGGAGGGCATCATTGACAACATGAGAGAGGAAATTGCAGTCTTTGAAGAAGGTTGCCATCTGGAATTTTCTATGGTGGAATTGGTCATCCTGGGAACAGATGCTGTTGAGTTGGAGGAATTGGGAATAAGGGATGGCGTTTTTACAAGAGGAAAGGTGGGAGGAGATGTAGTCCAGGTTGCTGTGGGAGTCCGTGAGTTTGTAATAATTCAGCACCTGCAGTCCTCAACCTCTCCTAAATAAAGGCCTAGCCAGTCTAGCAGTGTTTGATAAATCAACTCTTTCATTCCAGGAGCCAGCTGTGTGAATCTCCTTTGAACAGACTTAAATGCCACCAAGTGTCTGTTGCATGAATAAATAGTGTTACATCATGTGAGTCATATTACAGATTATTTTAAGCATGTTGTCCAGTACAGATTCGATGAAAAGCATAGAATAATGAAAATGAATCATGATATTCTTCTTTCTCGTTTTGTTCATACTACTGCACAATATTCATGTTAACTGCGAGGAGGGAGGCACAAGGCTGAAGGTTTGCCTGGGACTCCAATACTCTTGAACCAGCTTTGTGGGGGATTGGATTGAGCAGTGCATGGACTGAGTGCTGGGTGCCTGTGAGAGATTTACGCTGACTGAGCAAATGAGTAAATAAATTCAATGTGAGAGGGTGATGCAGGCTGACCTTTTAATCCGTATGCTATTAAAAGTATTTGAGATTGGGTGTGGTATTTGTTTAAGATTTCCTGTGCTAGTGATAAAGGCAATGTGGTAACACATAAGTCAGGGTGTTACTGCTGATCTGGGTGCCCAAGTAAAGAATTAGGCGTGTCCGAGTATTTGTTGTTCTGAACTAAGAGTAATGCTAGAATATCAGAGCTTGATTACCATTGGAGATATTTGTGCCGAGGAAGTGGTAAAAACAAAAATGTATTTAAAGCAAAATTAGGCCCCAACCTTCAAAATGTGCCTGGCATCTGATATTAAACACCATCAACATCAACTTTAATGTCACTCAGTCCAAGAGATTGCTCAAATGTCAAGATCTTGCTGGATATGTAGAAAGCTGAGAATTATGCCATTATGAATTCTGTCTTAGGCAGAAGTCTAAAGCACATGTGTGAAAGAGTTGAGATTAAAACAGAACAGCCAATGCTGACAATGTCCAGCAGACGGATCAGAGCCTGAGTGAGGATGACAGGCTAAGATTTTAAGTTTTTTTTGTTCCATCAGACTACTAGAAGAACGATAGTGTAGAATGGTCCAGGAAACCAGACCCCAACTTGAGACATTTGAAGAGCCAATGCAAAGGCGTAAGCACAACAGTGAGGACAGAAGAAAGAGGTGCTGCTCATACAATTCCCTTTCCAAAAGAACTGGGAGCAGAGCTCTGGCTCTTAAAATTAAACTTAATTTTGGAGGTCACTTTAGAGAAGCACTTTTTACTTTAGTCAGTGAAACGTGTCTTCAAACACTTTAATAGCTTGCATCAGTTCTCTTGCATTCTGTATGTTCATTTTCTACAAGTGTCATGGGAACTTCTGCTTTCCAGATATTACATTGGATGTTTTAGGCAGCTGGAGTTGAGTACCACATCATCTGCTCCCCTACTTGGTTTGAATCAGGGCTTCGTTTTCGTCATGGGCCATTATCTGCAGGCCCACCAACTGCTACTGCCTGAAGGTGCAGTGGAACAGATAATGGTATCATTTTGAGGCCATGGGCAAGGTTTTCCCTCAGGTGAACCCTGTCATCAACCTGAAACATGGGTTAGAAGTCCCCACGGTATGTAGATCAGACTCTCAATGGGATTTGCCAATTAATAGCCAGATAGTGGGCCAATTAGACAGTAGACAGTAGATGTTTGAAGCTGAAGCGTCATTCAAAGCATTAAGGTTCAACCAAAGGCCCACCTGGTCCCACAGTCAAAGCTTTCCCTTTTATATTCCCTATGAATTAGTCACACTCCATAGCTGGTTTCAAGTGGAGCCAGTTTGGCTAGTCAATTAACCAGGCTAACTGGCCACAACCGGAACAAACTCAGCTACTTAAGAGTGAACTAACTCAACTGGGAGCATCTTGACTAGGACCAGTTCAACTGGACCAGTTTCAATTCACATTAAAACTTGTCCTGTTGAGAGTGGTTTAGACTGCAGCTGAGAGGGGACTTCAAAGTGGAGAGACAGTACCTCTGCAACTCTTTTTGTCCAGACAATTTCGCATTAACTTCAGATGCAATCTTGAGACTGCAAACCCTCCAGTGCAAGCAGCAATCTCGAAAGAGACTTTTGTTGATTTTTCATAATCTTTGCGAGAGTCTTTTCAAGACGTGACTGTATATATCCTCTGTGGTCTTCCCATGATTCACATTTCATCCTAAACTTGAGCATATGGCACAAAAACTTGAAGATGTTACTGTACTGCTACTGCAGGTGACCCTTCTGAGCTGGACTTGGATAGTAGAACTTTATCATTTAGTGGTCTTTTGTTGTCAGAGCTTTGCTTCCAGAGAAGTGATCATTAAAGGGGGCAAATCTAATTAATGTCCAGTCACATAGAAGTGATATTCTCTCAATAAGCACCCAGCTGCCTTTATCCTGATACATCAGGTCACTAGCAATAGTCCTTTCAGACTTTGTTACAGATCCTATTCTTTTCATTTTAGCTGTTGAATGTACAATTCCAGAACTGCCTTCTGGCCATCACCGTCCTTTGTTGTTTCAAATGTCCTGATCAGGAAGGATCATGAGATCGCCACAATATGTGAATCTTAACAACCGAACTTGGACAGAGATGGTCAGGTTGAAAGTACATTAAACTATAGCTATGAACAATTCTACTTAAATATCTTGGTTTATAATATGAAGAACATACTTTAAATTAATAATACTGGAAACTCAAAGGAGATGTATGGATAGGGTTCGAGGAACGTCTAAGGTAAGCTGTGATCTCAGTACTCATGTGCTAACTACTCAGTTTGGAAACTGGAACAGCTACAGCACAAAGCATGTTTCCCTGTTGCCTTACCATTAGGCAAAGTCAACCATTAAGCAGTGTTTAACAGTAACATCGCAAAGTAACCTGACCTGAACTTATATGAGAAACTTTGATTAGAATGTGTTACAAAATAGCTGTCGTGTCAGTGTATAGAAAAGGTTGGGTTCAGGAGCTGCTAGCTTCAAAGCTAACATGGAAGAATGTCATAGGCCCATTGCGTTCATATGCTTTTAATATCAAATGAACTAAATTGGCTGGACATTGGTATCGATGACAGGGGCTGGGGATGATCAACCATTCAGCACTCTTGCATAAAGACATTAACAAACACCCTAGCCTTATGAATCAGTGGGGTCTAAGAACAAGAACATTCATGGAACTTCCTCCTCCATCAGATGATTCGTCATCCTTCCCAACTGGATGTGCAGGAGATACTAAAGCTTCTCTGTCTGTTGGTTCTGGAAGCTTAGCACTTTCTATTGCCTTGTGCGTGTATGTTTAGGATGTAGGTAACCTAACTAATTATATAGGCCAGTGCCAGATTTTAAGTTGTGCTCATTGTTTAGCACAAAATGTGCCTATTGTGGGCTTCTACAATCTGCATTGAGCTTTGACTGTTGTTGGTCAGAGGTTGAAGAACATACCAATCATAAGACTGCACATTGTGGTGTTATGTAATTGCACTGACAGTGATGTTCAGCCGGACAGAGAGATGTGTCCTTTCTCTGTCCCACGCTCGGCTCAGTGGTAAGAACTATATGCTGCCACTGACACAAAGAAAAATATCTCATAGCCAATGACAAGGCCAGTGGAAGTGTATGCTGTGGTGCTGCTTTAATACAACACCCAACAAAACAAAATTCAGGCCATAATGGTGCAGCTGACACAAGTGTTGCTTTTGCTGTTTGACTGCTAATTATTTCTTGTCCCATTTGATTAGTGGGCTTTTTAAAAAGCAAGCAGCTTGGATCTTTGCACAATCGAAGTTGCTCATGTGCATGGGCCATAAAGCAAGTTTGGGCAGAGTCGACCCAATTCCTACTGGTTAACATCCAAAATGCAAAGTGTAATCACAGGCTATTCTTAGTATTGGTTGAACCATAGAGGCAACTAAGGGTGAATTGTTGTATGAGGCAATGGTTTTGAAGGAATTAATGTTAGATACATTGGCTCCAACCATTCTATTGGTGTCTCACCCAATCTGTGATTGGAGGAAATGACATCTACTCTAGCTTTGGAGGGAGGAAATGTATCTGCACCAGCTCCCTAAGGTCCCGGCAATTGTGTCTGAACAAATGTAGTTATGATCATTGTTACCATGCAATATATCCCCTTGTTATCTAAAAAAGGTGTTTCCTCTGTAGATACTCTATGTTAGTGTATCTTCTACCACTAATCACAAACTAGGACTATGACAAGACAAAGCAAAGACAAAGGAGGTTGGTGGCAGTGAACTACCCTAACCAACCCTTGTCCCACAGTTATTCACATTATACATTAAAGACTTGGATGAAAGAACTGAGGACATTGTTACTATGTTTGAAGATGACACAACGATGGGTGGAGAGACAGGTAGGAAGCAGGGAGGCTGTAGGAGGATTTGGACAGACTGGGAGAGTGTGCAAAGACGTTGAGATGGAATATAATGTAAGTGTGAGTCAAGGCACTTTGGTAGAAAGAATAAATGCATATACTATTTTCTAAATATGCAAAGGCTTGGGAAATCTGAAGCATAATAGAACTTGGGAATCCTAGTTCAGGATTATCTTATTGTTAACATGTAGGCTCAGTTTGCAGTTAGGAAGGCAAATGCAATATTCCTATTCATTTTCAGAGGGCTAGAATGCAAGTGCAGAGATGTACTGGTGAGGCTGTTTCAGGCTTTGATCAAACTACATTTGGAATATAAGTGAGTAGTTGTAGGTCCCGTATCTAAGGAAGGATGTGCTGGTGTTGGAAGGGGTCCAGAGGATGTATACAAGAATGATCTTGGGGCTAAAGGTCTTGCCAGATGAGGAACAGTTGAAGTCTATGGATCTGTACTTAGTTGGGTTTAAGAAGAATGAGGAGGTATCTCATTAAAACTTACAGAATACTGAGAGGCCTGGATAGAGTAGATGTAGGGAAGATGTTTCCACTAGTAGGAGAGACTGGGACCCAAGGGCACAGCCTCACAGTGCAGGGACCACTCTTTAGAACTAAGGTAAAAAGGAATTGCTTCAGTCAGAGGTTGGTTAATATGTGATACCCATTGCCACTGAGGGCTGTGGAGGCCAAGTCATTGGGTATATTTAAGACAGATAGATAGACTCTTCATTGGTAAGGTGACCAAAGGTTATGAGGAGAAAACAGTGAATGAGGTTGAGAAACATATTAGCCATGATCTAATGGCGGAGCAGATTCGATGGGCTGAATGGCCTAATTCTGTTCCATAGCTTATGGTCTTATATTAGAGGTGGCAAGTACCACAAGCCACCAGGTATGATCATCTGGAAAAATGTCACATGGATCTTAGGAGTAGTACAGTAGTAAAGTCACTGGACTAGTACTCTAGGGGCCAAGGCTAATGGCCTGAGTGCAAGAGATCTCACCCTACCATGGTAGAATTTAATTTCAATTTCGTAAGTATAGAATTGAAAATGAGCCTCAGTAATGGTGACTGTGGAATTATCATCCGTGCTTATAAAACTCTATTCACTGATGTCCTCCAGAAAAGGAAATCTGCCATTCTAACCTGGTCTGGCCTACATGTGACTCCAGATCATAAACAATATGGCTCGCTCTTAACTGTCTACTATAATGGCCAGATAAGGCACTCAATTCAGGATCAAATAGGAAGGGGCAACAAATACTGGGCTGGCCAGCAGTAATTGAGCCCCATCAAAGAGTAATAACAAATAAAGGGACTGAAGGCTCAATCATTGAATGTTTAGTGGATGGAAGGTGGTAAAGAGATTGGATCATAGGAATAGATATGTTTGCTGGCATGTAAGGGTGAAAAGTTCATAGAGTTTCACAATGCTGTACCACTTTCTGCAAGGAAAGCCTTAAGAACTTGTACAAATGGAAACATATCAATGAGGTGCACAATCAAAGAGCATTGGGCCAATTTTGGAGGATGACGAATCTTTCCTCTTCTTCATCTCACACACCATATCTGCAGTATAAGGCAATCAGAAGCTTCTTCAACCATTAACTTCATCTTTCTTGAGAAAGATGACTGATGCTCAAGGCTAGGCAGAGGTGGGTACTGCAGATGCTAGAGATTAGAGTCAAGGTCAGAGTGGTGCTGGCAAAACACAGCAGGTCAGGTAGCATCCAAGCAGCAGGAAAATCGACGTTTTGGCAAAAGCATTTCATCAGGTATATTGCACAGTGAGAAAGATTATCTCAGAGTGCAACAGGATTCTGATCAAATGAACTAATGCATCAAGTATTGGCAGGTGGAGTTTAATTTAGATAAATATTGCATTTTGGTAAGGAAAAATTTCAGGCAAAGGCCCTAACCTTCCTGATGAAAAGCTTTTGCCAAAACGTCGATTTTCCTGCTCCTTGGATGCTGTCTGACCTGCTGTGCTTTTCCAGCACCACCTTAATCTTGATGCTAAAAGCTGAAAACACAACAGCTGGTGCCACCGTACTAACACTGTGCATTCTCAAAGTAATATAGCTCACTCCATGGTACAGTTGAAAATGTGTTGCTGGTTAAAGCACAGCAGGTTAGGCAGCTGATGAAGGGCTTATGCCCGAAACGTCGAATTTCCTGTTCCTTGGATGCTGCCTAACCTGCTGTGCTTTAACCAGCAACACATTTTCAACTGTGATCTCCAGCATCTGCAGACCTCATTTTTTACCACTCCATGGTACAGCTTACTGTATAATGGATCACCCATTCTGGGCACTGACACAAAACACACCTCACTGCCGTTAAAGCAAGTTCACCTTAGCTTCCCAAAATCTTCTACCAGTTAGATATCAGTGATCCAGCAGAAGCAAGATTACCAATGTACATAGATCTCTCAACAGATACAATTCATGAGGTTCAAACCATAACCTCTGCACTGACCTGGTGTGGCACAATCAAATCTGTCAGTGGTCTCAATCTGCTGTGACCAGATTGCTTCGAGCCAACCAGCAATTTTAAAGATGATGCAACCCCATTTACTGATCCTGTAACAAAAATACAGCCTGTTCAATCAGAGAAGCTTCAAATGGAACTGAACATGATTGAGAGAAATGGTATAATTGGTGCACAGATTGGTGCAGCCCCATCACATGCATCTTAATGTCATAAAGCTGTATAGCATGGGAACAGACCCTTTGGTCCAACACATGCATGCCAACCAGCTATCCTAAATTAATCTAGTCCCATTTGCCAACATTTGCGCCATGTCCCTCCAAACCCTTATTATTAATGTACCTATCCAGGTGTCCTTTAAATGTTGTAATTGTATCAGCCTCCATCACTTCCTCTGGCAACTCACTCCATCCATGCATCAACTTCTATATGAAAAAGTTGCCCAGTCAGTACCTTTTAAATCTTTCCCCTCTCACGTTAAACCTATGCCCTTCTGTTCTGGACTCCCCTACTGTAGGGAAAAGATGTTGGCTATTCACTCTATCCATGCCTCTCATGATTTTATAAACCTCTAAAAGGTCACACCTCAGCCTCTGCGGCTCCAGTGAAAATAGCCTCAGCCTGTACAGCTTCTCTCTTTAGTTCAAGCTCTCCAACTCTGGCAACATCCTTGTAAATCTTTTCTAAGGCCTTTCAAGTTTAATATCTTTCCTAAAGCAGGGAGACCAGAGTTGAATACAGTATTCCAAAAGTGGCTTAACCAATGTCCTGTACAGGCGCAACATGACGTCCTAACTCCTATACGCAATGGAATGACCAATAAGGGCAAGCATACTAAATGCCTTCTTCACTATCCTGTCTACCTGCAACTATGAAGCTACATCCCAAGGTCTCTTTCTTCAGCTACACTCCCCAGAGCCCTACCATTAAGTACATAAGTCCTGCTCTGACTTTCCTTTCCAAAACGGAATATTTATCTAAATTAAACTCCATCTGCCAATGCTTGATGCATTAGTCCATTTGGTCAGAATCCTGTTGCACTCTGAGATAACCTTTCTCACTGTGTAATATACCACCAATTCTGTTGTCATCTGCAAACTTAGTAACCAATCATTCCTCCTACATTCACATCCAAATCATTTCTATAAATAACGAAAAGCAGTGGACCCAGCACTAATCCTTGCGACACACCATTGGTCATAGGTCTCCAGTCCAAAAAATAACCCTTCTATCTACTATCTTCAAGCCATTTTTGTATACAGTGCTTTCCCTGCAGATCCTATGTGATCTAACCTTGCTAACCAGTCTACCTTGTTGATTACCTTATTGAAGTCCATATAGACAGCAACCACTGCTTTGACTTCATCGATCTTCTTTGTCACTTGTTAAAAAATTTCGATCAAGTTAGTGAGACTCAAGAATGATGGCACCATAAGAGTGTCCCTAGATTCAAGGCACCTCAACCTTTCTATTAAAATGTGTCTGTATAAAATATGGATGCTGGAAGAAATAAATCTTACATTTTCTGCCGCAAGATTCTTCTCAAAACTGGATGTAAAGCATGACTACTAGTATGTCCATTTAGCAAAAGAATCCTAAGAATTCACGACATTTAAGAAACCCTTTGATGGCACTGTTTCCAATGGTTACAATTGGGGATATCAGCATCACACAGGGATGGTACCTGGCTGTGTTTGCATAGCTGACGATATCACAGTCATGGGTTGGAAAAGACAAAACAGGACAACACCCTTTAGATACTTTTATCAATTCAACACAAATATGAACTTTTAACAACACAAAGTTCCAGACCGACATCAACCATTTAAACCATTCAGATCTATTTATTCTGCCTATGGAGCTGGTTCCTATGAGAATGTTAAACAAATGGTGACCCCCACAAGATAGAAAGATCTGTGATATTCCTTCAGTTTTTCAATTTCCACTTGCTCTATGTTTCTAACTTTGTGGAATTGTTATCTCTGCCCGAGAGATATGCACAAGAAAGACATTCCCTCTGTGAGGCAAGATACATCCTTGATTCTTTCATACAGGTTCTGTCAGGAGTGGTGGATATGGGTACAGTTACAATGTTTGGAAGAAATTTGGATAAGAACAGGGATAGGAAAGGTTTGGTGGGATATGGACAGGAGCAGGCAGTTGAGACTAGTTTAGTTTGGGATTATGTTCATCATTGGCAACTGGCTGGACTGAAGAGTCTGTTTCCATGCTGTAAAACTCTATGACGATATGACTCTGTTGCCATACTACAGCCCAGAAATACACTCTGATTCAATGCACTCTTGCCTTGCAAGATGGCCTCAGTGCTTATGGAGTAGATACATGAAACCGCCATCTCCTCTGCCTAGGGTGGATTCCAACTCAGGTTTTCATGGTGGAAGGTCAGTGTAACTCACTATACTAGCCAGCTGACTGTTGTGTTTAATGTTGCTTCCCTGTTAAGTTGGTTTCAGTAGAACTGTGGTGTGGTTTCATTTCTTTCATTACAGCCCCACTGTGGTTCTAAAGGGTTGAGCTGTGGTTCCAATATTTTCTCTCAGCTCTTCCTGTTGAGAGACTCCTAAGCTAATATATCTGTCCTTATTCTGCTGTTGGCACAGAAAAGAGGTGCCCATCCAATGAAAACAATTGGAGCCCTGCCTTTGTCAAAAGTTTGGGTAACTTCCAAAACACTTCCCAATACTGGAAGTCGAGATGAGCTGAGTGTGCACAATGTGGGGTAGCCAGGAGCAGGAAGGTCCTCAATACAGCAAAGGTGAAGCACAGTGCCATCTGATGGCAGAGACCAGACTATCCCAGTGGCATCCTCTACCCCCATGTTACCCAGAGAGAATCATGCTCTTGTGGGAGATAAGGACAATGACCATGCAGCAGTTTGGAAATGTTTCTTGCATTCAGAAACAAAGGACCAAAGTAAATGACACTATTTAAATAGGTGGAAAGAATGCCTCCTTTAACATGGGCAATATCAAAGCCACTAAGTGATGTCACAAACAAAAACAAAAATTGCTGGAAAAGCTCAGCAGGTCTGACAATATCTGTGGAGAGAAATCAGAGATAATGTTTCGAATCCAGTGACCCTTCTTCAGAATTGTTCGTAGCTTGGAAAAAGTTTTTTTTAATGCGTAAGATAGGGTGGGAAGAGGGGTTAAGGAGTCAATAATAGGTGGAGATAGAGCCCAAAGACAGAGAAGAACAGTTGGACAGACAAAGGAGTGGATAGTGGTCGGCTTAGGAGAATGGATAGCTGTTATTGGGGACTGCTAGAGGCTAATAATGGGTTGTGTGTAATACCAGACCATGTGATAACAAGATCTGGCATATGAGGGTGGGAGAAGCATGGAGAAAGTTCTCAAATGCTACAATTGTTGAACTTAATACTGAGTCCAGAAGGCTGTAGAGTTCCCAATGAGAAAATGATGTGCTGTTATTCCAGCTTGTACTGAGCAAAGTGAGTGTCCACAGAGTGATGTTTTTTGATCTTGGCAGAATCGTGTCACGTTCAGGGCTGAACTGCCCTTTAGCTGAAGTCCAGCAGCTGCAGCTCAGCACACACAGACCATGGACACAATGGTGATTACACCAAGAGGCCAGACTGGGAGGAGGAAACTACTGCTGTTCCTCTGGTATTGGTATTGTGCTCCATTCCACCATCTCCCATGTTAAGGAGACAGGCGCATGGTTACTTCCGTGCAGATGAGGTAAAACACAACAAGCAGTTAATCAGCCCCACAACTCTAAAGAGCAAGTGACTGGCTGTCCACTAGCAGTTCCCATGGCTACTGGTGACATCAAGATCCTTTAGTCTAGGCCATGGCTTTAACTGCAAGATGAAAGTGGATGGACACCAGTTCCAAACTCCTGATGTAAATGCTAAAAGACACCAAACCACATGACATCCCAACAATCTTGCAGTTGGAGCACTGCATATTCACACAGGAGCAGACCAGTCTGTTTATATCTCAAGCGCTCATGGTCAGTCTGGTGTTCTTCTCTGACCACTGCCTCACACTGACTGAAACTAACCCACAGGAAGTCCAGGAGATCGGACATGGGGGACATGGAAGCTGAACCTGAGACTGGAGCTCCAAAGTGATTACAAACACTAGGGAACCCAGCAACTCCAAGCTCTTGGAGTCCCTAGTGTCTGGTGGGAAGCGATCAACATGGACATCAAGAGAGTTATCATCTTCAAAAGGTGTTCAGAAGGCAGGAGGAGGACGGCAGATGCAGCCTGTTAGAATCCAGAAGGAAAAGTATTTATCTGTAACCACAAATGCTATCTGACCTGCTGAGTATTTCCAGCAAGCCAACAGCATCTTATGTATGTTTAACATTAAATATATATTATAAATAAAATAAAACAATTACTTACAATTGTGGAGAGGCACCTCAGAGTGCAGCATACTGCACTGAAAGAAATTCAGCTGCACTTTGTGTAATGTCAAATTCAATCTGCTTAATGTATTTTTTAGATTAGATTAGACTTACAGTGTGGAAACAGGCCCTTCGGCCCAACAAGTCCACACCGACCCGCCGAAGCGAAACCCACCCATACCCCTACATTTACCCCTTACCTAACACTACGGGCAATTTAGCATGGCCAATTCACCTGACCCGCACATCTTTGGACTGTGGGAGGAAACCGGAGCACCCGGAGGAAACCCACGCAGACACGGGGAGAACGTGCAAACTCCACACAGTCAGTCACCTGAGTCGGGAATTGAACCCGGGTCTCAGGTGCTGTGAGGCAGCAGTGCTAACCACTGTGCCACCGTGCCGCCCACTATGTTGACAAATTATATGAATAAAGACTTTGTAGCATAAATAGCCTGTAAATAACTCAACTGCAGGTAGTCTGGATTTTAGATTTGTGCTTTTGTTAGCTATTCAGTTTTATTGAAGCTAAGTAGAGAAGCACCAAAACTGATCAACAGATCTAGTGGTTCTGAAGATTGGGCCCTGGCATTTTGTCTTGAGGACCTGACCTGCGTCTATCTCCATCTGCTGGCCAATGTTGTCTGTACGCAGGGTAAGCCACCAGTGAGCAGGTTAAACCACAGCAATACCAAAGGCATTGAGAATGGAAAAAAACAGGCCATTTGGCCCATCCGGACTGACGTTTAAGCATTCCAGATGAATCTCACCACCCTTCTTCTCTCCCAGTTCTACCGTTTTGAATATTTACATCTCTGCTCATTCTTATGTGGGCAAATATAAATCTTGATGTCCCTCAAAATTAACTTCCTATGTATTAAATTAGATTACTTACAGTGTGGAAACAGGCCCTTCGGCCCAACAAGTCCACACTGACCTGTCAAAGCGCAACCCACCCATACCCCTACATTTACCCCTTACCTAACACTACGGGCAATTTAGCATGGCCAATTCACCTGGCCTGCACATCTTTGGACTGTGGGAGGAAACCAGAGCAAACCCACGCAGGCACGGGGAGAACGTGCAAACTCCACGCGGTCAGTTGGGAATTGAACTCGGGTCTCAGGCGCTGTGAGGCAACAGTGCTAACCACTGTGCCACCGTGCCAGTATTCTTTCCCAAGTCATCTTCCTAGTAAATTGACACTGTACATTGTCTAGAATATTATTGTCCCCTTTTTAATAGGAACTCAAAACCACCCACTGTCCTCTATCTATGCTTAAACATTGCCTTTCCATATTTTTTAATTCTTTGCTCTTGTAGTCAACGTTTATATCACTAAACCTGCCCTTGTCTGTTCTTTAAGGTCTGAAAAATGTGTTACTGGAAAAGCAAATGCCCGAAACGTCGATTCTCCTGCTCCTTGAATGCTGCCTGACCTGCTGAGCTTTTCCAGCAACACATTTTTCAGCTCTGTTCTCCAGCATCTGCAGTCTTCACTTTCTCCCTGTTCTTTAAAGTCGTCCCCTGTTCTTTAAGATCGTCCATCTGCCCCTACCTCTTCAGTTACTCATCTGTTCGAATTCTACTCTTTTTTTCTTTCCACCCATTCAGCATTTCCGATTTCTGGTTCATCCTTCCAAACTACACTGCTTCACACCATAGCCAGAACATCCTTTCTCAGATAAGGAGACTAAAGTTGCATTGAACATCCAGATGTGGTCTCACCAAAACTCTTGCAGCAAAATACCCCTGTTCCTGTGCCTGTGACCTCTCACTATGAAGACGACTATACCATTGCTTTTCTCACTGCCTGTTGCACCTGCATGCTTGCTTATCGTGACTGGTGTACATTGACACCAATAGCACATAGCACATAGCACATCCCCTTTCCCAATCTATAACCATTCAGATAATACTCTTCTTTCCAGTTTTTGCTATAGACCAGATAACCTCACATTCATCTACATTATACTTCATCTGCCGCACATCGTCCCACTCAGTCAACTTCTCCAAATCACATTGAAGCATCTCTACATTCTCCTCACAGTTCGCCCTCCCACCCAGCTCTGTGTCATTGTTTGTGCTGCTCCATACTTTAGTATCATTAACAAATGTTAATAGTATACTCTCTGCACCAAAAACAAAATAATCCATGCAAATTAACTGCCAAAATTGACAACTTGCATTTTTTCTCCAGTCTCAGCAATGATAAACAGTGAAATTGCAATGGGTCGAAATCAAACATCTCAAAACTCTGATTGTGACAAAGCCATCACCCATTCCCACCAGCACAATAGGAAATCTGAACGTATGAGTGAGTGTCAGTGAGGTAAGCAGGTTGGAGGTGGGGAGAATGTGGGAGGTCACTAATGGTGTAATTTACAGAGTAGAGTAGCAGCTGGATGGTTTGGCAGAGTGATATTGGGTGTAAAGGTGATAGTTGGCTAGGTGGGGCTGTGGTAGGAGTATTTAGTAGTTTGGGGGAAAGTTAGGGGTCAGGGTGTTAGTGGTGGGGGAGTTGGCTAGTGGGCTCTAGTCAGGCTGAGGGAGAGGTTAGCGGTAGAACTATGGTCTCGGGGAGTATTTGGAGGGGTGAATTACATGGTATCCCAGAAATAGCTTTAATATGTCTGCCATTTTCCAGGCGATTCTTAAGTGAAATAAGTCCAAATCGTCTAAAGTCAACAACTCTAACTAAGAATTGGAGAGGCTTTGATGGGGCACAGGGAACAGAGGAATTGCACATCTGAAGTTCAAAAATGCTGGCAATTCCAACAAAGTTTAGGACTTCCATGGAACCCCACTGGTTATACATCCAGAGTCCGACTATCTGGAGACAAGAAGATCACTGTTCTTACTTTCCTTCCAAGACCAATATATTGATTCTAAGAGGCAGTGCTCAGAGCTATGCACAGTACATCTGATATTGTTTAATTAACTATACACAGTACACCAGCTACTGTTTAATGAGGGCTTCGTATAGTTGCATTAGTTGCTTCAAAAACTCTGTACGTTCTAGCTCTCAAGGTAGAAAGGCTGATGCTCCATCAGTCTTCTTGATTATTTTTGTATCTGACTACCACACTTTAGTGATCTGTGTACATGGACATGGAAAACTTTTATATTCATTCACAGAATATGGTAGTCACTGACTTGTGTTTCTTGGCCATGCCTAGTTATCCTTGAGAAAGTGGTGGTGAGTTGCCTTCTTGAACAGTTGCACTCTTGGACTGTAGCTATACCCACAGCGTTGCTACAAAGAGAGTTCCAGGATTTTGAACCAATGACAGTGAACTAGCTGGTGATATAGTTTCAAGTTGATTTAGAAGAATTGGATGAATGGCTAACAGTTGAAAGACTGGGTGGAAGATGAGCTAGCTCACAGGAAAATGAGTAATTTTCTGGTGGGCACGTTATAATGCTGATGCACCACAGGGACCAGTGTACATGTTTCCACATTTTACTTGGATGAAGGGACCAAAGTTGTAGTTGCCAACTGATGGCAGTATGCAATAAATTTAATAATGAAGAGAACATAGGGAGGCTACAAAGAGTTATAGGTAGGCTAAGTGAATGGGATAAACCTGGTACATGGAGCATAATCAGGGCAAATGAGAAATTGTCCATTTTGACAGGAGGAAGAGAAAAGAAGCAAATTGTGATGTGACATTGTGAGAGATGGAGAGAGATGTGGAAGTTTTAGTGCATGAATTAGAAAAGCGTATTATGTAAGCAACAGCAAGTAATTAGGAAAGCTGAGAAAATATTGGAGAAACTCAGCAGGTTTGGCAGCATCTGTAGAGAGAGAGAACTAGAGTTAACGTTTTGAGTCTAGTATGACTCTCTTTTGAAGGTTCCTAAGAAGAATCATATTGGACTCGAAATGTTGACTCTGTTTCTCTCACCACAGATGCTGCCAGAATTACTAAGTTTCTCCAGTGTTCTCTGTTTGTTTCAGATTTCCAGCATCTGCCGTATTTCTGCTTCTATTTTCTGGGAGAATTATATTTTTTTACAGTCAGGGGAATTGAATATATAAGTATGGAGATTATGTTTCAGTTATGGGGCTACTGGTGAGACAATATGATATGATATCGGTCTCTTTATTTATGGAAGGATGGACATGTGTTGGAAGTAATTCAGAGAAGATTTACTGGACTAATTACTGGTCTCCTTACTTGAGAAAGAATGTTCAGGCACTGGAGGGGATGCAGAGGAGGTTTACTAAGTTGATTCTGGAATTGAGAAGGTTGCCTTATGAGGAAAGATGGAGATGAGTAGACTGGGTCTGTAGTCATTAGATTTTAGAAGAATGAGAGGGGATGGTATTTGTAGAATTATGGAGGGACTAGACATGATAGAAGCAGAGAGGTTGTTTCCACTGGTGGGTGATACTACAACTAGGGAGCATAGCCTCAAAGTAAGGGGAAGCAGAGGAAACAAATCCAGGAGACAGACTAGCTTGGAGAAGTATGTTGATTATGAAAAGCTGCAGTTATAACTTTAAGGTGTAGTGACTGGAGTGAAGCCAGCCAGGTGGATCTCTTAGAATATGAGTTCCCTGATTGGGGCTGTTAACCTGATCCAATCAGAGAGCCCTGGCTAAAGATATAAACAGGAGTGTTAGGGGTTCTGTTCACTCTAGGAACTGGCTCTGAGTTAGTCATGTAGTATGCATCTACAAATAAAGGGTGACTTGTTGACAGGATACCAGCCTTAGTGGAATTATTTCAGTGGTAATGAGAGAAAACTCCTCAAGAGATTCACTGGTAGCAGTCATCTTTAAGATGGGGTAAGATTTCTGGCATCATGCTATCATTTGGGAAGCTTGACTCATTTGATCCTGGCATCGAAGACTGGGCCCAGTATGTGGAAAGAGTGTGTTATTTCTTTCTGGACAAATGACATTGGGGCAGACGAAAAGCAATGAGTAATTCTCCTGACAGCTTGTGGACCCCCAGCATTTTCAGTTATTAAGAGCCTAACTTTCTCTGAGATACCACATAGTAAAACCTTTCAAACATTGACAGACTTAGTTAAGGAATATTATGATCCCAAGCCTCCTCTAGTTCTGAAACGCTATTGGTTTTATTCAGCAGTTTGAGAAGCAGGGGATTCTGTATCAGGATTTTTGACTAGGTTAACACAGCTGGTAGAGGCATGTGATTTTACTGAGACACTATTCGGTATTTGGGATTAATGGTATGACCATGCAAAAGTGCCTAATAGCTGAAGCCCAACTGGCAGTACGACTGGTTTTGCCGTTAGGAAATGTGGCAAGCATAGCTTGTGATTACAGAATGTGCTAATGGAAGTGGACATGCTCGGCAGGCCGACTGAGCTTGGGGAACACCACTTGAGTGAAGGCAATTGCATAGCCTCACTCCGGACGTATCCTGAACAGAGGGACCCTACATCAGCCCACAGCAAAACCTGACAAACGGTTAAAATGTTCTAGAGGATCCAGGCAGGCAAGCCATTGTAATTGCTGTGGTATGCAGACTCAAGGTGGCCAAAGAGTCCCACTAGGCCTGAAGTGACTAGGAGAAGTCATAGGCCAGTATTCAGGAAAGTGCACATCCTGGAAAGTCCACCTTCATCTGGTTTGGAGCAGTTACATTGTTTAGCAAAGTCCAAATCAGAACCAAACAAAATAAACATCTGGTTAAATGGCCAATCAGTTCTGATAGAAATTGATACCAGTGCAGTTGTTTCAGTGATTATGGAATCAGTCTTTACCAAAATTCGCTCTGGACTCCAACTGTTAAGTTAACATAAGACTTCAATTAGACTGAGAACCTAAACCAGGGAACCACTACAGACTAACTGCGTAACTTCAATTCCAATCTCTTATGAGAAACTGTTGGTTCAGTTACCACGACTTATAGTAAATGGCTCAGGCCCAAGTCTACTGGGGGAAAATTGGTTGAGAAAAATTGAACGTCATTGGCTTAACATTTTTCGATTAGAAAATGACTGCATGAGCGAAATCCTAATTAAATACCTGGAAGTTTTTCAGGAAGTTCTAGGGACTATCAAAAGAGCCAAAGCCACCTTACATATTGACCAGGAAGCAATTCCGTGATTCTCCAAGGTCCATCCAGTGCCACTTGCCTTATGGGCAAAAGTAGAGACAGAAATCAGAAGGCTGGAACCTGAAGGAATCATCAAACCATCCAGTTTGCGGAATGGGCAGCACCGGTCGTACTGATTGTGAAGCCCAATAAGTCAGTTCGTCTTTGTGGGTATTTCAAATAAAGGCTATACCACTTTTTGCAGTTGGAAAAATACCCAAACCCTCACAAAGAGGACCTATATGCAAAACCAGCAGAGTGGGCTGTCCTGGACATGAGCCATGCGTACCTGCAATTACGATTTGATCAGGATTCCCAGAAGTATGCTACAATCAATATCCATCAGGGTTTGTATCAATATACAAGACTGCCTTTTGGGGTTTCATCAGCCTGTGCCATTTTCTAGCGATTGATGGAAGACATTTTACAAGGTCTAACACCAGGTTGCCATTTATCTAGGTAACATGTTCATAACTGGGGAGGTTAATAAAGAACACTCAGAGAACGTGGAAATCGTGTTTAAATGTTTCTCCAAAATAGGTGTACGCTTTAGGAGGGAAAATGTGTATTTCAGGTGCCACAAGTGACCGACTTGGGCTACAGAGTCGACAAGACTGGGTTGTATCTGTTGGAAGATGAAGTGAAGGAGATCAAAGGTGTCCCGGCTCCCATGTCTGTATCAGACCTTAGGTCTTTCTTTTGATTGGTGAATTAATATGGAAAATTCATACGTAACCTGGCCTCAATCTGGCACCCTTGCATCTTCTGTTGAAAAAGAGTCAGCCTTGGAAATGGTCTCGTAGCCAAGAAGTAGCCTTTAGGGAGGGGAAGAAGCAGCTATCATTGTCTAGGGTGTTGGTACATTATGATCCTAAGTGAGGTGTAATTCTAACATAGGATATCTCCCCATATGGTATAGGGGTAGTGTTAGCTCACTGGTGGCCTAGCAGTGAGGAACACCTGATAATATATGCTTCCCAGACTTTGGCAAATACCGAATGAAAATTTACCCAGATAGAGAAGGAAGGTTTGGCTATCAGCTCTGGTGTGAGAAAGTTCTGCCAGTACCTTCACAGATGTAAATTTGTCATAGTAACAGACCACAAACCCCTGTTAAGCCCACTCAGAGGACAGGACCATGCTGCCCAAAGCATCAGGTCAAATTGAGTGGTGGCCTCTTATTCTGAGTGTGTACCGTTACAAAATGGTACACCACATGGGAGACCAAGTGACAAATGTCAAGCTGCCTCCCACCACCGCTGGTGCCTTCCCTCAGAGTCCATTCTGGTTTTAAACTTCTTGGACACCCTTCTGGTCACTGCTGACCATATCAGACTGCAGACTCAAACAGATCCTGTCTTGGCAAAACTAAAACAGCTGCTGATGATGGGGGAACCAAAAGGGCCATCACAGCCAGATTAAAAATCTTTCTGGTCCTGGTGAGACCAGTTCTCAGTAGAGGACAACATATTATTATAAGGAGAAAGAGGGATTGTCCTGAGCAAAAGACACTGCCAGATACTCACTGACCCTTGGGGGGTGGGACTGGGGGGTGAAACAGCATCAGGAAACCAATGTCAGACACAAGACTCCATTAAGGAAAAGAGAAAGTTTACTTCGGGAGTGAAATTTGATGCTGTAATGGCTCAGTGTAAGAGGCATGGTCAACGTGAGGTCAGGAGAGACAGTCCTGAACAAGTACATGCACCACATGAAAGTTGCAACCTCACAAGTTGGGCAGTAGTAAACCACACCTAGCCGCTCAGAACATCCAACAAAGCTGTCAGAACCCATGGGTCCTCCCCCTTCGCCTAACATCAAAGAAACCTCTGATGACAAGATGGACACAGCAAATGTTGCTGCCTTGATGCTGTTACTACCTGAAGAAGAAGATTAATTTGTTTTAAGATGCTTTGGGCACAAGAGGCAGGCTAAAGTCCAGTAAACACCATTAGTATCCAAGACAGATTCAGAAGAACTGGGCCATAAGACACAGGGGCAGAAACTAGGCACTTCAGCCACTTGATTCTGTTCCATTTAGTCATGGCTGATGAGTTTCTCAACCCCATTCTCCCACTTTCTCCCTGTAACCCTTGATTCCCTTGATACTCAAGAATCTATCAATCTCAGTCTTAAATATACTCAATGACCTGGCCTCCACAGCCTTCTAAGGCAGTGAATTCCATAAATTCCATAAACTCTCTGGCTGAAGAAGTTTCTTTTTTTCTCTGTTCTAAAAGGTCTTCCCTTTACTCTAAGGATGTGTCCTCGGGTCCTAGTCTCTCTCACCAATAGAAACATCTTACCAACACCCACTCTGTCTAGGCCATTCAGTATTCTGTAAGTTTTAAGTTGATCACCTCTCATCCTTCTAAACTGCACTGAGTATAGACCCATGGTCCTCAAACGTTCCTCATATGTTAAGCTGAATATTCCTGGGACCACTCTCATCAATCTCCTCTGAACACACTCCAGAACGATTACATCCTTCCTGAGATAGAGGGCCCAAAACTGCGCACAATACTCCATCATGTGGTCTGACCAGAGCCTTACAGGCTCTCAGGAGTATACTCCTGCTTTTGTATTCAAGTCCTCTCATAATAAACGCTATTATTGCATTTGTCTTCCTAACTACTGATTCAACCTGCAAGTATACCTTGAGAGAATCGTGGACTAGAACTCCAAAGTCCCTTTGCACTTCAGACTTCTGAATTTTCTCCCCATTTAGAAAATAGTCCATGTCTCTATTCTTCCCACCAAGGTGCATGACTTCACACTTTCTCACATTGTACTCTGTCTGCCACTTCTTTGCCTACTTTCCTAACCTGTTCAAATCCTTTTGCAGCCTCCCTGTCTCCTCAATACTACCTGTCCCCCTACCTATCTTTGCATCATCTGCAAACTTAGCCAGAATGCCCTCAGTTCCTTCATTTAGATTGTTAATGGATAAAGTGAAACATTGTGGTCCGAATACTGAGCCTTGCAGAACACCATCCTGAGAAGGACCCTTTTATCCCCACTCTCTGCTTTCTGCCAGATAGCCAAGCTTCTAGCCATGCTAGCACCTTGCCTGTCACACCATGGGCCCTTATCTTACTCAAGAGCCTCCTGTGTGACACCTTGTTAAAGGCCTTCTTGAAGTCCAGGTAGATAACATCTATTGGTTCTCTTTGGTCTAACCTGCTTGTTACTTCCTCATAGAAGTTTATCAGATTTGTCAGTCATGAACTCCCCTTGATGAAATCATGCTGACTTTGCCCTATTTTACCATACACTTTCAAGTATTCAGAAATCTCATCCTTCACGATGGATTCCAGGATCTTACTCACGACTGAGGTTAGGTTAATCGGTCTGTAATTTTCCATCTTTTGCCTGTCTCACAGGAGTGTGACATTAGCAATTTTACAGTCCACTGGGACCCTCCCTGATTCTCGTGATTCCTGAAAGATCACCACTAACCCCTCCACTATCTCTTCAGCTATCTCCCTTAGAACTCTGGAGTGTAGTCCATCTGGTCCAGGTGATTTATCTACCTTCAGGCCAGTTAGTTTTTTTAGCACCTTCTCCTTGGTGGTGGCCACCATACTCAGCTCTGCCCCCTCACTGTCCTGAATATTTGGGAAATTACTGATGTCTTCCACTGTGAAGACTGACGCGAAGTAATTATTCAGTTCCTCAGCCATTATTTTGTTCCCCACTACTATCTCTCCTGCATCATTTTCCAGAGGCCCAATGTTCACTTTTGCCTCTCTTTTGCACTTTATATATCTAAAGAAACTCTTACAGTCTTCCTTAATGTTACTGGCTATCTTACTCTCATATTTAATCTACTCCATCCTCATTTCTTTTTTTGTTGCCCTCTGTTGGTCTTTGTAAGCTTCCTAATCCATTGTTCTTTGCTACTTCCTATGCTTTCTCTTTTGGTTTTGTGCTATCCCTGACTTCCCTAGTCAGCCATGGTTGCCTCATCCTCCCTGTACCATGCCTTTTTTTTTCCCTCGGGATGAATCTCCGCTGTGTCTCCTGAATTACTCCCAGAAACTCCTGCCATTCCTGTTCCACTGTGTTTCCTGCTAGACTCCTCTCCCAATTAATTCCACATGCCTCTGTAGTTGCCTTTATTCAGCTGAAATACCGTTACTCTGATTCTATCTTCTCTCTCTCAAATTGCAGAGTAATTCAATCATATTATTATCAATACTTCCCAAAGGTTCCTTCACGTTAAGCTCCCTTATCAAGTCAGCCTCATTGCACAACACTAAATCCAGTATTGCCTGTTCCCTAGTAGGCTCCATTGTAGGCTGCTCCAAAAAGCCATGACATAGGCATTCCACAAATTCCTTTTTTTGTGAACTATTACCAACTTGATTTTCCCAGTCTACCTGCATATTGAAAGCACACGTGATCACTGTAACTTTGCCTTTCCTACAAATCTTTCCTATCTCCTGGTGTACCCAGATCCTGACTACTTTTTGGAGGCCTATACACGAGTCTAATTATGGTTTTTTTTAAATTTTGTGGTTCCTCAGTTCTATCCACATAGATTCTACACCATCTGACCCTACTTTGTTTCTTACTATTTATTTAATTTAATTTCTTACTAATAAGGCAACCCCACCCCCTCTTCCCACCTGCCTATCTTTTCAATAGGATGTATATCCTTGAATATTCAGCGTCCAGTCCTGAACCCCTTGCAGCCACATCTCCGTGATGCCCATGACATCATACCTGCCAATTTCAATCTGTACCACAAGCTCATTTACCTTACTCGTTATACTGCATGCATTCAGATAGAACACCTTCAGTGCCGTACTAACCACCGCTCTTCTCATTGCCATTCATTTGTCCCTTCAACTTGAAGTTTGATTGCTAACCTTGTCCTATTTGTGTCTGTGCTGAAGATTTTAATGACCTCTCCTGAGTTCTGCACTCTTATCATCTCTTAAAAGAGGTTTCATTTTGGGTTTTCTAGGTTCTCCTATAATTGACCCCCCTCCCCCTACAATTTAGTTTAAAGCCCTGTCTACAGACCTAGTTGTGTGATTCTCTAGGACCCTGGTCCCAGCGTGGTTCAGGTGAAGACCGTCCTATCGGAACAGCTCCCTTCTTCCCCCGTACTGGTGTACATGTCCCATGAATTTGAACCCATTTCTCCCGCACTAACCCTTGAGCCATGCATTTACCAACTTCATCTTATTGACCCTGTGCCAATTAGCTCGTGGCTCAGGTAGTAAACCAAAGATTATTATTTTTTTTGTTTTTTTTAGCTCCTAGCTGATCGTACTCCCTTAGCAGAACTTCTGCCCTAGTTTTATTTATGTCATTGGTACCTACGTGGACCACAAACACTGGATCTTTCCTCTCCCACTCAAAGTTCCTGCGCAGCCTAGATGAGATATCCTGAACCCGAGCACCAGGCAGGCAACACAACCTTGGGGACTCTCAATCCTGGTCACACAGCACAGTGCCTATGCCCTAAAACTATATTATCCCCAATTACAACATTGGAAAAAGAACAGTCCTACGTCCGTGGATTTAGAGGGGAAGGATTTAGTGATTGGAACATGGGCAGCCAGGTGGACCTCATAAAATATGAATTCCCAAATTGGGGACGTTAAACCTGGGCTATTTGGGGAGCCCTGGCTGTCAGATATACACAGGAGTGTCAGAGGTTCTGTTCAGTCTAAGAGTTGGCTCTGACCTAGCTGGGTCAGAATCCATGTACTAGGCACATGTAAATAAAGGGCAACTGGGTGACAGGATACCGGCCCCTGCCATGTATTTCAAAGCAAGTGCTGGAGTGAAATGTCGCAAGTTCAGGAGAGTATATTAGCAGAATAGAAAGATGAACCATCAGAATCTGAGCAGTCATTGAGACAGTTCAAGACAGAGCAGCTCTTGAGGGCATTTCAAGGCAAGTTCTCAAAATATATCAGTTGAAGTCCCCTGTGAACCTATTAGTGAGATATGGTGACCCATAGTGTTTATGGGAGTTGGACAGAGCAGAGGGTAGGGTTGGGGATGAGGGTCAGTGAGAACCCATTGGATTTGCCTTGATTGTCTTTTCTGTTGGGTGTATCAAATGGGGTGTTTCACCCTGGCGTTTGTTTGTTACACATTTTTGTCTCTTGTTAAGTTGTACCTACTTTTGCACAGTTTAAACCTTATGTTTTGTTAACAATCTTTTCATGTTTAAGTTTAATTTGTAATAAACACAATATTCTTTGATTAAAGAAACAGGACTGATTTGCTTCTAATACTAAACCAAATGCATTCTGCGGCACATTTAATTGGCCACATCATCACCCTTCAAATTCAAAACGTCAAAGCCCGATTCTCCTCGGATGCTGCCTGGCCTGATGTGCGTTTCCAGCAGCATACACTCTCGACTCTGATCTCCTCACTTTCTCCTCCTTCAAAATGTATATAACTAGTGAAGGGTTTGCAACTCCCTCCAACCTGATAAGGCATTAATAAATTCGCAGTAAGGATGTGTAATTTCAAAATAGTGTGAGATGGTGTGAGGAATGATGAGCCCTATAGTCTCTCTGGGACAAAAATTGAAGGAGTCCGGGGTGTTATGTCTTCAATAATGTTTGATCAACAGCACAAAAATAGCTGATCCGGTGATTCTCAGGTTACTGTTTACGGAATGGGACTGTGCAACAGGGACTCTCACTTCCAGAAGTATTTCAGTGGCTAGGAAGTGATGGGGGCTGGGAGAAGAGGGAAAGGTCCTGATCTCCAGGACAGCGCTATGTAAATACAAGTGTTTTTACTTGTGCGGGAATGTGCGTTTGTGCGAGAGGTAATTATTTCTTCCACATCAACTATTGTGTGTGCGAATCTAAAATGGATAACAATGTTGCCGAAAAGAATATTTCCTCGACAGTACTACATGTGTAAAAAAAACCCCGAAAAAACCGCGGACGTTGGAAATCAAAACCAAAAACAGAAATTGTTGGAGAAGCATAGCAGGTCTGGCAGCCTTCGTGAAAAGAAGTCAAAGGCCAGTGACCCTTCCTTAGAACAGTTCTGCATGGTCAGTTTGTGCCTGGTGATTTAATCCGAGACTGAGTGCTCAGCAGAGGGTGCTGCAGGACTAGCCTGTTGCAAGGAACCTATTGGGAAAGTGGAGGCGGGTGAGGGTGTCTGATGAGCCTAATCTTGGAATTGTGGTGCTAGGACAGGCCGCTGGGGCTGGGAGGTTTAGGGGGCTGGGACCGGGAGTTAGGGGGCTGGGTCCGGGAGTTAGGGGGATCGGGTTGAAGTTGGGGCTGGGGTTCAGCTGGGGATTGGGGCGATGGGACTGGGGGCTTAAGGGGGTAGGACTAGAGGTTAAGGGGACAGGGGCTGGGACTGGGGGTTAAGAGGACAGAGACTGGGGTTAAGGGGCCAGACACGGGTTTAAGGGGTCAGGGGCTGGGACTAGGGGTTAGGGGATGGGACTGGGGTTTAGGGGGGATGTGACTGGGGGTTGGGGGGATGGGGATGGGACTGGGGTTTGGGGAACCGGAGCTGGGACTGGTGGTGATGGGAATGGGGCTGAGATTAGGGGTTGGAGGATTGGATTGGGGCTGGGGGACAGGTGCTGGCACTGAGGGTTAGGCGGATGGGACTGGGGGGTTCGGGGGCGGTAGGGACTAGGGTTAAGGGATGGGGCTGGGACTGGGGGGGTTAAAGGGATTGGGTTTGGGATGGGGAATGGGAGTTGGAAAATCGGAGATGAGGATGGGTCTTGGGGTTGGTGGGGTGGAGTTGGGATGGGAACTGGTGGTTAAGGGGATGACCCTGGGAATTGTGAGTCCCGGGGATTGGTGGTTAAGGGGTTGACATTGGGAGTTGGGGTTAGGGGCTGGGATTGGGATTGAGACGGGGATGGGGTTAAGGGGAATTGGTGGTTAAGGGGATGACCCTGGGAATTGTGAGTCCCGGGGATTGGTGGTTAAGGGGTTGACATTGGGAGTTGGGGTTAGGGGCTGGGATTGGGATTGAGATGGGGATGGGGTTAGGGGGAATTGGTGGTTAAGGGGATGACCCTGGGAATTGTGAGTCCTGGGGATTGGTGGTTAAGGGGTTGACATTGGGAGTTGGGGTGAGGGGCTGGGATTGGGATTGAGACGGGGATGGGGTTAGGGGGAAATTGGTGGTCAAGGGGATGACCCTGGGAATTGTGAGTCCCGGGGATTGGTGGTTAAGGAATTGACATTGGGAGTTGGGGTTAGGGGCTGGGATTGAGATTGAGATGGGGTTAGGGGGAAATTGGTGGTTAAGGGCAGGACGCTGGGGCTGGAGGTTTAGGGGGGGCTGAGCTGGGCTGGGTTACACGTGAGCTGACTTTCCAATGCAGCATCTCAGCGACAGCGCAAGGGGAGGGGAGCGGACGTGCGCCGGCTCGCCGTGAACATTGCGGATCTGGGCGAGCCGATGGAGGAGCTCAGGAAGCTCTAGCCGGGTGAAAGCGGCCGGATGGTGCCGGGGAGGACTGCGGCCGGGCCTTTGCAGTGCCATTGCTCGCTGGGCTGAGGCAGGAGCCGGGAGCTGGCCGGCGCTATGGCTTGGCCGTGCATCAGCCGGGTCTGCTGCCTCTCTCGCTTCTGGAGCCAGCTGGACAAGTCGGATCTCTCGGTGCCGCTGACCGTCCAGAATTACTCCGAGGTCATAGAGCAGGAGGTGAGATCCGTGGCCCAGCAGGTCCCTCCGGACTCGGCCCTTGCCAGCAATCCCCCCGAGCCCCGGGGGACCCCGGCTGATGTCCAGGAGTCGGTCTCCAAGCACGACTTCAGATCCTGGAAGGTGCGCAAGGAGGCGAGCTGCAAGCCGAGGCGGGAGTACCAGCCCTCCGAGGTGCCCTTCTCCAGCGACACCCAGTACAAGCTCGACTTCCGAGCCTGGCCCATCCCCAAGAAGGAGAGTTACCCCTGGCTGAAGGGCGGCCAGGAGCAGCGGGCCATGCCCAACAGCGCCAGCGCTCACACTCTGCACCCCTCCGGGCCAGCCACAGACAAGCAGCAGAGAGGAACCAAACTGCAAAACCATCCCAGGGAACCCGTGCACAGGCACACCACGGAGGAGCAGATCAGACCCGCGGTGAAGACCACCTCCTACAGGTCAGTGCTGTGCAAGGCCACTCACTCCGGACAATTTGTGTTGACCCTTGGGATTCTGTTCTTCAGTGAGACAACCCCTTGGTTCATCGGCCCTTTAAAGGCTCGTTCTCCTGAGCTGAATTACTTCGACTGAGATTGTCTATTCTTCCAGATGTAGTTTAAAGTGTCTGAAGCACATCTTACTGCTGGGAGATAAGGTTTTATGATTAACGCATTTTAAAAATCACATCTAACCATGTATTTGGATTATGTCTCCCTTCGTTCAAATAAGATCTTCTGTTCAATTTGTTTTATCCATTATCAGATCCTCACGGGGCGAATTCAGACATTTGTTTCAATTGGTCATGAAGATATATGAGGCAAGCATGAGCTAGACTGGGTAACTCCCCAGGGCCATTGTGTATTGTAACAAAATGTAACCTTCATATTTCGGGGTTTGCTGTGGTGCTCCGTCTAAATGAGGAGTTCTCAAATTCCATCTCCATCAAGAGATAGTCTCTCCCTCACCCCAGTCAGGAGTTAAGTCTTCCTCACGGAAGCCCTGCTGAAGAAGGGCTCATGCCTGAAACGTCGATTCTTCTGCTCCTTGGATGCTGCCTGACCTGCTGTGCCTTTCCAGCAACATGTTTTCAGCTTAGTCTTCCTCACATCCATTCCTCCCATCTCCTGCTAAACTAGGTCGTAAATGTAGAACTGATCAAGCTAACAGAGCGCAGAGGTGTCATTAATGGAGGAACAATACCAGAGGGACAGTCATGGAGAATTTTAAGGGAGTTTGTTGGACAAAGCAGAGTTAACATGATCAAGATTAAAAAGGGATTTAAATACTGTACAAAGATCAGAATTTTATCTGGAAGCATTTTGGGTTGGAAGGTAATGTGGCTCAGTGAGTGCAGGGTTCCTGTGTAAGTGAAACATACTGCACTAAAAGCCAATGGTGATTAGGTCGAGCTGAAATTTACAAAGGATAAAGGGTCAGTCAGAGAAGCATTAAAGGAGCCTATTCTAAAGACAACAAAGCTGCAGATGATTATTTGAACAGCAGCTGAGCTGAGAGAGTGGCAGAGGTCTGTGGAGGTGAAAGTAGACAATCTGACCCAAAATAGGCAGACGCTGTAATCTGTGGATTAGGGATACCAAGGCTACAAACAATCGAGTGTATACGAAAAATTGGCAGAGACATGCAATTAATTCCTTGATTATTGCAGGCTATCTTTTATTAATGTATAACTTGTGGAAATTACGCCTCGTCCAAGGCTGATGTTTGAACAAGCAGCTCCACAACATGGCCAGTGGACAAATGGAGCAAGCTGATGGGGGGGGACAGGTCAAGTTGTTGTCAGAAGAAATCTCAGTAAACTGCTGAACTGCTTTCTATGGACAGAACCAACAGCAATTACTGTATACCAGCTTTCAGTATTTCAGTTGCTAATAGATACCCATGAGCAGTTATATAAATAGCAATAGCAATGCATATCAAAAGGAGAAAGGAATAAATGTACAGAGGGAAAATAAACATTGATTAACAGCATGTGAAATATTGGTGAAGAGAGTAGATGCCTTCCTTTTTAATATCCAGTGCAGTGGGCTTATTTTTTTCCCCAAAGCATCATTGGGCCTTTATTAAAAATGTCCATCATTATCAAACCTAAACTAATGATGCTGATCTTATACTCTGATAGGAGACTCTGGTACTGAAAACCAGTAATTGCAGCTTTGTGTTCTTTGTGCTATTGAGGCAGTTTTGAAGCATGCTGCTCATTCTTTGGATATCTGACCTTCCATAGGACATTGATGGATTAGCAAGTGTTCAGGGAAACACAATTAGGACAATTCTAGGACTTGATAAATAACAAAGTAACTCACAAAGGGATAGGCAATCAGCTTTTGGTTCTCATTGTCTCTTGCTGTATTTATGTCTCCCTTTCATTGTCTTCCTCATGTTTCTGTATTTGCAGTTTTTAATTTCTCAGTTTCACTCTCTGTCTCTGTTACTCTCTCAGCTTCACTACCTTCCTCTGTGCCACTAACTCCTTTCACTTTGTCTTCACCATTATTGGGTCTGCCATCATTTTCCCTGTTTGTACAAGGAAAACTTGATGTATTGACATGTAACTTGTTTAATAAGCTCTGCCTTGTAACTGTTGCTAGGTCATTTCAACTCTCTCTCTTACTCCAGATACATTTGTCGGCCAACAACAAAGGCACACATCTGCTGTGCAATACTCAAAATGATGACAATTGCATGGATCTTCTTTGAGTTGTTTTTGCGTGATCTGGTTTACAACAAGATTTTTTTTTAAGTCAAAGCCTTCCATTGTGTTAAGAGGACGTCCAAGCGTATTAGTGAAGAATACACAAAGCTTAGGTCTCTTGTAGTTTCAGGTCCCATCTGACGTGGCTGTGTGTCACAGCAGTTTGATTTTTACCAAGTAACTACACCAAGACTAGAATGCTTTACTGGAAACTGTGTTTATAGCTTGTCATGGAGCTTGCAAAATCATTTTTAGTAATTCTTCCTAGTGCTGGCTAGCTCTTTCCATACATACATAGGTAAATTCAATCTGTTCAGTGATTCCCTTGCACACCTCTGGAGCAAGTGAGATTTTCCCTAACTCTGAGGTTGGGAAACTCCCACTGCACCACCAGAACCCTGACGGGTGAGATTAGTTAATAAGTTAACCCTTATATACTTGCTTGCTTTACCTTCTTCCTTCAAATATCAGGTATTTAACATCCATTAATAGAACCTATGAGACACTAACACGTTTCACTGAGGAAAATCAGAAGACAATGTTGCAAATTGGTTTCCTCATTATTTGATGCATTATTTACAATTCAGTATTGGAAAAGCAATGGAACACAGCACCGATAGATTGCAGCTCATTGTACTGTTGACAGCTCCAAGCTCGAGCCAAGAAATCTTGATTCACTGTGTAAGATGCTCCACAGTCTCCCATACAGCGACAATGAGGGGGATAGAGAAGAGATAGAGCGATACACAGTTCCAGATACATGAGCCCTGATTATAACTCAATGATCAGATATAATTCATTAAGTTAGATGAATTCATTAAATTGAGACTCACTCAAATTCTTACTATTCATGTCTGGCTTGTGTTGGAATCAGGCCTACAGGTTGACAGAGACACAGTCAAAGTAAGAAAGATAAGGAGATAAAAACATTCCACTTATTACACTTGAGTCATTCAAAACATAATGCAAGTCCAATGGTTTAAACTACAATATTGTAGTCTTCAACCCAGCATTGGGACTGTCTCTCCCATCTAAATTAAATCTCTACTGGCTCTCTGGTAAACCTCTCTTTGTCTGAGACAGCTGCTGTGTGCTGGTCCTGGGGAAACAGTAGTAGGAACTGAAATCATAACAGGATTGTTGGGTTTTCTATGAATAATGATTGAGCTGTTCTGATAAAACAACAAGTACCCCCTTGTATTTGGGAATTGTGACAGCATCAAAGACTTGTACTTGGTATTTGCATTATCCTTGCTCATTTTCCAGCAACTGCAGCTGCTGTATAGCGAATCTGAAACAATGATCATTATAGGCTCATTGTTTTAAAGGAATCGGACTACTGTCAACTTGTCCCAGTATGGCTTTCTGTATTTCTGGCAGCACCTGTAAAATTGCACTGTGCTGAAGTGGTCAAGTACAATCCCAATGTAAAACCCCAGAAGGCTACAATTCACCAATGTCCCAAATTGCCTATTAAATTCCTGTATTTATGCTAGCTTTAATTTCTACCACAGATGTCTTCAGCACAGACAAAGGCCCTTCAGGCAATTGTGTCCAGACCAGTTTAAAACAAGAACAGCCATGTAACTATTCTAATCCCATTTTCTAGCACATGGCCTACAGCCTTGTATGCCTTGGCATCATAAGTGCACATCTAAATACTTTAACATTATGAAGCTTTCTGATTGTAACACCTTTACCTCCTACCACCTTATCTTAAATCTATATCCCTGGTCATTGATGCCACTACCAAAGGGAAATGTTTCTTCCTGTCTATGTCCCTCATAATTTTATATATCACAGTCATTCCCGCCTCCCACCCACCCCACCTGGGTTCCCTCTGCTCCAAGGAAAACAAGTCCAGAATCTCTCTTCCTATCTAAAACCCTCCAAGCAGTTGATGGCACAATTATAGTTGGGGTTGAAGGACTCCTGGGCGGTGATATCCCATTCCTGTCCACTTGAGGCCTATTTCCACTGTTTTATCCCTAATCCAAGAGTATTCACACTCTCATTGAATGTGAAACTAATGGGCTTGCTGGAGACAGGATCTGAAAATTCCACCTCCCATCTTTTGAATAAAGTTTAAAACTAATGATTCATCCACCTTTTAAACCAAATGGGAAATATCCAACAATACTACCTGCAGCAGAGCAGAAAATTGCTCAATTTAAATATATGTCTCAGTGAACACCGCCTGAGAAAATATAAACTAGTTACAGAAAACAGATAATGTAAGATATAATCTGCTCAAATTGTCCTCTGTCCCACCATCACAGGACCTTTTGCCTTGTGGACCTCTGCTGCTGGCAGTGCCCTGTCCAGAGTCCTCAAGAACATGAGAATTGTTAGTTAGTTCACCAGATGGCAGCAAGTTGAATTAAGAAATCATCTGTGCCCTCTTCCGACTTTGTAGGTTCCAGAGAACGTGAATCTAGATAGCAATTTTCAACTAAATTATGTAGGTAAAAGAAGCAGCCTCTGGTTTGAACTAGTAAAATGCAAACAGAGCTAAATGATGGAAGTTTTGCTTTGCACAGACATGATTTTATACCTGGAATGGACCGCCAGATAGTGTAGCAGATGCAAAACCCCTAGAATTATTAATGGCCTATTTGCTTGTTGCAGTAGGACTATTTTATGGTCATTAGCTTCCTTTGTTTCTTTTCATCCATTGGTTTGTGGGCATCTCCAGTAAGGCAAACCTTTCTTTCCTAACCTTTGAGAAGGTTGTGTTGATCTTGAATCTCTGCAGTTTGTGTGGTATAGACAGAGAGGTTTAACGTTTACTCAATGATAATGAAGGAACAGCAATACACTTACAAGTCTGGATGCTGTATGACTTGGACGACACTTGCAGATTGTATTGTGTCCCAGGTGCCTCTCACCTTAATCTTCTACCTGGTAGAGCTTATGGATTTGCAAGGTGTTATTGCAAAATCAAATCTGTACCAGAATATCAAGTGATAACTTCTGGGATATTTGCTAATTTGATCATGTGACAAATTTCTATATCCAACAGATACTGCTTTATTTTTATTCATTCAGGGGATGGAGGCTTTTGTTGAGTCAGTATTTATTGTCCATCCCTAATTGCCCTTTAAGGTGATGATGAACTGCCTTCTTGAACCATTTGCTGTAAGTACACCTACGGTCAGGGAAGGAGCAACTCTTTGAATCAGCAACACTTGTATTTTCAAATCAAGATGGTCAGTGACTTGGAGGGGAACTTGCAGGAGGTGGTGTTCCCATGTATCTGCTGACCTTGTCCTTCTATATGGTAGTGGTGATCAGTTTGGAAGGTGCAGTCTAAGGATCCTTGGTGAATTTATACAGTGTGTCTTGTAGATAGTAGACACTGTTGCTACAGAGCATCAGTGGAGGAGGGAATTTGTGGATATAGTACCAATCAAGTAGCTGATTTGGCCTGGATGGTAACAAGCTTCTTGAGCATTGTTGGAGCTGCACTCATCCAAGCAAGTGGGGAGTATTCCAGCACATTCCTGTCTTGTGCATTATAGATGGTAGATAGGCTCTGGGGAGTCAGGAGGTGAGTTACTTGCTGTAGGATTCCTAGCCTCCGACCTGCTCTTGAAGCTACTGTGTTTATATGGCAAGTCCAGTTCAGTTTCTGATCAATGGTAACCCCCACTATGTTGATACTGGGGGTGGGAGGTGGATTCAGTGATGAACGTCTAGGGCTGATGGTTAGATTATCTCTATTGGAGATGGTGATTGCCTGGCACGCGTGTGGCATAAATGTTACTTGACACTTTGCCTGCCCACAATACATTCTCAGGAGAAGGCTGAGGCAGTTATTTTATGTCTGTTAGAGGGCTCCTCAGATTGAGGCAGGAGAAACCGGAAGCAGGTTGAGTGCATGTTATTAAGCCAGCCATCCTTACAAGCCGCTTCCTTCCTTACTGCTGCTGCTCTAACTGATGTTTTGCTTCATCCCTGATACTCTTGTCCTCCCTTTCTAAGGGGGCAGTAGCGTCTTCATGTTCAGCTGCCCTGCCTCCAGATTATGAATAGGGAACATGGTTCATACTGGTTGCTTGCCAACTGAACTTAAACTAGACCATGTGGACACATTCTGTGCATGTCCTCCCCTCTGTCTGTCTGACTGCTACCCTTCGTGTAACCTCCTAATAGGTTTAAACTGTTTTGATTAAGGAGTTCAAAAACAATGACAGAGTTATTCTGGAGAGTTGATGAGCAAGTCTTTACTGAGCCATTTTGAACTGTGTAATTGTGGTTTCCAGGCCCCCACACTATATACAACGTGCAATGAATATCACAGCACAAATAATGTGTGAATGCTACAGATAGAGTTTTGGAAACCGTAATTTACACTTTCCAACAAGATGAGTACTGCAGGAATTCTAGTGCTTGTATGCTTAAATGGAGTCTACTTTGAAACAAGAAATATTAGTTGATATTTGGCTGTGGATTAAAATCAAATAATGTGATCAGTTTAGAACTAGTCACCGAATAATAGAGATAGGATGGGGATGGCACTGCTGCCTCACAGCATCAGGGACCCGGGTTCGATTCCAGCCTCGGGCAACTGTCTGTGTGGAGTTTGCACATTCTCCCTGTGTCTGCGTGGGTTTCCTCCCACAGTCCACAGATGCGCAGGTGAGCTGGACTGGCCATGTTAAATTGCCCCATAGTGGCCCAGGGATGTGCAGGCTAGGTGGATTAGCCGTGGGAAATGCAGGTTTACATGGACAGGGTAGGGCAGTGGAATTCGGCCGGATGCTGTTCAGAGGGTCGGTGTGTGGACTCGAAGGGCCGAACAACCTCTTTCCCACTGAATCACAGAATCCCTACAATGTTGGTACACACCCTCTGGAGCAGGTGGAACTTGAGCCCTTGCCTCGTGGCACAGAGGTTGGGATACCATCACTGTACAAATAAAGCCCCAAGACCTGCTTTTTATTTTCACTGCGATTGGTGCTGCTCATATTTCATAATCAAAGAAACAGCACAATAACTCTTGGATGTACGTCAACATTAATTGGAGAGAATACTCAATTCCTTTCCAATTTTCATTAGAGCTTTCAGATTTGCTTTTAAACAAATTTTCCTTTCAGGCTTTTAAAACCCAAACATCACATCACCTGATCACTATTTTCTGTTTTATTGTTCTGCTGCTGGTCTTCTGTTTCAGGTCTGCTCCTTGTTCTTGTGGAGTGGAGATCAGTGTGCATTTGTATAGCATCTTTTACAAACCAAAAAGTCCTGAGGTACTTTTATCAGTAAAAGTAACTGCCGCTGAGCTAAAGAAAGAAATCCTATGGTAAATGGTTGAAATGATAGCCAGAAAAGGAGGTTCTTGATGGAGGTGGTTATAGTGCTTCGGGGGTGGGGGGAGGAAATTAAAGTTTAGGACCTGTACAATTGATAGCACAACATCCAAGTTTTTAAACTGTGACTGCGCACCAGTTAAGAATTATAGGAACATCAAGGTCCTAGAGGGTTGTAGGGCTTCAGGAAGACACAGAGATGGGGTGAAGTCATGGAGAGATTCGAACACAATGATGACAAGTTTTCAAATTGAAGCATTCCTGGACAAGATCCCAGTGAGGACATTATGAATGGAATGAATGGAGAGTTATGATTACAGAGTGTGAGTGACAGCAGATCAGAGAAGCATTGAAAATTTGGAGATCAAGATGGTGGATCAGGATCTCAACAGGAGGTTAGCTGAAGTGGAGACAGGTGATATTACAGCGGTGAAAGTAGATGGAGTTGTGAAGGAGAGGATAGGAATCCAATAGGAAATCAAGGTTAAGAACAGTATGATCCAGAAGCAAACAAGCTGGACGGTGTATCTTGTAAATGTAGTTGGTGACTTAGTTCTCTTCAGAGAGGCTAAAATGGTCACCTTCAATCAGTTGTAAATATTGGAATGATTTGTGGTAAGTGTCATTTAAGGACAGAGTCGAGAGTGTGGTGCTGGAAAAGCACAGCGAGTCAGGCAGCATCCGAGGAGCAGGAGAGTCAATGTTTCGGGCAAGAACCCTCCTCCTCAGATGCTACCTGACCTGCTGAGCTTTTCCAGCACCACACTCTCGACTCTCATGTCCAGCATCCACAGTCCTCACGTTCTCCTAGTCATTTGAGGACAGTCTTATTCACCTTGAATTCCTAAGACTGGCTGGTTTAAAGGAAGGAGGTGTGTTTTCAGTACATTGGCATACTGTAATGGCATATTCATTGGAAATGTCAGATGTTTGTCTGAAATGTTCATCACCGGTGACAAGCAACCTGTGGAAACCCCGTTTGTAACACACACTTGTACTAAACCCCCTCTTTTGTTCCAGACAGGAATTCCAGGCATGGACTGGAGTTAAAGTGGTCAAACCTGTGAAGATAAGACAGGTGTACACGCCCCCCGGAGACAAGATTGTCCTTGAGAGCAGTTACAGGGCTGCCTTCACAGAGGAAGCATTCCGGCGTATAGAACCACTGCAAGTTACATCCAGCAAGTCCCAGCACCAAATAGCCTCAGTAACAGAGGCTGACGACACGACAAAGACAGAGAGCTCAGTAAGTACATGTCAGTCCATTCTCATGTATATGGATTTTAATCTCCTAGAGATTGTCTTAAGTACAAATTTGCATGTTTCTTTGTTAATGGATTCCAGCTTAGTTTAATTACTCAATTGAGTTCATTTAAAATTTCAACACTAGGTTTAAAAAATGGAATAAAATCAAACCAGTTGCACATTTTAAAGCTGTCCCAAATTTCTTTTCCATTGGAATCAAGTGAGGTGCAAGACAGGCTGCCCATTTAGCATCACCAGAGACCCCATGAAGTCTTTAATTCAGCTGTACATTGGAGCTTCTAGCTTACAAACTGGGCAAATGTTTCAGTACATTACTATGGCAGTGCTGTCTTGTCAAAAGTTCTACAATACTGGTTGAATTGGATTAGGGTAGCACTTGGTTGGGCAAAAGTCCTTAACTTTGCGAGAGATCCGTGGCTTTTTATTTGCTTTTATTCATTCAGAATCCAAGAACTTTCTGGTGTAAGTCCAAGTAATGTGAATGCAAGGTCTGACTAGAACTTAAACAATAGATGTAATGGCATTTGTGTACAGTTCAGTCACCTTACAAGCTATATAACTGGGTTAAATGGCCTTTCTCATTCCTATTTTGAGATGGCTCTGTGAGTGAGGACTTGTTAACTTTTCACTGTAGTCAATTCCAATTCCATTTATATAGTTGGATCAAAGGATGGTTCAGTTGAAAATAATTACTGTTTAAGTAGCACCTTTAACATGGTTAAAAGGTCAAGAGGTGCTTTGTTGAGCATAACTTGATAAAAGAAATTTAGCTCCAAGCCAGAGAGAGAGAGAGAGAGATTAGGGCAAATGCTGAACAGCGTGGTTCAAGATGTAGACCTTTAGAGGAGGTAAGGGAGACAGAAATGTGGTGAGAAGTAGAGAGGGGCATTTCAGAGCTTCATGTGCAGAGAGCTGAAGGCATAGCCATCAATTGTGGAACTCTGAACATCAAGAGGCCAGAGTTGGAGGAGTGCAGATACCTGGACAGTTAAAAAGTTGGACAAAATGGCAGAGTTAGGGATGGGCAAGATGATGGGAGCATTTCAAAACAAGGTTAGAATTTCAAAATGGAGGTGTTATGGATTGGGAGCTAATGTTACTCAGTGAGGACAGGGTCTACAGGGAGAATGGGAATGAGATGAGGTCCAAGCAGCAGAAGTTTGAATGAGCTCCAATTTGCCAAAGGTGGAAGACAAGAAGTAAGTTGGAGGGTGTTGGCACAGTCTGGTTGAGAAGTAGCCAAGGAATGTGTTTCAGCAGCAGACAGGAAGGGGCAGTAGTTTGACAGCATGTGCCATCCCTTTATTCACTGAGCGATCAGCCCTGCAGTAATTAACTGACAGGCTGCAAACTGTTGAGCTGTACACAAATGGAGCCACTGCCTTCATTTATATAACACTCTGTGCTGCATTGTCACTTTCATATCCTAAACTGCAGGGGATTTACAGAAATAATGGATAAACTCTCAGATAATGTCATAGCCTGATGTGATTGAAATTCTCCACCCAGCGCTGTGCTGGAGGCTAGATCAGACTGGAGTAGAGTATCTCATCATGAGCATTTTTATTTATCAGCTTCACCTTTCAGCTCCAAAATATTCTCCACAGTAAATCCTGGAAGTGTGAACTGCTCATCCTGTGATAAGAACAACATGGTACCAGGCAACTGTGAGATTTAAGAAACAAACAGAAAGTGCTGGGAGAAACTTAGCAGGTCACTGTGGAGGGAGAAAGAGATTTAATGTTTCGAGTCCTATATGATTCTTCTTCAAAAGTGAGATTTAAGAACGAGAGAAGGAGGATATATTGAGTTCAGTCTGCTACAAAAAGCAGAACTGAAAGAGGAAAAAGAGACAAGAAAACATTTTAAAACTTAAAACCTTTATAATCTTGATGAGCAATCTCCTACCTGAAGAAAATGAGTCACCGCAGTTTGAATTGTTCAGTATCTCGGCCAGAGATTTTAATTGGCATCATATTAATAAGTTGTTAATTCCTACTTATAACTTCCCGTGGAAAGTTTAAAATGCAATCAATGTGAAGCTCCAATATTTAAACAGATTCAATCTTTCATAAAGGAATATACTTCAGGGCTTAGACCTGTATCACCAGACACGTTGTCCATCGCAACTGTTAGTGAGGCAAAAAAAATCTAACCTTTAGCAAAAAGCATTGCAGAAATGGTGGCGGCACGGTGGCACAGTGGTTAGCACTGCTGCCTCACAGCGCCAGGGACCTGGGTTCAATTCCCGCCTCAGGCGACTGACTGTGTGGAGTTTGCACGTTCTCCCCGTGTCTGCGTGGGTTTCCTCCGGGTGCTCCGGTTTCCTCCCACAGTCCAAAGATGTGCAGGTCAGGTGAATTGGCCATGCTAAATTGCCTGTAGTGTTAGGTTAGGGGTATGGGTGGGTTGCGGGTCGGTGTGGACTTGTTGGGCCGAAGGGCCTGTTTCCACACTGTAAGTAATCTAATTAAACTGAAAACCAATTCAGACAGCAGATCCTGTATCTCTCAGCATTTCTCAATGCAACTAATGAGCAGTCCTAGCAACAGAATACTTTTGCTGACGCCTAATCTTTTCAAAAGCTGAAATGCTAAAATTGTAATTTCTCAATCAATAGACACCATTTTAAGGTTCTATTAAAAGTAACAGCTCGCTATGATGGCAGCCAGACAACAAGCAGCAGCCTGTTAGTATGTAGAATACCTGAACACTAGATTTGACTGTTTACTCATTCCAGGGCTGTTTCTCCCCAGGTTGCCTCTTTACCCTTGGCTCTTGCTGAGCTGCCAAATCTAAAAAATCATGGAACATGGGTGGAGTGTACAGGAGATTGAGAGAACTATTGGGTGGTGAGATTCCACTGTTGCCCTATTTGCTCCAGCTCAGGAAAATTCCAGCTCTCTAATCACAGAACTGGCCATTCCCTCACTGACATGACCCCTCCTCCACACTTTGCCCCCTCCTGTATTCATCAGCCCCTCTACATGATTGCCTCTCCTACTACATGAGTATTACTTCAGTGGGGAGTGAACCAATGGTGTTAATAAGGTGGGGGGTGGGAATTTAATGATGGGCGAGTTACATAAAGGCCTCATCTGCTTGTTCAGATGGATGTTAAGAAAAGTCCCCTTGCACTTTCCCATAGGGCGAGATTATTTTGGTCATTACTCAGTCATCTCCTATGAAACAACAATGTGTGAACTCCCAAAATGATTCACTGGCTGTAAAATGGTTTGGGAATATCTGACTAGTGTGAAAACTCAGTGCAGGGGCTGTGAGGAACTACTTCACTCTCTCTCTGTAACTCTTTCTGATTTTATGCCAAGGAGCCAGTGGTGAAGACAAAATTGTCGCCATCTTCGAATTCCTCAGCGGTGTTCCAGAGCCACTCCCGTGTGCTGAATATATAAACCCCATCACACAGCCTCCCCCTCGCAGGAGCTGTCCCTTTGCTGAAGTAGTCCCGGACGAAAGGCAGCTGCTTTAAATTCCTCCACAACAAACTATGCAAAAACGAACCTTGGAGAAGAGGAATGCTGGCATTTTGAAGTGCCCCTCATTGAATGTTTATTTGCAATCGCCTGATAAATACTTGGCATTGTACAGTAGATGATCAGTCCCATTGGACTCGAACAAAACTCTATTTAATGTGTGAATGCCTCATCTGCATGTTGAGTAAGGAATAGATTGTTTAATTACACAACAGAGACTTGGACAACAAGCAATAGGTCGGGCAATAAAAGCTGAGAGAAAAGTAACGTCTGTGTGAGTTTTTCTGCTGCTGTTGCTGTGCTTACGGCAAGGAGCCGCTTCTCTGGTCAAAGCAGGAAGGAAATTTCTCCCACTGAGAGACCACTGAAACCAGGAACATACCTCGGATTCTCCATCCCCTCCAGGTGAGGAGAAGATCTATGCTGGTCACTTCTAGGCTGTACTTTACAGATCCTGGGATCATTCCTCTTTTGCCTCTTAAACTGTAATCGTTATTTTGAGTGTGCAAGAAATGGTACGATGCATTGACTTAATTGTATCTCAAATGGGAGAGTAATTTAAAACTCGTCAGATAAATGGACACTGCCTTTTTCCATCATGTGTTAATGGCTGAGTTTCGTAGGGAAGATGAAAGTAATAGAGGATCAGGTTGCGATGAGTCAGATCTGTGACTGCAACAAGCTTTGATTGGAGAGTAAGCATACTGGAGAGAGTGGCTTTGATAGATGATGTGAGCTTTGAGTTTGAGTTTATGATTGTTAAGCTTCATGAGAGGACTAATGTAGCAGAGAAAGAAACTTCCTTGGGAGATGGAAGTTTACATTCTACTTGACATATTGTAAGTAATTCTACAGAACTCAAACAAACCCCTTAATCTTTTCCTGCAAACCATCCCTACCTCAATCTCCCCACACCAACTGCACAAAGCCTAAAGCCACCAACACATCAAGCGAGCAAACTTTCAAGGCTAATAAACACCCAATCCCAAATCTTAAAGTCGTTAACCAAAATTCACAAAGCTAACAAACACCCAGTCAACTTCAACTCCCAACTATAATCTTGATTACACTTTGGATTAGGTATAAAAAGACTTGAATTTTGGGGTTAGTATCTTACCGGCAGTCTTGCATCAACATGTTAGAAGTCACTCTGTCACAAGGTGCTCCTTGCCCATTGAAATAAAGATCAATCTACCATTTTCTTTCCCTCTTCCTTGCAGAACGTGGATTCTAGCTTTTTGGAATTGATGAATTAAGGGCCCCAAATCGTTCTGTGCTGTAGCTCGCTGCAATATTTCCATTTAAATAACATTCAGCTCCTCTATTCTTGTCAAAATGCACAATCTCCCATTTTTCCCCATTGTGTTCCATCTGCCAAGTTTTTGCCCACTCAATGAGCCTGTGTCCCTCAGCAGACTTATGTCATCTTTACCACTTGCCTTCCCACCTTTTTTTTGTATCTTCCGCAAACATGGCTATAATACATTTATTTCCATCATCCAAGTCATTAATATCTATATAGTAAATAATTGTAGTCCCAGCACGATTGCCTTCCTGAAAATGTTCCCTTTTATTCCAACCATGTATTCTATTAGTTAACCAATCCTCTGTCCATCCTAATGTACTACCCTCAACACTATGGGGTTTGTCTGTTCTTATGTAGCCTTATGTTCAAAACCTTATCTAACTGCCTATTACCTCCTCATAGAACTGTAATAAATTTGTCAGGCATTCATGATACCATGCTGATTCTGCTTGATCATAGTAAGTATTTCTAAACACTTGGTTATTACATCCTTTGTAATAGATTCTAACATTTTTCTCATGACAGATGTTAAACTGAGTAGCCTATAGTTCCATTCCCAACAAAGCAACAATCTGTCCTGCTTTGTGAGGTGCAGGTTGCAGAATGAACAATTGACACTCCTGTCAGAAACTGAGTAGAAAGCTACCAAAGTGTAAGGCTACTATTGGCTTCCCATGGTATAGCAATGCACACAAATTTACATATGCAAATAAATTATGATTAATATTGAGTAGTCAATAAGTTAGGCCCTTAGTCTCTTTAACATAGGATTTTCCCTATGTAAATGCAACTTGTTTTTGACTTCTATGAATATATTAATTTGTGCCTAAATTAATTAAATTACTCCACTCCAAAAGCAAATGAGTTCTGTAGTTGCTGGAAATCTGAAATAAAAAGAGCAATACTGGAAGTCTCCAGTGGTCTGGCAGCTTCCAGGGAGAGAAACAGTTAATGTTTCAGCTCAATGATCTTGCATCAGAATAGGGACAAGTTAAAGTTATAATAGGTTTTACGTAAGTACAAAGACGGGGAAAGAGGATAGATGGAAGAATAAAAAGGCAGATCTGTAATGGGCTGGTCATCAGGAGTGTTTAAATGGCAATAAGGAACAAGTCAAGAATTAGAAGATGGGTCACAAGGAGGTGTAAATGGGAACTGTAGAATGATTGCTAGAACACAGTCCAAAAAAAATTAGGAGCTATTTCTTGTGAAGTTCTGAAATTGTTGAACTTGATATAGAGTCCAGAAGACTGTAAATACTAGGTGAACAATGAGATGCTGTTCCTTAAGCTTATGTTGAGCTTCATTAGAACAGTGCAGCAAGCTGAGGACAGATATTAGCAAATTTAGAGAAGATTTGTAGCTCAGGTTGAGGTTGTGGATGTAGGTTTGCTCACTGAGCTGAAAGGTTCATTTCCAGATGTTTTGTCACCCTACGAGGTACTATCAACCCTACAATCATTGAGTTAGACCCCATCTACCACCCCCCTGAGAAAAAGAACAGAAAATGACATCACCAACCCAAAGAAACCCAAACATAGAAAGCAGGACTAGTTAGCAGTGCTTCACCCGGAGGCCCACTGAAGATATTACCTAGTAGGGTGACTAAACGTATGGAAATGAACCTTCCAGCTGAGCGAACAAACCTACATCCAGATCCTGAGGACAGGTATATGGGACTGAAGTGTTACGACATGGGGTAAACCCTTCCCTGCTAATTAAACCAGCAACATAGAAAACATGGCTTGTTGTAATCTGTGATAATTCAAGAGACAAGAACTATCCCAAAAGTCACCATTTGAAGTAAAGATTAACAATTTTATTTTTTGAAGTCTAACAGAGAATAATTAACTAACAACTATTTATAACTCATTTATCTAAACCTATCTTTTATCTTCCCCTCTACAATTCTGGTCCGATTTAAAAAGTCCTGATTGTGATTTACCTAAAAAAAAATCATGTTTCAAAACTCAGCTTGCCTAGTGTCCCCTGTATTTGCCTGTGTCTTCTTTTCTTCTTGTTAGGAATTCTGTTTTCCAGGTCATTGATAGATAAAGGTACCTTTAAGAGAGCAGATCTTTTTACAAGCAGTTCTCTTTGCTGTTCTGGCTAAATGTTCCAAAATGTCTGATATTTATACCCCAAAGCATTAGATCATTTCATTAGTTTTAATATTGTCAAAATACTAAATTCAAACTTGATTGGAGTTTGGTATCTTGGGGCATAATTTAAACTGTTCGAGTAAAAAGTGAGGTCTGCAAATGCTGGAGATCAGAGCTGAAAATGTGTTGCTGGTTAAAGCACAGCAGGTCAGGCAGCATCCAAGGAACAGGAAATTCGACGTTTCGGGCCAGAGCCCTTCATCAGGCATAATTTAAACTGATTAGCCAAATTCAAATTTGATTTTGTATCCAGGCAACCCAGCTAATCTTCGAGTAAAAAATGAGGTCTGCAGATGCTGGAGATCACAGCTGCAAATGTGTTGCTGGTCAAAGCACAGCAGGTTAGGCAGCATCTCTTCCTGATGAAGGGCTTATGCTCGAAACGTCGAATTCTCTATTCCTGAGATGCTGCCTAACCTGCTGTGCTTTGACCAGCAACACATTTGCAACCCAGCTAATCTAGCTGTTCAACCAAATGTTACGTTTTAAACTTTCCAGTACTGTGTGCTTCTCTAAGTCCTTGCTAGCTCTTCCATGCTCTTCAACATAAGGTACACCTATACCTTCACAACAGGAGCCAATTACAAACATTCAAATCAAATTAAATCAAAAGAACAAAACTAAACCAAATTAAATCAGATTAAAGAGTTTCCTGTCCCTTAAAGGAGCCTTGGAACAAAAACAAGCACTCAATATTTAACAAAATTAATATGCTACTTCAGAGGTTAATAACTCCTGTGGTGTCCACTCGTCATGGCAGATTTTAAGCAGTCCAGTGTACACGGCGTGCCTGCTCTCTGAGGATACCTTGGCATGGTCATAAGTATAAGGACATGCAGTCAGGTCAAGTGCCCCCCCCCCCCCCCCCCCCCCGTTAATGATCACCTGCCTGAGTCCAAGGAGCAGACTCATGAGAAGGTCCACTAATCTGTTTCTGCCCCCCGCAGGCTGGCCAGTCAAAGATCAAGAGTGTGAGGCTGAGGTGTAAACAAAATCTAAGGGATGCTCTCCCCTCAGGAAGTGAAATAGGAACTGCAATCTACTGCACCCAGTGTACATGTGGAAACCATATCCTCAAATTTGTATGCACCACAAGTAGCCCAGGAGTCTGTGCACAACTTTAACCTTTTTCATACATTGGACTGCTGCCTGCAACACTCTACAAAATAATCCCCAATGATAAAGGGAATGTGCCCACATAGAGAGCCATTCATTGGAACCTATGGCCCATTGAAATGCCATACTGTATCTGACCAGTTGATGAGGAAGAAGTGTGCAACAGCAGCTGCCCGTACAGGAAACCCAACCACACCAAGTGAAATGTGACAGAGGGAGTTATGGAGACTGCTGGAAATGTGAGCTGTAGGTTTTCAGTGGAGTGTTCTAGGCCTGGGGGCAATGTGAAACACTGTTCAAACTGGGGTCAGGTTGGATGGCTGACCGCCGCATACTTAAGCTCCCTTAATTCCTGCTGGGGCAGGAGTGGGACAGTGAATTAGAATGGCATTTGCTTGAACTTTCTGAATTGCAGTGTTCTGCAAAGCAGAGATCCAATCTGTGTCCGCCCACCCACTGTAGGAGCATCACGAATAGTGAATCCAGTCCATAGGGTAGAAGTGAATCATTGTTTAAGCAGCATCTCAGACTGTGGATGGTGGGAAGGGAGGGGGTGGAGGAGGCAACTATTTCATCTTCTGCACTTGTTTAGAGAGGTACTATGGGAAAGCTTACCAGAAAATTTTGAACATGTATTTGATTGTTAGCTAATCCAAGCTTGTGAACCAAAATAGTATGATACAAGTCAGAGAGAGGTGTAATTAAACTGTACAGTGCTCTGTTCACCAAGAAATAAAGGACACCACCATGCATTGAAGAGCAGGAGTTTGAGATGTGAGAAATTATTTGGGAAACTTGGGCTTTTCTGTCTAGAAAGTTGTTAGGTGATGGTATAGAGCTTTGGAAGAATATAAAAGATTAATTTGGAACATTACTGTCTATTGAACTACAGAAGTAGAATGAATGGTCATAAGCAGAAGGTGACTATCAGGGGTTTTTTAACCCTGTGTAGAATGAAATCCAGGTTGAGTTGTGAAGGGGAAAACCCTAGAATTATTTCAGGAACTCGAAACTGAGTAAAGTGAAGCATCTTACTGGATGAAACCAAGCCTTCCTCATCCCTAAATATCCTGCAGAGTTCATGTTGTCACTGCGCTGACCATCCCCGCTATCCAGTAAATTCAATTCGACCAGCAGTTAGTTGGAATTCAGCCTGTAGTAAAATGTTGATCCAACAACAGCACTCAACCCTTGACCATCAACATTCCTCACTAATGACAGTTTTATTCTGGACTCTTGTCCAATAAATTAGCCAACTGCGACCAATTGGAAATCCAGATGTGGTTAATCTTATTTGATTCACAAATTAAAATTGAATGTTGAATATGTGATCTCTACGCACAATTGCTGGGTGCATGTAGAGGAACATTAGTTACCTGCTTTGTGTTTGCTAGTAAAATGTTTAGGAAAACAGTAGAATTTGATGGTAACTTTTGATCACTGGGAGCGCTTCACTTTCTTAGTCATTGAATAGTGATAGATGACTGAATCAATATTAACATTGGCCACTGATTAGAATGTAACTTTATCAAAGGCGCAGGTAATAATGGCGCTTGTTTTCACTGAGCCCCTCAAAAGATCTGAGACAGTGGTCTAATCAAGTTATATTCAGTCTGTGGCTTGAGTAGGGTGAAGATGTCAGAATGAGCTTTACCCATTGCAGTATTTGTGCCCTTTTTTTAATCAGAGCTTTTGAAAAACCTCAGATTTGTCCTTTTAATCGGAAACATTGCAATTGAAAGAGATTACCAGCTAAATCCAGAAAGAAGGATTCACCCACAACACGTGTTGTCTGCTGCAGAAGCAGGCAACCTTTCCTGGTTAAGATTTGGACATGCCGGTGTTGGACTGGGCTGTGCTAAGTTAAAAATCACACAACACCAGGTTATAATCCAACAGGTTTAATTGCAAGCACTAGCTTTCAGAGTGCTGTTCCTTCATCAGGTGGTTGATGAAGGAGCAGTGCTCAGAAAGCTAGTGCTTCCAAATAAACCTGTTTGACTATAACCTGGTGTTGTGTGATTTTTAACTTGTCAGGTTAAGGCTGTTCAAGTACAGTAGGTTATGGTGTCTCTAATGGTTGGGATGAGTTCAGTTGGCTAGTCAGCTGGTTTAAAAGGTAAAAACAATGACTGCAGATGCTGGAAACCAGATTCTAGATTAGAGTGGTGCTGGAAAAGCACAGCAGTTCAGGCAGCATCCAAGGAGCAGGAAAATTGACGTTTCGGGCAAAAGCCCTTCATCAGGAATAGAGCTGGTTTGTGATGCAGAGTGACACTAACAGCAAGAGTTCAATTCACGTACCAGCTTATATCACCCTGAAGCCTCAACCTCACCTGTGTGGTGACCCTCAGATTAAACTCACCATCATTCATCTCTCTCTCTCTCTCTCTCTCACAGAGAGTAACCTATAGCATTGTGATGACTTTGACCCCTGCCCCAGGTTTGGGATGCGGGAGGAAACTAGTGCTGGTTCCCTGTTATTCTGTGGTACCTGCTGAAATAGTGAAGTGAATTTGTCTGCAAGCTGGGCATATAGATTGGAAAATAAGCGATAATGATTCCCATCCTCTCTCCAGTTGCTGAATCGATTGTCTATGTAATAATATTCGTAGAGTCACACAGCTCAGAAATAGACCCTTCGGCCTAACTTGTCCGTGCAGACCAGGTTTCCCAAACTAAACTAATTCCATTTGCCTGTGTTTGGCCTATATCCCTGTAAACCTTTCCTATTCACGTACCTGTCCAAATGTCTTTTAAATATTGTAACTGTACCTGCATTTTCCTCTGGCAGCTTGTTCCACACACAAACTACCCTCTGTGTGAAAAAGTTCCCCTCAGGTCCCTTTTAAGGTGAAAGGAGAAAGATTTAGCAATATGCCCCCTAATCTTGAATTCCTCCATCTTAGGGAAAGTACTTTTGCTATTTACCTTATCTGTGCCCCTCATGATTTTAACAAACTTCTATAAGGTCACCCCTCAACCTCCTGTGCTCCTGTGAAAAATGTCCTCGTCCATCCAGCCTATTTTTATACCTCAAATCGTCCAGTCTTGGCAAATCTTTTTTTGAACCCTGCCCAAGTTAATAATTCATGTGTTATCTAAACATAGTACAAACGATATGCTGGATTCTATTAACTTGAAGATTTCTGCTGAATTTATTTATAGGCTAAACTAATATATAGGGTACAGAGCAATCGCTAGACACTGCATGACAGTGCAGAAAGCTTGTGGTTATGTGATACCATCTGGGTGCTTGGCTCATTTACATAAATTCAAAATCCTGCAGACACGAGAAATCTGAAATAAACACAAAGAACACTGGAGAAACTTAGCAGGTCTGGCATCCAACCTTGTAATAATGGGTTTGTTCTTTGTTAAAAGGAAAATAATCCAGCTCCTCACCACGGAATAATATTTGTGTATTATCTGAATTTAAACCAGATTCTGCTCTTTGAAGATCTTGTGGGTTTATTTATATGAAAACTAACATATAAGGTACAATTTCTAAATATAGCCTGTGCCCTGAGTGCTACAGTGCAGAGAACCCATGGTCAAATGATATTATGCAGGTACTCAGCTCATTGTACATGGAGCTTTTAAGGGGACAATATTCTGAAGGTGACACGGTCAACTCTCACTGTTCAGAGTCTGAATAACAACAAATTAAACATCTATTTCCACCAAGCCCAAAATGAGCAGGGATTGTAGCTCCAGTGCCTGTCACTGATAATGTGAAAACTAAAGACCAGGTAAGGCAGTAGCAATAAAGCAAGATAACCTGGACCTTCCACAAGTTTTAGAGGAGATGACAGAAAACTTTTAACCAAATAGTTACCATCTTTCAGGCACCTGAGCTACAATGAAAGATTGAAGAACCCAGGATTATTTACACCTAAGTCTTTGGTATCAGTTTGGATGGTGAAGGAAACATTATGAAAGCATAATTGCATCTTATGAGGATAGGAGAAAGTGAGGACTGCAGATGCTGGAGACCAGAGTTGAAACGTGTGATGCTGGAAAAACACAGCAGGCCAGGCAGTATCCAAGGAGAAGGAGAATCGACATTTCGGGCATAAGCTCTTCTTCAGGAATGAGGCTGGTGTGCCCATGGCTCCTGAAGAAGGGCTTATGCCCGAAACATCGATTCTCCTGCTCCTTGGATGCTGCCTGGCCCGCTGTGTTTTTCCAGCACCACACTTTTCAACTCTTACGAGGATAGACAGCACAATGAGCAGATTCCAACATAGTGCAACATGAATAAATACATGGCTCAGTGCACTCTGTCAGTGGGTAAAAACAATGACTGCAGATGCTGGAAACCAGAGTTTAGATTAGAGTGGTGCTGGAAAAGCACAGTAGTTCAGGCGGCAACCAAGGAGCAGTAAAATCGACATTTTAGGCAAAAGCCCTTCATCAGAAACACCCTCTGTCAGTAGACAGACAGCACATTACCATATCGTCCACAATAAACATTCTGGGGGTTACCATTGACCAGAAACTGTACTGGGGTCAGCTTTTCAAATCTTGTGGGTACAAGAGCAGTTTGGAGTCTAGGATATCTGAAGTGAATAATTCAGCACTTATCTCCTCAAAGCCTGTTCACCATCTACTAGACATAAATGAGGAGTGTGATAGAATATTCCCCACTAGCCTGGATAGATGCAGTTTCAATAACATTCAAGCAAATTGACACCATCCTGGACAAAGCAACCAGCCCTACTGCAAACATATCCACCACCTTCAACATTTACTCGTTCCATCATCAATGCAGCAATAACAGTGTGCAACATCTGCAAGATACACTGCAGTAATTCCCCAAGGCTCCTTTGACAGTATCTTCTAAACCCAAAACCCCTGCCAGAACAGAACAAGGGCAGCATTTACACGGCTGCAACATGACCTTCAATTTCCCTCTGAGCCACTTACGATCCTGAATTGGAACTATATAACCATTCCTTACCGTCACTGGGTCAAAATGCTGCACTGTGTATCTACCTAACTCAAATGAACAGCAATTATTGAAAAATGCAGTTCGCCAGCATTTTATGGAACACAATTACATTTGACAACAAATGCAGCCATTTCTATTGACGCACATATCCAATTAAAGAATTTTGAAAAACATTTGAAAATCATCAGACAGACAACATCATTAATCCTATCAATAAACAGACAGCAAACTGCACCATCAATAAATAGGAGTATAATCACCATCAATGAACAGGAGTATAATTCACCATCAATAAACAGAAATACAAAGGAAGGTTGATAAACAGGCACCATGCTGCACCAACAATAAACAGGAACACAATGCACTATGAATAAATGGACAGCAACAAGCACCATCAATAAGCAGAAATACAAACTAATATCAAACAGCCAGCAATCTGCATTATCAATCAGCAGAAACACAAGACTCTATCAATGAACAGCGCAGTGCATCATTAATAAACACAAGGACAAGGCACCATCAATAGCCAAGCAGCAAACTGAATCATCAATAAACAGGAACATATGGTGGTTCAGTGGTTAGCACTGCTACCTCACAGTGCCAAGGACCTAGGTTCAATTCCATCCTTGGATGAACGTCTGTGTGAATTTTGCACATTCTCCCCATGTCCGCGTGAGTTTCCTCTCACAGTCCAAAGATGTGCAGGTTAGGTGGATTAGTCATGCTAACTTGTCCATCGTGTCGAGAGATGTACAGGCTAGGTGGATTATCCATTGGAAATGTAGGGCTGGGGTTCCAGGTGCAAAGCTCTTCAGAGAGTTGGTGTGGATTCACTGGGTCAAATGGTTTGTTCCCACACTGTAGGGATTCTATGATCATTAAACAAGAATGATTGGCAGCTCATGAACCCTGTGGTGGAAGCAGCTTCAATTGTAGCATTCAAGAGGGTATTGGATGACTGTTTGGAAAGGAATGTTGTGCAGGATTATGAGTGGATAAACAGGAGATAGGCAAGAGGTAATAGAACTGGTTCAGGCACAATGGGCCAAATGGTCTCCTTCTGTGCGATAACAATTCTGTGCACAGAATTCATGAGCACAATAAACCTTGATTAAAATAGTGTAATGTGCCCTCTTAATTAGCAGGAAAATTATTAAAGTTCTCACTGCATTAGGTGCAGAGTCCCCAAGTTAGATGCAGTAAAGGTTATGCTCTGTCTCCTGATGGAGCAAAGCATCGAGACTTCAGGTTTTTACAAAAAAATGAATCAACACATCAAACTACTGAGGTCAATTAGTACTACTTACCAGATAGCTAGCTCCTAGAATACTGGAGGCCAGATGGTACTCACATACTGTTGGCAGGGTGGCATGCAGTGCTCAAACACGGGAGGGCAGATGCCACCACTGACTTCATATTGTATAAGGTAATAATTCTGAAAGGGTTGATGTTGGAGATTGCATTAATTCCAGCCCATCTGGTGATGTCATTGGAACTTAGTGGGGAGAAAGCAGATCAACGCTGATCTTGAAGAGAACAGTCCTGTTATCCAAAGTCTCCCAATAGAGTTAGCAATAAAAACTAACTGTATTAGTAGAACATATGATAGGCTACATCTTGCTTAAGACAAGAACATCATCTCAATAAGAGCTACTAGTGGTGTTCCAAGTAATCCAAGTAGACAATTTAACCTCATCAATTGAAGGGGATAGTCACAGCAACGTACCCCAAAGGCAAGCTGTTAGTGGTTGGCATTGCAATACATGCAATATGGTAACAACAATGGGCATTACTGCTTAACGTCATAATGGTGAGAATTTCAGCAGAGCTGAATGAGAGATTAACAGCTATAAGACTTTACACCTTTAAGAAGTACTCATACAGGCAGACACTGACCTCAGTAGCTGAATAATCCAAGAGACTGCACACAAACTTGTGGAAAGATTAGAAAGGAAGAAATGTTTAATGATAAAGCTTCAAACTTGAAAGAGAAGTACACAAGAAAGGGTGAGCTGCAAGCTAGTCACTCCAAATGATTACAGGTTCCATTGGGAAGTGAACATCTGTACGTGCAACTCATTTTAAAAGGCTCACACACGACATGAACAGAGATCCATCAGTGAAGTTAACATTCCTGTTGGATGATGGGGAACTCTTTAAAATAACAGCAGGTAACAGACCAATTAGTTAAAAAGGGATAATTAAGCTCGCAAATATGCCAGCACAGCAAGTGATCTTCACAATACAGGGAAATCAATGATGATAAAAGTGATTTAAAGCAAAGTCAAAGAAAAGGTAAAGTTGCAAAACTAGAATGAAGACAACAAGGGGGCAATTTAGAAACAGAAACAGAGTATAACTGAAGAAGGTTGTAAGACAACTATTAAGACTGTGATAAAAGTGGAAGATTTATAATTTAAAGCATGGCTCATATGCAACGAATTAATTATGGGCTCAAGCACCAGGATTTATTTGGGTAAATCATAGTATTATTTGTTCTGTTATTTCTTCCCAATGTGATTATTTACTCTCTTCACTTTAATGCTTTTTAATACTAACGTACTGCTGGCTCATAGCACCAGGGATTTGAGTTCAATTTCAGCCTCGGGCGACTGTCTGTGCGGAGACGTTCTCCCCCTCTCTGTGTGGGTTTCCTCCGGGTGCTCCAGTTTCCTCCCACAATCCAAAGATGTGCATGTTATGTAAATTGCCCCATAGTGTGCAGCAATGTTTGGGTTAGGTGAATTAGCAATGGGATGAAGGGTTATAGGGTAGGGGGTGGATCTGAGTGGGATGCTCTTCAGAGGGTTGGTGTGGACACAATGGGCTGAATGGCCTACTTCCACATTGTAGGGATTCTATGATACTAATGTATCTTGTGCCAGATTGCTATCATGCAATAAACCCCATCTTGGTTAAGACTCACTAGTATTTTCTTATGTCATTGTAGAACCTAGTGGGCCAGTAGGAAAAGGCGATTAGTGGCAGCAAATGACCCCAATCACAAGCCACCAGTGATTGGTATCACATACAATGTATTGGAGGATGACATTGGTACCCAGCTCCTGGAGGGGCAGTGGTGCAAGGTGACTAAAAGGAAAATTACAGAAGGGATATTGGGTGGTGGTTTTGACAGACTCCAGGATCTGGAGATGATTAAACAGTGTGGAAGAAATCCTTTAACTAATCTGGTCTGACAATCCAGTACAAAGGGTGCTGACTTTCAAATGAAGTGATGTGTGAGGGTCCTACATGCTCTCTCAGGTGAATTGAAAAGATTTTGTACCACAGGTTTCCATGGTGGCCCCTGGCCAACATTCCTATTTGCAGATCTTTGCCACATGCAAACTGGCTGCTGTATTTCCTAAAAGTGACTCTCTTCAGACCGTAGAGCACTCTGGGATATCCTGATTTAAAATATATTTAATAGATGCACTATTTTTCTTTTGCTTGCAAAAAGACGAGATTATAAAATAAACGCCTTCTAATCTTATTGAAATCGAAGAGGAAAAAAAAATAGATAAGACAAATATAGCAAGAGGCTAGGGAACTTCAGCATGACCATAAAAACACTTTGCAATTTTTATAGATACACCATAGAAAGCACTCTATTCAGATGCATCATGGCCTTGGTATGGCAACTGGTCTGTCCAGGACCATTAAGAAACTCCAGATTGCGCAGTCCAACCTTCTATCCACTGACTCCATCTATACTTCCCACTGCCTCGGGAAGGCAGCCAGCATCATCAAAGATCCACCCCAGTTATAATCTCTTCCAACCTCTTCCGTCAGACAGAAAACACAAAAGCTTAAACAGAGATTCAAGAACAGTTTCTTCCTCACTGAATGGAGCTTTCAAATTTTAAAATTAACATTGATCTTGCTCTTTGTGCACCCTCTCTACATCCGTAACATTTGTATTCCTCACTCTGTTCTATTACCCTAATGCACTTTGTATGGTACGATCAGCTTGTACTGCCCGCAAAATAAAACATGTCACTGTACCTAGGTACGTGTGCCAATAATAAATCAAATCAAATCAAATCTGAGAAGCAGGTCTGACCGACACACTAAAATGTTCTTAGAGGCTCCCAGGCATCCTGCTGTTCTCTGCTGCACTGCAGAGTTGTACTTGCTGTTTTCAGACAGAAAGGCAATGTTCATGTTTCAGACGGAGCTCGACAGACAACTGCTGTTTTCCTGAAGCAGCAGCAGTCTGTCACGCACAAAGGCACTAAACTGTAAGAAAGGACAGAGAGCATGGGCTGTAGGGAACCATGAGCTCCAATACCCAGCAGAACCAGCATTTGCAATGGAGCCTTTGTTATCATTTGAAGTTTTTAGTCATCTGTTCCCCACTGCAAGCTGGCAGCCAATACTGGAAGGAGCTGTTTCCATTTCACCTCAAAGGAAGAAGGGCTCCACAATAACGGAGAGGTTTTGGATGATTGACACTTTAAGAAACAAATTGAATGAGACAATTATTTAAACCAGTATCAATTTACATGGAATACTGTCTGCGTAGGAATCAGTACAGATTGTAATCTAATCATAGAGTCTGGGAGGTTTATTAAACAGTAATGGAATTAAACAGTAATAGAATACTTTGAAACAGGCTTTAACAAGATTTCTTGAACCTCCCATGACTTTTGACCAATCAAACAGTGATCAGATTTGGAGAGAATACAGTTCTTGTGAAGACAACTGGTCACTGTCATGACTTAACTGGGAAGAGTGCATCGATAATCATATCCTACTGTTCCACAAGCTGTTCCAAATGTATAAATGTATACAATCCCTAAAATGACCAGTTTGTATGACTGACTGCTACTCAGGATACAAGCAATTCACGACAGGCTGCTTCAGTATTGGGGAAAAACAACCTACTTATTGTAACACTTAACTTTATCAAGGGTTTCTAAATTAGGCAACTTAAAAACTATTTACCTTCAAGACCTCAGGTGCACTCATTGTATCACAATTACAGAAAACAAAAGGCTTACATTATAGATATTTCCAATCAACTGTTCACAGATTATGTCATATAACCTCTGGAGCAGGTAGGACTAGTTCAGAGTAGCAACACTACCACTGCACCAAAAAATATCATATGATATATATACACACACACAATATCAATAAGTTTCTGTTTATACACACACTGGGAAAAAAAATTATATACTTGATTAACAAAATCCCGAAGAGCTAAAGTCTAGATAACAAGCTGTAAAGTTATTTATATTCTCACAGACTTTTGGATTTTTTTGTGATGAAGGGGAGTTGTTGTCTCTAGGGTGACAATCATCCTTCCATTTGATGGTAGGTCAGGTGAAGTTTTCTTGTACAAGTTCTTTAGTTTTTCTTGCGTTTACTGTCATGTTCCCACACAGAAGGAGAGAAAGGGGGTGAAAGAAGGAGGTGCTTTCTCTCTGCAGACTCTGTTATGTTTTCCACTCTCGGCTGCACTTGGTACTTACAGCTTTTTTACACACAGCAAATCAGAGGGTTGTTGTCTGACAGATTTCCTTAACTCAAAAGATTCTCAATGCTGTTCAATCTTGAGTTCGCCCCCACTAAGTGCTTTCAAAGAGTAACATTGCATTGCACAACTCAACAATAAGCAACACCTAATTTCCAAGCTGCAAAACTCCCGTTTTATTCATTTATGGCAGTCCAACTTCTATTTTAGTCTATAGTTCCAAATATGTGATCAGTTACAACACAAGAAGAATATATTCTGTTGTGCTTGCCCAATGGGACAAAGCTTAAACCATTGGTGTCCTTCAAGAGAAAACCTTTCACCCACAGCAATTCCCAAAAGGACTATGTGTTTGGGATTAAACTTGGATAGATGAAGTTGGCTTGAAAATGTGACTGTTAAAAGTTGAGGTTTCCAACTAGAAGGATTGCGTAAAGTTAAATGCCTTTGCATCTGGAACTCGGTAAGATCACATGTTATCAATGATGTTGCTGAAGTTAGAATTGCAAAATTGTAACACTTCAGTGATTCATAGTGGTCTCTCTCTCTCTATTCTTCAAAAATAGCAATAAGGAAAACAGGGCAATGGCTGGATAATTGGAGAAGGGAAGACATCCACCAAGGGAGGCAACATACGAGCTTCAACTTTAGCAATCAAGAACGAATGGCTTGTAGGCCCCAGGGATAAAACCAGAATGGAAAACATCATTAATTCATTCAAGAGATGTAGGATAGTTAATGTACTTGGTACAGAATCTCACAATTTATGGCATGATGTAGCTAATGATGACATGAATACTGATGAGGACGCTGCTGGTGATCCATATGATAATGCCATTCAAGAGACAGACTGAGATGAGTTACTTGGTTCTGAGGAGGAGGAGGAGATGGTGATTTTTATGGATTTTATTCTACACTCAGTGCACACTCACTGTTAAGTGGTATTCTTTTCTGTACTGTGAAGATACAGTGACATTGAGCACATTTGTATTTCTGGCTTTTGTTCTGATGAATTTGATAAATTGATGAATTTAGTGTAAGGACATTAATGTTTCTCTCCATGGGGATTATTATTTATCTATAAATAAAAACGTAATAATAAAAATACTTTCATCTCTGCTTGCAATCTTTCTGGGGATGGGGTTAGGAAGACAGTATCTGAAGTGGCAGCTGTTCCAGTGAGACATTGGTAAAGTGTGGGTGTTTTGCATGGATGTGAAACCTAACGGAACAGGGGAGACCAACTTGCCAAACAGCTTTAGTTTTGAGTTTGGAGGAGGCAAGAAAGCATCAGATGGACAAAAAAGGCTATAAATGAAAAAGCGCTGAGGAGAGAGTGAACAAGCAAGACATTCTGCTGAATGTGATTCGGGACAGAGTCCCTGGGCAGGACACATCTTAAGAGGAAATAGATTTGTAAGAGGAGGGAAGATTTCATGGAAAAAGACGAAGAGAATATCAATGATAGATGATTTGAAAATTAATGGAAAGCTTTGGCAAAGGGACAAAATAGCATGGAAAAGAAATATGGGGATTACTGTGAGCCTAGGACCTGCCTTCAGGCAGAGCACAAATCTTGATGATGATGGGCAATCCTTCATTTACTGCATTTATCCTGTAATGCTGCTGAGGTTGCGTCTTGGATATTGCTCGCTGCAGTTTGTCAAGATTCTTTTCAAACAGAATCTGTAAGTAAAAGTTTTTGTTTTGCTGCTGCCTTTGCTTGCAGTAAAATACATTTGCTTGCTGCAAATTTAATCCAGCCCAGCCTCACATCTAAAACAGTGGTGTCAACTGACACTCCATAGAGGGACTGGATGACACTGTCTCTTTTAATAAAATCTGTCCAGGAAGTTCCTGCTTGCTCTGGTGGCAGAGTCGGATGGGGAGGATGAAAGGCAGGACATGGAGACAATGGAGAAAGTGATTAATTTCAATGCTTAAAAAAAATCTTCCAGCAGCTGAACAGTTTGACCATAGCACTGACAACACTAGTTTGGTTGTTCCAAGCTCAGTTCTTTAGTTACTTTGATGTAAACCCTCATCAGCATATTCTATAATTTCTGCAGCAATGCGGGCATCCACAATACTATCGAAAACAGCTGGGATTGCTCAAGCAAGCAGCATTCACAGAATTGATTTTTCACAAGTAGAATGGAGCACAAAACAGGCAATGTGGATGAGCACAGTAAATAGTAGCAGCTTCATGTAGGGCCCATCTCACCACCTACTTAATGTACACCCTTGACAACTCTCTGATAATCTTCGATCCTATTTGTTGATAACTCATTTCTTCTCCATTAGTTTCCACATTCCACAAGCTGTGCAGTAAATCCGTTCCACTTATGTACCTCCTATTAAGTTAGAAACATCTTCCTGCCTTTCCACTTCTTTTATTATCCTTAATTTGTAAGTTATCAGCTTAAACTACGGTGATTTCCCAGACCTGTGTCCACGCCAGATAATGGGGTGGCCGTTCTCAATGAAGGTAGGTATGGTGTGGAGGGCTAGGTGAACTACACTTTACCCCAAGTGTCCTCTGAGCTATGGGAGAGGAAAGGAACTCAGTCAGCAATCCGGTTCTGGATCACTAAAAGGCATTTCTGGCATGAGGAAGTGATTGCACTTAGGAGCGATACACCCATTGTTGAATATCATGCTCACTAGCTGGGTTTACATGAGGTTTAAAATCAACTAGGTAAAAACAATGACTGCAGATGCTGGAAACCAGATTCTGGATCAGAGGTGCTGGAAAAGCACAGCAGTTCAGGCAGCATCCAAGGAGCAGTAAAATCGACGTTTCGGGCAAAAGCCCTTCATCTGGAATACAGGCAGAGTGCCTGAAGGGTGGAGAGATAAATGAGGGGATGGTGGGAATGGGGAGAAAATAGCATAGAGTACAATAGGTGAGTGGGGGAGGGGATGAAGGTGATAGGTTAGGGTACAGGGTGGAGTGGATAGGTGAATAAGAAGATAGGCAGGTAGGACAAGTCATGGGGACAGTGCTGAGCTGGAAGTTTGGAACTGGGGTGAGTGGGGGAAGGGGAAATGAGGAAACTGTTGAAGTCCATATTGATGCCCTGGGGTTGAAGTGTTCCGAGGCGGAAGATGAGGTGTTCTTCCTCCAGGCGTCTGGTGGTGAGGGAGTGGCGGTGAAGGAGGCCCAGGACCTCCATGTCCTCGGCAGAGTGGGAGGGGGAGTTGAAATATTGGGCCACAGGACAGTGTAGTTGATTGGTGCGGATGTCCCAGAGATGTTCCCTAAAGCGCTCCATGAGGAGGTGTCCAGTCTCCCCATTGTAGAGGAGACCGCTTCGGGAGCAACGGATACAATAAATGATATTGTGGATGTGCAGGTAAAACTTTGATGTATGTGGAAGGCTACTTTAAGGCCTTGGATGGAGGTGAGGGAGGTGGTGTGGGCACTGGTTTTGCAATTCCTGCAGTGGCAGGGGAAGGTGCCAGGACGGGAGGGTGGGTTATGGGAGGGCGTGGACCTGACCAGGTAGTCACGGAGGGAACAGTATCTGCAGAAGGCGGAAAGGGGTGGGGAGGGAAATATATCCCTGGTGGTGGGGTCTGTTTGGATGTGGCAGAAATGTCGGCGGATGATATGGTTTATGCGGAAGTTGGTACGATGCAAAGTGAGCACCAGAGGCATTCTGTCCTTGTTACAGTTGGAGGGGTGGGGTCTGAGGGCGGAGGTGCGGGATGTGGATGAGATGTGTTGGAGGGCATCTTTAACCACGTGGGAAGGGAAATTGTGGTCTCTAAAGAAGGAGGCCATCTGGTGTGTTCTGTGGTGGAACTGGTCCTCCTGGGAGCAGATACGGTGGAGGTGGAGGAATTGGGACTATGGGATGGCATTTTTGCAGGAGGAAGGGTGGGAAGAGGTGTAATCCAGGTAGCTGTGGGAGTCGGTGGATTTGTAAAAAATGTTGGTGTCAAGTCGGTCGTCATTAATGGAGATGGAGAAGTCCAGGAAGGGGAGGGAGGTGTTAGAGATGGTCCAGGTAAATTTAAGGCCAGGGTGGAATGTGTTGGTGAAGTTGATGAATTGCTCAACAGTCAAGCTGCTGTGTGGAACCTCACCTGCCAGGACTAATAGACTGTAGGGAAATAGATGATGATATCTTGCAAAATGTCCAGATTACAGAGAAGGAAGTGCTGGATGTCTTGAAACGGTTAAAGGTGGATAAATCCCCAGGACCTGACCCAGCACCGAGAACTCTGTGAGAAGCTAGGTAGTGATTGCAGGGCCTCTTGCTGAGATATTTGTAACGCCGATAGTCACAGCTGAGGTGCCAGAAGATTGGAGGTTGGCAAACGTGGTGTAACTGTTTAAGAAGGGCGGTAAAGACAAGACAGGGAACTATAGACCAGTGAGCCTGACCTCGGTGTTGGGCAAGTTATTGGAGGGAATCCTGAGGGACAGGATGTACATGTATTTGGAAAGGCAAGGACTGATTTGGGATAGTCAACATGACTTTGTGCGTGGGAAATCATGTCTCACAAACTTGATTGAGTTTTGTGAAGAAGTAACAAAGAAGACTGATGACAGCAGAGCAGTAGATGTGATCTATATGGACTTCAGTAAGGCGTTCGACAAGGTCCCCCATGGGAGACTGATTAGCAAGGTTAGACCTTATGGAATACAGGGAGAACTAGCCATTTGGATACAGAACTTGCTCAAAGGTAGAAGACAGAGGGTGGTGGAGGAGGATTGTTTTTCAGACTGGAGGTCTGTGACCAGTGGAGTGCCACAAGGATCGGTGCTGGGCCCTCTACCTTTTGTCATTTACATAAATGATTTGGATGCGAGCATAAGAGGTACAGTTAGTAGGTTTGCAGATGACACCAAAATTGGAGGTGTAGTGGACAGCGAAGAGGGTTACCTCAGATTACAACAGGATCTGGACCAGATGGGCCAAGGGGCCGAGAAGTGGCAGAAGGAGTTTAATACAGATAAATGTGAGGTGCTGCATTTTGGGAAAATAAATCTTAGCGGGATTTATACACTTAATGGTAAGGTCCTAGGGAGTGTTGCTGAACAAAGAGACCTTGGAGTGCAGGTTCATAGATCCTTGAAAGTGGAGTTGCAGGTAGATAGGTTAGTGAAGGCGGCGTTTGGTATACTTTCCTTTATTGGTCAGAATATTGCGTACAGGAGCTGGGACGTCATATTGCGGCTGTACAGGACATTGGTTAGGCCACTGTTGGGATATTGCATGCAATTCTGGTTTCCTTCCTATTGGAAAGATGTTGTGAAACTTGAAAGGGTTCATAAAAGATTTACAAGGATGTTGCCAGGGTTGGAGGATCTGAGTTACAGGGAGAGGATGAACAGGCTGCGGCTGTTTTCCCTGGAGTGTCGGAGGCTGAGGGGTGACCTTATAGAAGTTAACAAAATTATGAGGGGCATGGATAGGATAAATAAACAAAGCCTTTTCCCTGGGGTCCAGAACTAAAGAGTATAGAGTTAAGGTGAGAGGGAAAAGATATAAAAGAGACCCAAGGGGCAACTTTTTCATGCACAGGGTGGTACGTGTATGGAATGAGCTGCCAGAGGATGTGGTGGAGGCTGGTACAATTGCAACATTTAAGAGGCATTTGGATGGGTTAATGAATAGGAAGGGTTTGGAGGGATATGGGCTGGGCGCAGGCTAGATTGGGTTGGGATATCTGGTCGGCATGGACGGGTTGGACTGAAGGGTCTGTTTCCATGCTCTATGACTATGACTTCGCAACTTCAGATGAAGGATGAAACCTACAGGAACAAAGTATCTTTGTAAAAGAGAGATCCAGCACAGTTTGACCTGTAATCGTTCCCCCACCATCATCATCTCCAGTGAAAATGTAACACAGGGAGGCAGAAAGTGGTGTTGCAAGCCTCACACAGAAAGCACAAATCCTTTTATATGTGTCAATTTAGTCTGAAGCACTATCACATTTAGATTTGCAGACACTACAGCTGCATTAATGTCTGTCATGACCATGTTAAGTACAACACTCCAACTTAGCAACATGTAATTTCCTTACTAATACACTACAATTACCAATCTATTAATTATACAACAGCCTCAAATAACATACCATCTCACAGTAGGGTTTTCATACACATTTCTTTTAACTTAAGAGTTCAAAGCCAGAGAACTGGAGGAGGTTGAAAATCAGGCAAAATGGAGGGAACGACAGAAAGGAAATGAACAAATTGTAGGTCAAGAAATGGAGGGGACTAAGGGATCAATGTAGGATAATGAGAGACACGAAATAGAGAATATTCTGGGACACATACAGAGTAATCAAAGAAAGTGAGATGAGGGAAGCTAACATGGTAGGTTTTGGTGGCAAGAGAAGAGGCTGGACTAGAGTTGGGAAATGTGCACAAAAGGTCTAAATTCCAGAGGCATGCTGAGCAAATCACACCAATACACTTAAGGGAAGTCTAGTTAAGAGAAAAGGGGAGAAGGTGTTATAAAATTAAATTAGGACGGATAGGAGGATGCTTATGTACTGCATAAAGGCCAACACAAATTGGTCGGGCATGATAATCTTTATAGTGACTAATCATTAATAACAAAGATAAAATTATGGAGTATCAAGATTTTATATTTGTCAGGACGAGCTACTAAAAGAACATCATTTGTTTTTAGAAATAATAATGAATCATATAGATCAATCAAAACTGCACAAGCCGCATTATATCTAGATAATCTTAAAATCACTTAATATTGGACAACTTGGGAACAAGAGTAGACCAGCCAATTACTTAAACATGCTCTACCGTTCAATTCGATCAAAGCTGTCTTGATTGATACTCCTTAATTACTGTTGCCTAATAACAAAAGCTTCAATCTCAATTTTTTGAAATTTTCAATTGATGTAACTCAACTATGTTTTATGGAACTTGGTTAAGTAGTGCGCTGAGAGTTCTATTCACTACTATGTGTGAAGATAGAAATAATAAAGGAGTGAGAATGATCCATCACAGCTGTACAGTGCCAGCGAGGGAACAGAAAGCTGCATAAATGAAGCGTTTACAGACTTTACCCCGTTCTTTGAGAAACAAAATGTTGCAAATTAAAACTCAAGGAGCAAACTGCAAGGCACTTTACATGGGGATAGCAAGTGCACATTGGAGAACGTGAATACATCACTAATAACAAATGCGGCAATCATTTCGAATCTGGATAGAGGATAATAAATCATTGAGTGAGGTGTAAGCAATTATAAAACTAAAACAGGCAAAGATGGGCTGTTCGAGATAGTCCTACCAGTGAAAGTGTGTTGTTATTATTATCTCTAAGCACACTGAACACCAAGTCATGGTCATCCAAATTTAGAGTGTTAAAATTGTAAAGACACACTCTTAATTTAATGAAGCTAATTCAATTTAATTCAGTGTCAACTTAGGCCTCATAAGAAGCATTCACACATGAGCTAAGTCGTGAATTCAAGTGCCAACCCAGAGACTTGGCCACAAAATCCAGGCCCTGTCGTTCCAGTACATTACTGAGCATTTGCTGCACTATTACTATTCTTACCAAACCATGAGTGTTCATGTCCACACCAAGAACTAATGTTCCCAGTTTGGAACCAAAAGACCAGAGAGAAACAATGCTTCTGTGAGGGGAAAGTGCCTGTGAGGCAGAGTGTCAACCTAAACGCGACCACATCATGCAACACATTAGCTGTGCACTGTAAACAGTAGTTAGAGGGGAAATTGTTGGAAATACTGTCTTTCAGATAAGATGTTAAACAAAGATTTCACCCACCCTCTCAAGTGGACAAAACAATTGTATGGCACTAATTTAAAAAGCAGAGTAATTCTTCCAGCATCCTGTCTAATATTTATCCATCCATCAATATTTTAAAAAAATGAAACATCTGATCATTTATCTCTTCGTTGTTTGTGACATCTGACTGTGTGCAGAGTTGGCTGCTGCATCCCCCTATAATGACAACAGTGATAGCATTTTAAAAATACTTAGCACATTGTAAAGTGCTGTGGGATGTCCCAAGTTTGTGGAAAGCATTATACTAGTTCACAGTGAGTACTACCACTGGTCTACAGTTAACACTTGCAATAGCTGCAGGATTGTGGTGTGGGAGGGCAATTAATATGTGGGAAGGTCACAGGAAGATCCTGTACCTTTATTGCTGAAAGCATCATCTTAATTGAGTACCTGTCTTTTTTTTTCATAAAGTAATTCATACATTAACTTGCCTCCTGATATGTCTGGGACTGTCTGGACTCACATTCAGTGGACTGAAGCTTGCTGAGTGGTGAGAAACTCTGAGCATAGTCCGACTCTCACTGAAGGCATGCTAAACCCTGCCCCTCCTTCGACTATCGATTAGAAATTCTATCTTCCTAACCTCAACTAGAAGAACTTTAAATAAACAGCCAATTTCTTTCTGCAAGGGATTGAGTGCCTTTCACCCACTCCTTCTCCTCCTACTATCTGGAAAGCGCACAGGCATGAGGCTGTGCAGAGGATGGAGGCTGCAGACTGAGTTGTATCTTAGCAACGCAAACGGCTCATTCATCATCATCATCAGCAGCAGCAGCAGCAGCAGCACTGCAATGACAACAACATTTCTTGCCTCCTCTCAGCAACCAATCACCTTTAACAGGGCCAATGTGCTGCGGTTCTGAGCTGCAGTACCTGTGAAACTGTCCTAAATAAAGCACATTTCAGGGGTGTATGCATGTCATTTAAATATACGTCAACCCACTTAATGCAAAAAAAAAGTAAAGGTCATACAGCTCAGAATTCACACTGGCAGCTGAGCTGCTGAATGGTCACAGATTATTCTAAACTTCTATTTATAATGCTGAGAAATCATGTCCAACATCAAAGGAAGACTGAACATGTGTAAGTAAACTAAAGAGCATCAGGTTTACCTGCTGCTGTGCCAGGATGTGATTTCAGCTCAGTTTACTGGTTGCTCTGTTTGGAAAGATTAACCATTGAATTCCTACATTGTGGAAATAGGTACTCCGCCCATTGAGTCCACACTGACTCTCCAAGAGGATCTCACTCTATTCTATCCCTATCACCCTGCATTTCCCAAGGCCAATCCACCAAGCCTGCACAACCCTGGACACTACCAGCAATTTAGCACAGCTGATCCAGTTAACCTGCACATCTTTGGACTGTGGGAGGAAACTGGAGCACCTGAAGAAAATCCACGCAGACATGGGGAGAATGTTCAAACTCCACAAAGACAGTCACCCAAGGCTGGAATTGAACCTTAGTCCCATGTGCTGTGAGCCACCATACCCATGGGGGTGGGGGTTGGCGGTGAGGGTGATGACACTCTGAGAGGAAGATCTGCAAGGGACAGACGTCCCTCAGAGCTGACGGTTCCTAGTTTCCAAAGCCTTTCTCAAAGCTCCCCTGAAGTGTTCTTCACCCTAATATCAAAACGGCCTTCAGTATGACATGTCTCTTCCCCCTTACACCAGTCTGTTCTGGCACTCAATAAGATCATGCGTGATCTGATGTGGCCTTAACATTACTTTCTTGCTTGATCTCCGATAACCCTTAACTCCCTTGTTGATCAAAGATCTGCCCAGCCTTCAAGACCCCATATAATCTTGTACAATTCAATAAAATCACCCTTCTAAGCTCCAATGATTATTGGCCAAACTATCCTCACAAAACAACACTTTCATTCCAGGAAAAGGCTGAGTGGACCTTCTCTGAGTTGCTTCCAATGCAAGTACATCCCTCCTTAAATGCCATACCGTTACAGCAACACATCCCTACCTTTTTATTCAACTTACCTTACAATAAAAATCAATGTTTGCATTCCTAGTTCATTGCTGTAACTGCACACTCACTTTGTGAGATTCATTTATAAGGACACTTAGTTCCCTCTGAACTGCAGCATTCGGCGGTCTCTCTCAACTTAAACAGTATTCCACTTTTCTATTCTTCCTGCTAATGTGAACATCATCTTCTCTCATTATACTTAATTTGCCTGTTTTTGTCCACTTAGCCTAGTTGTATATCTTTGTAAACTCATATATCCTCCTCACAACTTGCTTGTTTTTAAAACCTACCTCTGTATCATAAGTTAATATAGCTACAAACAATTTGCACCCTCATCAAGCAATTAGCATAGATTGTAAACAGTTGATGCCTCAGCACTGATTCCTGTGGTCCTCCACTGGTTCATATGCGAATCAGAAATTGACCACTTAGCCTGACTATTTTCAGTGTTAGCCATTCCTCTATTTGTCCTTCTATGCCAATGTTTCACTAGCACCATGAGCTCTTATGGTGTGCAGTAACCTTTAATATGGCATCTTATCAAATTCCTTAAGGAAATCCAAATATACTGCATCTACTAGATCCCCCATGTCCACCCAGCTTTATTACCTCCTCAAACAACTTAAATAAATTTGTCAAACATAATTTTTCTTTCACAAAATCATGCTGACTCTGCCCAATTGTATTATGCTTTTCTCAATGTTTTGTTGCCACCTCCTTAATAATGGACTGTACCATTTTGCCACTGACATTATACCAATCAACCCAGAACACCTCCCTCATTTCCTTGATAGTGGTGTTAAATGTGCAGCTTTCTAATCTGCTGGATTCTTTATAGTATTTGGGCAATTTTGGAAGATTATAACCAAAGCATTCACAATCTCTGCAGCTGCTTTGTGTAAGGCCCTATTTATCAACCATCAATCCAAGAGATTTGTCAACCTACAGTCCCTTTAGTTTTACAGCAATTTCTTCTCCAGTGATCATTATTATTTAGGTTCTTGTTTGCTTTTGCCTCTGCTTTTCTATTAATCTTTGAGTGTTTTTGTGTCTTTCATTGTGGAAATGGATACAAAATACTGAATCAAAGTCTCTGCCATTTTTCTTTGTTTCTCATTATTGATTCCACGGTCTCACTTTTCCATTTCCCAATTTCCTACGACCTCATGTAACACTAGTGCAGGAAAGAGCAGTCAGATAATGCAACTAGAGAAACCAGACCGAAAAGGCAAATGATATCAGAGAACAGTGTCAGGGAAAAACAGTGTGAGAGACAACAGTGCAAAAGACAGCAATCAGATAGTAGTCCCCGAGACTCCAGTCAAAAAGCAATACAAAAGACAATCAAACGGGAGTGATTTAATTAGGATATATTAATTTCTGGTAAAACAACATCTCAGTAACAATGGTATGACAATAGAGCTTTCAGTGGTGTACTTTCCTTTTTTTAAATGAAGGAAGTTTGAGACAGAGGTACCAAGTGGTCTGCTCAAAGCCAATAAAGTAAGCAGCTTGTGAAGCCTTGGAGTTTTTTTTTAAAAAGTTGGAACAATAGAGGCAGCCTAAATGGGTGTGGTCAAGAATCAGGATTTTTGGCTTTAGCTTCCAGCAGCCGCTGTAGTCTTGAAGCTAGATGTGGATGTTCTTATTCCTCTCTCTGTTACAGTTAAAATCTAGGGTTATCTTCCAGCTGCCGGAATTGCATGTGAGACAATCTATTTTACTGCATTTGCCTTTTCCAAGGGTGTGTTTATGGGATGTTACTATTAGCAAGGTTGGAGAAGTTTTATAGCTCAGGTTGAGGTTCTGGATATGAATTTGTTCGCTGAGCTGGAAGGCTTGTTTTCAGATGTTTTGTCACCATACTAGATAACATCATCAGCGAGCCTCCAGTAAAGCACTGGTGTTATGTCCCGCTTTCTATTTATGTATTTAGGTTTCCTGGGGTTCTATGTATGTGCTTAGGTTTCCTGCATTTTAACTGTAGCATAAAGATAAAGACCATTCAAATTGCATCTGGAACACATATCTTATACAGTAGCGCCTCGACATATGAACATTCCCGTTCACGAACAAATCGGTTTATGAACAGGATTGTACGTAAAATTTTGTTTTAACGTACGTACGAAATTCAAGGTACAAGCGAAGGTACGAACGCAAAAAGCCCGTGTGCGACCACGTAGTTTCATTGTTCTGCTTGTTGAACACAAAAGCTCTCGGGCCCCGTGTGATCTCATTCAGTTCGTCTTTGGCGCGTGCGCTGTGAACAGCCATCCAAGCATTCTTATGCTATCCGAACAATGGAAAAAAATGATTCAGTTCGCGAACCGGGTCCCGGAACGGATTAAGTTCGTAAGTCGAGGTGCTACTGTACTTAATTTTAAAATAATAAAAAAAGTAGTATCTAGGTTATCTTTTTTACATATTTTAAGGGGGTTTGGTCTGGTTCATTACAATCGAGAGGATGAACCATCTATGGTTCCTGATGCAGTGGGGCGGGGGGGTGGGGGGGGTGCAGGCAAGCAGAATGTGAATAGTGTTACCATTGAACTGATAAAGTGACCTTGTGAGCTGTTACAACTGAATTTCTTAATTTCTTCACAATATTTCCATTTTGAGCTTAATTATCCATTTGCAGGTGAATCATGGATTTGGTTTGATGCCACAGAATATAAAATCTCATCATTTTATCAAAGTCCGGCATTTAAAATTAAAACTGAGGCTAGAGGGCAGAAGGCAGTCAGAAACGTCATCCCTTCACAGATAATGCAGTTACAGGAAAGGTTATTAGGGAAGTATCAATGTGGACAGCGTAACTTGGATTTATCTAGAGATGTGAGGGATTGAGAACATCAGGAGAGGTTGCATAGGTGGGATTAAGAAATATTAGAGATCTTGATACATGTGGGATATAATGACAAGGATAGGCGAACTCAGGAGACATGAAGCAAGCTATTGACAGATGGGAAGTAATTGAGGAATACAAAGTGAGGGGGCTACATGAAGTTGAACTATTAGTGGGCTTGCTGAATTTACTGTTCCTTGGGGTAATTCTTTGATACAGCTCTCCCACCACTGTCAATGAATGAAAAATTATTGGATGCATTTCTGATATTTTTTGAGGTGCAATCACTGTGACACTCCACCACCTCCCCTTTGATGAGTGTTATGAAGATGTGGGTGTACTGTCTCTTTAAGAGAGTTGAAAGCTAGCAGAACTACCTGACACAGCGTTAAGTGTTCTAAACAAGATTTCATGTAACATTTGGTTGAACAACTCAATTAGCTAGTTGCCTTGAGATGACAAAACAAACTTGAATTAGGCCAATCAGTTTAAATTATACCCCCAAAAATAGCAAACTCCAATCAAGTTTGAATTAAGTATATTTATCATCTTAAAAGTCAATGACACAATCTGACGCTTTGGGGGCAAATGAACAGTTAAGAAGAGAACTGCCAAGCCACCAGCATCTGCAGACTGCCCAGAAAAATACCTCTCTTAAAGGTACTTTTAGCGATCAGTAACTTGTGAAACTGTAAATTTGAATTTTTGATAAATCTTAATCGGGGGTTTAATCAGATTAGTATTATAGAAAGGAAAGTAAAAGATAGGTTAGAGGAAGGAGTTGTAAATAGTTGTTACTTAATTATTCTCTGTTATACCTTAAGAAATAAAGTTGTTAATTTTTACTTTAAATAGTTTTGGCTCTCGAATTTTCACAGATTATTGCATGGGATAAATCTTTTCTGTGTTGTTGGTTTAAATTAAGCAGGAGGGTTTACCCCGTGTTGTAACATTCGATACAGCTCACAGCAAGACATACCTGATCACAGAACTTCCCTGACTCTGCTGGCTCTATGCATAGTTGATTTTTCTGGCCATTGGTAAAGACTTGGAGAAAACTAGAGATGATTTGGAGCTCAGTTAGGGAAGAGGCTCTCAGAGCACAATTTGCTTTCTGTGGAGAGCAAAGGATTGAGAGGGGACATGATCCAAATTTCTAAATGCCGAGAGAAAATGAATAATGAAGATGATATCCACTGATGTACACCAGATCCTATTCCACTAAAGCACACATTTGGATACATGGGTGAAAGTATTTAAATCTTGCTGTGCCTCACTTTTTTGGATTTTTTCAATCTTCTCTAGCCCTGCAAACCTCCATTATCATTACTCTGACCTTGAGTAAATTCTCTCAAATTTTCTTTACTCAATGGGGGTGTCCGAACATTCAGCTAATTGACACAGTTGATGCAATGTGGTGCTGGAAACGCACTGGTCAGGCAGCATCTGAGGAGCAGGAGAATCAAAATTTCAGGCATAAGCCCTTCGTCAGGATGGTTTATTCAGGCTTATGCCCAAAACGTTGCTTCTGTTTCTCGGACGCTGCCTGACCTGCTGTGCTTTTCCAGCACCTCATTCTTGACTCTGATCTCCAGCATCTGCAGTCCTCACTTTCTCTGAGCTAACTGACATAGTTTTGGATGTCTTCCTGAGTGACTTGGCCTGGCTATGAATCGTCACAGCTCAGGGGGTTGCACTTTTGCCAGCGAGTCAGTACTAGACTCACGTCCCACTCCTGTGTCATGGACATACTATGTATCGGAAAGAGATGTTTGGACATTAAATCAACGCCCTTTCAGGTTGATGGAAAAAAATCCAATGATATTATTGTGAACAAAAACAGTGGAAAGATTCCTAATGCTCCTGGGTGAATATTAAGCCCTCCACCAACATCACCAGTCATCCAATCATGCTTTAGTTGCCAGTAGTGGAACTGCATTTCATCTAATTTAGGTACTGCATTTGTTGGTAAGGCTCTTTGGGACATGCTTAAAAGCACTGTGTAAATGCATATCATTTTACTTGTTAGAAAATGTTAACTTGTCTTTTCTTGCCATGGATGTGTTCAAGCCTACTGAGTGTTTCCAGCAGCCTCAGGATTCTGTTTTCCATATTTTTAATGAATTGACTTTTGTTTGCTTTCTAGAAAATACCACTCACCATCTTGCACATTAATTAACACACATCCCTCATGCTACAGAATCTCAATTTAGCAAAATACTTTCGGGGAATGCTGAACAAAACACATTTCAAGGTTGATTAATTCCAGGGGTGAACGATTACTAAATCCCAATGTGGTACTTGGTGAGAAAGCAGTCAATTGTACCATTCCCCATCAAACTCATCCTTCATACTTATAAGCACAATCATTTATCAAAATATAATTTAATTCTGCAGAGACCAGCAATTATCTGATATTAGGTTTGAATATCCAGATTGTGAAAAGTCAATGGCAGAAACAACGCGAGCTCTGATCACAATCTCACACCCATCACCAGCTTGAGAAATAGATCCCGCTGTGAATAGCTACTTTCAAATTTATTACTTGACAAAAGGGAATTTCTGTGTTGGTAAATATATTCAGATGCAAATATTGAAGGTGGGAAGACTGTCTGAGCTGTGATATCTCTCATTGTTTTACAGCAAATGCTTACAATCTAGAATTACATGGAAAGAATAGCTGTTCAGTCACTGGTGCCCTAACAAATCACCACCTTCGGGAACAGGGAGAAAATCAGTAAATCAGTACAATGGTTCGCTTGTAAAGTATAGTGACTGTTATAATGTGGAAATGCAAGCAGTAAATGATGTTCGTTGTATGAGTCATTGTTCACTTCTAATCTTGAATGCCTGGTTATTGATTTGCTAATCAAAAACTGTAGGAAACTGAATTGACACAGTGCGCATCAGCCTACAGTGGTGAAGTAAATAACATGAAAATAGCCAGGAGGATGCAGTTAGGAGACCCAGTCCTTGATCTGTGCCTCACACAATTGTGTGAAACATCTTCAGCCAGTTTACCAGTCACGTTTTATAATTATTTACAGGTAATTGGTATCCCTCCCTCTTCTGAGCCAGAAGGGTGTAGGTTCAAACTTCACTCTAAAGACTTAAAAACAGAGTTTAGGCTGATATTTCAGTGCAGAATTGAGTGGATGCTGCACTGTCAGAGGAGCTGCCTTTTGAACGCGCTGCTAAACCAAACCCCTGTTGTCCCTCTTTAGTTGACATTAAAGACCCCTCGGCATTATTTCAGAGAGCAGAGGAGTTATCCTTGCTATCCCTCTGCCATAATTATTTATCAACCAACACACTTTTAAGAAAAAGAGTCAGTATCGTGCTGTTTGTAGAAGGGAAGTGTGCGTCAATGGATTGCTTTCGTTCCTACATTACAAGAATCACTAAACTTAAACAAGCACTTCATTGGCTGTTAAGAGCTTAGGGATGTTCGGAGATTATGAAAGGTGTTAAATAAATACAAGTCGTTTGCATGAAAATAAAATTGACCAAATCCCTCCGATTATTGATTTGGTGACAATCTTGCATTTAACTCCTCTTTTAGATCGCCTTACCTTCTCTATTTAATGGAAAGGACCCCAGTTCCATTAATCTCTCTTCTTAATTAAAGCCTTTTATCCCTGGGCTCACCTTGATCTATCTCTTACTGCCAATTGCCGCCTGTAATGGTTCTGAGTTTGGCAAATTTCCAAATAGCTTCAAACTCTTTGTTAGAGGTTATGATCCGGATTACATCAACAGTTTCATACTATACTGTAGTACTGAACCCTCTTCCATAACTCCAGTTAATGTTTCAGAGATTTCATCAGGATTTTAGAATCAGTCTGCATTTCTCCAGACAATTAAATATTATTTGGTGAAACTAAATCAGACATAAGTCGTCATAACTGACTGGCTCAGATGAAGGAAGCTTGATTCTGCTTTTCCCTTTCGAAAACTGACGAGTCTGGCATGTGCTTACAGCATGTTGTCCTTCATTCAGATTTCTAGAGGTTTTCACTTTTTTAAGCCTGGGGGGGGCAAGATGTTTGAAATCCATGAAATTTGAAGAGAATTACACATCCACATTGAAACAGCTGCAGAGCTGCTGTAGAGACAGGTACATCCGTCAAGCAAGAGTCTCACTGGTGAGCTATAAGAGGTTAGTTACTACTGTGTCCAGAAAATGTTCAAACTCAGGTTTTTTTCAACTCAAATTGATTTTATTCAACTGATTTTTTAACTTGCTGATGAGCTTCAGGAACAAGGAGAAAGAGGGTGGACAATAAACACATTACTGTTCCAGCCTGGTTAAAATCTTATCCAGCAATTTTTAACCATCTAGCTTTTGGACATAAGAATCTACCTTGCTATTCAAGCTAACTGGCTGTGCTGCGCAACGCAACTCTCTAACCAAGTTAACCCAACAGCTCAAGCAACAAATACAATGGCCGCAGTTGAGCTAGGTCAGAAATGGAGCCATTCATCAACAAGGTGTAGAGATGATGATGGCTTTGAAGATAAAGCTGATCTGGGCATCTCTGTCCCAAAGATATAGCCAGCCCTCCCCAAAAGCCAGGGTACTGGATGGGGTCGGTGGTGATGACATGCTTTCAGCTGTTGGTGGTGCTGTAGAGCTGGCTGCTTGAGGGCAGCTAGTAGACCTGTCAGGGACTGCCAGGCCTTTATATTACTGCCCTCGCTAAAGGTGAGGTGGTGGATGGGAGATTGTGAAGATGAAACCGTAATAACTCCTGCCACTAATGGGCTGTTTAATTTCTGTCTGTAAAGGGCTTGAAGCATGGTGTGGAATTTCAAAACTGTGAGGTACCTTTTTTTTTACAAGTCGACATTTAATAATAACAAGCTGCTTCTGTCAATGGGATGACATTATTTGGACCAGAGGTGTGAGCTGTTTAGATTCAAGCAAGAAGATTTCGACGCAAGTCCTCCATCACAGTGTAAGTATGTCATTAATCCAGTTTTCTCCATCACATACCAATCCAAAGACACAAAAATGCGCAGTGCCAGTATTTTGTCATTTTCCAGCTGCCTGAATGAACATAAAAATATTTCTGCTCTAGCTCCTAACCAACCCCTGACAACAGCCAGCTCCAAACAGGAGCACTACTTCCAGAAGCTTCTGCGGCTCCATGACGAGAGCTACCAACATGCATTGGCGTAGTATCACCCTCACCATCGTGGGCACAAAGCTGCAGTGATCTGTCAGTGTAACGGCGGCTTTGGACATTGCCAAGTCCCTGTCTTCAATGGAAAGGAAGGAATGTGAAGCCCTTCATAATTCCTGGTGTGGGGTCTGTTCAGTAGCCAGCATGCCCATGTACTTGTTGGTGAGGAAGTCGCAGACAGGGATGTTACAGATGGCTTGGTGCATGTTGATTACACTCAGTTCTTTGGGCACTCTAAATCAAACAAAAGAACAGATTATTTACAATTTACAAATTGGGCAAAAGGTAGCTATTCAGCCCATTGTGGCAGTGCCAACTCTCTGACAGAGTTATGCAATGAGTCCCACTCCTGAGTTCGGTCTTCATAGCTTTGTATTCTTCCCACAGATGCTGCTCAGTTTCTCCAGCAACTTCTGTATTTGCTCCAGTATTCCAGACAACTCTCCAAACTCCTGCCTCTGTAATCATCTGCCCAAATCTCTCTCGGTCTGTATTCTATTAAGCACCAGTCCGGCTCGTGTCTCACCTCAATCGTGACCTTGTCATCAGAGACTCGGTTGATTAGAGGGAAAATTGCAACATACCTGTTATGGGGAGTGCTCTGGTATGCGATTCCCAAAGACTCTCGAAGGATGTCACTTACAAACAGTTCAGCAGCCTAAAGACAAAGGGATGGGAGTGATCAGGAATACTGTCAGCACATCAAGTCACAGAATACTGCAGCTTCCACGTGGGCCTTCACTCTGCACTTCCCTGTAATATGTCAGATACTGAACATTAAAGCAACAGATTGGAAGTTAGCAACCACAGCCAGTATACTGGAAAATCAAAGCTTCTTGGACTGATCTGTTGTTACTCAGATCTGGCACAGATGTTTAGATTGACAGTCTCTTACAGAGTTACTATATTATTTAGCGCAACTCATTTCTGACACTAGTGACTCATACACAGGGATTAGTTGTGACTTGCAGTAACTCAATGTCATTTGCAGCCACTCACTCTTGCACACAGGAACATAGGCTTGCTGCAAAGCCACTCGCCCTCCCCGCCAAAGCACGCATCCTCCCCTGCAGAAGTCGTCCTCACTTGGAAGGACTCGCTGTCATTCTAAGCGACTTGCTGTTATTCAGTAAGACAGCTTGACCTTACCTTTATGATCATTTCTTCGATCACCGGGGCATAGACATGGCTCTCCACCTCAACAGGTTCAATCGTAACACCAATCTACAAAGGAAAACAGAGCAATGTGGGGGGACTAATTCAGAAGGAAAACAAGCAGAGGGGCTAAACCATCTTGGAAAGGCAGTCCAAAAAAGGGGACATAGACACACAGATGCACGCATGCACACCCCGCCACCCAGGAAACAGAGTGCCAGACATACAAAACACACAAACAAGCAGGTTGAAGCTGGATTTCTGGCTACATCTTAACTTTTCCTGATTACCTGCTGGGCTGTGTCTCTGGCATACTCCATGGCTGGCATTAGGCCCATGTAGAATTTGACCTCTTCATCCTCCTCCTCCAGTTCTTTCTTGACTGTCACTTTAGAAGACTCAGCTGTGCCAATGATGTCAACCTCTTCATCGCTCTCAGGCTCTGTTTTCAAAATGGCCTCCACCTCCATGAGCCTTTGACAGAGCTCACTGGCTATGGTATATGTGGAGGGGCACTCTGAAATACATTAACAAAAACTGGTAGATAATAGAAAACTCCTAAACTAGGTTGGAGATTCGATGAATAATGTGAAGTTTTAAAGCTACCAACGAGTTAATATTTTATGGTGAATTGCTAAATATTGGTGAGCACAAATAGCACTGCACATTTCTAGAAATGTTTGTAAATAAAGGGGAGTTCGTTAATGATTCAAAGTAACTCAGATAGTTTGCACTTACGTGAAAATGTAACAAAAGAGCTGTAAGTAACGAAAATGATTTTGAAAATCACTTTGGTACTTTGTACAGAAGATCAGGAATACGTAAGCATCTTTAAGAATATAAAAGCATATCCAGGGATAAGTAAACATATCTTGAAGGGTCAAAAAACAATACAAGATGATCAATTTTAATCTCGAGTGGGCGAAAGGGTGCAAACGTAAAAGTTATTGTATTCACCGGCCTATTGAGGCCAAGGTATAATAACTCATGGCTTCTGTGCCACGATAGTAATAAATACTATTCACGGTATCAGTTAAAGACCAAAATGAATCAATACTTGCATACCCCTTACTCTAGGTGGTCTCTCATTCTTCACGTCAAATGCAGAATTGCTTCAGAAAGGTGGGAAATCCCACATCAGTTTTCTGACTCAGGGCCCACTTAAAGTGTAATTGGTACTTTGCTTTCACAACAGAACATCAGCTCATATCCCTCAGCCACATAACTGCAGCTAACATTTCAAATGACAGACATAAGAAATGTGGAGTTAAGGCAAAATATTCCACGTTAAAAATCACTTCTCTAATCCTCATGTCTAGTTAGTCGAAATAGGAAAGGGTATAATCAATCACCAAGGGTTTTAAGTAACATTAAAGTTTTGTAAATATACCCAAGTCTTTGTAAATCATGCCGAGGTAGTAAATATCGATGGGCAATCTGATTTTAAAATTGAACCAGCTCTCTTAAATCTGCATGAGGTTATTTATCACTGATGCCTTTTAAATATTGATCTTACTGTGTCCCAGTGATTTAATACTGGAATTATATACTGCTAAATAGGACAAGGACACTGAGCTGTATGCTGTAAAAGTGTATAGTTTGCATATTGTGCTATAAATAATGTCTACTGGGGTATTGTCTTCAAAAAACATTGAGCATTTGTTATTGTGGCTGTCAAATAATTGCCAGCATTTAAAAATTGTGGACCACTATTATTAAAATATGGAACTACTGAACAATGAGCCTGACATGTCCGTAGAATTTCATTCTACCCAATTCTAGAGGGATACAGGTAAAAAAGACAGCAATTAGAAATTAGGCTGAACTGGAAACTGAAAACAATGCTTTGGGTTATCTTTTTAAACACTGACTGACAAGGTGACATTGGGACTGTTATGCCATACAAGTAGTGGAGGGTGGCACAGTGGTTAGCACTGCTGCCTCAGAGTACCAGGGACCTGGTTTTGATCCGACACTCGGGCGACTCTCTGTGTGGAGTTTGCACATTTCCCCTTCCCAATTTCTTCTGGATGCTCTGGTTTCCTCCCACAGTCCATAGATGTGCAGGTTAAGTGGATTGGCCATGCTAAATTGCACATAGTATTCAGGGATGTGCAGGGTAGGTGGGTTAGCCATGGTAAATGCAGCATTACAGGGTTAGGTAGGTAGCAGGGTGGGACTGGGTGGGATGGGATTGACTCAATGCACTGACTGGCCTGCTTCCACATTGTAGGGATTCTATGATATAGGACACATGGGGAGGAACAGGGTGTGGGAGAGAGAGCCTTGAATGTACTGTGCAGAGGGGAAGAAAAATCTCAACTGCCTGTACTTAACTTCTCACTGCCATCTTCTTCTGTTTAACCTGTGTTGGTTTGGGATTGAAACAGTTCACTCAGCAAACAATTAGTTCGGTCAGGTGTTTCACTTTCCTGAACCTGAGCGATGTATTACTTGGCGCGGAATGTTGATCTCACCTGGCTCGTTGTCGATTCGAGTCAGTATATCTTCCATTGAATCCTCTTCGGTGACAGCGGTCTCTGGGTCAGGGGGGGTGTACCCACGCTGCCGACACCAGTACATGATTTGCTTAGTCTTCATGATGTCTGTGTTGCTGAACCGTGGGCACTTCTCCATCACCTCCTGCAGGATCTTTCTTACAGTTACTGCACGCTGCCACTGGGGTAAACAGGGAGGAATATGAGGTTCTGAGCTTTTTGTAATCATCCTTACAGACTAAAAATAAGGAAGGGAAACATGCCAGATACATTCTTGGGCTGACATCATGACAAAGGCTAATAGATGTTTCTGTCTCTCTCTCACTCTCTCTCTCTCTCTCAGTTGAGCTGGAATACGTGATGGAAATTAGGTTTGCTTTGCACAGAGGGTTATTCAGATTCTATTTTGAGCATGAACTTCAGGAAAGAGGTCTTTCAAGGTGAATTTATAGATTCACTAGAACGAAGGGCTGGGGAGCATTTCCCGGAGTTTAAAGGTTTGAAGGTTGAGCCAACTGAGATACTTAAAATAATGAAGATGGCTGAACGGCTGGAGAATTGATTTTCCCAGGCGTGGGAATTATACTAGGAAACACACAATCTGAAAATGGCAAGGTTAGCCTTTCTGGAGTGAAATCAGAAAGTCTGAATTACTGCCTGCATTTTCTGTTTTCATTTCAGACTTCCAGCATCTGCAGTGTTTTGCTTTTGTTGTAGTACAAATTTGGAATTGGATCCCCAAAAGACATCTGGTGCTGAATTCAAAGCAGGTTTCAAGACTAAAATCAAAGGTTTTTGACATTACGATGTATCATAGATGGAGAACAAAGGCAATAATATGAAGACAAGGTACAGATTAGCAATGATCACTGCAATGAGTGGAGTGAAGGTCTAAGGTACTGACTGGCTTTTTCCTGCTCTCAAGAATTTGGAAACTTTCTGAGCAATTAAGAAATGGAATACAGGAATTTGTATCACAGGGCACAAACTGGATACAAGTTCCTGTAATATAAATCATGTCTAATGAACTTGATTGAGTTTTCTGAAGAAGTAACAAATAGGACTGATGAGGGCAGTGTGGTAGACGTGATCTATATGGACTTTAGTAAGGTGTTCAACAAGGTTCCCCATGGAGACTGGTTAGCAAGATTAGATCTCATGGAATACAGGGAGAACTAGCCATTTGGATACAGAACTTGCTCAAATATGGTGAAGGATGGCTTTTCAGACTGGAAGCCTGTGACCAGTGGAGTGCTATAAGGCCCACTACTTTTTGTCATTTATATAAATGAGTTGGATGTGAACATAGGAGGTAGAGTTAGTAGGTCTGCAGATTGACACCAAAATTTGAGGTGCAGTGCAAAGGAGGTTACCTCAGATTATAGCAGGATCTTGATCAGATGGGCCAATGGGCTACGAAGAAGCAGATGGAGTTTAATTTAGATAAATGCGAGGTGTTGCATTTTGAGAAAGCAAATCTTAGCAGGACTTATACACTTCATGGTAAGGTCCTATGGAGTGTTGCTGAAAAAAGAGACCTTGGAGTACAGGTTCAAAGCTCCTTGAAAGTAGAGTCACAGGTAGATAGGATAGTGAAGGCGGCATTTGGTATGTTTTCCTTTATTGGTCAGAGTATTGAGTATAGGAGTTGGTAGTTCACATTGCGGCTGTACTGTACATTGATTCGGCCACTTTTGGAATATTGCATGCAATTCTGGCCTCCTTCCTATCGGAAAGAAGTTGCAAAACTTGAAAGGATTCATAAAAGGTTGATAAGGCTGTTGCCAGGGTTGGAGGATTTGAGCTATACGGAGAGGGCTGAATAGGCTGGGGTTGTTTTCCCTGGAGTGTCAGTGGGGTGACCTTATAGAGGTTTATAAAATCACGAAGGGCATAGATAGGATAAATAGACAAAGTCTTTTCCCTAGGGTGGGGGAGTCCAGAACTAGAAGGCATAGGTTTAGGGTGAGACGAGAAAGATATAAAAGAGACCTAACAGCCAACTTTTTCACACAGGGGGTGGTACATGTATGGAATGAGCTGCCAGAGGAAGTGGTGGAGGCTGGTACAATTGCAACATTTAAAAGGCATTTGGATGGATATATGAATAGGAAGGGTTTGAGAGGGATATGGGCTGAGCGTTGGCAAATGGGACTAGAGTAGGTTGGAATATCTGGTTGGCATGGATGAGTTGGACCGAAAGGTTTGTTTCTGTGCTGTACATCTCTAAGGTATATCCTGACCTGGGGAACCCTGTATCCTGATCACCAATACACTAAGTCCTGCCTGTAGGTCACAACATGTTGAGATGTCAGTCTTAGCCTTGACACTCAATAAGGCATCACGCAAAGTCTAGTTGCTTTCCTCAAACAGAGAGAAGATGGTTTCAGAACACCTATGGAAGAGGCCACAAAACAGACCAACCCCCTCACCTTTGCCCTACTTTTGCTGAAACCCTGTTATACAGAAAGAGAATGCCTGAAAAGTACGATGGAAGTGAGGGACTTTTGACCAAGGGATGCAAAACAGCACAGCCTTTAACAAAAATCTTTTTAATTTTTCAGCAGTGAGCAGCAGACGGCATTAGGGTGTGGGAAACCTTTTTGTCCCCTTTACTCATTCACAGGATGTGGGTGTCACTGGCAAGGCTGACATTTGTTGCCTGTCTCTCAATGCCCTTGACCTGCTTTGCTTGGGTATTTCAGAGGACAGATCAGTGGGTCTGGAGTCACTTGTAGGCCAGGCAAGGATGGCAGATTTCCTTCTATAAAAGGCATCACTAAACTAGATAGGTTTTATGACAATCAATCAGTGATAGTTTAATGGTCGCTATTACTGAGACGAGGTTTCAATTCCAAATTTCATTAGTTGCATTTAAATTCCACCAGCCATTGTGGTACAAGTTGGAACCATGTCCCTTGCACATTTGTCTGAGCCCCTGGATTATTAACCCAATGATATGACTGTGAGGCCACTGTCCATCACCCCGAACAATTGGCTGATTTTGCTCCACATTTCATCCATGCTCTTCAAAGCACTGTATAATTCAAGTAAGGACAAGAACTTTGGCTCAAGAGCCCTGAGAGTGGGTCTTACCTCTGCAGCTCTCCGCTTCCCGATATTCCAGCTGTAATACTGCTCCAGAGACGTAGCACAAAATGGGTTGGTGTCCTCATCTATTAGAGAAAGTTCTGTGATGAGTGAACAATATACCTAACAGCATAATGAAGATCACTGAGTGTGACAGATAAACTACCAATATATTAGAAATAGCTAAAGGAAAGTGAGATTGAATGTGATAGCAGGATTCAGCACTCAGCCCACCAAAACAGTTGGGCAAGCATAAACAAATTGAGCACTGTGCTGAATTCATTCACTGGGTCAGTTTAACATAAGTCATAAAATGAGTCAGGTTAAATAGGCACCATAATCGTGAACGTCTAATTTCGATCATTCAAGCTACTGAGGCAATAGGGGGGACCCCTATCATCTGTAGGATCTTATCGCCCTCTTAGGACATCCAAGGAACCTCACATTCAGGAATTAGAATGCTTGTAAGTATAAGAGCCAATTTATGCCATAATCAACTAATGGGAAAATGGCCAATTAAAATGCTGTTGATGATATTGATTGAATATTGGTCAACACAAAGAGTGACTGTCCTGATATTTCTTAATTAACTACAGGCTGTTGTATGCTATAGTGTTCTAAATGCTCATCTAAACACATTTTAAATGCCTTGAGGGTTCCCACCTCTATCTCCCTTTCATGGTCCAGATACCCACAACCCTCTGGCTGAAAAGGGTTTTCCTCAACCCCTAAACCTCCTGCTCCTTTACTTAAAACTGTGTCCCCTTGGTTATTGACTCTTCTACTGAAGGGGACACTTTCTCCCCATCTACTCTCTTAGAACTTCATACACATGCTCAGCGTCTCTGGTCTAATTAAAACAACTGTGTGGATTATCTAATTTCTCTCCATAGCTGAAATACTCCAGCCAAGGGAACATGCTGGCAAATGTTATCCTACTTATATCCTTCCTATAGAGTGGCAACCAAAACTGCATGCAGAACTCCAGCTGTGGCCCAACTAATATTATGTCCATTTTCATCATAACCTCCTTGCTCGTGTACTGTACTCAATTTCTTAACTAATGAGGGTCTAAAATTTGAATATAGGTTGTTGTCAGAAGGAACAAGTATATGTAGATTTTTACTAACCACAAAATGGCTTTTCAATTTAAAATAACACAATAAAATGGCTGAAAATAATGATTGAATTCTGTGAACTTGTACTGCTGTTTTGCAGAATTAAGCTAAAACCCAATGATAAGACAACAATGGAGTTTTCATAAATTGAATACTGATACATTAATTGACCATTCGAACTAACCTTGAACTGCTACCATGACATGACGATTTACGTAATTAAAACTTCTTTCCCAGGAAATATCATTGGATTAACCCAATGTAAATCATGTCACCTTGTTATATGTGATCGGTCTCTTCCTGTAATTAAGTTTCTTAAAAAACATATAAATCATGTGTAATTTTCAAAATCAATTGTGCAACTTCACCACGGAACACAGAAGCTTTAACCTCTGTGCTGCTGGACAGAATTGCGTCAAGGTGCCTTACTTTCATAATCTAATGCTCCTTGCTTTGTATGGATCGCATTCCACTGATTCTTTTGACCGATCTCGAACCAAGAGGCCCCTTCGGAGGGGTTTAGATCTTCACTAATAAATCCTATATGTGTTCTTAACCATCTTACCTACTTATCCTGTTGCCTTTAAGGATCTATGGACTTGAACACCAAGGTCCCTCTGATCCTCTGTACTTCCTATGATTCAATTTGGGTTCCTTTGCCTTAATTCTCCCAAAATGCATCACCTCCATTTGTCACTATTCAGCCCATCTGACCAATTTATCTATATTACCTTCTATAATAAGACTCCTCTCTTTGCTATTTACTACACCACCAATTCTCATGACATCTGTGAACCTCCTACATTCACGTCTAGATCATTAATGTACACAACAAATGGCAAGGGAATCAGCACCAAATTCTGTGGTATTTTACTAGGCAAAGACTCCCGGTCACAAAAACTCCATTCGACCATCATCCTCTGCTTCTTATGTCAATTTTGGATCGAATTTGACAAACTGCCCTGGATCGCATGGGCTTTTAGCTTCTTAGCCAGTCTGTCATGCAAGACCTGGTCACAAGGTGATATTATAAGAAGATCTCATCTATCTGAAAGAATAAGAGAGTAGTTATGGTAAGGGATTTTAACTTTCCAAACATTGACTGGGACTGCCATAGTGTTAGATGTAGAGGAATTTCTTAAGTGTGTACAAGACAATTTTCTGATTCAGTACCTACTAGAGAAGGTGCAAAACTTGACCTATTCTTGGGAAATAAGGCAGGGCAGGTGACTGAGGTATCAGTGAGGGAGCACTTTGGGGCCAGCGACCATAATTCTATTCATTTTAAAATAGTGATGGAAAAGGATAGACCAGATCTAAACGTTGAAGTCCTAAATTGGAGAAAGGCAGATGTTCGCAGATAAAGGGACAGCTGGAAAATGGGAAGCCTTCAGAAATGAGATAACAAGAATCCAGAGAAAGTATATTCCTGTCGGGGTGAAAGGGAAGGCTGGTAGGTATAGGGAATGCTGGATAACTAAAGAAATTGAGGGTTTGGTTAAGAAAAAGAAGGAAGCATATGTCAGGTATAGACAGGATAGATCGAGTGAATCCTGAGAAGAGTTTCAAGAAAGTAGGAGTATACTTAAGAGGGAAATCGGAGGGCAAAACGGGGACATGAGGCAGCTTTGGCAAATAGAATTAAGGAGAATTCAAAGGGTTTTTATAAATATATTAAGGACAAAAGGGTAAAGAGGGAGAGAATAGGGCCCCTCAAAGATCAGCAAGGCGGCCTTTGTGTGGAGCCACAGAAAATGGGGAAGACACTAAATGAATATTTTGCATCAATATTTACTGTGGAAAAGGATATGGAAGATACAGACTGTAGGGAAATAGATGGTGACATCTTGCAAAATGTCCAGATTACAGACGAGGAAGTGCTGTATGTCTTGAAACTGTTAAAAGTGGATAAATCCCCAGGACCTGATCAGTGTACCCTAGAAGTCTGTGGGAAGCTAGAGAAGAGGTTGCTGGGCCTTTTGCTGAGATATTTGTATCATCGATAGTCACAGGTGAGATGCCGGAAGATTGGAGGTTGGCAAACGTGGTGCCACTGTTTAAGAAGGGCAGAAAAGACAAGACAGGGAACTATAGACCAGTGAGCCTGACCTCGGTAGTAGGCAAGTTGTTGGAGGGAATCCTGAGAGACAGGATGTACATGTATTTGGAAAGGCAAGGACTGATTTGGGATAGTCAACATGGCTTTGTGCGTGGGAAATCATGTCTCACAAACTTGATTGAGTTTTTTGAAGAAGTAACAAAGAAGATTGATGAGGGCAGAGCAATAGATGTGATCTATATTGACTTCAGTAAGGCGTTCGACAAGGTTCCCCATGTGAGATTGATTAGCAAGGTTAGACCTCATGGAATACAGGAAGAACTAGCCATTTGGATACAGAACTGGCTCAAAGGTAGAAGACAGAGAGTGGCGGTGGAGGATTGTTTTTCAGACTGGAGGTCTGTGACCAGAATTACATGCAATATTCCAAAAGTGGCCGAATCAATGTACAGTACAGCCGCAATGTGAACTATCAACTCCTATACTCAATACTCTGACCAATAAAGGAAAGCATACCAAACGCCTTCTTCACTATTCTATCTACCTGAGACTCTACTTTCAAGGAGCTATGAACCTGTACTCCAAGGTCTCTTTTTTTCAGCAACACTCCCTAGGACCTTACCATTAAGTGGATATGTCCTGCTAAGATTTGCTTTCCCAAAATGCAGCACCTCGCATTTATCTAAATTAAACTCCATCTGCTTCTTCGCAGCCCATTGGCCCATCTGATCAAGATCCTGCTAGATTGGGACTAGATTGGGTTGGGATATCTGGTCGGCACGGACGGTTGGACCGAAGGGTCTGTTTCCATGCTGTACATCTCTATGACTCTATGACAAGCTTTAGTAAAATCCATATCGACTATATGGACTGTAATACCCTCATCTACATGCCTAGTTACCTCTTTAAAAAATTCAATTTTATTAGACACAATCTTTGATTTGATTTGACTGATTTATTGTCACGCGTACCTCAGTACAGTGAAAAGCTTTGTTTACAAGCAGTACAGGGAGATCACAGTAAACAAAGACATACAGATCACAGGGTGAAAAAAATACTAGACAAGAGGCATACAAGTTACATAGCATAGGGTGTGCACTAGGCAAGATGAACATTAGCAAAACCAACATTATTTGAAGTTAGGGAATCCAGCTTAATAACAACAGGAAAGAAGTGGTTCTTGAACTTCTAGTGTGTGTGTGTGTGTGTGTGTGTGTGTGTGTGTGTGTGTGTGTGTGTGTGTGTGTACATGTGTGTGTGTTCAAGCTTCTGTATCTTTCGCCTGATGGAAGAGGTTATAGGAGAGCATTACCAGGGTGTGATGGGTCTTTGATGATGTTGGCAGTTTTTCAACAACTGGGTAAATGAAATCCATGGATGGGAAGGTTGGCTTCCATGATGATCTAGGCTGTGCACACAAGTTCTGCAGTCTTGTATAGTCCTGGGCAGAGCAGTTGCTATAGCAGGCCGTTATGCACCTGGACAGTATGCTTTCACTGGTGCATCTGTAAAAGTTGGTTTGGGTTCTAATGGACATGCCACATTTCCTGAGCTACCCGAGGAAGAAGAGGCGTTGTTGTCCCTTCTTGACCGTCCCATCTACATGGGAAGTCCAGGACAGTTTGCCAGTAACCATCACTCCAAGGAACTTGACGTCCTCCACTCTCTCAACATCCATTGATGTAGACAGGGTCATGAAGAAGGGCTTATGCCCGAAACGTCGATTCTCCTGCTTCTTTGATGCTGCCTGACCTACTGCGCTTTTCCAGCAACACATTTTTAAGTGTAGGCAGGATCATGTTCTCCTCCTTTCTTTCTGAAGTCAACGATCAGTTCTTTGGTTTTGCTGACATGCAGAGAGAGATTGTTATCATTGCAGCATGTCATCAAGCCCTCTATCTCCTTTCTGTATTTCAACTCGTTGTTTGATATTCGTCCCACTATGGTGGCATCGTCAGCAAACTTGTAGGTGGTGTTTCATTCGGAATATGGCAACATAGTCATGGGTGTACAGGAAATACACTTGGGGGCTGAGAACACATCTTTGGGGGCTCCAGTTTTGGGTGCTATCATGGAAGAAGTGCAGTTATCTATCTTCACTGATTGCGCTCTGTGTGTCAGGAAGCTGAGGATCCAGTAGAGGGCAGAGCCGAGACCTAGGTCTCAAGAGTTTTGAGATCAGCCTGGAGGGGATAATGTTATTGAAGGCAGATGAGCAGGAGTCTGACATAGGTGTCGCTGTTGTCCAGGTGTTCCAGGGATGAGAGCAGGGCCACGGAATGGTATCCACTGTGGACCTGTTACATCAGTAGGCAAGTTGTAGAGATTCCAGGCAGGATGGGAGAATAGAGTTGGTGTGGGCCATGACCAGCTTCTTGAAGCACTTCATGATTATGGAGATCAGAACCTCTGGGCAGCAGTCATTAAAGCATGTTGCAAGTGCTTTCTTAGGTACTGGGATTACAGTGGTCCTCTTGAAGAAGGTGGGAACTTCAGCCTGAAGGAGGGAGAAGTTGAGGATGTCAGTGAATACTTCCCGCCAGCTAGTCCACACAGGATCTAAGTACACATCCGGAGACTCCATCTAGGCCCATCACGTTCATGGGTCGTCTCCCTGGAAGCTGGATCTGATGTCTGCAGCGGTGACAGTGGGCACAGGTATGTCTGGGGCTGTTGGGGCAGGTGACACCATCCCTTTGATTAATGCTTGACTCTCTGTCCCTCAGAAATGTTTTCTAAGTTCCCCTACCACAACTATTAGACTCACTAGCCTGCAGTTTTCCTGGTTTATCCCTATCACCTTTCTATAAAATCCAGAGGACACCATGGCACCATTTCTAAAAATAAAAGCAGGGGATCTTCTTCTTGGTTTCCTGCCCAATAGTTATGATTCAGTCAACATCTCTCTAAAAAGTAACTGCTGAAATATCTGCTTCAAACCAATTCAAAATCCAGTCAACATGAACGTATTGATTTGTAGTTATTAGATGGTCTGTCTGCAGCTTTTGAGTCCAAACCTAAAACTAGTAACTCAGTAAAATAAAAATCAAAGATTACTCACGTTTTTTGGGAGCAATCAGAGGCACCTTCTTCAGGATGGCAGTCAGTAGCTGCTGTACATTCTCAATGTATTCAAGACTAAAGGCAGTAAGGAATAAGGTGCTGGTGAGTGCTCAGCATGCATCTGTAAAGCAGTGACATCTAGCAACTACTGTAATTAAAATATTTACCTGCCTTTTCTCTTCAGGGATTGAGATATTGACCTATCCTTTAACCCAAATGCCAGTTCACTTTTGCCAGCTCTACTTTCATGTCCTTATATTGCCCTTGTTGATATACAAAACAGTTGTCCACCCAGGGTACTTTCACTATAAGGTCAGGAATTATTTTCACCTCATTGTTCAAACCCAGATCTAGTTCAGCCTGGCACAAAATGGAGAAACACAGCAGGTTTGGCAGCATCTGTGGAGTGAAGGCAGAGTTAACATTTCGGCTCCAGTGACCCTTCTTCAGAATGGACCTGAAATGTTAACTGTTTCCTCTCCACAAATGCTGTCAGATCTGCTGAGTTTTTACAGCAATTTATAATTTTGTTTCTGATTTCCAGCATTCACAGTTCTTTGGTTTTTATTTGTCTAGTATAGCCTGCTCTCTGGTTGGTGCCATTACACACAAGTTTAACAAACTGGACTAAAAATACTTAATGGATTCCTCCTCTAGACCTCTTTTTCACATCTGATTATTTCAGTGTACATGTAGGTTAAAATCCCCCATGATAATCACTGCACCTTTTTAACTGGCTCCCATTAATTCTTCCTCAATACCTTACCCTATCATATGGTTACTGCTAGGGGGCCAGTACACAATTCCCACAAGTGAACCTTTTATTGTTAAATGTCATCTTCATCCAGAATGCTTTGATGTCCTGGTTTCCTGAATTAAGGTAATCTCTCTTTATTGTGCTAACATCATCTTTAATAATTAGAGCCATTCCTCCAACCTTTCCTAGCTTCCTGTCCTTCCTAAATGTCACATCCTTTCAATAATCAAGTCCCAATCTAGGTCATCCCGCAGCCACATAGATTTCACAGTCATGCATCATCAGGCTTTCATAGACCTATTTTCTTCTCCAAGCGTGATCAATGAATAGAGGTGAAGTCTCCATCCCGATTTCCAGGATGTAGCTAGGCATTGACCAGAATGTGCCTTACCAGGGAGAGGTTATTGAAACAGCATAACTGGAGCTTCACTCTGTGTCTGCCACTGCTGTACCTGCCCCGAAAATGTTTGATGGGACACTGTAGGTGGAGTTCTGTTCTGTAACTAAGCTCTGAACACAATAGAGAGAGGCATGCATGAAAAAGGGATTTGCAAATAAAAAGCAGGACTTACTCAATAATCTCAAATGGCCCATCCAATCCTCCTTGCTCCACTTTCACAGTGCTTGCTGTGGGTATCGTGGGGCTGAAGCAAGCACCTGCAGCAACAGGCTCAGCTTTCACTTTCAAAGGAAATGGTAGAATGATAATCAAACTTTATTTTACTCAACAGACAGGAAATAGACAAACCAGATACATTGGATTACATTTTGCAGCAAGTTATGCATCATGTTTAACCCCTAAAGTATTAACCAGCTCTAAATGCCTTCGCACTTATTTCTGAGGCCAGACAAAGCATATATTTTGTCTGTTTCCATGATTAGTTTCTCCTGGAATAGCTTACTAGGGCTGTTGCCAGAGGCAAAGGTTTGAGGGTTGCAGTTGTGCATCAAGCATGGCTGACTTGGAGACCCTCGCCTTCTTACTGCCTGCCACTTGGCCACATCATGAACACACCTTCTGTGGCTACCAGGTCCTGGAGAAGCACTCAACATTCTGGCTTAAAGACATGACATTACCGAGTGCCCCACAAGACTTCTTTCCTGTCCACTAATGTCATCTATTTCCAACTAAATGCCCTAGTGTGTTGCTTAATTGAATATACATGTAAGTTTAGGAAAGATGATTCATATTTGTGTCTAGTGCTATAGAGACCAGTTCTGGTTCAAAGAGGTTAAATAGGACGTCTTAACATTTTTGTGTGCAGTTAGTTTAAAACTACTTGTTCTCACTTCATATCATTTTCACAAATTTAAATGTCTGTGAAATGTGGCCCTGTGATATTACCACATACAATTAGCCAGAATCTACCAGCTGAGAAATCAGGAATATGTATAAAACTAGATATGTGACAAACTGTACTTCTTGTAACAGCTCAATCTGAGAGACTGGGTCACAGAAACCAGTCCACTGCAAAATATCCTCATTGTACAAAGATTCAGCTTGTGCTGATCAATATAAGTCAATGGAATTGTTAGACCACTGAACTAAGTGGACTTATCAATGTACATGTGCAGTTTACTTCAGCATTCAATCGTGGCTGATGGGGTTCTCAACCCCATTTTCTCACTTTCTCCCTGTAACCTTTGATCCCCTTGGCAATCAAGAACTTATCTCTGTTTTAAATATACTCAGTAACTTGGCCTCCACGGCCTTCGGTGGCAATGAATTCCACAGATTCACCACTCTCTGGTTAAGGAAGTTTCTTCCTATCTTCATTCTAAAGGCTTTTTTCATCATTCTAAGGCTGTACTCTTGGGTCGTCATCTCTCCTGCCAATGGAAACAACTCCCAATGTCCATGCTGTCCAGGCCATTCAGTATTCTGTAAATTTCATTCAGAACACCCCCTCCCCATCCTTCTAAAGATGGACAGATGGATTAGAATAGATGGATATTTGATGACAGGCATTGACACAATGGGTTGAATGACCTTTTCTTATTCAAATCTTACTTTCCAGCACTTGGCCCAGACTGCTTTGCCATTTCAAGTACTCATCTAAATGGATCTTAAATGTCTTGTGTGTTCCTGCTTCTACCACTTAATTCCCATCACTCAAGCCTCTGGGTAAAACTTTTTCAGATCCCGTCTAGCTCTCCAGTAAAAACTCTACGACTATGAAATCACTTCTTTGTCCTATTTCTCTTCATAGAACATTCCTGCCATTTTTGGAAATTGAGCAATGAGTCATTTATTGCACTTTCCTGAGAAAAGGAAACAAAAACTGTGCACTGTATAGAGGTGTGAATTACACAACTTGCTGTACAATCGAATTAAGACCTCGCTACTCCCATACTCAAACCTTCTTGCCATAAAGGTTAACATTCCATTAGCCTTCCTAGCAGCTTGCTGCACCTGTATGTTAGCTTTCAGTGGCTTATCAAAATGGACAACTAGGCCCCGTTGTACATCTACACTTTACAGCTTCTTAACATTTAAGAAATATTCTGCACATCTGTCCTCTTACCAAAATGGATAAATTCACATTTTCTGACATTGTATTCTATTTGCCATGTTCTTACCCTTCCATGGCATCTGTCCAAATTCTCCTGAAGCTGATTTACATGTTTCTCAAACCGCACATTCCACTTAGCTTCATAGCATCAGTTAAGTTGAAAACATTGAATTTGGTCACTACCTTCAAATTCTTTATGTAGATTGTGAACAGCTTGGGCCCATAATGGCTCTTGTGGTACAGTGGTAGTATCCCAGGTACAAGTCCCACCAATTCCAGAGGTATGTAATAACATCTCTGAACGGGTTCATTAGAAAACAGTTTTTGTGATCTTTGTAATATCCCACAATTCACAGTCTGACAACTAAATTCTAGCAAGGCTGAACAAAAGAAAGATCTTGAAGAAATAGCAAGACAAAAACAAGTGTAGTATTCAGTACCTTCCCTCACTACAAGTACTGTGGAAAGAGTCACCGCAAGTGTCTATGATGAGTGGTTCTACCCTCCTGCTCAAAATGGAATAGTGATTTAACTGGTTCCTAAATACCAGAAGCTCCCATCTTACCTGATACTGTTGGTGTGGCTTTTCCACTTGTTGTGCTCGTTCCAGCAATGGAACTGGATGCAAAGGAGGCCACACTAGAGCTAGCTGAACTGCTGGTCTTGCTGAGTCCTCCAGCACTGGGCTGTGAAACCACCACGTGGGTTGTGTGTGAGCCAACAGGAACAACAGAAGGTGACAGGGTGGTGCTGGGCTCTGCATGGGATACTTGCACGGAGGCCTGCTGGCCTGAGGCCTTCACTGTGGACACAGCAGGAATCACAGCAGGGCTGGAGCCCTTCACCTCTGACTGTGAACAAAAGGAAGAAGTGACATCAGTGTTGGAGTGCTCGCAGAGTGTTTACCAGAATTCAAAACCAGGAGTCACCTACAAATTACACTCTCTGAAACCAATTAAAACAATCCCAGGGTAAAAAGGTGTCAGAACGCTCAGCATATGGTGTGCTGTCATTCTTTATTACCGCTGATTATGGATCTCCCCTTCTCCTCTACCCTGTTACCTGCAGAGCCACAGTTCCTACGGTTGCTGGTGCTGTTCCTGATACTGTTGAGAGGCTGGCCGTCGTAATGACCCCTCCAGCTACCCGCAGGGTGGTGGTGCCAGGCTGAGAGAGAGGAGACGCTACAGACAGTGGCTTTGCTGCTCCGTCAGGTGAGGGAGAATGGACGAGTGAGGAAACGGCAGCTGAATGCAGAGAGGACGCCTGGGCACTGGGGACAACCTGTTCATAAAACAAGTACATTTACTCCCGCTTTAGTGATAAACACAATGCAATAGACAGTGGCAGAGGGCTTACCACCATCTTGTCAAAGTGTCAACTTCCCAAAATGCATGAGGTGGGTCATCTTTCCCTGTGAGGCTGTCCCATATCGGTACCAGCAGCAAACATCCACAGACTGTGGACCCTAATGGAAGCAACAGGACTGCTACTTTTGGTTGGCTTCACCATAGGAGACAGGCTGTGCAACTCATGCTCTTCGCGAATAAGAACTACAGCCAGATAGGTTTAAATAGAGCAGTGAACATACTAAATACTTTAAGCAGTTATACCAAGAAATGACTAAAGTTAGGAGAGGGAACCGAAAACTAGAACAAAGAGATAGGTTCTCACGGGTTTTTAAGGGAGGACAGAAAAGTGAAGAGGGAGACAGCAAGAAATGGATTGTATGATCAAAAGAAGAAGTGAGGCTGGATGCATCAATGAAAGTAGAGTCTGTGTGTCTGTAGATGTATGAACAAATAGTAAAGGATATTTGTCCTTCTACAGATATGGACATTCTATAGATTCTGGAATGGTTCCAGCAGACTGAAGGTATCAAATGTCACCCACAATTAACGGTACCAGGTAGAGAAAACAGAGTTACAGACCTTGCAGCCTTACATCAGTAGGAGTGGAAATGCTGGAATATATTATAAAGGATATGATAAATTAACGTATAGATAATAATGATTGGACTGGGCACAGTCAGCTTTGACTTGTAAATGGAAAACAGCATTGGACAAACCTGTTGTAGTTCTTAGTTATAAACAGAATTGATAAAAGGGAGCCAGTATATTCTTGGATTTTCAGAAGGATTTTGATGAAGTCCAATGCAGTAGGTTGGTTAGCAAAAGTAAAGTACATGAGAAGAAGCAATGCATTGTTATGGATTAAGACTTGGCTAATAGACAGAAAAAACAGTAGAAATCAATGGATCGTTCTTATATTGGCATGCTGTGACCACAAGTTACCACAAAAAACTGCACTTGCGGCCAGAGTCATTCACAATAAATATATTAATGATTTGAAAGTGAGGACGAAATGTAATATGTGTAAGCTTGCAGATGGGAATGTGCGTTGTAAGGAAGACACAAAGCATCTTCAAGAAGATTTAGAAATAAGATTTATTTACCAGAACAAAGCAGAGGGAAAATAGTGCAGTAAAATTTGAGGAGATTCAATTTGTTAGGACGAATTGCTTAAAAGGTAGATGTACAAATTAACCTACATGTCTTCATCAATAAGTCACTGAAGGCTAATATGCAGTTGCCACAAACAATCAGGAAGGCATGATGGTGTTTATTGCAAGAGCATTTCAACGTAGGAGTAATGAAGTCTTGCTTCAACTGTATAGAACAGCCGCTGGAGTGTTGTTTGAATTTTGGGGCCCTTACCTGAGGAAAGATATTATTACTATCAAAGCTTTACCAAACTTGCTTCTGGCATAGATATACTATCTTAGATATTGTACAAACTGTGGATGTATCCTCTAGAGTTTTGAATGAGAGTTGATCTCATTGAAACCGGCAAAATACTTAAAGGGAGATGTTTCCACGGCTCAAGAATGTAAAACTAGGGAATATAATTTCTAAGGGGAACTCCACTTCAGACGGAGATGTGCAAGAATGTTTACATCGCGGATTGTGATTGTTTGGAATTCCCAACTCCAGAAAGCTATGGAAGCTCAATCATTGAGTATATAATAATAGTGATTGACAGGTTTCTAAATAACGTTGCTGTAAAGGGATCTGGGGACAGTGTGGACCAAGGGTGGCACATTGGCTTAGAGGTTAGCACTGCTGCCTCACAGCATGAGGGACCAGGGTTTTGATTCCAGTCTCGGGTGACTATCTGTGTAGAGTTTGCACGTTCTCCCCCGGTTTGCAAGGGTTTCTGCTGGGTGCTCTGGTTTCTTCCCACAGTCCAAAGATATGCACATTAAGTGAATTAGCCATGGGGATTGTAGGATTACAGGGATAGGGTAGGGTCTGAGTCGGACGCTCTTTGGAAAGTTAGCGTGGACTCAATTGGCCAAATGGCCTGTTTCCATGCTGTAGGAAAGGGTGTTAAAGTGGATAATCAGCCATGAAAATACTAAGGTAGAGCAGGCTCAAGGGGCTGACCAGACCTAACTGTTATTCCTAAATAAAAACTGAAAGAACTGCTGTAAATCGGAAACAAAAATAGAAGTTGCTAGAAAAAAGTTCAGCAGATCTGGCAGCATCTGTGAAGAGAAAACAAAGTTAACGTTTCGGGCCCAGCGACCCTTCCTCAGAAACATTAAAGCTGTTTTCTCTTCACAGATGCTGGCTGATCTGCTGAACTTTTCCAGCAACCTCTGTTTTCGATACTCCTGCTCCTGTTTTCCTATAAATTCTTAGGGAGTAAATGTGAATCAGAAAATCTCGATTGTTCCGAAAGTGCAGGGGTATTCTGAACATAAAAGTCCTCCCATATACCCTCCTCCTCATCCTTCCTGAAAGGAATGTAACTCAGCAGTCCTAACTTTGTTAACTGCAAGCTGGGAGCTCTGTCAGTCACTAGATTCTCTGGACTGCCCCGACACTAAAGCTTCTTTCAAACATTAAGGGACATACAGGTAGTTGCTGCATTTTTTTGATAAAATGCTGAAGGCACTGAATCATTTAACACTGTGAGAGCAACAGGCAAAGGATATTATGTTGGCAAAGGTCAGCAGACAAATGCTAGCTACAAGCCTGAGGCGATGATATCAATGTTTTACAACAGCAGCAGTGTGCATTCTTCCACATGAGGCAACTGGAAAGATTCACTGATGAGGAATAAATCAGCAGCACCAAACAATGGGCTGTGAATAGAAGCTAAGGAAATTGAAATTGTTCCCAATGCCTGGAGAATACATGTGGAAATGCAAGGCAGAATCTTGTTGAGGACCGAGGACATGCAGTGATGTTGGTAGGGAGGTCTTGGTTTGAGGTTGTAGGCAGAGGCCAAGAGAGAGGTGGAGTGGGACGCAAGGGTAGGAGGGTGAATCCTAGTGAGCCCTGCCCTGCCCATCAGCCATTGATTCTCTTTGACCAAATGACCCCATGCCTTCCCTTTGAGCTCTGAAGTGACAAGTCGTCCGCAGGTTAGGGGCTACATTCACATTTTAAAAATATGCTGCTGGAAAAGCACAGCAGGTCAGGCAGCATCAAAGGAACAGGAGAATTGCTTATGCCCGAAACGTCGATTATCCTGTTCCTTTGATGCTGCCTGACCTGCTGCGCTTTTCCAGCAACACATTTTTAAGCTCTGATCTTGAGCATCTGCAGTCCTCACCTTCTCCTAGCTACATTCACATTGCAAAGTAATAGCACCCTCTGCAGCTGGGGCCTCAACTGGCAGCAGGGCAGGAAGGTCAATCATGGATCGATCTACCCAGAACTTAATTCTGATGAAGGCGGTGGGGTTTGGGCATGCCACCACCCCACTTATGTGACCTTCCCACTCCCATGCTTACCAATTCCGGAGCTGAAAATTCTACCCACTGATTCAAAATATGAGAAATGTTCTGAGCAATGTTCTCGCGATGCTATGTTGATGCCTCATGGCTACTCAGTGAACAAACAGAGCACGCACAAGCAACGCTTTGCAAGCAATCTTAAAGGATTGCACAGTGCATGTCAATCATGCACAACAAACAGAAATTAGAGGTACTGCTGCCTAATGTCATGCATATTACATAAAAACATAAGAAGACTCAATAAAGCAAACTAATTTTTCATTACAGAACTTCTCCAACTCAAACTTGGATAATGGGTACCACTCGTAAGATCGAACAGAACATGCTGGCTTCTGGAGCCATGGTTTGTTGCCACTGAATAGCTAGTTAAATCGTTTCAGAAGGTAATGACATGTTACGTGGAGTCACAACTAAAAATGACCACGTAGAGATGGCAGTTTTCCTTCCTTAAACTTTAGTGAATCAGTTGTGATTTTACTGCTGCCTAATACTGTGAGGGACAAGCACAATAAAAGACAATGCAATTAGCTTTTTAATTTCCAGATGTTTTTGACACTAAACTCAAATTGCCAAACGGCCACAATGACGTTTGAGTGCCGTTGGAAAACAGAAGCTCAAGAGGAGATTTTTTACTGGTATTCAGAATTATGAAATGTCTGGATCAAGCAGATGATGGAGAAAATCGTTCCCATTGGTCCCATCAAGAACCAGATGGCAGAGATTTAAGTGGATGGTCAAATGAAACAACAACAATATGAAGAAAATGTTTTGTGCGCAGCAACTGGGTAAAATCTGGAATGCACTGTCTGAGAGTATGTTGGCAGCAAGTTCAAAGGAAGCTTTCAAAAAGAAATTGTATCAGTATCTGAAAAGGAAAAATGTACAGGCTTCTTGTGTTGAAACTATTCTACGATTCTGCACCATGTACTCAAAGCATGATCAGGCATAGATGCTGCTGGTGACAATGGGAGAAAATGTACAGAGGTGTGATTGAGATTTCTGTGTCCCTCTTAGTTTTTATCTACTTTTCTAAATAACGCAATGATTCATCATACGTAGCCATCAAAAACCAACTGTTTTACAAGTGAAATAAAATTTATCTAAGATGATCCATATGTTGTGACAACTTTTGCAATGACTCAGTGGTTTCTCCGAGACTGGTGTCCAGTCAGTTCAATTATAAATAAGATGTTGTGAGTCATTCTAAATAGCTTCCATAGATTTTAACAAACTGAAAGGATAGACAACCAAGGAATATTACTAGTCTCATACCATAGTGCAGCAGTATTGATTATTCTCCTTACACAAGTAGTAGGGTTGGCTTTATAATGACTGCATACCTGTGTTCCTGTTAAGTCAGTCTTTTGTTGTGTTACCTCCATCACCTTCTGACTGAAGGCATAAAAATCCCACCAAGATGATAGGATAACATCAATGCTGAAACAAACTGTATCTGTTTTCTGGCCATATTAGACATTAACCTAGATATCTGAGCAATTGTAAACACTCTTTCCTTGGCCAAAGGGAATTAGGCACCGCATACATCAGAACCTCCAAATCAAAGTGAAAAATAATGATACAACAAAAATAACCTAATTTTTAAAAAGCCACAAAATGTAGCACTTGTATTCTTTCTTGACATTTCTGAACCAGGTTCCACACTCAATCATTTGAGTGGGCCTTAATCCTCAACCCCATTCCAATACAAAGTATTCATCCAATTCCTCATTGTGACGCTAATCAAAAAAGAATTAATGGTTTCATGTGGAGTTCTGTTGCATTGATTCATTCTGGGGTAGGGAAGTAATTCTTCTCACACAATGGGCTGAATGGCCTCATACTGGGTTGTATCTTTTCTAAGGTTTTTATGCCGTTTTAAGGTTTGTTATATTACCCTCAAACATTTCATTTCTCCTGCAAACACAACCTTCACTCTTTTTGCCAAGTCAATTTTAATGCAACCTTCCAATAATGCATTGGCAACCATCTCCTTAGGAATCTTCTGAAGAGGTGTTTTGTTGGATGGTTTAATCTCAAATCTATGTAGATTATTTGTCTGTCATTTTATGTAACTCAACACATTGCAATACATTGGATTTCTGTGCCTCGAAATAGTTATGCCCACGTGTTTTAAAATTAACAGAATTCATGCCGAAGTAAGAAAGCTCTGCCCCAGCAGTTGAACAGAAAGCAGCATTTACCTGTGCAAACACTGCTTTTTGTGTAGCAGAGAGTCTGATTGCCTGCTGTTGGGTGCTTGTAGAAGATGGCCCCTGCACTGCTACGCCAGATGCCACAGAACTGGCAGGTCCATGCTTCATAGAGGCCTGAGTGACTGGCTGGCCAACCAGAAAAGTGCCCTGGAAAGAAAAAAAGACCACTGTCAAATGGCAATCTCAATGTGAGGAATTCAGCACCTCCTGATATATGAAGTTATTGGTTCCAAAAGATCCTGTCTGTGAAGTGCAATAAAGCATTTATGGCTGCACCTACCTAGTTTACAGATGGTTAGAGAAACAGGACTTAAAGATTCGCAGAGTCATGCGCGCGGAAACAGATTTTTTGGTCCAACCAATCCTCTGCTTGGCCCCTGTCCCTCCGAACCTTTCCTATTCATAGCTTTTAAATGCTGTAACTGTATCTGCATCCACCACTTACTCTGGCAGTTCATTCCACACCAAATCACACTGTGTAAAAATGTTGCCCCTCATGCCTTTTTAAAATCTTTCTCCTCCCACCTTAAAAATACACCCCCGAGTTTTGAACTCCCCCACTCTACGGAAGAAAAAACCATTGCCATTCTGCTTATCCATGACCCTCATGAATTTACAAACTTCAATAAGAATTTATAACCCCTCAACCTCCTATGTTCCAGCGAGCAAAATCCCTTCCTTTTCAGTCTATTTTTACATCTCAATCCACCATTCCTGGCAACATTCAGGCAGATCTTTTTTGAACCCTCTCTGGTTTAATAATATCCTTCCTCTAACATAGCAACCAAAATGCACATAGTATTCTAGAAGAAGCCTCATCAACGTCCTCTATAACCTGAAGATGACGTCCCAACTCCTATATTCAAAGGTCTGAGCAATGAAGGCAAGCATACTAAATGCCTTCTTAATCACCCTGTCTACCTGTGATGCAAATTTCAAAGAATTATATACCTGAACTCCTAGGTCGCTCTATTCTACAACACTACCTAGAACCCTTCTATTAATTGTATAAGTGTGGTCCTTGTTTGTATTACCAAATTGCAATACCTCACATTTATCCAAATTAAACTCCATTTGCCACTTCTCAGCCCATTGACCCAATTGATCAAGATCTCTTTGTAATCCTAGATAACCTTCTTCTCTATGCCACCGACGTTGGTGTCAATTGCAAACTTATGAACCATGCTCTTATAGTATGACAAACAAAAGTGGATCAATCTCTGAGGAACACCGCTGGTCACAGGCCTGCAGTCTGAAAAATAACTCCCCACCACCACTTTCTGTCTCCAACCATTAAGCCAAATTTCTATCGAATTGGCAAGCTCCCCCTGAATGCCATATGATCTAACTTTATTAATTAGGAACTGCAGAGCCTGCAGTGGTTCAGCAGAGAAACCTAATGTGAGTTGAATGGCATTCTTTCAAAATAATGATTAGTTTTAATAATGTAGAGAGGGAAACTGTTTCTTCTGGCAGGATAGTTGGTACTTGGAAGATATAGGTTTGTTGTAATTGGCAGAGCAATCAGAGAAAAGATTATTTGTTTTTAAACACTGCCAGAAATGGTGATAAGAATTACAAAACCTTTCAGAGGGAACTGAATATATCATTGGAAATATATCATTGCTTTAGTGTACATTCCCTTAGGTATATATTATCAGTCAAACACATGCAAAGCAAAGTTGGATCTGCTTAGAAAAATTATTATGCAGTGAAGTACACTGCCCAGCTAAGGTTTTAATATATTATCATGTGTTGTGTTAAGTTCATTTGAGTGAGGCATCGTTATGGTGGTACCTTGTTCTGTGGAGGAAAAAGTCTGTGTCTTGTTTTGGCAATTTTCATAAAATCCAAAGTGAAGCTTGTATAGTCTGAAAAGGTTGTGATTTGGGTTCCGAGCAAGTACCTTCGTTCAGAGAAACTCCAGTGTGATCTGGGGTTGTTTTAGAAGGAAATGTTAAGAAGCAACACATAAATAGACGGCAAATTGGGAAATTGAATTACTGCTGGTCTCAAAGCCTGCAGGTGACAACAGATCCAGCTGGAAAAGCAGAGTGAGGACTCTGAGGATAAAGTAGGGGCTGTGTTACCATGTGCGATACAGTTGGAAAGGTCAGAGACCTGAAAACAGGGAGAATAGGCATTGTGGACGGGAAACCACTGCTGCCATTTCAGCTTTGCCAAAGACAGGAATATTGTTTAAAGGGGTTGAAGAGGAGAACCTCTGGAAATTCTTGTAAATGTGAGTGTATCAATTATTTCTGAAAATGTGTATTTTAAGTGCAATTTATTTAATGATTAATGCTTGAAGTGTACTTAATTTTGTTCATTTTGCAGTAGAAGTTTTAAGAAGTGATTTTTTAAAAATATAGAACATAGAACATATTTTTGGCTTTCTTCCACTGGCAAAATCAGGAATCTTTCCTTTCTTTGGTCTCTATGGGGAACATAACACCAGGAAACATAGGAACAGAAGAGACAATCGAGCTCCTCAATCCATTCAACTAGATATTGACTGATCTGTACCTCAAGTCCATTTACATGTACTGACTTTATATCCTTTGACTTGAAAACTACCATCATCCTTGAATACACAGGTTTTTTTTTGTAGGCGAGTTTATTGAATTTTCACTACTCTTTTAGTGAAAAAATGCATCCAGAATTCCCATTAAATAGTCTAACTCTTACTTTACTCAAAAAGGAAATAGGTCCTCTATTATATCTTTCCAACATTTCCAACACCGCAATTAGACCACTCTTTAACCTCCTAAAGTCAAGGGAATACAAATCAAATTTAGGCCACCTGTCTTCATAATCTAATCTCAAACCCTGGTATCATTCTCTGTACACCATTCACAATGTGCCAGTTTCATCAGTTCACCAGATTTGGCAATGCCTTGAAGCCTATTCCTCCAATTCTACCATTACAGTGAAGCTGATGAAGCAGAAATATACTAGAATGATTGGATGTAAGTTGAAAAGCAGCACTGTAATGTGCAAATTTTTGATGAGCTTTCATTGTAGAGTAAGTCCCAGAGCATCTTCACTCAAGGGTACCTGCGTGACATTGCTGATTTAAAGACTATGTATATGGTCACCTTATTGAGTGAAGCTGAATTTAGTGCTGAATCAGAGAGCATTTTTACACAGTAACTTGACTGACCCTGTTCCAAATTCAGTTCACCTAAGGACTTCTACGAGAGAGAGAGGATGAGAAAGAGAGAGAGAAAGAGAGGGGGAGAGAGAGATTGAAACAGAATGACATAGATAAAACCATAGATAGAGAGAATGAAATAGAGATAGGAAGATGTGAATCGAGATAGAGAGCAATAGAAAGTGAAAGATAGAAAGGTATAGGTATAATAGAAAGTAGTCTATTTTAGTAGTCTATAATAGAAAGTAGGCTAAATTCCAACAAAGGATCCAAACTTTAAACTCTCTTTTAAATCACAGCCCACAGCAGAAATTCACTGGCAACATTGCACAAGCAGTGTTTGAAGTACCGTCTAAATAGTAACAGTTTCAGGTAGTTATAAAAAATGAGATTAACAGATTTATATCAGGTAAGGATTTAAGGTTTGCAGAAGATCAAGAATCAATATTTAATGGTCTACATTCTGAATGGTCTACTCCCATTCTGATATTATCAATCAATCCACCCACCAACAGTAGTTTTATGAAAATGGAACTTTTTTTGTCATTTGTTCACTTACTTCCGTCTTGACCAATGAGAAACAGCAAGCCAGGTAATTGGACATTAATATATGAACGCATCCTGGGACTGACCTGTGGTGTTTGCTTAAGGATGTACGATGTGTAACCCAGCTGCTGGGGTAATCCACTAACTACTGTTCCCTGGATGCTGCCAGTCGTGCCCGTTGATGCTCCCTGCACTTGCTGCGCTGCTAAAGGAACACAGTCCATAAGAACATGGCATGAATTAAAAAGTGATGACTACAGAGCAGAAATTGGCCAATACATGTTCTCATGTGTAGTGACACCAGTGATACTGGATGTGAATGTGGTTGGTGCTGGGATAATAATAAGGCTATGCACAGAGAGGTGGGGGATGGGGCAGCAGGTGAATGTGTGCTGTGTATTTCTGTGCAGTCAACCCAAGTAGTGTGGGTATGGCTGGCAAGGACGAAAGACAGCAATGTTTCAATTACACAGAGGTGATGGGGTAATTCATGCCAGAAGCTCCTAAAATATGCATGAAAACTTAAATCACAGGGATGTTTCCATTTCCCCAAACACGGGAGAGATTGAATCTGTGAGAAACTGCTCCTCCAATCATATACCTTCTCCACCAATTGCAGATTCCCTCTCTCCGACTCTTGTTGCTCCTCCAGAGGTAGAACCTGTGATGGAGGAGCAATAAGGAAGGGAGAAAGGATCCTATCTTTGGATCAGTTGGAGGAGTAAACTCTGGTTGTTCTTGGGGCCATTGAGCAGGGGAGCTGCGTAGGCTGGAGCAGCAAGATATTCATCTCTATTTTCAGAGAGGCAATCTCATTCCAATGTACAAAATACTCATGGATTGATAGGGTGGACACAGATAAGATGGTTCTCCTAGTTGGGGAGTCTAGAACCAGGGGCACAATTAAAAAATAAGGGGGCTGCTACTTAGGACTGAGATGAGGAGAACTTTATGTTCACTCATAGAATTGTGAATCTGGAATTTGCTATCTCAGAGAACTGTGAAAGCTCAGACTTTCAGTATGTTTAAGGTAGACATTGATAGATTTCTGATTACCAACGGGAGAAAGGGTCATGATAGTGAGGGTAGAAGATATTGAGGTGTTCCATCAGCCATAACTGTATTAAATGGCAGAGCAGGCTCAATGGACTGAATGGCCTAATCCTTTCCCAACAGGAGTACCCACTAGGACATGGTGTCAGCTACAGTGGGGTCGGAGTGTGGGGGTGGGAGGGAGAATCAGAGCCTTTGTGTTGGCCAGAAGAGTGAGTCAGGAGTGAGAAGCATGTGTTGTGCGATACACTAATAACTAAGTAGGTACCATAACATTTCACAGTTCATACATTTCATCTACCACTGACCAAGTTTGTAACCACTCATAACATCCAACATGCTGGCAACTGAGGGAAGGACACACTGCACCTTTTACAATGCACACAACAGGGAAACAATAGGATGGCGGACGCCTGAAATACTTTGAATTGAGGCACCAATATAAAGAGGTGCATAATTTGTAAATTGCTTATCTAAAATGCATCATCCTACATTAATTTTTTACAAGGTTTTCAGAAAGCAATTTGCAAATCATATTTTTCCTATTTACTATGACAGTTATTGGAAAGTCTGTATTAAGATTACATCATTTTTACAGAAAACACGCATTTAACTATTCCTATTGGCGAACATATAAAAAAGTATCTATTTCAAAATATTTTATAAAAATTATTTTAGAATAACTTACGAAAAACAACTCATTTATAGGTTCTACGTCATAGAAATTAGGAATGTATGTACACAATCTCTTTTTTGAACTATTGTGTGCACGCATTGGCAGTAAGGCTTTGTGTGGTAATTTGCAGGGAGTGGAGTGGCACATAATGAGTGGTGGCAGTAAGGCTGTGAGCACTGAAGGAGAGGACAGTATTAATTCTGCGCGACTGTGTGTGTTGTGAGGAGGGAGTAAGAGAGTCCAAGTCTGTAATTTCTGTGTTTCAAACTATTTGGGACTCAATTTCGGTGTGAACATGGCTATGCACAGACAGGCACTGGACCTGCAGTATTTAATCTGATGGATAACTGGAATACATTTTACAGATGACCAAGGTCAAGGATTCTATTTGGACTAGAATAAATGGAAGAGATCTGATTTATTGATTAGTGGCACACTGTAACACACACCATAAATCAACTACACAAACAGAGGAGACACGGTCAATATTGTCAGTAATGTCAGCAACCCTCCACTGCAAATTCTAATAATCTTTACTTTTTTCTATTTGACCCCTGGTCAGAGCAGAGACTGGATCTGATCTTTGGCCTCACACGTCACCCTAGAGAGTCAAATGGTGGCCTGAGCCTCTACAGCCAAACTTAACTGAAATGACCAGAAAGATCTTACCTGCTGGGTTAGCAGCACGAAGGATGGCCCCCTGAGGTATTAACAACAGCTTTCCTTTGCCGGAGGGGTTCTTGCTATTGGTTGTTAGGTAGAGTTTGGTCCCTGGGGGAAGATTGGCCAGGTTGGCTAAGTTGGTGGCTGGAAGCTGTAGCGTTGCCATAACTGATGGGTAAAAGAACAAAACGTGAGACAAGACACAGATAACCTTCAGCACTTTACACATCTATCATTGGCATCTGAGCATTGGGTTTAGCTGCTTTTCAGATTGGGAGGTGAGCTTCAACCAACATGATCAAACGCACTATGACCACTGACTGAAGAATTACGATGGCCTCAGATTCTACCACATTTCTGATGATGTCCTGTTTTCGAGTTTTATACAAAACCCAAAATGCTCTTTTAATGGCTGTGCTAATAGATAATTAAAATGGAATTTGCTACAGTGTTCCCAATTGTGTGCGTCATTCAGCACAGAAATACTACCCACATCTCTCGGACTACCATTGTTTGTCAACAGCAATAGTTGGGATGTGAGGAAATTACATGGTTCAGTTGGTAGTGCTTTCATCTAAGTTACAAATTAGTTCAGGTCCCACTCCAGGATTTGAGCATAATGATCAAGGCTAACAGACAGTGTGGTCCAGAGGAAGCGCTGGTGTATTGAGGTGCTGAGGCTTGAATGAGAAATTAAATTGAATTCTCGAGTATGCTATAAGCAGAATATGAAAGATCCCAAGTTCCAAAGGAAAGCAAAAAAGTTATTTCTTCTGCCCTGGCCAATACTTATCCCTCAATCAACATCACAAAAGCAGATTATCTGGTCCTTATGCCATCACTGTTTGCGGGGGCTGGCTGTGTGCAAATTGGCTTCTGCATTTTATCACATTACAACAGGAGCTACACATCAATAATATTTCATTGACCATTGACCAGGCACTACATTAATGCAAGTCTGTCTTTTTGTAAGCTCAACAATACAAACTGGCTAGGTCTGCCAAATACAAACCCAGATATTCATACAGTGAAGGGTCAATGCTCTTTAAACCATAATTTGTCCTTTACTCCATTTGGTATATATTCACATTCTCCAATTTGATTTCTGTTAAGATCTCACTCTCAAGACACCCACAGTACTCTCTCTCTTTCATTCTTTCCAAGGTACCAAAGGTAAGGAATTGGTTGTGAAGAACAACTGATGGCGAGTTCTTCCCTTTTTGCCCTCTAGCTCTGCAATACTCAAGGAACTCTGCATTCCTCCAATTCTGGCATCTTGGGCTTCCCCAATTTATTTTAGTGACTGTTCCTTCAGTGGACTAAGACTCTGAGATATGGAGTTCCATTCCCAAATGCCTAAATCCTCTTTCTCTCATCTGCTAATATGCTCCTTAAACTTACTAGAGGTGGCTACTTTCATCGCACATTTACACTGAGGGTGTTGTCTCTTCATGCACACAATTTCATTCTCCAGCAACATGTCTAAGTAGCTGCTAAGTTAAGTCAAAAGACTGTTTTACTTGCAAGTAAAGCCAACTCTCCTGTTGGTCACCTATCAAACACTTTCATCTTCTGAAAAGAGTTCCTAGGTGGCAGTAGAGAAAGAGAAATCTAGATGATATTCCTTCTTATTTACTGAAGAACTCTACAACAGATTTCCAGTTGCCCTAGTAATGATACCAGCTAGGCTCAGCAGCAGCTGTCATCACTGATTCAAAAGGGTCATTGGCTCAAGCCTCAATTCAGCACATAAATCAAGCTGACACTGCAGTGCAGCACTTAACATATGCCAGACTGTCAGAGGTCCTGGCTTTCAGACTGGAAATTAACCTAAGGCCCATCTGTCCTCTCAAGCAGAAAAGATTCAACAGTTTGACTCAAAGATAAGTTGGAGAGTTTGCCCTGGGGTCCTGGTCAACAATTATCTCTCAAAGTTCAACTGTAATGGAGATTATTTATCTCATGGCTGTTTGTGGAATCTTGCAAAGTACAAACTAACCACTAGGCTTCCGATACTGCAACAAGTGACGACACTTCAGTCATACTTCATTGGATGTGAAATGATTTTGTACATGTATGATGCAATATAAATATAAATGATTGTCTTTCTAAATTAGCTCAGACCATTGGTTGAAACTTGAAGAGCTTTCCTGGTCAACAAGGTCTATCACACTGGGTGCAAGGTAAACAGGATACAGTGTGCCTGCTGAAGAAAGCAACAGAGAGAAATGGAATGCACCCAGCATTAGTTACAGTGGGTGCTTATGCTACTTGAGAGACCACTATAAGGCATCAACATTAATTTTAAGTTAATTTCAACTGAATTTGTTTATAAACTGCCTTGACCTAATGCACCATTGAGTCAATGCAGTTATTCTTTGAAGTGATCATTTAGAAAGGTTTGCAACCTAACGTACTTTTGTATGGCTTTAAGACTTTGTGGAATTTGCTATATGGTTGTTTGAAAAGAAAAAGCATACAATTTATTTTAATCTGGTTTAAATAAAACAATAACTGCTGAGTAATTGCTGAAACAATCCCCCAATATGTTGTGAAGCAAACCTGCTATCTCAACACTGATTAAACACAACAATTTGAAAACACCACTTTTCACACTCATCCAAGCTGTTGTAACTTCAGGTCTTGTTTGTGCACTATATCCAACTCGTTGTTATGTCTATCGGCAAGGATACAGAGATAAGAGGGGTGACAGTCTGAGACAGTGAAGACATTCAGATCAAAGCCTCCTTGTAAATGACAGTACTAACACCTTCTGCTGGAATCTCCTGTTAGATCACAGACTGATTCACATCTCTAACCAGACTGCATTGCCCATGAGAGCCAAAGTAAATTGCGGCAAGAATGAGGTCACATTCTTCTGGAACTGGGTCAACCCAGCCTTTGTTCCATTCATTTTCAGATCAGCCTCCCTTCAGGTGCTTCGGTTATGGTTTGGATGGGGCATAGCATGTGCCAAAAACCAGAAGCAGCATGTAGTCACCATTAAACCAAAACTGGGTATGAGGGAGCGACACGTTTGTAGACAAATGGGGTGGCGGTTAAGGACATTTGCAACATTGTCCTCATCCTGGTGGCTACTTTGTGTGCAGACCCCAGCAGGCAAACACCAATGTCAGCTTGTGCTGAAGCTTGTCCTCAGCAATGGGTCAGGCGACACTGACACAGAGCACCCCATTTAGTTAGGCTATGTCCCTTGGGAAAACACTTGTGATGAAATACACTGTCAACCACAAGTCTACCCATAATAACCTGCAGGAAAGAAAATGTTGTATCCTGTCAGATGATTTCTTTAACAGGAAGTCATTTGCCAGAATGTCTGAATGCCAAAACTTTTAAACAAGCACCGAGGGACAGAGTCTGGTGGCACAAACAGCCCAACCTCCTTTCCGTCAGGTAATTTCAGCACCTCTGCAATTTCACCCCACCCAAATGTTGCCTTTGAGGTGGCTGTAGTGGAGAAGAGAATACAATCCACAGCTTTCTGGGATGTGTCTTTGTGTAGCAGCATTAGATAAAGCTGCACTTGTATTTGTTGAGGTTCATCCCAAACAGTTTTGTAAAGTAACGCAGGACTCTGTGTTCCTGATGAAGGGCTTCTGCCCGAAACGCCAATTTTCCGCTCCTCGGATGCTGCCTGATTTGTTGTGCTTTTCCAGCACCATTCTAATCTTGACTCTGTGTTCCACGGTCTGTTCCTGGGGATGGAGAATGAGGTAAAGCTCAAATGCAGGTAGAAGGACCAACAACACAGTGAAACAGGCTTTTTGGTTTGCCCAAAACCCTTTGGAGTTCTAGTGGAAGAAGGTATCCAGGACTACATCAAACTGACATCCAGGACTATGTACTGAGCAATGTATTAAAGCTTGGGGCATCTACCATAAAGGAGAAGTGGAAAGAGGTCACCTTCAAAGGCCATAATACATCAAGGGATTGGAAACTGTGAAAACTCCCTCGAGGTGTGTGTTTGACATGTGATGAACATTGCAAATATTGACTATAATTGTAAACATAGTGCGTAACAGACAGTATTGGAAAAAATCTGACGCTTTAATGCATACCATATCATGGCCACTTGAAAAGATCATGTAATGTTTTAGCAAGTTTGGAAATCAATAAACTTTTGGCAAAAAATTGTGGAAGCTGCCTTAAAAGACTCCTATTTTATTCAATGCACCGTGGCTAAGTACTATTTACTCATGTTTGCTTATGTATTCAGGGGACCACAAGAGGTACAAATTGGTGAATAAACAAACCTTCTATGCCACAAGAAATACAGAAGACTGAAGATACATTGCACGGCAACATTGGGATTGATATTCATTTGAACAATTAACAATCAAATCTTGGCCAATACAGTGGCTGCATGTTTTAAATGGTAGGGTAACTGTGCCCTTGGATTTAACAGAATTCCTATGCAATGGAACCATGGAACAGTTCCCTGCCAAGATTAAAACAGAAACATAGAAAGTAGGAGTGGGAATCAGCACTGTGAGCCTCTTCTGCCATTCAATATGATCATGACTGGTCCACTATCTCAGTGCCATATAACCCTTTCTCCCCATACACCCTTGAGGCCTTTAAAATCTAAAAATTTCTCTCTCTCTCTCTGGAACACATTCAGTGACTTGATCTCTACAGCCTCTATGGTAGAGAATTCCACAGGTTCACCATTAAGTGAAGAAACTTTGCTCATCCCTTACTAAATGGTCTGTGCTACATCTCGAGACTGTCTTCCCTAGTTCTAGACTCCCCAGGTAGGAAATAACATTCACTCTGCATCTAAACTTACATTTCACAAGATCCCCTCTCATCTGTACAAACTCTTATGAATGCACGACCATTCTTCACAAGCATTTTTGCCACCCTCTGTATTAGCCACGTGAATCTTTGCTCGAGCCCTTCTATGTCAAGTCATTCTTTGATGTAGGAAACTAAAACTGTATGTAATACTCCAGATCTGGTTTCAACAAGGTCCGGTATAACTGCAGAAAAGCATTCCAACTTCTGTTCACTTTCAATGAATCTGCCTTTCTATTAACGTTGACCAAGATCCCCCTCTACATTCATACTTCCCAATACATCACTATAATACTCTTCTGTTTCTCACACTGAAGTGCATAATCGCACATTTTGCCATACTGGGATGCATCTGCCATGCATTTGCTCACTCACACAATTTATCTAACTCACTTTGAACCCTTCTTTCATCCTCCTCAATTCACAACTCCACCCAACTTTGTGTTGACAGCTACCCAAACTTGCAAATGTTACATTTTGTTCCCTCATTCAGGACATTTATACATAAATGTGAATAGGTGAGGCCAAAGCACTAATGCCTGCTGTACGCCACTAGTCACTGCCATCACTTGGAAAACAACTCATTTATTCCCACTATTTCCTCTCAATTCATGTCAATATATTACCTCCTACCCCATGTGCCTTAATTTTGTTCACGAACATCTTATGAGACCTTATCAAAATCCTTTGAATATCCAAATACTGCTTCCCCTCTGAGCCCTGATATTGGTGATAGTGGAAGCAGTAATGCAGAAACTTGAACAAACTTCCCTCCCATCCATCCAACCCAAACTTTGAGTCCACTACATGGATGATACCTTTGTCATCACAAAACGGAACAAATTAAAGGAAACATAAAACACCATCAACACATATCCTAACAGGCATAAAATTCACAAAAGAGAAGAACAACAACAAACTCCCATTTCTGGACATGACAGTTGAACATACAGTGACCAGAGAGCTTCAAACCAGCATCAACAGAGAAACAACAAACACAGAAGCTTCAGAAGCAATCATCCCAACACCCACAAATGGAGCTGCATCAAGACATTATTTCAAATGAGCTACATCACACAGCAGCACCCAAGAACTACAAACAGCAAAAGAAAAATATCTATACAATGTTTTAGTGAAGAACTGGTATCCAATAAACACAATCTGCCAATTCCTCAGAAACAAACTCAAACAAGCAGACACACGGAACCAAAAATTATAGTCACGTTACCTTACATCAAAGACATATCAGAAATGATTCCAGACCACTCAGACCCCTTGGCATCCTGGTAGCCCACAAACCTACCAACACACTTAAACAGCGACTAATGAACTTAAAGGATCCATTAGATCCTTTAAGTTTATTAAAACTAATGATACCTTGCATTTACAAGATACCTTGCAAGAACTGTAAAAAAACACTACATTGGACAAACGAGCAGGAAATTTCCCACCAGAATGCATGAACACCAACTAGCCACCAAATATCACAATCCACTATCACTAGTTTCCATACATACAGAGAAGGACAGCATATTGACTGGGAAAACATACACATCCTAGGACAGGTGAAACAAAGACACACACGAGAATTCTTAGAGGCATTGCATTCTAACCAGGATTCCATCAATAAACACATCGACTTAGATCCCATCTACCTTCCCTTGAAAACAAACCTGGAAATCACCCACCTTAAGAAACTAACACCCAATAATACAGTTGTGAGACTTACCACCAGTGCTTCACCGGAGACTCTCACTGATGATGTTACCTAGTCATGGCGCCGAAACATCTGAAAACAAACCTTCCAACTCAGTGAGCTAATGTACATACTGATCATCATCCTGAGCTACAAATCTTCTCAAAAATCGCTAATAGTGGAGTAACATTTGTCACTCTCCAGCAGGAACTGCTTCAGAGTCTATAGAACTTTGCAAAATGACCACTAGGGCATCCAATATTTCCAGGACAACTCTTTTGGTACTCTGGGATGTAGATTATCAGACCCTGTTGATATTTCAGCTTTAACCATATTCATTTCCCTATTACCAATTCTTATTAATACTGCTGTCCACACTTTAATTAGAATCTTGGTTTCCTAACATTTCTAGGTCGTGATTTTTATGAAAACAGAACCAAGTATGTGCTCAATTCTTCTGCAATTTCTTTGCTCCTTATTTTAAAGTCCTTGGCTTCTGATTGCAATGGACCTACATTTGTATTTGATAATCTTTTTTCTCTTCACCTATTTATAGAAATGTTTACAGTCAGGATGCAAGTTTGCTTGCTGAGCTGGAAGGTTCATTTTCAGACACTTCGTCATCGTACTAGGTAACATCTTCAGTGGTGAAGCACTGTGGTATGGCCTGCTTTTTATTTATGTGTTTAGGTTTCTTTCGGTTGATGTCATTTCCTGTTCTTTTTCTCAGGGGCGGCAAATGGGATCCAAGTCAATGTGTTTGTTGATAGAGTTCTGGTTAGAGTGCCATGCTACTGGGAATTCTTGCGTGTCTCTCTGTTTGGCTTTTCTTAGGATGGATGTGTTGTCCCAGTCGAATTGGTGTCTTTCCTCATCCAAATGTAAGGATACTAATGAGAGTGGGTCATGTCTTTTTGTGGCTAGTTGACGTTCATGTATCCTGGTGGCTAGTTTTCTGCCTGTTTGTCCAATGTAGCGTTTGTTACAGTTCTTGCAAGATATTTTGTAAATGACATTAGGTTTTTTGTTTGTATAGTGTCTTTCAAGTTCATTAGCTTCTCTTTTAGTGTGCTGGTAGGTTGGTGGGCTACCATCATGCTGAGTAGTCTGGCAATCATTTCCGAGATGCCTTTGATGCAGGGGAAAATGGCTAGGGTTTCTGGACGTGTTTTGTCTGCTTGTTGGGGTTTGTTGCTGAGAACTCGACAGACAGTGTTCATTGGGTACCCATTCTTTTTGAATACGCTGTATAGGTGATTTTCCTCTGCTCTCCATAGTTCCTTTGTGCTGCAGTGTGTGGTGGTTGTTGAAATAATGTTCTAATGCAGCTCAGTTTGTGGGTGTTGAGATGATTTCTTCTGTCATTCAGTATTTGGTCTGTATGTGCTGAGAAAAATAACAAGAAATGACATCACCACAGGGAATGACATCACCAACCCAAGGAAACCTAAACACATAAATATAAAGCGGGCCATACCACCAGTGCTTCACCAGAGGCTCACTGAAGATGTTACCTAGTATGGTGATGAAACATCTGAAAACGAATCTTCCAGCTCAGCGAGCAAACTTACACCCCGGACGTCAACCTGAGCTACAAATCTTCTCAAAACTCACTCATGTTTACAGTCAGTTTCTATATTTCCTGCAATTTTACTTTTATACTATTTTCCCCTTTTGATCAATTTTTGTCCTGTTTTGCTGAAACAGACATTAACTCCCTTTTTAATACAGAGCAATTAATGTTAAATCTAGAATGATCAACAAACATATCCCAAACCACACATAATTATGTTGTATTCTCTGAAAACACTCAGCACGAGTGGAATATTCCAGCACCACAGGAAAAGCATAAACAGTAACAATTCACTCATAGCAGATGAATTGAATAGTTATTTTACATCAGTTTCCATGATACAAGTAACATTGCAAGAAAAGCTGCAAATCAGAAAATCGATGGGAAGGAGGAACTCAAAACAATCACCAAGAAAGTGGTACTAAGCAAACCATTGTAGCAGTGGTGCTGGCCATTCAAGTGTCCCAATGGACCTAATTTAGGACTTTAAAGAAGTGGCTCATGAGATAGTTGGCACATTGGCTTTAATTTGGGGAATGTTCTATTAGATCGTAAATTAGTAAATCTAACTCATTTATTCACAAATTATTGGAGACAAAAAGTGACCACAGGACAGTTAGCTTAATATCTGTCATAGGGAAAATCCTGGAGGCTATTATTAAAAATGCTACAGCAGGGCACTTGGATAGGTTCAAGCTAATCTGGAAGAGTCAACACAATTTTGTGAATGGGAAATCAAGTGTAACCAATTTGTTGGAGCGCTTTGAAGAAACAGCAATGCTGTGAATAAAGAGGAACCAATATAAGCCCTGCAGCTAGATTTCCAGAATACGCTGTAAAACATTGGCACAGAAAGATGATTAGTTCGCTAAAAAGTCAGCTTCCTGGTTGTCAAGATGTAGTGAGTGGTCTGCTACAGGGATCAGTGCTGGGACCTCAACTTCAGATAACTAACGTGGATGGAGGGAATATGACTGATATATTTGCTAATGACACAATGATAATAATAAAAGTATGTTGTAAGGGGGGACATTAAGAGTCTCCAAAAGATCCAGATAGGTTTAGTAAGTTGGCCAATCTCTCATAAATGGAGAGTAATGGGTAATGATGTGAAATTGTCCATTTTGGGAAGCGGAATAAAAAAGAAACATATTATCTAAATGGTGAGAGATTGCAAAGTCCTGGGATGCAGCGGGATCTGGGTATCTTAGGACATTCATTTCAAAATGTTAGCATGGACACGAAACAATAATTAAGAACGCTAATAGAAAGTAATTCTTTATTGCAATGGAAATTGAATAAAAAGTAGCAAGGTTGTACTTCCATTATATAGTACATTACTGAGAGTACATCTGGAGTACTGTGTGCAGTATCGGTTACCTTGTGTAAGGAATGATGCACTCGAAAAAGTTCAGACAAGGCTTACCAGAGTAATATCAGGAATGAGCTGGTTGTCTTATGAGGAAAGGTGGGCAAACTATAAGCTGAAGTATTAGAAAAGTAAAAGTCTCAATTGAAACAAACAAGATCCAGGTCTTCATAAGGTGAATGCAGAAAGAGTTCCATCCTTTGGGAGAATCTAGAACCAGGAGTTACTGTTTAAAATACAGGCAGATGAGGAGATCTGATTTTCTCACCTTGAGGGCTGAGAGTTTTTACAAATCTTTTCTTCAAAAGGTGGTCAAGTCTTTGAATAGTTTTAAAACTGAGGTAGACAGAGTCTTGATGGGAAAGAGCTGAAAGGTTACTGGGAGCTAAGTGGGAATATGGAGTAATTGGGTCAGCCTTGATTATAATTGAATAGTGCAGCAGGATTGAGGATCACGGAGCCTACATCTGCTCCTAATTCACATATGTTCATATTCTAAAATATGACTCTCAGTGCTGGGCTGGGGGTGGAAGCGTGTTTGCTGTCTCACTCACAGAGACCAAGCTGCAGTATGACATTTTTAGCTACATGCAGTTATCTCGCCATCTAGTGGATACAACAGCTTCTACATTAGATGAACATTGCTTGTTGACTAGAAAGACACTTAGCTTGCATCCCAGAGGCTTTTGCTCAAATACATGGAACCACCAATTATAATATTGAGAGGATTGAAATAATATTGTGAGATACTGTATTAACATCATAACTATTACATTATCTGAAAATCCTGAAAATACTCTGCAGGTGAAGCTACATCTGTGGAGAGAGGAAAGGAGAGAGTTTAGTTGATGGCCTTTCATTAGTACAGACTGTGACAAGTCATCAAACTGAAACATTAACTGTTTCTTTCTCCATAGGTGCGTATACCTCCCCAGGTATACATACCTACTACGCATTCCCAGCATTTCTTGTTTGCATTCCAACTTTTCCACATCTGCAGTGTTTTGCTTCAACATTAATTTGTTCCATTGTACAGCTGTAGCAGCTGCAGCAATGTTAAGCACACAGCACCTCCACACATAACCACTGACAGTGATTTATGCTTTGCGATGCAGCTAAGGGTAGAGACAGAATAAATTCAAACTGCACAGAGTGAGGGAGATAACATACTTCAGGGAACACAGACATGCTGATGAAATGCTCGGATTAAATTTAAGGCTGAGAAGAGCAATGGGATGTATTTTGGGCACGAAGATGAACTTAGGCAATATGAAATAAACAGTTCAATTGTAAAGGCAGATGCAGGAACAGAGAGATTGGTGTTTCAAGGATGCAAATCGTAAGTGGAAGACCAAGCTGAGAAGGCTGTTGAAACAAAAACACAGACTCCTGGGATGTGTAAACAGACAGTAGAAAATGAAAGGTAGGCATGTTTATGTTTTACAAATCGTTGGTAAGGCCCGAGTTGGTTGGCTGTGTCTGATTCTGGGTGCTGCACTTCAGGAAGGATGTGAAACTTCAAAGAGGGAATGTGGTGCAGATTCATAAGAATGGATGAAGGGCTTCAGTTATCTGAAGAGACCACAGGAGCTGGATTGCCTGCCATGAAGCAGAGAAGGTTAAGTGGACAGCTATTAGAGATGTTCAAAATGATTTAGAATTTTGAAACTAATTTGGGAATTTCTTCCAGCAGCAAATGACTTGGTGACCTGGCAAAAACATGGCGGTGGTGTGGAGGGGGGAAGCATGCAGGCAGGATTTGTGAACATGGTAAATTACAATCTGGAGGCCACTGCCTGAAAGAGTGCAAAAATTGTTCCAATGGAGAGCTTCAAAGTGGAATTCAATTCACATCCGAGACAGACATTTTACAGAGCTGGAGGCAAAAGGCAAAAAGCAGTGGGAACAATTATGTCACTCTTTTGCCACAGCAGAGTAACAATGGGCCAAATGGCTTTTGCTGTTCGAATCTATGGAGTTGATCCTATCCTCTTCTGTACCTACACATTTAATCTTGTCTCTACTATACCAATGTGGGTAGTGCAGGAGTCCCAGAGGTCTTGCCCACTACCAGTTTTACATTCAACATACTGGAGAGAGTGACGGTTCCTTGGAAAAGTGCAGCAAGAGCCAGGCCCAACGTACTATGGTTGGCCCAGCGGTACAGGAAAGTAGGAAGAAACGTAGAAAAACAACAGTGACAAGGAATTCTTTAATTAGGGGAACAGACAGGGAGTCCTGCAATCATTAGTGAGACTCCAGGATCGTGTGTTGCTTCCCCGCTGCTGAGATCAAGGATGTTGCAAAACAACTGCAGGACATTTTCCAGTGGATGGGTGGATGAACAGCCAGGGGTTGTTGATACAAATGACATAGGTAGGAAGGCAGAATTGGTCCTATGATCAGAAAACAGGAAAGTGGGTAGAACATCAGCAATGGGGGCCTCAGCAGTAGTAATCCCACTGTCACATGCAAGTGAGGAAAGAAATAGGAAGAAAAGACAAATGAATGCGTGCTGGAAAGATGATGGAGGAGGGAAGGTTTTAGGTTCATGGGACACTGCACTGGCTCTGGAGTAGATGGCTCCTGTATAAGTTAGACTGTTTGCGTCAGAACACAGGTGGGAGGACTACCTTGTAGGTGTTTTAGTCTTGTTGAGGACAAGCACGTTAAACTAACTGTGTGACAGCCTGGCAAGCATATCAGAGAGTAATGCCAGGGGGCAAGAAATGCTGGAAGAGGCAGAAAGCACCAAATCAGAGAATAACAAACTCATAGTTGGAGTCACAGTAAGGGATAAAGTAATGGAGTCTAAATCAGGGTCACACTGTATGAGGATGTCAACATAAAATGTATAGTTAATAAGGTTTGGAAGATTCAGGTGCAGATTGCCATGAGGAGTCATAACACTGTGGCAATAAAAAGACCTGGCTCAAGTAAGGGTGGAACTGGACATTAAATAATCCTAGTTACAAGATGTTCAAAAAAAGGGAGGAAGAAAAAAAGACAGGGAAGGAACAAATGGATATGGGGTACATGTATTGATTGAGGATAGCCATGCAGTACAGGAGAAAAAGGGTGTCTCAGAAGATTCAAGAACAGAATAGAATTGCCTTGAACCAAGGAACTACAAAGGTATAGTTAGATTGCTTGGTCTAATCTACAGACCACCGGCTAGTAGGAAGGGTATAGGGGAACAAATCTTCAAGACAAGTACGGAGAGGTGCAAACATCATTGAGCAGTTATAATGGGGACTTTAATTACCAGGATATAGTCTGGATAGGGATAGCATTAAGGGTGGAGAGGGGCAAGCCAGCTTATTAGATTATGTTCAGAAATATTTATTCTTGAAGTCAATGTCCAGTCCAACAAAACGAAGATGCACTGCTATGCCTGGCTCTTGGGACTGAAGTGGGGCATGATGTACCTATGAGAAAGGAAGTCTGGGGACAGATGAAGTTCAATGCGGAGAAGCGTGAGGCGATAGCATCTGGAATGAAGGACATGGAGGTACGGAATAAACTGTACTATTCTAAAGGGTCTGCAGCAACACAGAAACCAGTCTGTGTAAGGGTAAAAGTAATTAAAGATGGTAGGACAGATAGAGACAGCTATTAAAACAGCATGCAATATTCTAGACTTGATTCACAGGGGCACGGAATATAAGTGCAATGGGGTTACGCTGAATTTATCTGAGATTAGTTAGACCTCAGATGGAGTATCTTGTACAGTTTAGGTGCCACACTTTAGGAAGGATGTGAACGCATTGGAGTGGCTTATAGAACAGGGTTACAAGTTTCCAGGGACGAGAAACGTCAGGTATGAAGATGGATTGGAGAAGGGAACATTTTCCTTAGAGAGGAGAACATGAAGAGGAGGTTTGATAGAAATTCTTAAAATTATGAGGAGCCTGGGACATAGTAGAGAACATAGACTGTCCCCACTTAATACAGGACCAAGAAGCAGGAAGCACACGTTTGAAGTGTGCAAAAGTAGTAAATAAGAGGTGAGGGAAAAAAATCTTCTTAATAACATACCAATGCTGTTTCTGACCTATTGATTTCCGGAGTTATGACGGTTTTCACAAGTCCAATATGTAGAAGTAGTTAGAGGATGGAATGCACTATCTTGAAGTGTGGTAGAGTCAGGTTCAATTAAGGCATTCAAGAGTTTACTGTTTTTATTTATTGCAAGATTACAGGGAAAAGGAGACCAGCATGAACACACATCCTCAGAGAGCTGGAGCAGACACTTTTTAATTCACTTATCGGACATGGGCTTTGCATTCCAGACAGCATTTATTGCCTATTCTTAGGTACCCTTGCGCAGGTGGTGGTGAGCTACCTTCTGGAACAGCTGCAGTCCACACGCTGCCATTAGAAAGGAAGTTTCAGGACTTTTACTCAGCAAGATCTTCATCATTGGCAGTCCCTCATTTTTCAGACTGATGCAGCTACTGCAGACTCTGCCACACTTGGGGCAAGTGATCATGGGAAGGGGCTGGTTGGGGGCGTGGTGTGGCAGTGCACTCCTTTTGCCTGGCTTCCGCTTTCTCCTGTTGGCAAGTCTCAACATCCTCAGCGTCTTCCTGGATGCTGCTCCTCCACTCTGGATGGTCTTGGGCCAGTGATTCCCAGGTGTCTGTGGGAATGCCACACTTCACCAGTGAGGCCCTTGAGGGTATCCCTGAATCAATTCCTCTGACCACCTGGGGCTCGCCTGCTGTTTCAAAGCTGGGATTAGAGCACCTGTTTGGGGAGTCTCATGTCAGTCATGTGCACCACATGCCCAGTCCATCACAGCCCATCCAGGGTGGTCAGTTCCTCATTGCTGGGGATGTTGGCCTGATCGAAAATGTTGGTGTTGGTACGTCTGTCTTCCCAGTAGATTGTACAGCTGTTCTTTCCCAGTAAAGGAACAGCTATATATTCCTGGGTCAGGATAGTAAGTGGAGGGGAACTTGCAGATGGTGGTGTTCCCATGTATCTGTTTCCTTTGTCCTTCTGGATACATGTGGACATGGGTTTTAAAAGGGGCTGTCTAAAGATCTATGAAGAATCTTTGTAGTGCACCTTCTAGACAGTACACACTGCTCCTACTAAGCATCAGTGGAGTTGATAACAAAAAAGGCTGATTGGATCCCTTCTGTATCATGATAATTTTTACCCGATGGACAGTCTCCCTTTGTCACTCTAATCACTCCATTATGACCAGTAGCATTTTGCTGTATGTTTTGCGGCATCTACAAAAACAGAGAGGGGTACTTAGCCTTGTTTTTATTTTGCAAGACAAAAGGAAAGATTTAGAGGCACAGGAATTGACAGGTCATTGTCATTTGGAACTGTTTTAATAGCAAAGTAGCACTGGCTCAACATTTTGATCAAAGGAGTGGACAGCGTGTTGTATGATCTTCCTGATCTCATACTTGCAGCGGCTTCACGTAACATGATGACCATTTAGTCAGTGATTCTCAAGCACCTCCAGCAACTGCTAAAGAAGTCACTAACAATTTGTGGAGGCGTGATGTATAGGTCTACGTGGTTCACTGTGGAGTTAAATTGGCAGTCAGGGCAAGGAAACCACGCAATGAGCTCAGTGTGATCTAAATATAACTGTTGAACATGTTTAACAGCAATGATACCATCTTGTACAACTGCTGCTGTTTGACAAGGAAGAGAATGAAAAACATTGCCCTTGTTAATACATAAGTAACTTTAATAATGCAGTCTCTTACTTGTAGAGAAACACTAACATGAATACTGCTCTGATATGTGCGTGTTTGTAAAAGTAAGACAGGTAGTTCTCCTATAACACCGTAGTTGCGTTCCAGTGAAATCTCGCTTAATAGAAATAATGGGAGCATTTGGGAAAACTGGAGTTGTGGCAGACCAGTAAAAAATATCACTCACTTCACTCAAAAATCACCCAAACGTCTAACACAAAGTATAGCACAGCCTAAATGAATGAAGACATAAATCATATTTATCAACAAAATAAAAATACATTTTACAGAGTACATTTTAAAAATGTTGTTAATGCAGGGATAGAGAGTCATCACGGTGTGTGAGGTAAACTCCCTCATTCCTGTTAAGCGAACTATATCACATATTTTCTCCTTAGTCTCAAAACGCTTTATAACATCTAGCTTCTCTTTCAGTGTTATAGCCTTGCTTTTGCGTTCACCTCTTGCAATTTTATCACCAAGGTGCTTCTTGCTAACATTCTCGTCACCTTGCCCCTCCATCATTTTCAAAACAAAAAAGGAAAATCAAGGAATAGTGCACCTTTCATAGGAAGCTGCTCAATGTATCTCTCTCAGATACATTGCTCTCTGTACAGTACCTCTCACAGAAAGCTGCTCGATCGGCAGCTGACATCGGCGCATGTGCAGAACGAAGCGCACGAAACGATCCCCACTGGAATCATGCTATTGTGAACAGAGGTAAGCATCCTCAAAAACACCGTTTCTTAATTCATCAGTAATTATAAGCAAATTGCACTGTCGGGACGTGCATTATCCAAGAACTACCTGTATTACTTTTTCTTTTAATGCACAACAGGTAACCATAATAATACTAGCCCCTTGTTTACATATAATACCAGCCCTGCACATCTGAACAACAGTAATGATATTTCCTCCTTACCTATCAGTAATGAACAAATAATAAGCCCAACTTACAACATACAAATCAAGTTACAGACATTCCTTAAAAACATGGGTTTTGAAGCATTTCAATCACTAGGGGGTGGTGCTAGCTAATGAAAATCAGACTCCTACATATCCTGACCTTTTCTGTCTGTTGACAAAAGAACTGAATAATCCAATAGAGCTGATCCTGAAGAAACAGGCTCCAGGTCTTATGACTGGCACCATTCCAACAACACCAGTTTAACCACAGCCAAGTTGAAGTGTGTTTACTGCCAGTGACTCTGCAAGAACTGAACGTTTCATGACCTTTAAATTATCTCGACAAAATAAACAAAGAACATGTGCAGAAATGTAAACCTTCTACAGGACAGAAGAATGGGGTATCAGACAGCCGCACAGCTCCAGTTATCAGGCTCCTGCTTAACACATTCAAGGACAACTCAATGGTTATCTGCAAATCACTGCCATTTTCCACCACATTAACTAAACAAATGCCTAGAGATGACTGGTTGAACTTACACACTGACGGATGGACTTTGTAGACTATAGATACAAGAATAGTTTCATCTGTCGCCTTCACAAAAATTGCAGTTTTTCACGAGATCACAGATACTCAACATATACTCAATGAAAGGTTAAACAGTTAAAGCCCATTCAGCCAATGAAATCTTCTCTCTGCAAACACCAGCTCAAAGAATGACCTTCTCATCCACTGAGAAGGATGAAACAGGGTCGTGAGCCTGTGGACTTCTTCACTGCAGCTGGCTGTAGAGGCTGGATCATAAAGTATTTTCAAGGCAGATATATAAACTTTCCAACCATTAAGGGAATCAAGGCTTATGGGATAAGACATGCAAGTGGAGTTGAGCTTAACCAGATAAGCCATGATCTCAGTGAATGGCAAAGCACATTCAATGGGCCAAATGTTGCATATCTGTTCCTATGACTAATGGTCAATCCCCGATCCCTTTTCCCATCAATGCCTGACAATTCCAGTAAAACAGTCTGGTTCAATGCCTTCATTATTGATATATTACATAATACGATCAAACAAAAACTGAAGAGTTTAGAACTGTTGGTACTGGGAGCCCACTGGGCCGCGCTGCTGCAGGGAGCCCACTGGGCCGCGCTGCTGCAGGGAGCCCACTGGGCCGCGCTGCTGCAGGGAGCCCACTGGGCCGCGCTGCTGCAGGGAGCCCACTGGGCCGCGCTGCTGCAGGGAGCCCACTGGGCCGCGCTGCTGCAGGGAGCCCACTGGGCCGCGCTGCTGCAGGGAGCCCACTGGGCCGCGCTGCTGCAGGGAGCCCACTGGGCCGCGCTGCTGCAGGGAGCCCACTGGGCCGCGCTGCTGCAGGGAGCCCACTGGGCCGCGCTGCTGCAGGGAGCCCACTGGGCCGCGCTGCTGCAGGGAGCCCACTGGGCCGCGCTGCTGCAGGGAGCCCACTGGGCCGCGCTGCTGCAGGGAGCCCACTGGGCCGCGCTGCTGCAGGGAGCCCACTGGGCCGCGCTGCTGCAGGGAGCCCACTGGGCCGCGCTGCTGCAGGGAGCCCACTGGGCCGCGCTGCTGCAGGGAGCCCACTGGGCCGCGCTGCTGCAGGGAGCCCACTGGTCCATCTTGCTGCATGGAGCTCACTGGTCACTGCTGCTGCAGGGAGCTCACTGGGCCGTGTTGCTGCAGGGAGCCCACTGGTCCGTCTTGCTGCAGGGAGCTCACTGGGCCGTGTTGCTGCAGGGAGCCCACCGGGCCGCGCTGCTGCAGGGAGCCCACCGGGCCGCGCTGCTGCAGGGAGCCCACCGGGCCGCGCTGCTGCAGGGAGCCCACCGGGCCGCGCTGCTGCAGGGAGCCCACCGGGCCGCGCTGCTGCAGGGAGCCCACCGGGCCGCGCTGCTGCAGGGAGCCCACCGGGCCGCGCTGCTGCAGGGAGCCCACCGGGCCGCGCTGCTGCAGGGAGCCCACCGGGCCGCGCTGCTGCAGGGAGCCCACCGGGCCGCGCTGCTGCAGGGAGCCCACCGGGCCGCGCTGCTGCAGGGAGCCCACCGGGCCGCGCTGCTGCAGGGAGCCCACCGGGCCGCGCTGCTGCAGGGAGCCCACCGGGCCGCGCTGCTGCAGGGAGCCCACCGGGCCGCGCTGCTGCAGGGAGCCCACCGGGCCGCGCTGCTGCAGGGAGCCCACCGGGCCGCGCTGCTGCAGGGAGCCCACCGGGCCGCGCTGCTGCAGGGAGCCCACCGGGCCGCGCTGCTGCAGGGAGCCCACCGGGCCGCGCTGCTGCAGGGAGCCCACCGGGCCGCGCTGCTGCAGGGAGCCCACCGGGCCGCGCTGCTGCAGGGAGCCCACTGGGCCGCGCTGCTGCAGGGAGCCCACTGGGCCGCGCTGCTGCAGGGAGCCCACTGCTCACTGCTGCTGCAAGCAGCTCACTGTTTCATGCTGATGCAGGGAGCCCAATGGTCAGTGCTGCTGTAGGGAGCTCACTGGTCCGTGCTGCTACAGGGAGCCCACTGCTCAGTGCTGACACGGGAAGCCCACTGGTCAGTGCTAACACGGGGAGCCCACTGGTCAGTGCTAACACGGGGAGCCCACTGGTCAGTACTGGTGCAGGAAGCCCACTGGTCAGTGCTAACACGGGGAGCCCACTGGTCAGTACTGGTGCAGGAAGCCCACTGGTCAGTGCTGGCGCAGGGAGCCCACTGGTCAGTACTGACATGAGAAGCCCACTGGTCAGGGCTGACACGGGGAGCCCACTGGTCAGTGCTGACACGGGGACCTCACTGGTCAGTGCTGACACGGGGACCTCACTGGTCAGTGCTGCTGCAGGGGGCCCACTGCTCCATGTTGGTACAGAAATAGCAGCTGCAAACATCAGTCCTATTCTCAACATTAGACACTGAAATAAAGTAAAATTGTTAAAAGGGATAATGATTTATAAAACAGTAAAAATTAATTTGGAAAATGCTTGTAGTAAGGCGACTCTGCAAACATGTTAAGCCTTGTTTTTTTTTGGCAGCATTTCCACATTTCTGCTGAGGGAAGGAGCCCCATGGTATTGGGCTTCCAACTGTCACTCTCAGAAAGCAAAGAGCTGAATATCAATCAAGACACAAAATATGTTTCCTTAGGGAGACAGATGTCCCTGGGCAACTCAGGTTCTCTGTAGTCCTCACTGATGACATGCTAAAAGTTGTAGTTGCGAGTAAGTAATTCTTTGTGGCAAACCTCAGGATCCTTACCAGGAACTTGCTGTTACAAGGAATAATGAAAACACAGCAGATAGCCCCGGGTACAAAAGGCACCAATGGAAAAACAATAACAAAAAAGGTGTCTCAATCTATTTCAGAGGCAGCAAATGGCAAGATCCAAATTGGAAGCTGGCTTGTCTCTGCCTGCCGAAACTCAGACAACCACGGCAAAAAAAAAATGAGCAGCTGAACAAAAAGAGACTACACAAAGCAACAGCATAGAAACTCGTGTCCATGGACGGTGAATGACTGTACTGGTGAGAAAGCTGTGTGATTGGCAAAGATTTCAGTGGCACCCCAAAGATCATTGGCCATTTACAGTCTCTGTACACCGCCCAACTCGGGGGCAGCAGTGCTGAGGAGTGTAGACTTTTACTGATTCATGAAACATCTCAACAATCCTTCAATTATATCAACTCCGAGTTCAACAGCGAGGTCTAATTTCAGAATGGAACTGCCACAGCAGGACCGCTGCCTCTACAGATACACACTGTCAGGAAATTTCAAAGCAGCTCTTTTATAAGCTGTACTGTAGGAGTTTCCAGAACATTCAGTAAATTCCTATTTGGGATTACAAAAGGAGCTGTGTCACTCAGGTTCACTTGAAACAATGGCTAAGTTTATTTGCTAAAGCATCTCCAGTACTGACTGCAGCATTAGTGGCAGATCCTGTCTTTGATGGTACAACTCACTGAGAAGCAAAGGAGCTTTTTGCTGCTCTCTCGTGTTCCTCGCAGTTTCTTCTTCTGTTGACCTCCCATGTCAATGTATCTCCATGTCATCTCTAATTCTCCCCATTACACTCCCAATTGCACTATGCACCATCCTTTTCCTCATTCCATTTCTTTGTGCTTTGCCATTCATTTCTCCTGTTCCTCGCTGGCAGTTCTAACTTCCCAGTGATTCCCAAACTCTTCGAAGCACTTTGCTATAGCTACAGTCTCTCTCTTTTCATACCTACCTTAATAATAAAAATTTTAAAGAAACAGAGTGCACGCAAAATAAAAGAACCTAATTCTGCAGCTCACTCCAAGAAGTTAATCAATATATTTAACTCCTGCTATACCTACAAGTACAAAACTCCAGACACAAAAGCGTAGTACGGCAAATGCTCGAAATTTGAAATACAAACAAAAATGTTGGAAACACTCAGAAGGTCAGGCACTATTTGTGCACAGAGAAGTGGAGTTCATATTTCACGCCTATGACCTTTCATCAAAACTACTGATTTTTCAGGTAGATGGAGCTTTACTCTGTATCAAACATTGTGCTCCACGTACTCGTGTCCACATTTGTGTGGATTCGTTCACTACATGGAACACACTTTTTGTGACACTTTTGTCTGTTAAAATTCATGAAATGGAAAACCATGGGATCTGCCATAGAATGTTCCCTTTATTTTCAGTAAGTACTTACAAACTGAGCCTGATCATAGTCTCACCTGTCCATGTGAGCAAATACACATGCTTGGAGCCATGTCAATGAAAGTCGAATTCCCCAGTGTCCCATCACCATGAGGGAAGCTGAGGTTAACCTGAGTGATAACAAACATAGAAGTTTTTCTGATTCCATATTCCAAAGTGCTTCGTTAGTGCTGATCACGTACCTCACTATCACTCCCGATTTCTCTAAGTAGTCAGACTGGTTCTCCAAAATCCAACACTGGATGAACAGAAATGTCCTCTAATCAAATATTGGAAAGCTCAAAGGCCTTTGGGTGCAGCTTCAGACTCTGTTCTTTAACCACCGACTCCATCCCTTTCTCTGGGAATTGTTTAAGGTAGAATCAGTCTGTATATAACCTTAGTGTTGTGTCTGACACTGAGATGAGCTTCTGACCAAATCCAGGAAACCTCTTGGGGCTACACACTAACTTCAGAATCCTTATCCTTGTTTACAAGTTCCTCCAGGGCCTCGCCTCTCCCGGTCACTCTTATCTTCAATAGACACAAAATATTTGCCCTCTTCCCATTCAAGCCTCTTGCATATCCCCAATTTTAAACAGTCCAGCGCAACAGTCATGCCTTCAACTGCATCCATCTCCATTTCTGGTGACCAACTCAACATAGACACCCAGTACAAACCCATTGACTCCCACAGCTACCTGGACTACACCTCCTCCCACATTGTCTCCTGTAAAAATGCTATCCCTTATTCAGAATTCTTCCCCTTCTACCACATCTGTTCCCAGGAGGACCAATTCCACCACAGAATATACTAGATGGCTTCCTTCTTCAAAAACCGCAATTTCTCCTCCTATATGGTTGATGATGTCCACCAGCGCATCTCACCAACTTCCCGCACCTCCATCCTCGAACCCTACCCCTCCAACTGCAGCAAGGAAAGAACCTTCCCTGGTCCTAACCTTTCACCCCAGCAACCTCCTGATACATCACATTATCCTCTGCCATTTCTGCCACCTACAAACAGACCCCACCACCAGGGATATATTTCTCTCCCCACCCCTACCTGCATCCTGTAAAGACTATTCCTTTCGTGACTCCCTTGTTAGGTCCATGCAGCCCATCCTCCCCTCCCAGCACCTTCCCTTGTCACAAGCACTGCAAAACCTGAACCCACACCTCCCCTCCTTATCTCAGTCCAAGACACCAAAAAAGCCTTCCACATCCATCAGAGATTCACCTGCACCTCCATACATGTCATCTACTTTATCCGTTGCTTCCGATGTACTCTCCTCTACATTAACACCTACTTGCGGAATGCTTCAGAGAAAGTCTGTGGAACACACGGACGAAACAACCCCACTGCCCTGTGGTCAAACACTTCAACTCCTCCTCCCACTCTGCCAAGGACATGCAAGTTCTGGGCCTCCTCCACTGCCAAACCCATACCGCCTAACACCTGGAGGAAGAACACCTTATCTTCCCCATTGGGACCCTGCAACCACACGGGATCAATGTGGATTTCACCAGTTTCCTCAACTCCCTTCACCCCACCTCATCCGAGATCCAACCTTCCAACTCAGCACTGCCATCTTGACCTATCCATCTTCATTCCCATCTATCCGCTCCACCCTCCTATCCAAGCTATCACATTCATCCCCAATTTCATTTACCTATCACATCTTTAGCTACCTTCCCTCCAGCCCCAACCCTCTCCCATTTATCTCTCAGGCCCATTGGGCCAGCTCCCCATTCTTGATGAAGTGTTTATGGTCATATCTTCAACTCTTGTGTTCTTCGGATACTGTTTGGCCGTGCTTTTCTAGCACCATACTCTTTGACTCTGATCTTCAGCATCTGCAGTCCTCACTTTCTCCCCCATGCCTTCAACAGTAACTTAGTTCTGGAAATCCCTGCATAAGCCTACCTTCTTTAAGGTGCTAATTAGCTCTTGAACTAAGTTTTTGATAATCTACTCTAATGAAAGCGGAGGAAAAAAATCCTTTCAGAAATCAGATTTTATTTATTAAGGACACAGCTTTTTTTAAAAAAATAAGTTATTCAAAGAATTTTGGAGGGTTCATTAATCACCAGTAATACAGAGTCTCAAACGATTACAAGCAGACTGCTGCCTTGGATGTGAAATATGATTACACTGTCTTCAAACTGACATTCGTTTTGGATTTGTTTTTAAACTAAAAACAAGAAGTTATACTATTAATAGGCACACTAGTGACATCACTACTTCAAAGATGTCACAATGGCAGACATCTGTCCAGAGGCAAACACATTCATCTGTCTACTGATGTTGAAAGTATAAGACATAACAGGGATAACCAGACAAAGTACAAGTGTCTTCATAGTTCAGCAATGAGTCACCAAACCTTTTTTTTAAGGCTACTTATGCTCTTTAGTGTATGATTTGCTTACACCTGATGCAAAGTTATTCTGTCTAAAAGTAGGGATTCCTTGTCAATAAAGGTCAATGATGAAGTCAGAAACAGTAGTGACAGCAGCTTTCTCATTTGAGAAGGAATTTCATGCCCATTTTCACCAGGTGAACCCCATTACATTGAGAATGTTAATCAACTGATCATTGAAGCGAAACACATCAACTCTACCACCTCTCCATTCCAAGTGGGATCCCCTTTTAGCTATAGTGTACGATTGCTTCTGATATTTTTCATGTCCAATTACATTTAATTGTCAGGCTTCATCACTAAGTTCTAAGAGGAACGTAAAGACCACATTCTTTTACTTTTCTGTCATTTATTTTTGGTAAGATGGCGGGTGAGTGGGGATTCTGAGCCCAGAGCTCGTCTGGCCCATCTATTTTTCTGTTTCTTTTCTTCCCCGCTCTTCTCTCATTTTTAAAAATTTTACTTACCTCTTGGTGAAGAGCTCGATCACAGCCACAGCACTGTGGACTCGGGTGGGACCCGGCACTGCAGGCTCGTGGTGACAGCTTCTGCACTATGATGGCTGCTGCGGAGAACTGGGGACCCCAGCAGCGTCTGCTTTCAATGTTGATACATGGAGGTGTTGACAGAGGCAACTCTGGGTCCAGTTTGAGACCTGGCAGCATCAGCAGCAGCTGCATTGCTGAGGTGGGCCTGGAGCAGACACATGGTGGTAGCAGAGTCAAGTTTGGGCCAGTGCAATGTCCGATGGTATCAGGACTCATAGTGGCAATGGCGTTGATGGAGGCAAGATGGTGCTGAAGAGTGGCAACTTTCGTTCGAGCTGCAGCAGCGCAGCAAAGAGGACTTATGCCTGGGCACCAGGCCCACAGTCCATGACGGAGCACTTAACAACAAGGATTGCAAAGTTGGACACTTACTTTGGTTTGCCATTTCTCTGCCTTTATGTTCTATGCTTTGGCTTATTTTTCTGTGTTTTACGGTGGCGCCAGAGAGTGATGACACTATTCAACACTTTTCACTGCATCTTGTGACAAGATACAGGTGACAATAAATAAACCAATCATTTTGAAACATGATAAACGTGACAATAAATCAATCAAATAAATCGTTTTGATCAGAAAAACCTCTCCTAAAAACAGAGGATGGCCGCACTTTTTGGAAAGCAAGCAACCTGAAACTCATTCTACATATTGTTTACACAGCTGCTGGTTTAACCAATGGACAGATGATTTGCAGAGTAGCCAGAGCCAAGCGTTATGTACAAATGGAGATTCAGCCAGCCACAAAGAGCTGATTGACAACTGATCACTATTCAACAAAGCAATGACAAAGACCTTTTACTTGACAACAATTATGCATTTGGCTCTCAGATAGCTGAACAACTTGGAGGTATGAACAAGATACAGAGAAGCCACCAGATCTGAGCAGGAAGAAAACACTTCAATTGTGAAGAAAAACAATTTATTTTCCTTCAGCAGCTTCCGTAAGCTCTGATTAAGCAATAAGTCAGAGGCCTTTATGGGTGTGAACCTGTCACACTTTGCCTCCTGAAAACAAATAAAAGCATCCAGAGAAGGGAGAATACGAAGCAATGCTCTGATTGACGTTAGCATGTTTCCTCTCCACCCTAACACCAAGATTTTTTGTGTGTGCGTGAGTGGGTGTGTCAGGGATGGTTTATAAGTAGAGTTATAAGCCAACAGTTTATTATTTTTTTTCACATGCAGCTAGAGTCTATTCATTTGTAATAAAAAGCAACTCTTACTAAGTATAGAACCCTGGCCCCGGTCTTCTGTCAACCTGTTAAAAGACAGATTAAATAGGGGATTCATTATATTATAACTTTCATGACAACCCCAGGAATAACAGGGTTCGATTTCCAACATGCTATCCTGATGAGGTGCAGCACCTTCAACAATATCAACCTGAGCAAACCATAACAGGGTTTGCTGAGCTCTTAGTGTCTATCACTAGTTCTGAAAGCTATACTTATCGGACTAGGTCTGCAGCAGGTACTGAAAGAAACCACGACACAGGAAAACATATCTAACCTTGATTTTACCAATCTAACTGCTGCAGCTGCATCTGTCTATGACAGCAGTGATATGAATGATCACAGCACAGTCATTATGGAAACAAAGTCCCATTTTCACATAGAGGATGCCCTTTATCATTTTGTGAGGCAACAAAAAGATGGGTAGCTGTGCTAAATGGTATTGATTTACAACAGATTCAGCAGCTCAAAACTGGGTATCTATGAGGCACTGTGGGCCGTAAGCAGGAACAGAATTGTTTGAACCATAATTTGCACAATCACTGCCTAGCATACTCCTCACACTAGGTAAAAACAAGGACTGCAGATGCTGGAAACCAGAGTCTAGATTAGAGTGGTGCTGGAAAAGCACAGCAGTTCAGGCAGCATCCGAGGAGCAGGAAAATCGACGTTTCGGGCAAAAGCCCTTCATCATTAGGAACAGATGAAGGGCTTTTGCCCGAAATTTTGAATTTCATGCCCCTCAGATGCTGCCTGACCTGCTGTGCTTTTCCAGCACCCCTCTAATCTATACTCCTCACTCTACCATCATCATCAAGCTAGGCAATCAACCTTAATTCATTGGGTATAGGAGAACGTACCAAGAGTAACACCTGACACACCTAAAATGAAATCTCCACTTGTTGAAGTTACAACACATGACTATGTGAATACTAATCAGAGGATGTAGTATGTGACACACAGGGCTAAGTGATGCCACAACATACAGATCAGATCTAAGCTCTACAATCCCATCACATCAAGGTGCAAAAGGTAGAGGACAATTACTCAATTAACTGGTGGAGAATGTTATTAGTTCTTCATTTTAATATCATAGAATTTAGTGGGCGGCACGGTGGCACAGTGGTTAGCACTGCTGCCTCACAGCGCCTGTAGACCCGGGTTCAATTCCCGACTCAGGCGACTGACTGTGTGGAGTTTGCACGTTCTCCCCGTGTCTGCGTGGGTTTCCTCCGGGTGCTCCGGTTTCCTCCCACAGTCACAAAGATGTGCGGGTCAGGTGAATTGGCCAAGCTAAATTGCCCGTAGTGTTAGGTAAGGGGTAAATGTAGGGGTATGGGTGGGTTGCGCTTCGGCGGGTCGGTGTGGACTTGTTGGGCCGAAGGGCCTGTTTCCACACTGTAAGTCTAATCTAATCTAATCTAATCATATTGGTGGTGGTGGGGGGGGGGGGGGGGGGGGGTTGGAGGTACTTTGGTTAACTAATATGTCTCGATCTCCCATTCTTACGCCATAGCGTTGCAATCTATTGCCCTGTCAGGCCCAATATTTCTTCAACCAGTGCTGGAAAAATTGGCTGACACTCAATTAATGTCACGCTGTGAAGAGGTGCTCCCCTCTTTTGTAGTATTTTCCCTCTGACGAAAAGATATAGCCGATGACTTCAATGGTGATGAGTATTTTTACATAGTTCATATGTAACTAGTAGTTTCTGGGCCAAACACAGAATTTCAGGCACAGCTAACTTCCTCAGGTGGAGCCGGCCTTAGAGCCATAAAGCTGTACAGCATGGAAATAGGACCTTTGGTCCAACTCGTGCATGCCCACCAAATATCCTAAACTAATCTACTCCCAAATGCCAGTATATCCCATATCCCTCTAAACCTTTCTTAATCATGCACTCATCCAGATGCCTTTTAAATGCTGTAATTGTACCAGCCTCCACCACTTCCTCTGGCAACTTACTCCACACACGCATTGCCCTCTGCGTGAAAACATTGTCACTTGGGACCCTTATAAAACGCTCCCATTTCACCCTAAACCTATGCCCTCTAGTTTTGGACTCCCCCTGACCTTGGCTATTCACCCCCATTATTTTATAACCCTCTGTAAGGTCACCCCTCAGCCTCTGACACTCCAGGCACTTTGAAAGTGTTTTTGCCCGATTGAAGTTCCAACTGTACTGTGCAGACTGAGTTGCGATTCATGATGAACAATGCATTCAGGTGGAGGGATGGTATAAAATGGGTAACACTGAATCAGCTACCCTTATACATTTCCTTGGATTTTGATTTCATCGGATGTGAATGAAAATTGGAAGTGACGCAAAATGGTTGGCTCAATTGATTGGGAGGTGTAGTAAAATATGCCTAAAGTTAAACTTTCCTTGAGTGTAGAGAGGAAGAACTCCTTTACAGTTTGACTATGAACAACAGAGACATTCTACACTAGCAGAAGCACAGTCAATGGCAAACTGAATACAATCCTGCTTCTCAGCTTCACTAACAATGTGTGCTCATGCCAGAAGTAGCCATTGCGTAGCAGTCACAGATACATCATCAGAAAGAGCATAGCTGATTAAAATCCATTGCCAAGACTCACCACTACAGAAGCAGAGATTAAGTAGTTCTTCCTACCTGAGCCTTGTGAACCTGATTTTTGCACAGTGGACGAACTCTGAGACTTGGTGACTGCCTGCACGGGTGCTGCAACAATGGTTCCGCTCGCTCCACTCACAACAGCCTTCGCCACCCCCTGCGCCACAATCTGCTTCTGACTGACAGCCCGGGCTACGGTGGTGCCTGGTTTGGCAACAATTATCTGTCCGCCACTGAGTGCCACTGCCTGCTTCACCACTGGCTGCAAGGTTGAACCCACCGGGATCCCAACGACCTGTAGGCGAGCAAATGGTATTTTAAAATCACGCTGAGCTGGCACCAATTGTGCCCTCCAAATAAACAAGGATAATAAACACAATGGGGAACTCAGGAGTAACTTCCTTAATGATCACCGTGGACCCTGGGGCTACAATTCAAGATTTCAAGAATGAGATCTACAGATTTTTTGCTAGTAAGGGTATCATGAGTTATGGAACAAAGGCGATAAACAGAGTCAAGGTGCAAATCAGAAACAAAAACAGAAATCGCTGGAAAAGTTCAGCAGGCCTGGCTGTATCTATGCAGAGAAATCAGAGTTAACTTTTCAGGTTGAGTGACCCTTCTTAGAACTGATGGTAGCTAGGAAAAAGATGGTTTTTACACAGAAGGTAGGATAGGGGGAACGGATATGAATAAATGATAGGTGGAGATACAGCTGAAAGAAAGAATAGTTGACAGACAAAAGGAGTGGATAATGGTCAGCCTAGGAGAATGAACAGCTGCCAATGGGGACTGTTAATGGCTAACAATGAGGTGCTAATCAGCCAGGTTGTAATGGAATAACAGAGCAGGTTTTGAGGGGCTGAATGGCCTATTCCTGTTATTAAAACAACTGAAAGGATTCCTGAAGAAGGGCTTATGCCCGAAACGTCGAATCTCCTGTTCCTCGGATGCTGCCTGACCTGCTGCGTTTTTCCAACAACACATTTTCAGCTCAGATTAAAACAACTGAACCAATGGTAATTTATGTTGGTACTTTGAGAGTTAAATAGAAATGAGAATACTAGAGATCATACATATGAAGTATAAAATCAAATGCTAAACTACAGAGGGGGAATATTTCTAGTTTTAGATTATCGGTCTTTCAAAAAGGGAGCTGGATGAGTCCTTAAGAGCAGAAGTCGCTCAATTGCTGTGGTTAGACAGGATGATTATTGTTCTGATTATTGATTATTGCTCTGATTATTGTTCTGAACTAATGCAGTATTTTTTTATTCATTCACAGGATGAGAGCAGTGCTGGCTAGACCAACATTTATTGCCCATGCCTAATTGTCCAGAGAGCAGTTAGAAGTTAACTATATTGCTCTGGGTCTGGAGTCACCTTTAGGTCAGGTAAGGATGGCAGTTTCCTTCCCTTAAGGTCATTAGTGAACCAGATGGGTTTTTCAAATAATCAACAATGAATTCATGGTCATCATTAGACTCCACCATCTGCTGTGGTGGGATTTGAACCTAGGCCCCCAGAACATTACCTGGGCCTGGATTAACAGTCCAGTAATAATACCACTGAGTCAATGCCTCCCCTTAATCTTAGTGAGTTGCCCGATTATTTTTGGGAATTGTAGAAATATTTCCCAGATGTTGCTCTAAATCTCAACCTGTCCAACCAGATTTAATCAAATTATCACTAAGTAGAAGGCTGCTTATTTATCCACATGCAAGCTCTGGTATCATTAGAAGTCTGTTTTGTAATTATATCCATTCACAGAAACTCCTAGCCTGTAGTGATATAATTCTTTTAATTCAGAACATTTATGTTTTATATTTGTCCTTTCATGGAATTAGATTATCATTGACAAGATCAGCATTTGCTATCCATTCCTAAGTGACCTCGAACTGAGTGTCTTGCATTTCAGGCAGCACTTAAGAGTCAATTGCAATGCAGTTATCCTTCCCAAAAGGGCACAAGCAAATCAGACAGGCTTTAATGAAAACCTACGATAAGTTTCATGGTTATCATTATCAAATGAGCTTTCACTTTTAGAATTTAATTTTAGATTCCAGAGGGGTCATGGTAGGGTTGGAACCTCTGACCAAGTATATTAGAACGGCCCTCTGGGTTAATAGTCCGGTGACATTACCACAATGACAATCTCCTCCAAAGGCACCTATTTATGACATAAGCAGATGAGCATGTTCTCACATGTGCTCAGTATCAGTGATGGCATCCAACAGGGTGCTCAGTGACCACATAGCTCCTCGTCTGCAGTCTGCTCAAGCTGTTCCATGAGAATTCACTTCAGAAACCTTACCTTGGTCTGGGTAACTCCTGTCCCGAGTCCACTGCTGTGTTTCTGTGGAGAAACTGCAATCACCTGGCCACCCTTCACAGTCACAAACTGCTGCACAGCCTGCTGCGTAGAAACAGCTGTGACCCCTGACTGCTGAGCCACTGTTTCCCCTGGTTCCTGCTTGATGATGACCTACAAGGGACAGCCAAAAAGCTTATTTGTTTATTTATTTCAAATGACTGCTAACGATTATCACGAACAGAGGAGACATATGTTTTACTGCTGAAAAACTTCCAATAGCATTTGCCTGCTTTCCACAGATTCTCAACTTTAGCTCATTTTTGCCCCTCACCTTCTGATCCATCCCCAGCCAAACATCATCTATATCATTCCTCTCAAATATCCACTGCTTAGGCTGTAGATTCCCACAGAAATGGCTGCTATACTCAATACAATTCACCATTCAACCGTAAGTCAACTCCAGTAGTTCAAATGTTAATGACTACTGGTTCGAATCAAGAAATTAATTGCATTTAATTTAGCCTCTTTTGCATCCTCAAGGTCATTCGAAATACATCTCAGCAAAATGAATTACTCTTTAAGTGTAGGTACTGTTGTCATATACACAAATGCAGTTGCTAATTTGCAACCAAATTCCGAAGTAATGAGATAAATGATCCATTACCTTCTTCTTTTTGTCGTTTTACAGATAAATACTGGCCAGACATTAAGACAGCACCTCACTTCCAAAATAGTGGACAGGAAAATCAAAGACCTGTGGATGCTGGAAATCTGAAACAGAACAGAAATTGCTGGAGAACCTCAGCAGGGCTGGCGGAGTCTGTGGAGAGAAAGCAGAATTAACATTTCAGGTCCAGTGACCCCTGAAACATTATCTCCGCTTCTGCTCCCTAGGCATTGTCAAACCTGCTGAGGTTTTCCAGCAATTTCTGCTTTTGTTTCTTAAGAGAGTGGCGTGGGAGCTTTAACATCCTGCTGAATGGATGGCTAAGGTTTTGTTTTAGCATCTCATTCAAAAGGTCACACTTTGAACAGTACTGAACTTAACAATGCACTGAATTGTAGGTCTAGACTGTGTTCTCTGAACCAATTTGAACCAATGGCTCTCTGACAAAGGGGCAAAACAATTATCACAGTGTTACAAGGCCAACACCTCGGCTGCATGTTCATTCCGAACACGGTCTGGCTAGCTCAATGAGTGAAGTTCAAATATCTGCTCCAATTTTAAAAAATTTGCTTTAAACAGAGGGCACCAGGAAAATATGGAAGTAGCTCAGCTGAGAAAAATGCCAAAATAAAAAGCACAAACCCCAGAAATGTCACTTAATATGTGAAACTGGGCAAAGCCTAATAGAAGAAGGTGAGAGATGTGAAAGGATTTTGAAATAGTGAGGCCTCTCCTCCCATTAGTGACTAATAAACATTATTATCTAGTGAGTATTCATTATTTTGATGCACACCCCCTATTGTTTCATTGTGAAAGAATAAGTTAGTAATTATTCTGTTGTCCCAAAACAAAATGCAAATGCTGGCTTCCAAGTGAGAAAATTGTGGATTCAAGCCCGTTCCGGAGAGAACTGAAGGGGAGCTGCTCTGCTGGAGTGTCATCATTCAATGAGTCATGAAACTGAGTCCCTGCCTATTCTCTCAGGCACATAGTAACTGGCATATGGCACAAAGTCAGAGTCCTGGCCAATGTGTATACCTCATGGAAACAGTCTGTGACTGTGACAAAGCTGCTTGTGGCACTTTCCTATGTGCAAACTGACTCTGTTGTATCATATACTCCAAAATTTTAAAAACGCTTCACTGGCTGCGAAATAATTGGGAAGTTTAATGTCAAGAAAGAAAGTAACCTTGCACTTTCTTACTTTATTAGATTCAAATTTACCAATTACAATGCACACCACAACAACATGTTTCCATGTGGAATATGGTGCTCCCTTGTTAGCCAGGAAGATCTGGGTTTACCATAGTTCTGAAATGGAACAGTGATCTTTCCCCATTATAGTCATAGAGATGTACATCAAGGGAAGAATAAGCTCCAAAATCAAAGCTCCTGTCCATGCACTGTATTAAATAAGGTAATTTGCATTTGATTCTATTAAGTCATTGAGTCCCAAGATGGAATGAACTTCCTGAGGAAGTGGTGGATGTGGTATAATTACAATTTAAAAGATATTTGGATGAATAGGAAAGGTTTGAAGGGATATAGGCCAGGAGCAGGCATGTGGGATTACCTTAGTTTGGGATTATGTTCGGCATGGACAGATTGTATGGAGGGTCTGTATGACTAAGATCAACTGCCTGTGCAGAGTTGGATGACCAGAATGGTGATCACATTATAATTGGCCTGTGGACCATGGACTGAACTCAGTCTCAGTCCCTAATCCTCAGCAAATACTTTGCAAACACAGAGTCATCTTGAGAGGCTGTGGTGCATCCCAACACTCGTGATGTAATTTCACTCCTCAAAGAATGAATATCCGATGAAATACTGGGGCAAGGACAGGAGGATGAAGTGGCCGTGATGGGGTTTATTTGCGAGTTGTGAGGACCATGTTGTGGGGGGGAGTGGGGTCAAATTCCATGACATTTTGCAGAACTCTCAGTTCAGTCTCAAACTGACAGGTGGCTAAGGGTATCCAAAGATAAGCTGAAATGGAAATTATCTAAAGGATAACAAAGAGATCTCTCTGATATACTTTCTGGAGTATTACCTAATAAAGTAGTAAAACTGGATTCAATCTAAGTAACTGTCGGGTAATTAGATAACATAAGCTTGGGGGAATAGCTAGAGCATGCCTTTCCAAAGTGGGGTCAGGATCACAAGTGAACTGAAATTTTACAGTTACAAACTCCAAAACAGTTATGGCCGACAGCCCTCCTCGGGATCTCATAGGTAGGTCCTTCTTTCCCCAAACACAGCCAGTTCTCTAGTACACACTCTGAGTTGTTGCAACAATCTTCATGCCTTGAAAATGGAGTCACAGTGGGGAAAGGTTTGGGAAGCAGTTTAGGCAATGCGTGGATAAGTAGATAAGGGTTACACATAGTATCAATATCACAGATACAGGGCCTTCAACACAACAGGTTCATAGCTCTGTTTATTCTCCACATGACTTTCCTCCAACTCCTTGTCATTTAACCCCAGTATGCGCGCTCCTTTCTCCCTCATGTTTATTGAGCTTCCCCTTAAATGCAGTCTGCTGAACATCTCAATTATTCTATGTATCACACTCTAATTACTTCACCAAATTCCATGCAAGATTTATAAATGAATGCCTTATATTGACAGCCCATGGTAATCTCCTGCAAATTGAATCATCATCTCTATGTCTGCACTTTCAAAATATTCAAGACCATGATGTCATGCTTCTCTTCGAAAGAAAGGGGTGCTAGCCTATTCCATCCTTCCTGACAGACTTAACTGCTCACTTCTAGTACCATTCTTACGAATCTTCTGTGTAACCTCCATGTCCTTTCTATAATATAGAAGCAGAACAGTTGTTGCTATACTACTAGAAACGATGCATAGTATTTTGTTTGCACTTTTATGGATTATTAAATCAGTACTCCTACTAGTAATGATATGAGCATCCATACTGCCAGATCCCTCTGCTCCTCTCATACAGACAGTTACTTTCCAAGGAAGGTGCAATCTGTTTTATTCCTACAATAAAATACCATGTTTGACACTCATCTGTATTAGTGTTCATTTGGTGTTTACACAAGCATTTTCCTTTTTGAAGTTGCAATCCACCTTTATTAGCTATATAAGAGCAAATTACTGCAAATACTGGAACCAGTACTGAAAACAAAAATGCTCGAAATCACAGTGGGTCAGAGAGCATCTGTGGAGAGCGCAAGCTAACATTTCAAGTCTAGAGGATTTCATTAGAGCTGATGTGAAGTGTGGAAAGAGCAGCATTTATGCAATAGTGGGGGGGGGGGGGGGGGGGGGTATGGAGTTCTGGGGAAGCAAGGGTGTAATTGTGTAAATTAAGTGATCGGAATGTGCAAAAGGCAGAATGATAGAGTGTCTAAACGCAAGACTGTTAGCTATGTATTCCACTGCTCGGCCTCCCACCTTGTCCACCCCACCTCCTCCCTAGTCCTCAAAAGTCAGGGAACATTTATCAAATGAGGCGCAGCAAATAATTATGTAAACAGGTGCCAAGTTCTCGGGCACAGATATCATAACATCAAAATGAAATGAAGGAACACAAATAACACATTTCAATTGAGACTAATGCTACTCTTCATGACTGTTCAAGGAGGGGGCCCCCTACCAACTTTTCAAAGATGAGCAATAAGTCTAGCCTTTCTCAGCGTCGCTCACATTCCAGTAACTAAGGAGAAAGGAATGAGGCCAAATAAATAGGAAAGAAAAATTGGAAATGAGAAACAATAGGAAATCTTCGAATGGGAGATGACTATGATACAATAATAGCATCAGCTCCACTGGAAGAGATGATGCAACAGAAGCTGGAGTTTCATAGTTCAACAAGGAATTAAAACTCAAAATGAAACTTATGTTACGGTAGTGGTAAATATGGACAAAGTTTAATTCCCATTGTTTGATTGTTACACCTGAGATCTTATCTGGAATGATATAGTTGTAAAGAGAAAGGAACATGACCCTAAAATGATTGCAGCTTTGTGAGACCAAAATAAAGAGAGTCTGTTTTGAAGGTACCATTTTGTTGAAAGACATAAAAACCAGTAACTGAGTTTGCACCAAGAAATTTGCGTCTCCTGTTTTAATTCACACGTGTCACATAATTTTACATATTGAGAGATGAAAGTTTTTGGGACTTTTTAAATTGAGATGTGTGGTGAACAAGGTGAAAGGGCACAAGTCATAGAATCATAGAGATTTTCAGCATGGAAACAGACCCTTTAGTCCAACTCGTCCATGCCGACCAGATATCCCAACCCAATCTAGTCCCACCAGCCAACAAATGGCCCATATCCCTCCAAACCCTTCCTTTTCATATACTCATCCAGACATCTTTTAAATGCTGCAATTGTACCAGCCTCCACCACTTCCTCTGGCAGCTCATTCCATAAAGATATCACCCTTTAAGTGAAAACGTTGCCCCTTAGGTCTGTTTTACATCATTCCTTTCTCACCCTTAACCCATGCCCTCTAATTCTGGACTCCCCACCCCAGGGAAAAAACCTTGTCTATTTACCCCATCCATGCCCCTCATGATTTTATAAACCTCTATAAAGTCACCCCTCAGCCTCCAACGCTCCAGGGAAAACAGCCCCGGCCTGTTCAGCCACTCCCAATAGCTCAAATCCTCCAACCCTGGCACCATCTTTGTAAATCTTTTCTGAATCCTTTCAAGTTTCACAACATTCTTTCAATAGGAAGGAGACCAGTACTGCACATAACATTCTAAAAGTGGCCGAACCAATGTCTTGTACAGTCACAACTTGACCTCCCAACCCCTGAACTCAATACTCTTGACCAATAAAGGAAAGCATACCAAATGCTTTCTTCACTATCCTACCTACCTGCAACTCCACTTTCAAGGAACTATAAACGTGCACTCCAAGGTCTGTTTGTTCAGCAACTCTTTCTACCACCTTACCATTAAGTTTGTAAGTCCTGCTGAGATTTGCTTTCCCAAAATGCAGTACCTTGCATTTATCTAAGTTAGACTCCATCTGCCACTTCTCAGCCCATTGGCCCATCTGATCAAGATCCAGTTGTAACCTGAGGTAACCCTCTTCACTGTCCACTACACCTCCAATTTTGGTGTCATCTGCAAGCTTAATAACTACGCCTCTTATACTAGCATTCAAATCATTTATATAAATAACGAAAAGTAGTGGACCCAGCACCGATCCTTGTGGCACTCCACTGTTCATAGGCCTCCAATCTGAAAAACCAGCCTCCACCACCACCCTCTGTCTTCTACCTTTGAATCAGTTCTGTATCCAAATGGCTAGTACCCCCTGTACCACGAGAGATCTAAGCTTGCTAACAACTCTCGAATCTTAACGGTCCGCATACTTCACGTCCAATGCTCTGCCCTCATCAATCCTCTTTGTTAATTCTTCACAAAGCTCAATCAAATTCACGCACAAAGCCATATTGACTACCCCAATCAGTCCTTGCCTTTCCAAATACATCTACATCCTGTCCCTCAGGACTCCCTCCAACAACTTGCCCACCATAGACGTCAGGCTCACTGGTCTATAGTTCCCTGGCTTGTCCTTACCACCTTTTTTAAACAATGGCACTATGTTAGCTAACTTCCAGTCTTCCAGCACCTCACTTGTGACTACTGATGATATAAATATCTCAGCAAGGGGCACAGCAATCACTTTCGCATCAGGTACACCTGATCAGGACTTGGGGATTTATCCACGTTTATGCAGCACTTCCTCCTCTGTAATATGGACATTTTTCAAGATGTCACCATCTATTTCCCTACATTCTATACCTCCAGTGTCCTTTTCCACAGTAAATAATGATGCAAGATACTCGTTTAGTATCTTCCCCATCTCCTGCGGCTCCACACAAAGGTTGCCTTGCTGATCTTTGAGGGGCCCTATTCTCTCCCTAGTTACCCTTTTGTCCTTAATATATTTGTAAAAACCTTTTGGATTCTCCTTAATTTTATTTGCCAAAGCTACCTCATGTCCCCTTTCTGTCCTCCCAATTTCCCTCTTAAGTATACTCCTACTGTCGTTATACTCTTCTAAGGATTCACTTTTATCTATCCTGTCCATACCTGACATATGCTTCCTTCTTTTTCTTAACCAAACCCTCAATTTCTTTAGTCATCCAGCATTCCCTTCAGCCTAACAGGAATATACTTTCTCTGGACTCTCGTTATCTCATTTCTGAAGATTTCCCATTTTCCAGCCCTCCCTTTACTTGCGAAAATCTGCCCCCAATCAGCTTTTGAAAGTTCTTGCCTAATACTGTCAAAATTGGCCTTCCTCCAATTTAGAACTTCAACTTTTAGATCTGGTCTATCCTTTTCCATCACTATTTTAAAACTAATAGAATTATGGTCACTGGCCCCAAAGTGCACCCCCACTGACACCTCAGTCACTCTCCCTGCTTTATTTCCCAAGAGTAGGCCAAGTTTTGCACCTTCTCTGGTAGGCACATCCACATATTGAATCAGAACATTTTCCTGTACCTACTTAACAAATTCCTCTCCATGTAAATCCTTAACACTATGGCAGTCCCAGCCTATGTTTGGAAAGTTAAAATCCCCTACCATAACCACCCTATTATTCTTACAGGTAACTGAGATCTCCTTACAAATTTGTTTCTCAATTTCCCTCTGACTATTAGGGGGTCTATAATACGTGATCACCTCTTTCTTATTTCTCAGTTCAACCCAAATAACTTCCCTGGCTGTATTTCTGGGAATATCCTCCCTCAGCACAGCTGTAATGCTATCCCTTATCAAAAATGCCACTCCCCCTCCTCTCTCACCTCCCTTTCTCCCGTTCCTGTAGCATTTGTACCCTGGAACATTAAGCTGCCAGTTCTGTCAATCCCTGAGCCATGTTTCTGTAATTGCTATGATATCCCAATTCCATATTCCTAACCATGCTCTGAGTTCACCTGCCTTCACTGTTAGGCTTCTTGCAATGAAATAAATGCAGTTTAATTTATCAGACCTACCTTGTTCTCTGCCTTGTCCCTGCTTGCCCTGACTGTTTGACTTGCTTCTTTTCTCAAGTGTACCATTCTCAGATCAGTCTCTTTCCTCACTATCTCCCTGGGTCCCACCCTGCAACCTGACTAGTTTATATCCTCCAGAGCAGCTCAAGCAAATCTCCCTGCCAGTCCCTTCCAATTCAGATGCAATCTGTCCTTGTACAGGTCACTTCTACCCCAGAAGAGGTTCCAATGATCCAAAAAATGTGAACCCTTCTCCCATACACCAGTCCCTCTGCCACGCATTCATCTGCTCTATCCTCCTATTCCTACCCTCACTAGCTCACAGCACCAGGAGTAATCCAGATATTACTACTCGAGGACCTCTATATTCTCCCTTCAGAATCTCATCCTTTTCCCTTCCTATGTCATTGTTTCCAATGTGTACAATGACCTCGTGCTAGTCCCTTCCTATTGAGAACATTCTGCACCTTCTCTGAGACATCCTTGATCCTGGCACTAGGGAAGCAATATACTATCCTGATTTTTCACGGCTAACCACAGAAACGTGGGCGGGCACGGTGGCATAGTGGTTAGCACTGCTGCCTCACAGCGCCAGAGACTCAGGTTCAATTCCTGTCTCAGGCAACTGTCTGTGTGGGATTTGCACATTTTCCCTGTGTCTGCTTGGGTTTCCTCCGGATGCTCCGGTTTCCTCTCACAATCCAAAAACGTGCAGGTCAGGTGAATTGGCCACTAAATTACCCGTAGTGTTAGGTGAAGGGGTGAATGTAGGGGAATGGGTCTGGGTGGGTTGCTTGTTGGGCCGAAGCGCCTGTTTCCACACTGTAAGTTATCTAATCTAATCTAAACATCCGTCTGCACCTCAGACTAGAGAGTCCCCTAACACAATTGATCTCTTGAAACCCATGTACCCCTCACTGCATTAGAGACAGTCTCGATATCAGAAACTAGGCTGTCTGTGCTATGTTCCCCTGAGAATCCATTACACTCTACATTTTTCAAAACAGCATAATTGTTTGAAATGGGGACAGCCACAGGAGACTGCTGTACTACCTGCCTACTTCTCTTACCTTTCCTGGAGTTAACCCATCCATGTGATTGTATCTGCAACTTTTCTCCCTTTCTATAACTACCATCCATCACATCCTCTTGCTCTTGTACATTCCTAATTGCCTCTAACTGTCTCTCCAACCGATCCAATTGATCTGATAGGATTCGCAACCAACGGCATTTATTGCAGATATAATCCTCAGTAACTCTCCCTGAACTCCCACATCCGACAGGAAGAGCATATCACTCTACTCCAGGCCATTTTTGCTTCTTTCAATCTGCAGATCCAGAAAATAGCACTGTCTTATTCCTCTACAAAACACTGCTCCCGGCTAACTTAATACTTATGGCTTATATTTTTTAAGTTTAAACAAGAGACATAGCTCAATAAAACATATAATCAAGAAAGAACCCACTCTACCCACTACTGCAGACTTACTGTAAGACCATACTTAAAAATATTCACTTGTCTGTTTTAGTGCTGTGACCTCTCCCAAATAGATTCCTCCAAGATTAGTTGTGAATTTCACTGTTTGTTAACTGTCCCAGATGAACTCCAATGTCCAGCACAAATTCAAACAGCAAAGGCAGTAACTGTACAGGTTCACGGCTGTGTCAGTGAGCAGTGTGGATTTCTTTCTTTCTCTCTCTCTCTCCTGCTCGGACCTCACCATGCGCTGCCTTTGTCGGTTCTTCTCCTTTTAATAACGCTGTTGTTAACTTTTTTTCCTCCAAAGTTCCAAAACAATGAAACAGCATATAAAACAGTAATTGCTGCTCCTGGAATTGAAGGAATCATCTCCAACATCTAAAATACCTCAAAGATGGAGCAGCCTGTTACAACAAGAAAATTTTGCCATCGGCCATTTGGATAGAACTGTCAACTGAACGAAAGGTGGAATCTGAAACTGTAACAGCGAAGCTCTGATGGCATGCGATGTAAAATGACACAGAAAATTAAGGAAAAGCACCGAAGGTCCTGACCATAATTTTCCAAAGATCTTTGCATACTTGAAGCAGGAATTGGAAAAACTATGTACCAGCGAGCCTAACTTCAGTAATGGGCAAACTGCTAGAGGTCACAATGCTCACTGAGCACAATGAGATTCAAAATACAGTTTGGATTTATGAAAGACACCTTGTGCCTAATAAACATCAGAGTGTTCTCTGAAGAATTTGTGGCTAAACTAAAGGCAGTGATTTCCATGCATGAATTTTGACCCAAATTCAGCCTGGTATAAATTTGCTAAGAATTCTCTAAAAGGATTGCATTGATTACGCCAATTCCAGGAATTCCCAGTTGCCTTAGTAAAGAGTTTATCCATGAAAGACAAATGGCACTAACAAGGTAAGGTTTCTGGTTTCTCCCCAATTTATTACTTAAAGCTGATCCACCAGGCTAATACGGTCATGGGCAAGGCAAAGTAGATGGTTTCCTAGGCATCCCCTTTTCCCTGGAGGTGGGCAATTAATTTTCTTGCAGAATGTGGCAGGTAGCTACTGGAAATGTAGTTTCTGCTGTTTGCGCCAATTCTCAGGGAGCTAAAAGAAAGGGCTTTGAGGTGAGTGATGCTACTGATGCCCACTGAAAGATGTGTATTTTCAAAAGCGCACTATTAAACTGCAGCTTAGGAGCTTATTGATAAAATGAAGGTACATAATAGCAAAGGAACTATTGCAACACAGCCTGGAAGTTGGCTGAAGGAGAGGAGGTCAAATTGGCACATAGTAGATGTGTCTCAGATGCAATGGATGTTAACACTGGTTTCTTCCTGTGGTCAATGTTTCAACTATTGCTGTTTATAATTAAATCAAAAACAATACAGACTAAAAAAGAGTGATGTCGAAACCTGCAGACGACAGAAAATTAGGGAACATGTTAAATGTGTAGAAGGTGGATGATTGGACGAATTAATGCCAGGCAAAATTTGTAGTGTAGAACGAGGTTTCAAATTGCTCAGGGTTTTTTTTTATTGAGTCATAGTCATAGAGATGTACAGCATGGAAACAGACCCTTCGGTCCAACCTGTCCATGCTGACCAGATATCACAGCCCAATCTAGTCCCACCTGCTAGCACGCGGCCCATATCCCTCCAAACCCTTCCTATTTACATACCCATCCAAATGCCTCTTAAAATGTTGCAATGGTACCAGCCTCCACCACATCCTCTGGCAGCTCATTCCATACACATATCACCCTCTATGTGAAAAAGTTGCCCCTTAGGTCTCTTTTATATCTTTCACCTCTCACCCTAAACCTATGCCCTCTGGTTCTGGACTCCCCCATCTCAGGGAAAAGATTTTGTCTATTTACCCTATCCATGCCCCTCATAATTTTGTAAACCTCTATAAGGTCACCTCTCAGCCTCCAGGGAAGTTTTGATTTGCCTTTTGTTGGATAATGAGTTGTGCAGAGTGAAAACCTACAGCTTTGTGTTTATCAATTTGATTTTCCAACAGAGTCTCATTGCTAGCAAACTCCACAAGGTGGAGCTGTGATGCATGCAGCTGTACAGATAAAGAGTGGCCAGACAATAGGCAGCCACCCTCCACGTGGACTTTCATACCAACTTGTTTTCAAAACATAAACATGTGGGTTAACCTTTCAAGTGCCAGTTCTCTTTTTCATCTATAAAGACAGACGAATCTTTCTGCAGGCACTATAGGGGCACCAGTTGCTAGTTAGGTCAGTAATACCTGTGGGAATTTGATCTCCCACTAAAACTGTGGTGGAAATCTCAGAGAAAGGAGCTTCATCTCTTGGAGTTTCCTTGGTCCTTGCAATGAGGTTCGAGCCGCATGTGGAGAACTAAAGAAGAATTCAGATTTCTTGACTCTTTTACATATGAAACAGTCAGTTTCGATCATTTAGTAATTTTCTTTGCTACGTGTCAGTACTCGTGACACTCCACTCTAGAGTCTTGACCACATAATCGACATTAATATTCTATTGCAATTCTGAAGGGTGCAGCACTATCAAAGGTGCGACTCTTCTGATGCGATACTATACCAAGGTTCTGCCTGCTCTCTCAGCTGGATGTAAAAGGTCCTATTGCAGTACCTGACAAATATTTATTTCTCGATCAGTATCACTAAAAAAAACTGCTTACTTATCACTGCCTGTGGAAGTTTACTCTGCACACATTAGTTGCCATACTTTCTGTTCCACAACTGGGACAACACTTCAAGTAATTATTTTACGTAATGGATACATACTGAGGTTATGACAGGATCTTTGTAATTGATGCAATTTAATTTTTCACCTTGCTCACACAGCTAAATCTATATGTAATATGACAGGAGTAGGTCACACACTCAGATGACAAGCAACATAAGTTCGACTGGAACAACACTACTATTATAGGACAAGCCAAACAGAGAACAGCCACGGAATTCCTAGAGGCATGGCACTCATCCACAGATTCTATCAACAAACACATCGACCTGGACCCAATATAGCGGCCACCGCAGCAGACAGCTGGAACTGACAACCGGAAGCGACAGATACAAATCACTATAAATGCCGGAGGAAACATCACAGAAGCGCTTCACAGGAGGCTCCCAAGCACGGAGGGTGTCACCTAGACAGGGGACGAAACGTCTGCAACACAAATTCCCAGCTCGGTGAACAGAACCACAACAACGAGCACCCGAGCTACAAATCTTCTCCCAAACTTTGAAGGAGTAGGCCATTTAATGCTCTGAGCCTATTTCACTATTCAATCACATATTGTACCTCAATTTCATTTATCTGAATTTGATTTATATCCCTCATCTATGAAAACAAAATCTATTGATGTCAGGATTGAAAGTTCCAATTATCCCAGGTACTACAAGCTTTTGTTTGGGGTGATTCCCAGATTTCCATTATCCCTTGAGTGAAAGTGTACTTCCTAACAATACTCTGAAATCTCCCAGTTTTAATTTTAAGATTGCACCACCTTGTTCTGAAAGTAATCTGAAGTGGCAAAAAAGTCAGAATTGGATTATGTACTGATGGCTTAAAGCTTCAATGTCTTAACTCAAAAAAAAAGCATTTGTGCCAAGCTGACAATTCAGTGACTCAGAAACTAGAGAGCACAAAGACAGATAGCGCCTACATATTGTTATATTGACAGATCATGGTTCATACATGTAGGTGTAGTTTGTTTATTTCAGAGTTGTTAAGTTTGTATTTGAGTTCAGAATCACTCATGACCTCTTCTTCAAAATGTTTCTGCCACTTTTCCCTGAACAGGAACATTGCAGCTTTTGACTGTCAGTATTTAATTATTTTTTCATGTGTCTCTGAGGGTAAAGAGTTTGGCCCAGCATGGTGCTAAGCCGCTTAAGCAAGAATATCTCAACCACAGCAGCACAGCAATTGTTCATCCGGTCTAGGGAGGAGGAAGTTCAATCACTAATTTTCAATCCCAATCAGAAATATGAGGCTCTTGCTCGAAACTGTGTATCAGAGGGCAAAGGGAAGATAGAGTCTCATTGCAATGCCTTCATTGCTCACTCTCGCCATCCAGGCATATGTGGTCACTGGACATGATATTGTAGAATACCTCCCACCAGTAAATTAATCTTCAATAAAGGGAATTATGTACATGAGGTAGCATGGAATAAAAGGCAACGATAGCAAAGTCAGAAGAAAAGAAATTGAAGACATTTACATGGAGTGCAAACAACTGATCAGACCAGTTGGACCAAGTGGCTCGTTTCTGTGCACTATATCCTATGTAAATTAAGTTTAGGAGAAGAAGGAATTTGACATCAAATAAGCATCTTTGTTGAAAGTAAATGGATTGAAGTAAACTGGGGGTGGATTGTGCAACTATGGGTGTTAATAGCTCCGTTTCCTACTGCTTTAGCCGTCTGAGTCATCAGGAAGAACATTGCTTTTGCATAGTTGTGAAGGTTGCTACGGTTTTGATTTATCACTTGAGAGAAACGCAGAAGGTGGAAAGGTGGGCGGTCATAATCTTCCAACAACTGTTACGACACTCCCTGAATTCCACTGACAATATAGTCAAGGAGAAGCTGAAAAAGGAAGTTTCCAATGATTTTTGTTGGGTGTCAGGAATAGGAGTGCAACCAAGATGGGTAGACGGTGTTAAGGTCTCAATTAGCCATGATCAAACTGAACTAAAGGAATTTTGAGCAGCTGAATAAATGACTCCTATTCCTATGCTGCTCTGGATCCCTTCAAAAACATTGCATGTCTGCTACTGGTCTCAACTTGTCCAGTTCAGCCTGGGCTATCTAGACGAGCTCAGATGGTTGAGCTTGACGAAAGCAGGCGAGCTGCTGTGAGCGGTCAATCAGGAGGTAGAGGCGATCAGGTCTGAATGAAGCCTTAGGTCTCAGAATCCCAGAAAACACTCTGGCAGTCACATGCCCAAACATTCCAAACCACACAATACTTGGTACACCAAAACATGGCGGAGTGATTGGGTGGTGTTGGCAGTGGAGGTCATCCAGTCCTATAGGTATTTGATGAAATCCTCACTGACACGTACCTGCACTTTATCGTGTCCTATCAGCTCTTAAATATTCGACATTGCATTTTGAATTGTAGTGACAGCTGTAAATTGGAAATATAAGGTGGAAATGGATCACACAAACAGTAATGAGGTGAATTTTAAAAAAGCTGTTCGCTGTTTATCCCAAGGATGGTACCTATAGCAATGCAGCACTTCCTTGTTCTCCTCTATAACTATCAAATAGCAAAGGACCCTACTAGACCTATTCTTAAAGTTCCTTTGGAGTCCTATGTAGATTATAAGACTGCAGTTTGCACCTAAGAGTGTCACCTTCTGCTAGGACACTTTGGAAGTGTCAGTGGGTTAGCATTAATTGGCAGACCAACCTATCTACCTCTTCTGACGTTAATCCCAATTTCAGCCCAACTGGTATACAAAGGTCGTTTCAATGTCACTGAACTAAATTATAGTTTATTTGGGTAAAGGAACCAGAACATCAGATTGCCTAAAGAATATGCACTGTTTTACAAACAACTGAAACCTCCCACTGAGTTTTCAGAAATTATAAACACTAACCAACCTGCTATGTATTTCGTGTTGTTACTTAACCTCAGAAACGTTGCAGCGCCCTGTACAATTCACCAACCTGAGCATTACTGCATTCCCAGGCGGCCACTGCTTCATACCACAATGACATTTCCACCACCTCCAGCAGTAACGTGCTAGTACTGAACACCAGCATATATTTCTACAGTGCCTTCAATCCATGCACTTCATAGGTGATTACACCATTTGACAGCAAGCCTCAACATGATTTTAAGGTACCAGACTGAAAGCTTGGTCAACCAGATAGGTTAGAACAATGACAGACAGAGAGGCAGAGAACTTAAGAGGGAATTCCAAAGCATGGATCTTAGTAGCTGAAGCAATCGTCACCAATGATAGACAGAATCAAATCAGGGAGTAACTGAGGTGCAGACATATCTCACAAGGTTGGAGGAAGCTACAGAGATAGGGAGGAATGAGGAAATGGAACGTTTTCAAAACTAATGAGTATTCTAATCATCAAAGCTTTGCTAGGTCAGAAGCGAATGCCAATCAGCAGTAGGGCAGTCACCACAGCACCTCCTGCCTTTCATAATGCACTGTTCCCAGCACCACTGTGCTGCCACTGATCATTTTGACCGGGGAACGGATAGCTGTGCACTAGGGCATAATGTGTTCAGAGAAGATGAATGTGGAAGATTATGCGTCTTTTACAACATATACATTCATTTCCCAGCTCAAACAATCCATTCAACAGGCGGGCAAGCACAAAAAGTCAGTATTCAGGTGGGTGGCATAAATTAATACTGGGCAGCTGCTATGTGAATGGAAGAACTGTTTTATTGATATGTTACTGTGCAGCAGTAGCTGAGGTCAACCTCATGCTCAGGCAAATTTCCCCAATGCTTTGAGTGTTTGAATTTTAACTATTTAGTGCTTGGCATATTCTGGGTGTTTAAATCACCAGTGAATTGTGAACCTTGAACAGTAATACTGGAAATGATTACAGTTCTCCTTAATATCAGTCTTAGCATCATCGCTGCCATTGATAGTCACATCTCAAGAGGCTCTTCACATAACAGAAAAGAGAAGAATGAAACAAATGCATTACACCACACAGGCAACTTGGAAAAATCAGTAAGCTCTAAACCCTAAGGCTTCCGTCAAAACTAATCCATGAACACTCCGATCTGGGACATTTAACTACAGGAAAATAGAACTCAGCCCTGCTGGTGGCTCCCTTGTCCTCTTTGAGTTTGATGCACAACTCTTACATCATTTCCCCCACACCCAGGCATGGAGAGCTAGCTCCTGCCTGACAAAAGAGGAATGATTTAGCATACTACATCACGGAGATGGAATTGACATCAAATTGCCTCCCCAATTTGATGGTTTGCATCCTGGTAGATACCTCTGAAAGGAATTACACACAGAATGCAGACAGGGGTTTAATAATGGTCCCTTCATCTCACTGCAGCGGCAAAGGGTGACCAGAAGAGGTTTTTGTTTGCCACTCAAGCCTGCTCTGCCAAACAGCTGCCAATCTCAACCTTTCAGGCTTTGATACCCTGAGCAAACAAAAATCTCAGCAGGGATTGGATGCTCTCCCAGTACTCTTATGACAGAAGCCATATGTATCTGACAAGCAGCAGAGCATGAAGCTGTAGCTAGTGGAGTTCAAGTTATGCAATCATTCTGAGGAGGATGGCCCACTGGTGACTCTAGGTTATCCAATTGATTAGGAAAGGAAAAAATGCATTTATACAGGGCATCTCTCAACCATGTAGCACAGACAATATAGGATTGTCAAGTGTTGTCACTGTTTAGGAAGCATGGCAGCTTCTCAGAAACAATAATATGATCATCAGGAAATAATTTGCTTTAGGTGTTGATTGGAGGTACCCTTCACTCCTCTTTGCTTCGTCACTGTCAAATCTTTCATGCCACCTGACAGAGCAAATGGTTCAACATCTCATGCAAGGATGCTAGCATTGACAGTGCGACACTCCTTCAGCATCACATTGCAGCATCCATTTGGACTACGTGCTCAGATCTCTGCAACAGCCCTTGGTAGCTTCTCTGTGGCAGCTGCGAAATCGAAATCGTGATATGGATGCATCGCCTTGCATTGGTTCTCTGTCCAATAGAGACTGGTGGATATCTGTGGGTCGATATGAGTGAAGAGTACCCCCTTTATCCCCAGTAGCTTAGTATGAAATACCACGAAGAGGATCGTATGTCCACCTATTGGTCTTTCTTACCTACCTCCAAGACCAAAAACAGTTACTCCCATTGCCAAAGTGTCCATGGCACTGATGGAGCTGTGGAGATGCAATGGAGCCACAAGGCTACTTTCACATGAACTCCTGAAGGCCCAAGAAGCAGAATGCCTTAAAATAGTTCACTTAATCTTACTGTTCCCTTTAAATGAACTTTTTCCTTTATCTCATCCTCCATAACCCAGAATATCCAAACACATGATTGTCATCATGATATGCCATGGGCTAGAATCCAGAATAAGATGACCAGACAGTAGTAGTAGCAGAAAAATCAGTCTCTTGAACTTACTCACAAAACCAAGTAGATTCAATCCAGCCTAGTTTCAACACAGCTGCCTCCAGGGCAGCAAGCTAGAATGAGCAGAACTAAAATAGGCACGCAACTAAGCAGCCAATTACACTGTCTGTACAGGTGTTAAAAGGTACGAGTGGATTCTCCAACAAGAGTGAGCAAGTGGTTTTATGTTTCTCAAATGGTTACTGTTATTTGTTACTGTCACTGAAAATGACAGGAACATTTTAATATATCAGTCACAATTCTTGTGACAGACAACATCACACGCAGTAGAAAGAGTGCCTGTACCATCCCACCTGCCTCTTGGTAACATGGAACTTTTACTGCATGTTTCTGTGGCACCATTCCAAATCTGTGATGCCTCACCTCTTCACTGCTTAGACACGTCTCTCTGTGCAGGGTGAGGATATGGATCCAGGTACATGCCTCCACAGAGTGTGGCAAGAGATCCAGGCCTTTCCCTCTATGCAGAGCCAGGAGCAGTTGCTCCAAAAAGAGTGAGGGAGCGGTGGTTTGTGAGTCAGTACATTGGATCTGTGATCATGTTAATGCATATGGATAGTTCAGTGCGTATGGGAAGGCCCATGTGTGTGTAAGGCACGTGTGGGTGTGTCACTGTGTGTGGGGAGGTGTTTGTTTGTCAGCGCATGTGGTAACGTGTGTCTCTGTGTATATAGGTAGGTGGTGAGTGTGTGTGTACAACTGTGTGCCATGACAGGAGTGGTGTACTTGCCAGACTTAGTCAGAGTCAGAGAATGAGCATGTACAAAGTATGGGGAGTTCCCTGCCCAGCGAAGCAGTTGAGGCTACCTCATTGAGTGTTTTTAAGGCAAAGGTGGGTATATTTTTGAACAGTAAAGGAATTAAAGGTTAGGGTTAGCAGGCGGGTAAGCAGAGCTGAATCTACAAAAAGATTAGCCATCATCTTACTGAATGGCGGAGCAGGCTCGATGGGCCAGATGGCCTACTCCTGCTCCTATTTCTTATGCTTTTATGTGCCAGACAGTCCACATGTCAAATTTTGTGCATCATGATCTATACTTATTTCTAGCCTCTCTTCTCCATTCCCTCACTTTTTCATTACTGCTAATGGTCAGTTCTAATAAAAGGTTTATATTTGAAATATTAACTACTCTGTTCCCTCCAGAGATGCTGCCCTGACATGCCCAAAAGTTTCCTGCAGTTTTTATCTTGGATCTCTGTTCATTTCTGCAATTGGGAAAATGTCATGCACACCACTTCAAAAAGCCAGTTCCTCCCCAGACTGCCTTGATAGCCCGTTCCACAGGCCCCCACACTCTCAGTCACTGTTCTGGGTGTTTTTCATGACAAGTACAATGTTCAGAATCAGAATAACTAGAAACCGATGGGTCAATTAATATCCCATAAACCCATTTAACTGTTTGGGTTGGCTCTATTAGTAACAGCTAGCTTTAATTTAATTGAAGCTGTTTTCCTGACAGACTACAAACCATCCAATCGCAAAGCAGGTACTGTTACGAGCCAGTTTAAGTCAGCCATCTAAACTCTTCAAGAAACAGTGGAAACTCCATTGTCTGGATTTCATGCTTCTCTATTAGTCAGTGTGCAGGAGGGTGGGAGAAAGGAAAATCCAGCAGAGGCCTTCCTGCTGCCTATCCCCAACCCAAATCTGAAATTTTACAGGGAATGGAGGAGTTATTGGAGCCTGTCCTTGGGTCCATAACAGCTTCCCTGTTACTTTAGCCCATGACAAGGAAACATCCATATCAAAGCAGGAAGCCCAGCAGCTTTAACCACACCGGCTTGAGTGGGGCCAGGTTGGGCCCAGCTCTTTAAAACTTTCAGAGCACATCCGATGCAATCACTGAGGTCAGTCTCTCTTTTAACCAGTTGCCCTTTAGCCCCAAGACCTCCAGCTCCTTACTTACACATCGCTGGATGGGTTGATAAAGTCTGGGATTTCAGGCTCCCCTGGGCCCCTCAATGTAGGTGAACTGTTCGCGATCACTGTAGTGCTCACTGTTCCCTTTGATGCCACTGAGAGCACAGAGTTAGCAGCTCTCCTTGTCTCACCTTAAAGCAATTAACTCCACTCCCTGCATTAAACGTCTATAGCTAAATTCAGCACAGGACTCCCAAGATTGTCAACACTGAGGATGATGTTGGCATGCCAATTGACATGCATGGACCCTCACAATAGCTGTATAACTATGCATTCAAGGGAAGGTTGCATGCAAGAATCACTTGTTACCCTACCATCTCATAGTGTAGGACCATGTAGCAAAAGGACTGTCACATGCACAAGACCAATAACCACGTTAACAAGATCCAAAAGGGAAAGCAGGATTTTAATCACAACATCCTTATCTGGATCAGATAACTCCCAATTCCTACCTTGGTGAAGCCTCCGAGACCCCCAGTCACAGGTTTAGGGCTTTGAACCTTGGAGTGGCTTCCAATGGGGCACAATGGGGGCATAGCTGCAAAAAGTGCATCTTCCTGCTAAAAAGAAAAGTACAAAAATTGAACTGTCAATCTCTAGTTCTCTCACTGTGAACAGCTGATCCTGCACTACTGGAGTTTAGCATTGACTGGGAGTGCTAGACAATGGTCAGTCCTCACACTGAGAAACATCACATAGGCTACTCCACACCTGAAACCACAGGTAATGTTGGGAGACAGACTCCAGACCTTTGAGGCAACAATGGAAATTAACCTAAGAAGTATTTATACTAAGCATTGCAATGTTTCCACTCATTACTTCATGTGAAGATGACAGTTTGATCGAGTGATATTTTTCTAACCCTGAGAAAGCAGGGTCAGAGCACTAAAATAGACTGCATGCATCATACAATCACACAGGCTATGTACAATATATAGGAATAAATGCCAAACTTTAAATTACTGAGTGCAGAATTTCCAACAGTGCATATATATCAAGGGAAATTAGAGATATGCAATAAATGTTGGCCAGCTGGCGATGCCCAGGTCCCACAAGTGATTAAAAAATTATCTTTCACCTTAAAAAAGGATCTTTAACCACTTAACCCATAAGAGCAGAGACAGTTTCATTTGATGTTTTATGAGCTCCAGACTGGGGTGTTCTAATGTTCTTTGGCCAGCCTGTCATCCTTCAATTCTCAATTCATCCAAAAGCTTGGTGGCCTTGTCCTCTCCTGCACAAGGTTCTACTCGCTCATCACTCCTAGCTCACTGGCTAACATCGGCTTTTGGTCAGTTCACAACTCCAATCTAGAATTTTCACCTTCATGATTTTATCACTTCCCTCATAACTTGCTAGGCCTCCACCTCTGGCATTAAGTACATCTCCCCCAACCATCCCACCCATCTGAACGCCCCTCCAATCGACTGATGGCTCTGTCTTTAGCCCTGTAGACTATGTGCTCCAAATCTTGCTGCATTGCTCTCACCCCATACTGCCTTCCTGCCTTTTTACATACTCATTAAAACTGGCACTACATTTTCATCTTGGCATCCATGTCTGCCTGGTAAACATCTACAAAAGTCTGGGGGCACTTTTCTTTTAACATTGGAATATTTCATATAAACAATGATAGAATTTAGTTAACAGCACAGCTTTAAGATCCAAGGTTTAATTTCTACTTCTTTCTTGCCACTGAAAAGGTGTCAATTATGAAAATCATGTTTGCATGATCATGACACCCAATCACTGAACTTCACAATGTGAGCAAGTTGGATTAACAGCCACATGTCAAGAGTACTGCATTAATGCCCGGATGTGCTCAGATGTTGATGTACGTTTGTTTGTAGAAAAACATTCAAAGCAGGGTAAACAATTAAAAATTAGAATCAGTCCAGGAACTACTTTTTAAAAAAAACAGTATATTTGTGAGGAATTAACACAAGTCTTTCAGAATAAGGAGTCTGTTTAAGTTAAAATATTTATAACAAATACATCACTCCTTCATGTATTCTTAATCTGTGGGAAAGTGTGTTTCTGGCCAAATAGTTTTTCGCATTCCTTTAAAACTTCATGTTCCTGGACTATACATGTAAGCGTAACTTGTCTTAGCTCTTGGGTTGGGTTTAGAGCTGGTAGAAGTTCTGATTCCATGCTTTCAGCCAGGAGCAAAGGTTCAGCTCTGTTTAGCACTCCTCAAAGCTGCCACACCTTAAACGTAGCATCGTTTAGCTGAATATGAACCATTTTTGTATTCATTCCTGGAAATTCCACCGCCACAACCCAACACCCGCCCCCCCCCAACCCTAAGCCTCCCAACTCATCTAGCACACTACCTCTTCACCCACCTCACACCTTGACCCATCAACCTGCCATTTAACTTACATATTCTTTCACAGCTGCTGTCAAATTTGTTGGTCATGCTGCCATTCATTTAGACACACAAAATATGGCACACCGATTGTCTTAAAAAAAAAAGTGTGATCTTGACAATAATCCTCTCTCCTGCTGTGAGGATTCCTGCATATTTCTCTCCTGTTATAGCAGGTGGCTTCTTTCCATGCATTTCCAGAACATAAATCATCCAATTGCATATATATTCATTTTTTTGCCCAAAATACGGCATCCAATCCTGATTGGAATTTCTGCACCTTTAAGTATAGTGTTTGAATTGCAGCTCAGCAGCTGTTGCAATGTGCTGACCAGTATTCCTTCCAAAGTTACTGTAAAGCACTACTGACATGCTAAAGTCATTACATAAAGTCAGGTTTTCCTGTTTGTTCTTTCCCTTTTTGTCAAACATCATTCAATCAATATTAATCAGACAGAACAAATGCCTCATTTCCATTTGTGGGAACTTGCTGAGTGCAAACTGGCAACTGCATTCCCCTCCTGTCAGGGACCAACAAAGGAGCTACAAAGGGCACTGTCTGAATCAAAAATCTTTTGTTCTGGCAAAGGATCACAGAATCATAGAGATATACAACATGGAAACAGACCCTTCGGTCCAACTCATCCATGCCGACCAGATATCCGAACCTGAGCTAGTCCCATTTGTCAGCACTTGATCCATATCCCTCTAAAACCCTTTCTATTCATATACCCATCCAGATGCCTTTTAAATGCTGCAATTGTACTAGTCTCCACCACTTCTTCTGGCAGCTTATTCCATACATGCAACACTCTCTGCGTGAAAACGTTGCCCCTTAAGTCCCTTTTATATCTTTCCCCTCTCACCCTAAACCTATGCCCTCCAGTTCTGGACTCCCCCACTCAGTCAAAATTCTCCTTTAATTGCTTGTCAGTGATCATTTCTGGGAAGGGTTTGTACAGACATCAGATGAGAACAGAATGAAGCTTAGATGTGCAGTCCTAGTCAAACTTGCAGCTATATTTGCATACACTCTAAAAGCTGCTCTCAATGGTTGTAAATTATGCGAAAGGCCACAGTCAAATATAATTTCTTTCCTTGTGAGACCTTTGTCTGAACTTGGCCCTTTGTTTCAGTTAAGTTAATTTAAATAATTTGGGCGTGTACTTGTCCATGAAATCGCTTCAAATTTAGCACTCATTCACAGTTGAGGATCATTTGTGTGTAAGGCAAGAAAGTCCTGTGAACATAGTGATCTCCTACACCTGTTTATCCTGTACACAGCCACTTCCAGCCCACTGTATTTCCAATAACTGTTGATCGACCTGTGCCATCTCCAGTCTCCAGTGTACAGACTTGCATTTCCAGACAATAGTTAGGTTCAGTTGCTAGAATCAATAAAGACAAAGGGAGTTATTCAGCTCATTGTGGCTGTGCCATCAATTCAGAACAGCTATGCAGGCTAGGTGGATTAGCCATGGGAAAATGCAAGGTTACAGGGACAGGTAAGGGGGGAATGGGTTGAGGTGGGATACTCTTCGGAGGGGTGGTGTGGACTTGATGGGTCAAACAGCCTGCTTTCACACTAGTAATTCTAAAATTCCTGGACTTTCCTTGCAATTAATTTACTTCCCAAATACTAACCCCTATCCTTTTAAAATTGATTATTAAATCTACATCCATGGCTCTATCATATAGAGCAGCCCAGATCATCATAACACACTGACTGGAAAAAAAATACCCTCACCTCTCCTCTAGGAGCAAATTACTGCAGATGCTGGAATCTGTACTGGAAACAAAAAATGCTGGAAATCACAACAGGTCAGGTAGTGTCCATGGAGAGAAAGCAAGCTAACATTTCAAGTCCAGATGACTCCTCTTTGGTTGTTTTGTCACTCATTATAAGTCCCTGCTCTTCAGATAGTGACACTATCTAGGTGGACAAATCATTCAATATTTTTAAACAGGTTTTGAGTTTGCAATTCTGACAGGGATGCGGGCATAGTCGTCCGCCACACCGAACCCTCGGCACAAATCTGGAGTTACCGGGATTCTTTCTCTTGCTCAGTGGACAGCTATGGTGCTCAGTCATGCTAACTATCTCTTAAGTCAGTCATCGAGGTCCGTTTAGTAAAGTGTTGATTTCTAGTACAATGAAATGAGGGGTTCAAAAGAGACGTTTGTACATTACACCAACACAGCCATCCGCTGGTAAGAGTCAAGATTCAAAACAACAGGCACTTTCACTTGACAACAAAGCTAGCTCAACAGGGCAGGAAAACCCTTACCTTCACAGCCGTTGCAATGAAGCTGCTGCCGTGCATTTTGGGGATGGGTGACCGGGCCCCTTGTGAAATGCCTGTCTGCTTTGTCGTGGGGCTCCCTGCTTCAAATGAAACAAGGAAGTAATAAACTTGAACTTGAAAAATCATGAGGCTAACTGTGAGTTGAGATTTCGTTTATTCATATTCCTGCAGACCACTATTTCAACCTTTAAATTGATCAGTTCACGTCTTTGCAGAGAAAAGAATTCCAGACAAGCCTGTTTGATTTGTAGGTTTCTGACAGCAGGATTTCAACACTGCTGTGTTCTATTTTTTAATTTTTTTTTACTCCTTGGCCCAATATAATCACCTGATCAAGAAATATAGCCCTCAGTGGGTTAAACTCTCATATCAACCGTACAACACACGTGACTGTGTGTACCTGACACAGCAGTCAGCTGAATAACAAATTAGTCTCTGCTTTGCATTCTGGGATACTGAGCATGTGGAGGCAACAAACTATTTCACACTAGTCTATTCACTCCAGTGCAGTGCATTTGACTAACCAAGCAGCATTAATGCTTGTCATTATTCTTTATCCAACTCCACATCATATCTCAGCTTCACCTCAGCTAAGAAGCAGTCAGAGTCTGAAGGCTGTTGTTACAGAGTCATTTACAGCACCGAAAGAGGGTTTTGGCTAATTAAACCTATGCCAAATCCTCACAGAACATTCCAGTTGGTGTCACTCCGCTGATCAAATATCTTTCCTGACATTGATCGCCAGTTCTTCTGAAGCTAGTGACACATCACAGTGGAAAGTGATGAGCGTGCAATGACTTAGTGGTGTTATCGCTAGACTATTAGTCCAGAAATTTCAGCTAATGTTCTGGGGACCTGGGTTCAAAACCCATAATGGCAGATAACTGAATTTAAATTCAATAATGAATATGGAATTAAGGGTCTAATGATGACAATCAAACTATTATCGATTGTTTGAAAAAACCTATCCGGTTCACAAATATCCTTTAGGAAAAGAAATCTGTCATCCTTACCATGTCTGGCCGACATGTGACTCCAGACCCACAGCAACGTGGTTGACTCTTAACTGCCCTCTGGGCAATTAGGGATGAGTAACAAATGCTGATCTAGCCAGTGACACCCACAAGCCATGAGTGAATAAAACAAAATGCAACATGCTACACATAATAAGTGCTTTATCCAAGTTACTAAAGCAGTGACACAAATAGCAAATTGAAGGGATTGTCAATTTTAACAAACTAGAGTATCAAATAACAGACTTGCAAAGAACTGGAGCTAAACAATGAAGCAAGTTAGACTCAAACAATGAGGTGCACCCTATTATATCACAGTACGACACTAAGTCTTAGTTCATGGCGCATGCATGTGTGAATGCAAATGGTTAGGGTTCTTACCTGTGTTTGATGTTGACACTCCAATCACTTGTCCAGGTTTGTCCACTATAATGTAGGGATTACTTATTACGGAGACAGATGATCCTTGCTTCATGTGTACAGGCGTAGAGGTTGGGGTACGTGGCAAAGGAGAATGACTCGGAGTTGAGATTGGCGATCCTACAGTAAGAGAAAACAATTAATGTCATCACGAACGTTTCTACTTTAAATCACAGACTTCAATTTCACAGTAGCCACAGTTTGAACACACCCTATAGATCAGCAGGCACAGGCATCAATTAGTGAAGGGCTAAGCAAAATAAATTATCCCTATTCCGAAAATTTGATCCTGTTCATTATCCCTGTCATTTCCACTCTTTAGGTTTTTCACAATTACAGCAATTCTGTATTCCCAGATTTTAACATTTTTCCATACTTCATTCACTTCCAGCTTTTCTATCCTTTTCGTTATTGTATCCGTTGCAGTTTAGATGGTAGTATGCTGGCCTCTGAATTACAAGTTAGTGGGTTCAAATCCCAATCTAGGTAGCTGAGCAGAAATTTTAAGGCTGTCACTCCAGTGCGGTTTTGAGGGAGTCTTGTGGTTCATTGATGCTGCATGTTGGGTGGGATATTAAACTGAGATCCTACTTTCCCTCTCACGTGGACTAAACAAAACCCCATTATTTCAAAGACCACCAGTCAGTCTGGTGGTGAGAAAGGTTTAGGAATGATAATGCAGCCAAAATTAACAATCATCACTTGGACAAATATGGAACAATAATTAAGAAAAGCTAGCATAGCTTTGTTAAAGGAAAATCATGGTTAATAACCTGATTGAGCTCTTAAATGCAGTATCAGAGAGGAAGTGTGGACATGGACTTCCAAATGGTGTGTAATAAAGTACCACAAAATAGAATTGTGGAACACACAGGACAACAGTGTGGAAACAAATGTGGCTGGATAACAGGAAAGAGAGTATAGTGGCGAATGGCTGTTTACCAAAGGTCAGTTTTCGGCTCACTACTGTTCCTGATATGGTGATACTTGGTTGTATAGGGCACAATTTTGGAACATAGTCATCAACTTCAAAAAGGCTTAGGCCAACTATGAATGAGTGAGCATGCAGCAGGTGAAGTTTAATGCAGAGTAGTGTGAAGTATTGGCAGAAAGTACGAGGAGAGGCAATATAAAATGAAGGATATAATTCTAAAAGGGCTGCAGGAGGAAAGGAGGCCTAGGGCCCAAATGTGCACAGACCAACAAAGATGTTTGGGGAATTTAAAGAAGTGTTTAAAAAGACTTGGGGATCTTGGTTTTATAAACAGTTAGAGATCAAAAGCAAACAAGTTATAATGAACCTTTATAAAACACTAATTCAGATACAACCAGAATGTTGGTCTAACTCTGGAAGAACAACGTGAAGGGCTTTACAGTGCACAGACAATATTCAAAGTAGTGGCTTGCATGATTGAATTGGAGAAGTTGGCATTAGTGTATTTAGTGAAGGCAAGGTTAAGAGGAGATTTGATGGAGATATTTGAAACCTTGAGGGGTCTAAACTGAGTAGATGGAGAGGAAACATTTCTGTTGGCAGAGATGTCCAGAACCAAAGGATAATTAAATTGACTGGAAAAAGAATCAAAAGGTGACATGAGTAACGTATTTTTTCCCCGCAGTGTGTGGTTAGGATCTGAAACATACTGCCTAAGTGGGCAACAGGAGGAGATTCAATCGAGACCTTCAATACGAAATCAGTGAAGCACCTAAAGAGAAAATATTTGCAGGACTGTAAGAAGAGATTGAGCGAGGAGGACAAAATAAACCACTCCAACAGAAAGCCAGCATGAGCTGTCTGATTCCATAGTCAGTTAGCCTGGTTCTCTGGTCAATAGTCAACTCTCAGCCAACACTGAAACAAATTATCTGGTCACTATCTCAAATTCTATTGTGCAATATTAATTATATACAAGCTGGGTGTTCGGTTTCCTATGTGACAACAGTGACTACACTTCAATTCATTTAAATGCCCAGAAAACAAGTTGGAAAAATGTGAGGTCATAAAGGCACCTTGGCATTGCAGGTATTCCTGTCACTTCATTATTCTCATCCTTTCAACATACCATCCTTAATATCATTGACACCCTTTCCAATATTCCTACCCTGAAACAAGATACTATCCTTCTTCAATCTTGCCAATTATCCATCCGTTCTAAAATGCCCATCCTTCCGTAACTCCCATTGTTTCTATTAATTTTCTGTTTTTGTTTAAACAGCTATTTGTTCACTTGATATCACTGGAATAACAGAGATCACTGAAGGTATAAAGCAGGTTGGGCAGTATGTGCAAGGGAAAGAGAGGGTGGAACTGAAGCATCTAATGGGATGACTCATAATTAACTTCTCTCTTTGCTTTTGTCAACCCTATAAATGAGTTATAGAGTCATAGAGATGTACAGCATGGAAACAGATTCTTCGGTCCAACCTGTTCATGCCAACCAGATATCCCAACCCAATCTAATCCCACCTGCCAGCATCTGGCCCATATCCTCCAAACCCTTCCAATTCATATACCCATCCAAATGCCTCTTCAATGTTACAATTGTACCAGCTTCAACCACATCCTCTGGCAGCTCATTCCATACACCATCTGAGTGAAAAAGTTGCCCTTTAGGTCTCTTTTATATCTTTTCCCTCTCACCCTAAACCTTTGCCCTCAAGTTCTGGACTCCCCAACCCCAGGGAAAAGATGTTGCCTTTTTACCCTATCTATGGCCCTCATAATTTTGTAAACCTCTATAAGGTCACACCTCAGCCTCCGACACGCCAGGGAAAACAACCCCAGCCTGTTCAGCCTCTCCCTATTGCTCAAATCCTCCAACCCTGGCAACATAGTTGTAAAGCTTTTCTGAACCCTTTCAAGTTTCACAACATCCTTCCGATAGGAAGGAGACCAGAATTGCACGCAATATCCCAACAGTGGCCTAACCAATGTCCTGTACAGCCGCAACATGACCTCCCAACTCCTGTACTCAATACTTTGACCAATAAAGGAAAGCATACCAAGCGCCTTCTTCACTATCCTATCTACCTGCGACTCCACTTTCAAGGAGCTATGAACATGCACTCCAAGTTCTCTTTGTTCAGCAACACTCCCTAGGACCTTACCATTAAGGTGTATAAGTCCTGCTAAGATTTGCTTTCCTAAAATGCAGCACCTCGCATTTATCTGAATTAAACTCCATCTGCCACTTCTCAGCCCATTGGCCCATCTGGACAAGATCCTGTTGTAATCTGAGGTAACCCTCTTTGCTGTCCACTACACCTCCAATTTTGGAGTCATCTGCAAACGTACTAACTGTACCTCTTATGCTCACATCCAATCATTATGTCAATGACAAAAAGTAGAGGTCCCAGCATCGATCCTTGTGGCACTCCATTGGTCACAGGCCTCCAGTCTGAAAAACAACCCTCCACCACCACCCTCTGTCTTCTACCTTTGAGCCAGTTTTGCATCCAAATGACTAGTTCTCCCTGTATTCCATGAGATCTAACCTTGCTAATCAGTCTCCCATGGGGAACTTTGTCGAACGCCTTACTGAAGTCCATATAAATCACATCTACTGCTCTGCCCTCATCAATCCTCTTTGTTACTTCTTCAAAAAACTCAATCAAGTTTGTGAGACATGATTTCCCACGTACAAAACCACGTAGACTATCCCTAATCAGTCCTTGCCTTTTCAAATACATGTACATCCTGTCCCTCAGGATTCCCTCCAACTACTTGACCACCACTGAGGTCAGGCTCACCGGTCTATAGTTCCCTGGCTTGTCTTTATGACCCTTCTTAAACAGCGGCACGTTTGCCAACCTCCAATCTTCCGGCACCTCACCTGTGACTATCAATGATACAAATATCTCAGCAAGAGATTCACGAATTACTTCTCTAGCTTCCCACAGAGTTCTTGGGTACACCTGATCAGGTCGTGGGGATTTATCCACCTTTAACCGTTTCAATACATCCAGCACTTCCTCCTCTGTAATCTGGACACTTTGCAAGATGTCACCATCTATTTCCCTACAGACTATATCTTACATATCCTTTTCCACAATGCTGATGCAAAATATTCATTTAGTATTGCCCCCATTTTCAATGGCTCCACACAAAGGCCGCCTTGCTGATCTTTGAGGGGCCCTATTCTCTCCCTAGTTACCCTTTTGTCCTTAATATATTGGTAAGAACACACTGGATTCTCCTTAATTCTATTTGCCAAAGTTATCTCATGCCCCCTTTTTGCCCTCCAGATTTCCCTCTTAAGTATATTCCTACTTCCTTTATACTCTTCTAAGGATTCACTCGATCTATCCTATCTATACCTGACATAGGCTGCCTTCTTTTTCTTAACAAAACCCTCAATTTCTTTAGTTATCCAGCATTCCCTGTATCTATCAGCCTTCCCTTTCACCCTGACAGGAATATACTTTCTCTGGATTCTTGTTGTCTCATTTCTGAAGGCTTCCCATTTTCTAGCCATCCCTTTACCTGCAAACATCTGCCTCCAATCAGTTTTCGAAAGTTCTTGCATAATACTGTCAAAATTGGCCTCTCTCTAATTTAGAACTTCGCTTACCACAACTGACAAATTTATACTCCAGAATTTTCCTTTTCAATTCCACAATACTTGATAATTTAGCCCCCCTGACCCCCAGCTCATGACGTAGATCAGACTGAGATTTCAGTCTTTCCAGCATCGTGTGCTTCATCTTTAATGCTGAAAGTAGATGTACCTGATACGATTTTGCAGCTCATGGTAATGGGCTGGAAGGACTTCCCTGGAGAATCAGAAGGGCTGGGAAGCTGCCCCTGAGGGACAATCTTGCAACTGGCTGTGATTGGTTGGAATGCTGAGTTTCCATGAGTTCCAAACGTGACCTTCTGAGTGGCCACTGGCCTGGTTGGTGTACGCTCCAGGGAGGTCTGTCCTGAGTGACTGCTCGGTCCCATTTCACTTTTAACAGGAACTTCTAACTTAACTGAAAATATAAAAGAAACAGAAGCATATTTCATTACATCTAAAGGAATTAAGTCTTCCATTTATCCTTCACAATATCCTTCTTTGAGGATTTATTCATATAAAATCTTCCTCAACCATAGGCAACTAAGCCAAACACAGAAAGTATTGGAGAACTCAGCAGGTCTTGCAGCATCTGTGGAGAGAGAAATATTTCAAGTCCAATACGAACTGAAGAAGAGTTGTACCGGAGGCAAAATGTTATCTGTTTCTCTCTCCACAGATGCTGCCAGACCTGCTGAGTTTCTCCACCATTTTCAGTGTTTGTCCTAGATTCTTATGGTTGAGGAACATTTTATATGAACTGCATTTACTCGCACTGATTCCATATCTCATGATAACTTTGCCGTACAAGAATCTAAGAAACAGATCTGAAATGTTCAACTGACCCTGTTCTTCAGGAGTAAGATTTCTAGAATTTTTCCCACCCTTTGTATGAAGAGATACTTCATGATATCACCCCCAAACGTTCTAATTTTAAGGTTACACCTTCCCCATTCTCAACTTTCCGACCAAAGAAAATAGCTTCCTTCTACCTTCTTTTAATTATTTTAAACACTCAATTATCTCAATCTTAATCTTATGTAGTCAAGGAAGAGGGTTTTTGTGGCACAAGATGTAGAGTTCCCTGCCTCTGTGCCAGGAGGCCTGGGTTCAAGTCCCACCCGATCCAGCCTCCAATCTCCTCTAATAGGTTGAATATTAGTATCGATACTTAAGAAATTGAAGTCTGTTTGCTGTAACTACTATATTGAAAACCCCCAAGCTTCGTTGCCTAACCAGTGTAATACTGATCAAAGCAAGTATTGGGATGTTAGAATTTGCCTGAATGTCTCTAGACGTGGGGGAAGGGAATTAAGATATTTATTTATTCCTCCTCTGTCCTGACGGTTGTATTCATAGGTCTTCCAGGAAATCAGCTGTCCCTCATCAACATAGAATTGGAATTTAAATAATTCTGCCTTTCAAATACATTATTTTAAATAATTTATCCCATTATTGCTACAAGACTTTCATTGACAAGTTACACCAATCTCTTAAAGGAACATTATAATTATGACAGAATAAACTCAGGAGAAATCACTTGCAAAAACACAATGCTTGAACTTTGTGACTTTGTTGTGCCACATTAGCATACAAGTACTTTAGACAGCTCATTATCACTATATTATCTGGAACATGTTCAAACATGCATGCCCTTCATCAGACGGTTTGAATTTTCGTAGAAGTGTATCTCAATGCGTGCACATTTAGAGTAGAATAGAATAGAATCACTAGTGAGGAAGCAGGCCATTTGTCCCATCGAGTCCACACCGGCCCGCCAAAGAACAATCTACCCAGACCCATCCCTCTACCCCATTCCTGTAACTCTGTATTTTCCACGGCTAACCCACCTAGCCTGCACATGGGCAATCTACCTAACTTGCAAATCTTTGGACTGTGGGAGGAAATCGGAGCATCTGGAAGAAATCCACACAATCACGGGGAGAAGGTGCAAACTCCACACAGTCACCCAAGAGTGGAATCGAACCTGGGTCCCTGGCGTCGTGAGGCAGCAGTGCTAACCACTGAGCCACCGTGTCACCATGTTTATGTAGTTTTGAGGTTTGTACATACATGTACATATAAACATCATGTTTGCTTTCATTTGTACATACATGTTTGACTCGGTGTTTGATTTTGGAGTTTATAGATATGTGTACAGTTCCATGTTTAATTTTAGAGGTTGTACACATCTATGTACATCCATACCTGGTTTCAGAATGTGTACATATGTGACTGTGTTTGCTTTGGGATTTATACATACAGGTGCACGACCACTTGACTGTGTGTGCATGCATGTAGGGGCTGAACATTGCACCGACATGTAGGTAATTCCTACAGGTTTAGGGATTTGTGCACACCAGTAGCTCTATTTTTCTTTCAAATTTGTATATCTATGTATGTCACTGTTTGAAATAAGAACAGAAATTGGCAAAATAAACTCAGCAGATTGGCAAGATCTGTGCAGACAGAAACAAATCTTTTAAGTTTTCTTTTGATCAGACTCTTGTCAAAAAGTTAACTCTGTTTCTTGCTCCACAGCTGTTGCTAGACCTGAAAGTTTCTTCAACGCTTTCTGTTTTTATTTCAGATTTCCAGTATCCACAGTGTTTGCTTCGATTTATGTGACTCCTCATTCGGATTTGGGACTTATACATACATATGAGGTTCCATGTTTGATTTGGGTTTGTACACAAATGTCTGCCTCTATGTGATTTTGTGTTGGGCATGCTCACAAGATGCCTTGTTTAGGATGTGGTTTCTACATGGACCTGCGTGGTTCACCTTTTTCTGAAGTAAATCCCAGAGAGTCGTGCAAGTGCTTTCCAGTGGCAGAACTCAAAGTAGCTAGAGACACGTGCACTGCTCCTGCTGATGTCATTGGGGGAGTGGAGGCCATTGAAGGTTGCAAAGGGGTGACAGACTGAGGTGTTCTGCTGGAGGAGGAGGAGCAAGAGGAGGATGATGAAAGGAGCACGGTAGAGGAGCCAGAAGGAGCCAGAGCTGTGGGAAGGTAGTCCTCGCCAAGAGAGTCACGGTGCAGTTCAACATCAACCACCTGTTCCAAGGGGAACAAATAAAGAACATTATTATTTCAGTACTCAAACTTCAAATGGATAAATCAGATGCGCAGGAACAAACTCAGTGTAAAAATGGGTAAGAAATCCAAACACAAAATTCTCAAAACAACGTGCATCTATATTGTGCATTTAACATTGTAAAACATCCCAAAGATCTTCACAAAAGCATTATTAAACAAAATCTGACACCAACCACAAAATCACAGTAGGACAGCTGATTGCAAAATCGGTCAAACAAATTTTATGGAATGTCTTAGAAAAGTAGCAGAGAGCTGCGGAAATTTAAAAAAAAGGAAGGAAAACACTAAGGCTAGGAATTCCAGAGTTTTGTACAAAATAGCTGAAGAGATAGCCATCAACAGTGGAGCAATGAAAATCAGAGATTCAAATGGCCAGACTTGGAGAAATGCAGAGATCTGCCAAGGTTACATCTCAAGAGGGAGACTATGACAACAGAAAGGGGCGAGGCCATGAATTTCAAGACAAAGAACAAGAATTTTTAAATTGTGCCATTGCCAGAGTCAACAAGTCTCCAAGTTGTGCTGGTGATATTGCTGGACAAAAGCACAACTTATCAGCTGGCCTAAGCAACCCCTGACTAAAAGAAGTTCATTCACTTAACTTAAATAAAGGTCAACACCAACACCTACAAAAGGGATGTGAGCAAAGTCATTGTTGTGGGTACAGCATTCACCTAATTACCATACAATAATATCATTTCTAAGTTATTATTATAAATAAGTAATTAAACTTTTCACGCAAGAAACTTTGAACCGTGATAGCAGCGTGATTATATCAAACCTCTGGGTAATGATATGTAAAAAAGAACTCAATCAGGATTTTTTCTCCCAACTCCCTTACACAGATATCTTCACTGCTACTATACTATTTGGTCTCAGTACTAGATGGCTGACCTGGACTCTGTTTGGGTTCATACTTGAATGATGGGTGAACTCAGACTGTAAAGTGTCAGTCCCTACAGCTGTGAAGCTGCTAAATAGAGTAAAAGAAATAGAAAGCTGCAGAGGGAAAGTGAGAGAAAGAGAGAGAGAGTAAAAAAAGAGAAAGACTAAAACATACTGTTTCTGCACCAAGTGTCTGCAAGCCAGTGTATGTTCGATCCAGCTGTGGGAAAAAAACAAACTTATATCAGTAAAAGTGAAAGACAGCTATGAGTGCCCAACATGAGCATAGAAAAAAAGCAAATGGTATTAAGGAAACCAAATTCAAGAGTAGCTTAGTTACCTCCAGAATCTCACATAAATCCAGCCCAAACTGATGCCAAGATAATGGGCTACATGTTCCACTCAAGTAGATAGGGGTAAAAATTTAAGTCTGACTTCTCTATCTTTGCAGACAGTAACATGAGTTTCAATCACAAGACTAATATAGACCCAATTTGGCAAATCTCATCCAAATGATGGTCTACCTGAAACTGAAATATTGCACTGAAGTAGTGAGGAATCCAATTGCTGTGATGTAGTTGAATGATCTTTGTTCTGCACCTATTATTTAAACTTGGAAGCACTCTGAATCAATGTAGAGGGCACTTCATATAGTATTCATATCATGCATCCACACTTCAGAGTTAGCATTTTCAGACAGGCTAAGGGTGTGGGCTCTACTATTGGCACAAAGCATACAATTTAGGTTTATGCCAGTGCATTTTGCAGTGTTGTGCATACAATCCATTTGATTAGACATTAAAGCAAGGCCCTGACTACCTACTTAGGAGGAGAAAACAAAAGATCCAACAGCAATATTTAGCAGGAAATATTCAAACCATAACCAACACCATCAGTAAGGCAGCATGCTGGCACAATAGCTAGCACTGCTTTCTCACGGCACCAGGGAACCGGGTTCAATTCCAGCTACGGGCGACTGTCCATGTGGAGTTTGCACATTCTCCCCAAGTCTGTGTGGGTTTCTTCCCACAATCCAAAGATGTGCATGTTAGGTGGATTGGCCTTGCTCAATGGCCATTGTTCAGGTATATGCAGGCTAGATGGGTTAGCCATAGAAAACGTAGAGTTGGGGGATAGGGTAGGACAAAAATGTGGACTCATAGGGTCAAGGTGTCCACTTCCACGGTGTAGGGATTCTGCGAAATACAGACTTATTGTGGGTTATGGGAGTTTGCTGTGAGAAAGCTGGCTACCAGGTTTCCTCATACTACAACATTAACGACACTGCAGAACCATCTAACAGTTTCTGTAACATACTTCAAAGGGTATACTGATGATGCTTTGTTGAACAGGCATACATTCTGCATTTGAAGCCCTGTTCAATTAAATGCAAGCTCAGCAGCTTGCACAAAGCTAGGAGCAAAGACCCTAGGGACCCTAGGGAAACGAAACAGCTTAAGCCTCTCCATCATTCAATTAGATCAGCACTTATTATACTTCAAATCCATTCACCCATCTTGGCACCATAACCCATGATGCATTTACCAAACAAAATTCTAATGATCTCAGTCTTGAAAGCTCCCTTTGTCCCAACTTCCAGACTGATCTGACAACAGTGATAAGTGATTGTTCTTCCCTGTTTCAAGCCTTTATTAACAGATTAACAATGAGGGGCAGAGCTTCAACCAACTACTGCTGTACCTTCAGCTGGTGAATGATGTCTATTCTCTTGTTGCGCAGGTCCCTGAAGTGGATCTGAATACGTACAGGGAATTCACCCCAGCCTCGTCTGGTCAAGTGAAATGGTGGCTCACTAATCAGAAAATTTTAAAAAATGAAAATCAGTCCACATGAAAAAAAATTGAGAACAACAATAAACTATTGCTTACGTAACTTACTATTCACTTTTCCACCAGCTACTAAATTTGACAATATAATCTTGCAGCCAAAATACCAAAACATCTGCTCACAAAGATTGTTCTGAAAGTGTCGCTGAAAGGGAGTTTGGGCTGGATTTTGTACACCTAAATTCCAGACATGTTTGTGACATTAGAAGCAGTAAAATACATCAGGTGGCCAGCCCTTCATCTTTCTACCTACCTTTAAACCATTCTTAATGAGACTGGGTAATGCTGCCATGGCCCTATCCCCATTTAGGCCAACTGAGAGTGTTAATTAGCTAATTACTGCCACCTAAGGCCTTCAGATCCCATCCACCGGCAAGATGTGCTGAGCAATGTCAGGTGTTGGAGAGTGGGAAGGTCTTTTTTTTTAAAAACAGCTTTGTTGAAAGGTGGAAAGAGGGCACACATCATTGTGGGCTGAGGAGATGCTCTGTATGCATCAAGTTAAAAATCACACAACACCAGGTTATAGTCCAACAGGTTTAATTGGAAGCACACTAGCTTTCGGAGCGATGCTCCTTCATCAGGTGATAATGGAGGGCTCAATCCTAACATAGAATTTATAGCAAGAATTTACAGTGTTATGTAACTGAAATTATACATTGAAAAATTGATTGCCTCTTCAATTTTTCAATGTATAATTTCAGTTACATAACACTGTAAATTCTTGCTATAAATTCTGTGTTAGGATTGAGCCCTCCATTATCACCTGATGAAGGAGCGTCGCTCCGAAAGCTAGTGTGCTTCCAATTAAACCTGTTGGACTATAGCCTGGTGTTGTGAGATTTTTAACTTTGTACACCCCAGTCCAACACTGGCATCTCTAAATCATGTATGCATCAAGGTATCTCTCCACCCCAAGCCTCTGCTCCTCACCTTGAAGGCCTGCGGATCTACCTGGGTCTGGATACTGTCAATGCTCTCAATTGGCCTCCCTGTAGTCCTGACAGGGTCCAGTACTGAGCTCTGGTGCTTCTCAGATTACTAGAGCCACCCGTTAATCTGACTGGCTGACAGCTCTCAAGTTTAGGACTTGATGAGGAGGCTGATAGCTGACCCTCAGCTTGCTTAGGCCACCTCCAGCATTTTGTCACTGCAAGGCAGGCCTTTCAAATATCAGTCCATTTGTCTCAGATTGTCACAGAGAGGCCAGGTCATTGAATATATTCAGGACTGCATGAGGCAGTGTCAACAGTTGTGGGCAGCAATCAATAAAGTGCAGTCAGGCTACAATTAGATCAGCCATGATCTTATAGAATGGTAGACTGTCCTTGATGGACTGAATCGCCTACACCTGCTCTTAATTCATGTCTTCTTGTGAACTAACCTTTCTGACCAGCTCCACAGCTCCTTCTGTTCATCCAATCCTTTGGATTCCCAAAGATTGGTTGCATTTGTCTCATCTTTGACCTTGGGGTATTTGATGGGACAGAGTCAAGGGAACTACACTGTTTATAGCTCAAGCCTGCACCAACTTGCCATCACTGCTACTCAGGAATTTGGCAACCGAATGTCTAGCTGTTTCTGAGAGGATGCAATATAATACAAGCAATGCACATCAGAAGTCTCATTCTCACTGAATAAAAGGTAAAAAAGACCAAACTTGCTCCATAAGCAGGGGATTTATTTCAACCAGGAAAGGACCCACTCTCAATTTATCAAGCAATAAATTCTATTAATAATCGTTCAAAAATGTAATTAGGGTACACAGTTATTTATCCTCTAACTTCTTGTATTAGCTTTAGGATAATACAATTCTCAAATTCATATTCCATACAAGCTATCTGAGTTCTGTGTCCTTAACTGTCCACCACACACATACACATAGAGTAAGTCTATGCTGTGAATTTGCATTTACAAATACTTTCTATTTTGTTCAAAAAGCATGCAATCTGTAGGCAGTCAGTCAATGCGTCAATTTATAAATTCCTACTTTGGAAACAAAACCAGTCCGAATCCAGGTTGGAATACAGGCAGACTCTAACCTCATACCTTTAATGCACTGTCTGAGCTGAAATGTCACTTTCTTTATATATTGATAAAACCTTATGTTATCTCAGGGCTGTGACTTGAAAGAAATTCTGGGATTTATACTCATAGAGTCATAGAGATGTACAGCATGGAAACAGATCCTTCAGTCCAACCTGTACATGCCAACCAAATATCCCAACCCAATCTAGTCCCACCTGCCAGCACCTGGCCCATATCCCTCCAAACCCTTCCTCTTCATATACCCATCCAAATGCCTCTTAAATGTTGCAGTTGTACTAGTCTCCACCACTTCCTCTGGCAGCTCATTCCGTACACATACCAACTTCTGTGTGAAAAAGTTGTCCCTTAGGTCTCTTTTATATCTTTCCCCTCTCTCACTTAACCTATGCCTTCTAGTTCTGGACTCCCCACCCCAGGGAAAAGACTTTGCCTATTTATCCTATCCATGCCCCTCATGATTTTGTAAACCTCTCTAAGGTCACCTCTGAGCGACCGATGCTCCAGGGAAAACAACCCCAGCCTGTTCAGCCTCTCCCTATTGCTCAAATCCTCCAACACTGGCAACATGCTTGTAAATCTTTTCTGAACCCTTTCAAGTTTCACAACATCTTTCCGATAGGAAGGAGACCAGAACTGCACGCAATATTCCAGAAGTGGTCTAACGAATGTCCTGTACAGCAGCAACATGAGCTCCCAACTCCTGTACTCAATACTCTGACCAATAAAGGAAAGCATACCAAATGCCTTCTTCATATCCTATGTACCTGCGACTCCACTTTCAAGGAGCTATATACCTTTGTTCAGCAACACTCTCTACAACCTTACCATTATGTATATAAGTCCAGCTAAGATCTCCTTACCCAAAATGCAGCAGCTCACATTTATCTGAATTAAACTCCATCTGCCACTTCTCAGCCCAGTGGCCAATCTGATCAAGATTCCGTTGTAATCTGACATAACCGCTATCCACTACACCTCGAATGTTGGTGTCATCTGCAAACTTACTAACTATACCTCTTATGCTCACATCCAAATCATTTATATAAATGATGAAAAATAGTGGACAAAGCACCGATCCTTGTGGCACTCCACTGGTCACAGGCCTCCAGTCTGAAAAGCAACCCCCCACCACCACCATCTGTCTTCTACCTTTCAGTCAGTTCTGTATCCAAATGTCGACTTCTCCCCATATTCCGTGAGATCTAACCTTGCTAACCTGTCTCCCATGGGGAACCTTCTCGAACATCTTACTGAAGTCCGCATAGATCACATCAACCACTCTGCCCTCATCAATCCTCTTTGTTATCTCTTCAAAAAACTCAATCAAATTTGTGAGACATGATCTCCCACACACAAAGCCATGTTGATTATCCCTAATTGGTCCTTGCCTTTCCAAATACATGTACATCCTGTCCCTCAGGATTCCCTCCAACAACTTGCCCACCACCCCTGTCAAGCTCACAGGTCTATAGTTCCCTGGCTTGTCCTTACCACCCTTCTTAAACAGTGGTACCACGCTTGCCAACCTCCAGTCTTCCTGCACCTCACCTGTGACTAACAATGATACAACTATTTCAGTAACAGGCCCAGCAATCACTTCCCTAGCTTCCCACAGAGTTCTTGGGTACACCTGATCAGGTTGGGAGGATTTATCAACTTTTATACGTTTCAAGACTCCAGCACTTCCTCCTATGTAATATGGACATTTTTTCAAGATGTCACCATCTATCTCCCTACATTCTATGTCTTCCATGTCCTTTTCCACAGTAAATATTGATGCAAAATACTTGTTTAGTATCTGCCCCATCTCCTGCGGCTCCACACAAAGGCTGCCTTGCTGATCTTTGAGGGGCCCTATTCTCTCCCTAGTTACCCTTTTGTCCTTAATGTATTTGTAAAAACCCTTTGGATTCTCCTTAATTCTATTTGCCAAAGGTATCTCATGTCTCCTTTTTGCCCTCCTGAATTCAGTCTTAAGTATACTCACACTTTCTTTATACGCTTCTAAGGATTCACTTGATCCATCCTGTCTATACCCTCTTTCTCTTAACCAAACCCTCAATTTCTTGAGTCATTCAGCATTCCCTATACCTACCAGCCTTTCCTTTCACCATGACAGGAATATATTTTCTCTGGGCTCTCGTTATCTCATTTCTGAAGGCTTTCCATTTTCCAGCCGTCCCTTTACCTACGAACATTTGCACCCAGTCAGCTTTTGAAAGTTCTTGCCCAATACTGTCAAAATTGGCCTTTCTCCAATTTAGAACTTCAACTTTTAGATCTGGTCTATCCTTTTCCAACATTATTTTAAAACTAATGGAATTATGGTCACTGGCCTCAAAGTGCTCCCCCACCGACACCTCAGTCACCTGCCCTGCCTTACTTCCCAAGACTAGGTCAAGTTTTGCAGAAACAAAAGTCAAAACAACAGCACTTTTAAAAGGGAGGGGAACAGACAATGGAAGCTCTTGGTGAGGTCCGTGCAGAGAGAAAGAAACACAGCAGTGAACCTGCACAGTTAGTGCCTTTGCTGTTTGAATTCATGTATCGCTGGACATCAGAGTGCATGTGGGAAAATTAACAAAGAGTGAAATTCACAACTAATCTCAGAGGAACCTGCTTGGGAGAGGTCACAGCACAGAAACAGAAGTGAATATTTAAGTGTTGCCTTACAGTAAGTCTGCAGTAGTGAGTAGAGGGGGTTCTTTCTTGGTTATATGTTTACTGAGATATGTCTCTTGATTAAACTTAAATATAAGCCACAACTATTAATTTTACCTAGAGCAGTGTGTTGTAGAGGAATAAGAAGGTGCTATTTTCTGGGTCTGTAGATTGTGAAGGAGCAAAAATGGCCTTTAGTAGAGTGACATGCTCTTCTTGTCGATGTGAGAGTTTAGGGAGAGTTTACGGGTTACTGAGGATTATAGCTGCAATAAATGTTGTTGGTTGCAAATCCTATCAGATCAAATGGAATCAGTTGGAGAGACAGTTAGAGGCAATGATGAATTTACAACAGCAAGGGGCTGTGATGGATGGCAGTTATAGGAAGGAGGAAAAGTCACAGGTACAGTCACAAAGATGGGTTAACTCCAGGAAAGGTAAGAGAGGTAGGCGGTTAGTGCAGGAGCCTTATTGTGGTATTGTTCGCCGAGCTGGGAATTTGTGTTGCAGACGTTTCATCCCCTGTCTAGGTGACATCCTCAGTACTTGGGAGCCTCCTGTGAAGCGCTTCTGTGATGTTTCCTCCGGCATTTATAGTGGTTTGTCTCTGCCGCTTCCTTCCTTCCGCAGGAGCCTTCTGTGGTTATCCCCATTTCAAACAAAGTATGCTGTTTTAGAAAATGTAGGGGGTGATGGATTCTCAGGGGAACATAGCACAAACAGCCAAGTTTCTGGTATTGACATTGGGTCTAATGCAATGAGGGGTACGTTGGGTTCCAAGAGATCAATTGTGTTAGGGGACTCTCTAGTCCAAAGTACAGATCGACGTTTCTGTGACCAGCAGTGAAAAATCAGAATGATGTGTTGTTTCCCTGGTGCCAGGATCAAGGATGCAGAATGTTCTCAAGGGAGAGAGGGGCCAGCAGGAGGTCACTGATCTGATCTGATTGGAACCAATGACATAGGAAGGAAAAAGATTGAGATTCTGAAGCATGGCTGAGGAGCTGGTGTATGGGAGAAGGATTCACATTTTTTGGATCACTGAAACCTCTTTTGGGGTAGAAGTGACCTGTACAAGAAGGATGGATTGCACCTACATGGGAGGGGGACTAATATACTGGCAGGGAAATTTTCTAGAGCTGCTTGGGAGGATTTAAGCTAGTAAGGTTGAGGAGGTGGGACCCAAGTAGATAGTGAGGAAAGAGATCAATCAGAGCCTGGTACAATTGAGAACAGAAGTGAGTCAAACAGTCAGGGCAGGCAGGGACAAAGCAGAGAACAAGATAGAACTGATAAATTAAACTGCATTTATTTCAATGCATCGGGCCTAACAGGGAAGGCAGATGAACTCAGGGCATGGTTAGGAACATAGGACTGGGATATCATAGCAAATACAGAAACATGGCTCAGGGATGGACAGGACTGGCAGCTTAATGTTCCAGGATACAAATGCTACAAGAAGGATAGAAAGGCAAGAGAGGAGGGGGAGTAGCGTTTTCGATAAGGGATGGCATTACAGCTGTACTGAGGGAGGATATTCCCGGAAATACAGCCAGGGAGGTTATTTGGATTGAACTGAGAAATAAGAAAGGGATGATCACCTTACTGGGATTATATTATAGACCCCTAATAGTCAGAGGAAAATCAAGAAACAAATTTGTCAGGAGATCTCAGTTATCTGTAAGAATAATAGGGTGGTAATGATAGGGGATTTTAACTTTCCAAACATAGACTGGGACTGCCATAGTGTTAAGGGTTTACATGGAGAGGAATTTGTTATTTGTGTACAATAAAATTTTCTGATTTAGTATGTGGATGTACCTACTAGAAAAGGTGCAAAACTTACATATTAATCAATCAAAATCTGTATCCCGATTCTAAGTGATTAAAGACCTAACAGCCAGCTAGGTTTCTCTAATACACCGCATCAGTTGTATGCCACTTTGATCTTTTACTTACAAATTCTGCATCCTGTGTATCCTGCCCAACTAGCTACCTGATGAAGGAACAGCACTTTGAAAGCTTGTACTTTCAAGTAAACCTGTTGGTCTACAGCTTGGTGTTGTGTGAAATTTAACTTTGTCTATCTGACTTTAAAAAACTCGATAGTTGCCTTGCATAGAATAGAAATAAAGTCCAAGATGAGATACTTGGAGGCTCACCTGACTTCCACCAGGTCATTTGGCTTATAACTGGGATGCAGAAAGAACCAGACCTTCTTCACAAAATGATCAATTGTGGGCTCTTTCCGTGAACCTCGCACATAAACCATCCACTTATGGGTGGATTGATCATTCTCCTCCCTCTTGTCTGGGGGAATGTACCTATAAAGCAGTAAATTTAGTCAGTTAAAGAGAAATCAAGTATCTCATTTGACTGACAAATCATCTCAACTTCTTTCAGCATATCACAGGTGAAGAGAGTGAAACTCCCAATGCTGCTGAGCCTCTCTCAGAATTATCCCAGGGAGACCAGGAAAGGGAGCAAAAATCACTCAGCAAAACAGGAAAAAAAGCATTTGTACAGCACTGAGGCAAAAAGCAGGAAATTGCAATGTAAGATTGAGAAAAGAAACAAAATTCCAGCAGGGACAGAAATTGGAAGCAGAAATTAGCACAGGGTCCAGGAGAAGAACAAAAGCAATTTATTAATTCCAGTGCCTGGATAATGTAAAATAAAACATTGATTGAATAGATAACCAGAAAGATGGAGTGGAAATTCATTAAGATAATTTTTACAATTCACTCAGTCGACTTCAGTTAAAGTGCAATTTAAGAACAGAAGACAATTCAGTCCACTTCAGCAGCGATCTGCACTTCAACCTGATTTACCCACTTTTGATTCATAACACCTTAATACTTATAATTTTTACAACGAGCAGGTTTGAAATAATGAGCAACCTACCCTTATTAACTGCATTTTCTATTCTGCCCCCGATGCCTGTACATGGAACATTTTGATATATTATACCACTTAGGCATATGCATGCAGACTTCAGAGGATTCAAGATCTGCTCATCTCCACTAATTGCCCATCATAACTATGGCAGAAGATCCATGAAAAATCTGGAAGGATTGCTGATGTCCCCTTTTCTCTGGTTCTCTGACATAGTTACTATGGATTCTATTTGCAGTGAACAAAATATTGAACATCAAGTCGTCTTTTCATGTTGCATCCTGATTAACTTGAATTTCACATCCACTGCCATCAGATGGAAAGGAGGCCCGACAAAAAGAAAAGTACAAAACATTCAGAAATGCAGACAGACACCAAGAAAGGCCAAGCACTGACTTTGAAACATTGCCAACGACAATTGTCTTCTTGATGTAAAGGCGCGATGGATCTTCACTGGTGGTGAGGTAGGTACACCTCTGTTCTATCTCCTGTGGGGTTGGGACTCCAAAGGTATCCTAGGAAAGGTAGTATTTAGTAAACAATGAGATACAGTGCTGTACCTTGCTTGATCGTACATTGATATTCCATTTTAATCCCTCATCAATGCTTTTCCTCCCTCCTTGGACTACATATAGAGTTGAAAAATGTGTTGCTGAAAAAGCGCAGCAGGTTAGGCAGCATCAAAGGAGCAGGAGAATTGACATTTCGGGAATAAGCCCTTCTTCGGGAATGAGGAGGGTGTGCCAAGCAGGCTAAAATAAAAGGTAGGGAGGAGGGACTTGGGGGAGGGGCATTGGGAATGCGATAGGTGGAAGGAGGTTAAGATGAGGGTGATAGGCCGGAGAGGGGTTGGGGGCGAAGAGGTCGGGAAGAAGATTGCAGGTCAAGAAGGCGGGTGCTGAGTCTGAGGGTTGGGACTGAGAAAAGGTCGGGGGAGGGGAAATGAGGAAGCTGGAGAAATCTGCATTCACCCCTTGTGGTTGGAGGGTTCCTAAGCGGAAGATGAGGCGCTCTTCCTCCCAGGCGTCGTGTTGCCATGGTCTGGCGATGGAGGAGGCTAAGGACCTGCATGTCCTTGGCGGAGTGCGAGGGGGAGTTAAAGTGTTCAGCCACGGGGCAGTTGGGTTGGTTGGTGCGGGTGTCCCAGAGGTGTTCTCTGAAACGTTCTGCAAGCAGATCGCCTTTGTCCCCAATGTATAGGAGGCCACAACAGGTGCAGTGGATGCAGTAAATAATGTGTGTGGAGGTGCAGGTGAACTTGTGATGGATATTTCTTGCAAGAAATGTAAAACTTGCACCCACACCTCCACCCTCATTTCCCTCCAAGGTCCCAAGGGATTCTTTCATATCCGTCACAAATTCACCTGCACCTCCACGCACATCATTTGCTGCATCCGCTGCACCCAATGTGGCCTCCTATACATTGGGGAGACAGGCTGCCTACTTGCGGAACGTTTCAGGGAAGACCTCTGGGACACCCGCACCAACCAACCCAACCTCCCTGTGGCTGAACACTTTAGCTCCCCCTCCCACTCCGCCAAGGACATGCAGGTCCTTGGACTCCTCCGTTGCCAGACCATGGCAACACGACGCCTGGAGGAAGAGCGCCTCATTTTCTGCTTAGGAACCCTCCAACCACAAGGGGTGAATGCAGGTTTCTCCAGCTTCCTCATTTCCCCTCCCCCCACCTTTTCTCAGTCCCAACCCTCAGACTCAGCACTGCCTTCTTGACCTGCAATCTTCTTCCCGACCTCTCCGCCACCTCCCCCCCCCCCCAGCCTATCACCCTCACTTAACCTCCTTCCACCTATCGCATTCCCAACGGTCCTCCCCCAGGTCCCTCCTCCCTACCTTTTATCTTAGCCTGCTTGACACACCCTCCTCATTCCTGAAGAAGGGCTTATGCCCAAAATGTCGATTCTCCTGCTCCTTTGATGCTGCCTGACCTGCTGCACTTTTCCAGCAACACATTTTTCAACTCTGATCTCCAGCATCTGCAGTCCTCACTTTCTCCTACACATAGAGTTGGCTTACACACAGAGTGATACAGCACAGAACAGACCCTTCGGTCCAACTAGAACATTCCAACCAGGTTTCCCAAACTAAACTAGTCGCACTTCCTGCAGTTATTCCATAACCTTCTAAATTTCATGTACCTATCCAAACATCTTTTAAACATTGTAACATTACCTGCATCTACCACCTCCTCTAGCAAGTAAGGAAGCCAGCAACCCAACTACAGATAACTCTGCCCATTCTCATAACCAATTTGTGTTGTTCTATTCTATATGGAGAGATTGGCATCTCAGCATAGTGAGATTACACCTATGCAAGGCTCTATTTGTTGCTGCTTTATCCTCCTCCCTAGTGTGATGATTCCTGGGTTCTGATGTTCACTAGTAGCTCACTCAAGTGAATATTTGCTATGTGAACTTGAGGGCAGGCCATCTGACTGCAGACATCCATGGGCATCAGACTTCACATGACTGCCACACACTCAGGAGTAGGAACCCTAGCAGCTTTTGGGAGCTCAAGCCCACTGGGATCAACCATAGCATTCATTACTATTTGCTGACCTGTAATTTGGACGCACTGTTTTAGTCCCAACCATGCCCTCCCGACACGATGAGGGATTTGCCAGAGATCACTGTACCTGGCCAGTGTTCCTCCCTGCTCTTTTCTCGGATCTGAAAGTTTGTATGTCCTCACTTGTTGCAGTGGGCTGTTCCTGCTCATTCTCTTTGTCCAGAAAGGTGTCTGCTTGATGAGTGACGGAATCTGTTTCTGATTGGTTGGCTGATGGAGTTTCAGATCGTTGATTGCCAGGGGAAGATGACCGGGAAGGAGATTCTAGAAATTTCTTGATGACTGGGTGATTAAAGATAGTAGGATCATATGGTTTTGGACCCTAAAGCAAAAAAAAAATCACATAGCCCAGTTTAGTCAATCACAAGTTCAGGACAGCAAGATTAAACTAACTAAGGGTAAACCTCTTAGAGAACAGTGAAGGACAGTTCTAACAGTTCAACCAAGAAATAGCAATGATATTAGTCACATTGTCCTGATGAAAACCAACATCTTTAATGAAGAAAAATGCTTTCTGTATAACTATGATCTGGCAATGTAATCATTGATTAAGTACATTTGTCAAGTAAATGCCCATTCTCAACGTAAAGCTAATGTCAGTTTCCAAGAAACCACATGGTCATACCCTTCTCAATCCAAAACAAAATCTGCCAACATTTCTTAGATCATCCTTATATATAAACATGTCCTTCCAGCAATAATAACTAAACTTATACCACCTAAAGTGGGTTGACTGTTTCAAACAGAAGCAGTCTTAAATTCTTCTAATACCCGAGTAAATTTTTGGAAGCAATCTGTCATGACAAATTGCTGGAGGTAAACTCTCAGAGTATCTGATTTCTAACAGAGAAACAAAAACCAAGACCACAGCTTGACCCAAGGAATATGCCGTTGGGGTGTCTTTTATTTATCACAAAGAATGAGGTTTCCCATTAGCTTTGATTACATTCTCTTTCAAAGCACATGTCACATATTGACTGTGATGACACCAACTAAAACACAATCATTATTTGCAGTGATTTATCCCTTTAAGGAAATAGAAAGGGCTGCACACCAGCTCATTATGGGTCTTTTATTGTAATGAGAAATCCAGGATAAAAGGTTGATATCCACATCCAATAGAAATCTATTCCACTCAAGGAGGCAATCTGGTCTATCAACATGTGCTATATTTTTGCGAAAGCAATGTAAAATTACTGCTTAGTTCCATGTATCTGTCGAAGATTCAAATACTCAGCCTTATTCTTTTCATCAGATGCAATTTTTTTTACTCAACAGCACGAAAGCATTCTATGCTTCAATATACCTGTTGCACAAATAAATCTCTACGCAAAACCAACCCATGTGAGTTCTCTACTAACAAAAAATTTAATGGGACTGTACTCCTTCCCGACTCCCAACAAAAGGAAACAATCTGCTCTAATTATGCCATCATAACCTTATGTCATTTCTTCTCTGGTCCACTGGAAACAGCCATAGCATCTTAAGTCCCTCCTCACACCATTCCTACTGGTTTGTACAATTTGAGGAAATTATGCATTTGAATTCTCAGGTACCTGTCCATCTTTTAATGTAATTGTCCATCCATTCTACTAGGTCATCTCTTGAGGCATATCCCTGAACTTTTATAAAAACCTTATCTAATAGCACCTGGAAATGCATAAATGTGATGGCTAATACATTCCTTTTGTAAATTAAGGCTTTTAATTGATGTTATATTATCTGATCGACAATTAGTTGGTTTATCTTTCTATATTATCAAGAACAAAACTGGTCTGCTAGCTACACCCCAATCCCACAGTCTAATTTAGACAAAAAAGGAGGAAATAGCTTCTGCTATCTCCTCACTGACTTACCATTGTCTCAGCAGCATGCACCCAGGACCGAAGATCATTGCATCTTTTCTGGGTCCAAGGCTTAGAATAAAAACTTTGCTGTAATGCATTGCTTTAATAATTTATCAGCAAAATCATGAATCGTTGCTATAAATTCCGTTCCATCAATTAACTTGACAGCACACAATTTTTCATCTTTCCTTTAGATTCAATAATTCAGTTAAACATTGGAACTTTAGATCTGTTATTTTCAGTTTCAATAGAATCATAATAACCAATCACTTTTATGTAATGCTGTTGGCAGCTATTACAAGATTATATAGATACTGACCCAATCATGTGACATTAATCACATGGGAACACTGAAAGAGTTTAAAAACCTGGTCAAGAAGATTACCTGCTTCATCCTCCTTACCTCAGTAATCTTGGGCTGCACAGCCGACGCATAGTAGTTGGCCACAATGCAAGCACGAAGTTTGTCCATCATTCTTCTGGCTTCATTCAGGCGCTTTAAGTACAAATAGATAGTCAAATCACTCATTTCATAAGTAACTGTTTATAAATATTCTCTTCAAATTAAATGAATCTTAAAAGAACATTGGATTTTCTGGAGTTACTAAATCTCCTTTTGGATATCACTACATCAAAACATAAGAAGCAAGGGTGGCAGAGACCATTTTGCCCTCTGACATTCAACATAAGCGTGACTGATCTTCTATCATAATTCTACCTTCTCATATCATCTCTATTTCTCTTAATAAGCAAAATATTTTGATATTAACTTCTGCATTGAGTATATTCAGTTCAACAGCCACAATTGTCTGGTGTGGAGAACTGCACAGGTTCACAATACTGAGTGAAAAAACTCTTCATCTCAGTCACAAACAGTGACCCCTTCTTAGGAATGTGACCTCTTGGTTGTAAATCCCTTAGCAAGGGAAACATTTTCTCAACATCCACCTTGGCTTGAGACCCTTAAGAATTTTAGGTTTCAGTTAGATTACCTTTCCCTACTCTGAATGCAAGCATAACTCAGTCTCTCAATGTTTAAAAACTAAGGTGCATTTTTAAAACTTTTTCCTACCAAAGTCGGTTACTTCACACTGAGATTGCATTCAATCTACCATATGCTTGATCACTTACTCAAGATGTCCAAATCACCCTGCATTATCTTGACGCCTTCTCCATCAGTTTCTTTCCTATCTAACTTTCTACTGTTCATAAATTTGGATATGTTACATTCAGTATTCTCACTTAAATAATTAAAACAGACTGTATGAATGACAGAGAAGACTTGATGGGCAAAATGGCCTTGCTCTGTACCCAAGTCTTATGTTTGTATTGTCAATAGCTAAGATCCAAGGACTGATCCTTGTAGTACCCTGCTAAATAGACACCTAACTCAAAAATGTATCGCTTATCCCTATTATTTTGTTTTTATCCACTAACCAACCTTCAAACTGTAGGAACTTATTAACCTTGGTCCCACGAGTCCCATTTCTGTGGAATAATCTCTTTCAAATGCTTTTTGGAAGTCCAAAGAAACTAAATTCATTGGTTCCCTTAATCAAACTTCATAAGACCATAAGAAGCCATGCTAAATTGCCCATAGTGTTAGGTAAGGGGTAAATGTAGGGGTATGGGTGGGTTGCGCTTCGGCGGATCGGTGTGGACTTGATGGGCCGAAGGGCCTGTTTCCACACTGTAAGTAATCTAATCTAAAAAAAAGTACGAACAGAAATAGGCCATTCAGTAAGATCATGGCCGATCTGATTGCAGCCTTAATTCCAATCCCCTGACTGTTTTTCATAACCCTTGTCAATCAAAGATCAGCCTTGAATGCATTCATTAACCCAGCCCCTATTTCTCTGTTTTTTTCAAACACATAATGTGAGAGACTAACCATGCAGTGAAGAAGTTCTTCATCTCGTCTGTAACGGGAGATGTATTATTTTGAAAGTTTCAAGTTCACAAGACCCCTGAAGAGGAAATATCCTCCCAACATCTGTTAAGTAAAGCTCCCTTAGAATCTTATATGATTCAATAAGATCATCTCTCATTCTTCTAAATGGAAGGTCACACCTACTCAACCTTGCCTCATCAAACAACCCTTTCCTAACAAGTATTGTCCTTGCAGCAGAGGCAGTCTCACTTGCTAAAAACCCCAAATTAAACCCTTCTAAGGTTGCCTCTGGAGATGGAAGGGGTAGATGAAGGCTCATTCCTGGCATTGGGAAAGAAAGGTCCACTGAGAGACACTTCTTTGCTCTTGCTGAGGACCCCCTCATTCCCTGTAACTCCCAACCTGTGATAAATCTCATGTCTTCACTCACCCGTGGCTCAGTCTCCTAACCATCCTGGGTCTCAGACAGGTGCATTACAAGGAGCAGACACACCCTTTCTTCAAGTGCTGCTGAGCAATGAGATAACACTAGGATTTGATTAGTAGGCAGCTCTCAGCCTGCAGCACCTCTACCCCAGAGCCTTTGATCCCAGGGAAGACCCACTGCTGCCCAGTTTGTGATTGGTACTGCATACAACAGCCCTTCTCAAACAAAAAGGCACAGTGCCATTCTCTAGACAGCAGGTGAGTTTACCATTGGCCACGTTAAATTCCATACAAATGATTAGATTAGACTTACAGTGTGGAAACAGGCCCTTCAGCCCAACAAGTCCACACCGACGCGCAACCCACCCATACCCCTACATTTACCCCTTACCTAACACTACGGGCAATTTAGCTTGGCCAATTCACCTGACCCGCACATCTTTGGACTGTGGGAGGAAACCGGAGCACCCGGAGGAAACCCACGCAGACACGGGGAGAACGTGCAAACTCCACACAGTCAGTCGCCTGAGTCGGGAATTGAACCCGGGTCTACAGGCGCTGTGAGGCAGCAGTGCTAACCACTGTGCCACCGTGCCGCCCATATGATGTGCTTAATGTCTCTGCCATTTCCCTATTCTCATTATAATTTCATCCTCTCTTGTTTACTGGGCATATGTTTATTTTCACCAATCTTTTCTAACTTTATATATTTATTGAAATCTTTACCATTTATTTTTATGTCTCTTGCTAGTCTACTCATATATTCTTTCCTCACTTTTTAATCAGTTCTTTATTCTGCCTTCGATAATTGCAGAATTTAACAGTGCTTGGCTTCATGATAAGCTTCTTCCTTGAATATGCAGTGGGATGGAGACGGAGAGGGATGGAGAAACACAGATAGACATAGCATGCGTGAGAAAGATACAGAAAGAATTCAAATCCATCACCACTGTAGATGAAACCAAAATCAATTCATAAATTTGAAATATAAAAGAAGCCGCAGTAGTGGAACCATGAAACTACCATACGTTATCATAAGAAACTGGTTCATTATGTCCACAAAGAAGGAAATCTGTCATCCTCACCTAATCTGGAGTAGGTCCTTAGCTCATCTAGAATAGTCTGCAGTGGACTGACTCTCAACCATCATAGAGTCATACAGTGCAGAAACAGGCTCTTTGGTCCAAACAGTCCATGCTGAACATAATGCCAAACTAAACTAGTCCGACTTGTCTGCTCCTGGTCCATATCCTTCCAAACCTTTCCTATGCATGTATCCATCCAAATGTCTTTTAAACATTGTAATTGTACCTGCATCTACCATTTCCTCAGGAAGTTCATTCTACACACATCCTCAAACAAACTTGTCCAGCAAGCCGTTCTGGTTAAGAGCAATTAGGGATGGGTAACAAATACTTACCTTGCCAGTAACATAACAAAAGCATATGAAGAGAAACAAGTCTTTTAACTCCTCTTCTTAGCTATGGTTCTATGGTTTAAATGCCTTAAATAAACACTTTTTTTTTTGCAAATTTTGTATTAATTGCTTAGGCGCTAACTATTGCTTTTCTAATCTCATAACCCCATTTACTTTAGCCAAATTGCCACTTCCTACCTGCATACAGTAAAATTTGTGTTATCTAGCACACAACAACTAAGATGGTGCAGGAACACACACATCCTTTAATAATTCCCTGGTACTGTTATTTGATCAGCAACAGCATTAATGTCACTGACGTTGAGCACAACTGATGTCTTTACCTGATCTATGATCTCAATCTCATGCTCTTTGTTCTTCATCTCCATTGCAAACTGTTCCTTGATAATAACTTCAATCTTCTGCAGAGTGGCTTCACGTGCTATGTGAGAAAGAGAACATATAACTCAGTAGGATGGTAAATATTATAATTAGTTTAAATTTGATCACATCAATCACGGGCTAACTAAGATAATGTAGACAGTACATACGTTCACTAAACATACAAAGCAAGTGAGTTCAAGTTTCACAAAACATAGGTGAGATCATCTAAAGTTTACGTGGCAAGAGACTGACAGGAATAAAAACAGGACATGTTGAAAATATCAACACGTCGAGGAAGGCTGACGAAGGGAGATACAAGAGCTAACAATGTGAGTCATAGATGCAGGTCATTGAGGTCGTCCACATGAAACATTAACTCTATCTTGTCCACAGATGCTGCCTGATATGTTGAGTATTTTCAACATTTTGCCTTTGTTTCACCTGTTTAGTACGCACAGTATTTTGATTATGTACTGGAGGTTCAAGAGTTTGCAACTGACTTTCTTAACCAAGTTCTTCCATCAATGCAAAATATTGGCATCATTATTCAATGGGCTATAGACCTGGACCTGAACCTGCTAGAATAATATCAGCTTAACTAAGCATTTACTTTTGAGACATTCATGACACAGGAAAGTCTTATTGATTTTCACCAGGATGTATTTTTACTTTCTTTCCTTTATGAAGAATGCCTCACATTGCCTAAGGGCAGACAGATTAGTGGACTGGGCAGATAGATGACAGATACAGTTTTATGTTTAAAAATATTCAGCAGAAAACACAACAAATAAGGAAATTTTCTAGGTTATTCATTTTCACATTTGAGATTGCAAAAGGATTGAATTCTATGTTTTCTGATGCTACTGTTAATTTGAGAACTCCAAAACTTGGCTGGCTTTTGCACTATTAATGAACTTCCATTAAAAGTTTTATGTCTGAAGATTTTATTTCATCCCATATATTTCCTTCAAGCCAACTTAACAGAATCCTTTAATTAAATGCCACCTGATTAAACTCATGTGTGGATTATACTTTATAAAAACCCTCCAAACTTTCAATTAAAATTTCAGCGTGTAATCAGTCCTAGGTATAAGACTGTTCCCTCAGCTTAAGTTACACCTTGTAACTCACTCTGGATGTAATATTATGTACATGAATCATCTAAACGCTTATTCATCATTGTATTCAACTCACTCCTAATTAGGTTGCCAACCACAGAGTCATTGAGGTGTACAGCATGGAAACAGACCCTTCGGTCCAACCCGTCCATGCCGACCAAATATCACAACCCAATCTAGTCCCACTTGCCAGCACCTGGCCCATATCCCTCCAAACCCTTCCTATTCATATACCCATCCAAATACCTCTTAAATGTTGCAATTGTGCCAGCCTCCACCACATCCTCTGGCAGCTCATTCCATACACGTACCACACTCTGCGTGAAAATGTTGCCCCTTAGGTCTCTTTTATATCTTTCCCCTCTCACCCTAAACCTATGCCATCTAGTTCTGGACTTCCCGACTCCAGGGAAAAGACTTTGCTTATTTATCCTATCCATGCCCCTCATAATTTTGTAAACCTCTATAAGGTCACCCCTTTGCCTCCAATGCTCCAGGGAAAAACAACCCCAGCCTGTTCAGCCTCTCCCTGTAGCTCAGATCCTCCAACCCTGGCAACATCCTTGTAAATCTTCTCTGAACCCTTTCAGGTTTCACAACATCTTTCCGATAGGAAGGAGACCAGAACTGCACGCAATATTCCAACAGTGGCCTAACCAATGTCCTGTACAGCCGCAACATGACCTCCCAACTCCTGTACTCAATGCTCTGACCAATAAAGGAAAGCATACCAAATGCCTTCTTCACTATCCTATCTACCTGCGACTCCACTTTCAAGGAGCTATAAACCTGCACTCCAAGGTCTCTTTGTTCAGCAACACTCCCCAGCACCTTACCATTAAGTGTATAAGTCCTGCCAAGACTTGCTTTCCCAAAATGCAGCACCTCGCATTTATCTGAATTAAACTCCATCTGCCACTTCTCAGCCCATTGGCCCATCTGGACAAGATCCTGTTGTAATCTGAGGTAACCCTCTTCGCTGTCCACTACACCACCAATTTTGGTGACATCTGCAAACTTACTAACTGTACCTCTTATGCTCTCATCCAAATCATTTATGTAAATGACAAAAAGTAGAGGGCCCAGCACCAATCCTTGTGGCATTCCACTGGTCACGGGCCTCCAGTCTGAAAAACACACTTTGAGCCAGTTCTGTATCAAATGGCTAGTTCTCCCTGTATTCCATGAGATCTAACCTTGCTAATCAGTCTCCCATGGGGAACCTTGTCAAATGCCTTACTGAAGTCCATATACATATATCTACTGCTTTGCCCTCATCAATCCTCTTTGTTACTTCATCGAAAGACTTAATCAAGTTTTTGAGACATGATTTCCCATGCACAAAGCCATGTTGACTATCCCGAATCAGTCCTTGCCTTCCCAAATACATGTACATCCTGTCCCTCAAGATTCCCTCCAACAACTTGCCCACCACCGAGGTCAGGCTCATTGGTCTATAGTTCACTGGCTTGTCCTTACCACCCTTCTTAAACAGTGGCACCAAATTTGCCAACCTCCAGTCTTTCGGTACCTCACCTGTGACTATCGATGATACAAATATCTCAGCAAGAGGCCCAGCAATGACTTCTCTAGCTTCCCACAGGATTCTTGGGTACACCTGATCAGATCCTGGGGATTTATCCACCTTTAACCATTTCAAGACATCCAGCACTTCCTCCTCTGTAATATGGACTTTTTGCAAGATGTCACCATCTACTTCCCTACAGGCTATATCTTCCCTATCCTTTTCCACAGTAAATACTGATGCAAAATATTCATTTAGTATCTCCCCATTTTCTGTGGCTCCACACGAAGGCCGCCTTGCTGATCTCTGAGGGGCCCTATTCTCTCCTTAGTTACCCTTTTGACCTTAATATATTTGTAAAAGCCCTTTGGATTCTCCTTAATTCTATTTGCCAAAGCTATTTCATGTCCCCATTTTGCCCTCCTGATTTCCCTCTTAAGTATATTCCTACTTTCTTTATACTCTTCTAAGGATTCATTCTATCTATCCTGTCTGTACCTGACACATGCTTCCTTCTTTTTCTTAACCAAACCCTCAATTTCTTTAGTCATCCAGCATTCCCTATATTTACCAGCCTTCCCTTTCACCCTGACAGATTATACTTTCTCTGGATTCTTGTTATCTCATTTCTGAAGGCTTCCCATTTTCCAGATGTCCCTTTACCTGCGAACATCTGCCTCCAATCAGCTTTTGAAAGTTCTTGCCTAATACCGTCAAAATTGGCTTTTCTCCAATTTAGAACTTCAACTTTTAGATCTGGTCTATCCTTTTCCATCACTATTTTCAAACGAATAGAATTATGGTCACTGGCCCCAAAGTGCTCCCCCACTGACACCTCAGTCACCTGCCCGGCCTTATTTCCCAAGAGTAGGTCTTTGCACCTTCTCTAGTAGGTACATCCACATACTGAATCAGAACATTGTCTTGTACACACTTGAGAAATTCCTCTCCATCTAAACCTTTAACATTATGGCAGTCCCAGTTGATGTTTGGAAAGTTAAAATCCCCTACCATAACCACCCTATTATTCTTAATAATAGCTGAGATCTCCTTACAAGTTTATTTCTCAATTTCCCTCTGACTATTGGGGGGTCTATAATACAATCCCAATAAGGTGATCATCCCTTTCTTATTTCTCAGTTCCATCCAAATAACTTCCCTGGATGTATTTCCGGGAATATCCTCCCTTAGCACAGCTGTAATGCCATCCCTTATCAAAAATGCCACTCCCCCTCCTCTTTTGCCTCCCTTTCTATGCTTCCTGTAGCAGTTGTATCCTGGAACATTCAGCTGCCAGTCCTGCCCATCCCTGAGCCATGTTTCTATAATTGATATGATATTCCAGTCCCATGTTCCTAACTATGTTCTGAGTTCATCTGCCATCCCTGTTAGGCCCCTTGCATTGAAATAAATGAATTGTCCTGAAATCTCTTGAGAATTAAACATTAATCTCCTGAACACTGATGCAAGCAACAAAGGGGGAGAAAAGCCATAAGGATATTAAAAAAAGAAACTGGCAAGTGCTATTTTCCCTAACTTATTCAAACACTTTTGTTTATTAGATGTAAAAATATTGGAGATGAGAAAAACATGGCTACTTAATTAGTTAGGAGTGTACAGTAGGAAGTTATTGAGTCAAACAATACTGCAATAGACCCTTCGGTCCAATCAGTCCACGATGACCATAATCCCAAACTAAACTAGTCCCACCTTCCGGCACTTAGCCTATATCACTCCAAACATTCTTATTCATGTACTTATCAAAATGTCTTTTAAATGTTCTAACTACCCACATTCACCACTTCCTCTGGAAGTGCATTCCATACACAACCCACTGTCTAAATAAATTGCCTTTTTAAAATCTTTCGCCTCGCACCTTAAATATATGTTTTCTAGTCTTGAAATGCCCCACCCTAGGGAAAAGCCACTTGCCAGCTTATCTATATCCTTATAAGTTTATAAACTTATAAGATCACCCCTCAACCTCCTATGTTCTAGTGAAAAAAGGTCCAGCCTCTCCTTATAACTCAAACCCTTCGTTCCCAGCAACATCCTGGTAAATATTTTCTGAATCCTCTCAAACTTAATAATATCCTTTCTGTAACAAGGCAACCAGCACTGGACACAGTACTCCAGAAGAGACCTCACTAATATCCTGTACAACAACATAATGTCCAACTCCTACAGTCTTAGGTCTGATCAATGAAGGCAAGAGTACTAAGAGGGCGGCACAGTGGCTCAGTGGTTAGCACTGCTGCCTCACAGCGCCAGGGACCCAGGTTCGATTCCGGCCTTGGGCGAATGTCTGTGTGGAGTTTGCACATTCTCCCAGTGTCTGCGTGGGTTTCCTCTGGGTGCTCCAGTTTCCTCCCACAATCCAAAGATGTGTAGGTTAGGTGAATTGGCCATGCTAAATTGCCCAAAGTGTTAGATGTATTAGTCAAGGATATATGTAGGGTCGGGGAATGGGTCTGGGTGGGTTACTCTTTGGAGGATCGGTATGGAATTGTTGGGCCAAAGGGCCTATTTCCATACTGTAGCTAATTTCATCTAATCTAAATGCCTCTTAACCACCCTGTCTATATGTGATGTAAATGTCGAAGGATTATGCACCTGAAACTCTTTCTGTTCTACAGTACTACTCAAGACCAGACTTTTAATTCTATAAGTCCTGCCCTTGTTTGTTTTATCAAAATGCAATATCTCACATTTAGCCAAATTAAACACGACCTGTCACTCTTTAGCTCGCTGGCCCAATTGATCAAGATCTCTTTTTAATCTTAGAGGACCTTCTTCACCGTCCATTACACTGTGCCACCAATTTTGGTGTCATCGCAAACTTATTAACCATGCCTTAAGTCATGCCATAAAATCTACAGGAATACATCTGATGAGAGTTAACTGCATTGCCCTCCCATATAACAGATACTCCATATATTAAAATTCTAAACCCTTAATTAGATTCCAATCTACAACTATCACAGATGGTGCCACTCATTCTCTGCAACCTCCTCTAGCAAACACAGTCCTTTGAGATCTCTGCACTCCTTCAAAGCTGGCCTCTGGAACATCACAAATTGTAATCACTCCACCACTAGTGGCCATGTCTTCAGCTGTCAATGTCTTAAAATCTGATATCCCCTTGCTAAATCCATACACCTTTCTCCCTCATTGAAATGCACCTTCAAACTTACCTTTTGACCAAGCTTTTGATCATCTTTTGAAACATCCCCCAACTAGGACATGTCCACCATATAGTCAGTGAACTGCAGACGAACATAAACAAAAACAGAAATCGCTGGAGGAACTTAGCTGGTCTGCCAGTGTCTGCGGAGAGAAAGGACAGCCAACGCTGAGTCCAGTGACACTTCGTTTGTTCCAATAAAGGGTCACTGGACTTGAAACGTTGACTCTGCTTTCTTTCCAAGGATCCTGCCGTCCTGCTGAGTTTTTACAGTAATTTTTATGTTTTTGCTTCAGATTTCCAGCAGCCAGACTTCTTTGTTTTATTGTAAACTAACACAGTTTGTGCAGCTCCCTTTTAATTTTGTAATGAAGGCAGCCTAGCAATCAAGCTTTTGTTTAATCAGGTTAAAGGTTAGTATATTACAGGTCATTAGCGAAGGATCCAGAGGGATAAAGAGATAAAGTTAATAAGTAGTTACAGACATCAAGAGATTAGACAAAAATACTTATGAGAAACACTGCCTAAAATGTCTCTATAGTACAGTACTGAGAACCATTGCTCAAGAGCCCTGTTGCTGACTTGAATAGGTTAACATGGAGTCAGATCTATCAGCTGGGTAAGCTTCTGCAGTTGGATAGTTGGTGTCCCTTATATGGTGGATCAACCAGACAGTAGGTTTTGGGAGGGGAATAGATTGTTTGCTCTTCACAAATTCTATGGTGCTTTCTTTCAAATTCTGTGTCCATTTTGTCTTTGTCCTCCTCACTCAAACCTTTCTTCTGTGACAATGATTCTCAAAACTTTCTTTTTGGAGTTCTATACACTGGCTGTTCTTAGACAGGTTTCTTTATAAGTTCAAAAACTCAAAATACCAGTAGGTATATCAAATTCGTCAATTATGTCAAGTCTTTTTGCAATTCTTCCTCTTACATGCTGTTTCGCTCTAAAATCTTCAATATCTTTTTCCAAACTCCTGCTATTTCAGGAGTCTTGACATATCTGGGTATGTCTCTGTACTCCACTTCAAGCTTGCAATTGTACAGTCAGATAACTTGCAGCAGGCATGCTTTTTTAGCTTCTCGTGTTCAATGAGAGTTAATTAGTTATTTTTCACAATAATCTTTTTTTCATTCTTGGGATGTGGGCATCACTGGCTGGGCCAGCAGTTATTTCCCAACCTAAGATGCCCTGAAGAATGTGATGAGATGCAGTGGTGAGACACTGCTGCAAATGAGGGAGTTCCAGGATGCTGACTCAAAAATAGTGAAGGAGTGATGATAATAGTTCCAATTCAGGGGCTATCTTAGAGGCAAACTTGAAGGCTGTAGTCTTTCTGTGTATCTGCTGCCTTTATCCCTCTAGGTGGCAGAGGTCAGGGGTTGCAAAAGGTACTTTCAAAGATGCCTGGGTGAATTGCTGCATGCATCTTCTATATTGTTCACACTGCTACCATTGAGAGTCAGTAAGGAGAGAAATAATGCTAAAACTGTTAGATGGGGTACCAATCAAGTAGGTTATTTTGGCTTGGGCGGATCTTGAGTGTTGTTGGAATTGCATCCATCCAACCAAGTGGACAATATTCCAACATTCACCTTACTTCTGCTTATAAATGGTGCAGAGCCATGGTGAAGACAGGAGATGGCTTAATCATTGGGAGTTCTAGCCTTTGACTTGCTCTTGTGGCCACAGTATTTATATGGCTATAATATCATAACCTCTTTGGTCATGACACCCCTTGGACGCCTCAGTTTCAAACTTTCTAAAATAATGCCATTGTAAAGTGCCTTGGACCAATTTGCCAAGTTAAATGAGTTGAATAATCCAACTGTTGTTAACAATTATGCTGACTTCGAGCAGCGAATATCTATTTGTTACTTTAGACATTTTGCTATCAGTTACACACCTGGAACTTTTGAAGTAAGCTTTGACAGTTGTTGTAATGAAAAGGGAAAATTGCAATTGTATTAATTATTTTGAATACAATCCTCTGATGAAAAAGGCATGAGATATAATTTACTGACATCTAAGAAAAAACTGGTTGAACTGGGTTTAGTAAAAGACATGAAACTGATGTAATGCAAAGCAATAATTGAAAGGTTCTTGTAGTGAGTGTCACAGTTTATTTTGTAATTAATACTAACTAAAGGCTTAACCCACTGTTCCCACATGGAGAAATTCAAGTCAGAATATATGGGACGCCTGCCCACATGGCCCACGTGATTTTTTGTTGAGGGGTGCGGAAGGTTGGATGGAGTCAGCATGTCTCTCACACCCTGTCAAAGAAACTTCTCAACTAATATAAAACAAAGATCTCCATTGGAGATCTGAAACAACAAAAGTAAAAGAGAGGCGGACAAAAGGATACAGTTATTGTTCATAGTAGGCCAGAAAAAGTAGACTGGTGATAATGGGGACTTACAAGTGGTTGAAAATGGGTTGGCTACAGAAAAAGCAATCTATTTCACAACAGGGCATGGGTTATGAGGGTAGGTAAAAGATAAGGAGGGGTGTGTTTACATTTAAAATTATTCAAGTAAATGTTGAGCCCTAAAGGCTCTAAGGTGCCCAAGAAGAAGATGACTTTTGTTCCTCCAGTGCATTGAGCTCTGTGGAGCAATGCAATTGACTGTAACACACTGCACCACACTTCCTAACTGGTCTGTCTAACTTCTGTAATTCATGAATTAAGGATTGAAACCTCATCACTATCTGCAATGTTACATGCAAACATAACACTTTTTCTGCCCTTCTCGAATATATTATTTGTAAGAATTCCAAACTACAGCCACCAAATATCGTTGGCATAGGCTCTCATGAATATAGTTATATCCTCAGTGGATAAGTTCTAAATCAGAACACAGATTATAAGATCTATGCATTATTAGCAAGTGGAGGTATCTGCAAACTAACAGAAGATGAACTTTGTGTATGTAAGTCTCAAGAATTCATGGGACATATGTATTTGGAATGCAAAAAGACAAAAAGCCTGGACACTTTTGACTCAGCAGATGGAAGGTTATTGTTGACTTGCTCGCTGAGCTAGTAAGTTTGTTTGCAGAGCATTTCGTCACCATACTAGGTAACATCATCAGTGCGCCTTCAGTGAAGCCCCAGGTTCTGTCCCACTTGCTATTTATGTGTCTGGTTCTGCTGGGGTTGGTTGTGTCATTTCCAGTTTTGTTGTTGGTTCTGTTTCTTAGTGGTTGATATATGGATTCCAAATCTACACGTTTGTTAATGGCATTCCGGGTTGAGTGCCAGGCTTCCAGGAATTCTTGGGTATGTCTCTGTTTGGCTTGTCCTCAGGTGGATGCGTTGTCCCAGCCGAATTGGTGTCCTTCATTGTCTGTGTGAAGTAATACAAGTGATAGTTGATCATGTCTCTTGGTGGCTAGTTGGCATTTGTGTACCCTAGTGGATAATTTCCTTCATGTTTGCCCTATGTAGTACTTCTAGCAGTCTTTGCAAGATATTTTGTATTCAACGTTGATCCTGTTGATTGTAGGTATAGGATCCTTTATACTAGTTAGCAGTTGTCGTAGTAGGTTTGTGGATTACCATGATATCCAGGAGTCGGAGTAATCTGGTGGTCATTTCTGTTATGTCCTTAATGTATGCCTGCGTTGCCAGTGTATCCAGGTACCCAAAACGCGTAGTCCGATGATACCTACATGACAGACCACAACAGGAAGACACAACATGCCTGGATAGACTGGTTCTCTCTGCGGACCAACCGTGTTCTGAAAAAAATATAAGTGTGATTGGTAATTGATATTTTGCTTGTTTATCTTTCAAAACTGGAGGGTTTTCTTTTGTTTGTATGTGGGATATGGTTGTCACTGGCTGGGCCTGTATTCATTTTCCATTCCTTGTTGCCCCTGAGAAGGTGGCGGTGAGATGCCTTCTTGAGCCGCTATAGTCCATTCAGTATAAGTAAACACACACAGTCCCAATAGGGAGAGAGTCCAAAGTTTGGGAGAAGATTTGAAGGTTGGGTGCTTGTTGTTGTGGTTCTGTTTGCCGAGCTGGGAATTTGTGTTGCAGATGTTTCGTCCCTTGTCTAGGTGACATCCTCAGTGCTTGGGAGCCTCCTGTGAAGCGCTTCTGTGATCTTTCCTCCGGCATTTATAGTGGTTTGAAGCTGCCGCTTCCGGTTGTCAGTTTCAGCTATCCGTTGCAGCGATCGGTATATTGGGTCCAGGTTGATGTGCTTATTGATTGAATCTGTGGATGAGTGCCATGCCTCTAGGAATTCCCTGGATGTTTTCTGTTTGGCTTGTCCTATATTAGTAATGTTGTCCCAGTCGAATTCATGTTGCTTGTCATCTGCGCGTGTGGCTAAGGATAGCTGGTCGTGTCGCTTCATGGCTAGTTGGTGTTCATGGAAGAGAGTCCCAAGATTTTAACCAAGAGACACTGGATAAAGTTTACAGATATTAGAAATCTCTGATGTCTAAAGCAATCTGGGTGTCCTGCTGTATTAATTACAGAAGTTAAGCCTGCATGTGGAGCAAGTGATTAAGCAGTCAAATTCAATGTTGCTTATAGCAAGTTGCACAGGGTGTTGGTGAGACTGCTTCTACAGTACTATATAGAGTTATGACCTCCCTTTATAACAAAGAACATGACTATATTAGAAGTTGTTAAGAGAAGGTCCGTTTAGAGTCATACAGTCATAGAGTTGTATGGCATAGAAACAGACCCTTCAGTCCAACTCGTCCATGCTGACCTAATATCCTAAATTAATCTGGTCTCATTTGCTAGCATTTGGCTCATATCGCTCTGAGTCCTTCCTATTCAAGTACACATCCAGATGGCTTTTAAATATAGTAATTATACCTGCCTCCACCACTTCCTCGGGCAGGCAATTCCATAGACACGGAACCCTCTGTGTGAAAAAGTTGACACTTAGATCTCTTGACTGATTCCTGGGATGAGAGGTTTTATTTCAGAAGAAAGAGTGCACAAATTAGAACAGTAGACAATGGAGTTTGGAAGAAAGAGAGGAGAATTTCTTTTCTCTCCATGGTTTACATTCTGTGGAATTCTTTCTCACAAAGAGCAGTGGAGACAGGGTTATTGAATATTTTTAAGGCAGAGGTAGACAGATCTTCAACTAACAAAGAAATCAAACCATACAGGGGCTAAGCTGGAAAGTGAATTTGAGACCATAAGCATATCAGCAGACTCAAGCTGCCTATTTGTGCTCTGAATACTTATGTCATTTCTAAAGCGGACTATAGGCAAATTTCACTGAAAACATTTCATGGAAACTGCCAAATAATTTCAGGTGCAACAACACCTTTGATCAAGTTCTTTTAAAAATGTTTATCTTCTGAGCATCTTCCATCAGTTAGGATAAAGTTCCACGTGCGCCAACTTCCTCACTTAAAATTTGCAGACACATAACCTCAACTCCTCAGCCACAAACAACACTGACACAGACTTAACAGAGTCCAAGAAGTTCCTGTAAGTACCTTCCCTCTCTGTAATTAAAAACTAAATGTCTCCACACCAGTCATGCCACAAGAGTCACACCTGCAAGTCTGGTATCTGAGGTGACAGACCCAAAGCACCCCACAGCTGAAAGCAAAACAGAACAGTGACTGGCTGAAATTGACACTCATCTACAGTACACATTTGTTATTCAAAGAACCAGTTAAGCACATGTGAATGAGTCAGTTTAACTCCATCAATAACTAACAATCAGGAACAGGCCAAATGTGGATCAATGTGTAATCATATGGCTCTGATCATTTTTATTGCACTGTGCCTAAGATGTGATCGCTGTCTTTATTGTAAAGTGCTGAAGAGAATAATCTTCCGCCTCCTACACTGACACTATCCCTCCATTTACTTCCCCCCCCACTCCACACAGACACAGATATCCCTTGCTCTCTCCCTGGCAGTATCAGATGCAGCTTGCATATTAAAACCAAGAGGAAGTGCAGAAGTGGGACTGGAGTGTACACTAGATAGCAACTTGTTTAATTCATTTCACCTGCTCCCTCCAATGACCTTGGTTATGGTCAGTGAAGAGCAATGTACTGTCCCGCTTGAGGGTTACAAGTATGTTTCATCAGTGATGGCACTGCCTAAGAGACCAGAATAAGCAACATGCACACAGCAAATGCAGAACAAGCTAAAAAATTGGGAAAGCTATCTCTCTATTTCAGATTTCCAGTGCATTCAATAATGTGAAATAATTGTTTCTTAAAGGACAGAGGTAAAGTTGGTTATTCAGCCCAGTTTTCTCATTGCATTCTGCAGGATGTCACTGCTCTGGGCACCAAAATGCTTGGTTTTGGACCAAAGAAACAGTGCTGTTGCAAAACAGAGGACATCAGTACATTTAATTGTGCAGAGGAAGAGAGAGAGAGAGAGAGAGAGAGAGAGAGATCAAGGAATCACAATTTGTGGTAAATATTCCTGAGAATCTCAGTCATTAAAAGTGATTTAACTTGCTCTGGTAGCCCAATGATTACTGCATAAAGGAACAAGTACTGCCTGAAAGGATGAAAAAGAGTTTCAACTAGTATTCCAACCAATATCAGAGCAGCAGGATCATTTGAGACGACAGGGGTGGTTGTCCCTGTCAGTGTGAGTCACTTCTTGTCGAGGTTGCAAATCATGGGCCAATGATGAAACCAGCTAATTTTCAGTGGTGATGGCATAACAGTTAGAGCCTTAAGGGCTCAGAGGTTTTGAAAGAGTTCTTATGTTGCCATTAAGCACAGATGAGGAAAACAACAGGAAGCCACTTTGTACTCTTTACTCTAGTCACATGATTCATTGCAATTGAAAATGAAAAGTTATTATGAGCAATTGAAGAAGAAAATACAGAACTGCAAGACACACTGAAATGAGGAGAGGATCTGCTACACACAACAGTCAAATGTAAACAACACTTGATGGCGTTCAAAGCTGTTCCTAAAGGACAATCTTCAAAGATACATGAAACAGCTCCTCAATTTTGGCATATTAGGTTACTTACAGTGTGGAAACAGGTCCTTCGGCACAACAAGTCCACACCGACCCGCCGAAGCGCAACCCACCCAGACCCATTCTCCTACGTTTACCCCTTCACCTAACACTATGGGCAATTTAGCATGGCCAATTCACCTAACCTGCACATTTTTGGACTGTGGTAGGAAACCAGAGCATCCAGAGGAAACCCACACAGACACGGGGAGAATGTACAAACACCACCTAAGGCGGGAATTGAACCCGGGTCTCTGGCGCTGTGAGGCAGCAGTACTAACCACTGTGCCACCATGAAGCAATTTTTAAGAAGTGGCAGATTTGATATGTAATGTGTCTATCTGTGATAGAATTTGTCAAAATAGATCTTCAGAAGGTGCTTGACAAGATGGCACACATGTGGTTACTATGGGACATTGCTATGGCAAATAGCTTAGTTCCTTCCAAAGGGAAACTGGACAAGTGTATGGGAGAAACATGAATACAAAAATAGCCTGGAAGGCTGAGATGAGGGAGATCTGTGAGCAGTATAAATACTACCTAACAATAACTAGTTAAATGACCAGCTTTTGTCCTGGATGTTCTGTCTAAACTAAGATGAAATAACGTTTAGATTCCAGTTATTTGGACAAATAAAAGCCAGAAATTTCTCTCTCTTGTATTGTTTAGACCAATCACCTGTGCTGTGTTAACAAAATCTTCCACATACTTCTTCAACAAGTATTGTTTTCTCCTACATAGTAATTGTTGTGAACTACAGAAATAAGCAGGTTGATTAACACCTTATTGAGGGGGTGGTATGCTTTCATTGGAAAATATGTGTCCAAATGAAATCAAGAAGCACAGGGGAACAAAATCACTGAAAACAGCAATTCAGTTTTTAAAACCACAAAATAAAGTACTCTAAAATCAATTCTAGAGATGCAGAATTGAAAAGCCATCAGATCATTTTGAACCTATTTCAAGCTTTGGATTCCATACTATGTAATAAAATAATTTTTAAAAAGTTTCAAACAATGTATTAGAATTATACCAGAACAGAGAGGTTGTACATATTATTGTATAGCAAGCAAGTTACAGCTCTTTATACTAGAAAAGAAAAAACTCAGGGGTATCTGGGTTTTTTTAGGCTTGACATTAAAATGATGTTTCCATTTAAGGGGAGACCAGGTAAGAAACACAGGGAAAAAGTTACTAATAAATCAAAGTAAAATTCAGGAGAAAAGTCTTCACCCAAGAAAATAAAAATTAGAATGTGAAACCTGCAACGAATGTTGAGTGGATAACATATATACATTTAAAGTGAAGCTGGATGAGGAATAAAATAAATAAAAGCTGAAGTTGATGGGGTAAGATGAAGTTAGGTGGACCCAATAGCTCTGTTAAAATGTAATATATACTTAATAATACCAAAAGGTGAAGTCACTGTAGTTCTGCCAGACCACAGGTCTGCACTCATTAGAGAGAAATGACAATATTTAAAAACATATATAATCAAAGTCAGCATTGCTTCAAGAAGGGGAAATCATGCCCAACAAACTTATTAGAATTACTTGAGAAGATAACATGCAGAATAAATAAAGGGGAAGCAGTGGATATAATACATGTGTATTTCCAGAAAGCATTTGATAAGATACCACACATTACTTGCCTTAAATAATGTAAGGTGTTGGAGATAGTACATTGGTCTGGATTGAGGATTGGCTCACTCCAACTTTTACCGAAGTGTCAGTACAAAATGGTAAATTATGAGAATTTTGATTCTGAGGTAATAAAACAGAGAGCACTTTCACTTCCTCACCTGAATGTTCAACTGCTTTATGTCGCTTTTCCTGACGACAGACTGAGATATCCTCATAGTCTGGGTCTTTATCCTCAAATTTTCTTTTCACACCCGACATTTTCACAAATAGCCGAAGATACCTTTATCGATAATGAAAGGTTAAGTCTTTTAGGTTACATACTTAAGGTACCACATCAAACATGCGTGGGCTGCAAACAAACTGATGGAGGGCCAAAGAAATGACACACTCCCTAAATTAAAGGCAGCTTGATTTCTAGTAAGTTTCTTGGTCACAAAGAGTGTCCATGCACAATTACATATAGCACCGAGTTAGATTCAACAGTAACTCATTTAATAGCTGGCTCTTCGTCTTAACTAGACAATTAATCCATAAAGCATTTGCTCTACTATATCTTTTGAGACTTCAGGACACTCCAAAGCACTTTATCACCAGCAAAGTTATTAGTTTTTGAATTACAGTTGCTATTGCAAGAGGAAATGTAGCAGCCAACTTGTACAGAAAAGGCCTACGAAAAGTAACGTGGCTATATAACTTGTTCATAATGACAAAAACCGAAAGAACTGCGGATGCTGTAAATCAGAAACCAGTTCTGAGGAAGGGTCACTTGACCTGAAATGTTAACTCTGATTTCTCTCGACAGATGCCGCCAAACCTGCTGACCTCATCCAGCAATTTCTGCTTTTACTCCTGTTTTTCGTGATGTTGGTTGAGGGATAAACACTGATCTGGATGACCAAGGAGAATGGTCCTGTTCTTCAAATATCATGATGACAAACATCAGCAACAGAACAGATGGAACGTTAGTTTAGCAGGTCACCTGAAAGTCAACATCTTTGACCGTGCAGTAAGGCACTCCCTCAATTCTGTACTGGATTGTAAGCTCAGTATTCTTCCTCCCACAGATGAAGACAAATATGTGACAGCAGAATCAATACTTCATCCATAAATCAGTAGTGATTAAGTGCCTGGGACTGTTTGGACCGTGCAGATCAGTTATCATAGAATCCCTACAATGTGGAAAGAGGCTACTTGGCCCTACAAGTACACACCGACCCAATCCCCTATCCTGTTATCCTATACTTACCCCTGACTAATGCACCTACATATCCCTGATCACGATGGGCAATTTAGCATGGCCAATTCACCTGACATGCACACCTCTGGACTGTGGGAGGAAACAGGAGCACCCGGAGGAAAAACACGCGGGCACAGGGAGAACCTCTACACAGGCAGGTGCCCGAAGCGGAAATCAAATCCGGGTCCTTGGCGCTGTGAGGCAGCAGTGCAAACCACTGAACTACCATACCGCCCATTATAGGTTTGCTTTAACAACAAAGCTATAAATAATAAAAGCCAATTAAAAGCTACTTAATTAAAATCCTCTGTATTCCTACAGTGTCAGTTATCAAGGTATAATTGCCGATTGATTGTTCAGATATTTTTGGAGAAACTCAACTGTTTATGGAGAGAGAAAACAGAGTTAACATTGAGTCCAGTAACCCTTCTTCAAAAACAAGACCTGGATCACGATTGAAGAGAGCAGAACAATGAAAAAAACCATCAAATTCAGCATACAGTATACAAGAGGTATATTAAGCTCTTCATTATGCTAGTAGCAATGTGCAGGGTTTTGAGTTGTTGATGTCTCCATACCAAGGGGTGAGATCTCCATGCCATCAAAAGTATTGACCATGCACCTGAAAGCATCTCTAAAAGCAGTGTCAAAGATGTGCCTTGGATTCCTGTCCCTCAGGATATTCCAATGTGATGCAAAGGGCTAATCAAATGGGCCATCCAAAGCCTGAAGATCTTGGTATGCACGCATTCCTTGGTAAGTAACATACATGTGCACAATTCTTGGATTACCAATGTCAATTTCCTAAGCAGTGCTCCTCAACATGCACCACTGAAAAAAACTGATTAACTGGTCATTTGTTTTATGTATATTGGTGAGACTTTGGTTACAAAATGGTTTCCAGATTTTTCCTCAGAATTGTAACTGTACTTCTGCTACGACAAATTACGAAGTGCATGGCATTGAAAAGTGCTATGGGTTTACTAAATTACTATGGAATTGCACAGTCTTCTGCTTTTGCCCACAGGCAGTAAACTCAAAGTATTAGGTTGAACACATAGGCCTAAGAAGGTGCCCAGAACATATATGATTTTCTTATAAGTGAGGTATACCTCACCTGGTCACTCACTCTCTCCCTCTACCACTAGTAACAGTTTCTTCTCACTCCCTCCATTCCACACCATCATCACCATCTCTTCCACCCCCCTCACTCTCCAATCACAATCCATATTCTCCCGTACTAATTCCCTCCTTCAGTTAACAAATCAGCCACTCTCAACACAAACCCTCTCTGATCCATCCCACACTGGCACCTCACCGTCCTCCCTCTCACTTTATCCCTGTGCCACCCACCTGCACCCCTCCCCAAAACGCATTTCCTCAACTACCTTCTCCCTGTCCCCTCTTTTCCCTTGTCCCCTTACCCACAAATCCGCTTAACTCTGTCTTCCCCTGCCCACACCTGCCCCAGCCCCCTTCTTCCTATCCCCCTTCCTCACCCTGCCCCCAGTACACCTCCTCACACCCCTTCTCCTTCTTTCCCTACAAACCTTCCAATTCACTCCCGCCCAACTCCTCTCCATTTCATCCATTCTCCCTCCCACTAACTGACCCTTTTCCGTCGTAGTCTTCCCACACCCTCTCCCCCTCACCCTTCCTCCCTCCCTCTCTCCTCCACCCCCACCTGCCTCCCTCCTCCCCTCTCTCCTTCCACCCCTCTCTCCTTCACTCCCTCCCTCTACTCCTCTCTCCTTCCACCCCTCTCTCCTTCACTCCCTCCCTCCACTCCTCTCTCCTTCCACCCCTCTCTCCTTCACTCCCTCCCTCCCTCCACCCCTCTCTCCTTCACTCCCTCCCTCCACTCCTCTCTCCTTCCACCCCTCTCTCCTTCACTCCCTCCCTCCCTCCACCCCTCTCTCCTTCACTCCCTCCCTCCCTCCACCCCTCTCTCCTTCACTCCCTCCCTCCCTCCCTCCACTCCTCTCTCCTTCACTCCCTCCCTCCCTCCACCCCTCTCTCCTTCACTCCCTCCCTCCCTCCACCCCTCTCTCCTTCACTCCCTCCCTCCATCCCTCTCTCTTTCACTCTCTCCATCCCTCTCTCCTTCACTCCCTCCACCCCTCTCTCCTCCACTCACTCCCTCCACCCCTCTCTCCTTCACTCCCTCCCTCCACCCCTCTCTCCTTCACTCCCTCCCTCCATCCCTCTCTCTTTCACTCTCTCCATCCCTCTCTCCTTCACTCCCTCCACCCCTCTCTCCTCCACTCACTCCCTCCACCCCTCTCTCCTCCACTCACTCCCTCCACCCCTCTCTACCTCCCTCCACCCCTCTCTCCTTCACTCACTCCATCCCTCCCTCCACCACCTCTCCTCCCCCCCACACCCACACCCCTGTACCCCCACACATTCCCTCTCCGTCGTCCTCCCCAATTCGTGCCCTCCCCACCCCCCCTCGGCCTGTACTCACCTCGAAGCCTCGGACTCTCCGCTCTCTGGACCCCAGTGCCGCGGTCTCCCAGCTCCGCTGAAAGCCTGAGGCCTCCAGCCCCAGCCCCTCCCCCTTCCTGCAGCGGTGCTGAGTGCGGCCGGGCGGAGGGAGACAGACTAGCACGGGACCGGGCGGCGGAGGGAGACAGACTGGCACGGGACCGGCCGGGCTCGCGGCGCAGAACCCCCCTCACGAGCCCCTGGAGCCACAGCAACTGCCTCCTGGTTCCCTGAGAGAGGCAGCTGCAGGCTGAGAGATAGAGGAAGAGAGTAAGATAGAGGGGGGGGAGAGAGAGAGAGAGATAAAGGGATTGGGGTGTGGAAGGGAGGACTGAGACAGAGAAAAAGACTCAGAGAGAGAGAGATTGAGGAAGGGATAGGACTGAAAGAAATTAAGGGATGAAGAGGCAGATAGAGATGGGAATAGAAAGAAGGAGTGAGAAAATAACAAAGAGGAAAGTGAGAAATACCAGAATGGTAAGCAAGAGAGATTGAGTTGGAAAGGTATAAAGAGAGAGTGAGTGAGAAAGGATGGGGGGGGTAAGAGTGGGACAAGAGGGTGAGCAATTGAGATGGTGGGAAGAAAGGGATAATGAAAGAAGGCGAATTTGAGGACTCCAGATCAGACTCAAAAAGTGTGGCACTGGAAAAGCACAGCAGGTCAGGCAGCATCTGAGGAGCGGGAGAGTCAACGTTTCAGGCATAAGCTCTTCATCAGGAATGAAGGAAGGACTCCGGGTGGTGTCCAAAGAGGGCACCGGATTCTTCCGAGATACAGAAAAATTGGGGCAAGGATGTGGGTTAGAAGAAAGGGGTGGAAAGAAGTAGAGCTGCGATTGAGAAAGGGATTTGGAGAGGAAGATAGAGACAGATCAACAGAGATAAATGGAAGTTGGAAAGACCAGGATAAGGGGATAGATTTAGCAAAGAATTAGCCAGAGATGTAGCAGGATGGCATGAAGGAAGATAGACAGGGAGATAATAATTGAGGTAGCAAGGGTTTGAATGAGAGAGTATTGAAAATGTGTGGAGATGGACATTAACGAGAAGCACAGGGGAAAAAGAAATGGATATAGAAGGCAAATGGATTAACAAAGAGCAGAAAGTGATGCACAACGTGCTGTGATTGAGGTATGAGTAGAGAGAAAAGGAGAATGGAGGAGTAGTGGTCATATTCCCTAGCTATTGCAGTGTGCCCAGGTCAAAGGGTGAGGGCTATTCTCTCTCAAGGTAGAGAGTATCCAAGTACAACAATTCCCAAGTACTGCACTGTCTGTGGCTCAAAGGGTGAAGGCCTTACACCAAGTCCCAGATCAGAGAGTAATCACCATGCTCCCCATACCTAGTGTTACAGAAGGGTGAGGCCATGATGTTTATAGTAATATATCGTTTTCATCTGAGGAGTAGGTAGGTTCTCATGAATGCATGGTTCTCAGCTCTGAATCATTCATTACTGTGATCAGAAATTGAAAATCGTACATGAACGGCACGGTAGCACAGTGGTTAGCACTGCTGCCTCACAGCACCAGACACCTGGGTTCACTTCCCACCTCCGGCAACTCTCTGTGTGGAGTTTGCACATTCTCCCTGTGTCTGCATGGGTTTCCTCTGGGTGCTCCGGTTTTCTCCCACAATCCAAAAATGTGCAGGTTAGGTGAATTGGCCATGCTAAATTGCCTGTAGTATTAGGTGTAGGGGAATGGGTCTGGATGGGTTGTGCTTTGGTGGGTCGGTGTGGACTTGTTGGGCTGAAGGGCCTGTTTCCACACTGTAAGTAATCTAGGATTTTCACTCCCTTTCTTCTCTGTCTCAAATTGAGATTAAGGACTCAATAACCAGACCCCAGTCACATTACATCACAGAGTGCTAAATGACACGATATGACATGGGAGGTTGAAACACATCAGTCCTACAACAAAATATTACAGCAAATTGCACTGCATTGCATCAAGGTCAGTAAACACCCTCCCATTTCCAGTACTTCCTTAGTCATACAACACCCTTCTCGTTTTTATGTTTCTCAACAATAGGTTGTCTTCGCCTAAACTCTCCCACCCTGCATCTCCATCATCAAGAAATATGAAATTGTGCACCACTGCAGAAATGCATGATTTGAGAACTGTTCAAACTGTGATACAAAAATTCCTGATATCCCACAAGTCAAGGAATGCCAACTCTACAATAGCTGACTGCAGATAATTGGTCTTGATGTTTTATTCTCGGAACTTTCTCCGCATTTCATTCAAAATTCATTTAAAATAGATTTCTTAAAAGAGAACTGAATGGGGGGCAGAAGGGTCTTAAAACTACAAAATGGAGAGTTTGGTCACAATGCAAGAAGAGGCTGCATTATTTTTCAGAATTAACGATATTTGCAGAAGCTTGCTTGAGAGGTCAACTTTTACCATGTACCCTTCCTACTGTATGGACAGTTGTATTTGTTATATCATACTGAAGAGAGATCAAGTCTGATTTTATATTCGAAGTTCCTTGGCTTGCATTCTCTATTTTCAAAATATTGTTAGAAATCTCCTGGGAGGAGGTTCATTTGGAGTTCCTTAGGAACTTTTAATATTTTTGCCCATATAAAATCTAGGAAATAGGAGAAGGAATAGGCCATTCAGTCTCATAAACCTGCTCTGCCATTGAATTAGATCATGGTCAATTTTCTATCTAATGCCATTTTCCCACTGTTTCCCCATATCCATTGATTTCTTTAAGAGCTAAAAATCAATTGACCTCTGTCTTGATTACACTCAATGGCTGAACTTCCACAACCCTCTGGATTATAAATAAGATTGTGTTCCCTGGTTCTAGACCCCATAGCCAATGGAAATATTCTTCCTGCGTTTACTTTGTCTATCCCTTTAAAAATTGTGCTAGTTTCAAAGAAATCCCCTCTCGTTATTTAAATTACAGAGAATACAGGGCCAGTCTCCTCAATCTCTCATCATAAAACACTCCCAACATCCCGGGGACAATCTGTGACAATTTGCTACACCCCCTCCATAGCAAGTATCTCCTTCCTCAATCAAGAGGGCCAAAATTGTTCACAATATTCCCACTGCCATCCCACCTACCAGTGTCTTATACAATTGCAGCAAAACCTCACAAAACATCTAACGATAAAGATTACTGTTTATCTTCCGAATTGCTTGCTGCACCAGCTTGTCAACTTTCAGCATCTTTTGAGCAAGGACACCCAGGTCCCTTTCGACAGCAACACTTCCCAATCACTCACCATTCCGGAAATATTCTACATCTTCATTCCTCTTTTCAAAGTGTTTATCCTCACATTTATGCATGTTATTCCTTCTGCCATTGTCCATCATTTAGCCTGTCTAAGTCCTCTGGAACCCCCTTCAGCCTCTGTCAGAATTTTGTCAGCTTCAGTACAACCACTCTCATTCTCCTAAACTACAGAGAATGTGAATTTGTTAAAAGCAGAGGCCCCCATTCCCTTTGCCCTTAAAATTGAGTGTCACATCATCACAACATCACATCATCACTACTTAGCGTAACACATTTATGGTGATTTCACTCAAATTTCTTTAATCTGTTTCTGGGGTGTACTGGTGAGGCAGTCAGTGCTGAAAGGACTATGGAGTTCAGTGCCCAGCTACCCTCCCGTAGGTCTGGCCCTTAAAAGCTTCATCCAACTTTTCCAGTAGATATCGAGTGGTCCCACCTCATCAATCAGACAAAGCATTCCACGCTCTAGTTCTTAAAATGACAACTGTTGGGTGGAAGAGGAGGAGCCCAGCTCAACCTAGGCTGGAGAGAGGAGCTTGGAGGAGCAGTACAGCCCAGAGTGAGGAGGGAGACGAGATCTCACGATGGCTGTTTTTGCTCTCTGCTCTCTGGAAACAAGGTTGGTGTATTACCGCCTGGGCCAGCATTGTACCGAACTATTTTGCTTCTGCAGGCATGAACTGGACTGTCTGCTGCTGTTGCCTGGGCCTACCTGTTTATTGGGCCTTGGATTGAACTGTTGCTGTGTTGCTGGCTAGGCCCTACTGTCTTGTTTTGTTTTCTCAATCAAGCGGGCACAGCGGCAGTATGAATGGTGGCCCAGACACCATGGGTCAGCCGTGGGGGTCAAGCCATTCCTGTATCGCAGTGGCTGCTACTGCTGCTTTGGCCCCCCCACTGTGGCCCCATCACCATTCACACGCACGACCAAGGGGGATGGCTGGTGCCATCAGTCCAATGACCATTGTTGCAGCCTCCACGATGTACTGGAAGGCAGTGCTTTTCCTTTGGTTCAAGCGGGCTGTGTATTTGGCCCCGGAGAAGGGGCTCACTGAGGGCGAGACCTGTTTACCAGTCAACCCTCTGGAGGTCACGGCACAGGAGGTTGTGATCTCCAATATCCTGCCTTTTATTACCAGTGAGCTTCTCCTCCCCCATTTAGAACAATAGAATCCATACAGTGTGGAAATAGGACATTTGGCCCAACAAGTCCACACCAACCCTCTGAAGAGTATCTCGCCCAAACCCATTCCCCTACCCTATTACTCTACACTTTCCCTGACTAACACACCTAACCTTCACATCCCTGAACACTATGGATAATTTAGCATGGCCAATTCACCTAAGCTGCACATCTTTGGATTGTGGGAGGAAACCAGAGTCCTTGGACTAAACCAAGGCAGACACAGGGAGAATGTGCAAACTCCACACAGACGGTCGCCCGAGGCTGGAACCGTGAGGCAGTAGTGCTAACTACTGAGCCATTGTGCTGACCTACAGCTGCTGTTAGCGAGGCGTGGTCAGGGATTGCACCCATCCTGCTCAGATTGAAGGATCTGAGCCTAAAAAACGTCCACTCCTTCCTGCACCAGGTTTTTTTACCTTGGCCCCTGAGGAGGTGACTGGAGGAGTTTTACTGTGATGCACAAGGGGGTGGTATAGCGCGCCTTCTCATTGGCAGACGATAAGCAGTGTTAACTCTGTCAACAGGTTGGGCACATATGAAGGAACTGGCTCATCCCAAAGGATGCAGGTGCTGATGGCACTTCCATTCTGGAATGTTTTGTCACAAAATTCCAGTGAATGTTTGGTTTACTTCATCTGGGACAAAAAGATACTGGATCATTTTGGAGGAGGGTGGTCAGTGTGTCTCCACACCCAGCTGGCAAATTTCCACCTTCAGCCCCTTAAGCGAGGCCTTTAGGTCGAGCCTCCTCCCAAATGGGGCGCCCTGGCAACATATATTTTTTCCCAGTTGGGCGCACGACTTCTGTTCAGACAGGCGGCTGTTGATTATTGATCGTAACCATCCTCAGGGTACTGCCACTCTTTTAACAGGACCAGCGCAATGTCCGGAAATTGGTCACCGGCCTTCCCATACTTCAATGTAACTGTCAGAAGTTACAGCAATGGTCAAAAGCGCTGTTGCTCAGGAATCTGCACTGCCATCTTGGCGGGTTCAAGTGGCTGACAGAGGGCAAGTCCACAGCCGAAAGTTTGACAAGAGTCAGGGATGTGTAGGGTGGCAGAGGCTGGTTTGCCACAGGAAGTGGCAGCAGGGCAGCAGTAGGTGTTCAGCTCATGGCTGATGCCATCTGATGCCTGAAAACGGCAGTGCTCAGACCCGACGTGGTGCACAAGTTGGAGGGTACTCAGGTGTGTGATGGAATCCAGTTTGCACGTACCCCTGCTCAGACAGAATTTCACAGTGGCCCCAAGATCCTGAACCCCGCCCCCCCACCTTCAACCTGAGCAATCTCCTTAGTCTGTGTTTGTCATTTGGGAGGGAATGCAGCAGTTTTTGTACAGGCTGCTGCTGCATACGATTCACCTCGACTCACAGATTCTTTGAACACCTGGTGCGGTGGGGGTACGAGCAGGTCAATGGATCTCCTCATCGATGTGCTCCTGATCCTGGCCAGGCTGGCAAAAAATATGTCCAGGTGGTGGGCTGAGGAGGGAGTCATTTCTGCCAACTGCCCTTCTTCTGCAGTTACATTCAAGTGTGGGTACACTTGGACAGGGAGCACACTGTGTCCACCAATGCTCTTCATGTCTTTAGGGAGAGATGGGCACAGTGGGGGATGGAGTGCCATATTTCCCCCTCCAGTTCTATATTGATTTAGTCTCCTTCTCTCCCTAATCCACCCCTCCCTTCATATTTTAATGACAGCATTGTCCTTAACAAGTTCAATAGGCCATATGGGTGTTTTCCTGGTGGTCGAAAAAAATGATTAATAAAGTATATAGAGAAAGGTGTATTTTCACTGTCTCATTATTAAAAAATGTATATTTTCACATGATTTTCAAGTGATTTGGGAAATATGTAAGCCTTATTGCTGGACCTTCTTTGGTACAATGGTGGTGTACAGGATACAAAAAAAATGAAGAAAGAGATGTCAATGATTATTTGTGCTTGTTTATTACCGTGTTTTACCAAACCTCGTTTTTCATTAAAGTCACACAGCACCGAAACAGACCCTTTGTTCCAAACAGTTTATGTGGAATATAATCCCGAATTAAACCAGTCCCACCTGCATGCTCCTGGCCCATATCCCTCCAAACCTTTCCTATTCATGTACTTGTCTAAATGTCTTTTAAATATTGTAATTGTGACCACATCCACCTCAGGAAGTTTACTCCACATGTGAACCATCCTCGGTGTAAAAGATTTGCCCCTCATGCCTTTTTAAAATCTCTCCTCTCACCTTTAAAATGTGTCCCCTAGTCCTGAAATCCTCCATCCTAGGGAAAAGGCATCTACATTAAACCTATTTATACCCCACATGATTTTATGCACTTCTATAAGGTCATCTCTCAACCTCCAGTGAAAAAAGTCCCAGCCTAGACCTTCCATACCCAGCAACATCCTGGTAGATCTCTTCTGAACCCTCTCCAGCTTAATAATATCCTTTCTGTAACTGGATGACCAGAAATGGACACAGTGTTCCAGAAGAGACCTCACCAGTATCATGTACAACCTCAACATGACTTCCCAATTCCTATACTCAAACAAGTGAGTAATGAAGGCAAGCGTGCCAAATGTCTTTTTAACCACTCTGTCTATGGGTGATGCAACCGACCCAAGGCCCTACCAGTAATCAAAGAAGTTCTACTCTTGTTTGTTGTACAAAAATGCAATACCTTGAATTTTTCCAGACTGAACTCCATCTGCCATTTTTCAGCCTATTGACCCATATGATCATGATCCTTAAAAAAAGCTTTCTCAACTGTCTACTGTACCACCTTTAATAGATGCTCAATACTGTGATGGAGCAATGTAATTTGGGAGAATTTTCTCTAAAAGAGCACGTTGATGACTTAGGTGGCACAGACTGCAGCGTGCACCAAAAAATGCTGAAGAAAATTTTCCAAAGGCCACTGAGATTTGAAAGTCTCCAATAACAAGATGGTCGATGATGTGAAATTGGAGGAAGCTGTTTACAAAGCCTTGGTGAGTTGATATAATACATCCTGTGGGAATTGTAACTTTGGCACATGAACTTTGATGGGAGTAAATGCATGGGGGTGTGTGAATGGATGGTCAAGCTCTTTGATGCTGTTGCAACGTCACTACATATAGGCAAGTTTTAAGTATTACATCTAGACATTCATGTATATGCCAAGGGCAAAACCAGATTCCTTATGAATGAAATAACTGCAATTCTATATTGCAACATGTGATGTTGAGTCATTGCTTCATAGTTATTCTTTTTAGGCCACAAGTAGTGTCTAGAATAAAGAAAACTTTTTTTTGTGTGTGTTTGTTAACATTACATAACATTGAGTCTCTCGCAGAGTAGTGGGCCATTCTATCCCACTGGCTTTTGCGCTTCACATAACTCTCCTCCTTTGTTGCTATATGGTGGAGAGAAATTCCCTGGATTTTTTTTATACCCACCGTTTTACCTGTTTATATTTCTGTTTTGTTTTTGCAACTCTCTCAGGAGATCACCTCACTTTGGGTGGGCCATAAAGTACATATATAATATTGCCTTGGTAGCAGTAGCTATCCCTCAATTCAAAGATGACGTCTACTCATGGTCATAAGTTTCTACCATTGGTTCTTATAAGACTGAACTGGCAAACTCTTTGTAATATGGGGCAGAGGTCATTTCACAAGGCAGTAGGATCGAGGGTGTAAGATTTACTTCCTTTACTTTCTTGTTGCTGCTCCACCTCACCAGTTACAGATTGAGACCCAAGGAAAAATGCAGCTGATGGACAGGTTTTTGCTATTCTGAGCAATTAACGGAAAGCTCCTCCCAGTTATTAATGTCAATGCTGTTGATTTCAAGAAGAGTTTAAGAGTATGTTTGAAATGTTTTTATTGCTAATCCCTGGAACATTGGTCATTTGAGAGTCGAGGAAACAGAGCTTGACAGGGAAGATGGTTATCATCCAGACATATTGTACAGTGCAAGTAGATTTTCTGCATGAATGTTTGTGAAGCTTCCTTGTGAAGTTCACTGGTGTTTGTTCGATGGTTCTCACATTCACTTCAGAGCTTGCAATGGAGCCATTGCTGACGATATTTTTCTGGCATTTTATGTATAGCTGGTACCCTAATTCAGGTCTCACTACAGCACTGGAGTCTCGTGACAACAACTTGTCTTACACTGTTGACATGGAGAGGTCGTTGTCTCCAAACACTTGTTACAACAGTATGTAGAAGATTATCTTAGCACAGCTGATCTGGTTTTGGATGTTCTGCTTAATGTGGCATTTTGAGAGAGGGGGCTTGCCAACGTATGTGTAGTGTTCAACATATTCTAGGGTCTCTGATTTGACATTTATGGGAGACTGATCAGGTGTGGTTTGATATATGAATTTTACTTTGGAAACTTTCAAGGACAAACCAAGTTTCTCAAAATGCTGAATTGAAGAGATTGAGGGAGGCTTGCAAATGTGATGCAAAAGCACTTTGTCAGCCTCAAACTGAGATCTTAATCAGATGGGCCAATGGGCCAAGGAGTGGCAGATAGAGTTTTATTTAGGTAAATGTGAGGTGGTGCATTTTGGAAAGGCATATACACTTAATGGTAAGGTCCTGGAGAATGTTGCTGAACAAAGAGACTTTGAAGTGCAGGTTTATAGTTCCTTAAAAGTGGAGTTGCAGGTAGATAGGATAGTGAAGAAGACATTTAGAATGTTTTCCTTTTTTTGGTCAGAGCATTGAGTATAGGAGTTGGGAGGTCATGTTGTGGCTGTACAGGACATTGGTTAGACTATTTTTGGAATATTGGGTGCAGTTCTGGTCTCCCTATTGGAAGGATGTTGTGAAACTTGAAAGGGTTCAGAATAGATTTACAAGGAAGTTGCTATGGTTGGAGAGTTTGAGCTCTCGGGAGAGGCTGAGTAGGCTTGGGCTGTATTCCCTGGAGCATCAGAGGCTGAGGCGTGACCTTAGAGAGATTTATGAAGTCTGGAGGGGCCTGGATAGAATAAATAGACAAGGTCTTTTCCCTGGGCTGGGGGAGTCCAGAGCTAGAGGCATAGGTTTAGGGTGAAAGGGGAAAGATTTAAAAGGGACCTAAGGGACAACATTTTCATGCAAAGGGTGGTGCATGACTGGAATGAGCTGCCATAGGAAGTGGTGAAGACTGGTACAAAAACAACATTTAAAAGGCATCTGGATAGGTCTGTGAATAGGAAAGGTTTAGAGGGACATGAGCCAAGTGCTAGCAAATGAGACTAGATTAATTTAGGATATCTGGTCAACATGGATGAGTTGGACTGAAGGGTCTGTTTCCGTGCTGTACATCTCTATGACTCTATCAATCTATGTAGATCATGCATATTTGTGATTGATAGTTTAATTGTGGTTCATGGTAACCAGTCAAAGATGATATTTAAGGCTAACACCAGAGGGCAGTTGATCTCTGATGTGGTGACGTGCCTCTGTCCTGTAGCTTGATTGTAAGTAATGTGAGAATTATCACACAAGCTAACTTGACCCTGCTCTGGGTTTTTAAGATATCAGTTTCAGACCTCACAGTCAAAATATATATTCAATAGAGTCTCACAATTTACTGAATCAAATCCTTTGGTCACTTCAGTGATAGTAATGAAGAGTTCCTGGTGTGGATCTCAATAATATTTTTCAGACTTGTCTGGCAACAAAGAAGTACAATAATGACCGAGAAGCTATTACATTTTGTTGGACATACTGGATAACTAGAGGGTATTTTAATTATGTTGTTAATCATCTGTTTGTAGTTCTTATTCCCTTATCATTTTCTCTGTACTAATTCTTGATCCCTTTCTTAATTGTTCGATGCACGTTTCCAATCCCCTTTGCAGTTTAGCTACACTAATTCACAAAGTCTTTCCTAGTCTCCTTGTGCTAGTTCCCAATCCTCTTTGCGGTCTTCCCAGTGTTAACTCCTAGCCCCTCTTTAATTAATACATTAACCAATCAATAATATCTAGCCCAGTTTATTTATCTCGGATTCCTGTCACACATGACATGATTCTTTCGAAAAAGCATCATGTGGATTCCTATTTTTGTGATGGAAACCACTAATTGTATTGAGGTTGAATTTCTTCCCTATCTACTTTCATACCAGCAATTGAACAGTGCTGAGTCACTGAGGGTTGCAGTCTGTATTGTTCGGATGATAATAGTTAACATCTTTGAGTTGTTTAAAAACTTGGTTATCTTTATTGGTGTTGGGTGTTTTTTTGTTCACTGCTTTGTTTTGTTTTATTTAAGGTATTTGAATTCTCAGAACTTTCATGGAAGAGCCATGTATTCTAATATACTGAAATACATTGGTGTTTTAAAATAAACCTGATCAGGCATGTTGTGACACATCCCCATATGGAATTTGAACTTTTTGGCCCAGAGTTAGAAACACTTCTAATATGCCGCATGATCCTCAGTGTACAGAGATGCATGTTAATTGTGTGTTAATTTTGTTTAAATATGATTTGGAGATGCCGGTGTTGGACTAGGGTGTACAAAGTTAAAAATCACACAACACCAGGTTATAGTCCAACAGGTTTGGACTATAGCCTGGTGTTGTGTGATTTTTAACTTTGTTTAAATATATGCAGGTGCATGGCATTTATTGTTGTTTTTCTTGAACATATATAAAGAAACTCTCTCTACGGTTAAGCTCATAATTTCATTCTAAATAAATGTAAGACTGAGTAAAGAAGGACTTCAGAATCATCTTTCACCAGTTTGCAGCGGAAATAGCAGAAAATGGGTACTGAAAGTTGAAGATTGGAAACTAAAAGGAAATTTCAAACAAGCAACTTTCATCCTCGTTATTGTAGGAACCGAAAGAAAATAAGTGCAAATTGTTGGAGTATGATTACCTTTTGAAGTTCTTTGCATGTCAACCATAAGAACAGTGGCAAGAATGAAGAGGATTTTAAGAGGTCATGTTGTAGCTGTACAGGACATTGGTTAGGCCACATTTGGAATATAGGGTGCAATTCTGGTCTCCCTCCTATCAGAAAAATGTTGTGAAACTTGAAAGGGTTCAGAAAAGATTTACATGGTTGGAGAGTTTAAGCTATAGGGAGAGGCTGAATAAGCTGGGGCTGTTTTCCCTGGAGCATCAGAGACCGAGGGATGACCTTAGAGAGGTTTATAAAATGATGAGCGGCCTGGATAGGTTAAATAGACAAGGTCTTTTCCCTGGATTGAGGGAGACCAGAACTAGAGGGTATAGGTTTAGGGTGAGAGGGGAAAATTTTACAAGGGAACTAAAGGGCAACTTTTTCATGGTGTGTGTATGGAATGAGCTGCCAGTGGAATTGGTGGTGGAGGCTAGTACAATTACAGCACTTAAAAGGCATCTGGATGGGTATGTGAATAGGAAGAGCTTTGAGGGATATGGGCCAAGTGCTGCCAAATGGGACTAGATTAATTTATGATATCTGGTCGGCGTGGATGAGTTGGAGAGTCTGTTTCCATGCTGTACATCTCAATGACTGTATGATTTGTGGATACGGTGGCATTTACCAAAGAAAAAAAATAAGATGTAACCTTAGTATTATCAATTCTTACCATCAATAAATTAAGAAATAAAATATTTTATGAGCTGGATGGCCATCAATTAAGGAGGCAATGACCTAATGGTATTATCTCTAAAACTCAGCTGATGTTCTGGGGACCCGGGTTCAAATCCAGCCATGGCAAATGGTGGACTTTGAATTCAATAAAAATAATCTGGAATTGAATGAAACCATGTTGGGAAAAAAATTCTGATTAACTAATGTCCTTTAGGTAAGGAAATCTGTTATCCTCACCTGGTCCGGCTTACAGGTGACTCCAGGTTGTAATGTGGTTGACTCTTAACAACTAGAGATGGGCAATAAATGTTGGTTTAACCAGAGATTCCCAAATTCCCATGGGTTATTAAAAGAAAGTTAGATTGTTGTGAAAATTTGGATTCTCTACCAGAGTTCTTGAATTAAATTTACAAACAAGACGATCTATTAAAGAGCCATGAAGCATGGTCACACATTGATAGGGGTGAGAAGACAAATAATTATTAAGTAAAAGTTCAAATTCTTTCATCTCTATAAGGTCTAAGGAAACTCAATCCCAGGTTTACTGCTTGCAATCACATTGCTGAATTGTGATTATGTGTCGTATATGGGTTTTGTTCTGAGAGAGAGACTCCTAGTTGGATCAAATGTCTGCTGGTTTGAAAACATCCCAAGAGAACCAGTCATTTCCTGCAGCCTTGATGGAAAAGGTATGATATTCCACTGTAACACAAGGAATACTCAATGACCACTGGATTTGTTGATGGTTCAGAAACTATACGTAGAGATAGTGAAATTGCAGGTAAGCAGAATTGGAATGAAAGCACTTTTAGCAGACTTGGTTTCAACAGCAGAGGACAGAAGTGAAACAGCAGAGTAAAACGCAAGAATCTTTGGAATGTGCAAAGAACAGTTTACAGATGCTTCAGATGTGGCTCAAAATATCATTATGCGATAATCTGGAAAGGCAAAGTCACCCAAAATTTCACAATAAATCCTGAGGAAGAGGCTGACAATAATAATGAATTTGAATATGTTATGTTACTCTCAAAGGATTTAGCTGGGTAATGAATGGATTTGTTGAGGATTCGCTGACTGTGTTGTGATAGAGAGTCTTAAAGTTACATAATTTTCCTCTCTTCTTGCCAAAGATTAAAATCCATCTTAATATTTGCAAGTGTGGTTGATGAACAATAGAGAAGATTAGTGAGAAGTAATGAATCCATTGAAAATAAGCATAGAAATATGTCAAGGGACAGATGGTGGTGAAGTGGTAATATCACTTAGACCTGTTGGCATGGATTCAAATCCCACCACAGCAGATAAAAGAATTAAAATACTGGAATTAGATGGCTCTTGTGTCATAATACCTAAACCAGATGGCCCAGGTTCAAGTTCTACCTGCTCCAGAGGTGAGTGATAATATCTCAGAACATGAAATTTAGAAAAATATAGAGAAATAAATCAATTCTGTTCGCAAGATTTCCATTGCTTTGTGACTTAAATGAGGTAGTTGCCATGGCTCTATGGGTATTCAATAAAGGCTATAAATATATCCATTTTACATGTTATACACCCAGCAAATAGCTTTAGACTTTATACAACAAAACATAGTAAGGGCAAAGGTCATGTGGAAATTGATAATTGCCCCCAGGACCAAACTTGGAGCACCAATCAAGTTTCTATCTGAAAACAGAGGGAAAATATCCAATATTATGTTTAGAGATGTAAAAATAAGAACGTTATGGTCATGAGTAATGCAACTGAAAGTCCTTCCAGCAATGAACTTCAAGGTAGGAATCATTTGGTAATTAATCGAGTACTGCATAAAATCTTACATGATCAAGTTCCAAGCCAGTAATCATTAGATGTGGTTAATTCATGCAAATAATTCACTTCTGCCACTTGATCCACGGACCAAATTCCAGCAGGCATCTGTGCTGTCTCATCATCCTCTTGCTCTAGAATGTACTATAAGAAGTTTTTTTTGCTGCACATTGGAAACATTACTTGCAAGGAATCAGAATTTAATTAACTCTTGAGGTCTCAGAGAAAATCCAAACAGTTCTGAGACAAAATTTAATTCAGGACAAAACAAAGTATCATAGCAAACAGAAAGGCCCTGGTAAAATATTGGACTGTAACAGGAAGATAGTAGTTATCAATCAAGGCAGTCCAATTGTTAAACTTCATTCTCTTTTACAATTCATTGAGAGCCATATCTCTAAATCTAAGCAGCTTGTCAAAGGAATTGAGTCTCCCTGTACCTTGCATGCTGATGTGTCTAATAATAAAGATCCTGAAGAACAGAATGCAGCAGATCACAGGCTGGATAGTGGAAATGTGACTAGGTCATGACATTGTGACATACTTATCGCATCAAAAGACCAGTTGCCTGACTGGGTGAATGCCATATATTTCAATTAATGGAGAAATATGACAATTGAGAACATGAAACACTAGCAAGTGTTTATATTGGTTGAATGGTCTGGATATTGGCTAAGAAATGAAGTCCGTTGTCTAGGTGACATTCTCAGTGCTTGGGAGCCTCCTGTGAAGTGTTTCTGTGATCTTTCCTCCGGCACTTGTAGTGGTTTGAATCTGCTGCTTCTGGTTGTCAGTTCCAGCTGTCCACTGCAGTGGTCGGTATATTGGGTCCAGGTTGATGTGCTTATTGATTGAATCTGTGGATGAGTGCCATGCCTCTAGGAATTCCCTGGCTGTTCTCTGTTTGGCTTATCCTACTATAATAGGACTCATCCACTCATCCACAGATTCAATCAATAAGCACATCGATCTGGACCCAATATACCAACCACTGCAATGTACAGCTGGAACTGACAACTGGAAGCGGCAGATTCAAATCACTACAAATGCCGGAGGAAAGATTACAGAAGCGCTTCACAGGAGGCTCCCAAGCACTGAAGATGTCACCTAGACAGGGGACAAAACGTCTGCAATACAAATTTCCAGCTCGGCGAACAGAACCACAACAACGAGCATCCGAGCTACAAATCTTCTCACAAACTTTGAAGTCCATAGAAGAACAGAATGGAAGAGTGCTGAATAAAAAAAAGGGCAGTATAACTTCTAATCGCGATGGCCTAAAAATCACTCTTGTATTAGAAAATGATCACATAATTGAAAACAAAAGCTTCAGACAGTACAACAGGAGATCTTACCATAGTAGGTCCAACAGACGTAACAGTGGAAATAGAAGTCATAGCTTGACTAGATTATGCAAGGAATTGATGGTTACATGAATAAGAAAGGTTTAGAGGAACATGGGCCAAATGCTGGCAAAAGGGACTAGATTGATTTAGGGTACCTGATTGACATGGACAAGTTGAGCTGAGGGGTCTGTTCCCATGCTGTTCATCTCTATACCTCAATGATGCGCATTTTGTTTTATATTTGTCATGCATGAAAACGGGCTCTGTCATCCTTTACAAACCATACAGCCCTCAAATAAAATGGAGTCTCAGTCCAAATGATGTTACTGTACTCTCATACTTACAACTTAACGAGGTCTTTGCCTAGTCATGATGCAGTGTTTTGGCTGCCTAAAACATGCCTGTGAAAATGACACAGACCAGCTGGATGCAATACTGCCTAGTTTCAATCACCTGCATGCCGTATTTTTGTCAGGCATTTGGGGAGCGTGGCAGAATCTTTAGTCACCTACCTCCTTAAATATCAATAAAATTCTCCTTTAAGTTTCTACCCCCCTTTATTGCCCATTACTCACATTCACAACTCTTTGAGTAAAACAGTTCAGGAGAATCCATCTGTGCACCATACATCTCTAATTTTGAGCCCATAGTCTCTGATTCTAGGGTTCATGGTCATCTTGGAACTTATTAATGGGTGACAAATTCAACAGGTTATGCAGATATCTCTCTCACTATTTTCATCATTTGTTTGAACGATCTCTGATCTGCAAGAACTCAGAGGAAGGTCACCCGATTTGAATATTGCTGCTGGATGCCCATGCCGCTGGAGGTGCAACTGGAGAATCCACCTAACCCCAAAATCAGGAAGCCAAACTCACTAAACCTTTCTTCATGTGTGACTGAAGAAATGGAGCAGGAATGAAGGTTGTATGTTCCTTGCAGATGTTCCAATGAAATGAATCTAGTGAATGTAGCAAGTGAGTTGGGGGCACAATTAATATGTATGATGTCACACTTTACATTGAAACACGACTATGGAAGGGTAAGTTCAGTAGTTTGAACTTGCTGGTGTCAGCATTTTTGGATTGGATAAGGAGGCCATTTAAAATGAAGGGTGGTTCTCAACATTTTGTTAATTTCCCTTGGCTGTGCTGTGCCCTGTTTTTATTCTGTTTTGTAGGTCCCTGTAAAACTTCTGTTTGTCCATTTAATGACTTTAGTTGGCCTCCATGTGAGAAGGCTGTTCTCGATCGTACCACTCAAGATTAAATATGGGTGAGTTGACAAGCTCCTTGCTTTTACAGTATTCCTGATTCTACAATGCCACACCCCCACCTCGCTTCTAGCTGGGGCTTGCAGTAATTAAATTTGGAACAAAGGAAACAGAAACAGGACTAAGCCATTTGGCCCATCAAGCCTGCTCCACCACTGAACTACATCATGGCTGATCATCCACTTCAATGTTGTTTCCCTACACTATCCCCATATCCCATGATTTTTAATATGTAAAAATATATTGATTGTCAAAAAGACTGAACTTCAAAACTTTCTGGGGTAGAGAATTTCAAAGAGATACCTTCTGATGGAAGAAATTCCTCCTCATCTTAGTCCTAAATGGTCTACCCCTCATTCTGAGACTGTGTCTCCTGATTCTAGATCACTCTCATCTGGGGAATAATCCTTCCTTCTCTATCTGAACCAGTCAATGAGATCACCCTTCGTTCTAGAGAACATAGACCCCAGTGTCCTCAGCTTCTCAGTTCTGTTCCAGCGATCCAGTCCATTCACATTCACACAAATATAGAACAAATAGTTTGATGAGAATAGAATCTTTATTAAAAGTCACTAACTTATAACACATACACACAGTTAAAATCATTTACATTTAACAATGATTACACGCAATCAAAGTTGTACTGCTGTCTAAACATTTGACAACAAGACCTGTTGATTGGTGAACGTGTGAAACATTTGAGTCAGTCCTTCAATCAGCACTCCCCCTTCCAGGTTCAGAAAAGGACACTCACACAACGGCCAACTCAAGAAAGGGGAAAAAAACATATTTATGTAGGTTGAAAAATTCAACTTGTGGTAATCATTTTAGGGCAAGAGAGAACCTGAGATGGATGTTACTCAAGCGTCATACAGATTTGGACATTCTAATGTCAATTATTTGAATTTTTCCTCTAACTGGTGCCCTTTACAATTTGCTTTCACATTCTCCCCACTTGGGTCACTCATATTACAGGAATAGCCCAGCCAGATTGGTCAGGGTTGACACAGATACCATTGTTCTCCTAATGGTGTGGCTCAGTGATTAGCACTGCTGCCTCACAGCACCAGGGACCCAAGTTCGATTCTGGCCTCGAGCAACTGGCTGTGTGGAGTTTGCACATTCTCCCTATGTCTGCGTGGGTTTCCTCCGGATGCTCCGGTTTCCTCCAACAGTCCAAAGATGTGCAGATCAGGTGAATTGGCCATTCTAAATTGCCCACAGAGTTAGGTGCATTAGTCAGAGGGAAATGGGTCTGGGTGGGTTACTCTTCAGAAGATTGGTGTGGACTTGTTGGGCCGAAGGGCCAGTTTCCACACTGTAGGGAATCTAATCTAATAGGAAGCTATTTGTTTTGCTCAGTACAAAACAAATTAAAATCAGGCATTTCTTTGTTCTGGTTCCCTTACCTCTTTTTCCCACACCGTTTCAATTGTTCCCCTTTTTATGCCTATTCCTCTGGAATGGTGTTACTGAATCTGCTTCCATCACCTTTTTCAGCAAGGCAGTGCCCCCTCCCCATACACCCTAATTTTTTGAGAGAAATTGAAGACTGCAGATACTGATGAGTCAAGAGTCGAAAAATGTGGTGCTGGAAAAGCACAGCAGATTGGGCAGAATCCGAGCAGCAGGGGAGTCGATGTTTCGGGCATAAACATTCTATCATTCCTGATGAAGGGCTTATGCCTGAAACATCAACTTGCCTGCTCCTCAGATGCTGTCCGACCTGCTATGCTTTTTCAGCACCAGGCTTTTCAACCCTAATTCTTTTGCCAATCCGTCCTCTGTTTCTCAACATTTCTGCCAGTGAAAACAATTTCTCTGATTTACTCCATCACATCTACCCATAATTTTGAACTGTGGTCATCGTTTTAAAGTAATATATTAAAGTGAAGATCAAATGTGCTGACATCATGCATCATCACTGCTTTACACATAAGAAATTCCATAGTGTGCACTTTCTCTTGTGGCCTGTCCCTTGTTTTGGGGGTCTTGATGACTGTATCTGAAACCCACTGTTAGGCATCCCTGAAGTCCAAATACAACAATAATATGCATTTAAAAAGCACTTCCTGGGAGTGTAATCAAACAAAAAGTTGACATTGAGCAAAAGGGGCAAACAGTATGAGAATGTATAGTCCAATTCCTTGGACATAGAGTTTGGTTTAAATAGATAAAGAAGAGGGAGAATTCAAGAGCTGAGGTGTTTCGGGAATTCTGAAGCTCATACAACAAAAGAACAGAGGAAACCACACAGTCAGATAACTCAACTCACCATAACTCTCAGTCATCCAGGGTCACTGCTGACATTTCATACAGTGCCATTTTGATGAACTGTGTTGTCTACACATTTCATAGTTGTGCTCAAGTTTTTAAAATGATATATCACCCTGGATTCAAGTACAGTTTGTTTATATGCAGCTCGCACTGTAAAACTTAAAGCAGAAATCAAAAGGAAGGTATGCTTTTGTCTCCAGGACAACCCAAATTTTACAAAAACAACACAACCACTTTACACCTATATAATTACAAACAAAAAGCATGCCAGCTACTTTATAGCATTAAAAATGTCTCAACCAGACGGAAAATTATTCACTCACTGCACCTCAATGTACAGATCAAAACCAGGAACCAGGTCAAAGTCCTCATTGTGTAGCTCAAGCACACTACACAGAGAAAATACTGTTACAATGGTGGGTCATTTTGTAGGTTGAAATCTCACAAAAAAAGTTTGAGTAATTTGTCAAAATTTGGATATTTGGCAGTAAGTTACAGATTGGATTTTGTCATGAAACCATTTGACAAGGATTTGGGATTGTTTCTAAATCTCTTTGATCAGGGTCACAACTTTTAACATAGTTGGCTACACCATACACTTTTTACCCCTGTGTTTTTAAATAATACCTACTGACAGGTCTGGTGGCTACCTGCGTGGTTGATTTACACATGGTGATGTATTGTTCACATCGCTGAGAATGGGCATCAAAAGAGATCCCTTGCCACGTCCTCTCCTCCTGTGTGTCTGATACACAGCAAAACCTCAAAGTTTGCAACATTCATTCTGCCAAATGAATTTGAAGGACATACTTAAAGAATAAATAGATTTGTTAATAAAAGCATAGTTTACAACAACAGAAAATGTATAAATACTCATTATTCTCATGCAGTCCTGAATTGGCAATGAGTGTGGCTGCTCTCATAAGGTTTCCTTGTTCAGCCCAGGAGCTCTGTTTTCAGTTCAGTGTTCCAGTAGTCCTGGGTGAATGCAGTTATTAGTCAGACTTTGACTGTCTCAGGGTCCATGAGTAAAATTTCGATGTGCCATATTTTACCAACTGGTGAAGAAGTTGTAGCAAGATCTCAGTAATACTTTTCTGTCATGCTGCTCCATGGAGAGTTTGACCACAGTAGAGTTCTTGCTCTCTCCTTGACTTCTGATGGTTTGAGAAATACTGGGAGGCACTTGCTGTAGTACTTCAAATTGCAGTCATAAATCTGAAACTCAAGGTATGCCAGGAACAGAAACATGATTGAAAGCAGCTGGGTGTGTTCATCACAAAGGCTAGAGCGATGACCAAGTGGTATTAATGTCACCCATTGCCTGACTTTTCTTTTCTGCCCATCTTCCTTATTCACCTCAGTACCTGTCTAGTTCTGGGAATTACAAAAAGCTTTCTCTCACTGATAAGCAAGAGAATAAATGCGTTATTGGAAGCATGGTCATTTCCTGCATTCCTTGCAGTGGTGACAGTCCCTCATTAAATCTATGGGACTGAAGATGAGGTGCTTCTTGGACTTGGTTGAGCTCAGAAACAACACGGACGTCTGGCATGTGAATGATTTCACAGCATAACCTCTTCTGCCTCCAATGTCTATTGCTCTCAGTCTATAATCTTGACCTTTTAACCAATCCTCTTTGTCCTGACATTTCCCCTATTACAGCTGATTATCCAGACCCTGTCTAATGCCTCATTGGTTTATTGGCTACTGATCTGGGCTGAGGGACCAATCCCTTCAATGCTTCCTTGTTTGGATAAGGATCCATCCCATTAACTAGATGGATGTTTTATCTCTTTTCAAGAACGGCTTCCTCCCATAGCAGCTTTCCTTCAGTGAAAGGAAAGACAACGGAGGAAACTGGTTGCTATTTCCCAAGAATGACATCACCTATGGCTTTCGCAACCTGTTCATTCATACGCTGGCTTCAGTCCTTCATACCAGTGTGAAGCTTACATAGTAACCAGCTCTCAGAACATCCTCAGTGAAGATCTTAGGACAGTGCCAGCTCTCTAACCTGTGTTGCCTCAGCAAATGATGCTCACGGTTACAGTGAAACATAGGGACATAAGAATAAATAGCGAAGTATGTTATTTACAGCAAAATAATCTTGTAACTTATTGTGTTAAAAAAAAAGCCATTTCTTATAAATGCATCAAATAACTAAGAAAAATTGAAGTCAACAGTATACTCAATGAAGTACACTCTGGGCGTTTCTTTGACAGAACAGGGGATGCTATATCATGGAGGGAAGGCTGAAACATATGCATCCTACCAGTGGCAAGGTTAAGATAATCCACTCAGATAAACACAGATGTTAACTCGGTTAGGTTTCTGCCATAGGGAAAGCTTTGTGCTTTTTAGATTGGCTCCAGGACATCTTAATCATAAACATGCTATCATGATCCAAGTTAATCAAATTGATTGATGAGACATCATTCTAGTCCCATTCTAGCCTTTTGGGAACACAGGTTCACCAGATCGTCTGAGATCTGTCAACCTGTCCCTGATTCGGAATGTTCTGGCACATCCTCGCTTCCCAGCACTAAAGTTATCCAGTTTAACAAAGGAAATAGCTTGGAAAATAAAGATTTCCTCCTCCTGAAAAGAGGGTTCATAAGCCCAGAGTCCAGGTGCACTGACCACCCACCCTGATCACTCGACTCAACCAATTTTCATCCACCTTTCAAACTCATCAACCCCCTCGATACACTTCTCAACCTGTAACATCTTGGTTTTACATTTCTGAGGTCCAATGCTGCAATTGTTTTAAAATTCACAATGCCTCAGACTTTCAGTTAACTTTATTGCAGTAGTAATTTCTTTCCCCCAAAATATCTCCAACTTATGGTCTGGAAATTGAAGAAAATAATTGAGTGATTTGGAACAAGTGAAATTTATTTATTCTTTCATGGATTTAGGTGGTGGGCAGATAAGGCCAGGATCTGTTGTCCATCCTTAATTGCCTTTAAACAGCCTTATGGTTTATTTGCAACTACAGAGGATTGTTAAAGGTCAACCACATTGTTCTGCCTCTGGAACCACATGCAGGCCAGGCCAGGCCAGGAAAAGATGGCAGACAGGAGGCTGGAAGAACACAGCAAACCAGGCAGCATCAGGAGGTGGAGAAGTCAATGTTTTGGGTGTAACCCTTCTTCAGGACTAGGGGTGGGTATGGGGGAGCTGCAGATAAAGGGGGTGGTGGGGGCAGAGTGGTGAAGTGGCTGTAGGTGAAGACAGGTAGAAAATGAATCCAGGTCGTGACAGGGAGGAGTGGAAGGGAGGGGTATGGGCTGGAAGGGAATCGGGGATGAGAAAGGAGGTTATTTGAATTTGGAGAGCTCAATATTGATTCCTCCATGCTGAAGGCTGCTCAGGTGGAAGACGAGGTGGTGATCCTCCAATTTGCAGTTTGGTTCATTGTGGCAATGGAGGAGGCCAAGGATGGTCACGTTGGAAAGGACGTGAGAAGGGGAATTAAAATGGACGGTGACTGGGAGATCCGGTTGGCCCCTGCAGGCCCGGCTGAGAAGTTTGGTGAACCAATAGCAAAGTTCTTTTTCTGAAGGACAACAGTGAACCAGATGGGTTTTTGTAATAACCAATGATCATTTAATGACAACACCTTTTAACTTAAGAATCACGAATTAGTTGAATTTAAATCCCACCAGCTGCTGTGGTAGAATCTGAAGTTTGTTCCCAAAGCCTTATCCTTGGTTTCTGGATAGCTTATCCACTGACAGTAGTATTATGCTATTAGCTACCCCAACTGAGTTAGTTCAGATTGACATACCTTACACTGTATCAATAAATGCCACAAAGAATTCAATCCTTTAACCCCCTCAAATCTCACATTATTGCAAAATTACCCAGATATCATGACTTAAATAGTTTAAAGTCCTGGGGAAAGACTTTGTACACTAGTGCGAACTGAGTGATGTTTAACCAGCAACCTTGTTTTCCATTGTTTTTCAAAAGCACACAAAAGTCAAGACCTCCCCCAAATGTGTGTCCATGTGAGCCAAAGCCTGGATCAGGCCTGGTGGTTACACACCAATCTATTGCCTTCCAGCAAATACATGAAAAATACCCCCGGGGTGGATAGAGTGGGACTTATGTACACTCACCCCTACCTCCTCACCCTACTCCAACCCACTTTTAGGAGAAACTGTTATAGTAATGTAAGGGAATGGCAAAAGGACTCACTTTGGAAAAGCTACAATGGAATGTTCTTCTCTTAGGGACATTAACAACTTTCATTTTCAAATAGCGGGTGTGACTCTCACCCATGCAATGACATAGCCTCTAAATGCGCAATCTGATGTTCAAGGGTTAACAGTCAGCACTATACCTCGATCACTTCCTTTATAATTACTTAAGCTTTTATTTCTCATCCTATCAATATGCACTGTTTGATGCAATATACATAACTGGGAATTGGGAATAATTCACATTCTATCTAGCATGGGTAAATATACATGGTATAAATAAACTGCCACTGCATATTACTGGGCTATAACCCACTCACTGTGGGATATATATACACAGTATATAACCAACTTGGCTCAACATTGTCTGGAAAATTACCCACATACACTTACTTCAATTATTGGATCTATGATCTAAACCAGAACTCCAACCAGGTCTGACAATCCAATTGCCAGAGGCATAACTTTGAAGTCTTAGTTCAAAGTCATGTAGCTAAGTTACTGTCTATGGAACATTTCTTTGTAAGTACCAACACTAACAACACTGTGACCTGTTCAACCTGATCAGTTGAAATCTGTTCTAGTGATCTCTGGCTGGAAAGTACAGGCATGTATTTGACTAGCAATGCATTTATCAAAATTGCTTGCACAAACCAAATTTCCACCAATATTAAGAATACAAAATCCAGAGGACACACGAGCTGGGGACCAATATGAGCTGTTACAAGTAACAGGAGGCATGCCCTCTTCCATAAGTGAATGAAAAAAAACACTTACTGCCACTCTTGTCAAAAAGGCTGATGCTTTTCCAGAATTAGGCTGTAGCAATCCTTTATGCATTTGATGTATTACAGCATCTCTGCAGCCAGAGAGGCATGTCAGAAATAAAAAAAAAAGTCCTTTTGACAAAGGTTTTTGCAGTGAGTTGGGGGGATTAAAGAGATACGATCTGGAAAGTCTTCTTTCTGGCCTCACACATGAGATCACAGCTGACAAACTCTGACTTTCTATCTCCAACCCAAGGCAACCAGTACCAAGACATCTTATCCCTGACCTCTACTGAGTCACGTTGCAGGAGTCAAAGTGTTTGTTCCTCATAAGCTTTAATAGGTACCAAAAGGTGAAAAATTAGGACAATAACTGGGATCACAGTATACAAAAACATCTATGCACTTCGCTGGGAGTGGCCACAAAGCAGCCACTGAATGATGTCAAAGTGACGTAGATGCTCGAATATGAAGGTTTCAATCCTCATCTTAGACAGCGCCTCAGTCTCCATGATTCCAAGACACCTCCAGCTGACTCAGCAAAAGTTTTCCACTTGCATTTCTCACTTTGTGACTCTCTAATTACACCAGAAGGTGAACAGCTATTTCCTTCTGGATTATGGTCTCAAACCCGAAAGTATTACCCTAAATGCACCATTAACTGTCCACGGTTATCTGAGGGATGCACAAACATGTGCAAATGGCATAATATTGCCTACAATGCCACAGCTTTGGTATTCTTATCACTGGGACTTTCGTATTATGCAAGACATTGATTGTTGATCTATAACTCTAATGTTGTAATAAAAAGTTTCTTTAAAAAAAAAGGCTCAATGTTTTGAAGAGTATGCTACAGTAAAGTCATCTAATATAGAACCTGCAGAGGCTGCCTCTGATCCCTCCACAGGATGTTATATTGTGGTTGTGCCTGTTTGCCACTCAGTATTGGGTGGGTGCTGGAGATTCCTGGCTCAAGGTCTGTACTTCTCATTGTATCTGTGGATTGTCACACAGCCGTGATAGGAAATGGGCCTCGGCATGGCAGCCATTGCTGTGATGATTCCTGTTGCTGGGTCGTAGCATGTAATAGTGTCAGTGGCCTCTCCCGTTTCCTTTCTGCCACCGAGGATGTAGACCTTGCCGTTACACACAGACATCCCGCAACTCTCCTGCATGGCACAGAAAGAGGAACTTGCATCATAAACAATCGTGTAACAGACTTGGACCCTTTGGTATTTTCTCTATCTGTTACCCAGGCAGCGGTGAATGCACCAACAGGGCAATATTGACACTTCACAGTCCGATTTTAGAATTTCTTATCATTTTATCTTTCTTTAAGATTCAAGTTTGAAGCGATGATTGCAATGATTAACCATCCATTGGCCACTGGAGAATTTGTGCCACATGTAATTGGTAAACATATTCAGTACCCCACTATGCTGCAGGTAGGGGTTATTGAGTGAGGTTTTGAGGAAGCTGGAATAGCATCAGTAGGTATATAGTCAGTGCCACAAGCGGCTGGACAGGGCCTGGATTTGTGGGATACATCAGAGCCCAATAACTGGGGCCTAGTGCTCGAGATAGCCCATGTGCTTGGGTCAGGGTCAGGGGCAGGGCCAGGAGCAGGACCCGGGCCTGGGATTTCTGTTCCTGACCCTGCTGCTGGCATGTGGGATCACTGAGTCATAGTGTGAGAAACTGAATTAACATCAGCCGAAACTGAGAGAAATTTAACCTCAAAGGCTTTGTCACTCAGTGAGCTCAGTAAAACAAATACATTCTAAGAAAAGTGAATGGGAAGAAAAAATTAGAACAGGAAGGCAGAGGCTTTTGATTGATTGACGATTGATTGATTGATTCACTGCAGCTCTTTGGATTGATTCAATAAGCTGCTACTGAAATCATTCATCAAAGTCCTTCTCATTCCCTGTCTCTTAATCTGACCCTCTGGTTTGACCATGACTTTATGTGCAAGGTTTGTGAAGGTTTGTAGCTCAGGTTGAGGTTTAGGGTGTAGGTTTGATATCCAGACATTTCATTACCTGGCTAGGTAACATTATCAGTGGCGATCTCCAAGTGAAGCAAAACTGTTGTCTCCTGCTTTCTGTCCTGGACACATCTATCATGGGACAGGCTAAGCAAAGACATGCCAATGAATTCCTAGAGGCCTGCCACTCCAACCACAATGCCATAAACAAACATAAAGATCTAGATGCCATCTATCAACCCCTCAGAAAACAAACAGGAAATGACATCACCACAAACCCCAGGAACCCCATCCAGGAGAAAGATATAAATAGAAAGCAGGAGACAACAGCTTTGCTTCACTTGGAGGTCGCCACTGATGATGTTACCTCGCCAGGTAATGAAACGTCTGGATATCAAACCTACAGCTCAGCGAACAAACCTACACCCTAAATGACTTTATGTATCTTTGTTCACCTTCGCGTGCCTATTCCTGTCACTCCCTTTCCCACTCTTATCCAGTCTTATTCACTGACCTGTTCACAAATATAATGAATAGGTAGTCAATTGTGACAGACTGATTTCTTGAGACCTTGCCTGGATCTTGCTTATTTGCATTCTCTATCACAGACTCCCAGGTCAATGATCAAAGGAACTGTGGTTGGATTTCTGCTCCCTAATTCTGGAATTTGGGGTGGGATTTTCTGATTCAGCATGCTCAGGAAGCAGATACTGGGAAACTTTGCAATGTCCATCCCTGATATTCTTAGTATTAAAAGAAATAGTTGAAAAATCACAGACAGGAGTGCCTGAATTTTATTCTCCCAGCACTCACCAGGAAAACTAATGTAGGAAATTACATCCATCAATCCCCCAATTCTGTTGATCTATAATTACCAGGTTGGCATTAGTTCGATGGACAGAACTGATACCCACTCCACCCTGTATGGAACAGCTGTACATTTCAATTCCTGATCATTTTTTGGACAGTGAGATTGTGAGACAGTGAGGTTAATGGTGATGGATACTTTCACAATGGAGTTACTGAGAAGTTCACATAGTTACCTGTCTGCTGAAGGTGTTCACCACATGCATCCAATAATCCTCCACTGGATCATAGCAGAAGATGGACTTGGTCAGACCCCCGGCCACGTATATAAGGTTGGTCAGGGACACTGCGGTGATGCATCGTTTAGCAACAGGAATGGGTGCTCGCAACAACCAAACATTAGTGGCTGGGTCATAACATTGAACCTGTCAGGGAGCAACGGGGGAGTCAATACCCACATACTCACAATAGCAAGCATCGAAATACATGTCGATCGACTGCAACAAAAGCAAATAAACATGTGCATGGAACAAAAATGAATATTTACATAAAGTACAGTAGCAGTTATGACACCATTTACAGGTGTAGTAACAAAGTGTGTACAGGCCAAGTGTACATGAAAACAAACGTGCAATGTAATAAACATATGAGTACAATGCTTCAAATTGAAATAGGTGCCTTTTGCATAGAATAGTGATCTGGATAGGAAGCCTGGCTGATTGTCTAGTGCTAGTCTAAGGGCATTAAGGACAACCCATTGTGACCACACTGTAGCCAGCCATTCTAAGACTGACTAACAATAGCCTATGCAGATGAAACCAGGGCTGCTCTTGATCCTTATAACTCAGGACCACAATGTTCATTTCTCACATTTTTTTGAATTAATTGTTGCCCATTCCTAAAAGTCCTGAAGAAGGCGGTCGTGAGCTACCTACTTGAATGTGGTTAGGTTGCTTGTTGGGGACAGGCAAAATGTGAACCTATTAATGTGGGTCTGGAGTTACATGGAGGCCAGTGTGGCTAGGACAGCAGGTTTCCTTCTCTCAAGGATGGTCATGAGACCGCAGGATCTTTATGTCAATTTGGTCAATTCATAATACAGCTTTTATTCCAGATTTATTTAATTAACAGAACTTACACCCCAGCTACCCTATGGGCAGCACGGTGGCATAGTCGTTAGCACTGCTGCCTCACAGCGCCAGAGACCCAGGTTCAATTCCCGCTTCAGGCGACTGATTGTGTGGAGTTTGCACATTCTCCTCATGTCTGCGTGGGTTTCCTCCGGGTGCTCCGGTTTCCTCCCACAGTCCAAAGATGTGCAGGTTAGGTGAATTGGTCATGCTAAATTGCCTGTAGTGTTCGGTGAAGGGGTAAAGGTAGGGGTATGGGTGGGTTGCGCTTTGGTGGGTCGGTGTGGACTTGTTGGGCCAAAGGGCCTGTTTCCACACTGTAAGTAATCTAATCCAATCTACTATTTGTTGGATTTGAACTTGTGTCATTAGATCAAACTACACCTTTGAATTACCAGTATGCTACCTGGTCATAGTATATCACAGCATTCATTTGTAGCTCTGTAACTGCTGGTAATTACCAGAGCTGATGGTTTTCTCTCCATTCATAGATGCAAAGCATAGATGTGATTTACTGGTCAGTACAGTGAGCGTCTCAGGCTCGGAAACAATAGCACCAACCTGGAAAGGCAACTCCAGTGACTAAGACAGGCTGCTGAAGGGAGAGTGCAAGAGAAAACGGTACCAATCCAAACATTTCAAATAACAGGAAAAACAAAGAGATGATCTCCAGTCTCTCAGCTGATCGTATTATGATTTGCTTCGTCTTTGGCAAATGAGAGGGGAGAACTCAGCCAAACCGACACTGTCTGATCACTATCTCTCCTGTGTGTGCATGAACATGAGTGTGTAGGGAAGCATAAATGAATGAGCATGTGAACTGTGCATCTTTGCATGTGTGTGTAAGTATTTACATTTGTATGATTGTTATGTCAGCTAGGCAGCACAGTGGCTCAGTGGTTAGCACTGCTGCCTTACAGTGCCAGGGACCTGGGTCCAATTCCAACTTTGGGTGACTATCTGTGTGAAGTTTGCACATTCTCCTCATGTCTGCGTGGGTTTCCTCCGAGTGCTCTGGTTTCCTCCCACAGTCCAAAGATATGCAGATCATGTTGATTGGCCGTGTTAAATTGCCTGTAGTGTTCAGGGATGTGTAGCTTAGGTGCGTTAGCCATGGGTAATGCACGGTTGTAAGTTTGTGATTCGTGAATGAGGGTATGTATGAGTCTAGACTTGAATGTGCAAATTAAAACAAACTATTACATAAATGGTGATACATTGAACACTGAATGCCTTATTGGCATCTGCATAACTCTATAAACAGTGATTCCCGCCCCATTTGCCAGATACCTTATCAGAGCACGTATTGTCATCAGGCCCTCCTCCAATCACAAACAGCTTACTGACACAGCTGACGACAGCCGGTGAGCTGACTGCCTCTTTGAGGGACGCAACCTCGACCCAGCGGTTTGAGAAAGAGTCGTAACACTCCACGCTGCTCAACCGATTCTGACCATCGTAACCTCCCACTGCATACACCTGGAGTAGGGCACAGTACAGAAACATACTCAAGGAAACAGAAAACATTTCAAAGGAACTTTCACCAGGGTCCCTAAAATAAAAATCGCGCACAGGTGTTGGTTCTTTACCCCAACTCCTATTTCATGTAATTATCAGGAATTTTAGATTATAACCCTACAGCTCTTAGCAAACAAACTACACCTGCTGCTGGCTGCAGTCAAATAGTGAGGAGATTTTTTTAACACAATAGCCAGGCACTAACTATTGTCAAACTGACAGAAGGAGCTTGTGGTTCTGTATTGCTGATAATGTTCGAGTGCAAGTGGGAAAGAGATTTGTAGCTGCTTCTATGGGGGTGGGGCTCATGGACAGGTGCAGTCAGGGAGGGGGCTTATGTTCCCTTAGTAATGGGGAGTGGGCTTGTGTTGACTTACTGTTGCAGAGTGGCTTATGTTTCCTTAGTGTTGGGGAGGGGCTTGTGTTACCTTAGTATTGGGGAGGGGCTTGTGTTATCTTACTGTTGGGGAGGGGCTTGTATTACCTCAATGTTGGGAAGGGGGCTGGTGTTACCTCAGTGTTGGGAAGGGGTTTATGTTCCCTGAGTGTTGGGGAGGGGCTTGTGTTACCTTAATGTTGGGATTGTATTCACTTAGTGTTGGGGAGAGAGTGTGACTTGTTTCACTACTGATCAGGGGCTTCTATGTTGATTCTGCTAAGGAAGGCTGTCACGTCCTGTCAACATGAAAGAGTTTTCAATTGTGTTCTTTGCACTTTTGCTCCTGGACTGTCATGGCACAGTTGACAGACGCAGTTGACATCTTGTTACAGTTTAATCTGCTGACTGGTATGCTAACCCTCTGGGAGCAGGCACAAAGCAATCTGATGATGGGAACAGATGTCAGCGTATCCTCTTTCCTCCAAATTAAACCACAGCACAGGTGAGGTGCCTTGCACTGTCTAAGTATCGAGGGCTGCGGGTGGGTTACCACAGCAACACACATAGAAGCCACATGTGCTGCATCATCAAATGACTACATCATTGAAGTGTCAAATGTCCTATCATTTAAATTAAAAAGAAAATATAGCTACACTAATTATGGCTCAATCTCAGTGATTTCTGTTTATTTTTATCCCAAAGGAGATATGGGGGATAGGACAGAAAGCAGTATCTCAACAGATATCTCAAACTGACAAGCTGAATCGATCCTTTGGGCCACATTTTTAAGCTACCATTTATGGAAAGCTTTCAAAAGAAAAAAAAATCAACAGGAACAAAACACTTGGTTTAATTTTTTTTTCTAAACTTCAAGGTAAAGAATGTGAACGACCCTTATACTCGAACCATCAAACATTCCCTTCCCAGATCAGGTACAGCAGTCCTGAAAAAGAGGACACGAAATGTTGACCCTTTCTCTCTCCCTGAATGCTGTTGGACTTGCCGAGTTTCTCCAGCATTTTCTGTTACATTTCAAATATAGCAGCGGTCCAATACAAGGTGAAATGTCTCCTACACTTCCTTATCCATTAAACACTCCCTCTACGTCAGCAAGTAGGAAATACCCGAGGCTGCAGTACAAAGACAGGATCAACAGAATGTATGAGAGATGTCACTAAAAACAATGTATTGTCAACACAGTGCGGGGATAATCTGCAGACAAACAGACAATGCAGAACAAGGTAGGCATGCTTTCTTGGAATACATACAATTATTTAAGCCATGGAAACCAGTTTGAACCAGTTAGAATTTCAGGCTTACACAACTCATCTCACCAAAAGGACCCAGAGTAGTCCAGGTGATTGGGTAATGCAGTATCCTATCAAGGAGGCTTTGGTGTACATGTTGCTAGGCGTTGAGGTTTACCTGTCAGACTTTAATTACTTCCCACTCTTCACTTACTGTACCTGCACTGGCCTGCTCACGTCAACCTGAACCTTTGCTGCTGCCTTTTGAACTGGCCCAACACAGGGAAGCAGATTAACCGAACAGGGAGGAGCAGTAGAGAAGGAAGGGCTGCTTGTTTTATGGCTGGCTTCAGCAGCCGGCTTCACAACAGCAAGTTTTAACCATTTGATGTCTGCTTGCTCCCCATCGATATTATTGTCCCAACAAGAATCACAAATTAGAGAGCGTTGAGAATGCAGCCCAGTCCATCACGAAAGCAAGCATTCCTTCCATAGACTCTGTCTACAGTTCCCACTGTCTCGGGAGAGCAGGATGTACCCTGATGTACTTATGTAAGGTATGATTCACCAGGTTAACAAGAAAAATGATACTTTCCTCTGTATTTTGGTACATGTGACAATAACAAAGCAAATCAAATCAACAGGAGCTGGGGCTGAAGGCAGGAGATTGGTTTTACCAGCAGCACAAGCTGCCCCTATTGAAGTGGTCGGTGAACAGCAGGTGACACGCCTAGGCAATGGTGATGCCGACCCTCCTTGAAGCAACTGTGTTACAATCGAGTGTCCAGACTGGCCACCTTGAGAGTCAACCAGACAGCGCAGGAGTGAAGTTCCATACAGACCATACAAGGTAATGGAGGAAAGATCACTTCATTGGAAGACATTCGTGAACCAGTTCAGTTTTAATTTTAAAATAGCAGCTTTCCTGCTGCCAGACCATGGAATACTGGACTTATAGCCAAGAGTATGGTGTTGGAAAAGCGCAGCAGGTCAGGCAGCATCCAAGGAGCAGGAGAATCAATGTTTCAGGCATAAGCCCTTAATCAGGAATTCCTAATGAAGGGCTTATGCCCAAAACATCCATGCTCCTCGGATGCTGCCTGACCTGCTGTGCTTTTTTAGCACTACGCTCTTGACTCTGATCTCCAGCATCTGCAGTCCTCACTTTCTCCTTACTGGATTTATACTTAATCTGCGTGGTGAGATTTAAATTCCAAACTTCTTCAATTGCAATTCCTAATCACGACCTTCATACTGCCCTTTATCCAAACAGCAATGTTTATTATTTTTCTGGTGCCAGGCCATAAGTTACTGGATTATAACCGAGCTCTGGTCTGCCATGTCAGATTTACATAGAAGGATCCCACAGCACTGTTTCACTGAAGAACATGGAGTCATTCTCAGTGCCCTGGCCAATATTTAACCATCAAGCAACATCATGAAAACAAGATGACCTGGTCAGAGAGTCATACAACATGGAAACTGTCAACTCGCTGTTCTGTGCTTGTCACATTTCTTACAACACGAATGAAACCTGAAAAGAATCTCCGTCTCTTAGAGGCTTTGGAGTGTCCTGCAGTCGAGAAGGAAGGTACAGAAATTCCACACTCGTTTCTCAGTTAACAGCCCCCATGACACTAGTGAGGATTCCAAAGAGTTGCCTGTAGTTGGTTCATTCTGTGATTCCTAATCAATACCTAGATAGGGAATGCCATGGGAATCATTCCCTGACATGTTCTCCTTGCCAGCTTTTATAGGTGCACTATCGAGAGCATACTGTCTGGATGTATCACTACCTGGTATGGTAACTGTGCTTTTCAAGATCGGAGATGATTACAGAGAGTGGTGAACTCGGCCCAGACAATCACAAAGGCCGTCTGTAGAATCCATCTACCAGGCCCGCAGTCAAGGAAAGGCCTCCAGCATTCTTAAAGATCCATCCACCCTGGCAATGTTTTTCTACAACCTCGACATCAGGGAGAAGGTACAGAAGCCTAAATATACGCACCAGCCATTTTTGCAACAGTTTCTACCCTACTGTTGTTAGAATACTGAATGGACCCACAAACTCTTAGCATTCACCTGTACTTTTGTTTTTGCCTCTGTTTACCTATTATTTACTATCGATGCTACTTAACTATATGATCTGCCTATATTGCTCACAAGACAAAGCTTTTCACTGTGCCTCGGTATACGTGACAATAGATTCAATCCAATTCATTTTCTGCGGATAGATTATCAACTAGCACATCATACACCTTTCAAATTTACTGCCACAGTCACAAAGGTATCAAACAGTTCTAGAATGGCCCCGTATCCAGTCTTCCAAATTCTTGTTTAAACTTATTCACAAATGTGGGTGTCACTGGCTGAAACCTCTAATTAGCTACAGAACATTTAAGAGTTAAGCACATTGCTGTGGATCATGTAGGTCAGACCAGGCAAGATTTTCTTGTCTAATGGGGATTAGTGAACTAGATTTTTTTTTAAGTACAATGGACAGTGGCTAGCTTTTATTCCAGCTTTTTATTGAACTCAAATTTCACCACCTGCCCTGGTAGGATTCAAACTTCTGTCCGTGGGACTTTAACCAGATATTCTAAAATTATTGACTCAGTGACATCACCAGCATGCCACTGCCTTTCCATACCTTTTAATTTATTGTTATGTGTACCGAGGCACAGTGAAAAGTTTTGTCTTGCGAGCAATACAGGCAGATCACAAAGTTAAGTAGCACAGATAAGTAAATAATACGTAAACAGCGGCAAAAACAAAAACAAAGGTACAGGTGAATGTTAAGAGTTTGTGAGTCACTCAGTATTCTAACAACAGGAGGGTAGAAATTCTTTCGAAACCGGCTGATGCGTGTATTCAGGCTTCTGTACCTTCTCCCCAGTGATAGAGGTTGTAGAAAAACATTGCCAGGGTGGAATGGATTTTTGAGAATGCTGGAAGCCTTTCCTACTGAGCGGGACTGGAAGATGGATTCTACAGATGGGAGGTTGGCCTTTGTGATTGTCCGGGCCGAGTTCACCACCTTCTATAGCCGTCTCCGATCTTGAATGGTACAGTTGTCATACCAGGTAGTGATACATCCAGATAGAAAGCTTTCGATGGCGCACCTATAAAAGTGGCAAATTTTCTCAGCTTCCCGAGGAAGAAGAGACATTGTTGGGCCTTTGCAACCAGTGCGTCCACATAATGAGTCCAAGAAAGCTTGTTGTGGATGACCACTTCCAGGGGCTTGACACTTTCCACTCGTTCCACCTCTGTGCTGTTAATGTGTTGGGAAGTTCTTTGCTTTTGCTGGCATTGAGAGCTAGGTTGTTCTCAGTGCACTGTTTTTCCAGGTCTTCCACCATCTGTCTGTATTCTGTTTCATTGCCAACTGAGATTTGACCGACTATGATGGTGTCATCAGCTGACTTGTAAATGGCATTAGTCTGATATTTGGCAACGTGGTCATGGGTGTACAGTGAATACAGTAGGGGGTTGAGTACACACCTTTGGGGGGGCTCTAGTGTTGAGTATTAGTGAAGATGACATATTGTCCCCATTCTTCACAGATTGTGATCTGTGGATCCAGTTGCAGAGAGTAGGGCTTAGTCCAAGATCACTAAGTTTAGTAATCAGTCTCAAGGGGATAATAGTGTTGAAGGCTGTAGTCAATGAGTAGGATTCTTACGTAGCTGTTCTTGGTGTCAAGGTGTTCTGGGGAGGAGCAAAGGGCAAGTGATATGGCATCCAACATGGATCTGTTGGTACCATAGGCAAATTGGATTGGGTCAAGAATAGTGGGGAGGCTGGAGTTGATTAATGCCATGACCAGCCTTTCAAAACATTTCACGACCGCCGAAGTTAGGGCCACTGGGCGGTGGTCATTGAGACATGCTGCATGAGCCTTCTTAGGCACAGGGATGATGTTGGCCCTCTTGAAACAGGTAGGCACAGTGGCCTGCTGCAGGAGAGGTTGAAGATGTCTGAGAACACCTTTGCCAGTTGATCTACACATACTGTGAGTGCACGGCCTGGTACTCCGTCTGGTCCCATCACTTTCCTTGGATTCACATGAAGGAAAACTGATCTGACCTCTGATGCAGAGACTGTTGGGATAGGTTTATCAGGATTTGGCAGAATAGATGTTACCTCTCCGCCGAATTCTTCTCAAAGCGAGTCTAGAAGGTGTTGACACGATCTGGGAGGGCTGCGTCATCATCTTGGGCTGGAATTTGGAGTGATGCACAAACACGGCCAAAACGTGAGCTTTATGGAATGAAAGGGAAGTGGAAGCATTTGGCGAGGGAATGCAGAAGGGGAGGACTCTCAATGTGGTCTCCTCTACATTGGGGAGACAGGACATCTACTTGCAGAACATTTCAGGGACATCTCTGGAACACACTCACCAAATAACCCCACCACCCTGTGGCCAACCACTTGAACTCTCCCTCCCACTTCACCAAGGACATGCAGATCTTGAGCCTTGTCCACTGCTAAATCCTAACCACCCGACACCTAGAGGAAGAACACCTCATCTTCTGCCTTGGGACTCCCCCAACCAAATGCGATCAATGTTGATGTCACCAATTTCCTCATTTCCCTCCCCTAACCTTATCCCAGATCCTACCCTCCACTCTGCACTGCCCTCTTGAACTGTCCTACCTGTACATCTTCCTTCCACCCCTCCGCTCCATGCTTTGCTCTAAGCTATCACCATCACCCCAACCATCACCTACCTATCGCATTCCCAGCTACCTTCCCCTGAGCCCCACTCCCCCATTTATCTCTCAGATCCCTTCCCCCAACTCCTCCCCCCCCCCCCCCCCCACCCGCCCCAACCCCACATTCCTAATGAAGAGTTTATGCTTGAAACGTAGACTCTCCTGCTCCTCGGCTGCTGCCTGACTGGCTGTGCTTTTCCAGCACCACACATTTTGACTCTAATCTCCAGCATCTGCAGTCCTCACTTTCTCCGACTGATGGCCATCCCATATTTGGAGGAGAGGGGCTCTATAAGAGGCCAAAGCTGGAGAAATAACAAGCTTGGAGGAAACGAAGATCGTTACACTGTTGGAGATTACAACAATAGTGAGGGGACAAGGCACAAACTGAAATCCAACAGTGGAATCAGTTGCTGTATTCTGCACTAGTCAGTGCACTCTTTGCTAGGTCATCAAAGGAACTACTTCAGAGTTGTTTTTAAAAGAAGCAAGTTCAATCGTTCACCACAACATTAATTTCTTTGAATCACCACATCTTTTGAATTAACTCTTAAATTGCTTTTCATAAAGATACTCAGCAGGTTTGAAAAGCTTTTGTCCTTTTTAATTTGGTATTTAGCTTTGTCAAAGTCTGAACTTCAGGTTAATTTTACGTTTCCTGTTACCTTGCCAAGAAGGACAGCCATCTTGTGGCGCCATCTGCCTTTGTTTAAACAGGCCACTCGCATCCAGATGTTCAGCTGGGAGTTGTACATCCACACATCCCGGCTGTTGATTCTGCCACCTGTTCAAAACAAAGAGAGAAGTTAAACACCAGGCTTGAGGTTCATCTGGTCATGGAACGTGTACTACTTTTAATTTGTTTTTGAGTCTGTATTCTATGTCTAAGACCACAGACCTGAAATTAATGACAGGCCTTTGCCCGATTTTTAACATGTACATTCAGTTGAAATCTGGATTGCTGTTCATTACCCATGGAAAAGGTGAAGAAGCTGCTAAGAAACAATTCAAGAATTTTGTCCAGTTGCAAGTCGAGATTTAAAGTGGATTGCATTTTGAGCTGTATTGCCAGTAAGATGTACAGACTTCTTGAGAAAGGCCACCACCAAACGCCAGCAAACCAAGAAAAAAGTTTTAGAACCCTTCTGCAATCCACGGAAAAATCTTCAGACTGTTTGTCCCAGGCCTTGGTTTGACTTGAATGTGGAGCAGAATCTAGTGCAATCCATCACTGGAGGCAGCAAGAGCCATTAAGTAGCTGGAGTGATGGTATAAACAAACCCACGTCACCTTCCCACTTCCACCAGAATGAGGTTCCGAGCAGGAAAACCCAGGGTTTACCTTCCTATGCCTCTGCCAATTGAGCCTTTTAAGAGGCCACCCAAAGACTATGAGTGGGTCTGAGCCCAATGCTGCTGGCAGCTTCTCAGCTTGAGAGGTGGATCGTGCCCTCAGATAAAGGCAATTAGGCCTAATTCTTAGGGACTGGACATTAGGCAGGGGTATGCCCACTGTGCAGCTCTTCTGCCTTGCCATAGCAGAGAAGTTGCTCTCAATAAATTGACAAGGGACATCCAATGTGACTGCAACCATGGTAATCAATCCCACCCCATCCCTCCTCACTTGTCTGCAGTGTTGGCCATACCATCCTCCTCAAATGCCACTCCTCTTCTCATCTAACTGAGTGGGAATGCTGCTACCCAGTTCCACTTTCATCTATTTAGCTGTAGTCAGAAGATCATCTGCAATAGTTTCCTTTGCATCATGACCTTTGGTGTTTCCTTACGATGTCTCCTATCCGCCTCTTATTTATTACGCTAAATATGCTAGCCCTCACCCTATCACAGCTCCCCGTTGGTGACAGCATCCAAAAACACTTCAGGCTCTACACACACATATAATGGTAGCCATCCGCCGTATCTCACTAACACCTCTCTGAACCCATCCATTGTCTGTCTTGTTGTGTTGCATCTTTTGACATCCAGTGCTGGATCATCAGATTTCCACCAACAAATATCGTAAAGTCCAAAGCCATTGCCACAACCTTTGTTTCCTAGCCGCTGATCTCATCCCTCTCCCTGGCAACTGTCTTAGGTTGAACTAGACTGTTTGCAAACTCAGTGTCTAATTTGACCCCAAGATGAGCTTCAAATTACATATCCATTTTATTCTATCTTCACAGCTTCAAACGATTCCACCCAGCCCTCAGTTCATCAGTGATAGCCCTCATGGATATGCCCTCATCCATACTTTTGTTGCCTTGGGGCATGACTATTTCAATGTGCTGACTGACCATCCATCCTCCATTTGTATATGAGCATTCAAATTTCTGTTGCCTGAACCCTTGTTCGCCATTGCTGTTGTAGTGAAAGACCTACATTGGCTCCTGATTAAATAAAGCCTTGATTTGAAAATCAGAACAGAAGAATGTGCACTTAGGAGTATGATGTGGAGGTGCTGGTGTTGAACTGGGGTGGACAAAGTTAAAAATCACACAACACCAGATTATAGTCCAATAGGTTTATCTGGAAGTACTAGCTTTTGGAGCACTGTTCCTTCATCAGGTAGCTAGTTAGGCAGGATCATATGACACAGACTTTATAGCAAAAGATCACAGTGTCATGCCACTGAAATGATAATAATATTAACAAACCTAGATTGCTGTTAAGTCTTTCATCTTTCAGAACCGTTTCGGTTCATTAATATGCAAATCCCAGAGCTTCTTTTAAGTCACTTTCTCAAGATAACTTAAGGTTTTATTTAAAAAGTGACATCTCAGCTCAGACGATGCATTAAAGGTGTGAGGTTACAGTCTGTCTGTATCCCAATCTTGGGTCAGACTGGTTCTGGTAATGATCCTGCTTCCACAGCTACCTGATGAAGGATCAGTGCTCCAAAAGCTAGTGCTTCCAAATAAACCTGTTGGACTATAACTTGGTGTTGTGTCATATTTCACTTAGGAGTAGAAATAGGCCATTTGAGTCTTACAGTTTTACAGAAGATGGAGGCAGATCCAGTTGGGATCCTCTCCATGCCACTCCTCCCAAAAAACTTTTAATCCTTATTTTCAAACCCCTCATTGCCTGGCCATTGCCTACAGTCCCAACGCTCTCTGACGTTCAGATCCAGATACAGAGTCATGCAACACAGAAACAGACCCTTCAGCCCAACTCACCCATGTTGACCAGGTTTCTTTAACTGGACTAATTCCATTTCCCTGTGTTTGGCCCACATCCCTGTAAACCTTTCCTATCCAGGTACCTGTGAAAATGTCTTTTAAATGTTTGAATAAACTCACCCCTATCGCTTCCTCTGGCAGCTTGCTCCATACACGCACCACCTTCTGTGTGAAAAGATTGTCCCTCAGATCTCTTTTAAATCTACCCCCTCTCACCTTAATCCTATACCCTCTAGTTTTTGACTTCCCTACCCTGGGGAAACAAACAATCTTGACTATTCCCCTTATCTCTGCCCCTCATGATTTTATGAACGTCTTCAAGGTCAACTTCTTACGCTTTAAGTTAAAAAAAACTTCCAGCCTCTCATTATAACTAAAACCTTCTAGTCTCCCTAATATATACTGTAAATCTTTTTTTTGAAGCCATCATCTACCATGTCTGCCTTTGCCTTCAGCTCCCACTGGCTTAAGCTGTGGAATTCCTTCCCCACAACTCTCAGACTCTCTATCTTTTTTTCCCACCTTCAAAACTCTGCTCAAAACCTAGTGACCACTGTGGTCACCTAGTCTAATATTTCCTTGTGTCCTTCAGCAGCAGATTAATTTTGAAATAACACAGTTGTGATGCACCTTGAGTTGTTTTAACCACGTGAAAAGCACTACATGAATGCAATTTGCTGTTGGTCTGAAAACAGGAAGGAGGAAAAGGTCAGTTAAACTGGACAAAAATAAAAACAATGACTGGGAAGTGATCAGTAGGGTGAACTGCTTATGTCCTTTGTCAATCTCAGAAGAGGCCCCCAAGGCAAATTCAACAGTTTGTAACTTCAAAGTTCTCAAAAACTATTATGCAAAACAGACTGAGATTTTCTAATTGTTGACAACCACCAAAAGACTTCCTCCAAAATTTGAACTCCAAGATCATTGATCAAATGTGATCTCATAACTGCCACCTGGCAGTGATCCAAGTTTGCTTTTGATTATAAAGGCTAGATACAGAGAAGCTATTTAGTCTGATTGCAACAGGAAGAAATACCAAATTTCCCAGATCATAAGAGGCAATGGGATTTAAAAGGAAATGTTTTGGGAATAACCCTTGGATGATAAGATGCACTGCAATATTAGGTGACTTTTTTCAAGAGAAGTAATGCATGTTATCATCGCTGAATACATTAAGTTTGAAATTTGAGCTGGGTCATTTAGAGAAATAAAGAAGCATTTTCTCACTTAGAAGGTAGTCAGAATCTGGAACTTCCTAACCAAAGGGCCTTGGGTGCTGTGAAATTGCAACTTCCAGGCTGAGATCAATAGATCTTGCCAGCAAACTTGGCACATCTTTCATTTGAACTTTTTTTTTGGAGGTGGTTTGAAAGTTTGGAAATAGCAGTTTGTGGCATTATTGCCAGGTTAATGGATTCATTCAAAATCAGATACGCAAGACCTTTGGTGACAGAGGCTGGAGACAACAGCTATTTAATGATAACAGATTTAAATTCAAAATGTGCTCCACAAGTTCCGTTGTGGTACATCTCATAAGATCAAACCTCAAAACACTATTTACTACTGACCAAGCCAGTCCCAGAGTGTGAAAGGTCAGTGTCTGACCCATTGTCCCAGTCAGTCCCAGAGTGTGAAAGGCCAGTGTCTGACCCACTGTCCCAGTCAGTCCCAGAGTGTGAAAGGACAGTGTCTGACCCACTGTCCCAGTCAGTCCCAGAGTGTGAAAGGACAGTGCCTGACCCACTGTCCCAGTCAGTCCCAGAGTGTGAAAGGACAGTGTCTGACACACTGTCCCAGCCGGTCCCAGTGTGTGAAAGGACAGTGTCTGACCCACTCCTCCAGGCAGTCCCAGAGTGTGAAAGGACAGTGTCTGACCCACTTAATCTCGGTGTCCATGGGTTCTCTTACCTGACACAAGGATATCATTCCTCAGGGCACAAACAGCATACTCAGATTTGGTGAATTCTGGGAGTTTGGCAAGCGACTTCCACTCTCCGGTCATTGGGTCATAGCATTCGGTGTAAGGGAGATTGAAGCCTCCCACTCGCTCACAGCCTCCCACCACCACAATTACTTCGGAGTAACCTGTGGACCTGGGGTTGGTGGGGTAAGAGGAGGTGAAAACAGAAAGGCATTGTGGGTATTGGCATTGGATAGCAAAATACTACAAAACACTGACTCGTCAAATGTGGCTATGCATCTGCTGTCCTGTATCTAAGGGTTTTTGATGCATCTTGGAACCAATAGTGAGCCAGGCGTCATGTCCTTTGGCAAAGTTACTATGGCAACAGATAGAACTGAGGAACATGATCTCGAACCTTGTTATAATCTCAACTACAAGTCGAAGTTGTTCCATACCAGAACGCTCATCAACCTTCAGGGATATTAAATTGACCAAACTTGCTCCTCATTTCATTGAAATGATATGGAGGAGCCAGTGTTGGACTGAGGTGGATAAATTTGAAAATCACGCAACACCAGGTTATAGTCCAACAGGTAGCTACTTGATGAAGGAACAGTTGTCGGAAACCTCGTGCTTCCAAATAAACCTGTTGGACTATAATCTGATGTTGTGTGATTTTTAACTATCGCCTTGAGAGACAGTCCTGTCCTGTCAAACTTATGTGACTTATGTGGACTGAAAGAGTCAGGGTTCAAGATGTGGGCATTCCCATTAGGAGATCCTGTAAACAATCCTGGCCCAATTCTGAGCCAAGGCCTAAGAGGCTTTTGCCATATTGCAACCAGCCAATAAGGGTTGCCTGATTAGCGTGGACATTATTATTCATAACCAGGACTGACATGGTCTAACTACATAGGTCTCTGTGCTGCCACCTGCCATCCACTGCCACCAGTACGTTCAGGTGTCATCCCTCACCTAACAAGTGGCAATCCAAATACTTCTGTCATGGTTAGGTCTCTGATCAGTTTAGTAAAATGCAGGACAGAGTGACTTTTCAAAGAAGGCTTTTGCTTCCCCCACTCACCTACGAGGCCTTGTCCGTGGTGACATCATCTCATTGCCAAGGACGTGGTACCTCCGAGCCTCATGCAGCAGTTGGTAACACTCAGGAGAGCTCTGGATTAGCTGGTTCCCCTCCACCGTCTGTACAAAGTAATTGGGGTGCAGTAGGGGAAGCCTGACATGAGTCAGCAGCTCTTTCAACATGGGCCTCCTGCGGTCAATGTCATGATATACCCAACGTATCACGGACTCGTACACCGTTTCCTCCTTGCTGACGACCAGATCATCACTGGAGACATAGTCGATGAGCTCATCCTTCTCCAGTCCCAGGAACTCCTCATGCAGGGCAACCTCGGAGAACGTCTGCAGGCCAAAGCATCTGCACTTGGAGTGCAGCACCTTCAAGGAGTGTGTGTCTGCAAACTTCTGGATCCCCAGGCAATTGCAGGGGTCAAGCTGCTCCTCCAGGAACTTGGCGCAGGCATCACGGATGGCGTTGATCTGGAAGAGGCTGGAGGTCTCAAACAGGTATTGCACATTGTCCGTGGTGATCCTCACCTTTCCCGTATAGACATACTGCAGAAACTGGTCCATGGCATCAGCAAAGATGCCGTTGATCTCCACCAACATCTCCCGGCTCTCACGGTGGTCATTGCAGAACATGGCCCTGAAGTAGCTGCTGCAGGAAGACAGGATGGCGCGGTGGCAAGGAAACTCACGGCCCTCCACACAGATGACCACGTCAGTGAAGAGACGACTGGCTCTGAACTCATTCAGCAATTCGAGGATGCTCTCAGCATGAGATGGGCCTGAAGAGAAATCAAAAATGTCTTGATTCACCACGGGCTTTTGGTCCACTTCAAAGACTTTGCGTTTGCTGAGAGGTGAGTCACGGAAATGGTTATCATCCCTGTTAATGCGTCGTCCCAGAATCAGCACCATGGCTACGTCTGACCACTCACTGCAATGAGACAATACTGTATTAGTCTGAGTAGGAGAGGCAAATTCAATTAAAACTCTAATGTTAATATTTACACAATAAGGATATTATTCCTCCACTTCTTGTGTCCTGGGTCACGGGTAATATGATCAGGAATATAGAGGGAGTAAGACCAGTATAAAGGACAATGTTATTAAGACTAATTGAGTAGTATAATACATATGTTTACCTTACACTACACAAAGAACAACAATTATTCCAAGACAGGAAGATTATTAAAATGACAAGAAGGATAGTAATTTTTCAGGTGCAATACCTTACACCTTGATGGCAACGGCTATCAATCTCACCTCACCTCACCTCTGCAATTCAGCTCTTTTGTTCCAGGTTTGAACCAAAGCTGTAATAGCCCTGCAGAACCCAAACTGGGCATCACTGACCAAGTTATTGCTGTTTGATAGTTCTGTTGATGAAACCTTCCATCCCATTACAATGATTGAGAGTAGGCTGATGGGGTAATTAGGTGGATGCATTTGTTCTGTGTTTTGGACACACCTGGGCAATTTTCCACATTGTCACGTAGCTGCCAATGTTGCAACTGCACTGGAACAGCTTGGCTACAGGAGTGGCAAATTCCGAAGCATGTCTTGAATATTAATTTGGGAGAGACTGATCTGCTATTGGGTACAATCCAAGAGAGTACTCTCTATTGGATTGTGGAAATGGCCTGATTTCCGATTGGTTAAGGTGCAGGATGGACTGATTCCCTATTGGGTATAGTTTGGGAGGAACTGATTCCTGATTGAGTGCACTGTGGGAAGGATTGATTCTTGATTAGGTACTGTGTGGAAGGGACTCATTTCCCGCTGGGCACAGTGTGGGAAGGATTGATTTCCATTGAGGTTCAGTATGAGTGATATCGATTGCCCATTGGGTACAGTGCTGGACTGATTCTCCACTGGAACACCACAGCACATTCCTCGCTGTGATGAGTGTATTTTCCTCCTTATACCTTTGATAGCAGCTGTACAAGTGAACTGAGCAGATTGCTGCTGCTGCTTGCCTTCTTGAATCTGTATCTGACCATCACATCCAGGGAACCACAACTGGGTTCCCATTCACTGTTAATATATTCTGCAAACAATGACTCACAGATTTATGGTTGAAGAGTGTTGTGCTGGAAAAGCACAGCCAGTCAAGCAGCACCCAAGGAACAGGAGAATCGACTCTCCTGCTCCTTTGATGCTGCCTGACCGGCTGTGTTTTTCCAGCACCACACTCTTCAACTTTGATCTCCAGCATCTGCAATCCTCACTTTCTCCTTATGGGGCAGCATTGTCCAACATCCTGATTTAGTTTTTATGGTCAGGCTCTCATTCCAGTAGCAGGAACACTTGGGAGTCCTGACCCTGCATTGTAGCAGCATGGGGGACCCATTACAGTTTCCAAAACAGAAGTCATTAGTTTCACTGGAATAGGTTTGCCTTCAAGTAGAGGCTTTGCACAAGCAGCAGACAAGAGACAGACACACAGAACTAATTTAAAAGTCAATCGGTCGCCTTCGTTGGGCTTGCTATCACCTTTTAAATGGACGTGGAGGGGGCATCAGTGGTTCAAGCAGCCATTCCTGTGTGGCTTCACCTATTTCTGATGTGTACTTTGTATTATGCGCATTGAATCCATGCCATAATTCAATTATCGATTTGGTTCTACCCAGGATGCTCTTAGCTGTTCAACAATATCAGCCAAGCTGTTTTCATTGATTGAAACAGTCTTCATTTATGCTTTTTTATATTGTGAAACTGTATGATTATTTAATGGATTACTCCACTCTATTATGGGATGTTACCTACAAGTATTACTTTATTTAAAAGGAATGTATGCATTTGTACTGGAGGTGGGGTTTATTCTGTTGCAATCAGTCCCCAGAAAAAGGAAAATAACAAGGATGTTTCGAAACAGGAAATAAACTTCCAAACAATGTACCATAATAAATGAAGAACCAGTAGAATACTTGTTTACACTTACTTAAATTAATTACTAGGGTGTGACTTATAGCCCAGGATCTACAATGGTGCGGTGTATAGTTTGGCAGTCTTTTGTTGTTTCAGTTAAAATTATGGTGATATGTACAAAAGTATGTAATTTAGTTGCCCTAATTTGTTTCTAGTGACATGCAGTTACTTGATATTATAACCACAACATCAATCAAACCAGGAACAGATCAGATGATATATGCACAAATATAACTACACACAGAACGATTCACACAAAACTATACACAAACATAACTACACACAAAACTACACACACAACTGTATACAAAACTACACAAGGCACAAGCCACACAAACACACACAGATACATACACAAAAATATACACTCAGATAACTCACTAAACTACATGTAAACTTAACTACATGCTGAACTACAGACAATTATACAAACATAACTACATCTAAGCCTGTACACCATCTATAAGGCACAAGTCAGGAGTGGCATGGAATACTCCCCATTTGCCTGAATAAATGCAGCTCCAACAACATTCAAGAAGCTTGACACCATCCAGGACAAAGCAGCCCACTTGACTGGCATCACATGCACCCTTTTAATATTCACATCCTTCTCCACTGGCATGCAGTGGCAGCAATGTTTACTATCTACAAGATGCACTGCAAAAATTCATCAAGGTTTCTTCAACAAAACCTTCCAAATACACAAATACCACCATTGATAAGAGCAAGACCAGCAGATACATTGGAACACCACCACTTGCAAGTGCCCCCACCCCCTCCAAACTACTCACTATTCTGATTTGGAAACATATCACCATTCCTAAGGTTGTGGGCTCAAAATATCAGAACTCCCTCCCTAATGTGGTTGTGAGTGTTGCTACACCATATGGACTGTAGCAGTTCAAGATGGCAGCTCAACACCTACTTCTCCAGGGCAACTAGGGATGGGCAATAAATGCTGGGGGTCTGGTCAGCTATGGCCACATTCTACGACCTAACAAAAATATCTGCATACAGAACCACATACGGAATGACACGCAAACACAATTCTACACAGACCTATGTACATTAAAAACCCACACATAAGTGTAACATCAATAAGATCACACACACAACACATGCACAAACATATTTACAGGCTACACACAGTCCACACAAACATGACTACATACATAGAACTATCATGACCATGACATAAACAGAACTGCATTTAACTATAATTGCACAGGCTCCTTTATGGATTATACATAGGAACAAGTTTATGACAAGATTAGTCCAACATTTCATGGATATGTCATTCCAAGGCTGGTGTATGTGTGGGATTTTGTTGGTGTTTCGCTTATGTTTGGGTTTTTATGTACATAGTTCTGTGTAGAGTTATGTTTGTGTTCATGTCAGGCACGGCTTCCTAAAATGTTGAGCACCATATTTACATTCACTGTGCATTTAGCACACCCCCAAGATTTGTCAATCTCGCCGACACTGAGAATTAAGTCAGCGAGGAGAACGATGGGGAAACCTGGACAGTACACCTCCCTGACTTTCAGGGTTACTGTCACCCCATTGCAACTCAGTGTTTGGTTCTCGGTGAGGGGCAAAAATAGGAACGCATTTCCTTTTTTTATGTCCTTCAACACTGACAGCCCTCGCAACAAAATGATCCTCACAACAAAACCTAAGCCGGTTTTGAGAGGCTGCGAGAGATTCGCCAAGGATCTGTAGTGTTCCTGGGACATATGAACTCAAGGCTCAGCTGATACCAGGCTGCAACAAGGCATCAGCTGTTTGGGAGAACTCTCGTCAGCAAAAGATATGCAAACACAAAAAAAAACCATCACATCCGCCTGGAAACTCAGAGTCAGCTGGTAAACAAGCGGCAATGTAAGTTGCAGCAGAGACGACGCGCCCTCTCTTGATCACAGCCGGAACGCCACCGGCTGCATTCGCTTTGTTATTGTTTTTAAAAACGATCGCGTTCATAAACCTACTGATACTTTCAAAATAAAAAAAATGAGACGGATTATTGAGTGAAGAACTGTGCTCCTGGGTGCTAGCCCCTCCCGCATGGTTTAATCCACCCCGGCGTTTGTGTTATTCTATTTAAAGTGTTCTTCCACACAATGTAAACAAACGCACCCGATCACATGGAAGCGACAATAAACATTCGGCGTTAGCACCATCTTTACTGTCTGTCCTATGTCTTTCCTGCCAGAATGTAGACAGATAAACAATATGCTCCGCTCTCAACCCTCACTTCCAGTGACACGTCCAAGCAGTTACCAGGACAGGCATCTTCCAGGTTTTAAGAACCAGAGGTTATTCTCTCTCTTTCTCACCGGGAATCAATCCAAACAGGATTAACATTCCAACTTCGAAGATCCGGCAAACTGTTAAACAATTCACGTCTGTTCCTCTTTTTTTTGTGAGAATCGAGTTTTTATGCATTACAGAGAAAGAGAGAGAGAAAAAAAATCCATCTTTATCTCTGCAATCACCAACTATCCTCTCCCTTTTATGACTCAAAACACCCGTTTTGCAACATGTATTGTAACAGTTCACTCACTTGTAGATATCAGGCGTAAATCTGTAAATAATATTCTTTCCTTACCGAGTTTAAAGAAACGATGTTCTGTCCCCAGCAGAGTCTGATAAATTTCCTCTTGAATTTCCTGGTGCTTAGCTATTGATTTAACGGAAATGTAAATCCTCTTTGCTCACAGATGGTTCCACTCTGTATGGTTTTGTTTTCCCCACTTGCTCTCTGTTTGGTGTTGGCACAATTTACTGCCGTTTCCAATGTCACAGCCACTTATAAATCAATACCCCTCTCCCATTCCCTCCTCTCACTCTCACTCTGAACAAAGGGCACCAACATCAGCACCTTCAGATTGCATCAGCAAGCTCAGGCTGGGAGTTGTAGTTTTCCACAATGAGTACCGCCCCCGACTTTTCCGTGTCCGGCTGGAGCTGGACAAAAAAGACTACAATTCCCAGGGAGCCTGTGGGCTGGCAGGTAAACCTGTTTCCCTCGCTCTCCCTCTCCACAGACACAATGAGCTGTTAGGCAGTTGTCAGTATTGTCTGGACTCAAACACGAGGAAATGGAATCGCTTCTGCAAAGTAAGCTGTCGCCAATTGCAAAACAAAAAAAACAAGGAAAAACAACCATTCTTTCAGATTTCCAAAACGAAAAGAATGCGGCCGTAGCGTTCGAAGTTAAAAGTAGCCAGGGAAATGAAGACTGGAAACTGGTGTTCCACAAGGGCCTGTTGCTTACAATTTGCCTTAACGATTTGGATTTAGAAATTATAAGCACTGTGTCTAAATTTGTGGATGACACCAAATTAGGGGAGAATTATTATTACAGAGGAGCTCTGTGACACCAGGAAACTTGTGCATTGTGCAAACAGTTGGCAAATGAAGTTCAACACAGATAAATGCGAGATAGTACATTTTGCTGGGAAGAACAGAGAGACCCCTTAGAATGTGCAGGTTGAAATGGATAGAGGAGCAGAGGGATCTCTGACAAAGGCTGTGCCATAAGTTAACAAGACCATACAAAAAGCAAACCAAGCACAATACTTTATCTGTAGAGGAATAGATTTGAAAGTTCGGGAATTTATCCCAAGCATAAATTGAGCCCTGGTGAGAACATACACAGGCAGCATGTGACCCTGGCTAATTGATGAAAATGGTATGGACGCACTGAAGAGGATTCAGACAAGCCAGACACTGGAAATGTGTGGGTATGCAAATCAGGAAAGGATTCACAGGTTGGGTCACTTTGAAAAATAACTGCCGTTAGGTGACCCAGAGATCCTTAAAATAATGAAAGCTTTGCCCAGAGTGGATGCAGAGAGAATGTTTCCTCTTATTGGGTACACAATAACAACAAATCCAGTAGGGAGTTTGCACAAAACTTCATTTCCCCAAACAGTGGCAAGAAAATGAACTTTGTGACCATTTGTTAGTGGTTGAAATGAACTGCATTGATGCATTTATGGACAAACAAATAAGAGGGGGAGAGAATGGAGGGATAGAAGTGTTGATTGAGCTGGAGATGGATGGGCTAAATGGCCTATTTCTGTTATATGACATTTTAGAGTATGCTGGCCCCTGGAGCTCAGAGCAGCAACATTGTGGCATTCGGTAGCTGCCTGTTCAGTAACTGTTTGGCAAGACCTGGCCCTGTATTTCCCAGTGGTTACCTCTGAATGTATGAAATTGAACAAACTGATGGTACAAAGATAGAATCGATCTACAGAAAATGAAGATGTTCTTTCCAAAGCATTTTAACACAATGCATTACGCAGCATGACCTTTTGATGAGTCAATGCAATGTTTATATAACTGTGATGAAATGTGCAAAAGGCCACTCCCATTGGATTTCTACAGGGGATTGCTGCAATCAACTAGTTCTACTGTTCATGAGGTCCTCTTGAAAGCAACACAGAAGTTGAAAATGGGACTACAATTGCAAATTAACATCTTGAAAAGGAGTGCAGAATGTAGTATTTTTCAGCTTAATTGTCCTGTGGTGGAAGACAGGCAGTATGGGAAAGAAAGACTGCCCACTCTTCCATCAAAGTGGGATGAGACAAGAAACTCTGAATTTAATGAGTTTTACTTTGAATGTTGTAAGTATGTGGAAAAATCATGCAAGAGTTAATGGGAGGCTGGGGTATACGACCTAAAACAATGCAGGATAGGTGCACGGAAAATAATTCTGAGTTTTGGTCAGATATACACTAGAATAGAAGAACCTATACTTTTGAAGGTGTATGCAGGATCACTACACTGCAGAGCCTCTGTAAAAGTGATGTAAAGTGCAGCTGACAAAGTGGTCTTGATAAAGCTATTGTCTCTAGCAGGGACTGGTCAGTATTTGAACCTGAAACAGGTTTACAATGGAAGTAGTAACCCTTTCTGACATAAGGATAGACACAAGAGAAGAATTTGCCACAGAATGTACTAAGATGTTTTATGTATAAATTAACCAAGTTTACTTTGGACATTTATCAAGCTCTGCCTAACCAAACCATTAATAGATGTATGAGCGCTAAATGATTTTGTAGCATTTGGACGATAAGCAATTATATATCCAATGTTCTTTGTCATTGTTTTAGAGACTGCACAAACTTAATAAATACTATGCATTTAGTTTTTTTTAATGCAATGAAAACTCATGTTTTCACTTTCAGTCCAATCTTGGAAAAAGTTGGATGCTGTGTAATAGTTTTCATCACAGTTATATAAACATTGCATTGACTCATCAAAAGGTCATGCTGCGTAATGCATTGTGTTAAAATGCTTTGGAAAGAACATCTTCATTTTCTGTAGATCGATTCTATCTTTGTACCATCAGTTTGTTCAATTTCACCATAGCTTTCGTGGGGCAATTGGATACCAAGGTGCCCTTGTCCATCAACATTTTCCAATCCATCACGATTTTAAAAATACATTGCCATTCTTTACACTTATTCATGTAATACTGCAACTGCCATGTATTTGCCAACTCATTCAGCTTGTGGGCATACCAACTGAGTGGTGTAATGAATCAGATGTGAAGGCCAAATACTGCAGATGTTGGGGTTCTGAATTACAACAGAAAGTGCTAGAGAAACTCAGAAGGTCTGGTACTTCTGTGGAAAGAGAATACATAGTTACTATTTTGAATCCAAAATAAGCAGATCTCAAGAAGAGTCATATTGGACTTAAAATATTAACTGTTTCTGGTTCAACCGAAGTGTTATATCTGACTGGAAATGTTAACATTGGGCTGAGTTTTATGAGAAATTAGCTAAGTCATTTTAAATGCATTTCATGAAGGATTTATTAGCCAAGAGACCCTGGTGGGTTTTCCCATAGTATTTCTCAAAATTCACTTCATTAACAATGTGCCATGCCAATGTGGTTCCCCTCTTGTCCGTTGCTGGCCCAATTCTGCCAGCTGTTGTGAATGAAGATATTCACCATTACCAGACTCCATATTTAAAAGGCCATTGTGCACTTGGTCAACCTTTGGCAGTCCAAAGCTGCCCAGTTCATGGCATTGGCTTTGTTTCTGCGCTAAAAGGTAATTCAGGTTAGAGGCAGTGTGAGCCTGTTAGTAAGTCTGAGAGGTCAAAGCGCAAAAGGGCAGTGCAAATGAGGGCAAGGCAAAGATGCAGAAAGATGTGTGAGTGAACAGACCTAAGTCCCTTGTCCAGTCTGTGAAATAGTCTCCTGTCCCCACATGCAAAGTGTCCTTGCAGCAGTGTTGCAATGAAAAATGCCAATGTACTCCAAACTCCTGCATTAGAGTGCAGATTGGTATCATAAATAGATCAGAGATGTACCAGAGGGTGGTGGTGACTAGTGTCCAGTATGGAAGTCCTCAGGAGCAGGCGGTGAGCTTGAGTCACAAGCTGCTTGCTCCGACTTTCATCTCAGGAATTCTGGGAGTCCAGTGTGTGGGAGGATCGAAGATTGCATACTAATGGTTACTAACTGGATGATGATGAGCAATAATCCATACTAATAGCCTCTCATTGCTCACAAGCATGAATTTCACCTTAGTTGGAAAATGTAATGTTAAGAAGGGCCTCACTGGGCAACTCACCTAATCTTCCCAAATTTCTTACTATAGTCTATGTCACTCAGAGGCTGGAAGATTCCACATTTTGCTTCTGTTACCAGAGACGGCACCAGCACTGCTGAGTTACTTGAGAACTTTTTTTTTCAAATGTTGCTATTACCCTTTCACACTTCAGAACTGGCTGGGACAGTGGGTTAAATTTTAATATTTCACAGTGCATTTTTAACCCATAATGTACCTGACTCCATTGTATTTGCGACAGTATAGAAAATGCTGTATTCTGTACCTGACTCTGCTTGAGTGATAGATTTGAATTGGAGCTTGTGATGTCATTATTAGACTTTATAACTTTTTAATGCCCCAGTCTTTTAATTTCTAATTTTGAGTATAATCTTAGGGAGAAGGTTCTGGCATCAATTAAGGGTTGGTAGCAAACTACACTGTGTGCTGGAGGGATAGTTTATGTGGAAGTCATCAGCATACAGAAAACAATAAGAGGAAAATATCTGTCAACAGCCAGTATTCCAGGCCCTCTTGTTGGAACTGGTGGAGATCTTAACTCAATGCTTGTCTGAGGCAAAACATATAAATTATTTCAGAGAAACCAACTTACATTGCAGGCAGCACAGAATCTTTCGTATTTCGTCATCAGGTGAATGCCTACATTGTACTTTTGTAACACAAATTTATATTTAGTGGCTTCATACCCTGGCCTGTGTTAGCTTTGATGCTGCATCTTTGATTGGTAAAGTGCAAATTTATCTCTCTCTCTCTCTCTCTCGTCAATGTTCTCCTCTTCTCCAGTTGCTGGTCTCCCTCTATGACAGAGTTTCACTGACATCAGTTGGTTCTATTGCTTGCTCTTCCACATATCTATTATGTACGAACCGACGTAATGATTGTTTGCAAGTTATTTGATTTTCAGTCAAACCTACTCCCTCACCCAACACAAGCTGTCACGTCGGTCATCTACCAGTCATTTCCAATCACAACACCGGAAAAATTCAACAACAACAGACAGGGATGTTGCACAATAGCCTTGGAGCCTGTTTGGCTAAAAGTCAAAAGTATGAGATGTGATCACTGCAGGGGGAAGCAATAATAAATCATTATGCTCACAATTCTATTTTAACAAAGGCCCACAACAGGTAAGAAGATTACTGTAGGAATGAATTCAACTCGATCCTGAAACAGCAAGTGATTAGAATCATAGAGTCACAGAGATGTGCAGCATGGAAACAGACCCTTAGGTCCAACTCGTCCATATCGACCAGCTATCCGAACCTACTCGAGTCCCATTTGCCAGCACCTGGCCCATATCCCTTTAAACCCTTCCTAATCATGTACCCATGCAGATGACTTTTGAATGTTGTAATTGTACCAGCCTGTACCACTTCCTCTGGCAGCTCACTCCATCCACACACCTTCCTCTGTGTGAAAAAGTTGTCCCCTAGGTCCCTTTTAAATTTTTCCCTTCTCACTCTAAACCTATGCTCTCTAGTTCTGGACTTGCCCACCCTGGGGAAAGGACCTTGTCTATTTACCCTATCCATGCTCCTCATGATTTTGTACAAACCTCGCGACTTTTGAGAAGATTTGTAGCTCACATTGATGATATGTATGTGTAAACCTCTATAAGAAAGAAAATATTGCAAGCTGGAGGCCGTAGTGCAAAAGGCAGACAGAAGGAGAGAGGTTCTCTTTCCTCAGGGTTCAGCAAGCCATCCAGAGAGGTAGAAGGATCAGCCATAGTGGTTGATTCCACCAATGTAGCCCTAAAGAATTAGATGCAGTGTCTGGAGAAGTTCATTGGCCACGCATAAGTAATTATGTGGGCAGTACATAAGTGGCTAGCACTGCTGCCTCAGAGTGCCAGGGATTTGGGTTCAATACCACCCTCTTGTGACTCTGTGGAGTTTGCACATTCTCCATGTGCCTGCTTGGGATTCTTCCAGGTGCTCCAGTTTCTTCCCACAGTCCAAAGATTTGCAAGTTAGGTGGATTGGCCATGGTATAGTGTCCAAGGATGTGCATGTTAGGTGGGTTAGCCAAGGGGTGTGCAGGGAGAGGGGAGGCGGATGGGTGTGGGCGGGCTGCTCTTTGAACAGTTAGTGTTGATTTAATGGGCCAAGTGGTCTGCTTCCGCTCTCTAGGGATTCTATGATTAAGGTCAGCAAATGCAATCTGACATGCCAAACTGCATTCTCCCTCCACCCCAGTCAGTTGCTGTTCATTTCACCTCACCATCTCAGATTACCTCAGATTGCAACGGGATCTTGATCAGATGGCCCAATGGGCTGAGAAGTGGCAGATGGAATTTAATTCAGATAAATGCGAGGTACTGCATTTTGGGAAAACAAATTTTAGCAGGACTTATACACTTAATGGTAAGGTCCTAGGGAGTGTTGCTGAACAAGGAGACTTTGAAGTGCAGGTTCATAGCTCCTTGAAAGTGGAGTCGCAGGTAGATAGGATAGTGAAGAAGGTGTCTGGTATGCTTTCCTTTATTGGTCAGAGTATTGAGTACAGGAGTTGGTAGGTCATGTTGCGGCTGTACAGGACATTGGTTAGGCCACTGTTGGAATATTGCGTGCAATCCTGGTCTTCCTATTGGAAGGATATTGTGAAACTTGAAAGGGTTCAGAAAAGATTTACAAGGATGTTGCTAGGGTTGGAGGATTTGAGCTATAGGGAGAGGCTGAACAGGCTGGGGCTGTTTTCCCTGGAGCGTTAGAGGCTGCGAGGTAACCTTATAGAGGTTTACAAAATTATGAGGGGCATGGATATGGTAACTAGGCAAAGTCTTTTCCCTGGGGTGGGGGAGTCCAGAACTAGACAGCATAGGTTTAGGGTGAGACGGGAAAGATATAAACATTTTCACACAGAAGGTGGCACATGTATGGAATGAGCTGCCAGAGGAAATGGTGGAGGCTGGTACAATTGCAACATTTAAGAGGCATTTGGATGGGAAGGGTTGGAGGGATATGGGCTGGGTGCTGGCAGGTGGGACTAGATTAGGTTGGGATAGCTGGACGGGTTGGACCAAAGGATCTGTTTCCATGCTGTACATCTCTATGACTCTATGAGTCAATGATCTTCATCCACTTCTGACATTCTGTGCCTCCTATGAATTAGACCTCACATTCGTATTGCTCCACCTCATCCTTACACACAGAGCACTGCTGAAAAGCTCACGTTCACAGTTTGCATGCACAGTCATTTAACCAACTCCAGCAGTTACAAATTAAAAGATCTGCAGATGCTAGAAATCCAAAACAAAAACTAAAATGGCTGGTGAAATCTGGCAGGTTCTGGCAGCATCTAGAGTTGTACAGCATGGAAACAGACCGTTTGGTCCAACCAGTCCACACTGACTATAATCTCAAACTAAACCAGTCCCACCTGCTGGCACTTAGCCCAAATCCATCCAAACATTTCCTATTCGTGTACTTATCCAAATGTTTTTTAAACATTGTAACTGTACCCACAGCCACCACTTCCTCTGGAAGTTCAGTCCAGATATGAACCGCTTTCTGTGTAAAAAGACTCCCTTCATGTCTTTTTAAAATCTTTCTCCTCTCGCCTTAAAAATATGTCCCCCGAGTCTTGTAATCCTCCACCCTAAGGAAAAGACACTTCTATTCACCTGATCTATACCTCTCATGATTTTATAAACTTCTGTAAGATCACACCTCAATCTCCTATGTTCAAGTACAAAATGTCCCAGCCTCTTTTTATCTCTCAAGCCCTCCATTCCTGGTAACATCTTGGTAAATCTTTTCTGAACCCTCTCCAGTTTAATAATATCCTTCCTAGAACAGGGCGACCAGAACTGGACACAGTATTCCAGAAGAGGTCTCATCAATATCCTGTACAGCCTCAATATAACGTCCCAGCTCCTGTACTTAAAGGTCTGAGCAATGAAAACATGTGTTAGATGCCTTCTTAACCAATCTGTCTATATGTGATGCAAAGAATTATGTACCTGAATCCCTAGGTCTTTGTGTTCTCCAACACTATCCAAGGCCCTATTTTTAATTGTATAAGTCCTCGCATTATCCAAATTAAACTCCATCTGCCACTCTTCAGTTCATTGGCCCAATAGATCTAGATCTCTTTGTAATGTTAGATAACCTTCTTCACTTCCCACTATACCACCAATTTTGGTGTCATCTGCAAACTTACTAATCATGCCTTCTATATTCTCATCTAAACCTGTAGAGTAAAGGTACAGTTCATTTTTCGGATCAGGTAACACTTCTTTGGAACTGAAGAACCATAAATCTCACTCACTGATGAAACCCCCATCCCTTTTACAGGACAAAATGACCTATAACCTCCCAACCAATCAGACCCATCATGGCTGCATGTGCAGACAGCCACTTTGTCCGCTGCCCACCCTCAGAGGAGACAATGTTGGAAATTATTGGAGCCATCACTGAGGATGGGGCTAATTAAGTGATTCACGGATAATGTTATAATCTTCCCAAATGCACCTTCTCAAAGCCCATTTCATCCTCATCCTACAATCTGTTATCATTTACAATTTACAGGTTGTGAAACTACATATCTCTCGGTTTCCTCCATTCTTTCATCTAGCCCTGCCCTTGCGTGCTCATGCTTTGTGGTACCCATGAAATGCCAGTGGTTTGATTGATGCTTGAGGTACCAGCTCATATAATGATAGTGCGTACAATTTGGAGGATATTGCATGTGGTGGATTAGCAGGCATAAGCAGGGCTGCACTCAGGCCAAGCAGGAAAGGATAAGGTCATACATAAGTTCTATTATAGAAGACTCAGCTGAGGTGGGGCAGGGACCGATTTAAAAAAAAAGGCCTGATGCAATGGCCTGCCACACTCATTCTTGTCATTGGAAAGGACTATGGAGGATTGTGGCTCCCATTCAACACAGGACCTCATACTGAGCTTGGAGCCACTTGCAGACCTAAACAGTTGATGTGGTCTCAGCTTCCACTGCAGCATAAAGAGAAGCCACTCCACATCTCAGTGCTGTGGTGGGAACCCAGCACATTGAAATCTCATGATGGTGCTGGATGCCATTGCTGCAAAGAAACTTGCAGACTCGCACAACAGCCCAGCAGTCTGTGCTCCAGCTGGTTATGAGGAATATTGAGCTGCCATCTCAGAGGCCACCGTGGAGCATGAACCTGTTCTCCTCACTCAAATTAACCGTGTTCACATTGGGCACTCTGCCAGCAGTCTTGCTGGTGCCTTTCAGTCATTCAGCAGACTGCTGCTGCTGTTAATTCAAAGCTAGGCCTGCACAGTGGCCTGCACATTGGCCCTCACTGAAAGGCAGCAATCCTGCACTAAACTGGTTGCAGCCACTGGGTGGCACTGTGTACAGCACTAGAACTGGCAAAATATCTCTGAACAGATGCTTAGAGTGATGGATTGAATATTGTCTGATTTTGTTTTTTGGACGTTTTGGTGGCTAAAGTTTGGTTAAATTTTTGCTTCCAACAAGGTGTTTTATCTGACGATTCAGAAATTAAGCGCAGATATTCCGTTATTGAAGAGTTCAACCGACATGTATTACAACCAAGTATGATATGTAAATATAACATTCTTCCAGCATCTTCAATTCTGAGCTAATATTAAGTTACCAGTTTACAAAAGATGAACAACGCTTCCACTGAAGTGGCATGCCTCAAATGACCTGAGGTAAGATGGAATATAAGATTTTTGTAATCTCAGGTTGCATGCCACAATGTTGCCATAATATCATGGGGATGTCTCTGAAAGGTATATGGGGATATACTGACTATGATACATAACAAAGCATCCACTATTCTTCCCAATGGTAATAATTTATTCCAAACAGGGTTGTACATTGACATATCTTGTCAATGTGATAACTATATAAATGGGTAAATCAGAGTACAAGATGAAAATTTCAAGCTTTAATATAAAGTTTTGAAGTTTTGACAACTTGTCCTGATCTGGTGACCATATCCCTGTCTAGTGAGGTGCACATTGCTCTCTATTGCATTTGTTTAATAACGTGGTTGTCTTGTTGCTGTCACTTAACCTCATTGCAAAATCAAGATTGAAATATTCTTCCCCACTCTTTTCGTATGATTGATGTGACGTATACAGGTCTGGGTTTGTTTCTGTTCACTTGCAATATAACACTATGATCAGTAATGATTTCATATGATCTGGGATAGTTACATAATTTAGAAACTTTGCCAGCATCCAGCAATTTGTGTTTGGATTTCCATTTCACACACTCTGTCCCATGTGCAATTTTGTACAGTTTCTAACTGCATATTGTTTGTGTATCTCTTTCATTCACTTTGGAAAAGTATGTTCTTTGGATTAGATTAGATTAGATTACTTACAGTGTGGAAACAGGCCCTTCGGCCCAACAAGTCCACACCGACCCGCCGAAGCGCAACCCACCCATACCCCTACATTTACCCCTTACCTAACACTACGGGCAATTTAGCATGGCCAATTCACCTGATCCGCACATCTTCGGACTGTGGGAGGAAACCGGAGCACCCGGAGGAAACCCACGCAGACACGGGGAGAACGTGCAAACTCCACACAGTCAGTCGCCTGAGGCGGGAACTGAACCCAGGTCCCTGGCGCTGTGAGGCAGCAGTGCTAACCACTGTGCCACCATGCCGCCCAAGAATATTTGTGAACCAGATGTTTTTACATCACTGATGGTTTCATGATTAGTCAAACTTTCAATTCCAATTCAGTCCTGTGTTTTGGGATAATCAGATAATTGATTGCTGGACAAGGTTATTTGCATTTACCTCCTGAGCATACATTTGCTGGAAATATTAACTTATTCTCCACTGGTGTTGGGTGAAAAGGCAGCGATGCAAAGCACAAAGCTTGGTCTGTTACAGAGTCATACAGTCATAGAGCTGTACAGCACGGAAACAGACCCTTCAGTCCAACACATCCATACCGCCAGATATCCTAACCTAATCTAGTCCCATTCGCCAGCACTTGACCCATATCCCTCTAAACCTTTCTCATTCATTTACACATCCAGATGCCTTTTAAATGTTGTAATTGTACCAGCCTCCACCACTTCCTCTGGCAGCTCATTCCATACATGCACCACCATTTGCGTGAAAAAGTTGTCTCTTAAGTCCCCTTTAAATCACCCTAAACCTATGTCCTCTAGTTCTGGACTCTTCCAATCCAGAGAAAAAAATCTTGTCTATTTACTCTATCCATGCCCCTCACGAGGTCACCTCTCAACCTCCGAAGCTCCAGGGAAAACAACCCCAGCCTATTCAGCTTCCCCCGAAAGCTCAAGCCTTCCATCCCTGGATCATCCTTGTAAATCTTTTCTGAACCCTTTCAAGTTTCACAACATCCTTCCTATAGGAGGAGACCGGTATTGCATACAATATCCCAAAAGTGGCCTGACCAATGTCCTGTACAGCCGGAACATGACCTCACAACTTCTACACTCAATGCTCTAATCAATAAAGGAAAGCGTACTAAATACCTTCTTCACTTCCAATCTATCTGTGACTCCACTTTCAAGGAACTATGAACCTGCATTCCATGGACTTCTTGTTCAGCCACAGTCCCCAGTGTGTAAGTGTATAAGTCCTGCCCTGATTTGTCTTTCCAAAATGCAGCACCTCACATTTACCTAAATTAGCCTCCATCTGTGACTTCTCGATTCATTCGCCTATCTGATCAAGATCCCGTTGTAATCTGAGGTAACCTTCTTTGCTGTCCACTACACCTCCAATTTTGGTGTCATCTGCAACCTACTAACTATACCTCCAATGTTCACATCCACATCATTTATATAAATGACAAAAAGCAGTGGGCCCAGCATCGATCCATGTGGCGCACTTCTGGTCACAGGTATCAAGTCTGAAAGCAACCTTCCACCACCACCCTCTGTCTTCTACCTTTGAGCAAATTGCTAGTTCTCCCTGTATTCCATGGGATCTAACCTTGCTAACCAGAGTACCATTGAGTTTTTTTTTATATAGAACATTCTTTTAGGCTATTTGAGCATAAACAGTATGATGACGATGTAATGCAGTAATTCCCTACTTGGTGCACATCTTGAAATGGTGTGTCAGTGTATTTGGTCCATTGTCCGACGTTGTCTCATCTGGAATACTGAATAAATTGAAAATAGCACTCACCGTGCCAATAACAATTGTATTCATTATGTTGCTAAGTCACCAAACAATGGAAACTTCAGTGAAGGAATTTATGAGATGATTGTCATCTTATCCTTACACTGCGAAAAGGGCTGTTGCATCTTTTATCCGAAGAGTGGAGGGAACATTGTGTGAATGTAGAGACTCCCTCTGTTGCTGGATTAACACATTTGACATTTCTCGTATGCATTCACAAGTTGTTGAAAATCCTAATTTATTCCTGGCTAGTCCATAGACTCACATGCTAGCCTTCTGGCAGTTTGAATACCCTTGTATCCCTGGTGGAGCATGGACATGACATCTTCGTGTAATGGAGTTACAACTTGTTTCCCCTTGAAAAAGACTTGAGGTGCACACATTCATCTCCAAAAATGAGCGAATCTGTGGTACTTCTTTGATACTGTCAGGCCATTTTGCGACTCTTTGCAGTAGCCCACCTTCAGCAGTTGTTGATTGGTAAGGGCCAGTGTGAGGCAATGTGTAACAGATCATGATTAAGAATGTTTTCAGCTTCAATATCTCAAACAACAAAATGTAGATCAACAGGAATGATTAGATAATTGGTTGCTGGGCAAGGTTACTTGCATTTACCTCCTGAGCATTCTTATGTTGGGGAATAGGGAAAATCTACTTAGCCATAATAATACTGATACCTGGCCTCTAGCTCATTTCAAAGTCACCTATTTACTTGTGACAAATAGATGATGCAAGGGTGGGGGTTAGCAGTCTGCAATGTATCGTATCTAATGGATTCAATGGTGAATGTCTTAACAAATGATTGTGAAGTTGTGTGATGCCAAATTAGATTACTTACATTGTGGAAACAGGCCCTTCAGCCCAACAAGTCCACACCGACCCGCAGAAGCGCAACCCACCCATACCTTGACCTACATTTACCTCTTACCTAACACTACGGGCAATTTAGCCTGGCCAATTCACCTGACCCGCACATCTTTGGACTGTGGGAGGAAACCGGAGCACCCGGAGGAAACCCATGCAGACACGGGGAGAATGTGCAAACTCCACACAGTCAGTCGCCTGAGGCGGGAATTGAACCCGGGTCTCTGGCGCTGTGAGGCAGCAGTGCTAGCCACTGTGCCACTGTGCCATCCACAGATACATGAGGTGGTGTTTTGCACTCTATATTGGATAAGTTGGCTTGGGCAATACGTTTTGTGTATTTCAAAAGATAAGAGCCTAGGCCTCTTTGTGGTGCATCCACTTGGTGAACTGCTAAAAGATCCTTCCTAAAGGCTGTAGCTGGTGTAGAGGTGATGACTAATCTTTAACAGTTCCTCTTTGGAAAGACAAAATGGCCAATAGACTCTAAGGATTATTGTCTTTAAGGAAATGAGTTCTAGATGGAACTCATGAGTTCACCATCCATAAGGCACACTGCAGGAGTACAATGAAATACTCCCTACTTGCCTGGATAGGTACAGCTCCAACGAGAGTCAAGAAGCTTGATGCCATTCAGGACAAAGCAGCCTACTTGACTGGTGCCACTTCTGTAAGCATCCACTCCCTCTCCCTCAGTAGCAGCAAGATGCAGTGTAGAAATTCACCAAAGATCCTTAGACAGCACTTTCCAAATCCACTATGATTTCCATTTAGAAAGACAAGAGCAACAATTTCCCCACTAAGTCACTCACATCCTGATTTGGGAATATTTCCGCAATGCTGGGTCAAAAGTTTGGAACTCCCTCCATAAGGGCCTTGTGGAACTACTATAGCATGTGGTCTGTAGCAAAGGCACCATTACCTTCTCAACAGCAACTAGGGTCATGAAATAGGTGCAGGCCCAGGCAGCGACACACATGTCTCATGAATGGATAGAAAAAATCTAACCCCTGAACTGGTCATTGAGAACCTCCCAGATCTCTTCTGGGTGTTTCTGATCGTCCATGGAAAAACTGCATTTGTTAATTCTGCGAAACCCCTCCTTGCCAATGGCAAGCAAGATTTGTAAAGCTCTTTTCTCAGGATGATCTATGGTTTGAACTGTAAACTGAATATGTTGTTTAAACAGTATAATTCATTCAGGGTGTTATTGGAAGCCCAGTTCGTAATGAGGTTTCTGCTATCCATGATTGCACCTTAAAAACATTGAACTATACCACCTTAAGCTTTGTGACTGCGACTTCATGTCCATGTAATTTAAAATAATTCCTTTTTTCTGAACGCATACTTCACAGCTATTGTTGTGAAATGTGTTACTTATGTACCAACTGTCAGGAACTGCGCATACTGGTCTCTGACCATTCTATTGCATTGCGTAGACTTGTGCTCTAGTGGTGTATCCTTTGATTTACTTTTCTTAATGGAGGCAATCCTACAAATTTATTTTGTCTTGAAATAACTTACATTCTAATCAAAAATACTTTCTCCCTGTTTTCTTGATGATTAGAATTAATATAATTGGTGGCATCGTGGCTCAGTGGTTAGCACTGCAGCCTCACAGCGCCACGGTCCTGGGTTCGATTTCCGCCTCAGGTGAATGTCTGCTTGGAGTTTACACATTGTCCCCGTATCTCGTGGGTTTTTTCCCATAATCCAAAGATGCGCAGGTTAGATGAATTGGCTGTGCTCAATTGCCCACAGTGGTAGGTACATTAATCAGGGGTAAATACTGGGTCAGGGAATGGGTCTGGGCGGGTTACTCTTCGAAGGATCGGTGTGGACTTGTTGGGCCGAAGGGCCTGTTTCCATACTGCAGGGAATCTAATCTATGGATCTTCACAGGTGTCTGATGCTGCTGGAGGCTGAGGAGCTCTACCTTTCTCCAAATTCTCTGTTGTCAAAGCTGTTTTACTATTGGTCTTCAATTAGCTTTCCACTGAGATAACAAAGTCAGATGGCCACTGCTGCTGCCATGGTGTGTGTTTCACGTGCTATAATATTGCGTCTGGTTAAGGTATACTGACATACTTATTGTAAGACATAACACAACAAAGTTGAAATGGAATGCTTGCTGTGGGAATGTGGGCAATAGAAACAGGTGTAGACCATTTGGCCCTTTGAGCCTGTTTCACCACTCAACAAGTTCATGGCTTATCGTCAATCCCAACATCAATTTCCTGCACTACCCCCATATCCCTGTAATGATTTGAAATCAATTACAGAATCCCTACAGTGCAAGAAGAGTCTATTTGGCCCATCAGATCTGCACCAACTTTTCAAAGACCACCCCGCCCATACTGAGCCACTTACCCTATCCTATCCCTGTAACCCCATACCTCCCATGGCTAATCCTCCTAACATGCACATCCCTGGACACAACGGGCATTTTAGCATGGCCAATCCACCTCACCTGCACATTGGACTGTGGGACGAAACCACAACACCCAGCCAAACCCCATGCACACATGGGGAAATTGTGCAAGCTCTACACAGACAGTACACCAAAGCTGGGATCCCTGGCACTGTGAGGCAACAGTGAGGCAACTACTGAGCTACCATGCCACTCTATTGTAGTTTTTATTTCAGATTGAAGCCTGTAACACATTCCGAGGTAACTGCCATCTTATACAGCTGCTTCATTAAAGTCCAGTCCGTATCCTACCACCATCCCCCACCCCACCATACTCTGAAATAATAACAGTGTATGTTAGAGAACATGGGCCTTCATGGTGTATATTTTATTCATAAATGGTTTAAATTAAAGAAGAGCTTACTGGCTTGGGGTCCGAAGTTAACAGGTTAAAACTGCAATCACTTTCTTCCCAACTTTAGCTTGTTCTCCCCCTGTAACCTGCAGGCAATCGGAGTTAAACATGGCATCATAAGTTTTAATTTTTCTGGTTATCAATTCTCCACAGCCCCTGATCATGTACCAGCCTGTAAAGCACTCCCGGGTATCACTTACTACATTAAAAACTCAACAGACTCTTGTGTTAGATTTTGGCTTCTACGAATACTCAGTAAGATTCAGGCTGATAAATCTCCCTCAGGCACCAAGTATGTAAATCACCTAACCATGAGTTAGATCTCATCTTGTAACTTATTCCCAAGTGTCTGTTATTTCACATATAATTAATGCAAATTATGTGATTAAAATCAGGTTTGCAACACAGTTCAAGAATTCATTGTTCTCTATCCGACCTTGTGAACTTTAATATGCTTTCAGCTGAAGGGAAATGGATACAAGATGACAAACACAGAGAATACTGGAGAAACTGGGTACAGGTCACTTGGCAAATGGCATCATGGCTATGTGAATAGGAAATGAGAGAGGCAACTATCTTTAAAAGGCTACTACTCACTTTTAAAGAAGGGTAAGTTTTTTTTGTTGAGCTAAGGAAATCCTTTTCTAGATAATGCAGGATTGGAGGTACATGAGAAATTTTGCAGCTTCTCAGAACACATTCAAGGTTTTAGTGCAGGGTTCCAGAAGGCAAGCGTGTTTCTGCCTCAGAAGGAATGATGACCCTGGTTTGAAGTCAGAGAAAATGTGAATGGACCTTCTACGATCCAGAGGTGCCAAAAAATGTTGAGATGAGTTCTTGTTGTATCAGGTGGCATTCTGAATGAACTGCCCTTGCTTTGAAAGACAATGGGCTGAATCATACGCTACTCTGGTATGGTGCCAAACACATAAATTGCTGGAAAAGCTCAGCAGACCTGGCAGCATCTGTAGAGAGAAATCAGAGTTAACGTTTTGGATCTAGTGACCCTTCTTCAGAAACAATTATAACTAGGGAAGGTATGTATGCTGAAGAAGGGGTGGGGGAAGGGAAAGGACTAAACAATAGGTGGAGATGAAGCCCAGAGGGAGAGAGCGAGAACACGAGTTAGACAAGGAGTAGGTAAAGCTGAAAATGTGTTGCTGGAAAAGCGCAGGTCAGGCAGCATCCAAGGAACAGGAAATTCGACGTTTCGGGCATAAGGATAGAGGGGAAGACTATTTTAAGCTCAAAAGTGTGATGAAAATTTGCTCTAACTGAGGAATTAATATGTGGTAATTGACAATCTGCTTGTCCCAAGGTAGTCACAGACAAATAGCTTATTGCACAAGAGCAAAATGCAGAAAATATGCGTTCAGACTGGTTTCCACGTGTTTTGTCAATTACAAAGGTTTAATTTCCCTCACCCTTTGCCAAGCTTATGCATTGCTCCGGATTAAAATTCAACCCAATGACTCTCAAACTGCTAAGTGTTGCCTGATAGGAACCTGAGTCAAGGTAGTGTTCCAGGAAAAGGAATTTACAAATATTGTGAATGCTCACAGCCGCAGTGAAAGTAGAACATTGTTGTACACTATTGATGTTTAGCTCTTGGGTGTTATTTGGTCACTTGGTATGAATTGTGTCACTCTAGCCAGCATTAGGTCAAATTAATTGAATTAGCTTTTTAGATAATAGACAATAGGTGCAGGAGTAGGCCATTCTGCCCTTCGAGCCTGCACCACCATTCAATATGATCATGGCTGGTCATCCTTAATCAGTATCCAGTTCCTGCCTTATCTCCATTACCTTTGACTCCACTATCCTTGAGAGGTCTATCCAACTCTTTCTTAAATGAATCCTGAGACTGGGCCTCCACTGCCCTCTGGGGAAGAGCATTCCACACAGCCACCACTCTCTGGGTGAAGAAGTTTCTCCTCATCTCTGTCCTAAATGGTCTACCCCATATTTTTAAGCTGTGTCCTCTGGTTCGGTTTTTAAACCATAACATGTACATAAATGACTTTGAGAATGATGAAAGCACTCTCTGTAACCAGCTAAATAGAACTAAATGAGTTGAGAAGACAAAAATGGATTTATCTATCATTACCCACAACATAAAGTTGTGCAGGTGCATGCAGTATGTGAGATTAAATTATGTTTCAGGGTGTTTATACTGATGATTGTGAAACTGTAAGAATATAATTAACAGTAAGCACGCTGGTCAGGATTAAGATTAAATTAGATTAGATTATCTACAATGTGGAAACAGGCCCTTCGGCCCAAAAAGTCCACACCGACCCTCTGAAGAGCTTCCCACCCAGACCCATTCTCCTACATTTACCCCTTCACCTGACACTACAGGCAACTTAGCATGGCCAATTCACCTAACCTGCACATCTTTAGACTATGGCAGGAAACTGGAGCACCCGGAAGAAACCTACGCAGACACGGGGAGAATGTGCGAACTCCACACAGACAGTTGCCCGAGGCGGGAATTGAACCCAGGTCTCTGGCGCTGTGAGGCAGCAGTGCTAATCATTGTGCAACCATGCCGCCCAAAGTGGGAATTATTGAAGAAAAGTGCTAGAAATCTATTAGGAAGGATGGTGTCTTTGTAAGTGACAGACTAGATAAGATCCAGCTTTTATTGTTAGCTTCCACCAAAGCTCTTTAGGTGAGAAAAAGGAAAATCAGGTAATGTCTACGGATCACGATATGGCAATTGTGCTGAAGACTGGTGTATCAGAAATAACCACATTCCTGGCCAAGCTATTCCAGTACAACTCCAACACTGGCAATTACCTGACAATTGGAAATTTGCTCAGGTATGACTATCCACAACAAGTAGGACAAATCCAACCCGGTCAGTTCTTGTCCCATCAGTCTACTCTGTGGATCTGTGGTTGAAAGCTCATATTCAGGTCAAATGCAACAGCAAGCTTGTGATCATGTTCTTACCACCCCAAACAATTGGCAAATTGTTAGAAATAAACAAAGCTCATGAGGCCTAACAGGTTTATTGCTTTCACTTGAAGAACTTGAGGACTGCAGGTGCTGGAAAGTCTGAGTCAAAAAGTGTGATGCTAGAAAAGCACAGCAGGTCAGGCAGCATCCAAGGAGCAGGAGAATTGACGTTACGGGCAGAAGTTTTGTTTTCACTTGTCCACCTTCTTAACACATCTTTAAGTATTGTCCTTTTCACTAAACCAAGCTAAATGTCAGTTGTATCCCATTCATACCGGCCAACGCAATACTCATATCCATTTCTCCCACAATTCAAATAACAATTTGGACAAGACGAAAAATACTTTGACTATCCTTCTTCATTATTACATGCGCATCTCCTTCACTTCCTTCCCTGAAGAGAACATTTTCTCTGAGTAATTTTTATCAGATTTCCCAAAATAATCCTGAAAAGGATTGCTAATCTGACATCTGATCCTCCTACAGTCATTGGGAACTTTTCACTTAAGTCCTTTGTAGGTGTGGCAGTTATGGGTAGGATTTTAATTCAGCACCGTTGAGCTGGTTTCGAGTCAGGAGGAGCCTTGACTGGAAACAATACTTTAGGCCAGTGCAATATGCCAACCCCATTGTCTACAAGTGAGTCACTTCTATCAGTCATCCATATATTGGACAGCAATAGAGGGAGTGCTTCAAAAACCATTGATGCAGTTTGACGCACAGAGACGAACATGAGTGAAATCCTTCCACCTATGAATTCCATGAATTTTTAGAAACAATCAGAATTAACTATCCCATGAAACTTCAAAGACATTGCATCCTCCTGTTTCTTTCTAAGAGCAATTTGTTTGGAGGAAGATGATTTGCACTTGATAGTCCTCATCACTGCTTTTGGGGAAAATCAATTGACTGGGTTGGATTTGTCCTACTTTTTACAGATAGTCATACCTGAGCAAATTTCCAATTGTCAGGTAATTGCCAGTGTTGGAGTTGTACTGGAATAGCTTGGCCAGGAATGTGGTTATTTCTGATACACCAGTCTTCAGCACAATTGCCGTATCGTGATCCGTAGACATTACCTGATTTTCCTTTTTCTCACCCAAAGAGCTTTGGTGGAAGCTAACAATAAATCTTATCAAGTCTGTCATTTACAATATAATAAAGAACCATGGATGCTGGAAATCTGAAATGAAAAGAAAAATTACTGGAGAAACTCAGCAGGTCTGGCAGCACCTGTGGAAAGAAAGCAGAGTCAATGTTTCAGATCCAGTGACCCTTCTTCAGGATATACACGAGGGCTGATGTTAGTATAGGCTGATGTTAGTGTTAAGAACTTGGACATGGTCAGTCAGCTTCTTGGGGTTGGTCAGACTGCTCTCCTCGTAAGAGATGAGGAACTGAATGTTGGGCAGGCCACTACCCTATTGTTTCATCCTTTAAGTGAGAGACAGGGAGATATTAAGTGAGACGAAAATGAGTGGAATAGCTCTTGCGTTCAGTGCAGGTGGAGAGGTATCTGGAACAAGTGACAAGGCAGTACAGAGGGCATGCAGAGCTCCTGGTGCCTAGGGTTGGGCTGGGTGACAGTGAGCGAGGAAAGATGTTCAGGCAATAGTCAGAGTGGTTGAGTACAAGTCTTGGTGGGGGGTTGGGGACAGGAGCAGAGACAGAGTGTGTGAGATATTGGAGAGAAGAGTGTGGCACCTTCCAGATGGCTGAGATTGCTATAATCCAGGTGGCGCCTCAGACAAAGCTGCTATATCCCAGTGTCGTGGCCTCCACGGCTGGTGGGTGGGGTGGGAGTGGAGGGGGAGATTCCGCGAACCCATCCAGCTGTGTCTCCAGTTCTCTACCCACAGAAACAGTACACTGATTGCTCCCTAACTGCCATGTCTTGGGTAAATGTCAGGAACAGTGCAGGGCAGCTGCAAACTGACAGGGCTTGTTAGAGTGCACCGTGGCTATTAAAGATGGCGCGTTCACGTGGAATGGCAATGAATTATAAGACCATAAGACATAGGAGTGAAGTAAGGCCATTCGGCCCATTGAGTCCACTCCGCCATTCAATCATGGCTGATGGGCATTTCAACTCCACTTACCAGCATTCTCCCCGTAGCCCTTAATTCCTTGTGACATCAAGAATTTATCAATCTCTGCCTTGAAGACATTTAGCGTCCCGGCCTCCACTGCACACTGCAGCAATGAATTCCACAGGCCCACCACTCTCTGGCTGAAGAAATGTCTCCGCATTTCTGTTCTGAATTGACCCCCTCTAATTCTAAGGCTGTGTCCATGGGTCCTAGTCTCCTCGCCTAACGGAAACATTTTCCTAACTTCCACCCTTTCCAAGCCATGTATTATCTTGTAAGTTTCTATTAAATCTCCCCTTAATCTTCTAAACTCCAATGAATACAATCCCAGGATCCTCAGCCGTTCCTTGTATGTTAGACCTACCATTCCAGGGATCATCCGTGTGAATCTCCACTGGACACGCTCCAGTGCCAGTATGTCCTTCCTGTGGTGTGGGGACCAAAACTGGACACAGTACTCCAAATGGGGCCTAACCAGAGCTTTATAAAGTCTCAGTAGCACAACGGTGCTTTTATATTCCAACCCTCTTGAGATATCTGCTGAGTACTGGGTTGTTCTGGGAATGCCACATGGTAACCTGGTGCCTGAATAGACAGAGGAGCTGAATAGGGGAGAACCAGATAGCTAATACAGTGAACTTGGTCAGAAACTGTGAGACAACCTGCAAGGCCTCATGGTGCGAATTCCATTAAAAATATTCGCCACAATTTGAACTTAGCCAAAAATCAACATATTCAGGCCCCCATTCAGGCCCATTACAAACCTCAGCCATTTTGATCTCCTTTATTTAACTCTTGTCTGTCTTTGTTTAACGGTCATCATTGAAACATCTGTTCATGCTATTGAGGTCATCGGCTACCAACAAGAAGTCTTCTATCTCCATCTTTTACAATCATTAGGGGTTTGGTTAGCTCAGTTAGCTGGATGTCTGGTTTGCAATGCAGTGTGTTGCCAACAATATGGGTACAGTTCCCACACTGGCTGAGGTTACAATGAAGATCTGGCCTTCTCAATGTCTCTCCTCACCTGAGACATGGTGACCCTCAGGTTAAACCATCACTAGGCATCACACTTTTTCTAATGACAAAATAGCACTATAATCTGGTGCGACTATTACAACTTAATCTTTACACAATCTTTTGGAGTTCACAGCTCCATTCTGTCACAAGCTAAGCCCAGCTCACTAGTCACCCCAGTTCATTGATTTCATATTGTTCATCCCGATTTGTAATTCCCTCTTGAATATCATTTATATACCTCTACAACCTCCTCTATCTCCTGCCCTCCATTCGTCAGTGCTGGTTTACTACCAATTAGCTCCCATATTGTCCCATTATTGGGGGGGGGGGGGTGAGGCAGAGCAGAGCTGTCAACCACTATTTTTCCATGATTGAGGACCTATTTCTCTTAAACCCCAACACTGTCTCTATCTCCTGGCTTTACAAAACCAACTCCAACATCAGCTATCCTTGATTACCTCACAATTATTTCCAAATTTTTCTCTATGCACAGGTCCTCATTTCAAAATGACTATGTGATGTTTCAGACATCGTGCATATTACTATTCTTGACGCCAATTTCTTCCTGGAATGCAAATAAATTTTGACTGAATCTAGCTGCTTTAATTCTATACTCCCGGGAGCCACATAATTGTTCAACACACGCTTTACATTCTGTCACTCTCTATTGTTGTAACACGCAGATGGAGATCATTTGGCCAACTGAATAGCTACTAGACCTCTATGAAGAAAACTAATCAGTTCTATTCCCCTGCTCCATTCCATAGCTCTGCATGTTTATTTCCCTCAGGTCCTTCTTTCCCCAAATTTCTGCTTGAAATCATTGGTTGTGCTTCCAACGCCCTTGTGGGCAGTGAGTTCCGGGTCATTACCACTTGCTGTTAAATTTTCCCGCTCATGTACCCCTTTGTTCCCCTATGCTGTACTCCTGATAGTCAGCTGAAAAAGAAACACAAACAAAGCTTATTGTGGAAATGATTTATTCACAGAGTGAAAGAGATACCTGTAGGTACATAGCTCCTGACTCCACATATTAGCTGTATATATTCAAGTAAACATCCAAACAATACCCTCCACCTGAATGTATAATTGATACAATTATTGCCCTCCTTTACAGGCTTTGGAGAGAAAGTATTTAATTGGAATCATGGTGTTTTACTGGTGATGGTTAATAAATTTGAAAAATACACCACCAGTAAAGTGTAGTTGTACTTCTGGAAATTAAAAATACAGCTGAAACCTCAACAACCCATACATCACCATTATTTAATCAGGACTGCTCAGTATTGTGCTCTGTGCTTCCTGTTCCACAGCATTAGAAATATTTCCAATATCAAATTTATTGGTGGTGGTACCATCTTCAAGTATAACAGTGATCAGGATGGTTGGCAGCTCATTGAGTGATGTTCTCTGTTGTCCACTGCACAGTCCTTGCTCTGTTAAGCATGAATTGAAGATATTATGGGGGTTGAAATGTTTTAAGCTATTAACACAAAAGGGGATCCCAAACAAGAGCTAATATTGCACTTTGAAACTTTTCTGCTGGTTTCAACTGGTCATGGTATAAAACATGTTGCTGATTTGCTAAGAGACCATCGTGTGTTACTGGCAAAGACCAGTCCCACCAAAAATGAGCACATAAAAAAGAATAGAGCAAGAGATTGATTGTGCTAGGTGATTCTCTAGTCTGAGGTACAGACTGACATTTCTGTGGCCAGCAGCGAAAAAGCAGAATGGTGTGTTGCTTCCCTGGTGCCAGGATCAAGGATGTCCCATAGAGGGTGCAGAATGTTCTCAAGGGGGAGTGGGACCAGCGGGATGTCATTATACACATTGCAACCAACGACTTAGGAAGGGAAAAGTTTGAGATTCTGAAGGGAGATTACAGAGAGTTAGGCAGGAATTTAAAAAGGAGTCCTTGAGAGTAGTAATATCTGGATTACTCCCGGTTCTATGAGCTAGTGAGGGCAGAAATAGGACGATAGAGCAGATGAATGCATGGCTGAGGAGCTGGTGTATGGGAGAAAGATTCACATTTTTGGATCATTGAAATTGGCCATGGGACCTAGGGAGATAGTGAGGAAAGCGATCAGTCTGAGACTGGTACAGTTGAGAACAGAAGCGAGTCAAACAGTCAGGGCAGGCAGCGACAAAGCAGAGAACAATTAGGACTGATAAATTAAACTGCATTTGTTTCAATGCAGGAGGCCTTACAGGGAAGGCAGATGAACACAGGGCATGGTTAGGAACATGGGACTGGGATATCATAGCAATTACAGAAACATGGCTCAGGGATGGACAGGACTGGCAGCTTAATGTTCCAGGATACAAATGCTACAGAAAGGATACAAAGGGAGGCAAGAGAGGAGGGGGAGTGGCGTTTTTGATAAGGGATAGGATCGCAGCTGTACAGAAGGAGGTTATACCCAGAAATACATACAGGAAAGGTATTTGGGTGAAACTGAGAAATAGGAATGGGATGATCACCTTGTTGGGATTGGATTATAAACCCCCTAATAGTCAGAGGGAAGTTGAGAAACAACTTTGTAAGGAGATCTCAGTTATCTGTAAGAATAATAGGGTGGTTATGGTAGGGGATTTTAACACTGCCATAGTGTTAAGGATTTAGATGGGGAGGAATTTGTTAAGTGTGTACAAGAAAATTTTCTGATTCAGTACGTGGATGTACCTACTGGAGAAGATGCAAAACTTGACCTACTCTTGGGAAATAAGGCAGGGCAGGTGACTGAGGTGTCAGTGGGGGAGCACTTTGTGGCCAGTGACCATAATTCTATCAGTGTTAAAATAGTGATGGAAAAGGATAGATCAGATCTAAACATTGAAGTTCTAAATTGGAGAAAGGCCAAGATTGATGGCATTAGATAAGAACTTTCCAAAGCTAATTGGGGGCAAATGTTTGCAGGTAAAGGGATGGCTGGAAAATGGGAAGCCTTCAGAAATGAGATAACGAGAGTCCAGAGACAGTATATTCCGGTTAGGGTGAAAGGGAAGGTTGGTAGGTATAGGGATTGCTGGATGACTAAAGAAATTGAGGATTTTAGTTAAGAAAAAGAAGGAAGCATATGTCAGGTATTTACAGGATAGATCAAATGAATCCTTAGAATAGAAAGGCAGTAGGAGTATACTTAAAAGGAAAATCAGGAGGGCAAAAAGGAGACATGAGATAGCTTTGACAAATAGAGTTAAGGAGAATCTAAAGGGTTTTTACAAATACATTAAGGACAAAAGGGTAACTAGGGAGCGATTAGGGCCCCTCAAAGATCAGCACGGCGGTCTTTGTGTGGAGCCGCAGGAGATGGAGGAGATACTAAACGAGTATTTTGCATCAGTATTTAGTGTGGAAAAGGACATGGGAGGTATAGAATGTAAGGAAATAGATGGTGACATCTTGGAAAATGTCCATATTACAGAGGAGGAAGTACTGGATGTCTTGAAACGTATAAAGGTGGATAAATCCCCAGGACCTGATCAGGTGTACCCTAGAATTCCGTGGGAAGCTAGGGATGTGATTGCTGGGCCTCTTACTGAAATATTTATATCATCAATCATCACAGGTGTGATGCTGGAAGACTGGAGGTTGGCTAACGTGGTGCCACTGTTTCAGAAAGGTGGTTAGGATAAGCCAGGGAACTATAGACCAGTGAGCCTGACATCGGTGGTGGGCAAGTTGTTGGAGGGAATCCTGAGGGACAGGATGTACATGTATTTTGAAAGGTAAGGACTGATTAGGGATAGTCAATATGGCTTTGTGTGTGGGAAATCATGTCTCACAAACTTGATTGAGCTTTTTGAAGAAGTAACAAAGGGGATTGATGAGGGCAAAGTGGTAGATGTGATCTGTATGGACTTCAGTAAGGCGTTCGACAAGGTTCCCCATGGGAGACTGGTTAGCAAGGTTAGATTTCATGGAATGCAGGGAGAACCAGCCATTTGGATACAGAACTGGCTGAAAGGTAGAAGACAGAGGGTGGTAGTAAAGGGTTGTTTTTCAGACTGGAGACCTGTGACCATTGGAGTGCCACAAGGATTGGTGCTGGTCCACTTCTTTTCGTCATATATATACATATTTGGATGTGAGCATAAGAGGTTTAATTAGTACGTTTGCAGATGACACCAAAATTGGAGGTTAGCAAAGATTACAACACGATCTTAATCAGATGGACCAATGGGCTGAGAAGTGGCAGATGGAGTTTAATTCGGGTAAATGCGAGGTGCTAAATTTTGGGAAAACAAATCTTAGCAGAACTTATACACTTAATGGTAAGGTCCTAGGGAATGTTGCTGAACAAAGAGACCTTGGAGTGTAGGTTCATAACTCCTTGAAAGTCAAGTCGCAGGTGGATAGGATAGTGAAGAAGGCATTTGGTATGCTTTCCTTTATTGGTCAGAGTATTGAGTTGAGAGGTCATGTTGCGGCTGTACAGGACATTGGTTAGGTCACTGTTGGAATTTTGCGTGCAGTTCTGGTCTCCTTCCTATCAGAAAGATGTTGTGAAACTTGATAGGGTTCAGAAAAGATTTACAAGGATATTGCCAGGGTTGGAGGATTTGAGCTATACAGAGAAGCTGAACAGGCTGGAGCTGTTTTCCCTGGAGCGTCGGAGGCTGAGGGGTGACCTCATAGAGTTATATAAAATTGTGAGGGGCATGGATAGGATGAAAAAAAGTCTTTTCCCTGGGGTGGGAGAGTCCAGAATTAGAGGGCATAGGTTTAGGGTGAGAGTGGAAATGTATAAAAGAAACCTAAGGGGCAACGTTTTCATGCAGAGGGGTGTATGTATATGGAATGAGCTACCAGCGGAAGTGGTGGAGGCTGGTACAATTGCAACATTTAAAAGGCATTTGGATGGGTATATGAATAGGAATGGTTTGGAGGGATATGGACTGGGTGCTGGCAGCTGGGACTAGATTGGGTTGGGATATCTGGATGCATGAACAGGTTGGACTGTGCTGCACGTCTCTATGACTATGACTCTAAATGAATGACAATTTATTTAATTGTGGTTTGTGGGAGCATGATGCATAAACAAGCCACTGCGGTTATTACATTGCAACACTTCAGAAGTAAGTCAGTTGATGTGAATACTTTTGGGCAGTAACCTAAGATAGCAAAAAGGTGCTATACAAATGCACATTTTTTTTCTTTCAGATGGCATCCAAAGTCTAGGGTTGCACATGTAACAAAATAATTTGAACAAAATAGGTTGAAAAGACATTGAATTTTGTTCTAGCTTGAGTCAGTTCTCCCAGGGATGTGAGAGAGGGGATAGGACACTTAGTTAAAGTTAATGATTTTTTTTTGTAACACAATATTCCAAAGTAATGGATGGAAAATGTACCATTCCATAGTGTTCCAAATTATCAAAATACATGAATGTGACAATGATGATATGTTTAAAGTTTGTTTAATGTGTTTTAAAAGTATGTTTAATATGTGTTGTATGTTTAAAGAAAAAGTAAAACTTTGTGAAAATGTTTTTGACGATGATTGAGCTTATAAAATTCAACCCCTGCCACCTCATCTCCACAGAGGACAAAAATTGTCCATTATATCCTGAAATTTTAGACTCTTATTTCAATTTTGATAGATGAAAGTTGAGCAAAGGTTGAATTTTAAGATGTCGCATTGGAAAAGGTATAGCTGAGCGGAAGGGTATAAACCTCAATGTGAAATGGATATCTATGATAGTCAGTGAAGCACATCTTTCTGCAGAACAAAAGGCCGACTTCAGCAAACAGGACAATGGATGGCAGAGCTTAAAGTGAATTTCCTCTGATGCAAAGTAACAACAGATCCAATGACCTGAATAACAGCCAGAATATTAAGTGACTCTAAAAATTGTGATAAATTGAACTGATTGTGTGCAAAGTTAAAAATCACACAACACCAGGTTATAGTCCAACAGGTTTAATTGGAAGCACACTAGTTTTCAGAGCGCCGCTCCTTCATCAGGTGGTGATGAAGGAACAGTGCTCCGAAAGCTAGTGCTTCCAATTAAACTTGTTGGACTATAACCTGGTGTTATGTGACTCTTAACTTTGTACAGCCCAGTCCTACACTAACATCTCCAAATCATAATTGTGTGCATTTATACAGGGTCACTCACATATAAACTAAACACTTTTTTGACTAATGTGTTCTTAATTTAAATAAGTTGACCGATGTAGGGAAGTGGGGAGAGGTGTGAAAGAGCCATTACACCCACTGCTGTGTGAACTGAATTAATATCAGCAGCAACATGGTGGTTAATTTGCAATTCTGTTGGTTTCGTATTGAATGGATCCTGATCTGAATTAACACATTCCAATTTTTTCCCCTGAAAGTCAGCAAGTTCCAAAATCTGACATGGCCTCCCTATTTGAGGCTGAGGGATTTGAGAGAGTGTGCCTTTTGTATGAGCACTGTCCTAATAAGTTAATCATTTAAGACCTGGTATCATTCTAGGAGTGTTTGTGTATATTCAATCAAGCCAATATATTCTTCCTGAGATGCAGTGCTCCAAGACTGAACACAATACTCCGGAAGGAATCTGAACAAGACTCTGTAACTGTTGCACTACTTCCTTATTTTCATATCTCAACTTGCTTTAAATAAACCAGACTGCTTTCTCTGCTTTCGCAGGTAAAATTAAATACACAGAACATTCAAACACTCACAGCTGTTTCCCTGGCAATCATTGCCCTCAAAAAGGTATGTGGCGTCATGGAAATGCTCTAATGAATGAACAGGACTGAAACAACCAATGCAAATTTATTGCTACAGTTCATTAGATCTCTCCCTTCACTCCACGTTGGAAATGTAGACCAGGCCGATATGATAGATGTTTGTAAATGCTTAATAATTTTAATCTGCCCTATATTTGAACAGTTTCAAATGGACATCATCGGCCCATGAATTACATTTTGGTACAAATTCGAAATGGTCTTGCAGTTGACAATCTCCCTTGGAAAAGTCATGAGGATAAACTCTTTAGTAGGAGGTGACATTGAGGTTGGTTTGAGATCGAATTATTGGTGTAATGCACCTCACTGATGTTGTTCATCACTTTCTACTTCTTGTTAGAACACTGTAGAGGAAGATTTACTCTGTATTCAACCTATGCTGTTTTCACCTGGGAGAGTTTGATAGAACAGTTTATATTTTGTACCCAACAGTGATGCGCATGACCTGAGAACTTTTCAATTTTACAGAGTCAGCTTTACTCTGTCTTTAATTTTATACTTAGCTTGGCAACACATGATAAGGCAGAGAAGGAGTTTAATTTTATGTCAACCTTGGCTGTAATTGTCCAGGTAGTGTTTGATGAGACTATATAAGAGGTTTACATTGTAATTAACACTCTGGAAATGTTTGCTGGCACAGCGTGGAAGAAGCTTTCCTCAACCCCCATACATGTGATTCCTGGCTTGGGACAGTTTGATAAAGTTCAAGTGCTAAAAAGTGGAAAATTGCTCCATTTGACCTAATATCCAATAACCCAAAAAGTATCATTTATTGGTAGACTTGCCTCACTTTATTCTAGTGGCGATATTCAGGTTGCACTGATGGCCTCAAGAGACTGCCATGTTACGCTGAAGTTACATATAATGAGAGTGATTAATGCTGATCCCCCATCAACCTAATGACTGTATTTCAATGGGATCCATTACTTGTTCTATTGGTCACATTTGCTGCACTAGATCCCCTCATCCTGAAGTGATACAGCTTTGCATTAACTGTGAGAATTTGTGAACTCACAGAGCGAGGCATGTTTGCACCTTGGAACACAATGTGTGAACTTTCCATGCCCATAACATCAAACATCAACAAGCACCATTGTCCTCTGGGAGAGATGGCAGAAAATTAAAGGAATTGCATGATGGAAAATCATTGCTATCTGGTTGTGGACTGTCCAATTTGGAAAATAATTTGCTCTGGGGAAGGCATCCTAGGATAGGAACTGACTGTCACATTGAGGATTCAGATTAGATACTCTCATTAAGCAATTCCATGGTTATTTTATGTCATCCAAGCCCCTGTTTTGACTCTAACACCCAATTGCTATTGACTTTCTTACATTACTAGAGCTGCATCCAGTAAAGTAACATTCAATTCCCTGCAAAGCGGAAAGGAAACTTGAAAGAGTTGCAAAGCATTTAATTATGATCATTCAGTGTGCTAAGTTAACTGCGCATCAGTGACACCAGAGGGGTGGGGGGGGGTGGGGATGTGGGGTGGGGAGGGTAGCGAAGATGAAACAAAATGAGAAAGTGCAGCTCTTCCTGTTCTACATGTGTGTTGGTCTCTGATAAGAAGCGAGTCATGAGCAGGAAATCCGTCAAAGGGCAACATTACAACCAACTCTGAAATCTCAGAAAAGCTGCTTCAGTCTGCGAGGAGTGGAGCAATCAGACAGTAGCATGCGAAATGGCCGATGTGGTGGAGAACAGCACTGACAAGGGCTCGAGCTGCCAGGCTGGGAAACATAGCTGGACCGTTGAGGGGCTGACGGAAGGGTCATCCGATGGGACGGTGACGTTCGACGATGCTGGCTTCTCCACCATCCTGCAGGGCGGCCTGGATGACCTCCGGCTGGATAGCTCCCTCACTGATGTCGTCCTGTGTGTGGATAAAAGAGAATTTTCCTGCCACCGGGTTGTCCTGGCAGCTGCCAGCAGTTACTTCAGGTAGGCCGAAAGTACAGCATCATTTCTTTGTTTACTTGCCGAGACTGTTTGATATTTCCTTCGGCCTGGCATCAGATTTCAGTTATCTAGGCCCGAAGTCCTGACTTCCATCTCTAAGTGCCTTTGCCTGTCCACCACTGACATTTAGAAAGCTCCTTAAGAGCTCCTTGTTTGACCAAACTTCTACTCACTGTCCCTAATATCTAATTTGTGTTAAATCTGTGTCTGATAATTCTCCTGTGGAGAGTCCAAATTTTTACTTACTGTATTGGAGGCACTACATAAATGTAAGTTGTTGATATTCGAGGTAAGTGTCGCCACAGACATTCCATAACAATCTCTTCTTTGAGCTGGAGGCTGTAGACTAAAATAAAGAGGTAAAGAATGTGCATTAATGATGTTCCAGATGTTCAATGTTGCGTGACCAACTTTCGTTTACCCAGTGAAACTCTGTACCCTTCTTTCTATTCGCTGTTTAATTGCCATGGCTGACAAATAAGGATGGCTTCAGCTACTAGATTGTTCCTGGTGTTTCACTGTGGTCTCCTCTTGTTGTGTGTGATTATTAGGAGAGAACATCAGGGAAATGTGAGGATAAGCAAAATTCGTTAATGTCCAGACTCTGCAACAAGCAACAATAAAAATCGCCTCATTTATTTTCATCAATTCATTCATTTACTTGCATTTATTAAATACAGAGACATTTAAAAAGGAAAGAAAGGCTGTATGGTGATAGAGAGCCATTGGAAGGTGAAGATTGTGTGACAAAAGATCCAGGAATATGTGCAAATAAAGTTGGCAACTCAAAATGTGGGAAAAATTACAGGCCCATGTAAAGATGTAAAAGACTGTGGGGAGTGAGCACCTAAGAAGATGTGTGTTTGGGTACAGGCATCTAGCTGACAGGCCGACTCATACCTTTTCACTGCATGCATTGTGTTCTGTTTTTGCTTTAAATTTATAAAGAAATAATCTGCCTAATAAATATTTACATCATCAGAACTTTCAAAAGCAGTAAAATGCCAAATGGTGTACCTTTGCGAAGTGTGTTGGCGTGTATGCAAACCAAGTAGCTAATTTGCGCACAGAAAGATCATTGCCACCTGTTCCTCTAATCGAGGGAGATGTCAATGTATGATTGTGGGTTTCTGGCCTGGGTCCTAATATGATTCACAGGTCAATTGTCAACCTGCAGATCTTTGGGTACATTGGTCAGATGTGACAGCGGGATCTAGAGTGCAGGATTTACTGTCTTTCCTTTCCTTCTCTGCCACCACTTTGCCTCATCATTGAGGTGTTTGGATACAAAATGTGATTCAATTTGAGAGACAGATAGTCACCATTTGGAACACATGGAAGCAAGTTTCTACATGTCATTGATGCTAGTGCTACTGTGCTTCAAGGAAATTTTCAAACAGGCTTTGGAGGGTGTTCTTTTCCCTCTCCAGAACTCCGACTATTCAAAAGTTAAGAAGACTCCTGGCAAGTGAGAAAGTTTCAGCCATCCGGGTGGACACAGTGTTCAGTTCATCTTTCAGAGGTTTCCTCTGTATGCTTGTGGAACTGGCTTCAAGAAAGAGACACTAGCATTCCTTTGATGGTCCTCCCATTAAATTGGGAGAATGCGCTGGACTCTTTGTTGATGGAATGTCTAGGTCCCCTGCCATATAGAAACATAGTGGTCACAGATGCTGTATTCATTTAGGCTTTTGTTAACTTGCAAAGAACTTTGTCGTCAAACAAACAGAGGCAGAATGTGATAATGACTCATTTATTCACTTTTGACAGACAAACTTTGGCTTTGCAAGGTCATACAAAAAATAAATAGCCATATTTATTCCACGCACAAATTATAAATTTCTCCTAAATTTGAAGTCTGGGAAAGTGTTAAAAATTAGCAACTGAATTGATGTAACCAATTTCACACAGAAGTCACTGCTGGTTTTGGTTAAGGCATGAATATTAGTCAGGGCACCTGGAGGACACCTTCGATCTTCTTCAAGTTGAACCAGTTCATGTGAAAGGTAGCACTTCCATTAATGTTGTTTCCCTTTGTACTGCACACAGCTTATGTCCACAAACCTAGACTGGGTCTTGAACCCCTTATCATTTGACTCAGAGTCAAATGGTGCCACTGATTCTTTACATGGCACTCTCAGCAGCTTATTTTGGGGTGAATGTTGACTCGTGAGTAATTCCCTGTGGGTTATTGTGTGGGTTACAGATCTCCAGGTATTCATTATCTGGAGAATAGTTACTGCTGCATGGTACACTATGATGAGATCAATAACACAATCCTGTCCCAGCTCCACTGGAACAAGCAAAATAAATCACTGGAGCCTCCTAAAATTACTAAAAGATGCTGAAAGATGTAAAACCTATTAGTGGTGCAGCCCATACCAAAGTACTTTTGTATTCAATAAAAGAAAATACAAGTCATGGCGAATCTAAATTCACACTGCAGTGCCGTGACCCAGAACTCAAATTTGTTAGCATCTCCTGTAGCCTATTCCTGTTCGTGGGAAACCATTCAAGAAAGAGCTTAACCTCATTCCTCAAAACCATTCTCAGTACAGGACCAGGCCCAACACTTTAATAGACAAGATGTGGAGGTGCCGGTGTTGGATTGGGGTGGGTAAAGTAAAAGATCACACAAAACCCGGTTATAGTCTAACAGGTTTATTGAAAACCACAAGCTTGTGGTTTCAAATAAACCTGTGGGACCATAACCCAATGTGGTGTGATTTTTGACTTCATTAGACAGGGTTGCAGAATCATCCTGCAAGTGGAAAATAGAGTGCTTTGTAAGGAAACCTAAAGGAAATGTTGTAATGCTAGGAGTCACCACTGAAAGAAAGAGAGATGTTGCCTTTATAAAGTTTTTGTGACAATCCCAAAATGCCCTCATGTGTTATACAGTCAATGCCGTCTGAAAATGTTGAAAATGCGGCATCAGGGTCCCACAAATAGCAACGTGATAATGATCTGGTTAACTATTATCATAATGTTAGTTAATATGAATCAGGATTCTAGGAAGAGCTGCCCTGGTCTTTTTCCAATAGCATCATGGGATCTTTTATGTCTACCCAAGAAATATAACATCTCAATCAAAAGCCAGCAGCCAAACAGTAATACATTGATGTGACAGCCCAGAATATGCACTGTTTGCAGTGTTTCAGCTCACAGACTTCAGACTCACAGGTAAGAATGCCACTTCAGAATTGTAGGTCACAACTGAGATCATAAGAATTAGAGTGAGAGTCAGTCATTTAGCCCACCAACCTACTCAGCCTTTCAATAAGATCAGGCTGATTTGGCAGTGGTCTTAACTCCACATGTCTCAGCGTCCCCTGTAAACCTTGATTTCCCAGTTGTCAATCAGAATTTTCTCTAACTCAGCCTCCAACATTTCCAATTATAATCTCCACTGCTCTCTGTGGAAGAGAAATTTAAAGATTCGTGATCCTCTGAAGAAGAAATTTCTTCTCAAATGATTATTTGTAAGCTGCTTCTTTGGTCTGGATGTCATCATGACAGCAAGAACCTATCAACACCGTCTCAATCTTATTTTCAGTAAGACCACCTCTCATACTTCTAAAATCCAATGAGCATAGGCCCAACCTACTTAATACTTTCTCATGAGACAACTCTTTCAGCCAAGGAATCAGCCTAGTGAACTTGCTCTAAAATGCTTCTAATGCAAGTCTGGTCTCGTTATGGAAGAAGACCAGAACTGTATACTTTATTTTAGGTATAGTCTTAACAATGTCTTGTACAGGTGTCACAACACTTTCCTATTTTTACACTCCATCCCACTTAAAATAAAGGGCATTTGACTTCCTAATTTTTTACTATACGTACACACTGACATTTTGTGGGTCATGTGCTAGGACACCCAGAACCCTTTGTATTGTGGCATTCTAAAATATGTCTCCATTTAAACAATATTCTGTTTCTCTATTCTTCCTGCTAAAGTGGACAATCTCACATTGTCTCACATTATACTCCATCTGCTGATATTTTTTTCCCCCATTCATTTAACCTATCTACAGCCCTTTGTAGACTGTTTGTACCCTCCTCACAGCTTGCTGTTCTATCTGAGCAAATTTCACACATAACACTCATCTAGATTGTAAGTAACTGAGACTACAGCACTGATCCCTGCAGCATTACATTTATCAGTGTGAAAATCACCCATTTATACCGACATTCTGTTTCCCATGTCTTTGCCAATCATTTTATATGCCAAAATATCATCATTTACAGCAGAAACTGTTAGCCTGTGCAGTCAATGTTTTGGGCATTCACTGATTGTCTTTTAGAAATCCAAATATACTACATCTATTGGTTCACCATTATCAATCATAATTTTTGCGTTCTCAAAAAACCCAACTAGATATAAAAGGCACGCTTTGACAATGTTTCATATCTTGCACTCATCAGAACAATTCACAAAAATGTCAATGTCAGGAACTCAATATTTATTCTGTTTGAGAGAAGAGTTCTGATTGGTAGAGGTATTGCCATGAAGAATGCACCAGGTAATTATGACTGACTGTTAATTGCCAAACTTGGTTTAAATTTTAAACTAGGCAGGTTGACTCAAATTGGTCAAGTTCCTGCAAATTGAACCAGGAAACATCTATCAACTACTCTGTTGAGTTGAAATAAGCAGTGTACATGTTCCATCTGGTTGCAAAGCACAGGGCTCTGTGAATTGTTATATACAATTTAAGTACATGCAAAAGTGTCATGTTGCAAGCCCAGCTGACAATCCTAAACCAGCTATCACACACTGATGATTATCCAACACATGCTGTCCAATTGCAGAATCGCATCTAATGTTGGACACTCTGCTAGGAGTGTTCCAAGCACAGGCTCATTGTGTACAGTCAGTACCTTACTTATTGTGAACAGCCAAAAGGTTATGTTGTTTGATATGATCCACAAGTCAAAAAGATGTTCTGCTTTTCACATGTATACGCAATGTATAATATAAATTCCATCGTCAGTGTGATACTAAGCATGTGGGTCAGACACCCCAAACACTAACAGACTTTACTGGAGTTTGTTCAGGTCAACTCCTCTCAAACTTTCAGACATGTCCCATCCCTGATTGCTGCAGATGGTTGATATTTGTTGCCAGCGCTGCTGCCATGTGGTATAGGTGCTAGACAGACGTGGCACACTGATATATTTCATGATGCAGACACCCTTGACTGAGCACTGGAGCACTAGCCTGGCCATCTGTCTGTTTGTGTGTCTGCACCAAATCACAAATGCAAGTTAGAGCAGGGCGAGCTAGGGCCATGGATGTTGTGAGCAGACTGTTAGGCACCAGGTGTAAGGCAGTAGCCCAGGGAGGTGGCCTGATCCACTACATGGACTGCTGACCGTACCCAATGTAGGGGTGCAATGTTGTAAGTCTGGGCTTGCAGAGCACACTGCCAACACATTATGGTGATGCAATGGGTCACTGAAAATTTGATGCCAGGATTTGCAGTGGAAGGGTGTATGTGGCACATTGATCACACTCTGCTCCACAGTTTCGCTCCTGGGAAAGATAAAGGTCAGTCAGAGGAGACAGCAAGATGTACCCATTAAGGGCTCACTCTGATTTTCCATGTCAGGTTTTCCTGATGGCTAGTTTAGAAGGAGTTAGAGTTTTCATAGAATCCCTACAGTGTTGAAGCAGGCCACTTAGTCCATCAATTCTATACCAACTCTCTAAAAAGGCACACTCCACCCTGTCTCCGTAACCCTGCATTTCCCATGGCTAATCTACTTGACCTGCACAACCTTGAATGTTATGGGCAGTTTAGCATGTCTAATAACCTGCACATCTTTGGACTGTGGGAGGAAACTGGAGCACCTGGAGGAAGCCCATGCAGACACACGGTGTATATGCAAACTCCACACGGACAGTCACCTGAGGATGGAATCAAACCTGAGTCCCTGATGTTGTGAGGCATCAGTGCTGACTGCTGAATCACTGTGTTGCCCCATATGTTGGAATGTACATTTGTGGTTTCTAGCATTTTGTCAATATCAGATGTTGGAATATATATTGCAATATATTTCACCCAAGAATGTGTTTCATGAAATAAATGTGCAGACGAGATCTGTTACAAAATGACCTGTGGAGCAATTTAAGGCACTAAAAACCAGCCAATGCACTAAGTGAAATTGCATTTCCCCATCAACCACCATTTATAGACAAAACGGAAAAAGTCCTATTGCAGTTGGTAATTGCCCAAGTTGCGCAACAGGCAAAGAATATTATCATTCATTAACAGAACTGTGTGCTAACTCTAGTCAGTTCCACGTCTGTCAGTCGCTCCACATGTATTGCATACACAATCGTTCAATAGTGGATGTCTTCTAATGGCACACATGCATCTTGCCATTTGCAATTTCTCTGGCACTTGTTCAGTCCTACGTTGATGTTCCTTCCTGGGGAAGAAGCAGTTCTTGAACCTGTTGGCATGTGTGTTTAAGCTTTTGTATGTTCTGCCTGACAGAAAAGTTTGAAAGAGATTATAACTGGGGTAGGAGGGGTCTTTGATGATGTTGGCTGGCTTTCCCAGGCATCAAGAAGTGTAGATGGAGTCAATGGATTGAAGATTGACTTGCATGATAGACTGGGTCTGTATAGACAACTTTCTATAGTTTCTTGCAATCCTGGGTGGAGATGTTGCCATACCAAACCATGACGTATTCAGATAGAATGCTTTCTGTGGTGCATCTATGAAAATTGGTGACAGTCCTCACGGACATGCTAAATTTCCTTAGCCTCCTGAAGAAGAAGAGGCATCGTTGTGCATTCTTGACTGTCGCATCAACGTGGGTAGTCCAGAACAGATTCTTGGTCATTGTCACTCCCAGGAACCTGACGCTCTCGACTCTCTCCACCTCAGCTTCATTAATGTAGATAAGGGCGTGACCTCCTCCTTGCTCCCTAAAGTCGATGATCAGCTCTTTAGTTTTGCTGACATTGAGGGAGAGATTGTTATCTTTAGACCGGGTGACCAGGCACTCTATCACCTTCCTGTATACTGTCTCGTCATTGTTTGATATCCGGCCTATAACAGTGATGTCATCATCAAACTTGTAGATGGTGTTCAGATGAAATTTGGCCACATAGTCGTGGGTGTACAGGGAGGACAGTAAGGAGCTGAGTACACAGTCTTGAGGGGCACCAGTACAGAGGATTATCATGAAGGAGGTGCTGTTGTCTATCCTGACTGATTGTGGTCAATGGGTCAGGAAGCTGAGGATCCAGTTGCAGAGGGCAGAGAAGAAAGCTAAGTCTCGGAGTTTGGAGATTAGTTTGGATTGGCATTATAATGTTAAAGGTGGAGCTGTAGTCAATAAGTAGAAGCCTGACGTAGGTAATTATGCCAAGGTGATTTCATCATAAACATTGATGTTTCTCAGCATTGGCATTGTTGTCAGTAATTGTCTGATGCTAGTAAATTCTGCTTCTTAGTATACCACAGGATAGTAATTTGTCACTTGCATTTATGAAAATATAGTGAGATGTCTATAAGTTGCTTTCCATTTTAATTAGAGAAATTATAAAAGAAATAATTGAGACAAAGTTAAGATAAAGTTCATCTTTTGTTTCCTCCACGGTTCCTGGGTTCTGAAGTGGCTACACTGCCGAAGCAGTCAAAGCTGGAATTTCTGGGTCAGACCCAGCACATTGCCAACACCAAAGTTGCTACATCGTCGCCATGGCAAGGAGGGACAGACTAGACCCACCAAGTCACCGACGCTGAAGCCATCATTCAAACTGCTGTCACAGGACCCCAAACACTTCCTACCCAGTCACCACCGCCATCTTTGTTCTGTGCCTCAATATCACTGCACATCCTTAGCAGAGAGCTTGCAGAGAGGCTCACACTCTAATAACTTTGCAAAACAGTTCAATCTTCCAACAAATCATTACGCTGCATTCACATTTGTTGGTCACTGCATCTGTGCTACAGCTATTACTGAGTCGGGATCCAGGCAAAGTCATTTTGCTGTCAATACGTGATTTATGTACTTGATGTTTGTCATTTTCAATCGTATCTTTTTCTTGTTCAGATTTAGGGTTAGCTGGGGAGCTCTATTAAGACATCATATTGGATTCTGGCCATGGTCTATGATAGTTTGTTTCATTATGGCCCCTCCTTCATAGATCAACAAATCACTCACAATATCTTCCACTCCAGGAAGATCATTGACTACCTCATGCTGTCTGCAGTGATGCTCTCATGGAAACACCAACAACACATTAATCATCCGTATCTCCGGAATGGGTCCAGAATGTAGTTGAAGAATTGCAGCTTCATTTGCCACTACCATATCTTACATTGAGAGAAATAAAGTTGTGTCAGAATTCCTTCAGTGGATGGCTTGGGAGTGGTGTGATCCCTCAAAGCTTTATTGAGATCCATTGGAATAACACACAGTCTCAGTTTTTCAGGTTTTATCGCTGCTGCTATGCTGATCATCCAGTCTGTAGGGGTTGTCACTTTCATAGTCATAGAATCATAGAGATGTACAGCATGGAAACAGACTCTTTGGTCCAACCTGTCCATGCCGACCAGATATCACAACCCAATCTAATCCCACCTGCCAGCACCCGGCCCATATCCCTCCAAACCCTTCCTATTCATATACCCATCCAAATGCCTGTTCAATGTTGCAATTGTACTAGCCTTGCTGCCTTCTTTTCCAGCGCATTCATCTTTTCTTTCAGGCTGAAAACACATTTGTAGGTCGGCATTCATGGCTGTTTCTGTTTTATGGTATATCGCTGTCTTCCAGCACTTAAAATCCACACATTTTTAGTGGCACCATTCCTGACTCCACGTTTCAAGTGATGTGTGAAATGGTAGCACAGACTTGCTGCAGAGGAGGAGATCACATGACTACGGCAAGGCAGCCAGTACATTGAAACAATTGGATTTCTTCAACCAGAGACTACCAGCAGTTGAAATTCAAATGCAATAATTTGAGGGAGATTGAATTGATTTCCCACTCTGATATTACCATACCAACAATTTACCTTATACTCACCAAACTCACAATAATCCAGCATAAATATCCCATTCTCTGTTCAATCTAGAACTTCACTGATTTGCTATGTTCGCTGCGGACACATTAGAATGAAATGAGAAGAAGGGAAAGGACAGGAAGACCTGTTATATTTTAAAATGCAGTCCATTAACTGTACATGCTTTCACTTGGACTTATTTCTACAACAGAGTCTGTTGCTCACAACTACATCAAATCGGAAGGACTAAGGCTTGGGAAGAATTGTAGTTGGCAGGTGCTCACCTCAAGAGGCCATGTCCTCTGGGATTCCATCATGGGGAGCAGGCAAAGGGTCTAATATTTGCTGATGGCATCAGCTGAAATAAAGTGCCACAGACTTAGGGCAACTAAGGACTTCAGAAGGCTTGGGTTGCCACCGATCCTTCATATATATTCCAGTCCGTGGAAAATATGCCAGTAAATTACAAACTCAGATAAATGTCCATGTGCTAAAAATACAAATGACTTCCCAGACTGAAGGTATCACCTCAAACGGCAGTTATAAGGTCATCTGTAAAATACTTCACTTCTCCCAGAATGCTTTTAGTGGGCTCGGGTCTGCTTACTGGTACTCTAGCAAGGCAGCTTTTCTGTGGGGATCCAGTTGTTTAGCCAAACACCCAAATTGTTCCTCTGGCACTCTTCCACCAGAGCTCTGAGATGGGGAGGGACAGTATTGATTTTTGCACTCAATTCCCAAAAGGCGATCAAATCCACAGTCTTCTGCAAAACATATTTTACATTGCATTCATTTTGGATGGTGTGTGAAGGGAAGATGTGGCAACTGATCTTCATTTCTAAGAGCAAATTGTGTCCCCTTGGGTTCTTCCATCTTGTTTGTTATTTGAACATTTTGAAGAGAGTGCAGAGGACGAGCATATCAGGGATGAGAAATTCCAGTCATGGGGATAAAAAACTGGTGAAGCTGGGATTTGCCGTACAGCAGTTGGAGAAGGTCAGGAGGAGATGTGATAAAAGTGTTCAAAATCATGAGATAAGGGCAGAAGAATTGCTTCCACTGTCTGGAGGGCTGATAAGCAAAGGTCACAGTTTTAAGATAATTAGCTTAAAAAATCAGAAGAAAGGAAGTTTTTTTTAACACAGCCATGGTGATGATTTAGAAATAGATTCAATTATAACTTTCAAAGGAGGATTGGATATATATTGAAAATGAGAAATGTACAGCTCTACAAGAAAGGAGGATTGGATGTGGGACTCATTGAGCAGATTGATCAAACTGTGAGTCAGGTAGGATGACCTGAAGAGCTGCTTGTGTGCTGTGGGATATGCTGTTTGATCACAGGGTGGAATTTAACAATACCCGGGAAGAAATCTATATTCGAACCTGTCTCACCTTCTCCAAATGATCTGCTTTCAACAAGAGGGAAGACAGACCAGGCAAAGGTCAAAGGAAATGAATGATTCATTGTCTCATGAAAGGTTTCTTTTCTCTCCCAGGGCGATGTTTTGCAATGATCTTAAAGAAAAGCATGAAGAAAAGATCGTGATTAAGGGGGTCGATGCGGATACCATGCAGATGTTACTGGAGTACACTTACACCAGCAAAGTCTCTATCACCAGACAGAATGTCCAGGCGACCTTGGAAGCTGCCAGTCTCTTTCAGGTTAGCAGCTAACGAACCTTCCACTGTGGGGGCAGTTGTTTCCATGTTTTGTCACTGTACTCTGGGGCAACATGATGTTATATGGTGTTACATTGGAGGGGATTTCTATTTGAGCCCTTGGAGACATGGAGGAGTTGGGTAATGGGAGGTGTTGGAAGTTCCCATCATCAGCAGACCGGGCTTTCACTTCTATATTAAAACGGATGGAAAAACTGATGTTGATAAAGGGTGCCGGAGGTGAAGATGTACCATGTCAAGTTGTTCCCATGAAACCAAAGGGTTGCTCGGGACTGGATAGCTTAACTTTCCTTAGCCCTTCATTGTTAACTGAATTTCCCCTATTGTTTCATTCTTCTAACTGTCACTGATGCTTTCAATGAGTCTTCGTGACAGTTATTCGAAATTATTATTTGTGGTTTGTTACCTCAAGTGTCTACTGGAACTGATGCTATTGAATTGCACACATTCCACAGTTTGGTTTTCATCAAAACTATGCATTAGATGGTCCATATTGAAGTTTGGGGGATAATTCTGCTCAGAAGGGGGGGGGGGGGGGGGGGGGCGGTAATCTGCACCAGGTTAGGCTGCTTAAGAGAGATTTCACGCTGTCTGTCGGACACCCACATCTGCAGCCAGAGCTAGCACACACATACTACGGAAACTTCCCCTTCACAAAGTAACATGTAACAATAGAATGTGGGAGCTATCATGAAGATGTGTGAATATCTGACCTACATTGTTTTCCAGAGGTACACTCCTATCACAACAGGTTGCGCTTTACCTCCCATGATATGTTTAGAAGGAATCCCATTCCAAATTTACCTGTAGCCACAATCACAGCTGACAAGGTGTTGCTGCCTACCTCTGGAGATGCTGGGACATCGTCCTATGGCAAAGCCCACAGAATTCAGTCAACTGAGGTAGCTGAGAGCATGACTGAGTTGCATCATTCACTGTGATCATTGTTACAGCCACCATGCAACCTAAGCCCAGTGTGCATTTCATTGCAGGTTTCCTGCAATGCTGACTGAAGAAGATATTATCGTGGGATGTTATGGAGGATCATATTCCTTGCAATGCAGCTCCCATAGCACCGCCTCCACATTAGCAGTAATAAAACATGGCTCGACTACTCCTGTACTTATTGCCAGATATGTACCTGCCTCTAGGGATCTCTTCATGGCCTGTTCACCTGCTCCCCCAGTCTTACTGAAGACAAACCAGCAGTTGTGATCCCTTTCTAACAGTCTTCTGTAAGCTTTCTAATATGTATTTGCCAATCTTCATTCACTTAATTCACAGTTCATTCAAGTCAGATATCTGCTGTTTTTCTCTTTTGGCACCAGTTTGATGTCACATCTGGCGTTATGAATAATTATGAATAACTATGAAATAAGCCTGAGAGCAGAAAACTGGTTACACATGACCCGTCAGGGGGAACCTGCTAAAGTTCTCAATGCATAAAAAGCAAATTATACCCATGGAGTAAAGCCAGCTAAAGGCATCATCGAAGGTTCAACTCTCAACAACACCTTAAGGGAAGCTGGAGGGATCATTGAAGAGTCTTTTAAAGAACTGGAGCCATCTCTACTCGTCAGAGAGACTGAAGATGTAAACCAGCTCATTTGCCTCAAAGAACGAACTGATGGCTGATTATCAAGTACAATAGTTGATTGCCATCACCAAGTTTGAAGTCAAAGATGAGTGCCCATCAGGAGTGAGGTGGCACAGGCTGGCAGATCCCCCAACATGCCCCCCACCCAACATCTCCCATTGGCAGTGATTGACTCCAATTTTAAACCAAAATATCTGTTGTGTACACATGATTGATTCCAGCATGCGGAATCTAAGACACCAACTGAAGCATTTGCATCTCACCACAAACTATACACTTTCTGTCTGTATAGGGAGCAATAAAACATATTACAGATATTGACGATAAACATCTCAGCTTCTCCCTCTCCACATTTGTGGGCGGCACGGTGGCACAGTGGTTAGCACTGCTGCCTCACAGCGCCTGTAGACCCGGGTTCAATTCCCGACTCAGGCGACTGACTGTGTGGAGTTTGCACGTTCTCCCCGTGTCTGCGTGGGTTTCCTCCGGGTGCTCCGGTTTCCTCCCACAGTCACAAAGATGTGCGGGTCAGGTGAATTGGCCATGCTAAATTGCCCGTAGTGTTAGGTAAGGGATAAATGTAGGGGTATGGGTGGGTTGCGCTTCGGCGGGTCGGTGTGGACTTGTTGGGCCGAAGGGCCTGTTTCCACACTGTAAGTCTAATCTAATCTAATTTGCAGTCACTCTAATTTGATTTGAAAATACAACGTGGGTTCAGGCCTCTCAAATTACCCTGAAACTGATGCTATCTTTACCGTATGAGCTGGGCAGCTGGTGCTGCAGCTCTGAAGAGCACAGCTTGTTTGTTATTTATCAGTTGTCTGAGAAAGCTATTCCCTTATGGTTTCAAAACACAGAAACACGTGTCCAGATTTGTCTGTAAACAGCAGGATGGTGTGGTTTACACACCAGTGCATTTTGCTGTCTCTGTTGTAGTTCTCTTACTCTGAAACCCACATCAGTTCAGCAGCACAGTATCAACACATTTAGTCTAATTAGCCTGTGCCCATATTTATTCTCCAGAGGAGAGTCCCACGCCCAAGTTACTATTTTCTATCTCTGTCTCCATGTTCCTTCATTCCCTTCTCCCTCCTGTATGCATCCCCTCAAATGCATCAATGTCATCTGTCTGAACTCTTTCATGTGACAGTGGCCTGCACTTTCCCACATTTCTCTGCATAAAGAAATGCTGCCTCTAGTCTTTGGTTCATTTGTTAGTGGCTTCCATAAAAGCATGCCTCTTCAATGCAGACATAGTCATAGTCATGGTGGAGCCAGTTCTCAAAATCCATCTTCTCCAACTCTTAATAATTTGAGAAATGTCTGCTCTTTTATATCACCTCCAGGAAAAGTGAGCTCCCTGCTCAAAACTCTCTGATTGTTGCAACCTCTTAAATGTGGTAGCATCATTGGGAATCTTTCATGCACATTCTCCACTTCTAATAATCTTTTTCTAGGATGGAGATTAGAACAGCAAACAAATGTACTCTAACTAAGGTTCCCTATAGTTTATCAGTGCCTACCTGTTTATTCATCCCCTTCATTTATCCAGTCTGCAAACCAGTTTAAGTCTTCTTTTCTTGTACATTCCTCCACTTTATTAGTGAATTTGGTGTCAACTTCAAATTTTGCACCAATTCTCAAGTTTTTGAGCCCAAATTAAGAGTCTAAAATTTGACAATCAATTGTTCGAAAACCCTTCTGCTTTACCAAAGTCCTTTAAGGAAGAAAACTGCCATCCTTACCCCATCCGGCCTACATGTGACTCCAGACCTGTAGCAATGTGGTTGACTCTTAGTTGCTGTCTGGGCAATTAGACATGGGCAACAAGTGCTGCCCAGTCAGCGATGCCATTATCCTGTGAATGAATGAATGAAACATCTTTGTTGGATATGGTGAACAATAATGATGTCAGCATAGATTTCTGCAGGACATCACTCTTCACTTTCTCCAAGTCTGCTAAATTATCCTTGACTGGCTAGCCCAGAACAATGATCATACAGCTGTTAATATCAAAGGCATCGTGTAAGCCCATGCCCACCACGTGCACTACATTGCCCTGTCTACACTTTGTGCTATTTCTTCAGACAATGCAATAAGATCGATTGAATCTGAGCTTTCTGAAATCTACACCGGGTATTATTGCATACAGTATAGTTCATTTTTAGTGACAGGATATCTTTCCCACTATGGGCATGAAGCTAACTGGCCAAAGTTCTCTAAATTACCTTTGAAGACAGAAATTATATTTGCAATTTTGTCTTTAGGCTCTATTACTTGTCCTATTGAATATTGATACAGGACATTTATGTTACTACCTCTGCTATCTCCTCTTTGATTATTTGCAGATGCAGTCATTGTCAGCATCTTGTGCTCATTATATTTGTGTAAAAAACTCCTTTCTTTCGACCTTAACTTTTCTAATAGCCCATTTCCTGCTGCTCCCATAATTTCCTTTTTGTCAAATTATTTAGTGAAAACTGGGGCATGGTATTTATTTAACAACCCATATTGTCTCCAGTAGCTCGACACTACCTTTCCTCTACTGTGGTTACTTTAGGATGTGTTATGCCCTTTAAAAAAAATTAGTTGGGATATTTCCATTTCCTATTTCCTCTTTGTCTTTTTAAGCTCTTTCCTGAGATTATCACATTTCCTGTTGTCATCCTCCCTGTGTTGTTTTTTTTTTACTTTGCATATGTCCAAATCTTCAGGTTCATTTTTATCCTCACCCCTTTATTAATGTATGTATCCATGACTAGTGTTTTCTTATTACTTTGTGAAAAATATTTGGTCTAAATGTTGCTTTTGCTCCTTTAAAACTGACACATCTTTGCTCTGCCTCTTTGTTAATCATTTTCACCAAAGTTTTATTCGCATTCCTTCATAGTTGGCCACATCCAATATTATTATTTTCATTTATTCTTTCATGGGATGCGAGAATTGCAGACGATATTACCATTTTTCTGCTCATCCTTAACTGCCTTTGAGTGGGTGGTGGGTAGCCACCTTCTTGACTGTTGCAGTCCTTAGTCTGTAAATACACCGCCAGCGCTGTTAAGGAGAGAGTTCCAGCATATCGGTTCAGTGACAGTGAAAGTAGGCTGACACAATTCCAAATCAGTCTGCTGAGTGGTTTGGAAGGAAGCTTGCAGGTGATGGCGTTCCATTCATGTATCTGCAGCCTTTGATTTTCTCAGTGGGACAGGGTTTGGAAGCTGCTGTCAAAGCAGCCATAGTTAATTACTACACAGCATCTTGTAAACACTTCTGCCATTGTGAGTTGGCATTGAAAAGAGTGAGTCTAGAAGACAGTGGGTGTTAATTAAGTGTGCTGCTTTTTTATCGGGATGGTGCTGAGTTTTATTACTGTTGTTGGAACTGCATTCGCCCAGGTTTAGTATTCTATCTCACTCTTGACTTGTGCCTTTCAGATGGTGGACAGATTTGGAAAACGTCAGGTGTCCTCTGCAAAATTCCTAGTTAGATTTGCTTTTGTAGCCACAGTATTTATAGAGCTAGTCCAGTTCAGTTTCTGATCACTGGTAATGCCGTGGATGTCATACGGAGATGGTTAGACTCTATCTAATGGTGAGAGGTCATTGCCTGGCACTTGTGGGGTGGGAATGTTACTTGTCACTTAGTAGCACAAGGTGGTTATGGGCACAGATCAATTTTCAAGTTTAAATGCTGATCTTAAAGTAGAGTGTAAACATAGTTGCTGCAACATTGAGAATACTGAAGAGATGAGCTGCAATTATTGATAGAAGTTAGGATACAAGATCCTTAAGACCAATTAAAGCACTCTGTTTGATGCTGAGGTATAATAGAGAAACTATACCAATGGATCCTTTGTGCTAAGTTTATAGTAATTTGTTGTCAGTGACATACCATCTTAAGTTGCTCTGGAATTTGAATGGTTTGTGTTTTGAAATTGGTTGTTTTTTTTGCATCGGTCAGTATCTGGACAGCTGTGAATGATGCTGAGCATTGTGAAACCATCAATAAATGTTTCCCACTTCTGACCTTATGATAGCAGGAAGGATTTTGATGGAGATGGTTGGGCCTATGGCACTACCTCGAGGAACTCTGTCAGTGATATCCTTTAGACTGAGATGATTGACCAGCAATAACCACAATCATTTTCCTTTGTTCTTGGTATGATTCCAACCAGCAAGAAGCTTTCCCCTGAATCCTATTGACTTGAGTTTGGCTGGACTTCTTGATGCCACACTTGGTGAAATGCCTTGCCTTCAAGCTCATTCATCCTGACACCACTATATGAGCTAGTCTTTGTCCATGTTTGGACCAAAGCTGTAATGAGGTCAAGAGTTAAATGGCCCCGTCAGAACCCAAACTGGGTTAAGAATGACTTAGTGTTATGTGATAACATTGTCAACTACCCCTTCCACCAATTTGCTAACGGTTAAGATGAGACTGATGCAGTCCTGCTTTTTGTGAACATTGGCGGTAGATGCCAATGATGTCCTTGTACTGAGAGGTTTGGCTAGGGTCACGGCTGGTTCTGGAGCACAGATTTTCAGTACTGTTGCTGGAATGTTGTCAGGGTCATAGCTTTTGCAGTATCCATTGCCTTCAGCCATTTCATGACAACACATAGTGTGATTTGATTTAGTTGAAGACTGGCATCCGTGATGCTGGGTAATCTCAGTAGTAGGCCAAGATAGATCCTCCACTCCAAGCCCATATTATATTGTGACCACTCCTCCCTCAACGTTCTACAAAACATACTTGTCACATCTCCTCCAGTTCTTCTCATCATTAAACCAAGCAGTTAGCCTTTTGGATTAGAAACAAGTACTTTACACAATGCCTCCCTTCTCTTGCAGCTTGTTTCTTGTTTAAAGTTTTGTTTGCGCCACATTTTGAAGCAGCAAAAGTTAATGGCGAGGACTACAACTCTTTCTATTCCGGTGAGCTTTAAACAGGGTGCATGGAACATAGAAGAACTACCATAATTCCATCAAACTGTCAGGACAGGTATAGTGTAGAATACTACAGAGTCAAGGTAGTTAGGCTTGCATTTAGATAATTTGTTTCATGACCGCAGGACATTCCAAAGGACTTTACATCTAATGAAATACTTCGAAAACCTTGTAATGTCGGAAATGCAGCAGCCAAGGTGGACACATCAAACTCCACAGTCAGCATAGAGCTAATGACCAGTAAACCAATTTATGTGATGTTGCTTGAGGGATAAATATTGGCCAGGATGCTGGGGCTAACTCCCTTGCTGTTCTTCAAAATAGTGCAATGGGTCTTTTGTGATCACTTGGAAATTAAACGTATCAGCTGGAGGAGAGTCCTCTAACAGAGTTGATCTGCATTGATGTTTGTGCTCTAACCAAGACCTGATGCACTTCAGAGCAGGTTCAGCACCAGGTAGGTGCAAAGCAGACTCCTTTCCTTCTGCCTGTCATGTATTCCCAGGTTGGATGCAGTAAACATTTGCTACAGAGGAAGTTATATTTTGCACATACCCATGATGTACCTGCACTGGGGGAGTATTTGATCAAATAGTGTGAGGAGGCAGACTGACCCTCACTTTAATGTCTTCGCTCAGAGATGGCACCTCTGACACTGTAACAGTCCTTCCATTCAAGACTGGAATGTTGATGTTTGCTTTCCAGATAGAGGCTTTAAATGGGTGGTTTCCTAAATCCTTAAGGAAGCATCTGAGTCTTTATCTAGTGCCTATTGAATATACTGAGCTAGTAAAAAGTACAAGTTCTTGTTTCTTTTCAATGCATACCCCACTGGTGTGTAAAGCTGGAAGTTGCTACTTTATTGAACAAATAAGATTTGTTTCGCCATTGTGAGATGAGGTGAAATGGGAGAGGCCATGTTAGTTAGTTGGCCTCAGAGACCAGGGGTTGGGAGTAACATCAATAAGGATTTCCACTCTCTTGTATATTGTATAGCCATGAGAATTAGGTTTGATTTGTGATGGGACTCACCTCACAGTCTGAGTTCATAACTTGAAGACAAAGTGAAGGAGGGAGGAGGGTGGCACAGTGGCTCAGTGGTTAGCACTGCTGCCTCACAGCACCAGGGACCCAGGTTCAATTCCAGCCTCGGGTGCTTGCCTGTGTGGAGTTTGCACATTCTGCCTGTGTCTGCATCCAAAGATGTGCAGGTTAAGTGAATTGGCCATGCTAAATTGCCCCATAGTGTCCAGGGATGTGGAGGTTAGGTGCATTGATCAGGGGTAAATGTGGAGTAATAGGGTCGGGGAATGGATCTGGGTAGGATACTCTTCGGAGGGTTGGCATAGACTTGCTGAGCCAGAGGGCATGTTTCCACACTACAGGGATTCTATGATTTTATGTTAGTGGAACACCCAGAGTATGGAGAGGAGAGGCAGGAGGTTTAAGGATAAGAAAAGCTAGGTCCACAGGGTGAGGGTGGTATAGGAAGGGAGAAGTTTTGTCACCACTGACCATGTGACTGTTTCCTTGTCCAATAGTTCCTGCGGATGGTGGATGCCTGTGCCAGCTTCCTGATGGATGCAGTGCACCCGGACAACTGCGTGGGAATCCTCCGGCTCGCCGACACTCACTCCCTGGACAGCCTGCGGAGACGCGTTCAGAGCTACATCATTCAGAACTTCCCTCAGGTACTGACTCACGAGGAGTTCTTGGAACTGCCAGCGGAGATTCTCTCGGATATCTTGAGGAGCGACGAGCTGTACGTGACGGATGAGGAGCAAGTGTTTGAGACAGTGATGCGCTGGGTGCGCTATCGGGAGTCTGAGAGGTGTCATCAGCTCCCCCAAGTCCTCAGGCATGTACGTCTCCCCCTGCTGGACCCCTGGTACTTTGTGGAGCAAGTGGAGGGCGATGAACTTATTCGTCAAAACCCTGATGTCTTCTATCTGTTGCAAGAAGCTAGGATGTACCACCTGTCAGGCAATGAGGTTAGCCTTTTCCCCCGATTGTTTCATCATTCCTATGCTTTACTTTCACATTGCATTAGTCTGTGATGTTGGCTGTGGAAAGGAAACATAAAGAACTCGCATTTATCCAGCAATTTTCACAACCTCAGAAAGTCCCAAAGCATTTTCCAGTTACTGACGTGTAGTCAACTAAAGAATCATGTAACACAACTGTGCACAGCAGTAAGAAACTTGACCAGATCATCTGTCTTAGTGTGATTGATCAAGGGATAAGTATTAAACAGAACAGTAGGGAGAATTTCTTCGTCCAGACAGTGCCCTAGGATCTGTACATTTGCCTGAACGTCACAGACCCCTGGCTTAATCTTTATCCAAAAGATAGCACTCCTTCAGGACTGCACTGCAGCATCAGCCTGGACTGTGTGTTGAATATTCTGAAGTGGGACTTGAACCCACAACCACAGAGGTTTAAGTATCAACCTGTTCAGAGATGTTACATCACACCTCTGGAGCAGATAGAACTTGATAGGTCTTTTGAGAAAAAGGTTGGGACACTATCACTTTACCACAAGAACCCTAGGCTTAAGGCTGGCCTAATAACTGGATTCAGTTAGCTGAGGTGGCTTAAAATGAGCTCCCTCCATGGTCCAATTGTAAAATCACCACCAAATGGGATGCTGAGTGTGACTAAACTGACTCCATCTGAATAAATGATGCAGGATAATGGCTGACTTCCATATATCTTGACAAAGTATGTATGGTTCTTCCTGATCATGATCAGGTGGTTTGTTCTGGCAGTGCCCATTGGCACAGGACAGTTCAGGAGTGGGCCTGAAAGTGATGACTTCCACAGTTGAGTAGCCTGGTGAAACATTTGGAGAATGGTCCATTTTAGCTGGCCCAATTCTAAATTCAGTCAGCCCCTCAGAGCCTGTTAGCTCCCTCTATTGCTTTAAATGCCTGAATCATATTTCCTCTTGAACACCCGTCATCCCCAAAGAGAATAAAGCAAATTTTCCAGCTACATCAGCCCTTCAATCTGCAGGGAAGTTTCTATAAACCGAGTTCCTATGGCCATGAGACTATTAACTCTTGATCCCCTTACTCACTAATAACCATCTATCTCTGTATTAAATACGGTCAATGACTTGGCCTCCACACCATTCTGGAGTAATGAGTGCCACAGATTCACCACCCTCTGAATAAATTCCTCCTCATCTCACTTCTAAAGGATTATCCACCTTCAGGCCTTTCAGCTTCCCCAGCACCCTCTCCTTAGTGAGATCCACAGTAATCAGCTCTGCCCCTGACTTTCTTGAAGTTCTACTAGTGTCTTCCACCATGAAAACTGATGCAAAGTACCTATTCAGTTCGTCCAACATTTCTTTACTCCTCATTACTACTTCTCCAACCTAATTATCCAATGGTCCAATGTCCACGTTTGCCTCTGTCTAACCTCTTAGATACTAAAAGCAATCCTCTTTTATATTACTAGCTAGCTTACCCTCATATTTCATCTTCTCCCCCTTTATTGCTTTTTTAGTTATCCTCTGCTGGTTTTTAAAGGCTTCCCAATTATCTGACTTCCCACTAGATTGCATGCTTTCTCTTTTGCTTTTATGCAATCCTTGACTTCCCTTGTCAGCCACGGTTGCCTCATCCTCCCTTTAGTATATTTCTTCTTCCTTGAGATGAATTTCTGCTGTGCCTCCCAAATTACTCCAGAAACTTCTGCCATTGCTGCTCCATCACCTTCCCTGCTAGACTCCCCTTCCAATCAACTCTGGCCAGCTCCTCCCTCACGTCTTTGTAATTACCCTTACTCAACTGTAACACTGTTACATCTGATTCCAGCTTCTCCCTCTCAAACTATGGGGTGAATTCTAGCATATTATGGTTACTGCTCCATAGGGATTCCTTCACCTTAAACTCCCTAATTTGCCTCATCACACATCCCCAAATCCAGAACTGCCTGTTCCCTCATGGGCTGTCCTACAAGCTGCTCCAAAAAATCATGTCATATATATCTCAAAAATTCCTTTTTTTGGGATATGCTGCCCCAATTCAATTTTCCCAGTCCACCTGCATATTGATATTAACATGAATTAATTCATTCCAGATGCATGAAGTGAATGTTACTTTAACCACCAGCTGCAGTGCGTTTGAACCCCTGATTCTCAGCTTTGTGAGGAGAGTGACTTTAGCATTCTGCCACCATCGTACAGAGTGATCAGGAAGCATAGACTGAAAAGTAACAGTGAGTGCAAGCTCAAATTACCAAGACCAGTTTCCAAAAGGTAAAGCTTTCTGCTGGAAATGTAGATTCTTTAGATTGCAATCTGACTTCTCACTGAGTTCTGGTCACCACGCTACCAGAAGGACGTGGATGCTTTGGAGAGGATGCAGAGGTTTACCAGAACGTTGCCTGATCGAGAGGGTTTTAGTTATGAGGAGAATTGAATAAACTCAGATTGTTTTCACTGGAAATACAGAGGTTGATAGAGGTCTAGAGCATAATGAAAGGCAAAGATAGTCAGAGGCTTTTTTCAGGGTGGAAAGGTCAGCTACAAGAGGGCACAGGTTCAAGGTGAGAGGGGTGAAGTTTAGGGGAGAAGTGCAGGGAAAACCTTTCTCACAGAGAGTGGTGGATGCCTGGAATGCACTGCCATTGGTGGAAACAGGCATGTTAGCAGCGCTGAGGCATATCTTAATAGATACATAAACAGGAGACAAACATAGGGATAAAAACCGCGTATGGACAATAAGTAGTGGGTCGAAATAAGGACTAGGAATCAACACAGGCTTGGTGGGGCTGAAGGGCCTGTTCCTGTGCTATATTTTTCTTTGTTCTTTGAATCAATATCAGATTTTAGCCAAAGTTTTTGCTTTCATTGGTGAGATTCCCAGCTTTGATATTTGAAAGGACTCTTGGTCTAAACTTTCTGGAAATCTATTAGATTTTCAAACATATCTTACTCCCAGCGACTAGTTTTTAATATCTGAACCCATTAATTGTTTTATTTGTTGAGAATTTATAACGTTCTTATTTTGAATGCATTGTCATCATAGACACAATGTTCATTTGCTCACAAATCGCTGAAGGCTGTTGTTATCCAGGAGGGACCTTCAGGAAAGCTGGGAGGAAATTTGTTAAAACAAAAGTGGGTGGCACGGTGGCAAGTGGTTAGCACTGCTGCCTCACAGGGTTCAATTCCCGCCTCAGGCGACTGACTATATGGAGTTTGCACATTTTCCCCGTGGCTGCGTGGGTTTCCTCCGGGTGCTCCGGTTTCCTCCCACAATCCAAAAATGTGCAGGTCAGGTGAATTGGCCATGCTAAATTGCCTGTAGTGTTAGTTGAATGGGTAAATGTAGGGGAATGGGTCTGGGTGGGTTGCTCTTTGGCGGGTCGGTGTGGACTTGTTGGCCCGAAGGGCCTATTTCCACACTGTAAGTAATCTAAAAATCAGCGCTAAACTAATATCATGTTGCCTTATGGTCTGTCAGGAATGATTGTCATGATGTGGAGGAGCCAGTGTTGGACTGGGGTGGGCAAAGTTAAAAGTCACACAACACCAGGTTATAGCCCAATAGGTCTATTTGCAAGTACAAGCTTTCAGAGTGCTGCTTCTTCATCAGGTGTCCAATCTAAGCTAGGTTGCGATCTCAAGAGCCTGGTCAGCTTGATGGAATGAGAATGAAAATGTACTGAGTTGGGGAAACTACAAAAGATGTAGGTGAATGAGGAATGAATGAGAATGGGAAATCTGGAGAGGAAGGGTAAGAGAAAGGCACAAAGCAAGAAACAGAAAGAAAGCAAAAACATTGTGAGAGAATACATGAGCCAGAGAAAAAAAAACAGAAAGTAAGAAAGGGAGGGTTCTGACGAAGGGTCATTAACTCTGCATTCTCTCAACAGGCCTGTTGCATTTTTCTCATAATTTCAATTTTTGTTTCGGATTTCTAGTGTCCGCAGTTCTTTCTTTGATATTAAGGAAGTAGGGTAATTAATGCTGACTATAAACCTGAAATAGGAGGTACTGTTGCAGCCTAAGAGGTCAGTCCAATGATCTTCCAGAATTGGCCATTGAGCTTAATTTTAATAATTGCACCATGGGACTAAGGGCTCCTGCAACTTTTAGAGGAAGTAGTTGCATAAATTATAGTTATCAAAATACTAAGAAACTCAAACCAGTGATATATTAGCAAAGAAGTATTGTTCGTTTATATTCTTTCATGGCATATGGGTGAGTGCCTCTAGCAAAGTGAGCATTTACCACCCATTTCTAATTATCCCTTGGATTGTGTGGCTTGTTAGGCCATTTCAGAGAGTCTGGAGTCACAGGTAGGTCAGACTAGATACAGAATGACGATTTCCTTCCTGAGTGCATGGATGGATTTTTATAAAATCAGTGACAATTGCATGGCCATTATTATTGAGACTGACTTTACATTCTAACATGATGAATTGAACTTAAATTCTGCTGGTTGCAATGATGGGCTTTGAGCTCATGTGCATTTGACTGAGCCTTGCCACTATACCATCCCTGACAGTGCACTGAGATTCCAAGTAAATGACACCTTTAGGGATATTTTTAATTAACCTATTAGACATGTAATGACACATCTCTGGAGCAGGTGAGACTTGAACCCAGGCCTCCTGATTGAGAACTAGGGGCACTACATTAGTGCAACAAGACACCAAATGATATATTTGTTGTTATTTTAATCAATCTATTCAGAGCAATTATTGTACACGTCAGGAGCATGTAGGACTTGAACTCAGGCCTCCTGGTTTATGGTTCAGACACTACCACTGTACCACACGAGCCTAAAATACATTTGCATATTTGCTGCTATGAGGTCCTTTACTATTAGAAAAATTATCTGACTCGACATGTATGAGAAATCACAAGTGCAGCTGAACTGAGTCATGTTTGATTTTTACTCAATTGCTGTATCTATCTTTCTTATCCTTACCATATTTTTATGGGATAGGTTTAGTTTTTGTCTTAAAATCTCTCTGGGATATTTTTCTTGACCATGATGAGCTCATGATTTCACATTTTCCAATATCTTTGAATTAATTTATCTATTTATAACAGTGGCAACTCTCAATTTCATCCAGAAAATCTTTGGCTTATGTCAAGCAATCCTAACAATACTTTCTGTATATGTCAAGCTATCCTAACTAAATTATGTTCTGTACACACATTCAAGTAAGTATATCAGTAAATTAAGGATCGCAGGTTAGGATCATGTGGATCTGCGAAAGCTAGTTTGAACACACATGGTGAACAACCAGGAGAAACTGAGGGCTGCAGATGCTGGAGATCAGAGTCAAGAGTGCGGTGCTGGAAAAGCACAGCAGGTCAGGCAGCATCCAAGGAGCAGGAGAATTGACATTTCAGGCAAAAGCCCTTCATCAGGAATGAGGCTTGAACAGTCCACCTACATTTAGATGAATATTGCATAAGGGTCCTGAGCAATACTTTGGACCTTGCTTTGCGTTTTTAAATTAACCCAGTGTTAGGGACACCTGAAAATAAAGATTAATTGTCAAAAGCCAAAACACTGACACAAACTGAAAGCAGAACCTCATGCCTGGAAATTGATATTGGTTGAACCAAAATTAGCTCCTAAAACTAAAGATAATACATGTCAGTTTGTCTCCTTATATGTATGACACAGAGTGATAGAACAGAGAACCAAGAAAATTACAGCACAGGAACAGACTTTTCGGCCCTCCAAACCTGTGCTGATACAGATCCTCGATCTAAACCTGTTGCCTATTTTCCAAGGATCTGTATCCCTCTGCTCCCTGCCCATTCATGTATCTGTCTCAATACATCTTAAATGATGCTATCATGCCCACCTCTACCACCTCCATTGGCAACGCATTCCAGGCACTCACCACCCTCTGCATAAAGAATTTTCCATGCATATTTCCCTTAAACTTTTCCCCTCTCACCTTGAACTTATGACCCCTAGTAATTGAGTCCCTCACTCTAGGAAAGGCTTCATGCTATCCACCCTGTCTATAGAAGGAGAAAGGAATTCGTAGGGAAATAGACAATGTACAGGGGCAGCACGGTGGCTCTGTGGTTAGTAATGCTGCCTCACAGCACCAGGGTCCCAGGTTCGATTCCAGCCTCAGGCGACTGTCCGTGTGGCATTTGTACATTCTCCCCGTGTCTGCATGGGTTTCCTCCCACAGTCCAAAGACGTGCAGGCCAGGTAAATTGCCCATAGAATTAGATGCATTAATCAGCGGGAAATGCGACTGGGCAGGTTACTCTTTGGAGGGTTGGTGTGGACTTGTTGGGCTGAAGGGCCTGATTCCATGCTGTAGGGAATCTAATCTAAAAATAAGTGGAAATGAGACAAAAGAACATACTGGGTCATTTTTTAGTGCAACAGCAAATTATTTATTATGTGAGTTTCCAGCTTCATTCATATTTTTGGGTGTGCAAAATCTTTGGTGTTAGTAAGTGTCATTAAAGGAGATCAGTTCGATAACCATAATCCAATCAGACATTTATTTTTGCTGCAACATCACTATACCGCTTCTCCCATGCCACAGCAATGATTTCACCAAACAGAAGCTGAATTCTTGTTTCTGCCCTGTTTGGAAAATGGTGCAGGTAGTGATGAGACTCAGAGCTTTTACAATCCCTTTAGCTGGACCAAATCTGTGGCCAAATCTAAAAACCTGTTTGGAGTTGTAAGAGGGATTACAATAAAGCAGAGGAGCTTCCAACAACACAGGGGCAACCCTGGAGACCCACATCACTCCTGATGCAGTGCAGGAGTCAACTATTGTGGGCAGGATCATGGCCTGCATGAAATGTGAGCTCAAAACCAGCAGCTGAGGGACAATAATGGAACAGCGGGACAGAGTTGGATTCTTGTGTTTAAATTAATTTCAGCCAGTGAGTGCACAGATGCTCTTAAACCAATTGTTCAGTGCTCCTGTGGACGCTGGCCTTCACTCCTCATCAGACCTCCCTCATATAGGGAATCCCTGCTTGGTGTTTGGCCGCAGTATGTATTGACCAGACTCCATTTTGTATTCCTGATGTCAGTGAGTAAACAAATATCTGGTTGCACAGGTTATTTAGGATACGTAGCTACATATTTTAAATTACACAAATTTGGGGTTATTCAAAACTGGACTTTTGGTAAAAAATAAACCCAGCAATGTCTCAAAATGGGCAAACCTGAAAAAAACCGTCAAAACCAGCAAAGCCTATAAACAGTAAGTTCAACCAACAATATTTCAAAGCAGCACTTTGAGGGCCTACTAGCAAAGGCTGCATGAGATTTTCATTAGCATGACTACCATATCAGCAGGTCACGCTGTTCAACTGATACAAACTATATTGGAATAGGGGTTTTAGTCTGTGATGCTGACAATCAGAAGTCTCAAAAGAAGTAAAGCTTCAAAACCAGCATATCCTTAAATATAGTGGGGACCTGAAACGGCCTCGTGTTACGCCTCAAAGCCTCAAAATCAGCAAGCCCTAAAAAAAACAGGATATTTTAACATGAACAGAGAAAGGAGAGTTAACATTTTGGTCCCGTGACCCTTCTTCAGAACTGGTTCTCAAATTTGAAAGAAGGGTCGCTGGATCTGTAGCGTTGGCTCTGCTTTCTCCACACAGACACTGCCAGACCTGCTGAGCTTTTGCAGCCATTTCCGTTTTTGTTTACGATTTCCAGAATCCACAGCGTCTTTGTTTGTTTTATCTTAATTTAACAACAGGAAGACCGAAAAACGTGGCCCTGAAACAACCCCTGTGCACAGCCAATCACAGAAAGGTACAGAGAACCACAGAGAAACCCAGGATAGGAATTCTTGCAACAATTAATGGAAAGATTGTGAGACAGACAGAGAGAGGGAGTGTCAGTCAAAAGAAGGCGAAGATATAGAAACAGGGAGATTATGCTGAAAGCATCTTGTGCAATGGGACTTCACAATCATTTAAATTATTGACCAATACGAATTGTTGAAGATGTTTTCCACCCAGCTCCATCTCTGGCCCCATCTGTAATCACTGATAATTGATATGGATGGACACATTTCCTCTTTTTGATGGAAATGTTTCATAATGCAGCATTGTCCTTTCCTAGCTGCAGGCTGCACTGTCATTGATATTGCACCAGAGAATTGCTTTTCTTTTTCGAGACCTTGGATGTGTTTTCTGTTAGGTACAGTGTGATACTACAGCAACAACTTGCATGTATACAGCATCCTTAACATCACAAAATACCTAAGATACTTCAAAGGAAGGAATTTTGACAAAACATGATTAAAGAAGGAAAATTTAGGATTGTTGGAGTTCTATAGAGTCCTAGGATACGACTTGAGCAGTTACAGAGATAGGGAAGCACCAGGCCATTTAGGGATTAGAAAACAAACAGAAAATCTGCAGGTCTGTCAGCACCTGTAGGGGGAGAGAGAGAGAGAGAGAGACAGAGTTAATCTTTCGATTTCAGTCTGACTCTTCTTCAGAATTGGCTGGGATTACAAAAAACCTGTAATTTGAGAATTTAAGTATGAGAATCGCTATACAGCAGGAGCCAATCAATTCAGCCAGCACAGCGAGTGATGGGCAAGAGGATTTCAAAAGCATTTGGAAATGGTCAAAGGTTTTGGAGGATCTGAAGTTTACAGAGAGTTTTAGATGTGAGGTTGGTGAGGGGAACATTGGAATAGTCAGCAGTAGCGAGGCTAAAGATATGTGCTTTGGTTCCACTATTTGGATGTCTCTAGGGATAACTGTAGTACAGACTTGGGACTGTATGAGGAAGGTTACTTTTACCTGAGAGTAATGATATGATCTGACTCTGGTAGGTTTCTGCAAAGTTCCTTTTATTTGCATCATAAAACATATCATTCTGTGAGGCAGCACATCTCCCTCTCTCTCTCTCTCTGGTATAGACTTGCTGTAGAGTCTCGTACTTGACTGTGGATGCCACTGTCAACAGTGCAGCACTCCCTCAAAATGATTGTCTTTAGCTTAGATTGTTCAAGCTTCTGGAGTGGAACATGAACTCATGCCTTCTGGGTCAGAGGCAGAAACAGACTTTGACACAAGACCAATTCTGATGCCAATACTTGAGGCTATTCAGGTGACCAGCTCAGGGATTAAAGGTGAAACCTTTGTAAAATAGAAACATAGAAAATAGATGCAGGAGTAGCCATTTGGCCCTTCAACCCTGTACCATCATTCAATATGATCATGGTTTATCATGCAGTCTCAGTATCCCATTCCCACCCTCTTCCCCATATCCCTTGGTCCCTTTAGATACAACGACAATGTCCAGCTCCCTCTTGAATATATCTAATAAACTATCCCTAACAACTTCCTGTGGGAGAGAATTCAAACTCTCTGAGAGAAGAAATTCTTCTTCATTTCAGGCCTGAATGGTTTACCACTTAGTCTCAGACTTTCCCAATATCAGGAACATTCTTCCTGCATCGAGACTGCCCAGTCCCATCAGGATTTATATATTTCTATGAGATCCCCTCCTCATTCTTCTAAATTCCAGCGAGTACAAGCCCAGATTCAGTCTTCCTGATATGTCAGCCTTGCCATCCCAGGAATCAGTCTGGTGAACCTTTGCTGGTCTCCCTCGATCGCGAGAATGTCCTTCCTCGGACTTGGAGACCAAAACCGCACACAATACATTACACACTCTCTGATTTGGAGAGTGAAGAGTGACCCTGTTTCATGGTAACTGGGTCTGAACAAAGGAAAGCATATCCCTGCTTTTACACTCAGCCTTTCCTCTCAATGGTTTGCAGATTATCTCAGAGAGGACGAAACCCAGAATGCAGGAATTCCAGTCAGAGGTCTTCATGATAATCGGTGGCTGCACCAAGGATGAGAAGTTTGTGTCGGAGGTGACCTGTTTAGACCCACTCCGACGAAGCCGCCTGGAGGTAGCCAAGCTGCCCATTACAGAGCTGGAGATAGAGAGTGACAACAAGAAGTGGGTGGAGTTTGCCTGTATCACATTTCGGAATGAAGTCTACATCTCAGGTGAGCCATGAGCTTCAAACCGTCTGCTCATCACCCCCTGCTGGGTTGGCCCTTTGCATTTGCATATTTTGTCCTCACCAAGGTGAGCCGTGGGGGAAGGATCACTTCACGTTTCCAACCTTCCCAAACCTGTGACCAATCTCAGTGCAGATTAGATGGGATGTATAGAAGGAGCTTTTCTCTGTACCTAAGCTGCACTTTCCCTTGGTTTGTATTTTTAAAAATCGCTCACAGAGATATGGGCATTACTTGCCCATCCGTAATGCCTAAAGGGCAGTTAAAAGTCAGCTACATTGCTGTGGGTCCAGAGACATGTGTAGGTCAGATGTAGTGATGGCAGTTTCCTTCTTTCAAGGACAAACCAGAAAAAGCAATTGTTTAGACTTTTTAAAAAAAATTCAGATTCTTAAAATTGAATTCAAAGGCCATCATGTGCCTTGGTAGGATTCAAACCTATCTTCCTGGAACATAGGTCCAGAATTGATGGATTGCTAGTCAAGTGCCATTCTCTCTGCTCCATTACCAGTCTTTGGTGGGACAATGCAGTGGGAGATGCACTCTGTATCAGCCAGTATTAACCCTCATCTCAACAAACAAAATGATTCAGAAATTAAAAAGGCAACATGTATTTGATTCCTGTTTCCAGCAACCCTGTGAATAGTTTAACTGCCTTCTTAAAATGAACCCAGTGGCTGTTCCAAACAAATTGGCCAGAGATGGAAAACATTGAGAGCAACATAGAAAATGGTAATACAGAAGGAAATTGTGGCTTAGGACACTGTTTTACATATTAATGAACCGAAGCTGAATTTTGCTGTTAACAGTCTCCTTTATCGTGCTGTTAGGCCCCATGTATTTCCAAAGTTATCTTTATCCCCTAGTTTCTTTTCCCCTTATAATTTGGAATGCACAGGAACAGAAGTAGACCATTCCGCTCCTTGATCTGGCTCTACTACTCAACAACAACAACTTGTATTTACGTAATGCCCTCTAAAAGTTGCAAAGCTCTTCGCAGACGGGTTCTCAAAGAGAAAAGAGATATGACACTGAGTCATATCGTGGCAGATGACCAGAGGTTTGGTCAAAGCGGCAGATTTAATCTCGAAGTAGAAAAATGAGGAAAAGTGGTGTAAAGCTTTCGGGAGGTAATTCCATGCACCAGAGGGAACTTCTCCAATGGTGATGGGACTTAAAAAATCAGGATGGTGAGGAAGGCAAGAGTTAGAGGAGTGCACAGTAGTTGGAGGGTAGTAGACTGGAGAACAATGTAGAGACGAGGCAAAAGTCAGGCCATGTTTTGAACACAGGGAAAAGAACTTTAAGTGTTAGGCATTGATTAAAAGGAAGCCAATGTAGACTGGTGAACACAGGGGTGATGGGTGAACAGCGTTTGGCACAGAAAATTTCAGATGACATTCAAATTATGCAGGGAGGAAGTGTGTTCAAACTCAGCTATATTTTATAATGGTCAGATTTAAAGTCAACATAGGCCTGGTGATGGAGTCAGCAATAGGTGAGCAGAGGCATGTTGGAGATGGATTTTGTACAAGTGGCCAGAAGCTCACCTCAAGATCAAGTATGACACCAAGCCTCAACCAGTTGCTAATCTGATCTTGGTTGATTTGTACCTCTACCTTATTTGACACCCTTGCCTAATAAAAATCTATTGCTCTGATTCTTGACATTGTTTGGATATTTAAACCTTTTGGAGAGATGGCTCCAGATTTCCACTACCTTTCGCGTGAAGTGGTATTGCCTGACTACATTCCCGAATGTCCAAGCTCTCATTTGAAGGTTACGTTCTCTCACTGGAAGAAATTGAGGGTTATATTAACTCTGCGAAATTAGCTGGATTTGGGATGCGTCAAAATACAGCCCACAGCTTCTCTGCATCTACTCTAACCAAATCTTTTCATCATTTTAATCACCTCAATCAGATCAACTCACAACCTCCTAAACTGAAGAGGTTATGTATCCGTGCAATCCGTTATTGAATCACGGCATGACAGAACACAGAAAGAAGCTATTCAGCTTAGTTTGCCTGTGTCAACTCTTTGATAGCTATCTCTTGAGCTCCTCACTTTTCCCCAAAGCCCTTCTCTCCTTTACATTTTTAAAATTAAATTCCCTCTGGTCAGCCATAGACTGTTGTCTCCGAATCAGAAAGTTTAAGTCCCATGTGTGAGACTTGCACACATCAGTTTAGGCTGACACTTCAGCTCGGGTACTAAGAGAGGTGCTACGTGAAGAGAATTCTCCCTCTGTTGCCTTTGGTTATTTGCCAGTCTCCTTGATTCTGTATTTTCCGATTGGTGCTTTTTCAGTCATTGCAAGTTCCTCCTTATTTACCTTATCAAAACGCTTGATGATTTCCAACACCTTATTTAAATTTCTCCCTAACACTCACTGCTCAAAAGAGAATAGCCCCAGTCTCTCCTCTGTCTCCATCCCTGGCCCCATTCCAGTCAATCTCATGCCTCTTCACTGTCTTGACATCCTCCTGAAATAGAGTATCCAGTACTGGCCGCAACACTCCAACTGAGGCCGAGTCAGTCAGTGATTTATAAACATTCCGGAGAACATCTGTGCTGTATGTATATCATTGTTTCAGTATGCTTTTCTTTAATTGGCTTTCTCAACTTTGCCTGCCATTTTGAAGATTTAAGCGTATACAGTCCAAAGTCTCCCTGATTCTGCATGACGTTTAGAACAAGTTAGTTCATGTTGGCCTTCACTCTTCCTACCGGACCACATCACAACATATTTCTCTGCTTTAAATTTCATCTGCTGCATGCTATTTCACAAGATGATAGATTTTATCCTGATATCTCATTATATGTAGCTCTCAAAGTCTCAGCATCATTCTGCTGAGTCTGCATTGTATACCTTTCAAATACACTATAGCTGAACTGGCGCTCAGTGCCCAGAATGTAACGTAATATTCCAGATGGGGTCCAATAGACTGAAGCATCCATCACTTTCTGCCCTATCCCAGTCACTCCAAGGTGAAGGCCAATATCTGATTTGTCTGTTTGATTTCTTTTTGCACCTATCCCGCAGCACTCCTGTGTGTTTGGATTCCCAAATTTCTCTACTCCTCTGCAGCTCCTATCTACTCACCAGGGTCCAGTCTGATGGCCGCTGTATCCAGCACCTCAGCCATGGTGGCTCAGTGGTTAACACTGCTGCCTCACACAGCTCCAGGGACCCAGGTTCCAATTCCATCCTGAGGTGACTGTCTGTGTGGAGTTTGCACATTCCCCTTGTATCTGCGTGGGTTTGCTCCGGTTTCTTCTCACAGCCCCAAGATGTGCAGGTTCGGTGGATTGGCCATGTTAAATTGCCCATCCTTTCTACAGATGTCCATGTGAAATGCAGGGGTGGGTCTGTGTGGGAAGCTCTTCGGAGGATCAGTGTGGACTTGATGGGCTGAATGGCCTGCTTGCCCACTGCAGGGATTCTGTGATTCGTTGTCGTGGGGTTTGTGTCAGTTTTAGCTCCTTGATTGTTGGGTGGATGGAAAGGACCTGTGGGGACAGGGAGAGGCATCTGCGCAGACCCAACCTGCAACATGCATATTTTCCAACTGAACAGTAAAGTCTTAGCTGATATTACCCACATCCTAAACGTTGTCCAACTGTCTTGAGCTACATTAGTTAGGTTTTTGTCTTCAGCATTGTGGGTATTTCAAGATGCACCATGGTGGTGGACTGGATTAACCCAAAGTGAGGTAGAGACTTGAACCGTTGGGGTCCTGAACTCTGAGGCAGCAATAGCCACTATGCAGCTCTTGACTGAGTTATAACAACCTCTCTCTCTCTCTCTCTCTATCTCTCTCTGTCTCTAACAGGTCCCCACTCTCTCAGGGAGGGATTGCAACAATTTCAAACCTCATAATAAGGTTGCAGTGGGAAGTGATTGGGGAGCACTGTGGTAGACTGTTGAAGGAGCCTGATATTTCTCAGCATGTGATTGTCAGGCCAGGAAATTCACTTTCTTTGGAGGATACAATGTGTTTTTCAATGACAAGGCCCCAAGTTCAAGACCTGTGACAGCCAGAGATTCCTTTCAGGAGAAATCAGAAATAAAATTAGAATTAGCTTTACTGTCACGTGTACTCAAATGGGGAAGAGTTTACAAGTCGCCAATAATGGTGCCATCTTAGGTACAAGGTACCCAGGTACAGATTCTTAAGTCCAAATTTTAGGGGGAAAAAAGTTGGAAAAATAAAGAAAAAAAAAGTAGTATTACAGATCTTACAAATAAAATAGAAAAATGAAATTATCTTGGGAAAGGAGAAAGGACAAGAGTTAAGTGTTTGAAAATTTCTCTTTCTGTGGCACTTTGCAGGTGGTAAAGAGACACAGCATGAAGTGTGGAAGTACAACGCCTCCTTAAATAAATGGATTCAGGTTGAATATTTAAACACTGGAAGGTGGCGGCACAAGATGGCAGTTCTGAGTGGCAAAGTGTATGCAATGGGAGGTTTTGATGGCATTTCACGCCTCAACAGTGTGGAAGCATACGACCCCTTTCACAACTGCTGGTCAGAGGTATCTATCAAACCCCACAACTGTGTTATATTCTGACGAGGAGTCATACGGGACTCAAAAAGTTAACTGTATTTCTCTCTGATCTCACATGATGCCAGACCTGCTCAGTTTCTCTCTCAATTTCTGTTATTATTTCATTTCTCCCGCATCTATAGTATTTTGTTTTCATCTCTGCTGTATTGTCAATATTAACATTAGTGTGGAGTATAATGTGGACTGTGCACTTTCTGTTTATTTCACCCATTATACCTGGTATGACAATTTTTCTGCTGTGTTACTTTGGTCGCATTTGGATCATTAGATTCAAGGCTTCCTCAAAATGTGCCAGAGTGCTTCACAACCATTGGTGTACCACTTAGTCATTGTTGTAAAGTAATTTAAGCCACAACAGTCAAATTGTGTAGGTCAAGATATTTTATGTCCACCTTAGAGGTTAGTTAAAGCCCTAGTCTAACATTTCATTCAAAAGACAGTACCTCTGACTATGCAGCACCAAAGTGTCAGCCTAGATTAGGTGTACACATCCTGGGAAGAGACTTGATCCTACAATTTGTTTGACCCAGAAATGACCGAGTGAACACAACTGTCCTGAAACAAAATAGAACAGTTTTTTGAAAATAAAAATCAATAAGTTGTTCAAAAGTACACATTGTGACTAGTTTGCAGTTTCAGGGAATAATAATTGTATTTTACGTGTGATCTTAAGATGTCCCAAAGCAATTTGCTAGCACTGAAAGACAACAAACTGGAGTTACATGAGAATAGTGTTTCCTCTTTTGTAACCCCTTCTCAAGATGTGGGTCAGGATTTAGTTTGGGTAAAGAATGAGGTCTGCAGATGCTGGAGATCACAGTTGAAAATGTGTTGCTGATTAAAGCACAGCAGGTTAGGCAGCATCCAAGGAACAGGAAATTCGACGTTTCGGGCATAAGCCCTTCATCAGGAATGAGGAGAGTGTGCCCAGCAGGCTAAGATAAAAGGTAGGGAGGAGGGACTTGGGGGAGGGGCAATGGAGATGTGATAGATGGAAGGAGGTCAAGGTGAGGGTGATAGGCCGGAGTGGGGTGGGGGCGGAGAGGTCAGGAAGGAGATTGCAGGTTAGGAGGGCGGTGCTGAGTTGAGAGAACCGACTGAGACAAGGTGGGGGGAGGGGAAATGAGGAAACTGGAGAAATCTGAGTTCATCCCTTGCAGTTGGAGGGTTCCCAGGCGGAAGATAAGGCGCTCCTCCTCCAGCCGTCGTGTTGTTATGCTTTGCCGGTGGAGGAGTCCAAGGACCTGCATGTCTTCGGTGGAGTGGGAGGGAGAGTTAAAGTGTTGAGCCACGAGGTGGTTGGGTTGGTTGGTCCGGGCGTCCCTGAGGTGTTCTCTGAAGCGTTCCGCAAGTAAGCGGCCTGTCTCCCCAATATAGAGGAGGCCACATCGGGTGCAGCGGATGCAATAGATGATGTGTGTGGAGGTACAGGTGAACTTGTGGCGGATATGGAAGGATCCCTTGGGGCCTTGGAGGGAAGTGAGGGAGGAGGTGTGGGCGCAAGTTTTACATTTCCTGCGGTTGCAGGGGAAGGTGTCGGGAGTGGAGGTTGGGTTGGTGGGGGGTGTGGACCTGACGAGGGAGTCACGAAGGGAGTGGTCTTTGCGGAACGCTGATAGGGGAGGGGAGGGAAATATATCCCTGGTGGTAGGGTCCGTTTGGAGGTGGCGGAAATGACGGCGGATGATACATTGTATACGGAGGTTCGTGGGGTGGTGGGTGAGAACCAGTGGGGTTCTGTCTTGGTGGTGGTTGGAGGAGCGGGGCTCAAGGGCGGAGGAGCGGGAAGTGGAGGAGATGCGGTGGAGGGCATCGTCGATCACGTTTGGGAGGAATCTGCGGTCCTTGAAGAAGGAGGCCATCTGGGCTGTGCGGTGTTGGAACTGGTCCTCCTGGGAGCAGATGCGGCGGAGACGAAGGAATTGGGAATATGGGATGGAGTTCTTACAGGGGGCAGGGTGGGAGGAGGTGTAGTCCAGATAGCTGTGGGAGTCAGTCGGTTTATAGTAGATGTCTGTGTTGAGTCGGTCGCCTGAGATAGAAATGGAAAGGTCTAGGAAGGGGAGGGAGGAGTCTGAGACAGTCCAGGTGAATTTGAGGTCGGGATGGAAGGTGTTGGTAAAGTTGATGAACTGTTCAACCTCCTCGTGGGAGCACGAGGCAGCGCCGATACAGTCATCGATGTAGCGGAGGAAAAGGTGGGGGGTGGTGCCAGTGTAGTTGCGGAAGATGGACTGTTCCACATATCCTACGAAGAGACAGGCATAGCTGGGGCCCATGCGGGTGCCCATGGCAACTCCTTTAGTTTGGAGGAAGTGGGAGGATTGAAAAGAGAAGTTATTCATGGTGAGGACCAGTTCAGTCAGTCGAAGGAGGGTGTCAGTGGAAGGGTACTGGTTGGTGCGGCGGGAAAGGAAGAAGCGGACGGCTTTGAGTCCTTCGTGATGGGGGATGGAGGTGTACAGGGACTGGATCGTGAAAATAAGGCGTTGGGGACTGGGGAAGCGAAAATCCTGGAGGAGGTGGAGGGCGTGGGTGGTGTCCCGAATGTAGGTGGGGAGTTCTTGGACTAAAGGGGACAGAACCGTGTCGAGGTACGCGGAGATGAGTTCAGTGGGGCAGGAGCAGGCTGAGACAGTGGGTCGGCCGGGGCATTCAGGTTTGTGGATTTTGGGCAGGAGGTAGAAACGGGCGGTGCGGGGTTGTGGGACTATGAGGTTGTCCCGAACGTAGGTGGGGAGTTCTTGGATCCCGAACGTAGGTGGGGAGTTCTCAGGATTTAGTTTGGGTCTGTTTCCAGGCCTAGACTTCACGCTGTGGAGCCTGTAGCTGAACAGGTAGATCAGAGAATCAGGAGATGTTGGTACCAAACAATGTACTGTCATAAAAACAGAGAATGATAGAAATACATAACAGGTTAGGCAGTATCCGTGGAAACAAAGTTTGTAAGGAAATTGATGAAGCATTTGTAGAATTGGATCTTTCCTGTTTTTTTTGTGAACAGAACATACTCACGTAGCTTTCATCATTGTTCATTAGAGTTTTGAGAAGATTTGTAGCTCAGATTGAGGTTCTGAATGTAGGTTTGCTCGCTGAACTGGAAGGTTCATTTTCAGATGTTTCGCTACCATGATAGTTAACATCTTCAGTGAGTCTCCGAATGAAGCACTGATGGTATAGCTCACTTTCTAATTATATGTTTGAGTTTCCTAGGGTTAGTGATGCCATTTTCTGGAAAACATGTAAATAGAAAGTGGGCTACACCATCAGTGCTTCATTCGGAGGCTCACTGAAGATATTAACTAGTATGGTGACGAAACGTCTGAAAATTAACCTTCCAGCTCAGTGAGCAAACCTACATCCATTGTTCATTAGAGTCAAGTGTTGCAGTTGTACTGGAACAGCTTAGCTGGGGCTTTGGTTGAGTCTGTAACTTAAGGCATGAGCCCCAAATGGACAGAATTCTCTTGTGGCCCCTAGCTTCTGCAGTGCCAGAGCATTAAACTTTTTTTTCTATCATGTGGAGTTTCTCCACTTCGCTCAGACCTGGTAGTGGAGAGAGGGGGTAGAGTGGTCTCGAGGTTTGGCAGGGAAAGACTTGGCTCTGAAGAAGCGTGATGGAAAGAAGCTGAAGGAATGAGAGAAAGATTGCATATTTTTTAATCTCTAAGTTTTCTTGAGCAATTACAACACTCACTCCCAAAGGGGTCATTCCATTCTGGGCATTGGTTATGCAAGACTCAAATGATTTCCTCTCCTGCAGGTAGTTCCACTCCTTGTAAATGTGAGCTCATTTGCAGCCACCACCTATAAGAAGAAACTCTATGTGATTGGAGGAGGACCTAATGGGAAGTTGGCCACTGACAGAACCCAATGCTATGACCCGACAGTAAATAAATGGAGCCTCAAGTCACCGATGCCTGTTGAAGCCAAATGCATCAATGCTGTTACATTCAATGATCACATTTATGTTGTAGGTATGTGGACTGTGCTGCTTTACTGTGGGATGGTGGGTGGTGAGTGCGGGTGTTCGGACCTGGATAAAGAGATTGGGTGCAACTTTATGTTTAAGGAGAATGTTTCAGAAGATGAAAAGTGCATTTGGCCATTCACTTAGATCATGGCTGACCTTCACTTGAACTTCATTTTCCCACCTTTGACCCATAAGCATTGACACCTTTAGGTATTAAAAATCTATCAAGCTTAAAATTCAAAAGGACACTTTCTGGAAGAAAATGTTTCAGACAGACTTTTCTCTCTGGAGAGAAGGAGGAAGAGAGGTGACCTGATTGAGGTCTACAAGGTAATGTGAGGCATGGATAGAGTTGATAGCCAGAGACTTTTCCCCAGGGTAGGATTGACTGCCTCGAGGGGTGCTAATTTTAAGGTGTTAGGAGGAAGGTACAGAGGAGATGTCAGAGATAAGTTCTTTACGCAGAGAGTTGTGAATGCATGGAATGCTTTGCCAGTGGTGGTGGTGAAAGCAGAGTCTTTAGGGATATTTAAGCGACTGCTGGACATGCACATGGACAGCAGTTAATTAAGAGGTGCATGGGTTATTTTATTTTAGATTAGGATTAATCCTCGGCACAACATGGTGGGCCGAAGGTCCTGTTCTGTACTGTACTTTTCTATGTTCGATGTTGCAGATACATTATGCTCAGTATGTTTTTTATTATCCCTACATGGGATATGGGCATTGCTGGCAAGTCCTGTTTTTGTCATTCTTCTTCACTGAGCGGTCCATTTCAGAAGGTGGTTATAGTCCATCACACTTGATGGTCTCATGTGGACCAGGCCAGGTAAGGACAGCAGATTTCCTTCTTAAATGCCCTGTTGACCATTTAACACCCTCAGAATTAACATCTAGGGGCCAAATTTGGGGGCAGCTCTTGTATTAAACAGTCAAACAATAATCAGCTTGACATTGCCTGTAAGATATGATTCTGTGAGCATGACTACATTTGAGATTTACAAGAATATTGCCGGGGTTGGAAGGTTTGAACTACAGGGAGAGGCTGAACAGGCCGGGGCTGTTTTCCTTGGAATGTTGGAGTCTGAGGGATGACCTTATTGAGGTTTATAAAATCATGAGGGGCATGGATAGGGTGAATAGCCACTGTCCTTTTCCCAGGGTAGGAGATTCCAAAACTAGAGGGCATAGTCTAAGGTGAGGGGGGAGAGATTTAAAGGGGACCTAAGGGATAACATTTTCATGCAAAAGGTAGTGCGTGTATGGAATGAGTTGCCACAAGAAGTGGTGGAAGCTGGGACAATTACAGCATGGAAAAAGTATCTGAATGGGTATATTGAATAGGGAGAGTTTTGAGGGGTATGGGCCAAATGCTAGCAAATGGGACTAGATCAATTTAATATATCTATTCAGAGCAGACAAGTTGGACCGAAGGATCTGGTTCCTTGCAGTACAACTCTATGACTATGTATCCCAGACAGTAACATTGCCATTCTTGGATATATCCTGTCTCACCAATAGGACAGACTTGCTGAAGTTGAAACAAAGCTATAAAATGCCCAGGGATGTATTCAGAATTGATTTTAGATCCTATGATGTTTCATAGATCAGGTCAAACATAGGAAGGAATCCACCTCCTGATTACCAACTACAGTTCCACCTCCCGCACTCCCACCCCCACAGCCCCTGTAGGCTGATGAATCTGTTCCCCATGTTGAATATCAATTGGGAGAAGCATTTGTGGTGGAAAGATTACAGAATGTGTTCTGAGTGAGCCATTTAGAGTCATAGAGTCATAGAGACGTACAGCACAGAAACAGACCCTTCAGTTCAACTCGTCCATGCCGACCAGATATCCTAACCCAATTTAGTCCCATTTGCCAGCACCTGGCACATCCTTTAAACTCTTCCTATTCATATGCCCAGCCAGATGCTTTTTAAATGTTGTAATTGTACTAACCTCCACCACTAGCTCTGGTAGCTCATTCCATACATGTATCACCCTCTGTGTGAAAAAGTTGCCCCTTAGGTCTCTTTTATATCGTTTCCCCGCTCACTCGAAACCTATGTCCTCTAGATCTGGACTCCCCCACAGTGACTCAGTAGCTCCTGTACTTAAAAAATTGACTGGGTCCCTCAAGTACATAACTGCTGGACTGGGTCTGTGGCAAGTGGTGAGAGAATCAACAAGAAGGAAAAACCAGCATGACCTTGACCTCACTGACTCACCTGTTGAAGATTCATCTGTCCATGACAATAATTGTGGGAATGAACAATGCACAGTCTTTGTGGAAATGAAGTCCCATCTTCACATTGAGGATCGTGTTGTGTGGCACCACCCCTGTGCTCAACGCAATTGACTTTGAACAAATCTGGCAACTCAGAACTGGGCATCCATGAGGTGCTGTGGGTCATTGGCAGTAACAGAATATAGTTCAGCCACAAGGTGGCATATCCCCCACTCTACCATTACCATCAACCTGGGATCAACCCTGGGTTCGATGAATGGGGCAGACAGGCATGCAGGGATCAGCATCACTAATTGAGGTTGTTGGATGTCAAAGATATCAGCTCCAGGACATCTCTGCAGGTGTTTCTCAGGGGAGTATACTAGGCCCAAACATCATCATCAATAATCTACCTTCCATAAGGTCAGAAGTGTTGTTCATTGCACAATATTCAGCATGATTCCTAACTCCTCAGATATTGAAGCTATCAATGTTGTCCATGTGCAGCAAGGTCTGGATGTCATCAACCTTGGTCTGATAGTTGGCAAGTAACATTCACTGCAAGCACGTGCTAGGACTGACCATCTTCAACAAGAGGAAATCTAACCATTTCCCCTTGACATTAAATGGCATCACCATCACTGAATTTCCCCACTATCAATATTTTGGATTTGCCATGATCAGCCATGTAAATACTGGAGCTGCAAGAGTCTGGAAATTCTGCCCCTTCTCACTCCCTAACATCTGTCCACCATTTGTGAAATGCAAGTCAGGGGTGTGTTGGAATACTCCTGCATGATTGCAGCTCCAATCATACTCAAGAAACTAAACACCATTCGGGAAAAAGAAGCTTGCATGAATGGCATCCCTTTTACCACTTTTAACATTCATTCTTTGCATTATCAATGCTCAGTAGCAGCAAAGTGTACAATCTAAAAGATGCACTGCAGAAATTCATCAAGGCTCCTAAGGCAGCACCTTCCAAACACAAGATCCATACTAGGACCTCTGCAGTTTGTGATACATATAAATGACTTGGATGAAAATGTCAATGGGTGGCTTAGTAAGTTTGCAGAGGATATAAAAATTGGTGGAATTGTGGATAGCATTGTCAAAGGATACAAAGGGATATAGATCAGTTGCAGATATCGGCTGAGAAATGGCAGATGGAGTTCAATCTGGATAAATGTGAGGTTTCGCACTTTGGGAAATCAAATGTTAAGGAAAAGTATACAGTTAATGGCAGGACCTCGAACAGCATTGATATGCAGAGGGATCATGGGGTTCAAGCCCATAGATCCCTGAAAGTGACCACTCAAGTAGATAGGGTGGTAAAGAAAGTGTATGGTATGCTTGCCTTTATTGGTTGGGGAACTAAATGCAAGAGTCAGGATGTCATGTTGCAGTGTTATAAGACTTTGGTTAGGCCACACTTAAAAGTGTTGCATTCAATTCTGCTTGCCACATTACAGGAAGGATGTGGAGGCTTTAGAGAGAGTGCAGAAGAGGTTTACCAGGATGCTGCCTGGATTAGAGGCTGTGAACCATAAGGAGAGGCTAGAAAAACTCAGGTTGTTTCTTCTGGAGCAGCAAAGGCTGAGGGGAGACTTGATAGAAGTCTAAAAAATTATGAAATGCATAGATAGGGTTGATGGTCAGAATTGTTTGCCCAGAATTGAAATATCTAATACTAGAGGGTAGGTATTTAAGATGAGAGGGAGACAGTGGAGATGTGAGGGCAAGTGTTTTACTCAGAGAGTGTTAAGTGCCTGGAATGTGCTGCCAAGGGAAGTAGTGGAGGCAGATACAATAGGGGTGTTTAAGGGACTTTTAGATAAACACATGAATATGCAAGGAATGCAGCGATATGGACCAAGGGCAGGCAGAAGGGATTAGTTTCATTTGGTGTCATGTTCAGCACAACATCATGGGCTGAAGGGCCCATTCGTGTGCTGTACTGTTCCAAGTTCTGTTACCATCTAGAGGGACAAGAGCAGCAAATATTGGGAACACCACTCCTATAAGTTCTCCTCCAAGCCACTCACCATCCTGACTTGGAAATATTTGGCATTCCTTCAGTGTCACTGAGTCAAAATCATGGAATTCCTTCCCCAAGGGCATTGTGGGACCACCAACAGCAAAGAAATTATAGAAATTCAAGAGTGTGGCCTAGCAGCACCTCCTACAGGTCAGTTAGGAGTGGGAAACAATTACTGGCCCAAACAGCAACACCCACATCCTGTGAATGAATGAATAAATAACAAACATAGGAAAAGTTTGAAAGTTTCAAGTTGTACTTAGGCCTCTTTGACATTTATTGCAAGATAAATGTGTCACATTGCTCTGCTTCCTCATTGTTTTCTGGCCATTTTGATCTGTCACTTCCTAATTTCTACAGTTTTCATTGCAGAACATCTTGCCTTAAAGCCGGAGTTGACTAATACTTTTAGACATCTGTCTTGCGGTGACATTATTATTGTCTCATCACATTTCTTCTGCGTATTATTGTTTGCTCAATCACTTTCACTTCTCCTCTCTGCCTCAGTGCCCTTTAGTAATGCAGAAATTCCCATCACCTCTCACCAGCAGTTCATCCATTACACTCGAAAGCCACATTTGCCAACCATAGGCTTATTTTATCAGCCAGTGATTGATAATTCCAACCTATCTCTGCGTTGTTCAAGCAATGTTCTTCTCTCTGGCCTCCCCCCACTCCCCAATCATCACCCCTCCATTTGCTTGATTTCATCCCTATCTCTACTGCCTGTATCCTAACACTGCAAGGTCCATTCACCCATCACCACTTATACTTGCAAACTTCCTGTCTGGCAACATCTTGAACTTAAAAATCTCATTCTCAGGTTCAAAATTGGTCCACGATCTCACCCTTTCCCTGTGACCTCCTCCTCGGAGGTAAGACTAGAAGATTTGGCCACAGGAGCAAACCACATGGACCTTTGAACCTGCTTCACTATTTAGGGAGATTACGGCTGAATTTCTGCATTAACTTTGCTGGGTCACCCCATAACCATGCCCCTTCATTCCCCAAACGCTATCCATCGCCAAATCGAACAGCTGAGCACTTACAGTACTCTGTGGTTCAGAATTCCTAAAATGCACAATCATCTGACTCAGGATTGTCCTATCTCAAGTGGTTTTCAAACGTTATGATCTCTGTAGTCCTCCAACTCTAGCCTTTTTAATCCTCGCATCCTTAACTTACCATTAGCAGATGTGCTTCCAATGTTCTTGGTTTTAAACTTGGCTTTCTGCTGATGTATCCCCAAACCTCTCTGTCTATTCCTTCTCCCTTAAGATGCTACTTAAAACATATTTCTCTATCACTGTGACTATGCATTACTTTGGGTCTTTGTTCCCTGCTCGGTGCCAACTTTCTGTCTTGTTAATCTTCTGTGACAGTGAATTTCAATGCAAGTTGTTGATGGCAAACTCATTCTCAAACTCGGGAAATTTTTCCAATCTTGGGCAGAAATTAGTGGCCTCCACCCTGTTGTGGGTTTGACATTGATTCAGGACAGACTTTGGCTACGGGGACCCCACTGCCTTCATACTTCCACCCTGAAGCTTGTGGTAGAAAAGACCCCAGGACGGCCTCTCTACCTCCTGCTAATAGAGACTCGTAGCTGGGCAATGTGATGATAACCACACCCTTTGGATCAAACAGTGGAAAATGCAGGGTGCTGCTAACAAGTTCCTTGTGATGAACCCCATTTGACAAAGGTCACCCATGGTGAGACTGATTCTTGTGAAAGAGGTTGCAGACAACACAGGTCCCACGCCTCTTAAGACCCACCCCTGGCACCGCAGTGCAAACCATTCCTGCTCTTGTGGAGAGAGACACAAACAATGCTGTACTTCATAAGGTGTGCCCCTTACGGACTAAATGACAGACAAATTCAGCAAATAAGGGTCCTACCTCTTGGGGTTGTAGATAAGTACTTGTTAACTAAAATAACAAGTAAAATCACAACCCATACAAATCCATGTCAAAATACTAGAGGCTTTAAGCCATTACTCAGCACAATGGTTTCAGACTGTTCCTCTGCTGATATTTGTATCTGCATGTATCAGATGTGGAACTGATATAAGGAATTTCAAATTTGTTAAGGGGAGCATCATTCTTATCACATTTGACTGACTGTGATCATGAAAATAGAGATAGCTTGAGGCATGCAGATTAGAGATTAAATCTCTAACCTGGTAAAAACTACAAGGGCAGTTGATAAACAGTCAAGTAAGCATTTCTCTGAAACTTTGATATTGTATTCTGTGATAAAATACTAGAGCCTCTGTCCTAAGCAAAGTGTGGAATATAATTGTCAATATGTTACTTCTCCAGTGAACAGAATTCCTTATAATTTAATTCACTATCTCAAACAGAACACCCATATGGTGAAATATATTTTAATTGACTATTGCAAGCAAGGTTAAACATGTTTAAGGTTTCCAAGCTCTATAGTATACATTTTTCAGATTGCTGTAGCAAAATGGGACTGAGTGACAGATGAGAGCAGCTGCCCATGGGTCTGGGGTCTGCTATCTGCCAATTTGCCTATGAGTAGGTCCAGGCCACAGAGGGAATTGGAAGCAAAAGGTGCAAAGTGAAAGAAGCAGGTTCGAGATGTGGACAGAACTGGGCGGATGGTGTTCAATGTGAGAAAGCATGACATTCTGGCTCCATTAAAAACAAATGTTATCAGGAATATTTTCCGAGAGGTAAGATACATTGTGAAGGAGGAAAATAATGTGCGTGTTAAAGTACAACCCACTGGAACAAACCCAGACACAATGGACTGAATGGTCCCATTCTGTGCCATACCTTTTCTACGGTTCTGATTGTCTCAAGGGAGCTGGAATGCAAAGACTCGTAGAACCAGAACAAATAGGAACAGGGGTAGGCCAATTGACCCCTCGAGCCTGCTCTGCCATTCAGTAGGGTCATAGCTGATCTGCCAGTCCTCACATCCACTTTGACACCCTTTCCTCATAGCCTTTGGTTCCTTTAATGATCAAGAATCTATCTATCTCAGTCTTCAATCTGCACTCTGCCCGCACAGCTCTCTGTGGCAAGTAGGTTCTGAAGACTCTCAACCCTCTGGGAGAAGAAATTTCTGATCATCTCAGTCTTAGATTTGGTGTCCTTTTGTTCTGACACTTAGCTCTCATGTCCTAAACTGTCCCATGAGGGGAAACATCTTCTCAGCGTTTGCCCTGTCAAACCCCTTACAAACATCTGATATAGTTCAATGAGACCACCTCTTATTCTTCTAAACTCCAATGATTAGAGTCTAAATCCATTTCATGTTTTTTTCATAAGCCAATCCTTCCATGTTAGGGATCATCCTAGCGAACCTTCTGTGAACTGCCTGCAATGAAATAATATCTTTTCTTAAATAAGGAGAACAAAACGTTTCTCAGGAATCCAGATGTGGTCTCACCAGCATCTTGTACAGTTGCAGAAAGATTTCCCTACTCTTATACACCAACCCCCTTGAAATAAGGGCCAACATTCCATTAGCTTTCCTGATTAACTGCTGGCCCAGTGTGTTAACTTTCCATGTTTATGGCGTGAAATGATGCTTCTGTTGCATGGAGCCATGATCTGACTTCATCTGAAGTACTGGGTCCAGCTCTGGATGTCTCATCTTGAGATAAATATCTTAGCCTTGGAAAGTACTTAATGGGAACCCACTAGAAGATACCAGATCCTAGGATGATATTGTGAAGGCAGGCTTCATGAACCTGACTTGTACTCTCCTACATTTAGATAGTTTAGGGATAATCCATTAAGGTGGTCTAAAATTCCATCAAAATCGAAAGGAGCCCCAGAGATAGCCACCGTCACTCGGAGAAGGTGAGGGTGGGGGAACTCGGTCTTCCCTCCATTAGCAATGGAGTAGTCTTTAAGGAAGTTCAGCATTGCCCACCCCATCCTCTGGATACCACCTTGGAGTGTTGCCAGTCTTACTTAGTGGTGTTCCCATCTGATAAGAGCCCATCCTGTCCATGGTAAAATGGTACTGGGGGATTTGGTCCACCCACCTCTGGCCCTTTACTTCAGAATATCATACCGCAGTGGAGGGGTTGGAGTAAGGGAGGAGGAGACATTGGGCTCCTCACTTGCTCCAGTACCTTCTGGCCCCATTGTATAAGGTGTCTTGTCTCACTCTTTGTTGCCAGGGAACTGGTAAAATTCAGCCTGTGTTGGTCTTAATAAGTTGCCTGCATTTCCTTCTGCCAGACCTTTTGGGTTGTATCAGATTTTTCTGAAGCTGTTTGTCACCTTTTCCATGTTTCCAAACTCGGCAGTTGTGAAAATGGCAGTTTTAGCCATAAGTGCTGGAAAAGTTGGCCTTTGTTATGGGACCTCAGTTTAGTGTGAACAACAGCGCCATCCTCTGGACAATCTCCGGTCCCTGAAGAATCTTCTTCTTAACGATGTCATGGGCTCAGTTTCACTCCTTTGTGACTGTCAGATGGATCGGTTAGTAAACCCGAAACGGGCACCAAAACAGCTGACAGTATGAACTGTTTTCACAAGGCGACTTTGAATGGCAGGAGTGTAACTTCTAATTTCAAAAGGACAGAAGAGAGCAAAAAAGGGCAATCATGTTAATAAATAAGTCACCCTGGAAGGACGTTGAAATGGACAGTGTGGATAGAGTCAAGACAGGGTTTAACATGGTTCTGGTGAGAAAAGGGGATCAGGGTTATGGTGAATTGGGTAGGTGAAGGTGAGAGATACAGTGAAGTGGGTAGGTGAGGGTGAGGGAACATGGTGAACTGGGTAGGTGAGGGTGAGGGATATGGTGAACTGGGTAGTTGAGGGTGAGGGATATGGTGAACTGGGTAGGCGAAGGTGAGGTGTGGTCAGAAGATGAGGGGTTGTAGTTGGAGAATGAGCTGAGTTATTGGTGTAATCATGGATGGGATAAGTGGTACATAAGGGGGCACCTTTGATCTCCCTTCAGTTTTCGTTGCACTGTCATTATTGAATACTGAGCTGGAGTATCTGTGGAGCAAGTCTCCTTCCTCAGTTTTCAGAAGCTCAGCCTTGGTCATCTGTAATATGCTGCTCTTAATTGCTCTCTCTCTCTCTTTCTTTCTCAAGGTGGCGCAATGAAGGCTCTCTACTGCTACGACCCTGTGGATGACCTGTGGAGCCTGGTCACCCAGTTTGGCCATGAACGTGCCAGCTGTGGGATCGCGGCGTGCAACAACAAGCTCTTCATTACCGGAGGGCGTGACGAGAAGAATGAGGTGATTGCCACTGTGCTGTGCTGGGACACAGAGAAGCAGAAGCTGACGGAGGAGTGTGTCTTGCCCCGTGGGGTCTCACACCATGGCAGTGTCACTGTTCGGAAGTCCTACACACACATTCGCCGCATCGTTCCTGGAGCCGTCTCCGTATGACAGCAGGAAACCTACTCAATTTTTGACTCAAGGATTTCCAAAAATCCACACTGTCCTGAATTTCTACCCCACCATTTGGATGCATTCTAAGAACCAATTTCCTGTCCTGATGGTCCATTCTCTTTGGATGTTACTGGGGAAATGACCACCATTTTTGCAATGGAACTCTGTGGGACAAACACTGTCTTGTCAAAATATTTGGGAATTTGAAAAGATTCTTTGCAGATTTTTGGTTTGGAAAGCAGCTACACACTAGATCTAGAAAATGCACATTGGATAAACAATATGATGTAATGGAAACACTTTGGAAACAGGGATGTAGAGTCAATATGTGAGGAGCAGAGAGATATTGAGAAGGTCAACACTGACTAAAAGAGATAAAGTATGGGGATAGGTTGGATAGACTAAGCTGGTAGGCAAGGTATTAAGGAACCAAGCTGAGGAAATAATTAGACTAAAAGGTACGGATCAAATATAATGTGACGCTAAGTAGAGTGAAGCTATTAAGAGTGGAAAAGGGAAAGTACAGACTCAGCAGCTCCTCTAGAGCATCTGGTGATGGCCCTGCTGAGTTATTTTGGAATGTGTCAGGGACCTATACGGCATGATTTTAGGCTGATTGCCCACAAATAACACTGGATTTAACGCTATTTAAATAAGCAGGTGTAAAACTTGATGATGAACGGATTAGCCATGTGTTAGCTACTATAACACCCTGTAACATGTTAGATATCTCAGTGACATGTTCCCTCTGGCTCCATTTGCCAAACTTTTGTTTTTAAATTTTTGATTAATTGGACTTCAGATCCTTTTAAATAACACATTACCAATGTGGTTCCAAGTGAATTTGAGTTCTGACTTACTTGTGCACCGCAGGCTCTGTTCTTGTAGACCCCAGCTGGAGATTATCGCACAGGTTATGCTTTGTGGGGTTGAGTCTGGGTGCATAGGTTGAAGTCGTATCTTTTCTTTAGATTCTTGCTCAGCCTCAGCCCTGGTCTAACAGCAACAGCCATTTCCACTGCTTGTGCCCGCTTGTCCCGATTCGTGGCACTTGATGCCCAAAGTGACCCCCATGCTGTTGGTCCTCTTCATCGGTCCATTGCAGCCCAACCATGGGGAAAAAGGATGAGAGGCTGGGAGAAGGAAGGAGGGAGACATGATAAGCTTCCTCAGAGAACCACTTCAGCTGGGCTGAAGTTTAGATTTTAAAAACCGTGGGCATGGAATAGAATTAAAATTAAAGCGTGCAAGCATCTCAAGAGATATAAAACATTATATTTTAATGAAGTTGCAAAGGCAATCTAACTGGGCTGGTAAACGAGCAGTTACCAGAGAAGAATTAGGGGTTCATCTGGAAAGTTCCGGGAGAGATCAACGTTTGTGAAAATTTTTAAAAGGTTTTGCAAAGTATTCATGGTGTTTAAAAGTATTTCAAAGTTTGTAAAAGTTTTAAAAAGTGCTCAAAGTTTTTAAAGGTATTTATAAAGAAAACAACTTGCCTACCTTTGAGGAGACGGCTGTGTCTTCATCTGATGACATATGCACAAACACATGAACCAAAGAGTTAAGAACAAGAGTAGGCCATTCAGGCCCTCAAGCTTGCTTCACCATTTGATAAGATCATGGGTGCTCTGACTATGGTCTCACCTCCACTGAGCTTCATACTGCTGATACCCTCTCCTTCCCTGGTTCACTAAGAATCTACTATCCCTCCTTTAGATATTTCGATAACTCTGCTTCCTTCTCGGAAAAACAGTTCCAAAGGCTGCCAAAACCTGACAGGAATTATCTTTCGTCATTACCATCTCAAATGGTAGGCCCTTATTTTAAAACTGTGTTCCCTGGTGCTACAAGAGGAAACATCCTTCCAGCATCCACTCTGTCAAGTTCCCTCAGGATCATATATATTTCAATCAGATCTGGACTCCAACTGATGCATGTCCAGCCTGTCAAAACTCTTCCTCACAAGTTCAGAAGAGATTTACCAGGATGTTGCTGGGAATGGAGGGTTTTAGTTATAAGGAAGGACTGGATAGGCTGGGACTTTTTTCACTGGAGCATAGGAAGTTGAGTGGTGGCCTTATAGAGGTTTATAAAATCATCAGGGGTATGGGATGAGGTGAATGGCAGGTGTCTTTTCCTGAGGGTGGGGGATTTCAAGACTAGGCGATATATTTTTAAGGTGAGAGGAGGAAGATATTAAAAAGACATGGGGGACAATTTTTCTACACGGAGAGTGGTTCGAGAGTGGCAGGTGCGGCTCTAGTTAAAATACATTTAGATAAGTCCATGAAAAGGAAATGTTTGGATGGATATGGGCCAAGCACAATTAGGTTGGACTAGTTTAGTTTGGGATTATGGTCAGCATGGACTGGTTGGACCGAAGGGTCTGTTTCTGTGAAATGGCATTTTCCAGTTCTCTTCACATGATATCCCTCAACAAAAACATCGTGAAACACATTAGGTACCATCTACATACAAACAGCGTGTTGGGAATAGAAGGCCAGCTGACAGGCTTACTTTTGGGTATTAACGTCTACAATTAACACTCTCCTGCTGAGTGGAGAGTGGGACTGGTGGACCCCCTCCCAACAATATCTCGGGTTTGAGATATAAAGAGAGATTGGACAGACTGGAACTTCTTTCGCTGGAGCATGGGAGGCTCAGGGATGACATTAAAGAGGTTTATAAAATCATGAGGAGCATAAATAAGGTCTTTTGCCAAGGGTGGGGGAGTTCAAACTTAAGGGGCATATTTTTAAGGCAAGAGGAGAAAGATTTAAAAAGGACATGAAAGGCAACAGAGGGTGTGTGGAATGAACTGCCAGAGGAAGTAACAGATGCAGATACCCTCACAACCATTTAAAAGATATTTGGATACGTTTGTGGATCAGAAGGGTTTGGAGGGATATGGGCCAAGCACAGACAGGTGGGACTAGTTGAGTTTGGGAACATGGTTGGCATGGGCTGGTAGGTTTGCTTCTGTGCTGTCTGACACTATGAACATAAATGTGATGATTTGGAGATGCTGGTGTTGGACTGGGGTGTAGAAAGTTAAAAATCACACAACACCAGGTTATAGTCCAACAGGTTTAATTGGAAGCACACTAACTTTTGGAGTGACACTGCTTCATCAGGTGATAGTGGAGGGCTCAATCCTAACACACAGAATTTATAGCAAAAAATTTACAGTGTGATGTAACTGAAATTACACATTGAAAAATTGATTGTCTGATAAGCCTTTCATCTGTTAGAATACCATAATAGTTTCACTTCTTTCATGTGTAAATCACAAAAGCGTTTTTTTAAAAAAGTTGCATTCTCGGGTTAGCTGTTAACAATGGTGATAGCTATACAATATGTTGAAGGTGTGGGCCTCCTGTGTTCTCTGTCTATGCCATGATGTTTAGATTGATTCTAATGTAAAAAGCGAGAAAATGGAGTTTTACATAAATGCATGCAGTTTTTGAGCAAAGTACAATGTAACCCTGCAAGTACAAATTCATCCCACAAAATATATGTGTGCATGTGGGTCTTTGTGTGTGTGTGTATATGTATGTTTGTTTGGGTTGGGGGTTGTGAGTGTGAGAAAGTGTATGTGTCTGTGTGTAGTGAGTGCAGAGTGTCTTAATTCTGTGAGGAGGTGCATGTGTGAGTGTGGGAGTGTGTGTGTCTGTAAGGATGTGTGTGGGTGTCTGTGTGTGCGTCTGTGTATATGTGTGTCCATGTGTATGTGTGTATAGGAGTGTGTGTGTGTGTGTGTAGGAGTATCTGTGTGTGTATAGTGCAATAGTGGTCACCTGTAATGTGACATGAACCCGGTTGAGGCCCTCCCTATGGGTACCGAACTTAGCTATCAGCCTCTGCTTGGCCACGTTTCTCTGCTGCCTGTCCCGAAGTCCACCTTGGAGGATGGTCACCTGAAAGTCTGAGGCTGAATGTCCTGGATCACTGAAGTGTTCCCCAACTGGGAGGGAACCCTCCTGTCTGTTGATTGTCATGTGGTGCCCATTCATCAATTGTCGTAGCCTTTGCTCGGTTTCCCTAATGTACCATGCCTCCGGGCATCCTTGCCTGTAACGTATAAGATAGACAACGTTGGCTGAGTCACATGACTACCTGCCATTCAAGGTGGGAGGTGAACCCATGCGTAATACCACCCTCACAGACTTAAGATGCTCTGCACTCACTACATACACACATATACACTTTCTCACACTCACAACCCCCAACCCAGACAAACACACATACACACACACAGACAAAGACCCACATGCACACATATATTTTGTGGGATGAATTTGTACTTGCAGGATTACGTTGTACTTTGCTCAAAAACTGCATGCATTCATGTAGAACTCCGTTTTTTCACTTTTTAGATTAGAATCAATCTAAACATCATGGCATAAACAGAGAACACAGGGGGCCCACACCTTCAACATATTGGCTAGCTATCACCATTGTTAACAGCTAACCCGAGAATGCAGCATTTTTTAAAAAAAGATTTTGTGATTTACACATGAAAGAAGTGAAACTATCACGGTATTCTAACAGATGAAAGGCTTAACAGACAATCAATTTTTCAATGTATAATTTCAGTTACATCACACTATAAATTGTTGCTAGAAATTCTGTGTATTAGGATTGAGCCCTCCACTATCACCTGATGAAGGAGCGTCGCTCCGAAAGCTAGTGTGCTTCCAATTAAACCTGTTGGACCATAACCTGGTGTTGTGTGATTTTTAACATAAATGTGAATCTTGTCCTGTACTTGGCAAACAGAAAATGGAGGATAAGCGTGTTATTGAGACAATAAGGCCACTAGGCAGAAATAGGCCATTTGACCCATCAAGTCCACTCCACCATTCCCTGAGAGCATGGCTGATCTGCTAATTCACAACTTTACTTGCCATTCCCCCCAACTCTTGATTTCCCTTAGCAATTAGGGACGTCTGTCCCAGGCTTGAATATACTTAATGGCCCAGTCTCAGCGGTATTCTGCTGTAAAGAATTCCACAGATTCACCACCCTCTGAGAGAAGAATTTCCTCATCATCTCTTGGCTTAAATGGATGACTTCTCATTCTAAGGTTATGACCTCTGGTCCTACATGCTCCCATAGGGATGTACAACCTCTCCACATCTATCCTGGCAAGCCCCAGAGGTTGCCTCTCATTCTTTTAAACTCCAATGAGGACAAACCCAATCTACTCCACCTCTCCTCAAAATATAGTCTTTCCATATTCAAAATCAACCTTAATGAACCTTCTCAGACTGCCTCCAGAGTCAGCACATCTTTTCTTAGATAAGAGGTCCCAAACTGCTCACAGTATTCTAGCTGTGGTCTAAATAGCGTTTTGTATGGTTTTAGCAAGACCTCCCTACTTCTATATCTTACTTGAATATCATCACATCTCCATGACCTCTCATGACCTCTGTGCCTCAGTGGAATGTTCTACATATTGAACATTCTCAATGTAAAGAAAGAAGAAAGTTTGCATTTTTCCAAAACTTTCCAGAACCACGTGATGTCTCAAAGTCATTTACAATAAATGGAGTACCGGTCACTCAGAGGAAATCCAACAGAGAGTCTGTGCACAGCAGGATCCCACGATGACTGGATAATCTGTTCTTGTGATGCTCATTGAGGGACAAACATTAGACCAGGAAAACTCCTCTATTCTGCTTTCAAACAGTAGAATTGTATTGTTAATATTTTCCTGAGGTGACAGATGGGGATCTCAGTTTAATTTCTCACGTGTAAGAACAGCACCTAAAACAGAGCAATACTCTCACCAGAATACATTTTCTGCTCAAGTTTTGGAGTGAGACTTGAACACACAACATGCTCATTTAGAGACAAGAGTGACTGATTGATTCATAGCTGATACTGGTAAGAACTCACTCCTGACCCACCAATCTGCCTTACTGCAGATGCCTGGAAATCTGAAATAAGAACATCAAGTGGTGGAAATAAACAGCAGGTCAGCCAGCATTGATGAAGGAAGGAACAGAGTTAACTTTTCAGATTGATGGCCTTCATCAAAACACCTGCACCTCCTGGCTCAGAGGTAGGGACACTACCACGGTGCCACCATGTCGCTCTTCATATGTGCTCATGGCACTTAATCGATGCCTTCCACTTGTATATCCTTAACCTTAATCAACACACCTTCAACATTAGCTATTTCAAATTTGGATTATGGGATATTTATCACAAAGTTAAAGATTCAAATACCGAGGTTATTGTTGAAATAGAGGTATTGAAATCTATTTTTCCCAGGATACACATTTCCATGGTAATATCACTGAAAGAGCCAAGTGTTATTCACTGCCTGTTGGTCAATGTTTGACAAATCTTCATAGGAACCTTTGCACAGATGACTAGTTTTTAAGATGGCTGCCAATGGTTGTCTTCTCCTACAGTATTGGTACTGTACTGGTGGTCTGCACAATTCCTTTAAAGTCTGTAATTCCCCCATCCCATTCCTCCTTGCTGTCCTCCACACCTGTAACTGTGCTTATCAGTGGCAATAATTTACATGAGCATAATGGTACCTGGTGTAATATTTATTTGCTTGGTAACTATGGCAGAGATAGCCTTGCCTGGTTATTCAGGTGTGATGACAATAGTGTTATCACTTCATTTCCTAATGTGTCAATAGCAGCAATATTTACTGAAGTAGCCCCATTTCCACCCAAGAGATGATTGGCTACTGGGAGGTTTACTTAGCAAAGACTCCATTTCTAAAAGCACTTTAGCACCAGCTCAGTTCAGTCAGGTGAGTGAAAACCTTAATTTATTCTGTGTACAGTTAACGCATGGTTGCACTGGCTGGAAACATTCCATTTTTAATGGGCTTCGCTTTTTTTTTGTTTAATAACCTTACTGCTTAAAATGGAATGAGATGTGAATGTGTGCGAATTATGGACCAGTCAGCGCAACAATTTCTGTGGCAGATGAAAATCCAGAAATTGTGGTGGTCTGGCAATATCTGTGGTAAGAAAGCAGTGTTAACATTTCCAGTCCGGTGACTCTTCATCAGAACAGAAAGGTTGTGTGGAAAAGGCTAACTAAGAGTTGGAAATCAGAAAGTGATGGGGAAGGAGAGGGAGTGCTGGGGGAAGTGAGGGAGTCAGTTCTTTACTGTCACTATCCCTTGCTATGAACAACTGCTAAGTTATGACTTTCAGAATCTCCTAGATTTCTGCTACACAAGTGGGACAATGCCTCTCAACACCTCTTAAGTTTGACATACTTTTCCACTTGCATACAAACATATTTTGCAGTTGGAGATTTACCTGAGAGAAAATCTGTTTTTATCAATTCAGGTGAAAAACTTAAGCCAGTTTTGGAAAAGTTCTCATTCACCTGTGTGTACACTCAATCGCATTTTGAACTTTCACCCACTTCCTCGCTTAAGCCCGGTCAAAACCCTCAGGATAAAGTAAGAGAGATTGTCTATCTGGTCAGCTAAACTCATTGTGCAGCTATTCAAATAAACAAGACCCAACAACAACAGGTTGCATTTATACAGTGCCCATTAACACAATAAAATGCCCAAAGGTGCTTTGCAGGAGGGTGTTCAAACAAAATTGGGCACCAAGTGAAATAAAGAGATGTGAGGACAGGTAGTCAAAAAGGAGGATTTTAAGGAGCATCTCAAAAGGGTTAAGAGGTGGAGAGGTTTTGGAAGGAAATTTCACAGTTTTGGATTCATCATAAAATTATTATATATACTGAAATAAGAGGGATCCTATCAAACTTTAGAATTCCAGAAATGAAGAAAAGCAAAATCCAGAGAAATTAGAAAATGGTGCATTTCCAGAAACAATTCTTCAATTCACGATAGCTTATTGATAAACACTTCATATGTCAGCACGGTGAAGAGGTTTAAAGAAAAACTAACAAACTAGTGTTAGAGAAATGTTGCCACCCCTAAAATGTGGTGATTTCAAAACATAACTATCTATACAGTCAAGAACAAATGCTGGAGATTGCAGCGAGTCAGACAGCATCCATGGAGAGAGAGCAAACTAACACTTTGAATGTAGATGACTCTTCATCAGAGATCGCCTTGAAATGTTAACTTGCTTTCTCTCCATGGATGCTATCTGACCCACTGTGACTTCCAGCATTTGTTGTTTTCAGTTCAGATTCCAGCGTCTGCAGTACTTTGTTCCTACATCTATAGATAGAAGTGCCGTGTATAGCATATACGGTATTACACTTGAAAATTGTTGAACGTTAAATATATTATCCTTTAAATCAATCCTTGTTTAAGTTTCTTAAAACATTGGCCATGTTATAAATGACTGCTTGTTCCACTCACTCTTCTATTTACTCCTGAGGACTGCTGTTTTCATACATTACACTAATCTTAACACTTCCTTAGATCTTCATTGACTATCAAATGGGATTTTGATGCCCTAAGTATGGAAAAAAATGCTCTAGAAAGAAACAAACAGTTACTTTTGTTAATTTAAAATATTGGCATCTTCCACTAATTGCAAATACTGAGACAATCTCTGGGATGCCCTGGAAATACTGACAGACTCCTGAGGACCAGGTACATTATTGGCACATTCCTGAGCACCCTCTGTAAGTATTAACGCATCTTGGCAATGACTGTTCGGCTGCTGCAAATTGAGGGGCCTGTCTAAGCCATTGAGGCCAGTGAACTGTCACCTTGCTCCAGATTGTTACAGCTGATGTTTAAATTCCTGCTACCCACATCAGGTGTCCATCTTGTCTCTTTATCAAACAGTGAGCTTCCAATGATTGATGCATGTCATATCTGGCAGAAGTAGTCAGTGAGTCATTCGATTGGCCTGACCATGATAACCCCTCAACCTGCTAACCTTTGGTAAAAATCTTTGTCATTGATGTAGCTCCTTGAGCTTGTTTTATTATTCATTGAGCACTTGGTTGATCTGTATTTAGAATCCCTAGTGAGGAAGCAGCCCATTCAGCCCACTGAGTCCACATTGCCCCTCTGAAGAGCATCTCGCCTACCTCCCCCATCCCTGTAACCTTTCATGGCTAATCCAATTAGCTTGCACATCCCTGGACACTATGGGCAATTTAACATGGCCAATCCAGCTAACCTGCACATCTTTGGACTGTGGCAGGAAACTGGAGCACCCAGAGGAAATCCATGCAGACACGGGGAGAATGTGCAAACTCCACACAGACCGTCGCCTGAGGCAGAAACCAAACCCGGGTCACTGGTGCTGTGAGGCAGTAGAGCTAACTACTGAGCCACTGTAACTCTGTTTACTCGCCTTTTCTCACTGATGTGTTATAATTTGTCTGGCAGTCTAAGTTGCTGTAGCAACATGCAGTTGTACAAGCATATTGTTGTCTGGAGCAATGGATAGTGAGGATAGAGGGTACAATTTCTTTCTATTACATGTGCGACCAGGAAACTCCTACTCTGATCACCTACCTCTGGCCTGTGATGGAAGGATTTGCTAGTTAATACTCAACATGTTTCATCATACCCCCCCTTGGCCATCAGGTCCTGACACACCCACTGCACACTTTGACCTCTGTTTGCCCGAACTCGCTTGATAAACATGGATCTATACGATGAAAGTTCCTGATGAAGGGCTTATGCCTGAAATGTCGATTCTCCTGCTGCTTGGATGCTGCCTGACCTGCCTGACCACACTTTTCAACCCTGATCTCCAGCATCTGCAGTCCTTGCTTTCTCAAAGACCTACTGAAGTCACGTACTCTGCACAGATTCATCACTGCACTTTTTAAACAGAAATTATAAATAAGAAGTGAACATAAATCAATTGAAATGTGTTGGCAAGATGACTTAGGCAATTTTGATTTTTCATTACCATTTTGTCTTTGAGTCTCTCTCTTTAAAATTTCCACAAGATTTGAAACTTGAGAGCATTTTGTACCGATTTGGGGCTGTTTCTCCTGGAGAATTGGAGGCTGAGGAGTGACCTTGTAGAGGTTTATAAAATCATGAGGGGCATGAGGGTCAATATACCAGGTCTTTTCCCCGGGGTGAGGGAGTCCAGAACTGGAGGGCATAGGTTTAAGATGTGAGAGGAAAGGTTTGAAAAGGATCTAAGGGGCAACTTTTCCATGCAGAGCGTATTGCATGTGTGGAATGAGCTGCCAGTGGAAGTGGTGGAGGCTGGGACAAATACAACATTTAAAAGGGTCTATGAATAGGAAAGGGTTAGTGGGATTTGAGCCAAATGCTGGCAAATAGACTACATTAATTTAGAATATCTGGTTGGCATGGATGAGTTGGACTAAAGGGTACATCTCTATGACTTACGACTTTGCTGTTAAATTTCAACCAATGCTTATTTACAGCAATCAAGAGGTGAGAATCAAGTGCCAGATGATGCCCATACACCTATCGATCTGGGATGGGATGAAACCTGGATATTGACCCCCGAAGAAAGGAAAATAGTGCACACTGGAACAAACAATCTAACGGCATCATGGCAAATGGCTGAAATTCCAATTTGTAACCCAAGCTCCAAAGCTGGGAGAAAATACATTAAGAATCAGCAATAGAGAAGTCTGCAGGAGATCATGGCATTAAGTTGAGAAGTTGGCATTTCCCAATGCTGTCTCCATCAGACTGGAATCACAATGGCTTTCCTTGGGATCAGTGTTTCCAATTTCACTGTGAACTTGCCGGGCAGGCTTTTCAATGCCACCAATGCCAGCCAGGTCTGCACTTTCTCCGTTATAAGTGTGCTTCAACAGCGTTTAAACATGTTTCTCATCTCTGTGGCTCTGTGTCTCGTGGGCACATTGTTGGCTAACCCACTGCTGGTGGTGCTTATTTTGTTAACAAAACGGTTTCGCCAGGAGACAAGATACGTGCTTCTGGCCAACATACTGGTGGCAGACCTTATTTTCCTACTTCTCAACAGCCTTATATCCATAAGCGTATCAGTGCAGCAATGCATGCCCACATTGCTCTGTGATGTTGCAGTTATTGGACGAATCGTATCTGAATTGAGCAGTGTCATTACCATCACAGTTATGGCGATTGATACCTACGTGGCAGTTAGCTTCCCACTACGTTACTTGTCACTCATATCCCCGTCACGAACCATCAAGCTTATAATCCTGATTTGGATTCTAGCATCAATGTACCCACTCATCTTGCTATCTGCAATCCTGGCAAAGCAACCGGCTCTGACTCATGGTCACAAGATGTGCCTCATGCTGCCACTCCCAGAATTGAGCTCTTTTGATCGCCACCTGATATTAGAAGTGAACATTTTCCTTCTGTGCATCATTTTGCTCTTTTTCCCAATGGTACTGTACTGCTACGTCATGCTGTATGTCAAAACAAGGAGCTCAGGCATCTGGGACAGTGTCAAATCCAGGGCGAGAATGACTCTACTAATACATGGGATAGTTCTCTTCCTGTATTTCGTCCCCTGTTTGATTTTTAGCTTTGAGATTGTGTTCAGAGATTCACAACTCATCGGCCTCAGTGATAGAATATGGCTCCACTCCATCAACATTTACGTTTTCATGATGCTCCCACGACTGCTGTGCCCTTACCTTTATGGTTTGAGGTACAGGGAATTGGCAGAAGCAGTCAAGAGGCTACTTACAATAAGAACCCATCGCGTACATGTGATAAACACATAGGAGCCCAAAGTATCTCCAGGGATTAATCGATGTTATCTGACTTGGAAGGGATGCTGTTCCCATTGCACCTGCTGTCCTTGTCTTTGTAGAAGTCTCACCTTTAGCCCCCTGCTGACTCAAGGGTGGCAAAGTGTCCCATACAGTTTACTAATGCCAGGAAAGGGGCTGTGAATGGGTTGCACATTGCTGCATATGTGTATCAGTGGTGTATAGCCTGGTCCACCATCACAATGATGAGGTGCAATGTGCTACTTGAATTGGAGACTGAAAGTCTGGCTAGAGCCCAAGAAATAGCATCTTTCTCAGATCGACAGTCAATGACGCAAGTGAGCCCATAAAGCAGGTGATCAATTCCCCATTATCAATTATCTTTCTATGGCAAAGGTTTTTAAACATATAATGGTGTTCAATGTTCTTGAGATTCTACTTTGACTCAAGTGGCATTTTAGACCAACAACTTTGTTTGTTTGCCTATTGATATTGTTGTTCCTGCCTCCTCTTCAAACTGGAACATGCCTTTAAAACCTGGGACAACTGCCAAGTCCAATATGGACAACATTCAGACTGGGTTGAAATGTTCAGAAACCATTCTGCCTTAAGTGCTTCTGCTCAGGGGCCAGGTCCGGAACAGATTAGTCGATGCCTTACTGGAAGTGTTGTTGAGAACGGTCTTGAAATGTAAATATGTTTTATAAATTACTGGAGATATGGTTCATTTTGTTTATAGACAAAGGTAGACATGCTTCCTCCAAACCACCTGTCATGATGCTCATGGCAAATTAGAACGTGAGTAGTTTTATGTGAATGTGAGAAAATTGGATCATGTTGTACAGGTTTATGTCCAACAGGCCACTTAATGTGCATCCCTGAAATTAATAATAGTCACTTCTCAGTGAGGTCACAGTATCTGAATGCTAGATTTGTTTGATTGACAATTAAATTAGGAATTTGTTGACATTATAAAATGTGAATGCTGTTGGAGAGTGGGAGCTGAATCACATGCCATTTTAACATTGTATCTGTGAGACAGAGTGATCTATGGGAGGTAGAATTTACTAGATTATAAGAATAATTGATACATTATTACACTGTACTACTGAAAGGTCTCATACACACACTTCCCTTGGAAGTTTGTGTACTAAATATTCATTTCCCAGCTGGCAGATTAGATTAGATTTCCTACAGTGTGGGAACAGACCACTTGGCCCAACAAGTCCACACCGACCCACCGAAGAGTAACCCACTCACACCCATTTCCCTCTGACTAATGCACTATGAGTAATTTAGCATGGCCAATTCACCTGACCTGCACATCTTTGTGACTGTGGGAGGAAACCCACGCAGACACAGGGAGAATGTACAAACTCCACACAGACAGTCACCCAAGGCGGGAATCGAACCTAGGTCCCTGGTGCTGTAAGGCAGCAGTGCTAACCACTGAGCCACAGTGCCGCCACCAAATCGTACACATGAGCCTCCATTCATTAGCCACCGACTCTATCCATGTCTCTGACAACTCTGCTTCTGAACCAAATTGTTTGCAACTCCAATTCTATGTTTTATCCCGTGACAAGCTTTCAACCATATTTGCACGCCGTCGCCAAGACTGCTTATTTTCACCTCCACAGCATTATCCGACATCAACCTCACAAATGTATGAACAAAGGAACAAGTGTAGACCACTCTGCCTTTCAATCCTGCTCCTTTATTCAATAACATCACAACTGATCTGATTTTAACCTCAACTCTACATCCCACATGATCTTTCCATGCCTTATTTTTAAACTGAAATTCCTAGTTCTAAATTCACCCAAAAAAGGAAACATCCTTTCAACATCCATTCGGTCAAGTCCCTTCAGGATCCTTTACATTTCGATTAAGTCACCTCTGACCCTTGTGAACTCCAGAGGATACAAGCCTCCCCTGTCTAGCCTTGAAGCCTCATTTAAATTGTGTCATAAGACCATAAGACATGGAGTGGAAGCAAGGCCATTCGGCCCATCGAGTCGACTCCACCATTTAATCATGGCTGATGGGCATTTCAAATCCACTTACCCATACTCTCCCCGTATCCCTTAATTCCTTGTGAGATCAAGAATTTATCAATCTCTGCCTTGAAGACATTTAACGTTCCGGCCTCCACTGCGCTCCATAGCAATGAATTCCACAGGCCCACCCCTCTCTGGCTGAAGGAATGTCTCCTCATTTCCGTTCTAAATTGACCCCCTCTAATTCTAAGGCTGTGCCCATGGGTCCTAGTCTCCCCACCTAGCAGAAATAACTTCCCAGCGTCCACCCTTTCTAAGCCATGCATTATCTTGTAAGTTTCTATTAGATCTCCCCTCAACCTTCTAAACTCTAACGAATACAATCCCAGGGTCCTCAGCCGTTCATCTTATGTTAGGCCTACCATTCCAGGAATCATTCATGCGAATCTCTGCTGGACATGCTCCAGTGCCAGCATGTCCTTCCTGAGTTTGGACATGTATTCTAAATGGGGCCTAACTAGAGCTTTATAAAATCTCAGAAGCACATTGGTGCTTTTATATTCCAAACCCTCTTGAGATAAATGACATTACATTCTTAATCATGGACACAACCTGCAAATTAACCTTGTAAGAAACCTGGACCAGCATTCCCAGATTCTTCTGTACTTTGGCTTTATGAATCTTCTCACCGTTTAGAAAATAGTCCATGGCTGTATCCTTTTTTCAAAACTGCAAGACCTCACATTTGTTCACATTGAATTTCATCAGCCATTTCCTGGACCACTTTTCTCAACTGTCTAAATCTTTCTGCAGCCAACCTAACCTCCTCAGTATTACCTGTCTGTCCACCTAACTTTGTATCATTGGCAAACTTTACCAGAATGCCCCCAGTCCCTTCATCCAGATCATTAATATATAAAGTGAACAGCTGCGGCCACAACACTGAACCTTGCGGGACACCAGTTGTCACCAGCTGCCATTTTGAAAAAGAACCTTTTATCCCAACTCTCTGCCTTCTGTCAGACAGCCAATACTCAATCCATGCCAGTATCTCACCTCAAACACCATGAGCCCTCACCTTACTAAGCAGCCTCCCATGAGGCACCTTATCAAAGGTCTTTTGGAAATCTCGATATAACATCCACTGAGTTTCCCTAGTCTAACCTACTCATTATCTCTTCAAAGAATTATAACAGGTTTGTCAGGCACGACCTTCCCTTACTAAATCCAATGAGTTGTTCTAACCCGAACCTGCACTTCCAAAAATTTAGAAATCTCATCCTTAACAATGGATTCTAGAATTTTATCAACAACTGAGGTTAGGCTAATTGGCTTATAATTTTCAATCTTTTGACTTGATCCTTTCTTGAACAAGAGGGTTACAACAGTGATTTTCCAATTATCCTGATTCCAGTGACTTTTGAAAGATCACAACCAATGCCTCTGCTATTTCCTCAGAACTCTAGGATATAACCCATCAGGGCCAGGAGATTTATCAATTTTTAGACCTTTTAGCTTTTCTAGCACTTTCTCTTTTGTAATGGCTACCATACTCAACTCTGCCCCCTGACTCTCCTTAATTGTTGGGATATTACTCATTTCTTCCACTGTGAAGACTGATGCAAAGTACTTCTTAAGTTCTTCAGCTATTGCCTTATCTTTCAGCACTAACCTTCCTGTATCAGTTTGGAGCGGCCCAATGTCTACTTTTGCCTTTCATTTGTTCCTTATGTATTGAAAGAAACTTTTACTATCATTTGTAATATTACTGGATAGCTTACCTTCATATTTGATCCTCTCCTTCCTTATTTCTCCATTTGTTATCCTCTGTTTGTTTTTGTAGTCTTCCCAATCTTCTAATTTCCCAGTGCTCTTGGCCACTTTATAGATTCTCTCTTTTCCTTTGATATATTTCCTGACTTCCTTTGTCAGCCATGGCTGTCTAATTCCGCCCCACCCCAGACAATCTTTATTTTCTTTGGGATGAACCTCTGTACTGTGTCCTGAATTATACCCAGAAACTCCTGCCATTGTTGATCCACTGTCTTCCCACTAGGCTCTGCTTCCGGTCGATTTTCGTTAGTTCCTCTCTCATGCAATTTATTTAACTGTAACACTATCACATCTGATTTTGCCTTCTCTCTTTCAATCTGCAGATTGAACACTACCATATTATGATGACTGCCTCCTAAGTGTTCCCTTACTTTAAGATTAGATTAACTACAGTGTGGAAACAGGCCCTTTGGCCCAACAAGTCCACACTGACCCTCCAAAGACTAACCACCCAGACCCACTCCCCTACTTACCCCCTGACTAATACATCTAACACTATGGGCAATTTATCATGGCCGATTTACCTGACCTGCACAGGTAACTTTGGACTGTAGCAGGAAACCCACGCAGACACGGGGAGAATGTGCAAACTCCCACAGACGGTTGCCCAAGGCAGAAATTGAACCAGGGTCCCTGGCGCTGTGAGGCAGCAGTGGTAACCACTGAGCCACTGTGCCTCCCTTTTATAATGTCTGGCTCATTACATAGCACTAAGTCCAGCATAGCCTGCTCCCTTGTGGGCTCCATCTCAAGCTGTTCCAAAAAAGCCAAACTGTAAGCATTCCACGAATTCCCTTTCTTTGGATCCACCAGCAACATTATTCACCCTCCACCTGCGCATTGAAGTCCCCCATGATCACCGTGATCTTGCCTTTCTGACATGTCCTACCTATTTCCCGGTACATCTTGCGCCCCTAGTCCTGACCACTGTTAAGAGGACTGTACATAACTCCCATTATGATTTTTTGCCTTTGTGGTTCCTCAACACCACCCACACAGACTCCACATCATCTGACCCTATGTCATTCAGTGCCATAGATTTAATTTCATTCTTAACTAACAAGGCAACCCAGCCCCCTCTGCCCACCTCCCTGTCTTTTTGATAAGTTGTAAATCCTTGGATATTTAACTGCCAGTCCTGAACGCCCTACAATCACGTCTCTGTGACGCCTACCACATCATAATCATTCACGTCGATTTGTGCTATTATTTCATCACTTTTGTTACAAATACTACCAGCTTTCAGGTAAAGCGCCTTAATGCTAATTTTCTTATCCTCTTGATTCCCAACATCTCTAGTAATATGTCCTAAGTTATTCTTCCTTTTTGCTTCATTCCTAGTCTGCCTTGAACTTAAACCATACACACATGGTAACCTTTCTGCTTGACTCCATACTCCCTGTCGCTTTCCCTTTCCCTTTCCCCCTGACTCACAAGTTTAAAGTCCTAGTGACCACCCTATTTATCCTTTTCGCTGGAATATCCATCCATCGTTACAGATCACCCCTGGTTCCAAAACTGATGCCAATGTCCCATGAAATGGAATCCCTCTTTCCCACACCAATCTCTTAGCCACGTGTTTACTTCCCTAACTTTCTTATCTCTTTGTCAACTAACACGTGGCTCTCCAATCGGCCTGAAAGGATACTGGAGTGGGAGGGCGAGGATCCAGTTGTTGTGGTCCACGTTGGCATTAACAACATAGGAAAGGCTAGGAAGGAGGACATGTATGGGAACTAGGAGAAAGTGAGGACTGCAGATGCTGGAGATCAGAGCTTAAAAATGTGTTGCTGGAAAAGCGCAGCAGGTCAGGCAGCATCAAAGGAGCAAGATATTCAACATGAAGAAGGGCTTATGTCCGAAATGTCGATTCTCCTGCTCCTTTGATGCTGCCTGACCTGCTGCGCTTTTCCAGCAACACATTTTTAAGCTTTGTATGGGAACTATCAAGCACTAGGAAAGAAATTGAAGAATAGATCCTTGGGGGTCATAAACTCTGGATTACTGCCCGAGCCACGTGTTTACTTCCCTAACTTTCTTATCTCTTTGTCAACTAACACGTAGCTCGGGCAGTAATCCAGAGTTTATGACCCCCAAGGATCTATTCTTCAATTTCTTTCCTAGTGCTTGATAGTTCCCATACAAAGCTTAAAAATGTGTTGCTGGAAAAGCGCAGCAGGTCAGGCAGCATCAAAGGAGCAGGAGAATCGACATTTCGGACATAAGCCCTTCTTCATGTTGAATCTCCTGCTCCTTTGATGCTGCCTGACCTGCTGCACTTTTCCAGCAACACCATTTTTAAGCTCTGATCTCCAGCATCTGCAGTCCTCACTTTCTCCTAGTTCCCATACATGTCCTCCTTCCTAGCCTTTCCTATGTTGTTAATGCCAACGTGGACCACAACAACTGGATCCTCGCCCTCCCACTCCAGTATCCTTTCAGGCCGATTGGAGATGTCCTGCATTCTGGCATCGGACAGGCAACCCACCATGCGGGACTCCTGATCCGGCTCACAAAGGATACTATCTGTCCCCCTAATTATGGACTCCCCTATAACAATTACTTGTCTTTTTGCTCCCCCCTTTTGAATGGCCTTTTGCACCATGGTGCCGTGGTCAGCTGGCTCATCCTGTCCACTGGAGAAAGTGAGTTCTGCAGATGCTGGAGATCAGAGCTGAAAATGTGTTGCTGGAAAAGTGCAGCAGGTCAGGCAGCATCCAAGGAACAGGAGATTCGATGTTTCGGGCATAAGCCCTTCTTCAAGAATTCCTGAAGAAGGGCTTATGCCCGAAACATCGAATCTCCTGTTCCTTGGATGCTGCCTGACATGCTGCACTTTTCCAGCAACACATTTTCAGCTCATCCTGTCCACAACTCTTTTCCTCATCCATACAGGGAGCAAGAATCTCATACCTGTTAGACAAGGTCAAGGGCTGAGGCTCCTCCACTCCTGAACTGAGAACCCCCTATCTGCCTCACTTACAGATACACCCTGTTGTCCCAGATAACTGAATTTGAATTACTTAGTCTACTGGGTGTGACTGCCTCCTGAAACAAAATGTCCAGGTAACTCTCCCACTCCCGGATGTGCCGCAGTGTTTGAATCTCAGATACCAGCTCATCAACTCTGAGTCGGAGTTCCTCCAGCAACCAACACTTGCTGCAGATGTGGTCACTGCCGTTCACAATGGGTTCAGCCAGCTCCCACCTCATACAGCTACTGCACATCATCTGACCAGCCATCTCTACTTATTTAATTAATTCATACAAATGTAAAAGTTAAATAATTTCAAGTACTTCTCTATGGTCTTATTCAAAGAACCAATTAACAGTAAACTTCTAATCAATCACACGATACACAAGAAATATCAATTGAAATGCCTTATCTTAACAACAAAAGTCCTTTTGTTTGGTTAGCGGAGGAGGCCGGGTGGGAGACACGTGTAGTGTCTCGGGATTCAGCTGTTGCCCAAATATATACCCGGCTGCCCTCTGCCCCTCGCTGTGGCCTCTCCTTCAGCTGCTCCTTTAAAAACATTTCTCGCACTCTCCCTTCCCAGCAGCCCTCGGTTCTCTCCGCCCTCTCTCCTCGCTGCTCTGTGAGAATGGAGTCAGCTGTGGACTTGACTAACTCAATAGAGTCCAGGTCTGTTGCTACATTCTTCTTTACGTAAGTGCAAGGTCATCACAAACCTTTGATGACTGTGTCTTAATTCACACTGCAGGCCACTGACCCTGTAGACCCAAGGTGAGCAACCATCAGCTTCTGGAGTTCTGTTGCTGGGCAGGTGTTCATTGCGTTCACTTCTCTGGGCACCATTATCTCTCGAGCTGTCTGTACCATAGGGAATACCTTGCAAGAATGGTCAAAATAAGTACAGTTCTTGGCAGACTTTGAACCTCAGTGGAACAAGGAGGATTAAATCTGTCATTTTAGCTGTAAGTCTGTAGTGCAACAGTCCTGCCCACTGTGCTATACACACATGAGACTTGGACTGTGTATGTGAAGCTGAGAAGCTCTTACGCTTACATTTGAGGTGCTTTTTGAAGATCAGATGCCAGGACAAAATAACTGAGGTATTCATTTCAACTGTTCCCTCCACCCCACTGAGACAGTCACAACGGATTCAGTATCCAGAATACCTAACACTTACTTACCAAAGTAAAGCCACTGTGGAAAACTTAAGCATGGGTTTCAGATTTACATGGCAGCCACAGGACGTGCTATGAGAACACCTTCCAAAACCATGACCACATTCATCTTGAAGTACAAAGGCAGCAGACACATAGTAACACCACCACCTTCACATTCATTCCAAACTGCTCACCATCCTGACTCAGAAATGCATCTCTGTTCTTGCAGTGTCACTGAGTCAGAATCCTGGAACCCCCTTCCTTATGGTTTTGTGGGTCCACCGACACTGCAGTAGTTCAGGAGGACAGCCCAACACCACCTTCTCAAAGGCAACTAAAGGCAGAAACTAAATGCTGGCGCACTAGGCCAAACCCACATCCCATGAATGAGTAAACCAAAAACATTCTGAAGGCTTCACGTAGGAATTTTGATATTTACCCCAAGTGCTGGGAGAGGTTCATTATTGCACATTGCATAACCAAATAAAAATGATGCAGCTTCTTACAAAAGCAAATTCTATCAGAGGCAGAGAGAAAATACAAGGTGCGGAAAGCCCCAGCTCAATCGCGTGTACTATTAGCAGCATTACCTTGTGGGCACAAATTGACCTCAGAAGTCATCCAAGTACTGACCGAACCCCCCCAACCAAACATCCCAGAGGACGTTCACCTCGAACAATGAACAACAACTCAAATAATCATTCCTGTGCACGCTCATCAATACTGGCTCCCAAGTTAAGCAATATCTCAGTTTTAAAGTTTTCATCCTCATTTTCAAATCTTTCCATTACCATCATGATCCTCCATGATATCCTCCAGTCTCACAATCCTCGAAGTTGTCTGGGCTTCTATATTTCTGACCCTTTGATTTTTAATTGCTTCCACAGTGGCAGCAATGCCATCAGTTCCTTTAGTTCTGAAATTTCTTCCTTGAATCTCCATCTCCCTTTGTGGGTGTTAAAGTACTGCATTAAAGTGGGCGGCACGGTGGCACAGTGGTTAGCACTGCTGCCTCACAGCGCCTGTAGACCCGGGTTCAATTCCCGACTCAGGCGACTGACTGTGTGGAGTTTGCACGTTCTCCCCGTGTCTGCGTGGGTTTCCTCCGGGTGCTCCGGTTTCCTCCCACAGTCCAAAGATGTGTGGGTCAGGTGAATTGGCCAAGCTAAATTGCCCGTAGTGTTAGGTAAGGGGTGGATGTAGGGATATGGGTGGGTTGCGCTTTGGCAGGTCGGTGTGGACTTGTTGGGCCGAAGGGCCTGTTTCCACACTGTAAGTCTAATCTAATAATAACAATCTCTTTCAACAAATGTTTTGCTATCTGACTTAATATCATCCTAACTAGTTCTGGTGAAATGTCATTGTTAAAAGAAGATGTTCACTCAGTTTCTCTTGACAGTTACTGCCTAACTTGAAGTATGTTCAACTCTTTAATATCACTGTAAGTGTCTCAGTCCTGAATTCTGTGAAGCATCCTGGAGGCCTTTGTTTTAATTAAAGACACAATATAAACCCAAGTTTGTTGTTTTTATTCCAGGTTTGTGCAGCTACCTGTTATTCTGGATTCACCTCTGCTAATTTCTCTGTTGTTTCAGGATTATTCTGCTTTTTGCCTCTTCTTTTCTGAGATCAGTCTGCTATCTGTTTTGCTGTCACTCCAATTTCAATTTTCCTGCTGTGATGGTTCATCTAGTTCTTTGACCCTGAGTTCACACTCTCTATCATCCCAGATTCATTCTATCTCTGCTATCATCTCAAACTCTGCATGTCATGATCACAGACCCTATTTTACCACAGCCTTTTTGCTCCATTATTTCAAACCCGTTCTTTCACTCTTATCCCATGTGCATTCTCTCTCTCTCTCTTTCTCTCTCTCTCTGTTATCCAACACTCTCTGTGTGCTTCGTTATCTCAGATTCTCTGTTCTTTCCATTATCCCAGGGTCACTCTGTTATTCATGTCTCTTTTAGACGGGTGTACTCTCATTAGGGTCATTTTGTCTTTGTTATTCCAAATATCTTCCTTCATTGTCTCACTTTAAAGCAAGTTCCCTTCTTTCCTAGCAGTCTGGCCATCACATTTCATGGCTGACTAGATGATCTATAGAAAAAGGAGAGACATACATTGCAGCACACCTGGGTTGAAACTGAAATCTTTATTATTTTGCTGGAAAACAGGCTGATAAGAAGATAATTAAGATTACTTGAGCTGTTTATTTGTTCATTAGAAGTATCTCTGCATTATTTAGTGTTTAGTGCACATTTTGTCTGCACAAAGAGACCTTGCGCTGCAGCCTTTAAATCACACAGTGTGTGAGCTAACTGTAGCTGGATTCTTGTCCAGTTAACTATTCACTAAGCACCATTCTCTTGGTAACTGGGCTGTCAGATTCAAAATCCCTAGAGAGGCGGAGAAGGCTAAAGAAATTTTGTGCTCTGTAATCATGATGATGGCTGAATGTCCTCCATGACAGCAGGATGAGAGTGCACGCTACTTCATCTGAATTTGTGGGTTAAACCACCTTCACAATTATTCATATATTAAAATGATTCTCCTTCATTCTCATTTTATCGCCAGAATCTTTACTTTAAGGAACCACAACACAAAAGGGAGGAAGCTATGCTTCAGTTTCACAGAGCGTTGGCCAGACTTGGAGTGCTGTGTTCAGTTTTGAGCATTCCCTGAGGAAGGCCGTTATGGTATTGTTACCCATAGGGGGATTCAGCATGAACTGGTACCAGAATGTAAAGGTTATATTCTGAGGAAAGTTTTCATAAACGTGGCTAGTATCCCTTTGATGTTAGACAACTGAGGGGTAATCTAAGTGGCTGAAGAGAAGATGGTGCAAGGGATGAAGGGATTCCAGCGATGTGGAGAGAACAGGGTCTTGATAACCAGGAGATACAGTTTTATGGTAATTGGCAAAATAACCAGGGGCAAAATAATGAGAAATATTCTTATTAACTATCTGGTTATGATCTGGAATTTCTGGAAGCAGATTCAAAAAGGAATTGAATAGATTCTTTAAAAGGAAACATTTCACACCTGTGTGGAAAGTTTAGGAGAGTGAGATAAATAAAATAACTCTTTCTAAGATCAGACAATTACAGTCGGCTGAATGTCTTTCTCTTCCATGTATCTTTATTACAACACTGTGGTATTTCCATTCCTGCCTCATTGGAGAGGTTTTCTTTGTCTATTTTTAGTCTTTGAAACCTTTGAAAGGTTTAGAATTTTGCCTTTCTAAAAGATTCCATTTGTAATTCCAGACAGAAATTGAAAAGATTGGAGTGATCATGAGGTGGTAATAAAAGTGACTTACTTGGATTATGCTACAATACCTGAGAGGGAAATCTCAGGGATACCATCTGTCTAAAATCTGAAACCCACCTCAAGATTTTGTTTTGTTTAAAATAGATTGCAAACTTCAAAGGAAAGGTTTAGTTCTGTGTTATTCTTTTCCAGGTTGTGACATTTCTGGCAGACATTATACTAATATAAAGACATCAATGATACAGCTATTACAGATTTACCACTTGACAACCAACAACATTGTTTTCTTCAACGTTAAGTTTGTTATTGATCAACTTGTTATACAGCATTGGATCAAAACATATTGGGTAGTGAGAGTCAAAGATGTATGGTACAATAGAGTACATTATGTATTGATTACTCAGTCAGAATATCTTTTAAACGGCCTCATTATGTGATTATGCAAATAAAATTGGACTATATTGTGCCATGCAGACACAAGCCCAGTGCATCTTAAGTACTCAGTTAAGGAGTATTACATAATTGACGCTGCGCATATGGTAAGTGTTGACTAAATACACGGTATATCAATGTTAGGTTTTTGGATCTTTTGACTAGTTTTCCACAAGATGGATTTGGCAAGAAGGTATTGGAAATGTTTTGTATTAAATGTTCTTCAATGCACATTAAAAAATACGGAGATAAAAGCTATTAGAATTCTAATGAGTTGACTTTAATTGTGTAGCATCATAAACTGGAGATAGGAGACCCATCAGTGTGTTTTGGTAAATGTAAATACTAGCAATCCCTTCACTTCCGGTGCAATGGAAAGCTGTTTGTTGTCTTTTGGCAAAGTAACAGCCTGAGATAAAATGCAGGTATTTGACCATTTAGACTGGATTTTGAAAGGTAAAACTGAGAAGAATTGAGTGGCCATATGATAATTGTGTCCAGGATACATGATCTGGACAATTCAAAGTTAATTTAAGTTGAACAAAGTGATCTACTCACATGAAGCATGGTTTTAATTACTGTTCCACTGTTAGTCAAAAGACAAATTGTAGAATTAGAATTAGAATTAGGTTTACTGTTATGTGTGCTCAAGTACAAGTACAGTGACATATGTTACCACCCAAGGCATCATCTTAGATACAAAGTACCTAGGTACAAATCTTAGGTACAAATCTTGGTCCTGATATTATGCAACAGTTCCCTTCACATGCAATCTCACGCTATAAGAAAATCACGCAATAGTCACCCCATTTAAACTAATGGGGCCATAATCACATTATAGCCAGTACAGGTAGGGAGGTTCACATTCTACAAATAGCAATATAAATTCTTCAATCGCGTTAAAGCCAATTTGCGTTGAAGAAACGCTTCATAGCAGAACCGACTATAGATTAGGTACAAAAATAGTGAAGTAAAGAGAAAAGCTAAAACGTTCTCCATTACAATTCTTCATAATGTAAATTAGGAAGATAAAGAAATCAAGGTAAAAGGTAAAGCTTACAGTCCTACCATAGTCTGCAGTCTCTTCATGCTGTTGGCTTTCCACACGTGTTCTCACTCTCCCAGCATTGCCGGGCTCGAGAGCTGAGATAGACTGACCACATTGGGTCACTTGTCCATTGGCCATCCAAGTAGGTCCACAGCCTGCTGGCTGTTACATCCCCGCCCTGCAACCGCTGGCAGCTTCGCTAAGCTTGGGCCTACCAACCACTGACCATCTAACTCCACATCAGCCCACTGACCGCTTACCATCCCACCCCACATCAGCCCACTGACCGCTTACCATCCCACTCCCCATCAGCCCGCTACCCAGTGACCATCCCACTGCACACCAGCTCACTGACCGCTGACCATCCCACTCCACACCAGCTCACTGACCGCTGACCATCCCACTCCACATCAGCCCGCTACCCAGTGACCATCCCGCTCCACACCAGCCCACTGACTATCCCGCTCCACACCAGCCCTCTGACCGCTGACCATCCCACTCCACACCAGCCCACTGTTCACTGCCCATCCCACTCCACACCAGCCCTCTGACCATCCCAATCCACACCAGCCCTCTGACCACTGACCATCCCACTCCACGTCAGCCCTCTGACCACTGACCATCCCACTCCACGCCAGCCCTCTGACCACTGCCCATCCAACTCCACACCAGCCCACTGACTATCCCACTCCACACCAGCCTGTTGCCCACTGACCATCCCACTGCATACCAGCCCTCTGACCACTGACCATCCCACTCCACAACAGCCCTCTGACCACTGACCATCCCACTCCACACCAGCCCACCGACCATTCCACACCACACCAAACCTCTGACCATTGACCATTCGACTCCACACCAGCCCATTGACCACTGACCATCCCACTCCACACCAGCCTGTTGCCCACTGACCATCCCACTGCACACAAGCCCACTGCCCACTGACCATCCCACTCCACACCAGCCTGTTGCCCACTGACCATCCCACTGCACACAAGCCCGCTGCCCACTGATCATCCCACTCCACACCAGCCCTCTGACCACTGACCATCCAACTCCACATCAGCTCACTGATAATCCCACTCCACACCAACCCACTGACCACTGACCATCCCACTCCACAACAGCTCACTGACCACTGACCATCTCACTCCACACCAGCCCGCTGACTTCTGACCATCCGACTCCACATCAGCTCACTGACCATCCCACTCCACACCAACCCACTGACCACTGACCATCCCACACCACACCAACCCACTGCCCACAGACCATCCCACGCCGCATCAGACCATCCCGCTCCACACCAGCCCACTGACCGCTGACCATCCCACTCCACAACAGCTCACTGACCACTGTCCATCTCACTCCACACCAGCCCGCTGACTTCTGACCATCCCACTCCACACCAGCACAGTGACCGCTGACCACCGCACTCCACACCAGCCCGATGACCATCCCACTCAACACTAGCACACTGACCGCTGACCATCCCACTCCACACCAGCCCACTGACCGTTGACCATCCCACTCCACACCAGCCTGCTGACCATCCCACTCCACACCAGCATACTGACCGCTAGCCATCCCACTCCGCCCCAGACCACTGACCGCTAGCCATCCCACTCTTCACCAGCCCGCTGACTGCTGACCATCCCACTCCACACCAGCCCATTGACCGCTGACCATCCCTCTCTGCACCAGCCCACTGACTGCTGACCATCCCACTCCACACCAGCACAGTAACCGCTGACCATCCTTCTCCACACCAGCCCAATGACCATCCCACTTCACACCAGCACATTGACTGCTGACCATCCCACTCCACACCAGCCTGCTGACCATCCCACTCCACACCAGCACACTGACCGCTGACCATCCCACTCCACACTAGCACACTGACTGCTGACCATCCCACTCTACACCAGCCCACTGACCATCCCACTTCACACCAGCACACTGACAACTGAGCATCCCACTCCACACCAGCCCACTGACCAGCCAACTCCACACGAGCACACTGACCGCTGACCATCCCCCTCCACACCAACATACTGACCACTGACCATCCTACTCCGCCCAGTCCACTGACCGCTAACCATCCTACTCAACACCAGCCCGCTGACTGCTGACCATCCCACTCCACACCAGCCCAATAACCGCTGACCATCCCTCTCTGCACCAGCCCGCTGACTGCTGACCATCCCATTACAGACCAGCACAGTGACCACTGACCATCCCACTCCACACCAGCACAGTAACCGCTGACCATCCTTCTCCACACCAGCCCAATGACCATCCCACTTCACACCAGCACATTGACTGCTGACCATCCCACTCCACACCAGCCTGCTGACCATCCCACTCCACACCAGCACACTGACCGCTGACCATCCCACTCCACACTAGCACACTGACTGCTGACCATCCCACTCTACACCAGCCCACTGACCATCCCACTTCACACCAGCACACTGACCAGCCAACTCCACACGAGCACACTGACCGCTGACCATCCCCCTCCACACCAACATACTGACCACTGACCATCCTACTCCGCCCAGTCCACTGACCGCTAACCATCCTACTCAACACCAGCACATTGACTGCTGACCATCCCACTCCACACCAGCCTGCTGACCATCCCACTCCACACCAGCACACTGACCGCTGACCATCCCACTCCACACTAGCACACTGACTGCTGACCATCCCACTCTACACCAGCCCACTGACCATCCCACTCCACACCAGCCCACTGACCAGCCAACTCCACACGAGCACACTGACCGCTGACCATCCCCCTCCACACCAACATACTGACCACTGACCATCCTACTCCGCCCAGTCCACTGACCGCTAACCATCCTACTCAACACCAGCCCGCTGACTGCTGACCATCCCACTCCACACCAGCCCAATAACCGCTGACCATCCCTCTCTGCACCAGCCCGCTGACTGCTGACCATCCCATTACAGACCAGCACAGTGACCACTGACCATCCCACTCCACACCAGCACACTGACCGCTGACCATCCCACTCCACACCAGCCCACTGATCATCCCACTCCACACCAGCACACTGACCGCTTACTATCCCACTGCACACCAGACCGCTGACCATCCCACTGCATACCAGTCCATTGACCGCTGACCATCCCACTTCACACCCAGCCCACTGACCATCCCACTTCACACCAGCCCACTGATCACTGACCATCCCACTCCACACCAGCCCACTGCCCACCTACCATCCCACTGCACACCATTCCACTGATCACTGACCATCCCAGTCCACACCAGCCCACTGACCACTGACCATCCCACTGCACACCAGCCTGCTGACCATCCTACTCCACACCAGCACACTGACCACTGACCGTCCCACTCCACACCAGTCCGTTGACAGCTGGCTGTCCCTCTCCAGGCTTTCAGCTGCCTCAGTGCTGCCGCTCTCTTCAAAAGCTGAAGTTCGTTAAAAGAAAAATCACTAGAAAATTGTACGAGTTGGACCATGTGATTCGGACCATGATTGTTATTTTGCATGTTCATTCTCTGCAAATTAAACCAGTTTACAAGTTCTTTTCAAGCCTCATCTCATCAAGTGTTTGCTGAGTCTCTTCCAAGAGAGATTGAAGAACATGTTGAGACATAAGTATCAGGCTCCGATTGAAATGAGGTTCTATTGTTCCACCCACCAGATAATGATACTCTGCTGGTAGAAATAGACCAACCACCTCACCTAATGTAAAATGCCCTGTCCACACCACCTGATGAAGGAGTGGCGCTCCGAAAGCTACTGCTTCCAATTAAACCTGTTGGACTATAACCTGATGTTGTGCAGTTTTTAACTCTGAACATTGTGGAAGTGACAAATAGTGTTGAGCTCCAGAGGGCATTTATTGAAGAGCCACATTTGTAAAAATATCCAAACTCCATCAGCATTTGATAAAAAGTTAGATATATTAGACATTAGAGCCTCAGTCTAAATTAGGCACTAAATTCAAATACTTAAATGGTGTTTTGTCATTTATTATACTAAAAACGTTGCATTTCATGCCCTGCAAGTTTGTTTTTTGTTGTGATCAGCGGTCATAATTTTTATGCAAATCTTTAACAGGGAAAGCCAGTACATTATATAATCTGTTTGGGGCCACTGCTGCTTGCCATTTTCATAAATGATCTGGATGAGGGCATAGAAGGATGTGTTAATAAATTTGAGGATGACACCAAGGTTGGAGGTGTGGACGGTTTGGAAGAATATTACAGGTTACAAAGGGACATGGATAAGTTGCAGAGCGGGGCCAAAAGATGGCAAATGGAGTTTAATGCAGAAAAGTTTGAGGTGATTCACTTTGGAAGGAGTAACAGGAATGCAGAGTACTGGGCTAATGGTAAGATTCCTGGTGGTGTGGATGAACAGAGAGATCTCAGAGTCTATGTGCATAGATCCTTGAAAGTTGCTACCCAGGTTGATAGGGTTGCTAAGAGGACATACGGTGAGTTAGCTTTTATTGATAGAGAGATTGTGTTTCGAAACCATGAGGTCATGCTGCAGCTGTACGAAACTCTGGTGCGACTGCACTTGGAGTATGGTGTACAGTTCTGGTCACCGCATTATAGGAAGGATGTGGAAGCTTTGGAAAGGATTCAGAGGAGATTTACTAGGATGTTGCCTGGTATGGAGGGAAGGTCTTATGAGGAAAAGCTGAGGAACTTGAGGCTGTTTTCATTAGAGAGAAGAAGGCTGAGAGGTTACATAATAGAGACAGACAAGATGATCAGAGGATTAAATAGGGTGGATAGTGAGAGCCTTTTTCTTTGATTGGTGATGGCTAGCACGAGGGGACATAGCTTTAAATTGAGGGGTGATAGATATCGGACAGATGTCAGAGGGAGTTTCTTTACTCAGAGAGTAGTAGGGGTGTGGAATGCCCTGCCTGCAACAGTAGTAAACTCGTCAACTTTAAGGGCATTTAAATGTCATTGGATAAACATATGAATGATAATGGAATAGTGCTGGTTAGATTGGTTTCACAGGTCGGCGCAACATCGAGGGCTGAAGGGCTGGTACTGCACTGTAATGTTCTATGCTCGATGTAATGAGTTATGATTGGACTTCTCTCTCTAAGCAGAGCCCAGTTACATGCTAAACACAGAATGTGGCCACAAGGTGCTGGTGCAGTTCCACTTCATTCTCTGAAACACTGTTAGGAAAGTCACTGCTCATCTACTGTTGGATATTTTTAATGCACTCATGGGATGTGGGTGATGCTGACTGGACTGGCATTTACCTCGGTCATTGAACTACTAGTTTGGCAACAATACCACTTTAATAATAATTTCACACTTACAATTACAGCTTTCTGCCTTTGCCAACACTGTAACATCTCAGTTTGTATCTCAATAATCCTCAACCTGTACTATAGGAAAAGTGCTCTAAAGCTTAGTCTCTGTTTACCAAACTATCATATGATTTAATATTTAATACTTAATGACATAATATCAATCAGGATATTGTGAGATTTTAGTAAAGACATGGAATTATGACCATGCACCCTGATTAATTATTGCCCACTTCAGATGAAGACTAAAGGTTGGAATTTAATGTCTCAAAATAAACTGGATGTGGAAGTCCTACCCTCATTTCCAGCATCAGATATTTTTACCATCACAGGTTTGTGGGCAGACTAGGAAACCAGTGTCCTGTGAAATCACATGAATTGGAATGCCCTGCGAGTGCTCATTTCTGACGTTCTGCAACACCAAATCTTGACTGACATATTTTGGAAACATTTCTTAAGCACAACTGTGGAATAGAGGCCTGAACAATAGATTGTAGGCTGGAACAGCATAAACGATGAGAAAAATGGTCTTGCTTCCTTTATAGCTGATCATGAAATGCTATAGTCTAAATCACATTTGTATTTAATAAAGTGAGGGGTAATCCTATTGTGAATGGAAAAGGTAAATGGGACATGGATGGGAATGATATTCTGAGTCCTTTTCCCAGGCTGGATTTGCTAAAACCTAGGCGACATAGTTTCAAGGTGAGAGGGGAAAGTTTAAAGGAGATGTGCATGGCAATTTTTTTTATATAGAGGGTGGTAAGTACTTGCATCGTACTGTCAGAAGAGGTGGTAGGAACAGATCAGGTAGCAACATTTAAGAGGCATTTAGATAGACACATGAACAAGCAAGGAATGACAGACACAGTCCATGGGCAGGCAGATGGGACTAGTTTGGTGAAATAATTGCACAGTCTGGTATCCCGTCACCAAGTCATCCTTTATTTACACGTGCACACCCTTTATTTACATGTGTCCAGCCAGCTTAGAGTCAGTCTCCGAAGTGAGGAGACTCTGAAGCCACTGTTTATATCTATCAGCCAGGGCTCCCTGATTAGCCTAGGTTAACAGCCCTGTCAGGATCTCAAAGTCAATAAAATCCACC